>NC_142310.1:6650000-7900000 GCF_054855325.1 Carica papaya | reverse complement strand
TCGCCGGTCTTTTTGCTTCGATTTGGCCATGAGGGTGTTCGAAATTGAATTTCAAGCAAATAAGTTTTTTTTTTACCTTTTTTGGCGGTCGGAGGTGGCTCCAGCACGACGGTGGGCGGTAGTTGACTCCTTTCCCGGTGACTTGTTCTTCTTCTCCATGGGGGGGTTGGCAGCTAGAGTTAAGGTTTGATGTGAAGAGAGATATTTATATTCGTCTTCTTTTAATCTGAACCGTACGATCGCGTTTAAGGAGTGAATGAATCTGGATCGTCTATCGCGTTTAATCGCGACCGTCTGATCACGGGCACGCAGATCGCTAACGTGGCCTCCCGTGTGGCACCGTGTCAGCGTGCCTTACCACGTGGCGCGCTCTACTCATACCTGGTTTGGAAAGCTATTTTAGGAATATCTTCTGCCTTGATCTTTACCTGATGGTAACCTGAACGCAGGTCTATTTTGGAGAAGACTTGAGCACCTTGCAACTGATCAAAAAGATCATCGATCTTGGGGAGGGGGTACTTGTTCTTGATCATGACCATGTTCAGTCCTCTGTAGTCAATACATAACCTCAACGTCCCATCTCCTCTTCCTTGCAAATGAGACTTCAGCACTCCAAGGAGAAACACGGTGTTGGATGAACCCATTGTCTTGCAGTTTCTTGACCTATTTCCTCAACTCTTCTATTTCTGCATGATCATTCGATAAGGAAAAACTGAGATAAGTTGCGTGCCAGATTGAAGGTCTATGGTGAACTCAACTTTCCTGTCCACTGGTGGTCTGAGAGGTTCATTAGGAAACATATCTGGAAAGTCTTAGACTACCGGGATCTCTTAAATATAGATTTCTTTCTTAAGTTTGTATATTGTAGAGAAACAATCGAGTTAAAGTGCTATGTACTAAGAAATTTGTTAGGGGAGAATAATATTTGAAATTTTTATTAGCTTGTAAATGACTCTTTATTAGGAGGCTTAAATACACATTTTTCTCATGAAAACAATCCACGATGGCGTGATACGTCGCTAACCAGTTCATTCTTGAAAATACATAAGAGTCCCCCGTGTCAATCTCTATCAGGTCCATTATGGGTGAAACTGAGTCCCGTGGAAGAGGGGATAGATGTTGCTGGGGAGGGACCGGGTGGCCCTATAATGGTGCCAGATGATACAGTGGGGGCTCTGAATTGTATGGTGTCAGATGATACGATGGAGGAGAAGGGTTGTATCGAGGTGACGTTAAATCCTCTCATTGTAGGGGTGGCTCATAGGTTAAAGTGGTAGAGGGTCAGATAGTTCTCTCCTCACTTCCTTGGCCCACTGGGTAGAGATGAGTTTCTTTAAAATCTCGAAGAACTGATTGACATCCTCTCGAAGCGACCCGTTTTGGGTTGCCATGTTCAGTAATTGACTTCATCTCCTCGTGTCTTTTGACTTATTTTTCAAAAGGAAGGGTTTGGCGATAATCCATTGTTTTTGGTGTTTCGTAAGGATTTTGTGTAAGGAATAGTTTCGAGGAACGCGACTCTGATACTAACTGTAATAACCTGAAACTTGAAAGGAAATAAATTATAAATTGAATGCAGAAGTGAAACAAATAAAGTTAGAGTTTACATTTCTTACATAATAATTCAAAATACCCGATAGGATTACGGGAATGACTCTTCTAAAGGACCAACAAATAATCAAAGAATTAAATAGAAAGTAAATAACTGAACATCTTATTCGCAACTCTCTTGTGGATTGAGATCTGAATCTTGGTCCTCTTGATCTAAAATGGTTAATGAAAAGTGAGCTACACTATCCCAGCAAGAATGTCACACTACTCACCGATACAAAAATAAATGTTAGTAAAAATCATAAAAACATTAATGGAGCTCTTAATTTAAGTAAATTCATTTATCGTAAATGAAATTATTTATTGTACACTTACCGTAACAAAATTTCTAAAATTGACCCATGGAGGCCATAACATAACAATATCATAATCTCATATTCAATTAATCAAAACAATAACTTTCCCTTTTAACCAGCCTATTGGTATCCATGGGGGTCTATAAAGATATTCCTATTACGCGTGAACTCTTATTCAATATTTTCAATTAACTGGCCGTCCCCATACCTTGTCTGGTATGAGTGTACCTCAATACCCCGTCCAATATGAAGGTGAAACGAGCCGTCCCCGTACCTCGTCCGGAATGAACACCAAAACACCAATCCTCGATACCCTGTCCAGTATGAGACAACGTTCACGGTAGGATTCTCTATGTATCCGTTCCGTCCACCATCTCCCAGAATAACCAGTAAGGGTACCATTCATCCATTCGGTTAATCAAGCAATTTCTTGTTTACATTTAATTTTCTAGTTTCTCAATTTAACTATGAACCATGCAAAACAAGAAATACATGCATCAAGGAACACAAATCATCATACCAATTCTAGGATATTACCATGCATTCAAAACTGTAAAATCAATCAATCAATTAAAACATGATAAATAGTAATAAATAATCATTTCAGGCTCTATTAGTAACCTTTAATTATCGATATTTCTAAATCACGCAAAATACCGTATTATTTATAATTAGACTTCAATTCCATAACAGGGAATAAAGTGATAGATTCTTACTCGAATCGGTGTAAAAAATGCTAAATTTGCAGCTACACCTATTAGCAGTCCCCAAGTTCCTGAAATGTCTCTTTGGAGACTAAAACACGCTTCGAGTACCTAGAAATACCCCAAAAAATCTAAAATCGGTGTTAGATATTCTTTCCGGCTAATTTCATAATTTCAGCACGGCGGCACAGCCGCCTGTGGCGGTGATTTGCCTCGAGCTGGCCGTTTTTGGTCAGTTTCGGCTGATTTCAGCTGGTTTTGTACTCATTCCTGCGAGAAAATATGTTAAGGGACATCGGTTGATCAAAAAGAGTCAAAAAATAGAAGCTTACCAGCGGTGAGATTTTTTAGTATGGTGACTCCGCTGGCTCACCTTCGCAGTTGGGTGTTTTACTTCGATCAACTTATAGAAAAAAGAATGGTGATTATAACGGTGGGAAAATTGCAGGAAACGGGAATCGAGAAGGGCCCATTAGAGGTAATTTTTGATTTTTTCTGCAGCGCCGCTTTACCCACGATTTTCGGCTCATCCGCCGGTCTTTTTGCTCCAATTTGGCCATCGGGGTATTCAAAATTGAATTTCAAGCAAACAAGATTTTTTTTACCTCTTTTAGTGGTCGGAGGTGACTCCGGCACGGCGGTGGGCGGCGATCGGCTCCCTTCTTAGCGACTGGTTTTTCTTCTCCGGCGGGGTGGGAGGGGGGGGGGGGGGGGGGGCTGGCGGCTAGAGTTAGGGGTTTGTATGAAGTGAGGTATTTATATCCATCTCATTTTAATCTAGGTCGTCCATCTCGTTTGATTTGGACCATCCGATCACACTTAAATAGGAAATGAATCCGGATCAGTCATCGTGATTTGATCTGAATTGTATGATCGTGTTTAAAAAGGAAATAAATCTGGATCGTCTATCACGTTTAATCGCGACTGTCCGGTCGTGCCTGAGGAGGGAACTAATCCAGACCGTCAGCACACGGGGAATAAATCTGGACCGTCCGATCGCGGGTAGGTGGATCACTAGCGTGGCCTCCCGTGTGGCACCGCGTCAGCGTGCCTTACCACGCGACGCGCTCCGGTTCTTTGGGTATGCTCATTGGGCGGTACTGCATGGTATATTTTTCTTAAGTTATATTTTTAACCCCCAGTTTTTGATTTGTTTTCCAAAACACTCTCAAAACCCAAATTTTCACCTATTTCTCCCAAAATTATTTTTAATTTAATCCTCCACCTATTTTTTCATAATTTTTACATTAAATAAAAATTCATAAATTAAAAAATCAAATTTTATACATTAATTTTAAAATTTTTTTAAAAAATTAATTAAGAGTATTACAATTTAAAAGGAGAGAAACAATCTTCTTGCTCTTCCATCTAGCACAAACATTTAACTAATTCTCTTCTATCATTTGATTCAATAGTTGTTACTTCCATATTTCTTTAAAAATATATAGGTTCAAATTGGATGATGCATTCTCTATGTGTTCTTATTAGAATATTAATAGTTTTATTCTCAGTAAAGGTTAATTGTATTAATGTTTATGTATAAGTACTATTTAATTATTAAATTCTATAAGTTTCTAATTTCTCTAATCAACCTTTATAAATGTGAATATTATTAAAAAAATAACTCTTGTTCTATAATTACATAAATGAGCTAAAAGCTTGAAACTTTAATCTTTGGAGGCGATGACTGTAGCGCCCGGATCGAGAAGGAGGAGGAAAAAAAAAAAAAAGGGCCACGTCGGCAGCCACGTCAGCAGGCCCGGTCAGCAGTCCCGGCCAACTGGGGCCTGCCACGTGGCAAGACCACGTCGCTCCGAAAAGGGGCCACGTTGGCGATCCGCGTGGGTGCGATCAGACGGCCCAGATCAATCGCGCGGACGACCCAGATTCAATCAAAAACGAACGGCCCAGATTAAAACAAAATGAACGGCTGAGATCAAAAGGCAAGGGGTTATAAATAGAACCCCCACACCAGACCACAAACCCTAGCCGCCTGCCGCTCGCCGGAGAAGACAAACCAGAAGCCGGCCGCCGCCACCCGCCGCCGCGCCGGGGAAATTTTCGACCGCCGATCGAGGTAAATTTCATACCCCCGACTCGTTTTTCCACGTTGATTCCTCTTGTGGCCAAATCGGAGCCAAAATCCCGGCCAAACGGCCGGAATACGCGGCCGAAGGCCAGCGGCGCCGCCGCGCCCCCTCTCGGTTTTTGCCTCCGATGAGGCCTTTCCCGGCCTCCGTTTGATACAATTTTTATATCACCATGATCACCATTCTTTTCTCTACAGGTTGACCGGAGCCGAATCACCAAAACACGAACCTCGCCGGAGAGCCGCCGTACCCGAGAGCGCCGTCGCCGGTAAGCTCCGTTTTTCCGTGATTTTTTGGCCCCCCCGAGGGCCCTAGGGTTGTTTTCTCACAGGGACCGATGCGAGTGTGGCCGAATTCGGCCGGAAACGGCCGAAAACAGCCAACCCAAGGCGACTCGCCGCCGCCAGCGGCGGCGCCGTCGCCGGAGCACGGCGGAGCCGCCGTGCCGGAGTTACGATTTGGGCCGAAAGGGGCCCTGGGCCTAATTTGGGATTTTTTTGGAACACGTGCAGGTACCAGTAGTGCGTTTCAGTTCTCCGAGGAAAATTCAGGAAAAATTAGGGATAGCCTGCAAGCGCACTGCAAAGCCGTGTTCGGACCCCGAAACGAGTAAGGACCCCTCACCCTATTTCCTATCACGGTATTAAAGTTCAAAATGATAAAACGGTATTTCTTGAATTAACAAATGTGTGAAATTGCTTAAGGTGGCTAATGGAGCCCGAGTCTAGTGTGATTGGTGATTTACTGTTATTTGGCCTGTTTACAGCTTTAAATGCAAAATGAGGTTTGATGTGTTCATTTTACAGATTTGTGTGCATATACTACGTTTTTATTAATTATGGGTTGAATGACTGAAAAACTGATACTGTATGTTGTCTGTTTGGCATAAATTACGATTTGCTTGTTTAAATGTGAATTGATGATGCTGACTGAGGAAAAGGAAAATAAAAGATTGTTTAGACTGATAATTGTATTATGGGGTCAGCCTGACTAGATATCCTAGGAGATGGTGGACGGACCGGGTCCGTAGGGAACCCTACCGGGATTGTGGTCTCACATACCGGACGGGGTATGGAGATCTTATGGTTTTGGCGCCCATACCGGACGGGGTATGGGGACGGCCCATTTTCACCCTCATACCGGACGGGGTATTGAGGTTTATGCTTTTGGCGCCCATACCGGACGGGGTATGGGGACGGCCCTGGAAACTGATTATGAATGTTAAAGGTTAACGGGTAGCGGGACCCCTATGGACCCCCATGGATACTAGTAGGCTGGTAAATGAGAAAAGGATATGTTGTATAATGATTGAATTACAAAAGGCGTGATAAGTGCTATGTTTTACAACTTATATTATTCCATGATTGTGATAATGTTATTGTTTTTCTTATATTGTTTCATGAATTCCACCGAGCTAAGTGGATGGTAAAGGTTTTATCATAAATAAAAGGATTTGTTGTAAATCATGCTCCATTGGTCTTTTGTGTTTTTCTACCCACCTTTACCTCCGTGACGGTGAGATATCGTGATGTTCTTACTGGGCTAGTGTAGCTCACTCCTTATTTAACCATTTCAGATCAGGAAGACATGGTTCCCGAGCCCGTTCCGCAGGAGGACGACGAAGGGGATGCTTAAAGATTCTGTAGTCATACTCATAGTTTTATTTTCGAGTTTCTCTTTTAGTTAGTTTAATCTTTTATATTTTAAGTACGTTTTTGGTTTTCGTGTAAGGGATGTTAACTGAAATTTTGATCTCGCTTCCGCATTTTATGTGTTTAAATACTCATTTCATTTTCACATTTCCGGGGTCGTTACAATGACAGATTAAGGAAATATATAAAATTTGAATGATCATCTTGATTAGATTTACTTTGGGATAAATTTAATTTTCCATGTTTATGTATGGTCCATTTACATTATTTTAGGATTACCTTGAGTTTTGTTTATGTTCAATTTTTATAATTTAAGTTATATGCTCAAAGAACATAAAAATATATATTATGATAAAACTTAACTGAGAAAAATATTATGATAAAGTTTATCTTTAAAAAAGAAAGTGTTGTGATAAAGCTTTAGGATTTGATTACTGATAGAACCAAACGCCGCAGATCAAGGGAAGAAAGGGAAATGTGACTGAAAAATCCCAGGTATTTCGCAGCATGCAGCATGGAAAACATGGGTAATTTATCAACAAGTCATTCTTCCATAATCGGTCAAAGCTATCTCTTTTATTTTGATTTCTTGTTTTTGATTTCTTATCTTCTAGCCATTGTGGCTGTGATTATGGCACCACTGCTACTCGTGCTTCTTGGATAGTAGAAAGAAGTTGATGTATTTCCCCTATTTAAAGCATTCTCCGAGTATTAATAAAGGAGGGTTTTCGGCATCAAATATTTGGGTAATTTTAGTCCTGAATAGAAGATAATTCTTCTTCAATTCGTTTTGGTTCTAACTGGGACCTAATATTGGTATCAAAGCCATGTATAATAAGGAGAGGATTGAATAATTGGAAGCCAGCATCAGGGGATTGCAAGACAGCTTCAACCAAATAGAGTTGGGAGTTGCCGATAAACTTCACCAAATGGAGGACATCCTCAAGCGGTTGATAGATACTCTGTTGATAAACTGTGAAGGGTTCAGCAACAACACTCCAAGTCGACCCAAACTGACGCGACCACTTCGTGAGAATGGAACTGAAAGCAATGATGGAGGCCATCAGCTCTTTTTCTCGAAGCTCGCAAAGCTTGAGTTCCCCACATTTGCCGATGACGATCCGACCAAATGGCTCAGCTGTGTCGAGCAATTCTTCAACTACCAAGGAATTCTAGATAAGAAGAAGGTGCAACTAGCTTCTTTCCTCCTAGAGGGTGAAGCCAACCAACGGTGGCAATGGCTTCATCGGACTTATAATGAAGAAGGGAAAATGGTGACTTGGGCTGGGTTTAAAGAAGAGATACGGGCTCGTTTCGGGCCAATTGATTGTGAAGATTTTGATGAGGCCTTAATGAGGGTGAAGTAAATCTTGCCCCTGAGGGAATAACAAAAAGGATTTGAAAGGCTGGGGAATAAGGTCTGCAGTTGGACCTAGAAGGACTTAATTGGAACTTTCATGGGTGAGCTTCAGCCCCAGATAACAGATGGGATAAGGATGTTTAAGCCTAGGACCTTGAAGGATTCAATAGGTCTGGCTCGTATGCGCGAGGAGCAGTTGGGGCGTCAAGGTAGGTTGGATTGGGTAGAGCAGAATCAACCCAACCCACAAACGCGTTTCCCATCTGATCAGACCCTACGAGCTCTAATAGCAACAATTGCCACTCCTAAGCGGTTATCCTAGGAAGAAGCACAGTGCCGGCGAGCACAAGGTTTGTGCTTCCACAGTGATGAAAAGTTTACCTTCAGTCACAAATGCCATCAATCCCAACTATTATTTCTAGAATGCTACAAAGAGGAAGAAGATGTCAAACCTGCGAAGCCTAATTGAACGGAGAGACCAAGGGTGCCTAAACCTTGAGGACAAAGTTCTAAAAAAGGGGAGACAATGATAGAATCAAACGCCGCATATCAAGGAAAGAAAAGGAAACGTGACAGAAGAATCCCAGGTATTTTGCAGCATGTAGCATGGAAAACGTGGGTGGTAATTGATCGACAAGTCATTCTTCCAGAATTGGTCAAAGCTATCTTTTTTATTTTGATTTCCTATTTTTGATTTCTTATCTTCTAGCCGTTGTGGCTACGATTATGGCACCACTACTGCTCGTGCTTCCTGGATAGCAGGAAGAAGTTGATGTATTTTCCCTATTTAAAACATTCTCCGAGTATGAATAAAGGATGGTATTTTTTTACGACAAATGTTTGGGTAATTCTAGCCCTAAATAGAAGCAAATTCTTTTTCATTTTTTTTTGGTTTTGACTGAAACCTAACAATTACCCTAAAAAATAATGCACATACACTTGCAACATCAAAAGCTGCCTAATACCAAAGCTATTCCAATTACTACACCTATTATTTTACAAACAAATAAGCAAATTACTATATAAATTAAAATGGTTGTCTTCATTTTAGTTATCGATTAATTAATTAATGATGATCAAAATATGTAAACAAGAATATATATATATCTCCAGGGATGTAAACAGCTACAATTGTAATTTCTGCTAGTAACCACAAAGGTACAAACAATACTTGATATATAATGGATGCTCAATCTTGCATATTTCCCGTAAGTATTTGCCCGGATGGAATATTAATTACAAAGAAATAATGGTAATGAAAATAATCGGAAAGTTGGCCAAATATTAATATATATATACATATATATATTTGTAAAAGTAAGTATCTATGAAATATTAATCACATGTGCTTGCTCCCAAATAAACTGTCAGGGATTAAATACGAGCGTAAGTATCAAGCCAATAATAAAATATTGAAATTGGGTTAATGAAATTCCAAACTTCAACTATAAATTAGGAAAGTTAATGGAGTAAAATCACGTAGGTAACTAATTGAAAATAAGCCCATTTCATGGTGAATTTAGGAAAGTTAATGGACTAAAATCACATAGGTAAAAAAAAATCCAAAATAATCCCAACTTTTGGTGAATTTTAGGGAAGTTAATGGAGTTAAATTGCATTGGCACTTAGTTGTCGTGGGGCTTAGAAGAGGGAGAATCACTAGGCGAGGTAATTGCACATGACATGGTTGTATAGGATTTGTTCTTCTTCTTCTTCTTTTTTATTCTATACATCTCTTTCTCTCACTCTCCTCTCTCCCTCTCCTTCATCGTTGTTCAATATGGAGGTGAGACTAAAATCCCTTTACCTCTTCTACAAGAACGAAAACATCTCGTTGACAAAAAGAAGAATGTAGAGACACGATGATAAAGGAATAAAAAATTTGGAGAGCAAATAGAAAAATTGTCATTACCTATGTATATTATATATTTAATCATTATTTATTTTCTAAATTACTTATAAGTAATAAAAGTTACAATTTAACTAGGTTTTCCCATTGACCATATTTTTATAGTAATCATTGCTATCAAGATTATTATTATTATTTTCACAACAAAAGTCAAATCTTTATAGGTTGAAAGAAACATTAAGAATGACACTAATTACATGCAAAATTTCTTGATGATATGTGGTCATGATATTAGAAATAGCTTAACCCAAGAGGTGGTTTACCATTTTTAAAAAAACTTGTAGACATTTTTTATTAGTTTTTGGCAGTGGAATATACATAGTTAGTTTTTCATATAAGATCTACGTATATATATATTTATATGAGGTGGAAAAAAATACTAGATTGAGTTTTTTAACTTTTTTTGTGCCTACTTCAACTAAAGAATCTACCTGACACGTAATATTTTTTCTCAAAAATATAATAAACTCATTAATAGTCACACTATCAATACACTAGTGAACTAATTACATAGTTTTATTAAATTAAATATTATAGGCTGGACACTGTCAATCTACAATATATTAGTATGATTTGAACTCGTAGTGTTTAAACATAATACAAAAGTTTTAACCACTAAATCACCATATTGTTAGTAAGATTCAATTATATGTTAGTATTGCAACTATGTTAATTCATAATTAAGTAAGAAAAACATTGAAGATTATGCATTTCATAACGATATAGATGAAAATTCATGATTATATAATCCAAATAAGAATTGAAGCTACCTTTGTAAAGATCAAGTGTAAAGTCCCGAAACTTTAAAGAAATGGATATGTATTAAAATAGAGGAAGCAAATAATAATTACGATTTACATCTCTTATACAGTAATTTGGGATGCCCAATAGAGATATATGAATGTCATTTTTTTTTATAAGAGTTAAAATAACAGAACAAAAACGAAACTAAAATCCTATGGAGTTAACCTCCACTAGCAACTTTGATGGGGTCTGGAAGGTAACTTCTACTCGCAACCCTCAAGCTGTTTAGGATATGGATCTTGGTATTCTTGATATAAAATGGTTAAATAGGGGGATGAGATATATTAACTCAGTAAGAATATCACACTAATCACTGACACGAAAAACTAAAAGTTGGTAAAAATTATAAAACAACTAATGGAGCCATTATCTTTCTTAAATAAATTTATTTAACATAAAACCGTTCATTCTATACTTACTGTTACGAGTTTCTAAAATTAATCTATAAAAACAATAACTCAAATAACATTATGATTTCATATATAAGTGAGCAAAAACAACAAATGTTCCTTTTTATCTACTTACTGGTACCTCTGGGGGTCTATAAGGATATCCCATATGTGTGTACCTATAATCCAAATTTGTTAATTAACCAGTCGTCCTTATACCCCGTCCAGTACTGGGCGTCAAATACCATCGTCTCGATACCCCGTCCAATATGAGGGTGAACCATATCTTCCAAATCCTTCCGGTATGGGACTTTTCAGCCCCGTCCGACTAAGAAAATACCCACAGTATGATTCCCTATGTACTGGGTCTATTCTCCTTTTCTCATGGTACCTAGTAAACATTTCATACATAAATTCACACCATTAACTAATTACCAGTTACATACTAATATCTCATATTTACATATCAACCGTAAGTCATGTAAATAGGCGATATGTACATTAAGAAACATGATTGAGACATTCATTGCAAAACAAATTAACAATTAAGGGCTATGCAGTTAGGTAAACAAAATAAACGAGAAGGCAATTAAAACTAGCAATTTAATACGCGCAATATAATAATAAGCATTTTAAGTAGTACAGGAGAAAAATAAACAATAAACTAGGAAAATATGCACTAACTTGTTCTGACTCCACTAGTGACCTATAGTTATTTTTAATATTTTCTAATTTTCACAAAACACAATATTATCGATTATTAGGCTTCAATTTACCGTAACAGGGAAAAGGGTGAGGGATTCTTACTTTGGATCGGTATTTGAAATATCGTACTTTTCACTGCACTGCCTGATTAGTCCCCAGTTTTTCTGAATTTTTTCTGCAAAAATTAAAACACTCATCACATATCCAAAAATATTCAAAATGACAAAATAGGCGTTTTAAAATCTTTTCAGTCGATTTTAGGGTTCCAGCACGGTACCGACTTCGCCGAACATGGCGACAGTTCGCCTCGACCTGGTCGGGTTCGACTAGGTTTGGCCAATTTTATATGTAAACCTATGAAAAAACGAGTTAGAAGGCATCGTTTGGCCGAAAAAGGCAAAAAAACTGAAACCTACTGATGGGAGCTCTTCGGGTGCGGCAGCTCCGCCGGTCCTCTTTCGCGGCTTGGTTCCCTCTTCGACTAACCTGAACCAAAAAAGAACGATGAATACAGTAGTTCAAAAAATTACATGAAATAAGGAATGGGTAGGGGATCATCGGATAGGGTTTTTGGTTTTGGTCGCGGTGGCTCAATCGAGCTTTGCCTGTAATTTCTGGCACAACCGCACACCCGATCAAATTTTGAGCGGGAAGGAGGAAAAATTGCCTATTTTGGCTTTGGCAGTGGCTCCGGTGTGGCAGCGACGACGGTAAGTTTTTTTTTCGGCTGTCCTTCTTCTTTTTCTCCAGCGAGGACTGGTGCAGTTAGGGTTAGAGTTTATGGAACGTAATGTTTAAATACCCTCCCCGAGTTGATCTAGGTTGTCCGTGCAGAGACACGTGGTCATCTCCCATACGTTAGATTCTTCTTATTCAGGAAATGAATCCAGACTGTACGATCACATTGAATCAGATTGTTCGATTGCTCCTGAAGGAAAAACGTATCTGAATCGTCTGTGTGCGCGGGATACGATCTGAACCGTCAGATCGCCCAGGCACGCAGATTGCCCACGTGGTCTCCCATTTTGTCATATTTTCTCTTTTTTGCGAGTTCACACCTTGTTTTCAAATGTTCTTTCAAAACTTTAGAATTTTTTTCAATTTCATCCATAACTCATTTTTTTCGACAATTTAATAAAAATTAAATTAAATTAAAATTTAAGTATATATTTTTTTATAAGTTGAAAAAAAATATCTCGGGCCAAATTTCGGGCTCGGGTGTTACAACTTATACCTCCTTAAGAAAAAAATTTGATCCCTTAAATTTGTCACCCTATCACTAGTTAAACATTTGGGGGTACTGGGTTTTAAAATCCGATTCCGGCTCCAAAGTGACCTCTTCCTTTGCGTGATTCTGCCATAGGACCTTGATGAAAGGAATTTCTCTATTGCAAAATATTCTGCTCTTCCGGTCCATAATACTTACTGGTATCTCCTCATAAAACAAATCCTCATGGAGTGAAAAGAGCTCGTGAGACAGGACATGCGAGGAGTTTAGGTTATACTTGTGTAGCATAGACACGTGAAACACGTTACATACTATCTATAGCTCTGGAGGTAGTTCTAGTCTATAGGCAGACGTACCAATCTTGCCTAAGATTTCAAATGGTCTAATGAACCAGAGATTTAATTTTTCTCTCTTACCAAACCTGTCGATTCCCTTGAAAGGGGTGAGCTTAAGAAACACCAGATCGTTTTTCTCAAATTCTAAATCTCTCATTCAGGTATTCGCAAAACTCTTCTGCCTACTCTGAGCTGTGTAGATGTTCTTCTTGATTTTAACTTAGCTGTAGTCTCCTCTACAAAATTCAGGCTAAATAATTTTTTATCACGCACCTCTTTCCAGAAGATCGATGACCTACAGGGTCGGCCACACAATGCCTCATATGGAGCCATCCCGATACTTGCTTGATAATTGTTAATATAGGCGGACTCTATCAAAGGTGGGTGATCATCCCAATGGCCTCCAAAGTCTAGAACACATGCTCGGAGTATATTCTCTAGTGTGCAAATTGTCCGTTCTTATTATCTATCGGTTTGAGGGTGAAATGTGGTGCTGATGGACAATTTCATTTCCATTGCTTACTGAAAACTAAACCAAAATAGAGATGTGAACCTGCGGTCTCTGTCAGATATCACTGTCACCGGGACTCCATGTAGCCTGATTATCTCATAGATATAAATTCTTGCTAACTTGTTTAAAGGGTTAGTCTTTTTGATAGCCAAGAAGTGAGAGGACTTGGTGAGCAAGTCGACAATTACCCAGATAATATAATGTCCCGAGTGTGCCTTAGGCGCAACCCTGTCACAAAATTCATGGTGATATGTTTCCATTTTCACTTCGGGATCGGTAATAGCTGAGGTAGCTCGTTTTCGCATTGATGCTCTGTCTTAACCTGTTGACATACAAGACACTTGGAGATGAAATCTGCAATTTTTCTTTTCATCCTACTCCACCAAAAATGAGGTCACATACTTTGATACATCTTAGTACTTCCAGTATGTATGACGAACTTTGAGTTATTAACCTCTGTCATTACGTCCCTTTTCAGTTCACTGTTATCTGGAACACACATCCTGTCTTGGGACTTTAGCAACCCATCGGCAGAGACTCTAAATTCTGGATTTACTTTCTATTCTGCATCCTTTCTGAGAGCTGTTAGAGTGAAATCAGTCAATTGAGCTTCCTTTATTCTCTGAATTAGTTTTTGGTAGGACAGTTAGATGAGTCAAACATGTAATCATCTTCAAGTCCTAAAGTCGTATTTTTTGTGAAGCCCCTATTACCCTGCATTCAGAAACCATTAAGTGAACAAACATATCTGTACTTTTTCTGCTGAGCGCATCGGCTACCACATTGTCCTTGTTCGAGTGATATAAAATCTTATAATCGTATTCCTTGAAGAGCTCTATCCAATAATTTTGACGCACATCCTCCTGAGTGAATATATGCTTCAAACTCTTATATTCTATATAAATCTCAAAAGTCTCCCCATACAAGTGATGGCAACAGGTCTTCAAAGCGTGGATAATAGCGGTAAGTTTCAAGTCGTGGGTGGGGTAATTCTTTTCATAACTTTTCAACTGCCTATACCCATAGGCTATAACCTTCCCAAGCTACATCAGAACACACCACAATCCCATATAAGAGGCATCACTATACACTGTGTATCCACTCATCCCACTCGGTAGAGCCAAAATGGGTGTGGTAGTCAACTTCTTCTTAAGTTCTATAAAAACTCATTTCACAATCATCGTTCCACTCAAACTTAACGTTTTTCTTTGTAAGTTGGGTCAGAGGAGCGGGTAGGCTAGAAAGCACTTTCACAAACCTTCGATAACAACCTACCATTCCTAGAAAGTTACGAATCTTCTTAATTGAAGTCAATTTTTTCCAACCAAGTACTGCCTCTGTAACGACCCTGGAAATCCAAAAGAAAATGCATATAAAAATCTGAGTGCATAAGCAAAATAAAAGATTTTGGTTAATATCCCCTACACAATAACTCAAAAGTACTAAATAATATCAAAAAATAAGTCCTCTAAATGAGATACTAGAAATGAAAGAAGTATAAAGAAAACTATAAAACATCTAGCATCTACTCGCTGTCTTCTTATGGATCGGGCTCGGGAACCAGGTCCTCTTGATCTGAATGGTTAAATAAGGAATGAGCTATACTAGTTCAGTAAGGACATCACACTATTCACCATCACAGAAGTAAAGGTTTGTAGAAAATTAAAACAACCAATGGAGAAGTAGATTTAAACAAATTCATTTATCAATAATCAAACTATTTACCGTCCACTTACCGCAATGAGATTTATAAAAACAACATATGGAAACAATAATATTATAAATATCATGAATTCATATATAATCTGTAACATAGCACATATCATACTTTTATATTCAAATCATCAAACAAAAATTTCTCCTTCTTATCAGCCTACTAGTATCCATGGGGATCATAGGGGTCCCCACTACACGTGAACTATTTCTCTTAACAAATATAATTACAGGGCGGTCCTCATACCCCGTCCGGTATGAGCACCAAAATAATAAACCTCAATACCACGTCCAATATGGGCGCCAAAACATTAAAATCTTCATATCTCGTCCGGTATGAGACAACGTTTACGGTAGGGTTCCCTATAAACCCGGTCCGTCCACCATCTCCCAAGATATCTAGTGAGGCTGTCATTTTATCCATTTATCAAACCACACCTCTTTCCTAATTTTCCTTAGTCTTCGTTACCAATTTAAACATGAATACTTAAACAAGTAACGTGCATCTAACAAAGCAAATATATCTTAGATTCCCAAAATGAAACAGTAGTGAAGTAAGCAGTGATTCATGCATTCAAAACTATAGAATATATAAACCAGATACCATAATACATTTAAATTGTAAAATAAATCACATAGGAATTGATAGAGAAATATGTCCGGTTCGGACTCCATTAGCAACCATAATTAATTATGCATATTTATTTAATTTGTATAAATTACAGTATTATCATTTATTCAGACTTCAATTCTACGATAAGAAATAGGATGAAGGGGTCCTTACCTGATTGGATGCCGAAAACTAGATTTTCACTGCGCTTACGGGCGGTCCCTAAGTTCCCTGAAGTTTTTTTTTTGGAAATTGAAACGCGCTTACGGTACCTACACATGTCCCAAATAACCCAAAAATCAAACTCAGGGCCTATTCGGCCAATTTTGACATTTCGGCACGGCGGCTCCGCCTCGGGTTGGCTTTTACGGCTGAATTTGACCAAACTTGCATCGGTTCCTGTGAGAAAACACCCTTAGGGCCCTCGGTGGGCTGAAAAAACACAAAAAACTAAAACTTACCGGCAGTGGGGCTCTCTAATGCGGCGGCTCCTCTGGCTCACGTCGCGTTTTGGTGTTTTGCTCCGGTCAACCTGTAAAAGAGGAAACGGTGATCACAAATGTGAAAAAATCACGTTGAACGAGAATCGGAAAGGACCTCATCAGAGGTAAAAATTGAGACACACCGCGGCGGCGTCACTGGGCTTCGGTGACATTTTTTGGCCAATTGGCCGGTGCTTTCACTCCGATTTGGCCATAGGTGGGTTTAAAATCGAATTCTGAGCAAATGATATAATTTTTACCTCGTTTGACGGCCAAAATTTGCTCCAGTGCGGCAGTAGTAGGCGGCTGTCGGTTCCCTGGTGGCTGGGCTGTCTTCTCCGGCGAGTGGCTCTGGAGGCTAGGGTTTGGGTTTGGGTGCGGATGAGATTATTTATAACCATCCACTTTTGATCTGAGCCGTCTATGGCATTTAATCTGCACCGTCTGATCGCGATTAAATAGAAAATGAATCTGGACCGTCTGTGCGTAATTAAATCTGGGCCGTCCGTGCACGATGCAATCCAGGCCATCCATGTGCGTTTTTTATCTGGGCCGTCCGTGCGCGCGGGACTAGATCTCAGCCGTTCGATTGCGCGCACGTGGATCACCCACGCGGCTCCCTTCCGCGTGGCCTCCCATGTTAGTGTCTCTGTCATGCGGCGTTTCCTGGTTGGCCAGGGCTGCTGACCGGGCAGCTGACGTGGTGTAATTTTTCTAAATTGTATTTTGACCTCCGGTTTTCAATTTTTCTTTCAAAAATACCATCAGAACCCAAATTTTTACCCATTTTTTCCAAAATTGTTTTCAATTAAATCCCTAAATAATTTTTACCCCTTATTATTATTATTATTATTATTATTATTATTATTATTATTATTATTTCTATTTGAATAAATTAAATTAAATTAACATAAAATAAAATAATAATGAAATTTTTCAGAAAAAATTTTCTTGGGTGTTACTGCCTCAACCTTCTTGGAATTATCGACACCCCATCCTTTGATATTATGTACCCTAGGAAGGTAGTTTGCTCAAGGCAGAACTCACACTTAGTTAATTTTGTATACAACTTCTTTTCTCTGAGAACCTGTAAAACGTGAGTCAGGTAATGAGCGTATTCCTTTCTATTCCTTGAATAGACTAGGATATTATCAATAAAAATAATGACAAACTGATCTACGAATTGCTTAAAAACCATATTCAACAAGTCCATAAAGATAGTTAGCGCATTAATTAGCCCAAAAGGCATGACCAGAAATTCATAGTAACCGTACTTGGTTCTGAAAGCTGTCTTGAGAATGTCCTCTGCCCTGATCTTTACCTGATGGTAACCCAAATGCAAGTTTATCTTGGAGAAGATTTGAGCACCCTGTAACTGGTCAAAAAGATCATTAATTCTGAGAATGTTGTACTTATTATTGATTGTGACTCTATTCAATCCTCTATAATCAATACACAGCCTTATGGACTCATCCTCTTCCTTTGTAAACGTGAGTCTAGCACCTCAAGGAGATACATTGTGTCAGATGAACCCACTATTATGCAATTCTTTGATCTATTTTCTCAATTCTTACATCTCTACCCGACTCATGCGGTAAGGGGCAACTGAGGTGGGTTGGGTATTAGGCTTGAGATCTATGGTAAATTTGACTTCCCTATCTACTGACAGTTCAAGTAGTTCATTAGAAAATATATCCAAAAATTCTCAGACCACAGGGATCTCTTAAATGTAAATTTCTTTCTTAGTTTTGCATGATGTAGAAAAGACAACCGAGTTAAAACGTCATATAACAATACAATTATCATGAGGGGAAAATATCTAATACTTTTATTAATTTGTGAATGATTCTTCATTCGGAAGATTGAATACAAACTTCTTATAGAAACAGTCTACAATGGCGTGATATGCCGCTAATCAGTTCATTTCCATAATTACGTCAAAATCCCCCGTATCTATTTCTATCAAGTCTACCCTCAATTTCCTATCGGTTATCTCTATGATACAAGCTTTATATATGACCTCCTCTAATAGTATCTTATGCGTAGGAGTAAACACAAACAACACATAATCAAGATTTTTAGGAAACACATTCAATTTTCTTTACAGAAGCATGTGAGACAAAAGAATGTGAAACATCAATATCAATTAAAACATGTGCAAGGTAGTTATAAATAGTGTACGTACCATGTATCATGTTTGAGTTGGCTTTAGCATCCTGTTAGATGAGGGTGTAAGCTCTGCCCTGGATGAGAGGTTTGGTCTGATTATGATTTTATGGGCACTCTCTCACGTAGTGTTGGGCACTTCCACATATGAGACAGGTATTGTTGAGGCGATAGCAGGATCGTTCCATATGATTCTTATCACAGTGCTGGCAAGCCCTGCCACGTCCTGTTATCGAGGCCTGAAAAGGAGCTTCAATCATAGATCTAGGTCTTTTGTTCTGCTGAACCAGTGCAGTAGGTGCTTGTCTGCAGTGTAGAATCGGGAGTCTAAAATCACCCACTACTAGATGAAAAATACGAAAGTTCCTCTCGACTAGCTGTGCCTTAGCCAAAACTGTTGAGTAGGTGCTGAGCTCGAATATATACAGCTGTTGCCTGATCTCAGAACGGAGACCCTACTTAAACTTCCTTATCTTTCTACTTTCATCCATCATACTCTTAGGAAAATACCGACCCAACTGTAGGAATCTTCAGGTATACTCTGACAATGTCAACTCATCCTAGACCAGGTGTGGAAACTCTATTTTCTTCAAATATCAAAGATGCTCTAGGAGGTATTCTATATTGAAAGCTACCTAGAACTGTTCCCAAGTGACCAGAATGGGCATAATGGTCTGCTTCAACTGCCACCAGTGACCTACTTCACCCACGAGCATGTAGGTGACAAGTATAACCTTCAGTTCGGGAACCACCCCAAGAGTTATGAAGGCATTCTTTGTCTCTATTAATCAATACTCGGCCTCATCGAAGGAGGATATCCCTACAAAGGTATAAGGGTTTAGTCTCTTGTATCTCTCAATATAACCTAGGTCTATTATGGATGGAACTGGGTCTCGTGGAAGAGGGATTGGATTATACTGGAGTGAAATCGGACGGCCCTGCGGTAGCACCTGATTGTAAGGTGGGGGCATCGAATTATACTGTGGCAGTGTCAGATGATATGGTGGAGGAGTAGGATTGTATCAGGGTGGCACCGAATCTTCTTGTTGTAAGGGTGGCTCAAACTGTGGCAGAGGTGGAGGGTTAGACAACTCCCACCTTTCTTCCCAGGCCTGCTGGGCGGAGATAAGTCTCTCCAGCATCTCAAAGATTCGATGGACATTCTCTTGAAGTGACCCATCTCGTGCTGCTCAATTCAGTGGGGGACTTCCTCCCCTCATATCCTTGTACCTGCATTTTAAAATAGAGGGTTGAGGTTCGGGTTGTATTCTAGTATTTTTAAATCTTTGTATAAGAAATAGTTATAAGGAACGTGACTCTGATACTAACTATAAAGACCCAAAATCTTAAAAAAAAATATATATGTATTATAATAGTAGAAGTAAATTATAATTATAGTTTACATTCCTTACACAGTAATTTAGAATGCCCAAGAGGGTTACGGGAATGTCCATTTTTTTAAAAGTTAAGTTAAAATAACATAATAGAAATGAAGTTAAACTCCTATGGGATTAACCTCCACTAGAAACTTTGATGGGGTATGGGAGATAACTTTTACTCGTAACACTCCTGCTGTTTAGGATCTGAATCTTTGCCTTCTTGATATGAAATAGTTAAATAGGGGGATGAGCTACACTAAACCAGTAAGAATATCATACTAATCACTGATACGGAAAGCCGAAGATTGGTAAAAAATTGTAAAATAACTAATGGAGCTATTTGCTTTCTTAAATAAATTCATTTAACATAAAACTGTTCATTCCATAATTACCGTTACGAGTTTTCAAAATCGACCTATAAGGACAATAACTCAAATAAAATTATAATTTCATATACAAGTGACAAAAAACATCAAATTTTCCTTTTCACCTGCTTACTGGTATCTCTTGGGGTTCATAAGGATGTCCTCCTACGCGTGAACCTATTATTTAAATTTGTCAATTAACCAGCCATCCCCATACCATATCCAGTAATGGGCACCAAACACTATCACCTCGATACCCCGTCTGATATGAGGGTGAACCATATCTCTCAAACCTTTTCGGTATGGGACTTCTCAGTCCCGTTTGACTGAAGTAATGTCCACAGTAGTGTTCCCTATGTATTAAGTTCGTTCATAATTTCTCATGGTACCCAGTAAGTCTTTCATACATAGATTCACACCATTAACTGATTACCAGTTGCATACCAATATCTCATTTTTACAGATCAACTGTAAGTCATGCAAATAGATGATACACACATCAAGAAACAAGATTGAGACATTTATTGCAAAATAAATCAACAATTAAGGGCTATGTAGTTAAGTAAACTAAATAACCAAGAAGGCAATTAAAACTAGCAATTTAATGCACACAATATAATAATAAACGTTTTAAGCAGTATAAAAGAAAAATAAATAGTAAACTAGGGCAAATATGCACTTATGGGTTCCAACTCCACTAGTGACCTGTAATTATTTTTAGAATTTTTTAATTTTTACAAAACACAGTGTTATCAATTATTAGGCTTCAGTTTACCGTAACATGGAAAAAGGTGAGAGATTCTTATTCTGGATCAATGTCTGAAACACCGTACTTCCCACTACGCCTCCTGGCGATTTCTAGTCTTTCTAAATTTTCCAAAATAAGCATTTTAAAACCTTTCTAACTGATTTTAGGGTTCCAGCATAGTGATGTTGGCTCCGTCGCCCACAGTGGTGATTCGCCTCAGCCTGGCAAGTTTCGATCGGTTTAGGTCAATTTTGACCGATTTTACATGGAAACTTGCAAAAAAGCGAGTTAGGAGGCCTCAGTTGGCCGAAAAAAGGCAAAAAAAATGAAACCTACCAGCAGGGGGGAGGGGGGTTGGGTGTGGTAGCTTCGTCAATCCTCCTTCGCAGCTAGAGTTCCTCTTCGGTTAACCTGCACCAAAAAAGGACGTTGAACACGGTGGTAAAAAAATTCATGCGAAATAGGAAATGGGAAGGTGGTCATTGGAAAGGGTTTTTAATTTTGGCCGCAGCGGCTCAGCTGAGATTTGCCCACATTTTTCTGTTCATCAATCAACCCTTTGGCTTCGATATGGGCATGGGGAGACTCGAGATTGAATTTTGATAGGAATGGAGGAATAATTACTTGTTTTGGCATCGACAGTAGCTCTAGTGTGGCGGCGACAACGGTTGATTTCTCTTTCGATCGCCCTTCTTCTTCTTCTCCGATGAGGACTGGTGCGAGTAGGGTTAGGGTTTCATAAAACGTGACGTTTAAATAGCCTCCCTGAGTCGATCTGGACCATCCGTGCGGATACACATGACCCTCTCCCGTCTGTTGGATCCTTCTTATTCGGAGAATGAATTTGAGCTGCACAATCAGATTGAATCTGTCTGTTCGATCGTGCCTAAGGGAAAAACGTAGTTGAGTTGTCCGTGCACGCGGAATGCGATCTGGACCGTCGGATCACTCAGGCATGTGGATTGCCTGCGTGGCCTCCCATGTGGAGCCAATGTCAGCGTCTCCACCACGTGGTGTGTTCTGGTTCGCCGTGGGTTGTCCCACATGGCCATATTTTTTCTTTTTGCGATTTCGTCCTCTATTTTTAAATTTTCTTTTAAAAAAACTCCCTTATTCAAATTTTACCTATTTTTTTCTAGAATTGTTTTCAATTTCATTTATAATTCATTTTTTCTCAATAATTTAATAAAAATTAAATAAAATAAAATTTAATTATATATATTCTATAAGTTGGAAAAATTATCCCGGACTACATTCCGAACCTGGATGTTGCATCAAATCCGTGTTAAACATAAAGATTTCGTAATCAAATGTCTTCTCTTCTTTAAAAGCCTTAGTAAGTGGATAAATAAACCATTATGAAGTTCAAATAACTAAAAAGTTACTCGACATTAACTCATTCACAAGGCCAAAGTTCGGAGATGAATTTGTAGTTTAGTCAATAATGAATGATGCTACTAATTATACAATATGATGAAAAGGTATGTAAACACCAAAACTTTTTTTGCGAATAAAATACTTTTAGACACAGAGATGTGTAGTACACTATATTAGAGAAATTAGCCTTAGTTATTGTCATTATTGCTAAAAAGCCAAGTCCTTATATAAAAATGTAACCATCATTTTAATAAAGTTGGGTGAATTTAAATATCTACTATTGGCTACAAAACGTTTCAGAAGTCCAAACAATAGTTAACATTTATTTTATACTAATGTGTTATGTAGATACTCGATATAGATGGAGTCCTTGACCTCTAGAAGAGTAGTGTGAGTTTGTATTTCCAAAACCTTTATGTTAATTAGCACTTTCAAGTATATCCTCCAATTTAAATTACTTATTATTAATAATGAGATAAAGAATGAAGTAGTAATTAGTGGGTTAAATATTTTATTTCGAATTTAATTGCTGTAATAGCAATTTATTTATTTAGATTCATTTAAATTAATTTTAATTTAATACAAAAGGTTAATAAAATAATTTCTGTCATTAAAGATAAAAATTAGGAGCAATCTGTAAGGACAATAGTTATTTTAAAATTTATTTTGTATTTAATATGATAATATATATAATAGTTATCAATTTAAAATTTTTAAAATATAAAAATAAATTTTTAAATATATTAAAATAAAAGTAATGTGATAACTAATATCATAATCTAGACAATAGTTGTTTATTTTTTTTAAGATTTTAAAATATTAAAATATATAAATAATAGTTATCTAACAATATATAATATTTATCTATTTAAATATTTTAAATATAAAAATAGAAAGTGAGTATGATGATAATACTATGTGATTAATTTTAATTGCAACAAACTCTGAAATTATGCATTATATAACCTCTTAATTACCTAATTTTTCTAAATTTCATTCATCATATAAATTTCTCAATCAAAAGTTAAAGTATAATATTTTTTTATATTTTATTAAAAACTTTTTTCTATATATTTTTCGCATATTATTTTTACAGAAATACAAAGATATATTTTTTTAGATAATATCAAAAAATGCCATATAAAGCTTTCTTAACTTTTTAGATAAAAATTAAAAATAATATATTTTAATATTAATATAATTATGTATATTATATAGAGATTAAATTTTGGATGTTATCCATTCTGATTTTAAAATAAAAAAATAATATACACAAAATTATCAATCTAAAAATTTTAAAATATAAAAGTAAAATTTAATTTTTAATTGAATTTAAATTAAAATCAAATAATTTTTAAATATAAAAATAATTTTAATAATCGATATAATAATTATTTATTTCAAAATTTTAACTATAAAAATAAATTTTGTTTTAATTAACTGCAATTTTGTATTGTAAATTTGAATTTAAAATTATTATTTTATAAATAATTTTTTTAAAAAAAAATTAACTGTTAGCAGACTAAATTATGGAAATTTAACTTTAACCACATTGTATTAGAATTCACCCAAACGAAAAGTTTTCGCCGATAACCATCCTCTCCGTCGTTTGTAGCATGTGCTCTGGTAGGTGTTCCTCTAAGAAACCGCTTTGAAATGGGAAACCTCTGGTTTCAGCACGCCACGTGGACAATCTGTTTCGTCACTAACACGATGCAAAACTCTTTAAGCCGTCGATTTAGCAGCAAGCGACGTGTTACAATAAGGTGAGATCTTATCCTGACACGCGAAGTACAGAAACGTAGCCCCGAAATATTATAATAAGTACTCGCTGGACATCGGTAGCAGCACTAGATATTCTTTAGGTCTTAACTTGCGCCTCGAGTTATCTCTCTCTCTACTCTCTGGTATCATAAAAATCGTGATATCAAAAGGAGAACAGGAGGGGTTAAATCTCGTTTCTACATATCGTGAAATCAAACTCTGTACGGACGGAGATCGCGTAGTGGAAGATGAAGATTTTCGTTAAAACTCTCAAAGGAACCACCTTCGACATCGAAGTTAAACCCGAGGACACGGTTTGTTTTTTCCTCTGCCCTTTTCATTTTCTCAATTGGAATGGCTTAATTGGAGTAGTTTTATTTTGAATTTCTCAATTTCATGTTTTGTTGATGCGTTTTTTCTATTTGTTATTGAAGGACTGGGTGATTAGGGTTTATGTATCTGTTTTTGTTGTGTATTGTGTTGTTTTACGTTTGCCGAGAATGCGATGAGAGTGTAAATTAATTGATTACTGTGAATTCTTTGTCTAAATTTTAGTGTTTTGAGTGCTTTTTCTTTTCTTTTTTTTGTTTCTCTTGGTTTCGTCAAGGTTTAATTTGTCTCTGTAAGAGGTGTTAGGTAGGTTCGCTTGTTGAATTGTGTGGGACATGAAGAGAGATTGTTTGAATTTAGGTATTGAAGCGTAAACCTCGCTAATTGTTTACTTCAGGAGTGAAGTTTTTGCAGTGTACCTACAATTTGGCATTGTTGTGATTAAATGAGGGATTTATTCAATTGGGTATTGGTAAGACTATGTTGTGGGCTTTGTGATTGATGGGCGTATTTGATGTGTGCCTGATTTTAAGATGTACAGCAAATATGCTTTTACTTCAGTACAAGCAATGTGTGAGATTGTCACCCTCTTGAGTTTTCTTCTTAGAGGGGCAAGCTAATTATATAAAGCAGATTCCTTTCAGTGTGGAAATAGCATTGAGAAGAAGAGGGATCTTGTTATATATTGCATTTATTTTAACTACAATACTAGTCCTTCCGCATGCATGTAGCTTGCGTGTATGCACAAAGAGACAGATTATATTGTTTGTCATATCTGTGTAGGATTGCGAACAAACGGTCACTTCCCATTCATCTTTAACGCTCTTGTATAACCGTGCTTTGGATTTTTGTTATGCAACGCTGGCTTCTCACACATGGTGCATGCAATTTATATAGACAACAAACGTCTAACAACTAGAGCATAACCCGTGCTTGTTTTATATGATCGCTTTCATGCCTTTAAAACAGTAATCTCTTATTGACATTCACATCTACAGTTATTGACAATCCATATAATATATCACTCTTTTATGCTAGTAACGTGCTTTCCTTCTTGTAAAAAAAAATACCATGTTTTGCCTTTATTTCCATTACAACATCGTCCTTCTTTTACGCAACATTTTCTTGTGTATATATAGTCAATAAATTGTCTGAAAAGACTAAATTGGACCTGTGGCAAAGCAGTATCTTTTTCATCTCCATTTCTTTTCCCTTTAACACAGTGATCTTTTATAGGCATTAAAATTTATTACAGTAGTTATTGATTTAGTACTCTTTCATGCATTCTAGGATGTTTCGCCATTGTTTTGATTACAAAACACCAGTCGCCAGACCTCTCACACGTGCTAATCGTGTTTATATTCTATATGTTAGTTAATAAATGGTGCGGAAAACTAAACTGGTCCTAAAGCAAAAACTATGTTTGTTCTTTTGTTTTCTCCCTTTTAACATGGCAGTTTACTGCACGTCAAATCTAATATCGTATTTATTAATTAAGATCACTGGGAGAGTAGTTTATCCTCACTGAGATTGCAATCTCTTTTTTTTTTTCCCATCTAATAATATGCTTGCTTCTGTAAAAAAAAAACAAAAAAGTACATGATAAAGCGTCATAAGTATGCGGGCTCATGCTTATCAACTCTTCTTTTAAATTCTTATTTCATGGATATTAAAACTTATGATTGTTCCACCAGGTTACTGATGTGAAGAAAAACATACAAACTGCACAAGGAGCGGATGTTTATCCTGCTGCACAGCAGATGCTTATTCATCAGGGCAAGGTCCTCAAAGATAACACAACCCTGGATGAGAATAAGGTGGCGGAAAATAGTTTCATTGTAGTCATGTTAACCAAGGTCAGTTTTAGCTATATTTTTAAAGTTCTAGAAAATTGTTTCTTCTATTTTCTGTAGCCATAACTCTTTTTTTTTTTAGTTTTATTTAAAAAATAATAATTCTTTTTTTACTTGAAATGGTTTCACTTTTGTTCATAAATGTTTAGTTTCCTTTAGCTAGAAAATATTAATCTGAATGCATTATGTCAAATTTTGCTTAAAAAATTGATTTGATGATATGAAATGAGTATTTTGATTCATTGCTTTCTAAAATGTTGTTCTTTCAAGATTTTAGCCAAATTTTTTCTTGAAATTTTTGGTCTAGTTCCAAGAAGTAAAGGTGCTAATAACTTAGTTTATGTGTTGAAAATTCCAGACTAAGAGCTCAACTGGTGAGGGTTCAACTACTTCAACTGCTCCTACAAGTAAGGTAATTTCTCTTATTTGCATTAAAGCAGCGATTGCTTTGGCCACTGGTCAATCAGTTCCTGCCGCTATGCTTTTGGATCAGTTGCTGCTACTTCTCTGTTTGATTCGGGAAACTGGATCCTAGGCTCTTGCGTGTTTAATTGTGCACCATTCTAGGTCTAGAGTTAATTTCTATGGTGTCCAATTGTGTGCACTTTTGAGATGATTTATTTGGATTATCTCAAAAGAATCTAATATCATGTTTGGTTCGCGGAATCAAATACAGTTGGAATGAATTAACTTGCTACCAGGAATGGAATGATGCTGCAATGGAATTGTGATTACATTATAATATTATGGGTTGCAATCATTAGTAACTCATTATACTGTTTAGTTCAATAGTGTTAAAAGTTGAAAAGAAAACGTAATAGGTTGTAACTGAGTGCAATAGCTGTATTTATTAAATTTGTTTTGAAATGTATGTGTTGCATTTATATAGAAATTAAGTGTATATAGAATTTTATGTAAATTATTTAGTTTTGAAATTATTTTATATATTTTTCTTTATGTTCAAGCTTAAAAAATTAAAAAAATTTGAGTTAATTAAAGAGATTTCGAACATCAAACCATATGATACCTATAAATTTTTTCATATATTCATATTTAAAATAAAAAAAATTTGATCAATTAATTAAAACTCGAATTGTTAAGTAAGGGGACTATAGCCTTGAGAGTAAAATTAGTATAGTCATGAATTAAGATTACAACTTCTCCATTAATGACAATTATGAGTGATCCTGATTCAACTAACTAAATAGTGTAATAAATCTTTGTAATGTAATAACTATTACATTCTTGATATATATTTGCCTTGTATAGTTAACCAAAAGTACTGTGAATACATACAGGCCTATGTAGTTTGAATCTGTAGCGCTCTCTTTTCCTTTACTTCTCAGATTTTTGGATTTCTGTAATGTTTGACTTTTTGGTTTCATTTGTTGCCTTCAGATTTCCCTTTTTCACATTGTAGAAAATTCGTTTAGTAAATATTTTTTCTTTTGTAGGCTCCCCCGGCAAGTGCTCCAACCCCTGCATTAGCACCAGCTCCAACTGCACCAGTGGCCACCTCAGCACCGTGAGTGTTGTCTTCTTTTGCTTCTTCTGCATTGTCTAGCATAATATATGCAAAGAATGTTAATATATATTCTTGTTATGGATTATTTTGATTGAGCAGGTCTGCTCTTGCTCCTGCTCCGGCTCCTGCTCCTGCTCCTGCTCCTGCTCCTGCTCCTGCTCCTGCTCCTGCTCCTGCTCCTGCTCCTGCTCCTGCTCCTGCTCCTGCTCCTGCTCCTACTCCTGCTCCTGCTCCTGCTGCACCAGTCTCAACTAATACTGCTGAGTGAGTAGCGTTACATTCTGGCAACTAATATCTTCATGTATTTGTATTACGTGTGCCCACACGTGTATTTTTATATTTATGCGTTTCATATATGGGCTTGTTTGTTGTTTGGTATTTGAGAGGTCCAAACCATGATAACCATGTCACTTTTATTGGCTTCCTCTGGCATCAAGGAATAATTATGGTGTTTCATATGAAGCAGGTCTGAATTTGATGTCTACAGCCAAGCAGCATCAAATCTAGTTGCTGGGAATAATTTGGAGGGAGCAATACAGCAAATTCTCGATATGGGTGGAGGGACCTGGGATAGAGATACTGTTGTTCGTGCTCTTCGTGCTGCCTACAACAATCCAGAGAGAGCTGTTGAATATTTATATTCTGTGAGTGCACTCTTCTTATTTGCATATCGTTAACATGTTAACAAGCAATTCGAGAAAAGTTGGTATGGCCAATACATGCTTGGATATTATGGCTTTTGCATTGAGCTTGTGCTGTTGGTAAATGATAACTTGTTTGCTTTTCCTCTTGGCTTCTGCATTTCTTTGTTGTTCCACGTCTGATCTGGTGAATGGTATATTTAGTTGAGAGCACTTGAAATGCCTTGAGAAATTATCTGCTGATTTTGATTTTGGATCGTTCTTAAGTTCTCTACTTTCTATGAAGTGGTTGAATAGCAATATTCATATTATCGATTTCTTGGTAGTTGTTAAGCAGCTTGGTAGCGAGTATTTAATTTTGATTTCTTTCCTCTTTTCTTTTAAGATAAATGTATATGAGTTTGGTGCATATTCTTTTTCTCTTGTTTAATCTTCTCTGCTTTTCTCTGGTAGTCATATAAAAAAGTTAAAAATTTTGTGATTGTAATTTCAAATATCAGGGTATTCCTGAGCAAGCTGAAGCTCCACCTGTGGCTCGGGCTCCTGTTAGTGGGCAAGCTGCAAATCCGGCTCAGCCTGCACAACCAGCACCTGTTACTTCGAGTGGGCCCAATGCGAATCCTTTAGACCTCTTCCCCCAGGTAGTTCTTACTCCATAACTAGTTGATCGTTTATGTGTGACTGAAGCAGAAAATGGTAATATGTAATATGAGAGCTTGGATAACATGAGTGTTGTGTAATTGACTCAAACTATGCATTAACAGGGAGTTCCAAGCATGGGTTCAGGGGCTGCTGCTGGTGCAGCTGGTGCAAACACTCTTGATTTTCTTCGTAATAGTCCACAGGTCTCTCTCTCTCTCTCTATATATATATATCTATCTATCTATATATATATATATCTATCTATCTATCTATCTAGCTAGCTAGCTATATATATATCTATCTATCTATCTAGCTAGCTAGCTATATATATATCTATCTATCTGGCTATTTATCTATCAATCAATCTCTCTCTCTTCCTCTTTCCCTCTCCAGCCACCTGATGTCACTTGTTTTGACGTTGTAACTTCATTTGGTTCTGTGTTTCAGTTCCAAGCTTTCCGAGCCATGGTGCAGGCAAATCCCCAAATATTGCAGGTTTTTCCTATTTTCGAATGCCTTTTGAAGAACATATTTTGTTACCAGTTGCATATTAATTTTATTCTTCTACAGCCAATGCTTCAAGAGTTAGGTAAACAAAACCCTAACCTGATGAGGCTTATCCAAGAGCATCAGGCTGACTTCCTTCGTCTCATTAATGAACCTGTTGAAGGTGGAGAGGGGTGAGTCATTATCATGTATTTTTTTTTTTTAATTCTCGCACTTAGTTTGCATTTTAATATGCTCATTTATTATTTCTTCTATGATAGGAATATATTGGGACAGCTTGCAGCAGCAATGCCACAGTCAATTACTGTCACACCTGAAGAACGTGAAGCAATAGGACGCGTAAGTTCTATGTCATTGTGCATGAAATCCAAACTTGGAGTTTATTGTGAAGATTGTGGGGTTTTCTGATCATTATTATTTTCATTGGTCACATAATAATCTGGAAATTTTAACAACATATGTTTTTTGATGGAGTAAATCTCCCAGTAAGGCAAAGAAGGATCTCGAGTTTTCAAATTTTATGGAGGGAAATGAAATCCAGCTCACAATCAAACCCTAGTTGACTTTCTGGGAATGTTTTGGATGATTGTTGACAGTTTTGTTTTTTCTTAAAAAAAATTTAATTGGTTCCTTTTGTTTTCCATGGAAAATTGCTCTTCCTTTTGTCAGCTTGAAGCAATGGGTTTTGATCGAGAAATTGTATTGGAGGTGTTCTTTGCATGCAACAAGAACGAGGAGCTGGCTGCTAACTACCTTTTAGATCACAGCCACGAATTTGAGGATTAATTTGTTCAGAGAACTGTGGAAAGATGGACAAAAGAGTACCTTTTTTTTTTTTTTTTTTTTTTTTTTTTTTTCTTTTTTTCTTTTTTTCTTTCTTGGTCTTTTGATCGTTTAAATTTAATGCGTCTGGTGTTTATGATGTTGTGGAGTGTCTGGAGTTGGCAAGGAATGTGAAGAATATGTAAACTTTTCTTTGGTTAGTTTTTTGTCCTTGTTAAGATCCATTATAAAATTGGATGCTGCATAGTTTCTCTCTGTTTTCATCGTTTTGTGTATGCTTCTTACTATTGCTTTAAGCTTTTAGCTGTATATAGAATCATCATTTAGCTGCATGTTATTGCTTTGTCTTGAATTTTTCTCTGTTTCCCAGGGTCGAAGGGAAATTTTGGAGTGAATTGTAAGGTACCAATCGGAAGGATATGTTGATTCCAACAATATATATATATATATATATTTTAAAAAAAAACCAATTATTGATGAATAAAAACTCTAAATAAAATAAATTTGCAAAATTTCCAACAAAAGAGTCAATACTAACGCAAACACTGTTTGAGTGACACCTCTATCTCATGAGACGGTGTATGTCCTTTTTAATTTGGTGTTGTTTACTTAAATTGCTCGGGTATCGTTTCATGTTCGTATTGGAATTTATTCTTGTCCTGGTTGAGTACTTTTAGTCAAAAGATTTAGATTGTTAGTGATAGTAAGTCAATCATATCATTATACACGAATTGGTTCAAAGATAATTTATAATGATGTAGATCACGGAGCTTTTGTAGTAAATTGTTTTGAAATAGTAATATCGTATTATGTACTGCCAAAAGTAAATGTAGTGAGGTTACAGTATTTTATTACATTAATTTTAAACATAATTAATAATTATTCTGTCTTTAGATTTTTAAAACTAAAATATTTTACGCAAGGATTTATTCGTAACAACAATGTAAGATTATATTTTCTTTTTACTTAATTTGCAAGACAAGTAATTCTTTAATAGCAAAATACTCTAATTATTTTTATATATTCAACAAATTTTTTTTTTTAAAAAAAAAAAAGAGGAAAAAATGACTGTGGTGGGCGTAAAGAAGAGTATGTCATCAACGAGGTAGGGTGTGCAAGAATATGTTAAATGGAAGGTGGGGAGAGAAGATAGAGTCCTGATTTGGCATGATGATTGGACTAGATCCATGCCATGGCACAAGTGAAGAATATGTCTGTGGAGAAGGCTTATGGGGGAGGCAACAGTAAAAGAGAGTGGTTCATGATGTGGCGAGGAACCTCAATGACTAGAAGGTTGAAGAATATGAAGCTTTACTCCAACATCTGACCACTAAATGATAAGAGTGATTAACTTATTGGGAACTTGAAGAAAAGTAGGGTTTTCATAGTGAAATCATTTTATGCACTTTGTTAGTAAATATTGTGGAGGGAGGGAGGGACGAGATTCCTACTCAATCAGATTTGGAATGTGAGTGCCCCTCCTAGAATCACTTCCTTCGCTTGGGAGGCGGTTAAGGAATGTACTTTGACTGCACACGGGTTGATGAGAAGGGGGGAGGACCATGGTGAACAGGTTTTATCTTTGCGAGTGTGCTGCCGAGTCATGCAACCAGATCTTTCTCTAGTGTCTACTGACATAATTTTTGGACCATGGTTTATAATTCGTTAGGGAATAACACAGTTATTGTAGGGTGGGTGAGAGATAGATTTGTAAAGATTAAAAATTTATAAAAAAAAAAAAAACTTATTATGTTGACTATTTTTTCAAGTGATTTAAAAAAAAAAATGATCAATAAAATTTTTGAGATTATTGAAAAGACGTTATATTAAATTAGTGATATATGGTTTCGTTATTTTTGGTTTTTTGATTTTGGACCATGACTTGTATTAATACGCTAACAGATTTGTATATATATATATATATATATATATATTGTATATGGATGACACCTCATGGTGACGTTAATTTAATATACATCTTATACTTTTTTTATAAAAAAAAAAATGTATTCAAACAATCAACAAACTTTGACCATACAAACTGCTGAAATTGTCAGGGTCCCTGCAACACCCTCTCTCACTCTTCTACAATTCTAAACTCGTTCGATTGTAAATATTTTGAGTTTGATTTAAACTGTAAAATAATTCATTCCAAACGTTCTCTAAAAGATCTTTTCATTAGGTGACATCCAACAAGGGTGGTTTCAGTCAAAGTGTCATTATTATGGCATGGGACCTCTTTTCCATGAAAGGATATAAATTTAGTTGAAGAATGAGATAATGATATGCTAAGAACAGAGTTGAGTCTACGTGAGTTACCATCTCAAATATGAACTGCACCAGATCATATCCTCCACATGCAGGCAGGCCCAACATCCATGAAAGTTGAGCAGGTCAAATTTTGGAGGCAAACCATCCCATCGCAATCAACTTGGAATATTGAGTAGCATAGTGGGGAGCCAGCTAAATTTCTAAATTTTTTCAACAAAAATTTACATATTTTATTTTTTTAAAAAAAAAAATTAGTACTTATATCCCAGTATATGCATAATACACAAAGCAAAACGTGTATTGATTAATTAATGTTGTCTGTCTTACTTCCTTGTGCCGACCTTTTTCAGCTTCTCCTTGTCGTTTTATTACGTTTATCGGAAACGGTATTTTTTGAACATACGTTTTTTGTAAGGGGAGCCTTGATTTCGTGGGTCTTCTGCAATTCACCGTCTGAGCTTCGTAACAATACTAAAAAGATATATACATTAATTAATATAAGTCTACGATTATATTCTGTGTCTTTCATGATTTGATTAGTAAATATCTTCCACGTCCAACAACAAAAATATGTGATCGAAATGTATAAAATGATTAAATAAATAAAATTGATTAGTAAATTTCTTTAATCTTTTTAAATTTTTTTTGTGTGCTTTTTATTTGCATATTTATCTTTTGAAAATAATTTTTTGGGTTTCTTAAATATTACTTCATCTATAACTTTTGAGAGACTATTTTAAGAAATTTTATTTTTTTTTTAGTTTTCAACTCTTACACATTGTTTTATACACAACTTTGAAGTTTTTGAAGAATCTTTTGAAAAGAGCCAAAAAAAAATTTAAATTTAATTGAGTTATCAGTAAATTTTAAATTATAATATCATTTTTTAAAAGAGAAAATATGCAAATTTCACATTATTTTCTTGTGAGTATTATAAGAAATAAATAGATATCTCTATTGTGAGTCAAGTGTTACGAAAAAGAATTAAAAGATAAGTTTGACAACTAAAATATTTGTATTCAGAATAATACTTATAAAAGGTGAAGCTGATATCTTGATATACAAGTTTTTGGACTCGGGTGACGCAGGTGTGAAAGGTGAACTCGGCATTTTGAATACAAACATCTTTTGTTCGAGAAAACATTTGTGATAGATAAAATTTAACATTTTATTAACAAGCATCTTGTAAAAAATTATAGAAAGTCATTCATGTCTTATTCACAATTAATTTTGAATGAATAAAAAAATTAAATTTTTGTTGACTTTCTCATTCTATACTTAATAACTTAAAAGTGTTTTTAAATAAACTTACATTGAATTTAAATTTTTTAAAAATAATTTATTATAATTTAAAAAATAAATTTTAATTAAATCTTTTAAAAAATAAATTCTCACTAATAACATGATATTTATTTATAAAATTAATAAAAAATAAATTGTATTTGAATTTAAATTAATACATTAAAAAAAATTATAATTTTTACATTAATTTTTAATAAAAAAAATTAAATTGAGTATTTCTGTGAAAATTATAAAAAGATAAAATTTCTCTTACGGATTATTACCATAAGTAATACTGTAGAATGGATATTATGTAACGGCCCCGGAAATTTTAACATGAAATATGTATATTAAAAAGGTCAAATGCGGAAGCGTAATAAAAATTTGATTTAACATCTCTTACACTAAAACCAAAAACGTGCTCAAATTATAAAAGAACAAACTAACTAAAAGAAAAATTCGAAAATAAAAGTTATAAATATGACTACGGAGTCTTCAGGCGTCCCCTTCGCCGTCTTCCTGCGAAACGGGCTCAGGAACAATGTCTTCCTGATCTGAAATGATTAAATAAGGAATGAGTTACACCAGCCCAGTAAAGACATCACACTATCTCACCGTCACGGAGGTAAAAGTGGGTAGAAAACACAAAAGGACCAATGGAGCATAGTTTACAACAAACTCATTTATTAACATAAAAACCTTTGCTATCCACTTATCTCGGTGAAATTCATAAAACAATATACGAAAACAATAACATTATCATCATCACGAAATCATAGAAACTGTATAACATAATACTTATCATGTCTTTTGCATCTCAATCATTACACAACATATTTTTCCTTATTTACCAGCCTACTAGTATCTATGGGGATCCATAGGGGTCCCACTACCCGTGAACCTTTAACACTTGTAATCAGATTCCAGGGTCGTCCCCATACCCCGTTCGGTATGGGCGCCAAAACTATAAACCTCAATACCCCATCCGGTATGAGGGTGAAACGGGCCGTCCCCATACCCCATCCGGTATGGGCGCCAAAACACATAAGGTCTCCATACCCCGTCCGGTATGAGAGACCACAATCCCGGTAGGGTTCCCTACGGACCCGGTCCGTCCACCATCTCCCAGGATATCTAGTCAGGCTGACTACATTATACAATTATCAATTTACATAACTTTTCATTCCCCTTTTCCTCAGTCAGCATCATCAAATCACACACAAACAAGCAACCAGTAATTCATGCCAAACAAGCCAACATACAACATCGGGTTCTCAGTCATTCAACCCATAATCAATAAAACAGTGATTTATGCACACGAAACTATGAAATGAGAACATCAGACATCATACTGCATTTAAAACTGTAAAATAGAACAAACAACAACTGACCGACAAATACACCAGACTCGGGCTCCATTAGCGACCTTAAACAATTTCACACATCTACTGATTCATGAAACACCGTTTTATCATTTATTGAACTTTAATACCGTGATAGGAAATAGGGTGAGGGGTCATTACTTGTTTCGGGGTCCGAACACGGCTCCACAGTGCTCCTACAGGCTATCCCTAATTTTCTCTGAATTTTTCCTGGGGAACTGAAATGCACTACTGGTACCTGCACGTGTCTCAAAAAATCCCAAATTAGACCCAGGCCCCTTTCGGCCAATATCGCAATTCCGGCACGGCCGTGCTCCGGCCGAATTCAGCCACACTTGCATCGGTCCCTGTGATAAAACAACCCTAGGGCCCTCGGGGGACCAAAAAATTACGAAAAACCGAAGCTTACTGGCGATGGTGCTCTCGGGTGCGGTGACTCTCCGGCGAGGTTTGTGTTTTCGTGATTCGGCTCCGATCAACCTGTAGAGAAAAAAATGGTGATCACGGTGATATAAAAATTGCATCAAACGGAGGCCGGGAAAGGCCTCATCGGAGGCAAAAACCGAGGAGGGGCGCGGCGACGCCGCTGGGTTTCGGCTGTGTTTTCCGGCCGTTTGGCCGGGATTTTGGCTCCGATTTGGCCACAGGGGAACTCAGCGTGGAAAAATGAGTCGGGGGTATGAAATTTACCGCGATCGACGGTCGGAAAACTCCCCGGTGCGGCGGCGGGTGGCGGCGGCCGGCTCCTCCGGCGTCTGGTTCGTCTTCTCCGGCGAGGGCAGGCGGCTAGGGTTTTTGTGGTCAGGTGTGGGGGTTCTATTTATACCCTTTTGCCTTTTGATCACAGCCGTCCGTGCGATTGCATCTGGGCCGTCCGTGCGCACGCTTGATCTGGGTCATCCGTGCGCGCGGGGATGCATCTGGCCCGTCCGATCGCGCGCACGTGGCCCGTTCCCTGGTCGACATGGTCTTGCCACGCGGCAGGTCCTGGTTGGCCAAGGCTGCTGACTGGGCCGCTGACGTGGCAGCTGACGTGGCATTTTTTTTTAATTATAAATTAAACTAAATAAATAAAATTAATAAAAATAATAATAAAAATGCTGAAATTATTTGGGCGTTACAACTCTCCCCCCTTAAAGAAATTTGGTCCCCCAAATTTGCCTCTTACTCTTGATTCGAACAGATGGGGATACTGGGCTCTAAATTCTGATTCCAGTTCCCAAGTAGCCTCCCTGGGCGTGTGGTTCTGCCACACGACCTTTACAAATGATATTTTTCAGTTGCGGAGTATTCTGCTCTCTCGGTCCGTGATACCGACCGGTACTTCTTCATAAGACAAGTCCTCTTGGAGTGGAAGCGGTTCATGAGCCAAGACATGAGAAGGGTTCGGGTTGTACTTATGTAGCATAGATACGTGAAACATGTTGTGAACTCGGGAGAGCTCGGAAGGCAGTGCTAGTCTGTAAGCAGTGGTACCAATCTTGTCTAAGATTTCAAAAGGTCCAATATATCGAGGGTTTAATTTTCCCCTCCTGCCGAACCTACTAATTCCCTTTAAAGGAGTGACCTTAAGAAACACTCGGTCGCCTTTTTCAAACGTTAGATCCCTCCTCCGGGTGTCTGCATAACTCTTCTGTCTACTCTGGGCTGTTTGAATGTTCTTTCTGATTTTAGCTATCTTCGAAGTGGTCTCCTCTACCAACTCTGGACCGAACAATCTTCTGTCGCCCACTTCCTCCCAACAAATCGGTGATCTGCATTGGCGTCCATATAACGCCTCATACGGAGCCATGCCAATGCTCGCTTGATAGCTGTTGTTGTGGGCAAACTCTATTAGAGGTAAATGGTCGTCCCAATGGCCCCCAGAGTCAAGGGCACAAGCTCGGAGCATATCTTCCAGTGTACGAATTGTTCTTTCTGATTGTCCATCAGTCTGAGGATGGAAAGCAGTGTTGAGGGACAGCTTTGTTCCCATGGCTTGCTGGAAACTATTCCAAAACCGAGAAATGAATCTGGGGTCCCTGTCAGATACCACTGTCATTGGGACTCCATGCAATCTGACAATCTCCCGGATATACATTCTTGCCAACTTGTCCAAAGAATCAGTTATTCTGATGGCCAGGAAGTTGGAAGAATTAGTGAGTCGGTCAACAATTACCCATATAGCATCATGTCCTGATCGTGCCTTGGGTAGTCCCGATACGAAGTCCATGGTGATATGTTCCCACTTCCACTCTGGAATCGGTAAAGGCTGAAGTAACCCACCTGGGCGTTGATGTTCTGTTTTGACCTGCTGACATACCAGGCACTTAGATACAAAGTCAGTTATATCTCTCTTCATCCCATTCCACCAGAACTGAGGTCGCATAGTTTGGTACATTTTTGTACTTCCTGGATGCATGGCAAACCTTGAACTATGGGACTCCGTCATGATGTCTCTTTTTAACTCACTGTCATCTGGGACACACACTCTGTCCTTGAAACGAATCAATCCGTTGGCAGAGATCTGAAATTCTGAACTCACTCCCTGTTCTGCATCCTTCTTGCGGGTTACTAGGGCGGGGTCGACTGACTAGGCTTCCTTTATTCTTTGGATTAACTCGAGTTTAACTGCTAGGTGGCCCAAACATGTGGCCCTCTTCAGATCTCGCAGTCGAACCTGCTGCGTGGCCCCAATTGACCTGCATTTTGAAACCATCAAATGGGCTAGGGTGCCTGCACTTTTCCTGCTGAGGGCATCGGCTACCACGTTGCCCTTACCTGGATGGTATAGGATATCACAATCATAGTCCTTGAGGAGTTCCATCCACCTTCTATGATGCATGTTGAGATCCTATTGAGTGAAGATGTGCTTCAAACTCTTATGATCGGTATAGATCTGAAAGGTCTCTCCATACAAATAATGGCGCCAGGTTTTCAAGGCGTGTATGATTGCGGCAAGCTCCAAGTCATGGGTAGGATAGTTCTTCTCATGATTCTTTAGCTGTCTAGACCCATATGCTATAACCTTTCCATGCTGCATCAGGACACAACCCAGGCCCAGATAGGAGGCATCACTATAAACTGTATACCCTTCTGATTCACTCGGTAGAGCCAGCACGGGTGCAGTAGTCAGTCGCTTCTTCAATTCTTAAAAACTCCATTCGCAGTCCTCATTCCATTCAAACTTTGCATTCTTCTTTGTGAGTCGGGTTAGAGGAGCTACTAGACTAGAGAACCCTTCGACAAACCGGCGGTAATAACCTGCCATCCCTAGGAAGCTGCGAATTTCCTTAACTGTTGTCAGCCTTTCCCAACCAAGTACCGCTTCAACCTTTTCGAGGTTCACTGATACCCCTTCCTTCGATATAACATGTCCCAGAAAGGCGGTTTGCTCGAGCCAGAACCCATACTTGCTCAACTTTGCATACAACTTCTTTTCCCTGAGGACCTGTAGGACTTGGGCAAGATGATGAGCATGTTCTTCTCTACTTTTTGAGTAGACTAAAATATCATTGATGAACACGATGACAAATTGATCCAAGAACTCTCTGAAGATCCTATTCATTAGATCCATAAAGATGGTCGGGGCGTTGGTTAGCTCAAACGGCATGACCAGGAACTCATAGTGTCCGTACCTGGTTCGGAATGCCGTATTGGGGATGTCTTCTGTTCTTACCTTTACCTGATGGTAACCTGATCGTAGATCTATTTTAGAAAAGGCTCGTGCACCCTGCAATTGATCGAAAAGGTTATCAATCCGGGGAAGAGGATATTTGTTCTTAATTGTTACCTTGTTTATCCCTCTGTAATCAATGCACAGTCTCAACGTTCCATCTCCCTTCCTTACAAAAGTAACCCCGGCACCCCAATGGGAAACGCTGTGTCTAATGAAGCCACTGTCTTGTAACTCAGTGATCTGTTTCCTTAGTTCTTCCATCTCGATGCGGCTCATTCGGTAAGGAGCAACCGAGATGGGCTGGGTACCTGGCTGTAAGTCTATGGTGAACTCGACCTCTCTGTCCACTGGTAGACCGGGCAGTTCATCTGGAAATACGTCTGGAAAGTCTCGGACTACTGGAATCTCTTGGATACAAACTTTTTTCTTGGGTTTACCTAGTTAGAGAAAATACAAGATTAAGGCACTGGGAATTAAGAAAACTTGCTATCAGGGGAAATCAGTACTGAATGATTTTATTAACTTGTAAATGGCTCCTCGTTGGGAGGATTAAATACAATCTTTTTGTTAAAGCAGTCTATGGTGGCGTGATACGCCGCTAGCCAATCCATTCATAGGATTACATCAAAATCCCTCGTGTCTAACCCTATCAGGTCCACCCTCAATTTCTTATCTGCTATCTCCACGGCACATGCCCTGTAGATAACCTCTCCTAGCAATGTCTCCCCACCAGCGGTAGATACAAGCAATAATGAATCAAGTCTATCAGGTGGTACACAAATTTTAGAAGCAAGAACATGTGAAACAAAAGAATGTGATGCACTAGTGTCAAACAAAACATGAGCAATGTGGCCAGAGATAGTATGCATACCATGTACCACGTTCGGGTCTGTGTCGGCATCCTTCTGGGTAAGGTTGTAAACTCTGCCCTGGATTGGAGGCCTTCTTTGATTCTGGTTCCTCGGGCATTCTCTTGCATAGTGCTGGGCACTGCCGCATATGCGACAGGTGTTGCTGAGACGGTAGCAGGGTCGGTCCCCGTGATCCCTCCCGCAATGCTGGCAGATCTTCCCATGTGCTGCCCCCGTAGCCTGAGGAGGGGCCTGGATGGCGGGTCTGGGCCTCTTACTGAGTTGGACAGTCGTGGTAGGTGCTGGCCTGCGGAGCAGTGCTGAGGGTCGGGAACTCCCCGCTAGCTGAGGGTGGGTGTCGAAGCTCCTTTCTATGATCTGCGCATTTGCTAGGACTGCTGAATATGTCTCAAGCTCCATTACCAGTAAGTGCTGTCTGATTTTCGGGCGGAGACCCCACTGGAATTTCCTGGCCTTTCGGCCCTCATCCATCAATGTCTCCGGGGCATATCGGCCCAGCTCCAGAAACTTACGGGCATACTCCCACACTGTCATGTTTCCCTGGAACAATTGAGCAAACTCCATTTCCTTCAGGTGTTGGATGTGTTTAGGGAGATACTCCGCGTGGAAGGCCGCTAAGAACTGCTCCCAAGTAGCTGGTGTAGGCAGGGTGGTCCGCTTGAGCTCCCACCAGCGTACTGCTTCCCCTACCAGCATATAGGAGGCAATGGCAGCTCTCTGCTCATGAACTACTCCCAAGGTCTCGAAAGCTCTCTCAGTCTCTGCCAGCCAATATTGGGCCTCTTCAAAAGAGGATCCCCCTGCAAAAGTAGAAGGGTTCAGTCTTCTGTACCTCTCTATGAAGCCGGGGTCGATAAAGGAATGAGCGGGGTCCCGAGGTAGAGGGACTGGGGCTGGCTGAGGGTGAACGGGGGGGCCCTGTGGTGGCACCTGCTGATGTGGTGGGGATACTGGAATGTGCTGTGGCGGTGCCTGGTGGTACCATGGCTGTGGTACCTGGTCGTACTGCGGCTGTGGTGCCGGGTGGTACTGTGGAGGAACAGGCTCCTGCCGGGGTAGCTCGGGATCAGCCTGCTGTAGCGGGGGCTCAACCTGCGATAGCGGAGGAGGTCCGGGTAACTCCCTTCTCTCCTCTCGCCTTTGCTGGGCAGCTACGAGAGCTTCCACCATCTCAAATAGTCTGTCTAAATCCTCTTGAAGCGAATTATCTTGGGCCGCTCGGTTTAGTGGGGGCCTTCCTCTCCTCATTTCCGTGTACCTGCATTCACAAGGAATGGTTGAGTAACGATCTATCGGTGAGTATTTCTCTAAGGCACTATTGTGTAAGGGATGGGTCCGAGGAAATGCGGCTTTGATACCAACTGTAACGGCCCTAGAAATTTTAACATGAAATATGTATATTAAAAAGGTCAAATGCGGAAGCGTAATAAAAATTTGATTTAACATCCCTTACACTAAAACCAAAAACGTGCTCAAAGTATAAAAGAACAAACTAACTAAAAGAAAAACTCGAAAATAAAAACTATAAATATGACTACGGAGTCTTCAGGCGTCCCCTTCGCCGTCTTCCTGCGGAACGGGCTCGGGAACAATGTCTTCCTGATCTGAAATGATTAAATAAGGAATGAGCTACACCAGCCCAGTAAAGACATCACACTATCTCACCGTCACGGAGGTAAAGGTGGGTAGAAAACACAAAAGGACCAATGGAGCATAGTTTACAACAAACTCGTTTATTAACATAAAAACCTTTACTATCCACTTATCTCGGTGAAATTCATAAAACAATATACGAAAGCAATAACATTATCATCATCACGAAATCATAGAAACTGTATAACATAATACTTATCATGCCTTTTGCATCTCAATCATTACACAACATATTTTTCCTTATTTACCAGCCTACTAGTATCCATGGGGATCCATAGGGGTCCCGCTACCCGTGAACCTTTAACACTTGTAATCAGATTCCAGGGCCGTCCCCATATCCCGTCCGGTATGGGCGCCAAAAGCTATAAACCTCAATACCCCGTCCAGTATAAGGGTGAAACGGGTCGTCCCCATACCCCGTCCGGTATGGGCGCCAAAACACATAAGGTCTCCATACCCCGTCCGGTATGAGAGACCACAATCCCGGTAGGGTTCCCTACGGACCCGGTCCGTCCACCATCTCCTAGGATATCTAGTCAGGCTGACTACATTATACAATTATCAATTTACATAACTTTTCATTCCCCTTTTCCTCAGTCAGCATCATCAAATCACACACAAACAAGCAACCAGTAATTCATGCCAAACAAGCCAACATACAACATCGGGTTCTTAGTCATTCAACCCATAATCAATAAAACAGTGATTTATGCACACGAAACTATGAAATGAGAACATCAGACATCATACTGCATTTAAAACTGTAAAATAGAACAAACAACAACTGACCGACAAATACACCAGACTCGGGCTCCATTAGCGACCTTAAACAATTTCACACATCTACTAATTTATGAAACACCGTTTTATCATTTATTGAACTTTAATACCGTGATAGGAAATAGGGTGAGGGGTCCTTACTCGTTTCGGGGTCCGAACACGGCTCCACAGTGCGCCTACAGGCTGTCCCTAATTTTCCCTGAATTTTTCCTGGGGAACTGAAACGCACTACTGGTACCTGCACTTATCCCAAAAAATCCCAAATTAGACCCAGGCCCCTTTCGGCCAATATCGCAATTCCGGCACGGCGGCTCCGTCATGCTCCGGCGACGGCGACGCCGCTTGGGCGGCGATTCGTCTTGGGTTGGCCATTTTCGACCGTTTCCGGCCGAATTCGGCCACACTTGCATCGGTCCCTGCGATAAAACAACCCTAGGGCCCTCGGGGGGCCAAAAAATTACGAAAAACCGAAGCTTATCGTCGACGGTGCTCTCGGGTGCGGCGGCTCTCCGGCGAGGTTCGTGTTTTGGTGATTCAGCTCCGATCAACCTGTAGAGAAAAGAATGATGATCACGGTGATATAAAAATTGCATCAAACGGAGGCCTGGAAGGGCCTCATCGGAGGCAAAAACCGAGGAGGGGCGCGGCGGCGCCGCTGGGTTTCGGCCGTGTTTTCCGGCCGTTTGACCGGGATTTTGGCTCCGATTTGGCCACAGAGGAACCCAGCGTGGAAAAACGAGTCGGGAGTATGAAATTTACCTCGATCGGCGATCAGAAAACTCCCCGGTGCGGCGGCGAGTGGCGGCGGCCGGCTCCTCCGGCGTCTGGTTCGTCTTCTCCGGCGAGGGCAGGCGGCTAGGGTTTTTGTGGTCAGGTGTGGGGGTTCTATTTATACCCTTTTGCCTTTTGATCACAGCCGTCCATTTTGATTAAATCTGGACCGTCTGTTTTTTATTAAATCTGGGTCGTCCGTGCGCGTGCATCTGGGCCGTCCGTGCGATTGCATCTGGGCCGTCCGTGCGCACGCTTGATATGGGTCGTCCGTGCGCGGGGGGACGCATCTGGGCCGTCCGATCGCGCGCACGCAAATCGCCCACGTGGCCCGTTCCCTGGTCGACGTGGTCTTGCCACGCGGCAGGTCCTGGCTGACTGGGCTGCTGACGTGGGATCTGACATGGTGCTTTTTTTTTTAAATTATAAATTAAACTAAATAAATAAAATTAATAATAAAAATGCTGAAATTATTTTGGCGTTACATATTAAAAGCTCCATAAATTACTTAATTAAAAATTATAGTTATTTAATTAAAATTTTATTAATTATTGATTTAAATTTAACTAATCTAATTGAAAATTATATTAAAATTGTGATGCATTTAAGTATAAAACAAAATATTAATTTGAAAAACAATTTTTCAGGAAATATAATATAATAAAATACAGTTTATAACTGCCCACCTCTTCATAAATATTAGGTGATCTACCTACCTGCACCTGATATAAATATCTACAGAGCCTAACAGGCAATCGGGCAAGTAAAGTATAAAGAACATTGAAACACAACCTCATTATTATATTTATATATATATATATGTATGTATGTATGTATGTGTGTGTATATACCTTTATCTGCTGGTTGGGTAAGATCATGTTACTACAAAAAGGAAAAAATAAAACTAAAACAAGAAAATGTCAATTTTTTAACTGTTAATATTATGTTAAATAAAAATAAAATCTCAAATATTTATTTATTAAAAATTAGGGATAAAAATAACTGGGTCCACTTAATCTGTTCATGGGCCCCATTCAGCCCAACCCACTTGCTACTCCATTTATTGTCTCCTCTTTTTTTTTTTTTTTTTTTTTTTTTCAAAGAGAGAATCCGCGGTCAGCAGAAGGGTCTCAATCACGTTGACTTCACTCATCAGACATGATTCTGGAAGACGAGGGACACGTGTCTGCATCATCAAGCGTCCCAAATTTATCTTACATTTCAGTACGTTGATGTTGGGTTGATTGCATTTGCACCCCGTAATTTGTTATTTGGTTTATTTCGAAAGAATAATTATTATATTTAATTAATCTTTTAGTTTTTTGCTAATTTTTGAAAAATAATTAATGTAATTATTTGTTTGGTGCTCTACTCTCAGTTAAGTTGTTTTCTTAATTCTTAATTTCAGGAGTTGCAAAGTTGGTTTCAATAATTAAATTCCCAATTAGCTTATTACAAGGTGTTTGTTTGTTTTTTTTTTTTTTTTAAATTTCTGAAATTTAAGTCTTAAAATACCCAATTAATAAAATTTATGAAACCTAAACTATGCATTATGTGTATTATTGTTAGTCAATTATAATATTATTAGTATTTATAATTTTTATGTTTGAGTTTATCTTATTTTTATTTAATTTTTGTTATTTTGACATAGAAAGTACTTTATTATAATATACAAATTCGATGTATAATTAAATAGATTTCAATCATATTATTTCGTTAATATTTTTAATTTTACAACCACGAATTCACACATGTTAAAAACTAAATCAAAATATCAAATAAACTTGAGTCGGACATGAAATTCATTTAGAATTAAAATATTATTTTCATTAAATTACATATCATATTCTTATTTTTACAAAATTCTATCATTCAATAACTTAATTTTATGGTCCCTATAAAATTTATCATTATAAAAAAAATAAAATTAATTCACATATAGTTGTGAATGTATCCACAATCAAAATATCAAGTAAACTTGGCTTCTAAAGTTTCCAACTTCTCAATTTCCACACAAAAAAAAAAAGGTGGGGTAATATGCAAATCAAGTCTCGTACATCATTAGGGTTTCTATTTTTGTTTTCTTCTTTGTTTCTTGTGGTTATCAATTGTGGGTTATCTTGTAGCATGATCATAATCGTGTTGCGTGAGTTTCATACCGATCATGCGGTGCACAAATACCAAAAGGGTATTCAGAAAAGACAAAACTTATGCTTGTAATCATTTTAACTATGAATCTTTATCAAACACGTACGTCTTCCCTCACCATCATTCTTGGCTTTTTCTTTTTGGATGCAATACATTTTTGAATCATTTATATTACTAGTAATTTCCAAAATATACTTCCCAAAAAAAAAAAAACAAGAAGAGAATACAATATTTTATATGGGTTTAATTGGGATAGGAGTCTACTAAGTAGACGGATATAATAACACTAATCATATTAATACATACAAAAAATTATTATTTTTTTAATCCATATATAATTTACTTAATAAAAAATTATATTTATACCCAAGTTAATTTATTTATGTTACAAAAAATTTCAATATATGGGCACACATATATAATTTAATGGGTATTACTATTATAAAAGTATAGTTAATTTAATTTGTAATTTAATAAAATTGATAATTAATTTTAAGATATTAAATTATCATGGGTTTAATGTGTAGAGACCAAATTGTTATTTCTAATTTATCTCTTTTTAAAAAAAACAAAATATCTTTTTAAGGAGTTATAATCTCCAATTTAAATGGTCAAAAGATTTTTATTTCTCATTTCAATAGAAAAGTTTACATATTTTAAGATTGTTTTAAATTAAAAAAATTAAATTATAACTGTTAAGAACAATCAATTCTACAATGGATCAAGATATATTTTCGATAATTTTAGTGTTTTAAAAATTTATTTTATGTCCAACAATTTAGACCCATTTGACATATTTCTCAAATTACTTAATACTCTTTGATTAAGGACAAAATTTAAATTAATGTACTAACATGTATTAGAAAGTTTTGAAAATGGGGTAATGAGTAAGTGATTCTGAAAAGTGCTTGCAATGTTGAAATTTTTGATTTATAAGAATCGGCCTGATATGGGTTTCCACTTTTAGGATACGAATCTCCAATTTTTTATTTGTAATTATCATATAATCAATCAATCATAGTAACATTCATTTTTCATTGGAATATTAGATCTATATCATTTTAATTACTTTTTTTAATCTTCGTTTTACTTATTTATTTCTTATGTGCACAAAATGTATAGAATCTATATATATGCCTAATTTCTATATCAACACTATAAACTACGAACTAGAAGGTACATAATTTCACCCGTGTGTGTGTGTGTATATATATATTATGTGAAACAACTTGCCCACTATATATAAAAGAATTATTTAAAACTTAAAAGTAAGTAAGTTAATTATGCATAATAAATATCTTTTTGAAAAACTGAGGTATGTTGGGCCATCTATCCAACAACTAATCATAGAATCATGACCTTTTTTAAGGTAATGGAAATACATATTGTATTTTTTTTTAATTATATTTTCTTGTTTTTAATGCATCAGATAAATGTAATTTATTGCGTAGACCCCTGCATCTTGTTGAAGCAATCCATAACTAGTAGTTCGTCAAAGTTTCAATTTGTTGTGAATTGCTAATACATAATTCCATTTTTTTTTATAAAAAAATAAAAATGAATAATATAAAAGTTTATAATATTATAAAATTATTTAATGTAACGTGAATTACTTATTTGTCTGGGTTATTCTTTGATTTAAATATATATGTCAACGAAAAAAATGGTTTTTCATTTTTTTATATAAGAAGAAAAAAATGAGGAAAATAAAAACGGTGTCGTTTTGGTGCAATCTTGATGACATTAAGTATAGCAAGGACGGGACGGACCAAAATTAAATTTGAGAAGAAAAATAAACGGCTGTACCTTGCAAATGCACATTTGTTTCATGAGTTATTGCGCTTATTTCAGATGTGTCAGACTACATATCACACTGAAATTAATATGATGAACATCCATCATTTGTGACATGTTACATTTTTCATAAGTGGGTATTTTTATTATTAATTTCAATTAATCTGGGATAACTCCTAGCTGCCATGGCATATGACGTCGGGCTTTAAAAAGTGATATATATATATATATATATATATAATATATCATACGAAGTAGTAGTATCTTTTCGTTTTGATTCTTCCTCATATGTAAGATAACAATAAAGAAAAAGTCCAGCTAGCTAGCTACCTTCATCCCCCCTCACTTATAAAAACATAGATACAGTACAATAATGCCAAGAGTTAAAAAAAAAAAAGGTACTGATAAACAAAACAAATATGATAAATGTACAATAACAATAATATATAATGACCAAACTATACCATTCATGCTTACCGAATACGTACATAACATCTAGTGTAAATATATTTGTGGCTGGAGATGTAGCAGTGATATTTACTACTACCATCGATACAATATATTTTTTTTTACCGAGTGCCTGGAAAAGCTTGACGTAGTAGGTTCTATAAATAATGGCTTCTGCCATGGGAAATCGAAGCATACTACTGAAATGGAGATTGAAAAGAGAGAAGAAAAAAGGGTTGCCGACCATGAACATGGGAAAAGGCAAAAGGGAGGGTTGGTCACCATGCCTTTCATCTTTGGTAATAAGCTTAAGCTAGCTTTTCACTGACGAATTAAATCAGCTTAATGTTGTTTCGTGTTAAACCATTAATGGTGTGTTTCTTTTGGTTTTGGCAGCAAATGAAGCCTGTGAGAAGCTGGCGGTGGTGGGTTTTAACGCTAATATGATAAGCTACTTAACGACACAGCTTCATATGCCATTAACCAAAGCAGCTAATACTCTTACTAACTTTGGAGGAACTGCCAGCTTAACGCCCTTGCTCGGAGCTTTCCTTGCCGATTCATTCGCCGGCCGGTTTTGGACTATAACCATTTCTTCCATTATATATCAAATAGTACTAAACTCTCTCTCTCTCTCTTTTTTTTTTTTTTTTCATATATATTATATTTATAACTTCATTATATATCAATTGATACTTGTTTCTTTCTTGTTTTCTCTTTAACTCATCTGGGGTGTTTTCTAATATATATAATCAGGGGATGATAATTTTAACACTGTCAGCCATACTGCCAAAGCTAAGGCCGCCACCATGTAAAGGCGAACAAACTTGCCAAGAAGCTGATACAGGACAGTTGGCAATCCTGTACGTGTCTCTGCTGCTGGGAGCAATAGGGTCGGGTGGGATCCGGCCATGCGTGGCTGCATTCGGGGCGGACCAATTCGACGAATCGGATCCAAAGCAGACAACCAAGATATGGAGGTACTTTAATTGGTACTACTTTGTTATGGGAGGATCAATTCTGGTCGCCGTGACGGTTCTTGTTTACATTCAAGACAATGTGGGATGGGGTTGGGGACTTGGTGTTCCAACCATTGCAATGTTTCTGTCGGTTGTTGCCTTCATTTTCGGGTACCCACTTTACCGCCACCTGGATCCGGCAGGCAGCCCTTTTACCAGGTTAGTGCAAGTAGGAGTGGCGGCTTTTAGGAAGAGGAAGGTGGCTATGGTTTCTGATCCTATCCTTCTGTACACGAATGAGGAGCTCGATGCTGCCATTTCTCTTGGTGGAAAGCTTTTTCATACTTGTCAGATGAAGTAAGTTCAAACTCCTTAATTAGTTTTAATAATTTATATTACTAATCAACATTTAACTATTTTATGTTCTTTCTCTAAATTTCATAATAATTTTACTCTTATTATTCTCGGTCTAAAAATTGTGTTTTGTTGTATTTATTTATATATGTCAGTTAAACACAAGCTAGGACATAGATTTTTATTTGACTAAATTTATTATTTATTTTAATTTTATTTTATTTATTTATTTCTATCAGAATTTAACCGAGTGTTGATTTTTTATTCTTTATTTTATATTCTCTGAGATAATTTTACTTATTTACACACAAAAAAAAAAAAAAAGACTAGTTGAAAATTGGTTAGTGTTTTATAATATACGAATGCATTTTTTTCATTCCTCTCTATAATATATATTGATATAACTCTTTTGTTAAGTTTCTCAACAAAATATTATTAATTAATGAATATTTTTGAATTTTTATTAAACCTTAATAATTAATTTTATAATGGTTTTCTGTGTGTGTGTGTGTGGAGTACTGTGAACAATGATTGTACGGGTGCATTTATTGATTTAAGCTGTTTGGGTTAATTGGTTAGATGGGTGTGTATGTGAATGGTGAGTTGTTTGATGTGGAAAAATTAGCAGCACACGTATGGATGTTTCTTTTCGGTGAATAAGATAATGATTTGCGTTTCTACTATTTGTAAAAAAAAAAAATACATGAGGAAAAAAAAAAAAAAAAAAAAAAAAAGATGGATATCACCGATTTTTGAGATGATGATGGAACGTGGTGGGTATGAGTTTAGGAATATATGACATACACGCAAGTGACTCAAAGATTTCTTGTCTTTTAGGAGCCAATTCAGTCAGCCTCAAAATCTTGGATAGTAGCGTCACACAATCTCTGCATTTGCAGCTTTTTAGGCTAACCTACAAATTCCCTTTTACACTCCACAATAGCAACCCACCATGTGACATGTTTCTAGACCGATAAACCCGACTGAACCCAACATTATCCGGTCTGGTCCTGTCCCATATGATCCGAACCAGTTACAATACTAATAATAATGTTTAATAGGTTACATGATTATTGACGCAGGTTTCTTGACAAAGCAGCAATAGTGACTGAGGAAGACAACATAAAACATGGGCAACCACCCAATCCATGGCGACTCGACACGGTTCACCGAGTTGAAGAACTTAAATCGGTGATTCGTATGGGCCCAATCTGGGCAGCGGGAATTCTCCTCATCACCGCCTACGCTCAACAGAACACCTTCTCCCTCCAACAAGCGAAAACCATGGACAGACACCTCACCACCCACTTCCAAATTCCCGCCGGCTCCATGTCCGTATTCACCATGCTGTCCATGCTCTCCACCATCGTCATCTACGACCGCTTCTTAGTCCGCATAGCTCGCAGATTCACCGGCCTGGATCGCGGCATCACCTTCCTGCACCGCATGGGGATAGGGTTCGTGATTTCCGTATTGGCGACCCTAGTGGCTGGGTTCATTGAGCAGAAGCGAAAACAGGCAGCCATAGCTAATGGGCTCCTCGACAAACCTCAATCAATAATCCCCATTTCAGTTTTCTGGCTTGTCCCGCAGTATAGTCTTCATGGGATAGCGGAGGCGTTCATGTCGATTGGGCATTTGGAGTTTTTCTACGATCAGGCACCTGAAAGCATGAGGAGCACGGCGACTGCTCTGTTTTGGACAGCGATATCTGCTGGGAACTATACGAGCACTCTTTTGGTTTCTTTGGTGCACAAGTACAGCGCAGGGCCTGATGGGTCTAACTGGCTACCTGATAATAACCTGAATAAAGGAAAGTTGGAATATTTTTACTGGTTGATCACAGCATTACAGGTGGCTAATCTGATTTATTACATATGCTGTGCCAAGATGTATACGTTTAAACCTATTCAGGTTCATAACAAAGAAGAAGATGCAGATGATCGGGTTTCCAACAAGGTGTGAATGAATGAGGGAGCAGATAACATATTATAGATACGTGTATGTAAACGCATACCCTGAATAACAGCAAGTGCCATCTTCTTTCTAGAAGATAATGAGAAGTGGTGTTAGCAGAACATCCTTGTAGATGATGGAGATAAAAAGTTAGAATCAGAAAAACTGTTAATTTTGGTCAGTGGGTTATATATATATATAGTAGAAATGTCAGGCTTAATTATTGGTATACATAATTTAAGTTGAATTTAGCTCAACCACCACCACCACCACTCTATGGAAGTAGTAGTTTGGGTTTAGGTTTAGTGTTGGGGCAAAAAATTGCAAGAACTCAAGATTCAAAATTGGGTAATTAAAATTAAATATAATATGTTAAATTTTTATGGTATTCTTCAATGTTCGTATGAGTGTGCGGGAAATTAAATATAATATAGTATGATATTTATAAATAAATATAAAAAAAATTAAATTTTATTAATTTATAATTGATTTTATTGTTAACTGAATCGATCCAAGTTCAATTTGTTTTTGGTTGATTTGCTAAGTTGGATTTCAATTGATCCGCATGATTCGGTCAGGTAAGTTGATTTGATGAGTTTACTTATTAATGAGACTGATTGATTGAGGCTTCACCACCCTAACACAAAGATATAATTATTATTATTAATTAAATATATAAGGATGCTAATTATATCTAGTTATTATACCCTTTTTTTTAACTTTTAAGTTTCGTATTAATTATTTAAGTTTTATCTCCTTCATCCTTTAAATTTAATTCATAATCTCATTATGTAGATGATCTATTTTGTTTACATGAGAAAAAGGATTAATTATATATTAATATACTCATAAGTAGGAAATTGGTTAATTATTATCTTGATTATGCAAACCAGTTTGACCCTACTAGTTGATTTGCACTTAGTTGTCTGTGTAGAGTGACGTAATATTTATACGTGTCAGGAGGTTTAAGTTTCAATTTGTAAAGTAAACATTGCAGTAAAATAATTATTAAAAAATTAAAAACCACAAGCTATTTGTTACTTATTGGAATACATAATTTCTTATATATATATATATATATATATAATAGTATGAAATTAACTTAATGAATAAGTATTATGAAGAATCATCAATTAAATTTCAATAATTAGAGAACTATATGTTAAATGCATGAATTTAATTTTGTGAGCTGACTTGTCAAAAAAAATGGCAAGTGAATAATTCTTCATTATGAAATACAAGAATTTTGACATTATATCACCACGTAATAAAAAAAATAGAATAGTAAATGATGTGGCAAAAGCCTGAATGATATATATATATATTCAATAAAAATTAAAACTCTACATTTGTTTTCGGGTTAAATTTCTAGTTCTAATATTCATAATAATAAAGTTGAAGATAATTATAGTAATGAAATCCAATTATTACTTTTTAATAATGTAACTCAATTTATTAATTCTCGAATCATGTATTATTATGTAACTTTATTTAAAAATTATAATAAAATTAATTATCACCTATTATTTATTCAAAATTATAGTAACATAATGCGTGTGTATTCACTCCCTGGTTCTATAGGCAGACCGCAAGCCTAGGGAGGTTCCGCTTCCAAAGATTCACCCTCAACTTCATCAACCACCCAAATTTCATGCCATTGCTGTAAACATCTGTCAACAACCACAACCGACGAGGAAAAGTGAAAGAAACAAGGAGAGGAACAAGAAGAAGAAGGACAAATATAGTAAAGCGGCAAAAAATTGAGAGCCATGGAAGAGGCGGAAGAGAGGTTCGAAGACGCCACAACAACGGCTCTCTCGGCGATTACAGAGGCGTTTGAGGATCTGGCAGAGGTGGTGGAGGATGACACGGAGGAGGAAGAGCTCAGAGTTGATACCTTCTGCCAAGCGTGTAGTCTTGTGTCTGTTCTATTTGGCTGTCTTGGCCTTGCTTTCAAGTTCGCGGAGTTGGAGTACTTCTCCAAGGTATCTTTTCTTTTTCGTTCTCTTGTTTATATATTTTCTGGGTCCGAATGTAATGTCAAGAGTTGGTTCATTACTCAGGTGCGGGATCTGATGGAAGCGTCCAAAACCTTTGAGACTTTACGAGAAATTCTTGACCTGGATGTCGCCAACGATACAGTGAAAGTGTCGGGAAGCCATTCGCGTAACCTGCGCCGGCTTAGGCAGGGTCTGGACCTCATCAGAGTTCTCTTTGAACAATTCTTATCAACAGAGTAGGTTCAATTCCCGTTATAGTTATTTCTTAATTTCTTTGGTTAAGAGACTGATGCATGCATTGCATTGTTGATTTTTTTGTCAAACTTTAGCGATTACTCTTTAAAGGACGCAGCATCAACAGCTTATGCTCAAGTTTGTGCACCTTATCACACATGGGCAGTCAGGACGGCGGTTGCTGCCGGAATGTATACACTTCCAACAAGGGACCAACTGCTGCTCAAGCTTAACGAAACTGGTGAGAATGGAATTTCAGCTCTTTGCCTTAGTTTCCTACAAGTTTCAATCAAGTCTATAAAGTATATATGTATATATGTTTTTTTGTTGCAGATCAATCGGCACACAAGAAAATGAGAAGGTATATCAAAGCTTCACGTCCGGTCATCGATTACATTGATAAGCTTTACATTTCAAGAAACATTAGCTTGGACTGGTGACTTTCGTCATTTCCAGGGAAAAAGAAATAACAGTGACTGAATCTCTCAACCTGAGAAGCACTGAAGTCTGTCTTACCATCTCATTGGTTCAAAGACATCGCTAGAGCAGATTCTATATCCTAGCAGCCCCAATGAAGATGAGTTTATCACACTGCATATCATTCCATTCTTCATTGACGATGGATCTTTTATCTTCTGTAGCTATCACTTCTGTCTAATAGTTCTAGGGATTATTTCAAGAGTTTGGCATAGACGGCAGGATTTTTGACAATATTAATCTATAGTTTTTACCAGAGTAAAGAAAAATCATACAAGTGTACATAGAGAGGGGTCACCCGAAGAAGGAAATCTCGAACTTCTAGTTATAAGTATATGGGTTACTGCGGTGACTAAAATTGGAAAGTTGGTATAGCAAGTAGAAGATCCTTCAATCTTTGATTGATCATCATGTTTTTTCTCCTAAACCAAATTAAGATGAACAGCAGACTCTAGCAGCTTTCACTTCCAACTTGGTTGATCATCACGTACATTTCTGCAACATTTCTGTATCATTTAAGCGTCTTTTGAGCAAGCTCAAGAGGAACACATACCACATTATTATGATACATAACATGTATTTAACGCCTATTAAATCCTAAACTACTGATAAACGTAGTTATAATACAGGAACTAAGTTGTTAAATATTCATGAAAAAACCAGTAACAAGCATCAAAGAATCTCATATATTTTACCCATATTTTGCTAATTTTATTTACTTTTTTTGTCAGTAAATATGGGGATGATGCTCAAAAGCTCATGAATGACCAACATCATGATGTCTGGAAATTAATTTATATAATTCCAGAGATAAAACTTTCTGGAGAAAAAGAATAAAAGTATTGTTCATAGGATTCTGTCAAAAACTTTCCTAGCTATTATTCTTTTCTATCAAGACTATGCCAAAAAGAAAACATCCGAAATCGTCCCTTTTACACTCCGAAAATGGAAACAAAATGAAATACAACATAAACTCAAAGCCTCTATGGACAACTGCAAAAGGCATTTTCTTGAAGCCGGCCACTAAGCAACATAGAGAGTTCACCCCATCTTGACAACCATCAGAGAATTGAGGCCCGCAGTTAACTTACTTCATTCCATAGGCCTGAATGTCATCTATAAGGTCAGGCTTTCAGGGTTCTCAACAATCTTTGAGAAAGTCTGAAGGAAGGCAGCCAAGTCAGCACCATAGACAATTCGGTGATCTGCTGTCACATTCACCTGAAAAAGAATTGACAGACGAACTCACTTATGCTCTTCAACAGACACGTCAAGTTACAAGTAAATCTTTAGTTTTTTCTGCTACCCAAGCCGAATGTCTATTCTTTTTGTTGATGTACAAACCATACATGCATACAGGTTTTATATTTATATATATATATATATATATATATATCTTATTTGATACCTAGCCAGATGTCTTTTCTTCATGCTGATTGACAAGCACACACCTACAGCACATATAACATATAGATATATATGTGTGTGTATATATATGAGCTTAGTTTGAGACAGTAATAACAATAATAAGATAAAAACTGCAGATGCCATGATCTTCATAACAATAGGCATCCTCTTCTCAGTGTGAATAACATCAATCTAAGGTTCTTGTGCACTCAACTAATTTATAACTATAACTAGCAAACAGTTTTGAAAGCAGAGAAAGGAAAGAGAACCTCAAACAAGGGCAACCATTTTCTATAACTACATTCCCATACCTAAGTTATCAAGGAACTACTAATTTATGAAGTACGGTTAGCGAAGTTCACTTGATCTTCCAGATTACTCATTGCTCAATCGAAGTCCTGGTGATTGTGTCACATTTGTTTATATTACAAGTGGTACTAAACACACCCTCCTCAACTCTTAATGGGCTGGGAATAACCTGGGATGATATTATCTGACATGACTAGATTAGACTGAGTATGACACAGATATGCATGCCTTAGCAGACTAGCTGAGGCTTTATCTTCTTGGCCGAGCCCCTAAACTTTCACATTATCGTTTGAACTGATATGTCTACTCTTCATAAGCCTACCTATGGCTGGAATTCAGAGGAGCACTAAACTAAAAATTACAAGTTCAAAATCATATATCTTATTCTCACAGATAGTAGGAATTAGAATTCTATTTTCGTTATCATGCACGTTTCCAACCAGATCCTAGCTCTTCTCCAGATTTTTCCCTCAATCTAATTAAAATCATTGATACTTAAAAATGATATACTCGACAGTGCATACACTGATAATTTAAGATGAAGTTATATAACCCAAGAACCATTGTATTCATCACTATGTAGCTAATAAAACTTATAAGCAAAGTTCTTTCTAGACCTTCAACCCCTTCCAACAGAACCACGTAATTCACTATCAACATAATTGTCTTCTTCATCTAACAGCTAAATTATCACCAAAATCTGGCTAATCACTTAAAATATAAGGAAAACTCAACACTAAGCACATCAAAAACAAAAAAATTGCAGACTGAATTTTAAGACAACTATAGTGACATCTGCCAACAGATGTTTCCTTTGTAAAAATGCCTTGGAATCCTGCAACCACCTTCTTTTGAGTTGCCCAACTACTCGTAAACTTTGGAGTATGATTCTTGGACTGTTGGGAGTTTCTCGGGTTATGACTGAAAATGTTTGTAGCGAATTGATGGCCTGGGAGGGACTTGGCAGCAACAATAACTCTATTAGACTCATTCCCCTTACCATTTTTTGGGTCTTCTGGAAGAAAAGAAACAACAAGGCTTTTGATGGAATTGAATTTGATTTCAACAAGATCAAGGATAACTGGTTTCACTACTTTGGTTCTAACTTATTAGGACATAACCTTGATTGTTTTGAAGATCTTGGATAGATATAATAATTAAGATGTAAATTTTGTACATTGGCGGTGCTCCCTTAGCATCTTACATCAATACAACTTCACACTTTTATTTCAAAAAAAAACTATAGTGACATCAGCAAGCATAACAAGGATACCTATCAAGACACATTTAAATATTATGGAAAATATTATTAACAATGATTTGTTATTCCTTATTTACGATATAGTTCTTCTTCCAGCAAAGGAACATCTTAATACGTGTTTCTCCAAGTTATTTAGCAAAATCGAATTATTTCCTTTTTCAATTGCAATTTGCAATATAATAGAATCTATAACTTTTTCATCTAATCCATGAAAGATTTCATCCTAAATTTCTGATTACAGCAATTCATTCGCCAGTTATTACACAGGTTAGTGGCAGAGGGTCAATATGATCAACGAAACAGAGGAAAAACAACAAGGGAAAAAAAAAGTTTCAACAATAGGTTCAGGCTAGGTACTTAGCATTGCAAATTGGCTACTCCTACTGATAGCAAGAAAGAAAATAATGAAATTGAGAAAACACTGTAGTAAGCAGAGTGGGCAGGGGCAACCATCCTAAGGAGACATCATCCGGCCACCTGCGCCCTCCTTTAAATCAAATGACCTTTTCTCTTCTTGTGAGTTTTCTCTTTATCTCATGATGAGAAATCTTTATATTATCAAAATTATAATTAAATACAAATGACCACAAATAGGTGAAACCTAATCAGTTAGCGGTAGCAAGATCACAAAATTAAAGAACCAGTATTAAGTATTAACTATGAGGTTTCAATTGCATTTGAAAGTAATGAAATTATGAATTCCAAAGGTCACTGGAGCTAGAACATGAATAATCAGATGCCAACGGAATACATGAAACAAATATTACTGCTATGATCTATAAGGAACTGCATAGGTCTTCAGTTCAAAGAGAACTCATCTTGCAGTCAATAAGAATGAAATCAACTAACCAGCATTTTGCTTCTCACACTGAAGAATCCATCAGCATCTGCCACAACAGTTGGCTTTGATGCTCCAACGGCCATAATAGCACCCTGATAAATTATTCCAAATTATAGCAATTGAAAAGATTACATAAGACACAAGAGGTGTGAAGAGCCTAGCTATGTCAGTTGTCCCTCACCTGGCCTGGGGGCAGAATGGCATCAAATCTGTCCACTCCAAACATGCCTAAATTGGATAGAGTGAAAGTGCCTGCAGAATTACGAGGAAAAGACTTTATGTTCTTTCATGGGTTTGAATCAAAGATCTATTCAACCTCGATTGAAAACAGAAAACAAGGCAAACAAGTGATAAAAATGAAAACCTGAATTATATTCATGGGGCTGCAATTGCTTTGCCCTTGCTTTCTCTACCAGCTCCTTCCATTTTTGTGATAAGAGATACAAGTCCAGCTGTGCCAACCAAGTCGGTAAATCAACAAAACAAGTCCAGAGAGAACAAAAGCAACGAGTACTCTTAACTAGAATAACTAATGAACAGTAAAAATTTTCCACCAACCTTATCTGCATCCTGGAGAACAGGGGTTATCAACCCACCATTGATTGCCACTGCAACCGCAATGTTTATGTTGCTATTGTATGTAAAACTTTTTCCATCTTTACAGCTCGCGTTCACAACTGGGTGCTGCACAAGGGCCATAGCTGCAGCCTTCGCTAACAGCGCAGTCATTGTAACACCTTTTGGTTTCACCTGTGAAACCCAAAAGGAAATTGATTACTATATCAAGTCAAAGATGCAATGTAATCAATACAATAAACACTAACAAACGACAATTCAATCAGAATACCTTCTCATACAGCGCATCGAGAGCATCGGTAGTCACAGGGTACCCCACGCGAAAAGTGGGGACTGAGAGACTATCCACCATGTTCTTTGACACCGCAGCTTGCATCGTGGTGAAAGGTACCACCGTTGAACCTGGTAAAGGATTCAAATTAGTCGCCGAAGCTTTAGGTGGTGATACAGGAGCGGCGGCAGGAGAAGGCTGCGGTGGTACAACGACCGAACCCGCATTGGGCTTGGAAGGCGCGATCCCAGCTGCTGCTTCAACGTCAGCAGCCGTAATCCGTCCGTACGGTCCCGTACCCACCACCGATCCAATGTCCACCTTGTGCTGCTTCGCCAGCTTCTTCGCGTACGGCGTCGCTACCGTCTTCCTCGGCCCCTCAGGAGCTGGTGCTTTAGGAGGCGGGGACGGCTGCGCAATCGCCGGAGCGGGAGTGGAAGTAGCAGAAGGAGGCGTGGGAGATACGGCAGCAGGAGTAGAAGAAGAGGATTTGGAAGCGGCCTTAGCCCTGGCCTCTTCGATTTCATCCTCGGTCTCGGCAAGTAAGCCGATAGGAGCACCAACAGGGGCAGTTTCACCCTCCCCGACTACGATGGCGGCAAGGATACCGTCGTAGAAGGTCTCGACGTCCATGTCGGCCTTGTCAGATTCGACGACCACGACGCTCTCGCCCTTGGAGAGTTTGTCGCCCTCGGATTTGACCCAGGAAACGATCTTTCCCTCGGTCATGGTGGAGGAGAGGGCGGGCATGAAGATCTCCCTGATCTTGGATTCGACGGTGAGGGTCCCACGGCGAGGTCGGGTGGGAAATGAGGGGGAAGGAATGCGACGAGGGAGAGATGCGACGGAGGATGAGAAGGAAATGGTGGCGCCATTGGTGTTAGAGATAGAAATCTTGGAAAGGAAAGGAAAGGAAGCCATTTTCCTTCCTTGAGAAATAGAAGATAGAGAAGAAGGAATAATGTGAGTGATGAAAAAGAAGAGAGGAGAGGAGAGAAATAGAAAGAGGAGGGGGCGGAGAAGACGAGGTGGAGTTAGTTGGAGAGTAAGAGGCAGCCTACTCTGTGTTCATCGCCGAGCGAGTTGGCTTGAGTTGAATCGTCAAATAAATAAAAGCAACATACGAGGATTAATAAAAATTAAAATAAAAAATTACAATGGAGGAGCATAGAGTTCGTTATGACATAATATACATATATATATATATATATGTATATACACGAGCGCATACATCTTAATCGGAATGGGTGCTTACCTTAGGTACTAAATAATTGGGCCAAAAATGACCACCCTAACATAGCCTACAAATATCACATGATCCTAATGGTATGACACATTCAAAAACATGTGATAATATATACTTGTCATAATGTGACATATACACTTATCATAGTATACTATATGGGAGTTTGTTCATTCCAAATGCCTATATAAAACTATTATGAGATTTACTAACTTTAATCACACAAAAAATCACTATCAATAATATGTAACTTTATTCGTTGAAGAAATAAATTATGAATTTTATCAATTACAAATAAATTGACAAATATTAATACTTTTTAAATTTTACATATTTTTCAATTAAAAAATTTTTAAATATTTTTTATATATTTTTTTTGTTTTTTTTACTCTTTTATGGTATCAATCTCTAAATTTATTGAGATAGAATTCAATATTATTTGTGTATTCATCTTAATAAATTTTTTTTTTATTAAGAAATACCGTCTTAAAAATCATCAATGAAACCTCAATTTATTAAATATATTTACCTATCACGTATTATCCTCTTCTTTAATTCAACTTTATCAATTAACATCATTTGTAAGAAAATCAAATATAATTAAAAAAATTTGGTACGTAAGTCAAGCAGAATACTTGCAAAATGAGATAATAATTTATATTATATCAATAGAAATAATAATATAACTTATAATGTTATGGGTTAAATTTCAGTTAATAAGTATTATAAGCTTACTTAAGAATATACTTTATTTTTTGTAACTAAGTTTAATCACTTATCTTCCCTATAAATTGTTTGCTTTCATTTTCAAAACATAATTTTTAATTCGAAACAACTAAAAAAATTTCTTAAGGGGAAAAAAATCAAAACACCTTCTTATAATTTAATTAAACAGGGCCCAAACGTGTAGTTACGATGTCTATTTTAACAGGAGAGATTTACACGTGATTCCGAGCCCAAATAAATAGGCCCAATTATTAACTCCTCATCGAATTTGAGGATGCTATACGGGATTCTTTTATTTTTGAAATAAAAAACAAAATATATATATATATATATCAATATTAATTATAAGTATATATGTTATATATAAAGGTAAATTTTAGATCTTATTTATTTAATTTTTAAAATATAAAAATAAAATTTTTAATTTTAATTAATTACAAAATTACGCTGTATAGTTTTTAAATTTATAAATAATTTTTAATTAACCACAATTTATATATTATATAACTAATTTATTAAATTATAACTCGGACGTGTAGTTTTAGGATAATTTATATAAATACTATTTATAATTTAAATAAAATTATAAAAATATTCATTTATTTTATTATAAAATACTCTTCAATATTTTATCCACTGTAGAGGGAGGTACCCACTCTTATTCATGCCCGCACGTAATGCGTCCATTACCTCATCACCATGCTTTAATTAATACTAAATCTCGCCCCAATAATAATAATAATAATAATAATGTATCTGTCTTGTTTTATATTTGAATTTACCATAAGTTATTTTATAATTTTTGTATTTGAATATTTTAATATATTCTCTCATTTTTTTTTAAATAAATTCTTATTTACAAATTTTTCAGTTATTATGAATTTTTAATATTGGCACACAATTAATATTATTTAAATTATTATATTAAAAATACTTGGTTGATTCATTTATTTACGATAAAATATAATAAATGTAAATTTTATTTCATCATATATGTACATGCTTTTTTCATATTTCTATTTTGTATAGTTATTAATATTTATTTATGTGCTATATACACACCATATTGTTTGATATTTATTGAAGTATGTAAATTATGTAATCATCTTAAAATACATATTTTGTAACGACCTTGAAATTTAAAAAGAAACGTATATATAAAAATTATAAGTACGGAAGCGAAATAAAATATTATGATTAACATTCCTTACACAATAACCAAAACGTATTAAACGTATTAAATAATAAGCTAACTAAAGTAAATACTAAAAATGAATACTATAAGGAAAACTATAAAATCTTTAGGCATGTACTCGCCATCTTCCTGCGGAACGGGCTCAGGAACTAAGCCCTCTTGATCTGAAATTGTTAAGTAAAAAATGAGCTACATTAGCCCAGTAAAGACGTCACACTATCTCACTGTCACATAAATAAAAGGTTGGTAAAAAACAAAAACGACAAATGGAGCATAATTTATAAAAAATTTATTTATCAATAATAAAACCCTTTACCATCCACTTACCTCGGTGAGATTAATGAAAACAACTTATAAAAACAATAACATTATAATATCATGAAATCATACGCACTTTGTAATATAACACATGTCATACTTTTAATATTTCAATCATCAGGCAACAAATTTTCTCTTTTACCAGCCTATCAGTATCCATGGGGATCCATAGGGGTCCCCACTACACGTGAACCATTCACCTTAATAACTTAACTTCAGGGCCGTCCCCATACCCTGTCCGGTATGGGCGCCAAAATCGTAAACCTCAATACCCCGTCTGGTATGAGCGCTAAAACATTTAAAGTCTCCATACCCCATCCGGTATGAGAGACAACGTTCCTGGTAGGGTTTCCTATGGACCCGGTCCGTCCACTATCTCCCAGGATATCTAGTGAGGCTGTCGACTTATCCACTTATCAATTCACATACCTTTTCTATTATTTTCTTAGTTTTCTGTTTCTCACATAATCATGAATATTTAAACCAGTAACGAGCATCCAACAATGCAGGCATATCATCGGATTCACAAAATCAAGCAGTAGTGAAGTAAACAGTGATTCATGTATTTAAAACTATAAAATAAATAGATCAGACATCATAATGCATTTAAAACTGTAAAATAACTAAAACAATAACTGACCGAAAATATATCATATTTGGGCCCCATTAGCAACCTTAATTAATTATACATATCTATTAATTCATAAAATACCGTTTTATTATTTATTAAGCTTTAATACCGTGATAGAAAATAGGATGAGAGATTCTTACTTGATTCGAAGTCTAAAATCAGTTTTTCACTGTGCCTACGGGCAGTCCTTAGATTCCCTAAATTTTTCTCCGGGAACTGAAACACACTTCCGGTACTTGCACATGTCCTCAAAAAACTCTAAATCAGACTCAGGGCCTCCTCGGCTAATTTTAAAATTTCGGCACTGCGGCGATCCACCTCAGTTTGGCTGTTTTCGGCCGTTTTCGATCGAATTAAGCCAAACTAGCACCAGTTCCTGCGAGGAAACACACGTAGGGCCCTCGGTGGGCCGAAAAATACAGAAAATCGAGACTTAGCAGCGGCGGAGCTCTCGGGTGCGGCGGCTCCTCCGGCACGAGTCGCAATTTGGTGTTTTGCTCCAATCAACTTGTAGAGAAAAGGACGATGACCACAGTGGTGTAAAAATTACATCGAACGAAAATCGGGAAGGGCCTCATCGGAGACAAAAATTGAGAAAACCCGTGACGACACCGCTGGACTTCGGCGGCATTTTTCGGCCAATTGGTCGGCGGTTTGGCTCCGATTTGGCCACATGTGGGTTCAACATCGAAATCTGAGCCAATGAGAGAAATTTTGCCTCGTTTGGCGGCCAGAAAGTGCTCCGGTGCGGCGGCGGGTGGCGGTGGTCGGTTTCCCCGGCGGCTGGGTTGTTTTCTCCGGTGAGGGCTCTGGCGGCTAGGGTTTGGGGTTGGGTATAGATGAGATTATTTATAACCTTCGTCTTTTAATCTGAGCCGTCCACCATGATTTAATCTGGACCGTCCGATCGCGATTAAATTGAGAATGAATCTGGACCGTCCATCGCGATGCGATCTAGGCCCTCCGTGCATGATTCAATCTGGGTTGTCTGTGTGCGCGGGAACCGATCTCAGCCGTCCGATCGCGTGCACGCGGATTGCCCACGTGGCTTCGTTTCGTGTGGCCTTCCGCGTCAGCGTCTCTGCCACGCGGCATGTCCTGGTTGGCCGGGGCTGCTGATGTGGTACAATTTTTTTAAATTGCGTTTTGACCTCCAGTTTTCGATTTTCTTTTCAAAAAAATCCACAGAATTCGAATTTTCACCCCTTTTTCCCAAAATTATTTTCAATTAAATTCTAAAAATAATTTTACCCCTTTTATCATTATTTTTTTTTAATTAAATTAAACTAAATTTAAAATCATATAATTATTACATAATAAATCAATTATAAAAATTAAAATAAAATAAAATAAAAATAATTCCAATAATAATAATAATAAAAGAATTAGGGTATTACAACTCTCCCCCCTTAAAGAAATTTGGTCCCCCAAATTTGCCTATTACTCCTGGTCGAACAAATAGGAATACTGGGCTCTAAAATTTGATTCTAGCTCCCAAGTAGCCTCCCTTGGCGTGTGGTTCTGCCACATGACCTTTACAAATTACATTTTTCGGTTGCGGAGTATTCTGCTCTTTCGGTCCGTGATACCGACTGGTACTTCCTCATAAGACAAGCCCTTTTGGAGTGGAAGCGGTTCATAGGCCAAGACATGAGAGGGGTCCGGGTTGTACTTACATAACATGGACACATGAAACACATTGTGGATCTTGGAGAGCTCTAGAGGCAGTGCTAGTCTGTAGGCGACAGTACCAATCATGTCTAAGACTTCAAATTGTCCAATAAATCGAGGGTTCAGTTTTCTCCTCCTGCCGAACCTACTAATTCCCTTGAAATGAGTTACCTTAAGGAACACCCGGTCGCCTTTCTCAAACGCTAAATCTCTCCTCCGGTTGTCCGCATAACTCTTCTGCTTGCTCTGAGCCGTCTGAATATTCTTTCTGATTTTAACTACTTTAGACGTGGTCTCCTCCACCAACTCCGGGCCGAACAATTTTCTATCGCCCACTTCTTCCCAAAAATCGGTGATCTGCATGGGCACCCATATAATGTCTCATACAGAGCCATGTCAATGCTCGCTTGGTAGCTGTTGTTGTAGGCAAATTCTATCAGGGGTAGATGGTCATCCCAATGGCCTCCAAAGTCAAGGACACAAGCTCGGAGCATATCCTCAAGTGTACGAATTGTCATTTCTGATTGTCTATCAGTCTAAGGATGGAAGGCAGTACTGAGAGACAGTTTTGTTCCCATAGCCTGCTGAAAGCTACTCCAAAACCAAGAAGTGAACCTGGGGTCCCTGTCAGATACCACTGTCATTAGAACTCTATGCAATCTGACTATTTTTCGGATATACATTCTTACCAACTTGTCCAAGGGATCGGTCATCCTGATGGATAGGAAGTGGGAAGACTTGGTAAGCCGGTCAACAATTACCCAGATGGTGTCGTGTCCTGAACGTGTCTTGGGTAATCCCGTTACGAAATCTATGGTGATATATTCCTACTTCCACTATGAGATCGGTAAAGGCTGAAGTAACCCGTCTGGGCGTTGATGCTCTGCCTTGACCTTCTAACATACCAAGCATTTAGATACAAAGTCAAGTATGTCCCTCTTCATCCCATTCCACCAAAAACGGGGTCGCATGCTTTGGTACATTTTGGTATTTTCGGGATGCATTGCAAACTTCGAGCTATGGGATTCTATCATGATGTCTCTCTTTAACTCACTGTCATCTAGAACACACACCATGTCTTGGAACTGGAGTAACCCATCGGTAGAGACTCGGAATTCTGAGCTCACTCTCTATTCTGCATCAATCTTGCGGGCTACTAGGGCAGGGTCGACTGACTGAGCTTCCCTTATTCTCTGTATTAACTCGGGTTGGACGGTCAGACGGCCCAAACATACGACTCTCTTCAGGTTCTGAAGCCGAACCTGTTGTGTGGCCCCAATTTACCTGCGTTCTAAAACCATCAAATGAGCTATGATACATGTACTTTTCTTACTGAGAGCATCTGCCACACGTTGTCCTTTCCCGGATGGTACAAGATATCATAATCATAGTCTTTGAGGAGTTCCATCCACCTTCTCTGACGCATGTTGAGATCCTTTTGAGTGAATATGTGTTTTAAACTCTTATGATCGGTATAGATCTGAAAGGTCTATGAGTATAAATAATGGCGCCAGGTTTTCAAGGCATGTATGATTGCGGCAAGTTTCAAGTCATGGGTGGGATAATTCTTCTCATGATTCTTTAACTGTCCAGACCCACAGGCTATGACCTTCCCATGCTGCATTAGGACACAACCCAGGGCTAGATAGGAGGCATCACTATAAACTGTATATTCTTCCGATCCACTCAGTAAAGTCAATACGGGTGCAGTGGTCAGCCGCTCCTTTACTTCTGAAAAACTTCTCTCACAGTCATCATTCCACTCAAACTTGGCATTCTTTTTTGTGAGTCGGGTTAGGGGAGCCGCTAGACTAGAGAATCCTTCGACGAACTTGCGGTAATAACCTGTCATTCCTAGGAAGCTACGGATTTCCTCAACTGATGTCAACTTCCTCCAGCCAAGTACCGCTTCAACCTTTTCGGGATTCACTGATAGTCATTCCTTTGATATGATGTGTCCTAGGAAGGCGGTCTGCTCAAGCCATAATCCACACTTACTCAACTTTGTACATAGCTTCTTTTTTCTGAGGATCTGCAAAACTTGGGCTAAATGGTGAGTATGTTCTTCTCTGCTTTTTGAGTAGACAAAGATGTCATCGATGAACACGATAACAAATTGATATAGGAATTCTCTGAAGACCCTGTTCATCACATCCATAAAGATGGTCGGGGCGTTGGTTAGCTCAAATCGTATGAGCAGGAACTCATAGTGTCCGTACCTAGTTCGAAAGGCCGTTTTGGGGATGTCTTCTGTTCTTATTTTCACATAATGGTAACTTGATCGCAGGTCTATTTTGGAGAAGACCTGCGCACCCTGCAGCTGATCGAAGAGGTCATTAATTATGTGAATGGGATATTTGTTCTTGATTGTGACCTTGTTCAATCCTCTGTAATCAATACACAGTCTCAACGTTCCATCTTCCTTCCTGACAAAAGTGACTCCAGCACCCCAAAGAGACACATTGTGTATAATAAAACTACTGTATTGCAATTCAGTGATCTGTTTCCTCAGTTCTTCCATCTCAACGCGGCTCATGCGGTAAGGAGCAACCGAAATGGGCTGGGTTCCTGGTTGTAGGTCTATAGTGAACTCAACTTCCCTGTCCACTAGCAGTCCGGGTAGTTCATTTAGAAACACATCTGGAAAGTCTCGAACTACCGGAATCTCTTGAATACAAATTTCTTTCTTGGGTTTGCCCTGTACCACGTCCGGGTCGGTATCGGCATCCTACTGTGTGAGGTTATAAACCCTGCCCTAAATAGGAGGTCTTCTTTGGTTATGGTTCCTCGGGAACTCTCTCGCATAGTGCTGGGCACTACTACATATGCGACAGGTGTTGTTGAGGCGATAGCATTGTCGGTCCCCGTGATCCCTGCCACAGTGCGACATATCTTGCCATGTGCTGCCCCTGGAGCCTGAGGGGGAGTCTAGATCGCCGGTCTGGGCCTCTTATTTTGTTGGACAGGCGCAGTAGGTGCTGGTCTGCGGGGTGGAGCTGAGGGTCTGTGACTCCCTGCTGACTGAGGAAGGGTGTTGAAACTCTTATCCACAATATGCGTCTTTGCATGAATGGCTGAATATGTCTTGAGCTCTAGTACCAATAAGTGCTGCTTGATCTTTGGGCGGAGGCCCCACTAGAACCTCCTAGCCTTCCTGCCCTCATCTATCAATGTCTCAGGGGAGTATCGGCCCAGCTCTAGGAACTTACGAGCATATTCTGATACCATCATGTTTTCTTGGACCAGTTGGACAAACTTCATCTCCTTTAGATGTCGGATGTGCTCGGGGAGGTACTCCGCATGAAAGACTGCTAAAAACTGCTCCCAAGTGACTGGTGTAAGCAGGGTGGTCTGCTTGAGCTCCCACCAACGACCTGCTTCCCCCATCAGCATGTAGGAAGCAAGGGTAACCCTCTGCCCGGAAACCACTCATAAGGTCTTGAACGCCTTCTCTGTCTCCGCCAACCAGTATTGGACATCTTCGAAAGAGGACTCCCCTGTAAAAGTGGAAAGGTTCAGTCTCCCGTACCTCTTTACGTAGCTCGAGTCAATCAAGGAAGGAGCTAGGTCCCATTGAAGAGGGACTGGGCCAGGCTGAGGATATACTGGGGGGCCCTGTGGTGACACCTGCTGATATAATGGGGGCACTGGATTGTACTATGGCATTTCTGGGCAGTACTGTGGCTGGGGCACCGGATTATACTGCGACGGTGGTGCTGGGTGGTACTGTGGGGGAGTAGGCTCGTGTCGGGATTGCTCGGGATCCGTTCGCTGTAGCGGTGGCTCAACCTGTGGTAGTGGGGGAGGGTCGGGTAACTCCCTTCTCTCCTCTCGGCCTTGCTGGGCAGCAATGATCATTTCTAGCATCTCAAATATTCTGTCCACATCTTCCTGTCTGGTATGGGCGCCAAAACTGTAAACCTCAATACCATGTCCGGTATGAGGGTGAAGCGGGCCGTCCCCATACCCCGTCCGGTATGAGCGCCAAAATATTTAAAGTCTCCATACCCCGTCTGGTATGAGAGACAACGTTCCCGGTAGGGTTCCCTATGGACTCGGTCCGTCCACCATCTCTTAGGATATCTAGTGAGGCTGTCGACTTATCCACTGATCAATTCACATACCTTTTCTATTTTTTTCTTAGTTTTCTGTTTCTCACATAATCATGAATATTTAAACCAGTAACGAGCATCTAATAATGCAGACATATCATCATATTCACAAAATCAAGCAGTAGTGAAGTAAACAGTGATTCATGCATTCAAAACTATAAAATAAATAGATCATACACCATAATACCTTTAAAACTGTAAAATAACTAAAACAACAACTAACCGAAAATATATCAGATTCGGGCCCCATTAGCAACCTTAATTAATTATACATATCTATTAATTCATAAAATACCGTTTTATTATTTATTAAGCTTTAATGTTGTGATAGAAAATAGGGTGAGAGATCCTTACTTGATTCGAAGTCTAAAATCGGCTTTTCACTGTGCTTACGAGCAGTCCCTAGATTCCCTAATTTTTTTTTTCAGGAACTGAAACACACTTCCAGTACTTGTACATGTCCCCAAAAAACATCAAATCAGACCCAGGGCCTCTTCGGCCAATTTCAGAATTCCGGCACAACGGCTCCTCCGTGCTCTGGTGGGCAGCGGCGATCCACTTCGAATTGGCTGTTTTCGGTCGTTTTCGGTCGTTTTCGACCAAATTCAGCCAAACTAGCACCAGTTCCTGCGAGGAAACACATGTTGGGCCCTCGGTGGGCCAAAAAAATATAAAAAACCGAGACTTACTGGCGACGGAGCTCTCAGGTCCGGCGGTTCCTCCGGCGCGAGTTACAATTTGGTGTTTTGCTCCGGTCAACCTGTAGAGGAAAGGACGGTGGCCACAGTGATGTAAAAATTACATCGAACGGGAATCGAGAAGGGCTTCATCGGAGGCAAAAATCGAAAAAACCTGCGGCGGCACCGCTGGGGTTCGGCGGCATTTTTCAGCCAATTGGCCGGTGGTTTGGCTCCGATTTGGCCACAGGTGGGTTTAACATCGAAATTCGAGCCAATGGGATAAATTTTTCCTCGTTTAGCGACCGGAAAGTGCTCTGGTGCGGCGACGAGTGGCGGCGGTCACTTCCCCCCGGCGGCTGGGTTATCTTCTCTGGCGAGGGCTCTAGCGGCTAGGGTTTAGGGTTGGATGTGGATGAGATTATTTATAACATTCTCCTTTTAATCTGAGTCGTCCATTATGATTTAATCTGGGCCGTCCGATCGTGATTAAATTGGGAATAAATCTTCGTGCGTGATTCAATCTGAACCGTCCACACGCGTAAAATCTGGGCCGTCCGCACGCGCTTTTGATCTGGACCGTCTGTGCACGCGAGAACAGATCTCAGCCGTTCGATCGCGTGCACGCGGATCGCCTACGTGGCTCCGTTCCGCGTGGCCTCCTGCGTCAGTGTCTTTGCCACGCGACGTGTCCTGGTTGGTCGGGGCTACTGACCGGGCTGCTGACGTGGCTGCTGATGTGGCGTAAATTTTTTAAATTGCATTTTGAACCCTGATTTTCGATTTTCTTTTCAAACATACCCTTAGAATCCGAATTTTCACCCATTTTTTTCAAAATTATTTTCAATTAAATCTCAAAAATAATTTTACCCATTTTTATCATTATTTTTTTTATTTCTATTTAATTAAATTAAACTAAATTTTAAACCGTATAATTATTACATAATAAATTAATTATGAAAATTAAAATAAAATAAAATAAAAATAATTCTAATAATAATAATAATAGAAGAATTAGGGTGTTACATATTTTGTCTAATTTATTATTAGATTTTAAAAATAAAATCTTACAAAAAATGTTTTTGATAAATATAAATAATATAAGTCAAGGACCTATATTATTATTGTGATTATTATATTTTTTTATTTTATTATAATTTCATCATAGCTTAATACAATAGATACTTACAATACATACTCAGACTAATTTAGGTATATAGTTGAGTTTAATGGGTGTTGTATTAATCAAATTTATATCATTAGAACTGAATTCTTTTCAATATAACTTGAAATTTTGTACGCAATGCAAATAATTTTCTACTATGTGTATAATTTATATTTATTATAATTGTAAATAAAGTAATTATTTATTAATAAATGAATAATTTTAGTACGGTAGCATGCCATCATCTCCCTCCGCATCTTAATGAACAAGGTGACATAGTGAGAGTTGAAGGGAGGTGGCCGTCACGTGAATACTTGCAGCCAACTTAGGTGGGCCAGGGATTTCACCGGTTTAATTCGGTCAGATTTATAAATAACTAAAAATTGTAATTATTTTTAAAAATAATATTTCTTTAAACACCAAAATATTAAAATAATAAAATAAAATTCTTTCGTATTTTCTAAATTCTTTTTCAGTCTCCCGCCTTGAAGACTAATTGGGGCCCATCTCTACAAAAAATGAATTAAAAATAATAATATCTGGAGCCGGCTTAGCTGTCATTTGGAGTAAATTCCTATGTCTTACGTCAGCTATTTTAACTTTATTGCTGATGGGATTGGTGGTGACCCTCTCCTCCCCCAGTTTTTAATAATTTGATAAAATAATAATCAATTTGAAATTTGCTTTTTTCCTTTTTTATTTAAAAATAAAATGTTAAGATGTGACGGCGCCACATAGCAGATGATGGTGTTGCCGTCGCAGCAAACGTGATGTGGACACCACAGGATCAGCCACGTGGGGAAATCAGATCTTTGTATTTTTTGTTTTTTTTTTTTGGCGTTGCCGGCTGCTTTGTAGAGAGAAGGAGCGAAACGGATATTTTAGGACGGGAGCTGTCTTCAATTAGTTATCCCGTACGATATGAGACTAAAACGCAAAAAAAAAAAAAAACGAGCTTCTAATTATTAAATAATTTAAATATCAGTTTACGAGTTTAAAAACTTATAATTTACTTAATTAATCCATTAATCCATTAATTATATATTAGATTGGCCACAGGAAATCAATTATAGGAGGCCAAACGATTCCTCTTCCAATCCATAACTCATATTAGCAAACACGAACGTTTACGAATAACATCAATGGGCAATATGTAGATAATAATATTTTTTTTATGTATTTCAACTGTTCTAATTATTTTCTTCATTTCATAATAAATATTTTAAAATAATTAAGTAATATCTAAACTGTTTAAAAAATAATAAAAAATATCGGAATCAATTTATAACCAAAAAAAAAATATTTGAAATTAATTTATATTAAACGGAAACCTTCAAAAACTAATTTAGTAATCTATAAGTGAAAAAATAAGCGGGATATAGGCATTTGTAAGTGTTATGGATTAACATATTTTAATAATTATGTAATAATTATACAATAATAAAATTATAAATAATATTGTAACCAACACATATACAACCATTCAAATATATAATCTTGTAAAAAATTGTGAGATTACTAATTATGTAACTAATGAAATGCTAGTCAACATTGTAATATATATTATATATTCACATATTTGATGTAATGTAATCTTAATTATCCTTATCATGTATAGTAGAACATTCAAAAGCTCATAATATGATATGTATATTTATATGTGATTGGAATAATAATTTTATTTAATACTATTTATTTTTATTTAAATTAATTTATATCCCACTTTTTTTTCGAGTAAATTAATCTCTATAATTTTTAAAAATTTACAATTTGTACATTTTTTATTATTAATTGATAATATACTTAAATATAATGTATAAAATTTATTGATATTTGATATTTTATGATTGGTTAATTTATAAGTTGAATAACACATCAAATTATTAATTAATATATAGTATGATATTATTAGTAATTATTTGCTATCATATAAAAAAATATATAACAAAGTTATTCATAGGCAAAAATTTAGTTATTTTTTCATCAAACAATATTAATATTTTAAGTTGCAACTTATCTTATAAAAAGAAAAATGATTGGAATTTTCGTGTTGTTTATAATTTATGATATTTTTTATAAGAGATGAGAGAGAGAACGAGGATATTAGGGGATTGGGCTTGTTTTATATAATTTTTGTAAGAAAACTAAATAACAACAAATTTTATTTAATAATTATCATTCTCAAAAATATTATATATAAAAAATAAAATAATTTAATCGATATATTATTTTAAATATGATATGTAAATACGTATGGTGTGTTTGTTGAAATAATTCAATAAAAAAATTATTTATTTATTGTATGAAATATTTTCAAATTGGTTAATTTTTTAATTTAAATTTAATATTAAGTTTAAATTTTAATTATTTTGATTAATTTTTTTAATTTTTTTTTTAATTTTTTTTTCAAATACTACGTGTGTGGCTAAAATGTAATTACATTATTATTCTTATATTTTGCATTAATATAGTTAACAAATATGACTAATGTTCAACAAATGAGCCAATGGGTTAAAAAAAAAATTACATTGTCTTAAATTTGAAATCATCAAACCAAAACCACCAAATTGAAATTTACTCATATTTTTATTTTGATCTCTCAATCAAAAATTACCATTCCTTCTATTACCTCTCCATTAATTTTTGTATGGGTTAGTTCGATTCAAATTAGCAGTTCAATTATACAGCATTATTTGGTACAGCATTATTCATAAATTTTATGTAAGTAGTGAATTTTTGATTAAAAATATCTACAAGTTGACAAATTTAAAAATAATTAAAAATTAAGTAAAATTTAATAATTTTAAATAAAATATTTTAATAAAAATATTATTTTTTTAAAGTATTTTATTAGTCATCAAAATTTTTTTTTTATCTCATAAGATTATTAGTTTTTATAAGTTAAAATTATAAAAATTAATACCATTTATAAATTTTGGAAAGACAATTTTGCTTCGTCGACACAGCTGGCAATCAAATAGAGCGAGTCTACTCTTTCTATACCCGACAATTACGTTCTCAACCGATTCCTCCTCAACTTGTGCATTGTCTTTTACCAAAGCCAATTTGGCAATATCATCACACATGGGGGATGGATATGAAGAGAAAATTAAATTAAAAAAGAAAAAACCAAGTAAATCGAAACTTGAGGGTATTTTAGGAAAACAAAAATATATCCAGGGTAATCCCCCGCAGTTTCCTACTACTTTCCTGCGTGTCATCCTCGTGGATGAAATCCCAACCGTTCATTTTCTTCCCCAATTTTCCCATCTGGAAACCCTAGCGCCTCTCCCTCCTCCTCTCTCTTCTAATAAATCTTTAAAATTCCCCCCCTATTTCTCCCGTCGTACTGCCAAACAGAAAGAGAGGGAAAAACCGCACAGCTGTAAAGCCAAATCTCCTTGTCGAAGTCTCTTTGCCTTCCCCGGATTTTCTCTTTTATTTTTCGAAATCTTCGTTCGTTTGTATTGGGTGCACTTAATACAAGGTTCCGGTTTTAAGCGGCGGAACATGGAGTCGCCGTTGAATACAGCGTTGTATGAAAGTTGGACCGAGGTGTCTGTATCGAGTGACCGAGGAAGGAGGGAGGTTCATTATTACCTGAAAAGAAGAGATGGAAGCGCAGATCTGGCCGTGGTTGGGAGAGAAAAGAGCTCGAGGCACATGTCTTATCACTACGCTATGAGGAGTAACCGCTCCGTCCTTTACAAGCTCAGGTCTCGCAGAGAGGTTATTGATTGGCTTGATTCAATTGTTTCAGGTAATTAAATATTCCTAATGTCGAAAAGGCCTATCGTTTCTCATTCCTCCCTCCCTATTTCCTTTTCTTTTGAAAATTTGCCGGGTTTCTGCTAAGGCTGTTGTGTATTCGATTTGGTTGGCTATGACCAAGAAAAATTGTGATGGAGTGTGTTTTTAGGTGATTTTTTTTGAGGGGTTTGGTTTCGGGCCAGGCTTCCTGAGAGCTAGATCTGAGCGGATATAATGGAAATTACGCAGTCGAATGGGTTTTGGTGATTTTTAATCAACTATTGGAAACATTTTATTTGGCGTTTTCCTTCTACTCTTATCGAATATTGAAATTGACGGAATTGTAATAGAGTATTCACTAATTTGTTGTTGTTCTTTTTCGTATGATGTTTTTCCACATCAATTTCCTTTCGTATATTACAGGCTTTTCTTATAAAACTCACTCTCCTTCATTGGAATTCAATAATTGAAGACATATATCTGTTCCAATTCTCTGTCTATATGATCTGGACCTGAAAGCGCAGATCTTTCAAGTTTCTATTCGCTTCCTCATTGAAACCCTAGTTTAGATTTGGCAGTCTCAGCTTGCCCCAATTACGGATTTGGTGAAGGGCTAATTTCTGTGGTTAGCTGTTGGGCTTGGAAGACGGTCTTGTACTCCGGCAATTTTTTTGTCGACGAGTTTCTTTTGATGGGTCATAAAATTTAGAAGACTATTTAAGCTCGTAATTTTATAGATTTTCCTGGCTTTAATTGTTTTCTCGGCGAAATAACTTCAATATTTTTGTCTTCTTACCAAAAAGTTGTTCTCTTTCAATACGAGAGAAATTGAAGCGACAAAGAATTGGATTGATGGACTGCCATGCCTTGTTTCTTTTGATTAATCAGCCTCCTTCCATGCTAATTCTAACGTTCGATTCCATGATGTACCCTGTTTGTGAGCTTCGCCATTATGTGCTAGCTCTCTCCCGTTTGTTCTTGCAAGTTCTTGCCTTTCCGGGTTTTTAATTCTTCTTTAATGATATATTATTTTGAAGTCTTAGGTTTTTAATGCTTTTCAAACTAAAAACTTTAAATCATATGCAATCCTTTCTCTTCCTTTTTTCCCTTAATGAATTTGCTGTATTTTTCTTTTGCTCCACATTGGTATCTATTTAATGTCGTTATCAGGTGTTACTGTTCCAGAGATATCATTTCATTGTTTTGTTTGTCTCTGTTTTTAACTTCATGGCTTCTAGTTAAGGATGTTTATGGTTCTGTTGATTGTGATATTGTAAAATTGACTGCAATCTGGGCTGCAGGATTATTAATTCAGTTTTAAAGAGCTGGTTGAGAGCATTGGATCTCATTATATCAACAAGCAATCTAGGTTAACATCTTTCACAGACAAATATCTTATCCTTTTGTAAATACTGTTCGTTTGTTATTGGCCTTTCTTTTAATCTGCCAATACCATTTAAAGCAGAACCCTTTGATGTAATTCATATGCAATTTGGATATCTGCATCTTGCATTCCTAATTCCTATGCACTCTCGTCTGTCTTTTCTTCCAGTAATATCATGTGCTTTTCATCTGTTTAAGATAAACTTTGGCTATGATAATTTTGATTAGGAGTTCAATATTTTCCAAGGAAATTAGTCTCTTCTCATCTGTGTTTATTTTATTTCTTGAATTCTCTCAGAATCCTCTCTCAAGCCATACTGTTCAGCGAGCTCTGGCGCAAAAGATGCTGATGAGGTGGATATTGAGGCTTTAGAGGTACGGATGATACTAAATCTTTGAAGGAGTTCCCCATCTTTTCTCATTCGTCAAAGGTATTTGTTTAATTGCAATTACTGATTTGATTATCATTTGTATTGATCGTTCTTTTAACTCTTCTCTCAGGGCATTGAATTAAAACCAATGGGCCAATCTACAAAAGAGTTTCAATGGTTGGGTTCTTCATGGACATGTAGGAAAAGACGGAAACATTATCAATCATTTCACCGGAATGGTGTCAGAATCTCTGTGAGTCCCTTTTGGTTTGTGGTATTTTTTCAAGTGATCAAGTTTTCTTTCTCATTTCATATATTATGTGGTTTTTTTTTTTACAGTTACTTTTTTAATTTAGCTTATTTATTTGTCTTCTGTCTGTCAAATCTTCAACTTCTTTGCAGATGTATGATTTTGTTTATGTTTTAGCTGAGGAGGGTAAGCGGCTTGTTGCTTACTTAGAAGATATGTACGAGGATTCTAGAGACAACAAGATGGTTGTGGTACGCTGGTTTCACAAAATTGATGAGGTTGGTATTGTTTTGCCTCACAATTTTAATGACAGAGAGATTTTCTTTTCTCTTTGTCTTCAAGATCTAAGTGTTGAATGCATAGATGGATTGGTGACCGTCCTCAGTCCGCAGCACTACGATAAATACTTGAAGGTGGCAACACATACTTGGCTAGAACCTTTTGTCTGCCACAATATGTTTGATAATGATGATGTCAAGCCTTTTGATATAGCCCAAGTAAAAGGTTACTGGAAACAGGAGTTACTTAAGTATATGTACAACATTTCAACTTCGAAGTATCATGAGATTTCCTTGCAGCCTGATGATGTCCAGAAAATGGAAGGAACAACCAGTGTCGATGGTGGTATTGGAATCCGGCCTAGAAAGAAGCATCGTCGATTAAAAGATGATGATGATCTTTCCTTGGAGTGCCCTGTTAGTAAAGAGTTTTCAGGTGCAGGTCATGTTCTAGGACAAAATTGCCAAATATCTCCAGGAACTTTAAAAATAGGTGCTTCTAGAGCTGTTCTTTCAACAAAAGTGTGTAAGCAGAGTTCTTATGAGTATTTAAAAGTTGGTTCCCAAGTTGAAGTGCTCTGCCAGGACAGTGGCATGAGGGGTTGTTGGTTTAGAGCTTTGATAATTAAGAAGTGCAAAGATAAGGTGAAGGTGCAATATCAAGATATTCAAGATGCAGTTGATGAAGCTAAAAAACTAGAGGTATCCAGAACTGTATTTTTTTAAAAAATGAATAATTGATGGAACTTTTATCGTGAATGTGCTCCTTTTCCCATTAGTTTAATTAGTATTTTTTATTTCTGATATTGTAGGAATGGATTTTGGCATCTAGGACTGCTGCTCCTGATCAATTGAGTCTCAGGATGTGCGGAAGATCAATGATTCGCCCACTGCCTCCTTCCAGCAAAGGCAAAGTTCAATGGGCTATTGATATTGGAATGGTTGTGGACGTTTGGTGGCATGGTGGATGGTGGGAAGGGATTGTAGTTAGAAAAGATCAGGATAAAATTTGTGTTTATTTCCCAGGTTTGTAAATGCTTCCTCCTTGGATTTTAGTTGTTTCCTGGTGCTTATTCAGTTTGGTTGTTTTCAACATTTCACTTGACCTTGCAGGAGAAAAGCAAGAGAGGAGCTTCCCTTGCAATGATTTGAGACATTCACAAGAATGGCTGGGAAATAGGTGGATGCATATAAAGACCAGATCTGATATTGTTTGCTCTATAGTTTCTCAAACAGTGGATGAGCAAGTTGAAGTGCAACCCATTGATGACAATGCAGTCCAATCTGCTGCTAGTGATGGCAAACAACCGAGAAAAGATGAGGCTGGAAGTAGTGATTCTCATCTTGACTCTGGACATTTGCAGCCAGTTCTTGATCTTTTGAGAGATTGTTTGCTCTCGGAGTTGAAGTGGAAAACCTCGAGGAAGAGAAAAAGAGGTAGTGCGAGCTCTATCCATAGGTTTCGTGGGAATAGTAACAGCTTCAAAAGTAACCAAGAAGTTATGACCTCCAGCATTAGTGAAAGGTGTTTTATTTCTCCACCTGTAACAGTTGATCGTGAGAATTGCAAGTTTGTGGGGGATTCTCTTTTTAGCTCTTCAGTTGTGCCTCCTCTAAGAAGCTTGGTAATGTCTCGGTGACTTGTTTCTCCGCGACCTGTTGAGAAGTGGAAACCCTTGGCATTTCTGTGAGTCTGGTACATATGTCCTAATGTTGCATCTTCTTGATGCAGCTTTTTCTTGGGAACCATGTGAAATAGGGAAATCTTTGTTTAACACAACCAGAGGCCTTCTACCTTTTTTTTTCGAATGGTTTTTTTTCCGTATGTGCCAGGCTATGTACCAGTAGGCCTGGTTCTGGGAAATTCTGGCAGCAATTTTGGATGCAGGAATAACCTTTTAGGGCGCTAACATTTTCTTAGTAGCAAACACATCCCAGCGGCCATAGAGAACCGCTTGTACAATCTAATCTTTGTATATCAACTCATTGCTAATAAAAATTCTATTTTATCCTCTTGTTGTCAGGTTACCTGAAGTTGTGGTGCCATGATATATTTTTCGGTTGGTATAGCTGGATTTTATTTTGCTGTGTTGTGGTTTCTTTAGGTTGGTAAAATTCTATTTCATCATAAAAAAAATGTATTTTATGTTATAATTTATTTAGTTATCAAACAAATGAAATTGAAATCAGATTTAATTTAGCAGCGCTGAAACTAATTCATTGTACCTTGTCGAGTAACAAAATGGTTATAACAACGAAGACATTATTATTGGAATAAACTCTAAACAAATGGGATTTCTAAATATTCAGTGTGGCGGAAGCTTCGTTGATTCAGAAATCCTCGAGTGAAGTTGGCAGCCATGATGGATAAGTTTCTCGGACTTGCGTTTTAGTCTGGTATTCTCTGCATGCTGCAGACTCCTCGAAATCTCCTTGCTTGGTGACGAATAGATACACTTGCAGCCTCCAAATTGGGCTAACACAGAGATGTTCAACTGGGGCTGATGACTTTTACAGCAGCTACACCCACTTGTTTGACTTTTGGTACTTCATGCAGGAAAATTTTTATTGGCTAAGAATTTCATTTTTCCATGTTTTAAGTTTTATCAAGTGCTGGATTTCTTATTTGTCAAAAAAAAGACTTGGGATTCCCTTCAGATTGGGAAACAAAATATCATGAAGTGAAGATTTATGGCTGTAAAAGAATACCTTTATGCAGATCAGTTTAAGTATTTGGACAAATTATGAGGAAGCTTGGTATATTTTTGTATAATTAGATTCAAAATCTATTATTTTAATGTAATAATTCTATCTTTCCGTCATAAACATGAAAAATGTGTCACACATTAATTGTGCAACTTCATAATAATAAAGAACTGTAGTCATTTATAAGAACATATAGAAGTATTAAATCAAACATAAAAAGCTGTAAAGTAATTTACCTAACTACTTGAGTAAATAACTATTTCATCAATTCTGCTCCATGGGATAATTCTTTTTTTTTTTTTATCATATCTGAAGCATGCAATAGCTGTTGGCATCTTAACCTATTATTTGCTTTGATGTGATGGTTAAATGAGGAAACAGCTTTAGGGTAAATATAGTAAACTAGTTTGGTCTTATAAGCAACCTCCAAAGTAATAATTATTTTGTGGAAGGGAAAAAAAAGCAGGTAGCTTTCTCAAGTGGGGACTCCATGTGAATGAAGCATCTTTAGGAAGTAAGCTTATGAATAAAAGGACCCCTTGTTTCCTTTTCACTTTACTCTTTTGTGTTTTAACATATACCATCATTCTCGTTTTTTTTTTTTTTTCATTATCTAACAACTCAAGTACATATCTCAAAAGTTGCAGAATCCTTCTCCCATATGAATCTCTTCTTGGGGTTTGGATAATTTCAATATGGCTCTTGCCGTTTCGCCTAAAAGGAAAAAGGAGTTGCCAACATTAGGGTGTGTTGCACTTAGTGGAACCAGCCTTGCATCAGTTGAATCCTTGTCCATGCCCCTTGTTTGTCCTCTTTCTCTCTTTTTATACACATATACATATGTATATATATGTATTCGTTTCATGTCTTCCCTAAGATTTACTGAAATTGGGTTGGTGAATGCAGATGCAAGAAGTAGTTCTATCAGCAGATATTCGTTGTGCTGATTGCCAGAAGAGACTTGCTGATATAATCTCAAGAATGAATGGTAACTCACATATTTCTACCCAATTGCATATTTTCCACGGTATTGTTGTATTTACTATTAGATCTGTTTAATAAGTGAGAGAATTACGGTTCTTGTTTGTTAATTTGAAGATGAACTGCTTTGTTCTATCTGGTATTTGGCAGAGACAGAGTCCATATCGGTCAATTTGTCGGAGAAGAAGGTAACACTCACTTGCAGATACTCCCCAGTTGTGAAGTTACCTAGACAGCAAGTTGCCACAATACACGGCAGGCCTTTTAGCAAAATTGCTATATTCAAGAGGATATTTAATTATTCTTCCCGGAATTTTTTACCAGCCAAGAAAAGCTCAGCTACTCATACCAACTTTTCATAAAACATTCTTCCAGCCTTTAGTACCTCTATGTATATACACTAGTTATTTAGCAGGGAAGAATAAACAGTGGCTGCAGTTTCAGAATTTGCTCTTCTATTGAGATGTGCCCTGTAATAAACACTATATGTGTAGGTTTTCTTCTTGTTTATACTTTTGGGAAAGACGGGGAGTTCGACAGATTCTTCGTTTCCCTGTCCATTGTGCCTCCTTTGATTGCAAAGCGAAATATTATTATAAAGATGTCTTGGTTTTTGTCAAGATCCTTTGCACAAAAGCTAAATTTTATGCAACAGAAACCTTTGGAAATAAGAAAGGGATGCTTCTTGATGTTGCATGAGGTAACATGCTGAATTTAATGACGAATACCTCCTAAATACACCAACGTTTATATGTATATATATCTATGTATTGATAGACTTTGCTGTGAGAAGAGGAACAAAGCCTTTTACACGAAGTCAAGGATAAAAAGCTAAACAGGGCAAACGCTGCCTTCTTTCTAGCCCTTATAAGCAGAATCAGATTCCAAAATGAAGGAGAAGAATTTTGAAGAAGGAAACCATAAAATAGATAAATGAGCTGCTTCTCGCATTTAAAATCTCGTCAAAGCAGCAAATTTTCATCGGTTTCATCTCCCTCTACTTCCTACTTTCATGTCAGAAAGGGCAAGTTTTATAATTCAATCTTTCAGAACTTGTTTCTTTTTCTTTTTTTTCCTGTTAAACAGATTGAACAAGAATGAAGATTATGTACTGAAAACCCTTTTTGTTTTTCCCTTCAATAGCAGGTATGTTGTATGGTGATGAGGATTAACTTAGATTGTAATGCTTGTTGCAGGAAAGCCAGGAGAGTTCTTCTCAATATGAAAGGTAATATATATATATATATATACATAAAATTATTACTTCTGTTAATATGAAAAATATTGAAGAAAAACGCAATTACTTGTTATTTTTCTTGTGTGTGAAGAAATAGAGACACATCTGATAGAGAGGCAGCATTGCAGAGTGGTTGCTTGTGGGAGATTCAGACCCTCAGATGTTGCAATAAAGCTGAGAAGGAAGATGAACCGCAGAGTTGAGATTTTGGAAATTCAAGAATTCGGTGATAACAATGCACAACAAGACCAGACACCCATCACCAATACCCAATGATTTTTTACGTACTCTTTGTAAGCAGATTCTCTCATTGTTATTGAGATGTTCAAATGGACATATATATATATATATATATAGTGCCTCCAATGTGTGTTCTATTTTTATATATATATATTTTTATGATTTTTAACTTGAAGGATTTTTTTTTTTAATATTAAAACTAAGCAATAAAATATTGGGGCACATCTTTCTCTTTATCTCTTAAAATAAGTTTATTTCAAGCCACTATAATATTATATCTATTTCAATAAAAAAAAAGTATGTTTCAAGCCATTATGGTAATATTTACTCAATTTTAATTGAAAAATACTTATTTAGTTTAAGTTGTCATGTTTTTAAGTGCTGTTGCGGAATTCAGAGTTCAAAAAATAATATATTTTTTATTACAATAATAAAAGTAATATATATAAAAAAGTTAATACTTGATTAAATATGTTTAAACAATATCACAATAACTAAGATAAAATTAGAGCATGATATATCTCATTAAAATATGATGAATTTATTGAGTCAAACGATTAGAACAAATATTACTTTCACGATATCATGACAAATATTACTTTCACAATGTATATGCAAGATTTGAATGTCTCAATTCAATTTAAAAAAAGTTCTAATATGACTCTCAATTTTTATAAATAACAATCTATTCTCATTATATTTTTTAATGAATTACTTTTATTCTAATAAATTTAACATATTCTAAGATTTCATGAATTTTGACTAGCATAGAACTAATAGTACTAAGGTTGTAAGTAAAGCTAACGATTTAATGATTATAATTTTTCTTAATGAGACTATTAATTGTTGCATTTCTACCATTACTTTGTATAGAACTATCAATATTAAACTTTTAAAGGAGTGCTTTCTTGCCGATCCTAAAAAACGAGATGAGTCTTCCTACCGATAAGGACTAATAAAAATAATTTAAGGGCTTATGAAAAAAGATTAAATATACTCGTATAAAATGTTAATCAATGTGATAATACATATATTATTTTAGGTTATAATATGAAGACAGTAACTAATTTTGGTCAGTAGGTCTAGAGTTTGGCACATCGGTTTTCGCTATAAATACCTAAAGGGGCGAATAAAAACATGAAAAACACATATATAAAATGTTTATTATTTGATAATACATGAAAAACACATAATCTTTAGGATCCAACCAGAAGACTTTGACCAATTTGGATGAATAGGTCTAGCCCAAACTATGTCGACTGTTGGCTGGGCTGACGAACTGTGCTGAGCCTTGTTTACTTTATGCCCTCAGCGCGGTTCGATCTACCCACTAAAAACCCATGTTAAGGCCCAAGTTAAGGAGCAATCTTGTTTGACATTGCACGCGTGCGAGAATCCAAACAGCCTTAATTTCAACGCAGAGAGCCAGAGACAGCCGCCGGCACGCTTTATCTCTCGCACGTGCGGCGTAACTGCTGCCCTTGCTGCAGGCCCAAATAAGGCAAATCGAAATCTCACCAGTAGTCTTCTCAAGTCCAAACCACGGAACGGGAATCTCACAAAATTCACTCCTTTCTTTCCTAACAGAAAAACCACCGCGAATACGAGATCAGCACAGCTGAAACAAGCCCTAACCCTAATCCTAACCCTGGTTTCTTCATCGCAACACTTGAATGGCTAGCGAGACGCTGCTGGAATCTCGCCACAGTAAGCACCGACGATCGTCCGACGATGAAGACACCGATAAATCCTCAAAACGACACAAGCACCGCCACCACAAGCATCACAAGCACCATCGCCGCCATAGTCGTAGCAAAAAAAACGAAGACGACGCTCAACGGTGTCGTAAAGATACTGCTTCTCCTCCGTCGCTCCCCGTTGGCGATTCTAAACCCGACGATGACGTGGAAGAGGGAGAGATTCTCGAAGAGCAAAGTTTCGCTGAGTCTTTAGAGAAGAAATGGGAGTCTGATGCCGAGTCTGGAGAAATCAAAGCCGATGATTTTTGCAACAGTAATCTGGTGTGTTCTAATTGCTTTTGTCGGGCATTCTAAAATTTATTGTTTCATCTATGCGATTTATATTTGTTTGATTACTGAAAAAATTTGGATTTTTATTCGAAATTGGGTAAATTTCTTTCTCTCTTTTACGTGCTACTCGGAAATTAAACTTTTGTTTCCCGCTGGTCTACCTTAAGGAGCTTTATTTTTTTGCTATCAAGTTTGGGAATCCTAAATCTGGACAGTAGTCTGTCTCTTTTGTATATATGTGTATATTTGTTTTATGTCTTTTTGAATCTATAATGAATTTTCCTTTGGTGAGAGCTTGTTAGATTTACCCTTATGAGTGTCCCCACACATATCTAAGAACCTGCTTGCACTGCACGAACATGAGTGAAATTGCAAAAGAGGTTCCCTAGGCGTTTCAATGGAGACTGATGGCTTACTATTCCTTTGTAAGAGCTGGTTACATGTTTTTTTTTTTCCCTCTTTTGAATATTTATTCTCTATATTTTGCTAAGTTATTTATTTTCTAATATTGTATTTCAGGTCTGATAATTTTGGAGTTTGTATGCTTATGCTTTATTGGTCTTTATTTGCAGCTAGTTGGTGATGATAATCATCCTGTTGATGAGCATGTGGGAAACAATTCTAAAACTTCAAAGATTTCAGGTGGTGATAGGGCTGAGGGTTTGGTGACTCACCCTTGTGTAGGTGATAAGAGTGATGTAGAGGTTACATTGCTGACAACTTGTAATGTGGATCCTCAAAATCATACAGTTCCTATAATTGTTAGAGGGGATCAAGTCAATGGAGATTTAGGTTGCAGATTTCGTAGGGAGGATGAGAAGGGGCAGAGGGAGTCTGGGTCTCCTTCAAAAAGAAGTGGCAAAAGAAAGGGTTACAATGGTGTTGATGGCATGGACTTGGATGAAAGCCAATCAAGCAAAAGGAGAAACTCATTGTCTTCTGAAGGGTCTGGTAAAAAATACGAGATCTCAGCTCATTTGCTGTCCAGCAGCCATCATGGTGAGGTTGATTGTAGGAATAGATCAAGATCATGTGAACTTGAGAAGACAAGATCTCGATCCCAAAGCTTAGTGGAAGATGAGGGCTTTTTGGAGAGGAAGTATCATTATGAACGAGGAGCCAGTAGGGATGGTAGGCATGGTAGTGTGGAGTTGGTGAGGGACAAAGCAAGGCAAAATAATTCTAATTATAGAAGATATGTTGAAGAGGATGACATTCATAGTAAGGAGATGTATGATAGAGAGAGGAGTAGGGAAAGGGAGATAGAAAAAGACAAGAAAAGAGGGAAAGACCGAGAAGGAAGCAGGAATAGTGAGACAGAGAAGGGTTGGAGAAGGGAAGGTGATAGAGAGAGGAGCAGGGATCAAGAGATAGAGGGAGAACGGAGAAGGGAAAGGGATAGAGAGAGGAGCAGGGACCAAGAGGTAGATGGAGAACGGAGAAGGGAAAGGGATAGAGAGAGGAGCAGGGACCGAGAGGTAGATGGAGAACGGAGAAGGGAATGGGATAGAGAGAGGAACAGGGACCGAGAGGTAGATGGAGAATGGAGAAGGGAAAGGGATAGAGAGAGGAGTAGGGACCGAGAGGTAGATGGAGAATGGAGAAGGGAAAGGGATAGAGAGAGGAGTAGGGACCGAGAGGTAGATGGAGAATGGAGAAGGGAAAGGGATAGAGAGAGGAGCAGGGACCGAGACATAAGTGGAGAGCGGAGAAGGGAAAGGCATAAAGAGAGGAGCAGGGACCGAGAGATAGATGGAGAACGGAGAAGGCAAAGGGATAGAGAGAGGGGTAGGGACCAAGATATAGATGGAGAACGGGGAAGGAAAAGGGATAGAGAGGGGAGCAGGGACTGGGAGATAGATGGAGAACGGAGAAGGGAAAAGGAAAGAGGGAGGGGCAAGGACATGGATGTAGACCGTGAAAAGAGAAGGGAGAAAGAACAGGATAGGAGTTGGGAGAGAGCTTCAGATAGAGATAGGAGAAGGGAGAAGGGAAGAGATTGGAGCAGGGACATAGGTAGAGATAGGGAGGAGGAATTGGAGAGTAGGGACAGAGATAGAGTTAGTGGCCACAGCAAGGAAAGAGAGAGGGATAGGGAGATTCGAAATGATAGAAATAGAGATAAAGGCATAGATATTGATAGCAATGGGAAAAAGTATAAAAATCTTGACGATGATGCTGGTGAGCATGGTAGGTATAAACATCCTGCAAACTCAAGATTTGTTGAAGCAGAAAACTATCAGAAAAGAATGAGGAAAGATGGTCTTCGAAAGTCTTTGCAAGGGAATGGGGATAAACTGAAAAGGTATTCTGTTGCTGAAGGAGGTTCTTGTAAATTCATTTTGTCTTTGATGTTTTTTTCTCATCAATTAATTCTGTGCAGAGATGAGGCTGAGCAAGCTGATTTCGAGGAAAGCATATCTTTGAAACTTGCTGAACAGGAAGAGGAAGACCTCGAAAGAATCAAGGAGGAAAGTAGAAAACGAAGGCAAGCCATCCTAGAAAAATACAAGCATCAGCAGTCACAGCAGCAAAATGAGTCTTCGGCAGAGGAAAAGGAGAAAGGTGCATTAATTCTTTTTTTTTTTTTTTTCAAGATTCATGTTCATTAAAATTTTAATTTCTGTCAGCTTTCTCGAAGTTTTAAGATATGCCAGCCTTGTCTGGTTGATGGTCCTGATGCTAGTTGGTTTGGCTTTTTGGATTATGGCTTGGATAATTTCGTATAGTTGAAAATTTTCTTTTTGCCAGTTTTCTTCTCACTAATATGCTTTAACAATGGTTGGTGATAAAGCCACAATAGGATGAATGGTCAAAGATAATCTTGGTACAAGAGACAAATGCTGGGGGAGGTCTTTCCACATCAAAGAGAGGATTTAATGCTGCCTTTTCCTTATAAATTGATCTGGAAAGTCAAAGTGCTGCCAAGGGTTTCTTTCTTTGCTTGGGAAGCTAGCAGAGAATGTATTTTGACTATAGATAAGCTTGGAAGAAGGGGCTTAATTCTGGTTAACGCTTGCTACCTCTGCAAACAGGCAGAGGAGAACTGCAGACACCTTCTCTTACAGTGTCTTGTTGTCTATCAGTTGGGGTGCATGGTTTACAGCTGGTTGGGTATTAGCTGGGTTTGTTCAGGTTCCATTAAAGATGAGATATGGGCATGGGAGCATCTTAGGGACAGCTGTATCCTTGCTGACTTGATTCCTATTACGATTATGCGGACTGTGTGGAAGGTTAGGAATAGTATAGTCTTTGAGGGGCTTGATGACACAAAGGGTTTTGATGTACTGAAGGATAGATGACTTAGTACCCTAAATTTTTTGCTTACGGGTCATCCTCCGGTATTTTTTGAGTCTTTTAGAAAGTTTTTTGGTATGGAGGGCAAAGCTGTAAATAACTGTGCATGTCTTTGCACCTCTGGTGCTTATAACAATACAACTTTACTACTTTTCTTTTCGGAAAAAAAAAAATAATCTTGTATATGTTAGCTTTTGAGGATAGATTTTGTTTCTCCTTTTGATAGAGATAGTGACTTGTGGTTCCAGACCTGTGTTTTTTCGTTCAAGGTCATCTTATTTATTCTGCTGAGGACCTTGGGAACCTTATCGACTTTCTGATTGGGCTGTAATTGTTTTTTGATATTAGGTGGCGTTCTCTTGGTGTCTTGTTAATAATAATTTTCCTTTCTTCTCAAGAAAGAATAATTTTACAGATGTTGGTAAACAGGTCTTTCCAATCAATTACTTCAACTGGTCTTAATGTTAATTTTCTTAGTTCTTTTGTTGACACCCATTGCTATTATAATTTCTCACATAATTTGAAATTTTGTTTTTGGATCAGATCAAGGATTGGAAGGTAATCCCGTTCAGACAATACATGCCCCTACTGATGCCCCTGGTACTCTGGATGGTAAAAATGATAGTGTGGACATAAATGTTTCTGGTCCTTTATTAACTGTTGGGAAATCACCCTCACAAGATGGAATTGCTACCTTGGAGACAACTTCTAGGGCTGCAGGGCTTGGAGAGGGCACACCAAAGGTGTGTGAATTCTTTCTTCTGAAGGATATATATTTCTTGAATATGTTTATTTGCACATGTTGAAGGGATCTCAATCTTTGTGTGTCCTTGACCATTTGCAACATCATATGGTTATTAGGTTGATATTCCCATGATGCTTATTTATGTTTTCACTTTTCTCAGAGTGAGAGATCAGATGACATGTTCTGCGATGATATATTTGGAGAATCACCAGCCGGCGTTCGAAAGTTGGTATGTATTTGATCCTTTTTTTTTACTATGCCTGTTCTGATATTTGCAGGATTTTGCTTTATCCCTCTCCTGTTCTGTGTTATTTCTTGACTATTTTTTTTTTTCTGAAACCATCAGAAATAAATGGTGCTTTATTATGATTATTATCTTTTACCTACTACTACTTCAAAATAAATTTGTTAATTCTGAGTTCTACACAAGCAAATAGCTCCTTCCCCTGCCTTTAATTTAAAAAAGTTGGTAATCATTAGGTGACAACATTGTATTTTCTTTTCCAGATGCATCTTAAGGCTCTAGTGTTTGCACCCGCTGGTGTTTTGCCAATCAGCTATGGTCTACACATGCTTCTTTAAATTGTCTGATGACTCTCAACAAGTTCCTTCCCCTAATGAGAATATCTTTTCTTGGCTGGAAGAAAAAATTATTTCTGCATCATGGAAATTAAAACTTTCATGTTGACTTGTGGTGGAAGGATAGTGTGTCAACCTCCCATTTTACTGGTCAAACTGCTTATATTCATGATCTATGATGTTAATTTTTTACTTTTATGCTTGATGGTCATGCGGTTTTTAAGTGTAGGTTATGTTCTTAAAAAGCGTGCATGATAAAGTTATTAATGTGATTATGTCATGGCATGGTAATTTTTGCTAAGGTTAACAATCTTTCTGCAGGGTAAAGGAGATGGTCTACCAATTGTGAGGAGTGGTCTTCATGACAATTGGGATGATGCAGAGGGTTACTATAGTAAGTGTTTGATTGGAAGGATTGCTTCACCCTTTTGTTTCTTATTACCAGGTTTGCATCTGTATTTGTGAGGTAACATGCAGGTCAAAAGAAAAAGAAAAAAATTGTAGTTTCTCTCATATTTGCCTTTTTGTTCAGATTTTTGACATCAACGTATTGTTGTTTGTTTTTTAAGTCTTAAGGTGCATGTTATTTGTGAGAGGGTTGGGATTATGAATTTCTAAATTTTCCCTTCAAACTTCATGTGTGGTATTTGAATGAGATCTTAATGAATATAGTTGTCAATCTAACAATTTTCAGCGAGGAAACAATTTGCAACCGGTTAAGTAGACTTTTTTGAGTGGGTTTACCTTTGTGTCAATCGTGCACTTCCCGCTTCTCCAACATGTATATTTTCCGTTTAAATTTGAACAGTGTGGATTTCCTTAAAGAACGGTTGATGTTCTTTCATCATAGAGAAGGTTAACAACTTTTATCATAAAATCTCTTATTTCTCCCAGGCTATCGATTTGGTGAACTGCTTGATGGTCGATATGAAGTTGCTGCTGCTCATGGCAAAGGTGTCTTCTCCACTGTAGTACGCGCCAAGGATCTGAAAGCTGCTAATGGTGAACCTGACGAGGTGGCTATAAAAATTATACGTAATAATGAAACAATGTAAGCGACCAATATCCCACAGGCCTTATCTCATTTCCCCCCCTTTTGGATATCCAGTGTTCTGCTTTGAAATTTGGATTGCTTTGAAGCTGCTTTCACTTATGTGATACAGGCACAAGGCTGGTCAGTCAGAGGTTCAGATATTAAAGAAGCTTGCTGGTGCAGACCCAGAGAACAAGCGACATTGTGTTCGTTTTCTTTCAAGTTTCAAGTACAGGAATCATCTTTGTTTAGTTTTTGAATCTCTTCACATGAATCTGCGGGAGGTTTTGAAGAAATTTGGTCGCAACATCGGTCTGAAATTAACAGCTGTGAGAGCATATGCAAAACAACTTTTTATTGCCCTTAAGCATCTGAAAAATTGTGGTGTTCTTCATTGTGATATAAAGCCAGATAACATGCTGGTATGTTTTTTGGTGGATTCTTCGGGTGATTCTTTAAGTCGAGCGTTGTCTTCTCACCCTTATTTGTTACTTTTTCAGGTCAATGAAGCAAAAAATGTTTTGAAGCTTTGTGATTTTGGTAACGCCATGTTTGCTGGAAAAAATGAAATTACACCTTATCTTGTGAGCCGCTTCTATCGTGCTCCAGAAATAAGTTCGTTCCTATCTCTTAGTGTTGCTTGACTAACTTGATATTTTTGAGAGAAATTTTCTGCTGAGTTTGCTGCATAAGATGTATAACATAATGCCTGATGTCTTTGTGCAGTTCTTGGTCTCTCTTATGATCATCCAATGGATATGTGGTCTGTTGGCTGCTGTTTGTATGAGCTTTATACTGGGAAAGTTCTCTTCCCTGGTCCAACAAACAATGACATGCTACGCCTTCATATGGAATTAAAAGGTCCTTTCCCAAAGAAGATGCTTCGCAAAGTAAGAACTTTTCTCCCCGGTTTTGATATATTTAAGTTTCCATAATCGTACTTCTGAATTTCTTTCAATGAGATTTTTCTGTTTCTTGGCCTTACAGTTTCTTTTTTTTTTTTCATGTGTGCTTAGTTGTTCTTGCACATAACATATGTTTGCTTCAGGCATGCTTACCTAGGTATGAGATATCATTTTGTGGTTGTGTTGATACTGTTTTCCTTTTTTTTTTAATCTTTAACAGGGGGCATTTAGTGATCAGCATTTTGATCAAGATCTGAATTTTCATGCTACAGAAGACGACCCTGTTACCAAAAAGGTAATAAAGGTTTTTAATTTCTTTTCAATTACTGTGCTTTTTAAAGTCTTTTTTCTGCTTTATCTTGACTTGAGTATGCTATTATTTATTTGCAGACCATAAAGAGGATAATTATTAACATAAAGCCAAAAGATATTGGATCAATTATTGTGGGTTCTCCAGGCGAGGATCCCAAGATGTTAGCCAATTTCAAAGATATTCTAGAAAAAATATTTGTCTTGGATCCAGAGAAGAGAATGACAGTGTCACAAGCATTATCGCATCCATTCATCACGGGCAAGTGAGCCATGTTGCTGATTTTATGACTGCAGAAATGCTGCTTCACTAGATATTTGTAAATTATGTTCTAATCGTTATTAAGACATCTAATCATTGGACATTATCTTTTATCTTCTCTTCTCTGCGATAAGAGCTCTCGATACAGTTTTTGGCATGGTTCAAGTGAAGGGGTGATGTTTGGTCAGAAGTACTCTTTACTGGCGATTGTTTCAGTGGAATGTACTGTTTCTATTGTAAGACAACTCGCCAAAGGCGTTTCTATTAATTTTTCTCCTGTAACTTTTCCTGGTTATGGCCATAGGCAAAATTATCGTATCTTTTCTCATTGCTGTTCTGAGAAAATTAACAAGGACAGAAACTTACAATTTTTACGAGTTTTAGATGAGTGTATTCTCTCTGATAATCATTGATGAAAAAAGGCATGGTGGATTTAATTTATCTTTTATAAGCACTTCTCTCCCATATATGTCTAACTGATAACTGCTCTTTCATTGCCACAGTTTCATTGGTTATATCTTATTGCAATATAACTTTCTAGTATATGATTAGAATTGTTGGATCTTGGAGAGTCTGATTCTTTTTTTCATTCAGGATATCTGCCACTGCTTTGAGACAATCCTCCAGTGCTTAGATGCTTAAAAGGCACACAGGAGAAGGTACCTTGGTTTGCTTATTGGGAAGATTTATGACACACTTGAAACTAAATATCACAATCTTTATGAAGTTCTTCTTGGTGTGTTTTTTGGATTGGGTCCATAGTTTAAATGTAAAAATAGCTGTTTTATGTCTGTTAGATCTTTTCGGATGTGTGCAATTACAGACATGATCACTTTACTGCCCTTCTACTGAAATAGTAATACAGGATAGAAAATTCTTGCTTTTGAGCTTTGAAATCTGTTCTCTTGCATGGTATTTTTTGTATCTTTCTAAGAAAAAACCAACCCTGTTTCAGTTTGTTAGTGGTGTCTGTTTCAGTATGTTATTGAGAGAAAAGTTTTTTCGTTTTTTTCTGTTATCTCATTCACACTTTACATGGTGCCATATCCTAATGAACTGTGTTATATATGATCCATGGGATTGTCATTCTGAAGGCACTTGCATTGGAGCTTGTACGTCTGCAGTAAAAGTGAGAATGTAACTGAGTAAGTAATCAACTCCTAACGTTTCCTTGCTATTTGCCAATCTATTTGCCAATTCCATTTTCTTAATGTGATTCTTGTTTTGTTATGCAGTAATCCCATGTGTCATTGGATCTTGTAAGTATTTCTAGCTCATATCCATTTCTAGTGCAGTTCATTATTGTGTTTATAAGTTGAGGTTCCTTCCCATTAATTATTTATTATTATCTAGTATAGGATGGTTTTTAGGAACTTAACTAGTATGGAATTGACTGTCGCTAGTAGTCATTCTTTACAAATTTTGGATTTTTTGTAGGATTTTAGGTTTAAGTCTGACCGTCGATTCGCTTTGATCTTGAGAAAGTGATATTACAAGCTAACAGTTCGATAATGTTTCTTGCTTTTTTTGTATTATGCCCAAACCTGAATCTTTTTGAAAGTAGAACCTGATCGTTTTTTCTTAAGCTTTTTATCTTCATTTCCCAAGTTGTTATGGTTTGTTTCCGTAACCAGGTAGAGGTCCTATGTTAAATATGAGTTACCTCCTTTATGCTGGCCTCGTTGAATTTAAATTTTGGCGTCTGATTTCCCTGTTGTCCACAAAATTTGCTTGTTGCCAGTCATTTTCATTTCTAAAACCTTGATGATTAATGAAATTAAAGGGTGGGGAATTTTAGTATATTGTTTTTGTTGGGTTTCTTATTTCTTTTTCAGAAATCTTTTTGAAGTATAAATAAAGCTTTCAAGCTCTTACTTTTTATGCTTGCAATTGCCTGCGAAACATTTTGAGTTAATATTCCAATTTTTAATGAAGTTGCATAGCTATGACTTAAAACTGGAGAAGGTAGTTACTGCTTGAACTGAGCAATTTATTTCTAGTCTCCGCTTCATTCTTTTCTTTTTCATCAATTTCTTTAAATTGATTTTTTTTGAAATAAAATTTCTTTAAATTGATTAATAATGGCTATTCCTATTGGAATATGGTCTGGAGATATTATCTTGTTGAACTTGGTATGAACTCACTTCTTGTTTCTTAGGGAACAAAAGGAACTCAATCTTGGGTCAGGAAAAGAAAATTGATAGATAGTAAACATTCCTAACTAGGTTGGTGTAAGACACAGGGAACTAGGACCTAGAACTATAGAGAAATTGGACCAGAAACAGATTCTGGACCTCAATAATCAATTCAGTTTAATTGAATCTGAAACTTTTCTATGGATATACTTTATATCAGTGCCAAATATACCACCAGGATTGGTAGGTAGGTTACCTAGCATAATAAGAATACTTGATAGGAACTACTAATGATAGAACAGAAACTACTCTGCCAGAGAAGAAATCAAGTAAATTTCCTCAATATTTCTTAAACTCCTAAACTATGTAAATATTATTAGAACCCTTGTGATATTCAAGAAAAATTATTTCAGAAAAAGTTATTGGGTGGTTGGCAGGATGCATGGAGTGGAATGAATGTAAAATCTGTTATGGGACTAAATTACCCTTACTCTTTTATTGAGTTTAGAGATACTAGAATTATTACTGTCTTCACACGTTAGGAAATTTTATTGTCTCCCACTTTCACCTCCTTTGCAGATTCAAGTCTTTAGTCTCTTTGCACATTAAAAATTAATATGTTTACCATTCCATTCAGTTACCTCTGTCTGTCCCTTACATCAATTCTCAAGGCATCAGTTTTCAGGGGTTGGGGAAACATGTCTTTATTCAATGTTATTTGGTACATCATAACATTTTGATGTTGGACTAGGTACAGTTAAACTTGCCTACTCAGGGACAATTCAGATATTTTACCTTTTATAAACATTAAATCTAAGAAGTTTTAACCATTACGTTTAAAGGTTTGATTGCATCATACAACTAAAAAACTGAGAGAAAGTCTAATAGAAGAATAAAATCTTAAAATTATTAAAATTATAACGATAGAAAACCTAAATTGTAAAGTAATTTTATTAAAAAACTTAAAAAGCACAGTGATTGAACCATTGTGCAACACGTTTAATTGACCATTTCAGAAAAACAGTATTATATGGAAATTGAAGTTTCTTCTTCTGCAACTGTTTGACCAGTTGCATTTTTCTTTGAAATCTTTTCTTTACTCCTGATACAAAATCTTTCTATATCTGACTAAAAGTTTTGCTTTTCTGCAATGAGCACCATCTTGTTGCAGGTTATATATATGATCAAATTCTTCACTAGAACCTTCCTTGTTTTACGCATTATAAACCAATCTTGCTGTCGTGACAAATATCACTTGTAAGATCTAATCTGTATTAATTCATCAAAACATCATCATTCTTGATACCTTCAACAAGGAGGTCTAAGGATTACAGATAGTATCCCAACGAGGCTTTTAGTGTGGCTCCAGTATGTTTTGCAAGTTTTATAGTCCTTCCTGCTTAATCTGATCTCTTTTTCTTTTCATTTAAAGAACTGGTGGGCGAGAACCACACCCAGTAATAATAATAATGATAAAACTAAACAAATGAGGATCGTCAATCTTTTTAGATTGTTCATAACTTCATAACTTCTTTGTTTTGAGATTAGTTATTAGGTGTTTTTAGTGGTAAAAAAAATATTTTATGGCCATCTTTGATGTTGTAGAAGACTTGGTTTAATGTTCTTCACCAGGTGCAGGACTTTCGGATTTGTGTTGGAACAAATGATTTATTTCTGTGGAACTTATTTGGAAAGTTTGGGTCTCGTTTTGTTATAGAAAATTGTTCTGAGTTTTTATTTTCTTTGATTTTTAAATTTTGTATGTGTTTGCACAAATATATATATATGTGTAATTGTGAAAATACAATGAAAACTGAAATGGTAGTGAATGGTGTAAGTTTACAAATAATTAGAAGTTATTCCAAGTTCATTTCATATTTTCACTATTATTTTTCAAACTTTGTTTTCCTTTTCAATAACTACATGTCCTATATAAATTTTGAAGGTAAAGTCTCCAAAACAGTTTTCTACAACTAAATTTGGATAATGGTTTGTAAATCCATTTTCATTATAAATATCCTGAATGGTTTTGTGAAGATAGGAACTACCAAATGAACTAAATGCTGAACTAAGTATGCGAACTACAATACTTAAGATGAATCCCAGAAAAATAGTTTATTTTGCTCAGCATACCCTTGAAATCTACATTTGTAATGCTGAACTAAGCATGAGAAGAACATTGAAAAAAATAGTTTGTTTTGTTCGTCATACCCTTGAAAGTTTTTGGAAAATATATTTTGTTATGTAGCTTTTCTCAAGGCTTGTTGGATGATTATACTGGTAGGATCATTAGGATTTCATATTTGCAACCTGGGTGAGGTTGGAAGCCATTAAACACTTAATTTTCTTAGACTTGATTTATCAGTTTGATGAAGGGGGTATTTGCTCTGACTACTCTGGTTTACACCTGGTACTACTTATCAACTGTAAGATAAAAATTGACTGCTAGTGGCATCTGGGTTGAAAAGCTCAGAAGAGGCTGAATGAATCTTTGTGGGATTATAGATATGGGTTGTGCTCATGCTTTCGTGTTTAATTCATTTGATTATCATCTTTGTTAGAGATTGTGGCCTTTCTTACCACTATTGTAGTAAGGTATCTCATATCTTGGATGTTTTACCAAGGAATAGGACAGTTAATATTATATACGGTTCTGTTATGTGATCAACTTCTGCAAGTCGAGTGCTGAATACCCTCCCCTGGGTGTAAAATTACAGAATATCTCTGGTCTGAATTAAAGGTCTGTTGCATCTTATATTTTGAACGATTATTCTCAATGTTTTCTTCATTCTCCCTGATTTCCATGTTTTTATAATTTTCCTCATCCACATTAACTGAAGTATTCTATATTTGAAAGGTGAACTTTCCTTTTTGTCTACATGCTCTTGTGCTTATTTCACATGCACTATTTTGTTAGTTTGAAACTGCCTATTATTTGACAGTATATCCTGGTAAAAGATCCATTAAGTTTACTTCTGTAGAGAGTTTCTTTCATTGTCTTTATAAAGTTGTTTAGTCAATTAAATAAAGAAAAATTGTTTGATGATGCTTGCTGCTATAGTATTTCGAGATTTTATGTATTTAACTAAAGCGTGATACAAATTGTGATATATGATATTAGGATAATGTGTATTTAGCTGTCAGATAAGTGAACAAAAATTGTTTGATGACACTATCATAATTTGTATAATGGCAATAAGATGTTTCTAGTTCAGCTGTCACAATTAACTGTTAGTTCTTTAAAACGTTTTGCTAGGATCTCAAGACTTCTGAATCTTTTTTCAGATAAACCCGTTACATTGTTCAGGTTCTGTGATAATACTTTTATAATTTTTTAAAGAGCTTAAGCCAACACTTTATACTAACAGCATTCTCTTCTCATTCTCTACCTGTCAGAGTGATATGTGCATGGAAACTCTGTTTATGATCTTCTGATGTTTGCCAATATGCTGTTAGTAAGATACTCAAAAGAATTTGACAAAACCTTGAGTTTGATGTTGAATAAATGATGCTTCTCAATTATAACTCTTTACTGGATATCAGATGATTTAACAAGTCAACATATGCTATTTGCCACTAGAACATAAGGAAAGACAAATGATTTTTGGCATGACACTTGTGATAACTTATAAGAGTGTGAGTTTCTATAAAATGCTGAAAGATCTGCTGAAGGCATGATGCTTATGAGGAAACATGACATTTTTTAAGAAGCATGAAAGTGTAAATGGATGGATTTGATATATTGAATCTTTGTGTGCTGACTGACACTTAACGGAGCTAATTGCCATATATTTTTTTGCGAAATTGATAACATGTGCTATTTTGTGCTAAAAAAAAGCCAGAGGCCCATGTAACAACAGAAATGGTAGGGTGATCTCTATTTTTCTGTAAGCTATTTCGACAATCTGTGTAACTCCTACATTTAAATTAGCACACTCAATCTCTCTTTTTAATGAAGGCTATTTGTAAGGTGGCATTCCTTTCTTTTATTGGCGATTGCTCTAGGTATGTATGCTTGCTATCTTTGGCAAGCAGATAAAAGTTTTGTGTATAAAATTTACTTGCAATAAAACTAATTTGCAACTAAAATTCTAGTATGTTCATATATTTTTATTGACGAGGTTTCTATTGTAAATTTTCACAATGAAGCATGGGCTCCTATTGCAGCTTATGATAGTTCTAATACATTTTTATATTTTTACTTAAAAATGAGATAACATGTATCACTTATCGAGTATAGTGTTGGGTTATTCTTTATCAGTTTCTATAAGAGACATGATAATCTCTTAACAAATTTTTGGATGGCGCCTATAGCAACTGTAATAATTCAAGTGAAAATGAACTAAACATAATATATCATACCATATTGATGATCTCAAGAGTTGACAAAGATGGTTAGGATGGGTCATAGGCTATGAGAACTTGCCGGTGCTCCATTTAGTTTTTAGTCCATTTTAAATAAGGTGACTCAACAAGTTCTTGACTTAGGTTGGATTAGTCCTGCAAGTTTTTATTTAGATTTTAGCTGCGGCAAAAGTTTGATAAGTGTACGGATTTAAGTTGGATTGGTCCTATAACCTTAATTTTCCAACTGAATTGGATTAGGTCTGATAAGAGTTAGACGTAAATGAAAGTGAGGTTTATTGAAAATTTATCAATTGTTGTGACAATAATGAAAAGATTACCCGTAATCTATATTGCTCTTGCTAAAGTGCATACCCACACAGATGTAAATATATCATTCGCACTTCTGTTTGGTGTACAGCATGGGAATTCTAATTTAAAATTGAAAAAAAAAACAGTTTAAATGAAATCATAGAAATATATATATTTTACACTTTATTTCCCTGAAATTATAGTTCAATTGATCAGAATATTGCCCTATCAAGACGGAAGTTACAAGTTCAAGCCTCCGTCAATGATCTTGCAAATCTTTACACAAATTTTAATAATGCTTAAATATGACATGATTAAAGTTTCAATGAAACCTTGAGTTTTGTTGACAAGGTTTTACCGCTCAAACTAATAAAAGAACAATTAACAGTGCGAATTTACTGGAGTTTGAGTGTATGTTGGGAAAGCGAAGAGTATACACAGAGTGATCAAAAGATCTAGATACAGAATCTATCTATGCTTTTACCTTTGCTTGCCTCTATACATTTAGCGATTGATTTACAAAGTTAAGAGTCATGTAGTGGCGCTTAATATATACTGATATTGGGCGGGTAATGAGACTAGTCATCAATGACTGGGTTTTAGGACTCTAGTTTTCTGAATGTGCAACCGTAGAGGAATGCATGCATTGCGGACAAAAAAAAACTTGTAATTGGTTGTAATTGATATCATGTGTATTCTTTCTACACGTCTATGTAGAGCTAATGTGAAAAATTAAATTTGAATAAGAACAACCAAATTGGATTAAATGATTTACATGGTGCAATGCAAGGTATTTAGCCATTTTCTTGTAGTGTCGAATTTCCTAGCTATCTGAATGCTGCTATCTTTCTCCTCGAATAAATCTAAATTGAACCATCAAAATTGAGGTTGGCTACTTCCACCGCCCACAGGTAATGCTGGTGAAAATCCACAGTAAGAATTCAATAATTGGCGCACATCTAGTTTAACTAATAAGCGAAAGTTACCGCTGACCCACATCAATGGTAAAAAATAGACTTCTATGTTAAAAGGGTGAATGGCTAAAACAGCATATGTATACAACTGCAAAAAAGTTTGTCTCAAAATACAAAACAAATTGGAGTAAAATGCTCGTCAAGAAGAACACTCAAATTAGAACAACAATCCTCTGAAGTTTTCAACATTCATTCAATTAGCCCAGCACCATCTACATCCACTTCTCCCATTCCCGTGTCTTCCTCTTCTTCACTATCTTCATCGCCACTAACTTCTTCATTATCATTTCTTAGCTTAGCCATGTGCTCGGCAAGTAATTTATCATCCCGTTCGCTCACCTAAAAATCAACACATAGGTCAGAACCTTACAATGGGAAAAAGGGCGATTCTTTTGTAAACGATGGTTCAATTAAAACAAGCTAAAAAAATTTGATACTTACTGCTCGAGGTGGCTCCTTGACAGTCAATTTACCCTTGTGGTGCTCTATTGACTCGGTGCATGATGCAATTGCTTTATTCAAAATTGTTATTCCTTGATCCTACTCAAAATAAAAGTTTCCATTGGCTAAGTTGCCATCAGAATGCATAATGATTTTAGTAAACTCCAACCGACCAAGAACAGGAATGAGATGGCCTAACCTTGTCAAGAGTTTGAGTAGTAAGAACATAAAGAGGAGGTGCAACCAGTTTGATTTTTACAGGGCAATCATTATTGCCTGCTGCCTCGGCCTTCCGCATTGCCTCCTGCAGAAACATAAATGTGGATAAGTCAAATCTCACTCATTTCGTGACAAAGAAACCCCATTCCTGCCTAATTAAATACAAAGCACTAAATCAGAAAACATAATGGAACAAAGAAAATAAAATATAGACAATACCTTAATGTGCAGGACACCATCAAATTGAAAACACTTCATTTCAATATCAGCTCGAATCTTCAGGGGCTGTGGTGTCATTCTCCTTCGAATATTCTTAACTAATGCATCTTTCACTTCTTCTGATATGGCAGGAACAACTTTGATCACCTAAACAATTAAATGAAGCCACCCTCAGTCATCAACGAAAGGAATACTGTGTATAATCAAATAGAAAAATGTTTACCTCTTGTCCATCAGGCCCAACTTCTTTAACTTCACGGGTGAGGGTGTTTAAGACTGAATCAGGATCTGTAACAATGATCTTGAAAGCCTGCATAGAGAATAATTTTATATCTTCAAAAACCTAAACAAAAATAAAATTAAAAAAAAAAAATGAAGTGCAGCGAATTCTCACCTCAAAAGCATGACCATATTTCCGATATAAAGGCCAGCAAATGTTTACATACAACTCCTGTATCAAAAATAAAGATAATAATCAATAAACAATTTGATCACCACACTATGTACAAGAACCCCACATTGTGACAATAAATGAATCACTACCGAAATAAAATCAAAACTGAAACCTCCATAAACCAAACCAAATCCAATCAAACTACCTAATAGTAAAAAATATCCCAATTTTCCCAATTAATCAAGCCTATAAGTCAGACTGTACAAAGCACTTTTTTCTAAATTATTATTATAATAGCCAAGATGCTAAAAATTAAAGAATTACCTCTAAGTCAATGCCCATGGTCTCTGCAACGTGCCGCATGATTGAATGCACAAGCTTGCTCTTGTTGTATCGCTCCTCACAAGCCTGAATATCTTCCTCACTAACCCTCCTCTTGCTCAAATCAATGTATCCATTCTCTTTGTCAACACGCAAGACCATGACAGGCTCAATTCGACCCACCTTGATAAGGCTGCTCACACTACGAATTCGTCGGCGAGAGAGCTCTGAGAAGAGAATAAGACCCTCAATGTTGTTGTACTCCAGCAGTGAGACATAAGCACCCATATCAGCTATATTCTTCACCTGAATCATCACTGCCATGTCCACCTCAGGGTATCTTGCTTCATACATGCGGCATTCTAGGTTTGGGGTGTGGGTTGCCATTTTCTGCAAGAAAAGTGGAGACTTAATGAATGAAATAGAAGGAACAAGTGAAGGAATAAGAGAGACCTTTGGCAATTATTTTCTCCATAAAGCGAAGTGTCAAACACAATATGTATAGTAGGCAGGCAAAGTTTTAAAAGCTATTCCTAATTTCCCAGGTGACAAATTCAAACTTAAATAGAACTCCCAAATACACCATGCAAGTAACACCAAATATGAAACAGACACAAAGTGAACAAGAACATCTATGTCTGTAACCTAAGGATGTATTGGAGAGGTGAGGAATACTCATTCTAAACGTTAAGGGTCTAGATCATGCGAGATTCTTGAGTAAACTTCACGCAAAATGCTACCAATGTTTTATTTTGGCTCATCGGTTCAGGTGGACTACATGGTTTTCTTTAAGAAAAGTTTTATGTTGGTGAAACTACCAAAGGTTTTAAAGTGCATGGAAAATTTAGAAGTCATGAAATTTATATAGAATTAAATATATCAACAAAATTTGCAATTAGTTGTTAGGAAATGAAATCAACCAGCCCCAAAAATACTTGAGAACAGTTTTGTAAAGCAACAAATGAGAAAAAAAGAAAGAAAAACTAATCATCACAAGACAGGTGAATATCCAACATGCAAGTGAATGACTAATCCCTGAATATGAATGTAATTGATTTATCGCACAAGACTGTCTAGCTTAATTAAATCAACTGAAGTCAATGAGCCAAAAGGAACACGGCATGCATGATTAAGATTTCATAATAATTGTCAACACAACCCTTCCCCCCTCTCCCCAAAAAAAAAAAAAACAAAATAAAAAGATTTCAAAACTATAGCAAAAAAGATTCTTATGAGTTATGATCAATGCTCCAAACCTTCTATCTGTACTAATTACTAAAATAATCCTGAAGCCTCAATTATGTCATGCAAGACCCAAAGGAAACCAGAATGTCCACAAACAATCCCCAGAGTAAATGCAAGGAAGGTATCAACTTTTCTCTTTAAACTTTTAATTCAACAGAGAAATACAGAGGAAAAAATCTTATTGCGTCACTATGATTGAAAATGCATTGGGAAGGAAGAAACAGCAGGAAGATAAAAGCTAATTGATATCACTGTCAGCTAACAAGAAGTGCTGCTGTCATATCCTGTAGACTCTAGAGACTCTAGACATTCCCGAAGACAAATGAGTTAAAAGGAGAAAAAAGGTCACCAACACAGTATCAATCCAAGCTGTATTTGGAAGAGCTAACCCTTGAGACAAAAAATACTAGTATTAAGAATCATGTTTCAAAGCCGATGTTGAAAGGAGAAAATTTCTTGCAATTTGAATAAATACTAGTATGTTTCCATCAAGATTGCCATGTTAAGGCATGTTTGGACTTATAATAAAAGGCTCACATAAGACAGAAGAATGTTTTAAAAAATATATAGAACAATTATTTTTGAATTTTGAAAATGAAAACTATTAAATATTAAAAAGAAACATATTGTCTAGTTACATATACAGTGAGTGAACTACTTATCGCAGTCAAATAATTGAAGAATATTATTGAGAATCTATGGGGATTGAAGCTAATACTGCTTGTGAAACTTCTTGAGTTGAAGATGTCCAAACCCACTCTATCATCTCCTATAAGTAACCCCATGTCTCTTCCCACTTCAAGGCTACCCAGTAGAAACAAATTAACCCACACTTGAGCTAGAAATTGAGCGCAAGAAAGAATGCGAGATCCGTTTTTCCATCTGGTGAGGTCGCTAGTTCCATTTCTTGGAAATGATAGCCCAAAGCGATTAAGAAACTGTATTTTTTTTTTTCTAATTTTCAGCTTGAACAAATATATATTTTTCCAAATGGGTAAATAAACCACCTGCTTCTGGAACACGTATTACCTACCCATTTCCACCGAAACCCCCCTCCGTCTTCCATATCACAACATAAACAACTAGACAACACTCTGATTTTCTTTGTTCTCTTTATCTTCTTCCTGCCAATATAAAATATGTATACTTATGACTCCTGTGTCTATCACACACACAGAGAGTGCAGCAGAGCAAGCATGGGAAAGAAGATTGACGCTCTGCTCAGAACAAACTTCAAGCCTCCCAAGTTCAAATCACTAGTTAATCTCGCCATTTCTCGCCTCCCAGTCCTCTATAAGGATTTCTATCAAATCTACGCTAGATCTATGTAAGAACAACTTGAAAATGATCAAAACAGAACGAAAATCTTACCAGGCACGAAGGGTCGGCGAGAGCCGAAGGGAGAAAATCCTAGAGGCGCAGTCTTAAAATTCTTCTCCTCTTTCTTATTTCGAAAAAATGAATTAACGATATTTATATGTGAATCAAATGGTGCACGCCAACACCACATGCATAGGGAATCAATGTATTTTAAGACCCTAGTTAAAACGGCATCGTTTGATGTCAACAAGGTGTATATATACATACTTACAGCATATACACACACCTGAGAGTGGATCAGCCTGCGTCTGTCTAATCAATATTACCCCGTTCACGAAGTTGCGCACAATAGCTGCAATTTAGAATTGAAAAGAAAATGAAACAGAAAGAATTAGGAGTTAAGTGATTGGCCAAGGTTATATTCATCCTAAGCTGATAACTTTTTCAAAAAAACGCCAGAAAATTGTTCTTAGCATCAAACTCAAAATCAACAAGGAGAAGTTCCAAATCGAGAAGAAAATTAATCGTCCATAGGGAACAATATAGACGGAGATAATTAAGTAACCGTAAAGAGAGAGATTCTGGAGGAGCTTAACCTTCTGCACTATCCGATTTGCGAGCCGTGAGTCAAAAAATGCGTGGTTTGGCAAGAGAAACCTCCAGTATAAAATCCAAGAAGCGTAAAAGCCGCTTTAAAACGACGACGTCTGTACCGGTAGACTCCAAGAATCAATACTTAAACGGTGTCGTGTTGTCTACTTTTTAATATTTAATTAATGTGCAGGGGACAAACTTACGAATTTACCCCCGGTGTTCTTCTTATCTTTCTTCTTTATCTTCCTCTCCTTCGCGGCCGGAATCTCTCCGGTCGCCGTTCCCTCTCTCCCGATCAGCTCTTCCTCCCCCTCCTCTCTCTTTCCGGGCGGCCATCTTTCCCAATCTGAAAGGAAAGTCGAGTTAGGGTTTAATTAAATACTCCACCCGAGAGCCGTCCGATCTAGCTCCCTGAATTTTGGGCCGTCCATCCTTCCTTTCTTCTGGGCCGTCCATTTTGCCTCTTCATCTGGACCGTTCATTCCTGATACTTCAATAATTTATTGTGTGGTCTCGCTTTTGCATATTTTATTCATTTTTAATTGCATACTGCCCCTACAAGTTTAATTTGTCTTCATTTGGGTCCCTAAATTTATAATTTTTTTTATGTCTTGTTTAATTTTTTAAAATGTTCTTTGAATTTATCAATCGCCCCTATATTTTCTAGAACGAACTTAATCCCCATTCGCGGGTGTTATAATATGTAACTATATAAATTATCTAATATTTATATTTCAACAACTAAAATTAACGATTAAAAAAATACATATCATTTTATAGGATAAAGTAGTTATATAATGTGCAAAAGTGGTGATGGAATTCCTTTGTTTCTTAACCTACTTCCAATTACGTACAGGAAAGTACCAACAAATTTTACTCAAGAGTGTGCATACAAGTTCAATGCTAATAAGTGCACTTTCAAAGATTGTAAGTAATTTAGAAGGTAGTACGATTATCACAAGTTTAATTTAATTTATTAATACCTACTGTATATGTATATATATATAAATTATTATACTTTTAGATTTTTCAAATAACTTACTGCATTTTTTAGTTACTGGTAAAAATATTAATATATTGATCACTAAAATAATTCCTAAAATAATAATTTTCTACTATATAAATTATTTTTTGAACTTTGATATTTACTAGAGTTAGTTTTATATATTTTTAAAATGAAAAATATAGGACTGGTGATGCCATCTCTTCTAGAAAGTAACTTTAATTGTTATTTGGTAAATGTGGTAGATAAGAAAATCGTAAGCACATTTTTCTTGTTTGGCTGAATTGAGATTTGATTTAATTAATATTAATCTTATTTCACTAAATTAGATTTAATTATATTTTTTTAAATCTTATTTGTTTTTTGTAAAAGTTGTTTATGTGAATAATTTAATTTGACAAGAAATACACTTGCTGAAGAAGCTTAATTTGTAGTTTGCGGCCACATCGTGCTCACACTGTGCTATTCATTTTATTGTTATTATTATTTATGTTATTATTGTCACTGCAAGGAAGGCTGAAATATTTATGACCGTGTCAGAACGTACTTCTAATTTTTAAGACCCAAATCATCATTTTTTTAAAAAAAAAAATTCGATATAAAATTAAAATATTACGATCTTCACCAATCAAATTTTTAATATTTTCAGTAAAATTACATGTAACAATTAATCAAATTAGAATATAAGAATCCCAAATGTTCAACATTCCATCAATTTCGAATTGCCAAGTTAATATAGGCTCTAATATTACTTATAATAATTTTCATTTAAAACATCACTAACCCATTAACTTCAAGCTAGTATTGCTTGTGAAATTTCTCGAGTTTAAGAATTTCAAACCCACTCTATCATCTCCTACAAGGAACCTCGTGTCTCTTCTCGTGCCCCCACGACGTGCAAAAGAAATACTCGTTTCTAAAAAAATGATGTTATTTACAAAATTAACAAAGAATTAAATACGGCGTCTCGGAAATTATTTTAATTTCTTTAGTTAAAAAGTTATTTTATAATTTTGAAAGAAATTATTTTCTTTATGTTATAATTGTAAGATAAAATATATGATTCTTCCATATTTTCATAAATAAAAATATAAGTGAACTTTAAAAATAAAAAATTTAAAAAATATTTCATTTTTTAAATAGAATCTTAAATTTTCCATGTAATAGTGAATTTATTTTTTAATTAATCTTAGTTAAATATTTCAAAGTACTGTAAAGTGAACGAGCGAAGAAGACCAAAAATTATTATTATTTTAATTAAAGTGGAAATATAGAGAATTATCGTGAGTGCTTATATTTTGAATTCAAACAAACATTTAATAAAACTAAAAATAAGAATTGATATTGACGTAAGTTAGAAAGTACTCGGTAAATAATAATTAAGGGAGCGTCTATAACGCGCTAGAAATTGAGCGTGAGAAAGAAGACAGGACGGCTTTTTCCATTATATGGGGCCGCTTGTTGACCAAGATCAGCCATTTCTTGGAAATTCACACCCCAACGCGCTTAAGAAATTGTATTTTATTTATTTATTTTCATTTGCAGCTTGAATAGATATATATACATATATTTTTCCAAATGGGTAAATAAATAAATATTAGTTTTCCATTTGGCAAAACTCGCTCTCTTGAAAAGTCTTCGTCCTTAAGAAATCATCTACCTCTGGAACACGTATTGATCTGCCCATCTCCACAAAACCCCCTTTCCCTCTTCTCAGATCACAACATAAACAACTAGACAACACTCTGCTTTTTCGTTCTTCTCTTCCTGCAAATATATAATATTTATATATACATAGGATTCCCGTGTCTATCACACACACACAGTACAGCAGAGCAGGCATGGGAAAGAAGCTCGACGCTCTGCTCGGAAGAAACTTCAAGCCTTCCAAGTTCAAACCAATTGTCAATCTCGCCATCTCTCGCCTTGCCGTCCTCAAAAACCAGCGCCAGGTCAAGTTCTCTCAGGCCAGGTCAGATGTCGTCAAGCTCCTTGAACTCGGGCACCATGAACGAGCCCTTCTTCGGGTATCATTTTTTTCCTATCAATCTATCTCTCTCCACTCCATCTACATTGACTAATATTAATCGGTGTGATCAAAGGGATTTTTTTTATTTATGTTGACAGGTGGAGCAGGTGATCAAAGAGCAGAATATGTTGGACGTGTTTGTTTCGGTGGAAGGGTATTGTAATCTCCTGCTTGAAAGGATCTTCTTGCTCGAACAAGAGAGGTTAAACTTCTTTTCTCCTTCCTTATTATTTTTATATGTTAATATGTATACATATAGCATCATTTTCTTTATTCATTGTGGCTATAGATCTTCTGATGGATTTTAACGAATTGTTTTTCTACAGAGTATGTCCTGACGAACTGAAGGAGGCGGTGTCAAGCTTGCTGTTCGTGGCGTCCAGGGTGGGGGATTTCCCGGAGCTGCAAGAAATTCGGGCAATTTTGACCTCTCGCTATGGCAAGGAATTCGCAGCTAGTTGTATTGAATTGCGTAACAACTGTGGTGTCAGCCCCAAGGTATATATACATATATAATACGTTAGTTTACATGGTAATTAACATCAAGCTAGTAGTAACGATCACAATATGATCTGAGTTGTATAATAAGTTCTCCCAAAAGGTTAATACATAGTTTGAAGTTTCATTTGCATCAGACTTGAATTGAGGTTTTCTTTTCTTAATGTTGTACTCTTGGCTGTAGATAATACAAAAGCTATCAACCAGAAAGCCAGACCTGGAGAAGAGAATGAAAGTGCTCAAAGAGATAGCTGCAGAGAAAAGCATGGTTCTGCAACTTGAGGAATCTTCTGCTTCTTCCACTGAGGTATGAAGCGTATTATCTATGCCCGCACAACCTGAGATGGATAATACTGTTGTTCTTAAACCATGGATTGCATTCGTTGATATATATGTAAAAAATACTTGGTGTTTGATGCAGGAAAAATCGAACATAGGCTCAAAATCAGAGTTACCAACTAAGCCAGGCAATGATGTGCAATTTATGGCTGAACCGATAGGAAAAGATGATAATTTCTCTGATACTGCAAAAGGAAGGAAGAAGTACAAGGACGTGGCGGATGCAGCTCAAGCAGCCTTCGAGTCAGCTGCTTACGCAGCAGCTGCAGCGAGAGCAGCTGTGGAACTATCTCGATCTGACTCCCATGATCCTGATGATAAGAGTAATCCTAGTACTCAAATACAAAAACCATCTGATGAGTCCAAGAAACTTGAATCTGATTCTAAAAATGAAGCAATTCACAGTAGTGACAAAGCTGAAGGATCAAAGCAGAGGAAAGAGGAAGCAGAATATAAAAGATCAATGTCTGGTTCGAGTACAGATTCAGCGGATGACAATGTGAAGGTGCCAATAACAAAGTCCTTCCGGGAAATTGACCCAACTAAATTGTTGGATAAGGAGATAGTCTTTTATGATAGTGATGATGAGTCTGGTAAGTCTAATATATCAGGACGTGCCACTCAAGGATCTGGGATGCACAATCTGAAGCATTCAAAAATAGAGAAAGGGCCAATTTCAGTGAGGACAAGACAGGTGCGTGGCTACTGAGAAGTATCGATATTATATTTTTCTCTCCTTTCGCAAGCTTTTTGAGTTATATTTTCACAACAGGCCTGAGTATTGTATAAAGTTTTGTTCCTGGATTCTTGTTTATTAAATTTCCAGAAATGGGAACTTGGTGTAATGGATTGGGAGTGTAATTACATTTTTTGAAACCTTTTTTGTATGCCAAAAAATAAGTTTCAGATTTTTTGTTGTTTTGCTCTTGGCTTGGAGTCCACAGATTCCGACCAACCTGAAGCTATTTGGTCGACTATTTGGAATTGGAATTGGTCTTTTAATGAATAAGTTATTAAAAAATGAACCAAGTAAAACCAATAATATAATTAAAAAATAGTGTAGGATAACTGTAACTCTTCAACTTCTAAAATTAATTGCAAACGTTAAATTTTTAAATATAAAATTATAATTTTTTGGAAATTGTAACCTTCTAAAATTTAAAATCCAAACTCAAATTATTGAACGGCTAGATCTCGACTAATATTTTTCCACTTAATCTTGGTGTAATATCCTTCTAATTAATATAGATCAATCACAAAGCAAAGAAGCATTCAATCGAACCATTTAAAAAATCATTAATTGATCAACAAGTTAATTAACGATGATGAAAAAACTGAATTTTTTTTTTGGCTATTCAATAAAAGTTCGATAATTTCCCAGCCCCTCCCAACTCAGAAGTAAGCAACCATGAACCGTTCATAAAACAATGGCATAAAAAATTTATGCGGGTATACATATCAAAGGGGTGGTAAGCAGACCTCAATAAAATGAATTCATTCATCAGAACCCTGAAGCACGTTTCTAGATACAAGGATTCAGAATCTACAAGAAACTGAAAAAAAAAAGTTCACCTCTATTGAGAAATTATATATGCTTGCAGGCTGATTGATTCTTCTTGTGAAATCACCGGCATCTGGCCCGCTTCTTGTCATGTTGTAGCAAATCACAGAATGACTGCAGATTTACGTCTACATCTTCGTCATATTCGATTCCAAGTTCCTCCTGCAAAACATATACATTGGTAAAAAATGCCTGCCAGGGCAAGTGCATGTGTTTGCTGGATGTAAAATGTAAGTAAAACATTGAGAAAACCTTAAATTCCTTGAGATCCTTTGGTGAGTTCTCAGTTATAGCATCCCAGAGATCTTTGAACATCCTTTTACGCTTTCTCCATTGACTTACCTTCTCAGTATATATTTCTTCAACAATCTTTCTATCCTCAACCTTCACCAAGGTAACGCCTCCACGTAATTTAGCCAGTTTGTCCTCCATTTCGTTAACCTGAGGTAATTAAGAAGGCCCTGAATCTTAATGTTGGTCTCTTCTACCCAGAACAGCCAAAAGTTAAAAGCAGACTTCAAACGCAACCATGTTATGTACCTCCTTTCTCAGTTGGGCCTCTTTCTGTCGTATATCTTCCAGTGTCAAATTCGACTGCAAAATCTTAATTGCTGCCAAAAATGAAACAAAAGATATAGTAAGGCAAAAAAAAAAGTTCTCTATCGACCTATTGTCTGAACAAATATCCATGAAAATCAAAATCCTTATGGCATCATCAACCATGAAACATTCAATAACTGCGATTTTGTATTCATTATCTTTAGGACAAGTATCAGCCTATCAGGTATAGAGTTTCTACCTCCCTCAACCTTGCCGATTGCTCTCTTTTGCTCGTCAAGCTGTTCCTGCAACTTGGCATTTTCCTCCTTCATTCGCGCAAGATCTTCATTGTTTGGGATGTCAAATTGATCTTGCTTTGCAATATATATCTTTTGCTTACCGTACTCTTTGAATGAAATCCGCCCACCATCAGCAAGATTATCCAGTGCTTTTTGAATGGCAGCCTTTTTGAGGTTAAACTTTTGCAAAGAATCAGCCACACTCTGAGCATTTAGAGGTCTATTTTGCTGTTTAAGAAGACATGAATGGTGAATCCCCATCAAAGAAACCAGAGGATGAACAATAAAGAGAATATGTGTGTACTGTGCAGGAGGACTCAGAGAACCATACTATCCTCACAGCCTATAATGTTTCATAGAAAGTAAAAAGTACTTCTATGGGAAATGGAAGCCTACTGTCAAGTGTCAATTGAACATATAAACGAAGTCAAGACTCAAATCTGCAGGATAAACATCTTTTGTTTCATAATCTACAATTGATTTGTCGTGAATCAAACAGACCCAAATTGTTATTATTAGTTTCTCTATTATTCCTAGACCAAGCAGCAACTGAGGTTTCTCAGCATAAACCGTTTTGGTTCCGAGAAAATGCAGGAAACAACACTAAAGAAAATAAGAACTAAAATGACGAAGTTTTAGGAGTTATTAATCAATTCTCATGTAATAATCAAACGCGAGAAAAATTCCTGTACGATACATAACTCAAAATTTTTGTTTCATTGAGCACAAAATTCAAAAAGGTGAAAACCTAAACGCTAACGTTCACTGAAAGAGTAATTAACACTTACCTCGTTCACGAAGTTGAGCACAATAGCTGCAATTTTAGAATTAAAAAGAAAAAGAAACAGAAAGTATTAGGCGTTGAGTGATTAGTAAAGGCTATATTCACCCTAAGCTGATAATTTTTTTTTTAAAAAAGACGTCAGAAAATTGTTCTTAGCATTAACTCAAAATCAACAAGGAGAAGTTTCAAATCGAGAAGAAAATTAATCGTCCACAGAGAACAATATGGAGGAGATAATTAAGCAACCATAAAAAGAGAGATTGTGGAGGAGCCTAACCTTCCGCAGTATCAGATTTGGGAGCCATTGAGTCAAAAAAAATGCGCGGGAAAATCCAGAGACTTCCTTTTTGGCTGCCGCGATGAACTTTGTGTAGTTTGGCAAGAGAAACTTCCAGCATACAACTCAAGAAGGCTGAAAGCTGCTTTAAAACGACGACGTTTGTACCGGCTGATACAATAATCGGTACTTAAACGGCGTCGTCTTATCCAGTTTTTTTTTCTATTTTAATCAACGTAATGAGGATAAACTTACCAATTTACCCCCGCATTGAACCCCACATCACCAAAACCGACCTCTGCAGACGAAAAACTATAGCCATTCCCTTGTTTAGTGTTGCGAAAATGAACCACGTAATTTATAAGTAAGAGTTCAATTTCTCTTTTAAAAAAAGAGATCATTTCTTCATTATTCCGTCTGGCGGAAGTCGCAGAGACGACGATGATTTTGATGACGACTCAGAGGTTGGAAATCAAAAGCCTAAATACTCTCCTTGCATCAAACAAACCCTTCAATTTCCCAAGAACGTCTCTCTCTCCTAAAAAGTTATACGGAGGAAGGCAAAGCTTGACGGTTGATTGCTTCAAGCCATGGTCCAAGCTTATTACCATCTCATCATTAAGGCTGCGAGATATCAGGTCTCTCTCTGGCCGTAAGCCCACCATCGCCACTGTAGATGGCGATGATGATGATAACTTGCGGAGACTCCTACAGTACGTTCTGTGGACCGCTGAGGCTGTTTACATATTGTGGCTCTTTCTGCTCCCTTATGCTCCGGTATGTAGCTCTATGGTCCGATGGAAACAATGAATTGATTCACTTCTTCACCATAGATTTCTAAAATTTGTGGTAGTACAGTAGATTGCTGCATGAGATCCACCAATTTCTACTTTGCATTTTATCCACAATTAATTGGGAATGGTGCATAATTACGGAACTTGATAATGCTGCTTTTCTAGGGATATAGATATGACAGTAACTTTCATTGTCGTTGTATCTTTTAAATGTCAACAGGGAGATCCTGTTTGGGCCATCAGTTCAGAGACTGTGAATTCTCTTGTGGGTCTTTCTCTGAATTTCTTCTTTATCTTGCCTTTGGCAAATTCTGGTACGTTCAACTTCTTTTTGGCTATTTTTGAGATCTTTAACGCTCTATGTCCTTTTACAATTGCTTGCAACATCAAATGCTGTTAATTCTAAATACCTTTGGTTAATTGTCTTGCATACTTTCGTCCTTGTTTTAGATTGTATGCTACAATGCGGTGTCTGTTTTGGTTATTTGTCGCTGATGCCTGAATGGAACATGTTTCACGATCCACAATGAAAACTTTATCCACCAGGACGCACTTGATTGAACTGATCAGCATCACGATGTACTTCTTTTTGCAGTTAGACTTAATACTATTGCACTGTATTATCTTATTGGTCGTTGAAAGCAAAGAGGCATTTGGACATGCCCTTGCGTAAAGAATCTTGATAGTGTTACTTTAAGAGCATTTCATTTGAGCTTAAAATTTTCCTTTCCCTCTATACCTTGCGTCAGTTATAAGCATTTTCCTCTCTATATCAACAACTTGCTTTTACATTTCCCTTCATCTTTTGAGGTGATACCATATTTCTTTTTTGACCCCATTCTTTTATTTTTCCTGTTCCTTTAGAAGTGGTTTAAGTTGGAGTTTAATATGCCCCTACTAAATTATATGACCAGTAGTTTGATGATGAGTTATACCAGGTAAAATAGTTGATACTACTACTAGCCAATTGTCCAAAATCTCTAAAGTTATGAGAGGAGTTTAATTTATTCTTTAAGTATTTTTTAACACACATAAAACATGAATACCCATGGAAACCCAAGCTGAATTTATAACCTCTTAAGGGTAATGGGCTATAAGTATTCTTTGTTTCTGGAAAAGATTAGTTCACTTCTATTATTTCAGATAGTATCAGAGTCAAATATTTGGTTTAAAGCTTAGGAAGCTTGTCCTATCCATTATTTAATTGTTTGTTCTTTCTATTTCTGCTATTTGGTCTTCTTGTTGCTTGAGTTTCAGTCAAGCATTTGTCTTTGTTTACTGTTTGGTTTTACAGTAGCTTCGGTCTTTCATTGAGTACACGTGCTTAACTTAAAAACAGTTATTGCATTTGAAATTGTCTATTGCTAATATGATATAAATGATAGATCAAAGGTAATTTATATCAGCTTAAAAAATTTTAAGATATCAATTCAATTATGTTATTTCAGGGATAATACATGGAAATGACTAGTTTGTTTGATTTGCTCTTCATCTTTATTTTGATGTATGTCTCTAAAATGTGACAACCATCTATAAGATACTCTTTTGCATTTTGTTTTCGATGCAAGATCAAATTATTTGCTCTGTCCCATCCTTGATTACTTGTGACTTTCTGCAATGATATTTTTGGCAGAGTAGTTGGCATCCATCTATTGGAGGCTCCTGTTCTTCACCCAGTAAGGATTATGAGACTTAACTTAATTTGCTGTCATGTATTCTATTCTGGTCAGTAATCTAACCATTTGGAACATGTGATCATCTCATTTTCAACAGATGTCTGAAGGATTATTCAACTTTGTCATTGGGTGGACATTCATGTTTGCTCCTTTGCTTTTCACTGATCGGAAGAGGGATAGGTACAAGTGGTCTCTAGACGTATTATGGGGCCTGCAGATGTTCCTCACAAACAGTATGTTTCTTGCGAACTTGATAAGTGACAGGAAGTTATTTGCGTTTCCTGCAGGATTCAATAATGTATTTAAGATTTAACCAAAAATCAATGTTTTCTACACGATGCCAGCATTTCTAATACCATACATGGCTATCCGGATGAATGAGACTGATGCAGACCGCCTTTCAAGCAAGCAATCTCAATTAGGGTCCGTGATGACAAATGGCGCACCAGTTGTTGGGCTGCTTGGTGGGGTAGTGTGTTTGATATCAGCATTATGGGCATTCTTTGGTCGAACAGACAGTAATTTCGGTAGTATATCTGATAGGTGGCAATTCTTGATTAGTTATCTGGGATCAGAAAGGCTGGCTTATGCTTTCATTTGGGATATTTGTCTTTACACACTATTTCAGCCTTGGTTGATAGGTGATAACCTACAAAGCGTTCGGAAAAGCAAGGTAGATTTAGTGAATTATCTTAGATTTGTTCCAGTGGTTGGCTTAGTCGCATACCTTCTCTTTTTGGATCTTGATGAAGAAGCATAGGAAGTATACAGAGTAAACCCTTGATTTGTTTATTGATTAGTGAAGAAAGAGGGAAGTGCAGGGTTCATTTCTGTAAGAGTACGTAAATGACAAGCTTTTACTGGAATGATAGTGGGAAAGCCCAACTGTTCATTGCAATTGCAGTAGAGGATGTATACGGAAACTTTAATGAAGAATGTTATGGTTATTTGGTTTATGGAAGTATTTTTTAGTTTTTGTTTCTAAAACTTGTATGCATTTTACTGTGAAAATATTTTCATGCATTATTCAGAGGTATGGTTCAAACTCTTCCTCTCGTTTAGGCAACAAAGTTATACAAGGACAGTTGAAAATCCTTTAAAATCACTAGAAGAGAGGGATGAACAGAGATTATGTATCCATCTACTTTTTTTTTTTTTTTTTTTATAACAAATAATGACAAAAATCACCTGATTAAAGATACGAAGTATACAATAATTCTTTTATTTTGCAATGCTCGGTTTGATCTCTTGCCAACGAAAATAGAGATACATATACAATAAATTATAACTGATGCTCGAAGCGCATTAATGAATTAATAAAATTTTTCTTAAAAAATAGAATTGGTAAAATTTTAAAATCTAATATTTGATTTGAGCTTTACATAACACCTCATAATTGTTCTCCTTTTAACTAGGAGAGAAATGTATTGTGCAAGGCCGTAAATGTCCCATAACATATAAGTCAGTTAATTAGCTCTAACATAATTGATAATACAAGAAAATACTGCGGTCTAGCTTGCTCCAAGAGAAGAAACTAGCAATGGAGACCTCTAAAGACAGTTGGAGTGACAGTAACATTGTATAATAATAAATAAACACCAAAATCTGATTTTTCAGCAGGAAAAGCAAATCAACACAAAATGATATAAAAAAAAAATTCAAAAGTGTAACCTGCATTATTAGTTTATGCATTTAGATTGCCACCACTTTGCTGCCACAAATTTATGATATCAGTAGCCTGATTAAGAAGTATAATCATCTTCTTCTGGGATATCCATGGCTTACTCTCTAAAGTGGTCTTGAGCTCTTCCCATGCATCCTTTCTTGGCCAAAAGAAGTAAGGACTGAGAGGTACTGTTCCATGCCCGGGTATGACATGATCAAGAGCTAGTCCTATGTTCTTCTCCATCCATACGAACTTGAGCACCAGTCTCGGCTTCTCCAATTGCTTCACCGTCACCTTAGCTTCCTGCAAAACCAACAATCCTCTACATCACATACCCACTTGAGCAAATGTAGTTTTAGACCAAGACAAGGAAAGATCTGGACCTGAGGTTCTTGCTGAGTTTCTGTTTCAGTGGCTGGTTCAGCCGTGAGTGCCTCCGGGACTGCTCTTCGAGTTCTTGAGAAAATGAGTGGGGAATCTATGGAGATATGTTTGGGTTTGGGAAGAAGGATGGTTCTGAATGGAGATAAACTGGGTTTGTGGGAAGGAAATGAAGAACAAAAGAAAGCAGTGTTAAGACCAGACTGAATTGCCATGGATAATATCTCCTAGTTCAGAGAGAGAGAGAGAGAGAGAGAGAGAGAGAGAGAGAGTTTTAGGCGTTCATGGTGTCACTTTAACAATCAGAATGAGAGTGGATAAGAGAAGAGATAAGAGGCCATGGTAAAGAAAAAGGACCCTGTACTGGCCTACATTTGGTCTGTGTTTTTTTATTGGACAAAGGCCCATACTAGCATAGGTAAGCTTATTCTTTATTATGTTAAAAATATTTACCTTTTTATTTCAAAAATTAGAAATTTTTAGTCTCAACGTGCCCAATACAATTTTCAGCAAAACAAATATTTCGATTAAAATTTCTAAATTAGAATAATTATTTATTCTCAAAATTTTAGAAATTTTTTAATCTTCAAAAACACTTAGAACTCTTATTAAATTAAAGGGCAAACCAAATTAATTCTCAAAACTTAATATTTTTCATAATGTAATCCTTAACGTTTGCTTCAAACGTTTATTTTTTTAATGAAAAAAGTTAAAACAATTAAACTAATTTTAAATACTTTAAAAATTAATTCAAAAAAATAAATTTAAATAACTAATTAAATTAATAACTTTATAACAATAAAGAATAAATTTAATAATATTATTAATTTAGTAGTTAATATTATTATTATCTTTTTACAATTTTAAAGTATTAAAAAATTAATTTAATTATTTTTAAAGTATGAATTAGTTCACAGGATTTGAGTATAAAATTCTATTTATTCATTTTAAAATATAAGTATTACGAGATCAGATAATTTATTGAAAGCGTTTGTAGATTGTCGTTCCATATTTAATTTGAAGACATCTATATATATATATATATTTTTAAAGAAAATTTGTGAAATAAATAAAAAAATTAAATATTAAATTATGAAGAAAAATATTGAAATTTAATAATTTTATGATAAATCAAGCATTAGATATAGAATGAGTTTCCAATGGCAACTTTAAAACTTTGACCGCCCACGTGTATCTCACAAGTTATCTAAACCCATTTAGGAAACAAAATGAGGCGTATCATCACGTGAAATAATAAAACGGACGGCGTAACGTTGCCATCCTTTTATTATTATTATTTATAATTTAAAAAGAAGAAATAGAAGAAGAAAAAACAAACATGTAGGAAGTTTCCTCGTTGTTCACTTGTAAGCATTATATATCTACTTCATTTTCATGCTTTAAACATTTCCTCGTTTACTATAAATTGATTTCTTTCTCCTAATCTTTTACTAACTTTTTAGATAATCAGACATTATATTAATAAAACTGCTACATTATATTGTATAAAATAATTCTTTTAATTTATCATATCATTAATTTTTTTTAATTTAATTATAATATTATTGATGTGTCTTAAATTTTATCAATATTTTATAAGATAATTTATATAATTTTTTTTATATTTATTATAAAAAATATTTAATGTATATTTAAAAAAAAATTATTTATGAAAAACTTTGCTAGTATATTTATAAATAATTTTACTGACATATTGATAATATATTTTCAAATTACATAATGAAATATTTTTTACCAATCTTATCGGTAAATGTAGTCACACTATCATACTTGTGTTTTTTTTTTTTTGTACTTTAATTTTGGTGTGATTATAGATGTTTTAAGAATTAATTTTTTTTAAACAAATATAATTAAGAGGGTATGAAATTAATGTAATGTAAATGTTTGAGCAAAATGTGTTGTCAATTAATTGTTGAAAAAAGAAGGAAAACTAACACTGAGTAGATGAGAAAAAGTTCAAGCAATGAAGAGTATTGTTGAAAAACATAGATTAATAATCTCAAGTAAATTGCTTGCTTTCGTCACAAATAAGACTTCCCATTTATGGGGAAGATGAAAGTAAAAGAATTAGAACACATGTATAAATATATCACATACATATATATATGTATTTTCAACTATATAGTAAATTATTGCTCATGTATCCATCTATAATTGTCTATTATGGTGTAAGAAGAAGATAATAAAGAGGTTCCTTCAACTCATAATTCAAGCATCAATTTACGTACAAGTTTGTAATTGTCGGTGAAGCACATGGCTATTTCAATTGAATTCGGCAGTCTCTACAAGATATATATATACACACACATGTTTATATTCATTGGCCAAGAGAGCAACCAAAGCGGGAAAGCCGACGAAAGAAGCATTCATTAGCCCAATTACAGTTGTGTTTAAACCATTAGATCCAAGGCTTAAGCTGCAGGAAGAATCTCATGCCTAGCTCCTGAAAAAATTTACAGTCGCCACTTTATCATCTATGCTTCACGTTCCCGTTTTCCAGAAGAGAAAGACGAAAGGGTATAGATGAAATGGGATCCCTTGAGGCAAGAAGTACAAACGAAAAGCTGCTTATAAGCAGTTCAAGAGAAGAGAACAATAATGGCGCAGATGAAACGAGCAGTGGTTTTATGAAGGTGACAAGAGAAGCATTGAACAAGTGTTTAGATGATTTGAAAGATTTTACGAGAAAAGCATGGGAAATGGGTCGGTCCGATCCTCGAAAAGTTATATTTGCAGCAAAAATGGGACTAGCACTATCAGCTATTTCCTTGCTCATATTCTGGAAAGGCTTGAACCAAGATGTTGCTCAGTACTCCATATGGGCAATACTCACTGTCATTGTCATGTTCGAATTCACCATAGGTATCTAAATCTTCAATTTTCAATACACCATTGGTTATATGTATCACTAACTATAATCATTTTAAGCAGGAGCAACCTTAATCAAAGGATTTAATCGTGGATTGGGAACACTCTGTGCCGGAATACTTGCATTTGGTTTCGCTGAGCTCTCTGTTTTGGCTGGCCAGCTCGAGGAAGTTGCAATTGTCATAAGTATCTTTATTGCAGGTTTTTTTTTTTATACTTTACAAGAAGTATCCATCTCCATTAAAATATCTTAAAGAAAACGGTATACAGTATTGATATTGTGAATTTGACAGGGTTTTGTGGATCTTATCTGAAACTTTACCCGACAATGAAGCCATATGAATATGGATTCAGAGTGTTCATATTGACGTATTGCATACTTATGGTAGCTGGGAACAGAACCAGGGAATATAGCGAGGCAGTTGTAACAAGACTGGTACTGATTGGACTGGGTGCTAGTGTTTGTTTTGTGGTAAACATATGCATTTACCCTATCTGGGCAGGCGAGGCTCTGCACGATTTGGTGGTTAAAAACTTCAAAGACGTTTCCAATTCATTGCAAGGTAGTAATTAGCTTTACTCTCCCTCTTTCTTACCCTTCTCCCAAAATAGATATTCAATTTCTTCAGTACTTGTTTGAAGTAGTTTAGTGTTTTTAGGTTGTGTAAATGGGTATCTGAAATGTGATTCATACGAGAGAATCCCATCAATGATTCTCCCATATCAAGCTTCTGATGAACCTCTTTACAATGGGTATCGCTGGGTTGTGGAATCTACAGGCAAAGAGGAGACACTGGTACTGTAAATCAGTTTGTGCAATTCAATAAATCAAGAATAACTAATGAAATCTCTTATGGATCGTTTTTGGCAGTTGGGGTTTGCTATTTGGGAACCTCCTCATGGGCGCTATAGAATCTCTAACTATCCATGGAAAAACTTTGTCAAACTAAGCGATGCTCTAAAGCACTGCGCCTTCACGGTGATGGCTCTACATGGGTGCATTCTTTCAGAAATACAGGTTTAAATTTGAAATACTTTGGTATGATTTTAATGTTAATGCACAACTTTATTAAGAGCTGGAGCTTGTATCTTCCATGTCAGGCTCCTGCAGGGAAAAGACGGGTGTTCGCCGGTGAGCTCCAGAAGGTTGGAACAGAAGGTGCGAAAGTTCTGAGCGAGCTGGGAAACAAACTAGAAAAAATGGAAAAATTAAACCCAGCTGGTGACATACTCAAATCTGTGCATGAGGCAGCCGAGAAGTTACAGAAGAAGATAGACCAAAAATCATATCTTCTGGTAAATTCAGAGAGCTGGGAAATTGGAAGACGACCTAAACTGGAAGAGCCAGAAAAATTTGCAGGCACAAACAACAATGAGAACATTGAATTGGGTGTGAAGTCTTTAAGCGAAACTGTGCTTGACCTGAGGTCAATTCCTGGTGCGATAGAAGCTTCGTGGCCCTTGCAGGTGAGTAGGTTAATTGATGAGTCGGAGGAGGAAGATGAATCCAAAACCTACGAAAGTGCGAGTGGGTTGTCATTGGCCACATTTGCTTCGCTTCTGATTGAATTTGTTGCTAGGCTCCAGAGTGTTGTTGACTTATTTGAAGAACTGAGCGAGAAAGCGGACTTTGCAGAACCTGATTTTGACAAACAGGTTACTAGGTCGAGGTTTGATGGTCTCTGGGCTGGGCTCTCTAAATTTTTCAGCCTCAAAACTTGAGACACCTACCTTCAAACTAATTTTCTCTTCAATTAGGAAACTAAATTTTTTTAATTTTGTAAATTATAATTTGCATTTGAATATGGTAGAATAAAGGGCAAATTTGGAAGATTATTAGGGTGCATGAATCATGTGTTTGGTTGGGTCCATATTTCACTTTATTCAGGTGGTGAAATGATTGGCATCGCCCTCTCATGTCCGTCACGGGATGATGGCCCTTAGCATTGATTGCCTTTATCGTAAGCCGTTGGGCCGGTTAACGACCCGTAGCGTAACCTTTGAAATTGACATGTAGAGATTTGATACTAAAAATGTATTATTATTATTATTATCCAACTCGGGGTTTTCATAATCCCAAAATAGTAAACGTATGACATATATATATATATGTGTATATATATATATATATATATATACGTTGAATAAAGGAGATTTATACCCATGAAAATTTCTGCATGCCTTGTGTCTGGGGATTTTTTATGCAGAAATTATTAACATTATGGTATAACATCCAAAATTCAACTACTATTTTATATTATTCTCTTGCGTTCGTTACCTCATTATGGCCCGTGGCCTCCATTCACTTTCATATTTTCTTTAGTATAGGTTGTTTTTTGTTTATATCTATACGTATGCATATATGTATATGTATTTAAATTTATATCTTCTTTAGCCAATAGCAGATTCGACAGGAAGAGTGAAGAAAATAAGCAGAGCAGAAGGAGCTAAAAGGGAGTTGAGAGCAGAGGAAGCTGTGCATGCATCAGCACGGTAAAGCTGTAACTCTAAAATCCCAGAATGAGTTTAATTACAAGTTTATTTCATTTGAATCGTGTTTTCATTATTAAATCTCGTAATTAGCGGAGTAAAAATTAAGATGGGAACGGAGAAGAAACAGTTTACAGAATCATCAGCCAACTTTTTCTCTCCAATTTCTTCACTGTTTTCCTTATTCCTAAGTTCTATTTCTCTCTTCTCATCCATCTTTTTCTTCTCTTTTCCGCTTCTCAATCCATTCTTCAATCAAGCATCTGGGTTCGTGTCTAAGAACCCTAATAGTTTCTTGGACAGGATCTAATTAGTGAGATGGAGATAGTTGTCTCATGTTGGTCAAAGTAACATTTCGATTTTGGTTTATAACAAAACTATCTCTATAAAAATAGGACAAAACAATAGTATAGAATGTTTATAAAAAAATTATTTTTTAATTAAGGAAATGTGCTATATATTTATAATAAATAAAGCATTTAAAGATAATTATATCAAATTGTTCATATAAAAAAAAAATCATTCATATAAAGTTTATCACAAATAAAGAAGTCCTTAAATTTAAAGAAACTTTTAAGAAAATTTTTACAAAACATATTAATAATATTTCAATAAACAATAACCCATTTCAGTTCATAGGCATGTTGCCTATACTGTTAATCTCTTGCGTGAATTCTAATTTTTTTTTTTAAGAAGATCCATTAAGGGTAATCACATGAATCTTGCCAGATTTTTTTTTTTTTTTAGGTAAATAGCTTATTATCATTTATTTAAAATGGGTAAGATAGTAATTGTACAAGTTATTCTTACTAAAAATTCTAATTTTTTTTTTAAAAAAATAAAATATTTGGTCATGAATATAAATTATTATTCAATTTAAAAAAATTTAATTTAACTTAACATGTTAGATTCCAGTTATAAATTTATAAAATTATTCATTTTTCTCCACGTCTTTCATTTTTATAACATTATTAAATTATTAAAAAAAAATTTATTTAGAATCGAACTAAGAACTAATTAGTAGAGAAGAACTTATTAAAGAAATTGATTTAATTTTTTTCAATTTTGAAGATTAAACAATTTAGAAACTAATTTTAATTTTTTAATTAATATATAATTCTTGATAAAACTCAATCCACCGAGCTGTTTCCATTGTCTCTAGAATTTTTTATATCCATTATTTTGATGACCACCTACCAATCAACAAATTCTAAAATGTTACCTCTGGTATCAAGATCATTCATTTGTCCTTAAGCAGGAGATATTATATATATGTATATATATATATGTGTGTGTGTTCTTATAGATGTATACAATGTGTCCTAATTGCCTACTCGAGTTTCACATCAAATTTCCATTATTTTATTTATTTGTTTTTTTTTGAGAATGCATTCTGTTTTCTAATTAAACTTTAGTTTAAGTACGTAAAATCAAATTTCCTTTTCCTTGCGAAATAAACCAAGTTATAATTAGTAAAGCAATGTGACTTTGGCGTTACCGTCCTCTTCGACCCTAACGCAAATGATGAAAGGATGGAGCCACGCCATGAATAATTGGCCACTGTTTTAACCAATCATTTGCTGCCATGTGGATTCTGGCTCCTACCACTCTCATCTAATTATTCCTCTTCTCCTCCACAGCCATGGCCATGGCCATGAAACCGTTTTGACCAACCGCTATGTCCCCAACAATACTTCAATTCATCATGAAGCCATTTCATCTTCTTCCTTTCTTCGAATTCTTATATTTAATGCAGGGTTACTTACAGTTTATACTTTCCTCGACGTGTTGTGTTATAATTCCAGTTTTCTCAAGCAAGGCAAGATACTTATATATACTTGATCTAATTTCTTATATTTTTCGTCTTGTTTATAATAATATGTACTTTTTGTTGTCGACATAAACTGCATTCTCTTATGTTACTATGGCTCTTGACAAGTCCTCTTCTTCTTTTTCCCCTGCTATCATGAAGACATGGTTGCGAAAAGCGAGATATCTGGGCAGAGCTTTAAAGAGATAAGCAAGGAAAGACTACTACCAAGAAAAGAGTACTCGGAATTTAACCTCAATAGCTCAGCTAGCAATGGAGTTGGGACGAAATACACGTGTTTTCAGTCATGCTCTGATAGAATCATCAGATTTTGTAATGTTTTGCCTGATGTCGCCATCAAGTTCTTTGAAATGGGTCGTTCAGATCCTCGAAAAGTGTTTTTCGCCATGAAGATGGGGTTCTCACTGACAATTGCATCGCTCGTTATATTCCTGAAAGAACCTCTAAAAGAAGTCAACCAGTATGCGATTTGGGCGATTCTCACTGTTGTCGTCGTTTTCGAGTTCAGCGTAGGTATTGGTTTTGATCTGTCTAACATCCCTCACTTTCAAATTTTATAGACTTGCTTGGTTCAACCATGACAATATGTGTTTCTGATGTTTGGAAGTAGGTGCCACACTTAACAAAGGATTCAATCGAGCCCTGGGAACATTTTCTGCCGGAGGACTTGCTCTGGGCATTGCCGAGCTCTCTATCTTGGCAGGAGAGTATGAAGAAGTATTTATTATCGTCAGTATTTTCATAGCAGGTCCCCGATCAATATCACTCGCATGTATCTTCATTCAAATTTTCCTTCTTCGTTCATATTTCTTATTTTTTTTTAAAAAATTGTGGTTCTTAGGATTCTGCACAAGTTATGCAAAGCTTTACCCCACCATGAAATCCTACGAGTATGGATTTCGGGTATTCCTGTTGACATACTGTATTGTTTTGGTGTCTGGAAGTACGAGCAGAAAGTTCTTCTTGACAGCATTTTATCGATTATTGCTGATTGCTGTTGGGGCTGGCATATGTTTGGTTGTAAATATATGTATATACCCCATCTGGGCAGGGGAAGATTTACACAAGTTGGTGGTTAAAAATTTCAAGGGCGTGGCTCAATCTTTGGAAGGTTAGATCCAAATCAATGCTGGAGTTTTGACGTTTTGTTGTCCTTTTTAATCACTTATTTTGGATTTTAATTCAGGATGCGTTAATGGGTATCTGCAATGTGTCGAATATGAGAGGATCCCTTCAAAAATTCTTACATACCAAGCTTCAGATGACCCACTATACAGTGGGTACAGATCAGCTGTACAATCTACAAGCCAAGAAGAGACTCTGGTATTATTCTCTCAGTTTCTCATACTAGAACTTTCCCCCATGTCCTTAAGGAAATGGTATTGGGTTGATGTTTGTTTTTTTCAGCTAGACTTTGCCATATGGGAGCCACCTCATGGCCCCTATAAGTCATTTAATTATCCATGGAGATGCTATGTCAAGGTTAGTGGTGCATTGAGGCATTGTGCATTTATGGTGATGGCTATGCATGGATGCATACTTTCAGAGATTCAGGTGAGTGGCTTTTCAATTTTTTCTTTCACCTTTCATTAATACACTGTTTCTTGATGTGTTACCTAGATTCTTACCATCAACCCCTATGAATATGTTTTCTGAATAGAAGATACGAAGTACATCAGTTCATCTTTAGAAGTCTTTGATTATATTGATCTTGTATCTCTATGGTATTGATAGATCATAATTTTCTTTAACCTATATATTTATGCAATGGGATCGCTAAAATCATCATGTGCAGGCGCCCCCAGAAAAGAGACAAGTTTTTAGCAATGAACTTCAAAGAGTTGGCAATGAAGGAGCTAAAGTATTGCATGAGCTTGGTGACAAAGTTGAAAGAATGGAGAAATTAAGGCCCGTAGACATACTTGAAGAAGTACATGAGGCAACAGAATTGTTGCAAATGAAGATAGATCGAAACTCTTACCTTCTTGTCAACTCAGAAAGTTGGGCAGCTATTACACAACCTAAAGAATTTCAAGAATCTGATATCGCTCCTGAAATCAAAAACGACGAAAATAAACCTGATACGTCTATTGACATTAAAGAAGATGGAAGTAAAACGACTCAATCTATTAGTGAAATATTGAGTGCTCAGAATACTATTTCAGGCATGGAACCTCCCATTACAGATTTATTTTCCTCAGACAGCACGCTCAGAAAGTCAAGGTCCTGGCTGCATCTACCTTTTAACGGGGGTTTCATACTCGATGAACAGGAATCAAAGGTATATGAAAGTGCAAGCTCTTTGTCTCTTGCAACGTTTGCATCACTCTTGATTGAGTTTGTTGCTAGGCTTCAGAATCTTGTGGAAGCATTTGAAGAGCTTAGTGAGAAAGCAAATTTCAAGGACCCTGTTGATCCACTAGAGATCAAGAATGTGGTAGGAGTTTGGACCAGATTTAAAAGATGTTTTCAGTTGAAATTTTTTCTTCTCTGGACAACTTTGTCGAAGATCCTCAATTCTTCAGATTCGCAAAAATGAATCAAGATTCCATATTCGCAGAATTGAATCAAGATTTAAGAGGTCAAGATTGCAATGTATGAACAACAAAATCTTGACAAGTTGCTGCCTCTATGATCAATGAACTCGATCATGGTAAATTTCAATTCATAGAAAGGGAAAATACAAGTAACAGGGATATATTTGTTAAGATTCTTTCGTTTCTTTTAGGATGGTAATGAAAGAGTTTAAGATATTAATAGCTGCACAAAAACTTCATTATTTTACTCTATATTTTTCATGAAGATTTTTGTAATGACGGCTCAAGATTGTGTTAGGCTCAAAATAACATATTGGTTTCTGTTTTCCATAAAAACCATTAAATCTAGCTACCAACTATTTGCTTGAATCAAATTAGTGAATTCTAACGTAATATTTTAATATCATATCTTAAATAATAATTTGAATACTACATAATTCACTAGATTTTAATAAAAAAAGAATTGATCAATAATCTTTAAAATCATAGATTTTGAATGTTCAATTATAACAGAAGGAGACTCGGTATATAAAATTAGATTATGTTTTACTGCTAATTTAGTAATTCACATTTTTTTAAACTTTAGGATGAATAAATAGATAAATTTAATAGGTAGTTTAGAATATTAATAAGCAGATAAATATTTATCTGTAAAGACTATATTCATTTTTATATTTATATGTATCCTGACATATTAGGTTTTTTATATTAAAATTATTATAATTTTTTTAATTATATTTATGCAAATATAAATTGAATGAGAATATAAAATTAATTTTATCTTTGTTAAAATGAATAGACGGGATGGGGCAGGTGATAAATAAATGTGTTCGCCCATGACTCATAAACAAGTAGATGATTCTTCATCTGCTCTACATATATACACTGTGTATGGGTAAAAAAAGTACTTATCTACATATAAAATAATAAAAATTAAGTTTAGGTAGAATTCTAAATTTAATATATTCTAAATGGAAAATTATATAAAAACTCAATTTTTGTTATCTTAATATAATTTATAATATTTGTAATGCTCAAATTTAATTTAATGAAAAATAAATTAATTTATAATTTTAATTTTTTTTATTTTTTAATTTTAATTTAGTATAAAAATGAAGAAAATTTGATGGAAGATGAAATTAGAAACAATTTTAGAAAAAAATGGTAAAAATTTAGGTTCTATGAGTATTTTTGAAAGAAAAATCAGAAATTAAGGGGTCAAAATACAATTTAGAAAAGTTGTGTCATGTAGGATGCCCAGTAGGCAGTCCTGACGAACCAAAACGCGATGCGTGGCAACGAACATTGATGCGGTGCCACACGAGAGGCCACTCAGGCAATCTGCGCGCCCGCGATTTAACGGCCTAGATGTGTTCCCTCCCTAAATGCGATCGGATAGTCAGATTTAAACGCGATCAACAGTCCAGATCCACTTCCTATTTAAACACAATTAAATGGTCCAAATTAGATTGTAATGAACGACTCTGATTCACTCTCTATTAAGCGCGATCGGACAGTCCAAATCAAACGCGATGGACGATCTAGATTAAATGAAGACAGATATAAATAACCCTCTTCACACCAAATCCTAACCCTAGCCGCCAAACCCCCCCACCCTCTGCCGGAGAAGAAGATCCAGCTGCCGGGAAGGAAGCCATTGCCACTCCCTGCTGCATCAAAGCTCTTTCTGACCGCCAAAAGAGGTAAAAAAAATTTCCTTTGCTTGGAATTCAATTTTAAACACCCACATGGCCAAATCAGAGTAAAAGGACAGGCAGATTGGTCAGAAATCGCAGATAAAGTCCGGCAGTGCCGTCGTAGGGCATTGCAAAAAATTGTCTCTGATGAGGCCCTTTTCGATTCCCGTTTAGCGTAATTTTTCCACCATTTTGATAATCATTTCCTTCTCTACAGGTTAACCGGAGCAAAACATCCAACTGCAAAATGAACAAGTGGAGCAACTGTATCAAAGAGCCCCGCTGCCGATGAGTTTCAATTTTTTATTTTTTTAGGGCCAACCGAGATCCTTTAACGTATTTTCTCGCATGGATTGATGCAAAACTGGTCGAAAGTAGTCAACCTAAGGTAGACCGCCGCCGGCTGTTGCCGGAAAACGGTGGACCCACCGTGCCAGAATTCTGAAATTGGCCAAAAAGGGGTCCTGACACTGTTTTTAGATTTTTTGGGATATTTGTAGGTATTTACAGCGTGTTTTAATCCCCGAAAAAAAATTCAGGGAACCCGGGGATCGCCAGTAGGCGCAGTCAACAGCTTAACTTTTTGGACATCAAATTGAGTAAAAATCTCTCACCCTATTCCCTGTTATAGAATTGAAGTCTAATTAACAATAATACGGTATTTTATACAATTTAGAAAATATCCATAATTAATTACGAGTTACTAATAGAGCTAGAACCGAAAATTATTCATTGTTGATTCTGTTGATTGATTTTATAGTTTGAATGTATGATAGTATATGATTGATCGATTTTATAGCTTTAAATGCATGGATTGTTTATTTTGTATGGTTATGATTGAATTGGGAAGCTAGAGGTTAAAGATAAACGAAAAATTGTGTGATTAAGTGAATGGATGAAACGACAGCCTTACTAGATATCCTGAAAGATGGTGGATGGATCGAGTTCATTGGGAACCCTACCATGAACATTATCTCATACTGGACAGGGTATCGAGACTTGATAATTTGGCACTCATACCGAACGAGGTATGGAAACAGCCCGTTTCACCCTCATACCGGACGAGATATTAAGGTTTAGTAATTTGACGCTCATACCGGACGGGGTATGGAGACGGCCCGTTAATTGAGAATGTTAAAAGAAAGGGCTCATGCGTAATGGGGACATCTATATGGACCCTCATAGATAACAGTAGGCTGATGAAAAGAGACAATTGTTGTTTTGATTAATTGAACATGAAATTATAATATGTGCATATTATCGATTGAATATGAAATTATGATAAGTGTTAAACTATTGTCTCTATACGTTTTTTTTTGTAAATCTCGCTACGGTAAGTGGACGGTAAATAATTTATTTTTAATAAATGAATTTGCTTAATTAAGTGCTCCATTAGTTGTTTTTAATTTTTCTACCAACCTTCATTTCTGTGTCGGTAGTAGCGTGATATTCTTACTGAACTAGTACAACTCATTCCTTATTTAACAATTTTAGATCAAGAGGACCAGGATCCGGAGCCCGATCCACAAGAGGGCTACAAGTAGGATGCTAATTTTATTTTATTTTATTTTCGTAATTTTTTATTTTTCCTTCGAAAAGGTAATCCCCGTAGCACTAGTACTTTAAGTTATTGTGTAAGGAATGTAAACCCTAACTAATTATTTCGCTTCCGTACTTAGGTTATTATTTATTTCCTTTGGATTTTCAGGGTCGTTACAGTTAGTATCAGAGCTGTGTTCCTCAGACCCATTCCTTACACAAAATCCTTAAGAAACACAAAAAATAATGAATTATCACTCAACCATTCCTTGTGAAATACAGGTATAGATAGATGAGGAGAGGAAAACCCCCACTAAACCGAGCAGTCTGGGAGGGTTTGCTTATGAAGGATGTTGGCCGGTTATTTGAGATGATGGAGAGGCTCATTGCTGCCCAGCAGGCCCGGGAGGAAAGAAGGGAGTTACCTGACCCTTTCCTGTTGCCACAGGTTGAGCCACCCCTGTAGCGAGAGGATCTCGAGCCACCCCGATATGACTCTGCTCCTCTAAAGTACCACCCGACATTACCACAGTATGACCTAGTGCCCCAGCCACTGCATCACCCGACACCACCATAGTACAATCCGGTGCCTCCACCGTATCATCAAGTACCTCCGCAACGCCATCCAGTACATCCTCAACACAGTCTAGTCTCTCTTCCACGGGATCCAGCTCCTCCTATGATGGACCCAGAGTACATTAAAATGTATAAAAGACTAAATCTATCTACTTTTGCCGGCGGGTCCTCCTTTGAAGAGGTCAAGTACTGGTTAGTTAAGACAGAGAAGGCCTTCACGACCCTTAGGGTGATTCCCGAACAGAAAGTCATCTTTGCTACCTACATATTAGTGGGAAAAGCAGACTGCTGGTGGCAACTCAACCAGGCCACCCTACCCGTTTCAGTCACTTGGGAACAGTTTCTGATGACTTTTCATACAGAATACCTTCTAGAGCATCTTCGATATCTGAAGGAGATGGAGTTTACACACTTGGTCTAGAGGGATATGACGGTATCAGAATATGCTAGCAGGTTCCTAGAGTTTGGCTGGTATTTTCCTGCGAGCATGATATATGAAGGTAGGAAGGCTAGAAGGTTCGAGTAGGATCTTCATCCTGAGATCAGACAACAGTTATATGTGCTCAAGCTCAGTACTTATTCAACAGGCCAATCCACAGTTAATAGATATGAACCTTTGCATTTTTCCTCTAGCAGTGGGGAACCCCAGGCCCTCGGCTCCACACCGCAGACCAACACCTACTGTCCTTGTTCAACAAAACAAAAGCCTCAGGCCGATAACTCAAGCTTCAAGTTCCAATAGCAGGATGCTGTAAAACCTGTCAATACTGTGGTAAGGATCATAGGGACTGACTCTGCTATCGTCTCAACAATACTTGCCGCATATGTGGTAGCACCCAGCATTATGTAAGGGAGTGCCCGAGGAACCAGAATCAAGCCAGACCTCTTATCTAGGGTAGGACTTACAATCTCACTCAGCAGGATGTAAAAGCTAACTCGGACATGGTACATGGTATGTACACTATCTATAACTATCTTGCTCATGTTTTGATTGATACTGGTACATCACATTCATTTATTTCACATCTTTTTGCATCAAAATTAAATTTATTACATGAGAAACTTAATTATGTATTATTTGTGTATACTCTTAGGAGTAGGACACTACTGGGGGAGGCTGTATACAGAGCTTGTGTCATAGATATAGCGGATAGAAAGTTGAGTATGGACCTAATAGAAATTGACATGGGAGATTTTGATGTAATTTTAGGAATGAATTGGCTAGCGGCGTATCACGCAACTGTAGATTATTTTAGTAAGAAGGTTATATTCAACCCTCTTAATGAAGAGTCATTTACAAATTAATAAAATCGTTTAACATTGGTTCCCTTATAGTAATTTTTTTTATTATCAAGTACTTTAACCCAGCTGTTTTCTCTAACTAGACAAACTTAATAAAGAAATTTGTATTCAAGAGATTTTGGTAGTCTGAGACTTTCCAGATATGTTTCCGGATGAACTACCTGAACTGTCAGTGGACAGAGAAGTCGAATTCACCATAGACCTTCAGCCAGACACCCAGCCTATTTCGGTTGCTCCTTACCGCATGAGTCATGTTGAGATGGAGGAACTGAGGAAACAACTCACTGAATTGCAGGACAGTGGATTCATCCGACATAGTGTGTCCCTTTGGGGTGTCAGAGTCACATTTGTAAGAAAGAGAGATGAGACATTGAGATTATGTATTGAATACAGAGGTCTGAACAGGGTCACGATCAAGAATAAGTACCCTCTCCCCAAGATCGATGACCTATTTGATCAGTTAAAGGGTGCCCAGGTCTTCTCCAAGATAGACCTGCGTTCAGGTTATTATCATGTAAAAATCAGAACATAAGACATTTCTAAAATAGCCTTTCGAACTAGATACGGACACTATGAGTTCCTAGTCATGCTATTTGGACTAACCAACGCTTCAGCCATCTTTATGGACTTGATGAACAAGATTTTTAGACGATTCTTAGATCAATTTGTCATTGTATTCATTGATGATATCCTATTTTATTCAAAAAGTAAAGAGGAACAAGCTCACCATCTGACTCAGATTTTACAGGTTCTTAGAGAGAAAAAGTTGTATGCGAAGTTAAGTAAGTGTGGGTTCTGCCTTGAGCAGACTACTTTCCTATGACACATCATACCAAAGGATGGAGTGTCAGTAAACCCCAAAAAAATTGAAGAAGTGCTCGGATGGAAAAAATTGACTTTGGTTAAGGAGATCCGTAGCTTTCTGGGGATAACAGGTTATTACCACAGGTTTGTTAAAGGGTTTTCTAGTCTAGCTGCTCATCTGAGTAAGCTCACAAAGAAGAATGTCAAGTTTGAGTGAAATGAGAACTGTGAAAGAAGTTTTTCAGAATTAAAGAAATGGTTGACTACCGCACCGGTGTTGGCATTGTTGAGCGGATCAGGTGGATATACAGTTTACAGTGATCCCTCCTACCTAGGGTTGGGTTGTGTTTTGATACAGCATGAGAAGGTCATAACCTATGGGTTCAAACAGTTGAAGAGTCATGAGAAAAACTACATCACCCATGACTTAAAACTTGTTGCAATCATTCACACCTTGAAAACTTGGCCTCATTACTTGTATGGGAAAACCTTTCAGATCTATACCGATCATAAGAGCTTGAAACATATATTCACTCAAAATGATCTCAACATGCGTCAGAAGAGGTGGATAGAACTTCTCAAGGACTATGATTGCGATATCTTGTATCACCCAGGTAAGGGTAACGTGGTAGCCGACACACTCAGTAGAAAAAGTGCAAGTACATTAGCTCATTTGATGGTTTCAGAATGCAGGCAGATAGAGGTCGCACAATAGGTACAGCTTCAGGACCTGAAGAGAGTCACATGTTTGGGCTACTTAACTATTCAACCTGAGTTAATCCAAAGAATAAAGGAAGCTCAGTCCGCCGATTTCACCCTAGCAGCCCTCAAGAAAGATGCAGAATAGAGAATTAATTCAGAATTCTGAGTCTCTGCCGATGGGTTGCTCAGATTCCAAAACAGAATGTGTGTTACAGGTGACAGTGAGTTGAAAAGAGACATTATGATAGAGGCCCATAGCTCTAAGTTTGTCTTGCATCCCGGAAGTACTAAAATGTATCAAAGTATGCAACCCCAATTTTGGTAAAACGGGATGAAAAGAGATGTAACTGACTTTGTTTTAAATGTTTGGTATGTCAACAGGTCAAGATAGAGCATCAACGCCCAGCTACTTTAACCATTACCGATTCTAGAATGGAAGTGGAAATATATCACCATGGATTTCGTGACAGGATTGCCTAGAGTACGCTCAGGACATGATGCCATCTGGTTAATTATTGACTGATTTACCAAGTCTTCCCACTTATTGACCATCAGGATAATCGATCCATTGAATAAGTTAGTAAGAATGTATATTCGGAAGATAGTCAGATTACATGGAGTGCTAGTAACAGTAGTGTCCGACAGGGACTCCAGGTTCACTTCTTGATTTTGGTCTAGCTTTCAGCAAGTCATGGGAATGAAACTGTCCCTTAGTATTGTATTTCACAATCAGATCAATGAACAGTTAGAGGACGATCAGCACACTTAAGGATATGCTCCAAGCTTGTGTTCTTGACTTCGGGGGCCATTGGGATGATCATCTACCCCTGATAGAGTTCGCTACAATAACAGCCACCAAACCAGTATTGGCATGGCTCCGTATGAGGCATTGTATGGCCGCCCATGCAGATCACCGATATGTTAGGAAGAAGTGAGTGATAGAAAACTGTTCGACCCATATTTCATAGTGAAAACTAAAACAAAAATAGTTAAGATCAGGAAGAGTATTTAGACGGTTCAGAGCAGACAGAAGAGTTATGCGGACACCCGGATGAGGGATTTGGAATTTAAAAAAGGCGATCGAGTATTCTTTGAGGTCACTCCTTTCAAGGAAATCAGTAGGTTTGACAAGAGGGAAAAACTAAATCCCCGGTTTATTAGGCCATTTAAAATCTTAGACTGAATTGGATTCGCCGCCTACAGACTAACATTACCTTCAGAACTTTTCAGGGTCCATAATGTGTTTCATGTGTCTATGCTATGCAAGTACAACCCGAACTCCTCTCAAGTCTTGGCCCACGAGACTCTTTCACTCCAGGAGGATATGTCATACGAGGAAGTACTGGTCGGTATTGTGGACCGAAAGAGCAAATTACTCCACAACCAAAAAATTTCTTTTGTCAAGGTCATATGGCAGAATCACACACCGAGAGAGGCCATATGGGAGCTAGAATCAGACTTCAGAGCCCAATATCCCCAGTTGTTTGATTGAGAGTGAGAGATACAAACTTGAGAGACCAAATTTCTTTTAAGGGGGAGAGTTGTAATGCCCAAATTTAATTTAATAAAAATTAAATTAATTTATAATTGTAATTTTTTTTTAATTTTTTAATTTTAATTTAGTGTAAAAATGAAAAAAAATTTGATGGATGATGAAATTAGAAATAATTTTGGGAAAAATAGATAAAAATTTGGGTTCTATGAATATTTTTGAAAAAAAATTAGAAACTGGGAGTCAAAATACAATTTAAAAAAGTTATGCCACGTAGAATGCCCAATCAGCAGCCCCGATAAACCAGAACGCAACGCGTGGCAACGGACGCTGACGCAGTACCACGTGGGCGATCCACGCGCCCGCGATCAAACGACCCAGATCCGTTCCCGCACGCACCAATAGTCCGGATGCGTTTTCTCCCTAAACGCGATCGGACGATCAGATTTAAATGTGATCAACAATCGCAATGAACGGTTTAGATTCACTCCCTATTTAATCGCAATTAGATGGTACATATCAAACATGATAGACGTCCTAGATTAAATGGGGACCGATATAAATAACCCTGACAGACCCCCTCGCCAGAGAAGAAGACCCAGCCACTGTGAAGGAAGCCGCTGCCACCCACCACCGCACCGGAGCTCTTTCAGGCCACCAAAAGAGGTTAAAAAAATTTGTTTGCTCGGAATTCAATTTTAAATACCCCCATGGCCAAATCGGAGTAAGAGGACTGACAGATTGGCCGAAAATCACGGGCAAAACTCGGTGCCGCCGCTGCGAAAAATTGAAAAAAACTTCCTCCAATGAGGCCCTTTCCGATTCCCGTTCGGCGTAATTTTTCTACCATTTTGATTACGTTTTCTTCTCTACATGTTAATCGGAGCAAAACACCAAACTACAAAGTGAGTCGGCGGAGCCGTCGCACCGGAAAGCTCCACCGCCGGTGAATTTTGATTTTTCATTTTTTTCTGGCTAAACGAGACTCCTTAACGCGTTTTCTTGCAAGGATTGATTCAAAACTGGCCAAAAATAGCCAACCCGAGGCGAATCGTCACCACCGTGCCGGAATTCCAAAATTGGCCAAAAAGGGATCCTGACACTGTTTTTGAATTTTTTGGGATATTTGTAAGTATTTATAGCGCGTTTTAATTCCCGAAGAAAAATTCAAGGAACCTAGGGACTGCCAGTAGGTGCAGTCAACAGCTTAACTTTTCGGGTATTAAATTGAGTGAGAATCTCTCACTCTATTCCTTGTTACAAAATTAAAGTCTAATTAACGATAATACAGTATTTTATACAATTTAGAAAATATCCATAATTAATTACGGATTACTAATGGAGTCAGAACCGAAAATTATTTATTGTTGATTTTGTTTATTGATTTTACAGTTTGAATGGATGATAGTATATGATTGATTGATTTTATAGCTTTGAATGCATGGATTGTTTGTTTTGTATGGTTACGATTGAATTGAAAAACTAGAGGTTAAAGGTAAACAGAAATTGTGTGATTAAGTGAATGGATGAAACGACAGCCTTACTGGATATCTTGAAAGATGGTGGACGGACCAGGTTCATTGGAAACCCTACCTGACGGGGTGTCGAGACTTGATAATTTGACACTCATACCAGACGGGGTATGGGAACGACCTGTTTCACCCTCATACCGGACGGAGTATTGAGGTTTAGTAATTTGGTGCCCATATCAGACGGGTTATGAGGACGATCTGTTAATTGAGAATGTCCAGCAGGCTGATGAAAAGGGACAATTGTTGTTTTGATTAATTAAACATGGAATTATAATATGTGCATGTTATCGATTGAATATGAAATCATGATAAGTGTTATGCTATTGTCTCTATACGTTATTTTTATAAATCTCGTTACGTTAAGTGGACAGTAAATGATTTATTATTGATAAATGAATTTGTTTAATTAAGTGCTCAATTAATTATTTTTTATTTTTTTACCAACTTTTATTTCTGTGTCGGTGAGTAGCGTGATATTTTTATTGGGCTAATGTAGTTCATTTCTTATTTAACCATTTCAGATCAAAGAGATCAGGATCCGGAATCTAATCCACAAGAGAGTTGTGAATAAGATACCAATTTTATTTTATTTTATTATTTATTTATTTTTATAATTTTTTATATTTCATTCAAAAGGGTAATCATAACTAGTTATTTCGTTTCCACACTTAAGTTATTATTTATTTTCTTTGAATTTTCGGAGTCGTTACAATATTTTTTATTTCATTTAAATATGAATTTTTGCAAATAAATTGTACAATAATCTAAATATAACATAAATATGAAACTCTTTGAAGAACATTTGAATAATGACATTTAAAATTTTTAACATCTTTTAAAAGAGTAATAAAACAGATCCCAATATATTAAAAATACCCGCGCTTGAGAAATAACAAAATGAAATGGAAGAGGGGGTGAAGGACAAAATGGAAGCCCATTTTAAAAAGAGTTCAGTTGATCTTTTGGACCTTTTCTGGGCCTGCGCTCATACATAAATTGCACACCAATCCAGAGACGAAAAAGATTCACCTCCCTCTCTCTCTCTCTCTCTCTCTCTCTCTCTCTCTCTCTCTGTTTCTTTTTCTCTCTATCGATCGATTCAGAGACGGCCGGCGGGAACTGATTGGAACCGGTAAAAATCATTTCCATTTCTCTGTGAAGAATTGCCGTACATGTTTGATAATTTAGAGGTTGTTTTTCTTATTCCTTTTTGTGGGGAAAATAAATCGCGATAGCTTTAAATTCATTTCTTCTGTTTGGGTGGCGAGCAAGTCACTGAAATAGGAAAGGAAGTTGGATACTAAATTTAATTGATATGCCCTTGTTTTTTTTAGAATTAGCCGAATCTTGAAATTACATGGAACCTCCAGTTGCATCTGGAACTTCTTGTTGCTGCTTCTTATCTCATTGGCGTTTAGAGCTCCACTCAATTATGTTGTCGTTTTCCCATTTCCTTAATTTCTTTAGGGGATTAGAGTTTTAAGATTTGAAATCCAGTTTTTAACTCTTCTTCTTTCCCCATTAGAAACTTACTCGGCCTTCCAATTTCAATTCTAGGGTTTGTTGCGGATCCACAGTTACGATTTGACTATTTTGTATTATGTTTTGTTTAATTTCTCGAAAACTGGACGAATATGATGGAATGGTTTGTAATATTCGATTCTGTCATTGATAATGCTTAATTAGCGGTTGAAATATTTTAGATTTCTCTCCGGTTGACTGACAATTAGTTATTAATATGTTGGATAATGTGATGTATTGTTGTAAAAGATCGGATTTTTATGAAAAATACTGAACAAAAAATCTGCATGACGAAGTTGTTGGTTTAATCCTTTATTGCAAATTTATGACTAAGAATGTTTATGGTCATATGCAGTACTTTTTGGAAGATAGTTAGTATTGGAAGCTGTGCAAAAGAATTGAAAAAAAGATGTTTATGGTTGACGAACCGCTATATCCAATTGCCGTGCTCATAGATGAGCTAAAAAATGATGATATTCAACTTCGATTGAACTCGATCCGTAGGCTATCGACAATTGCTCGTGCTCTTGGAGAGGAGCGAACACGAAAGGAATTAATCCCGTTTCTGAGTGAAAACAATGATGATGATGATGAGGTGCTTCTCGCAATGGCAGAAGAGTTGGGGGTGTTTATTCCATATGTTGGAGGAGTTGAGCATGCCCATGTTCTGCTCCCGCCTTTGGAGACCCTTTGCACTGTTGAGGAAACCTGTGTCAGGGACAAAGCTGTGGAGTCACTATGCAGGATTGGATCTCAAATGAGGGAGAGTGACTTGGTTGACTGGTTTATTCCTCTAGTTAAGGTTAGATAACCATTATGCCTCTATCCTTTCCTTAAAATTGGGTTCTTTTATTCTCCAGACTGTTTTTGAAGCTGAATGCATATTATATATTTGCTGTGTGCTTATATATTCTAAATAAAAGTCTGCATTTTTGTTAAGTTCTTTGGTTCACGAAGCTTGTTCAATTGGAAATGCTTTTGCATTTCCCTGCATCAATGTGTCCATCCATTCATATCAGTCAGTAAACTTCCTCCTCTCCCTCCCCTCTTTTGTAGTGAAAGTATTTTCAAGGTTTTTCAACATAGGCTGAATTCACTAGTGTCTCTGGGAAATTTAGAGAAAGTACAAGTGTTTTATTACAACTGAAACACCTTTTTGGTTTTGGGATTCGCCCATTGTGCAAAATTTTAGGTTCGTGAGATTCAATCAGGTCCACTCGTATATCTGTTTATACATTTCTTGATTCCACTGAGAAATATTTCTTTCTTTTTCATTTTTCTGTATTTATACCACCATCTTTTTATTAATTCTTCACTTCCTACCTTCTAGAGACTGGCAGCTGGTGAATGGTTTACAGCTAGAGTTTCTGCTTGTGGTTTGTTCCATATTGCATATCCAAGTGCCCCAGATATGTTAAAGACAGAGTTGCGGTCCATATACACCCAATTGTGTCAAGATGACATGCCAATGGTTCGGAGGTCTGCTGCTTCAAATCTGGGGAGATTTGCTGCAACAGTCGAACCTGCTCATTTGAAGACTGATATTATGTCAATATTTGATGAGCTTACACAAGATGGTATTTAAATATCTATTAAAGCTTGGTTTTCATCGTTTCTGCATGTTCTTGACATGGTACATATCATTTTCTGGTAATTGATGCCTGTTGGTAGGTTTTTGTCCAATTCACTTAATTCTTCCTCTTCAACTTGTGGTTGGGTGCTTGAACTAAGGCAATATTTGTTTCTTGGATAGCCAATTGGTAGCTATTTGGGTAAGGTGAGGTAGTGATGGCTGGGATACAAGAATGAACAGGGTTGTACATGTGACCATAATACACTTTATACATTCTGTTTTAAAATATTATAATTATAGTAATCAATCAATCTAAACATATATATCTAATCATAATCCATAGATATAAGTCACCTTATTCAATTTTAGTTATACATTTAATTGAAAATAAAGAGTTGATCATAATGTATCATAATTGATGAAGCTAATGATACAATAGTTTATGTTATTCCCAAAAGAAAAGGAGGTCATAATCCTATGTGTCGACCTTTTATAGTTCAGATCTACACATTTCCAATATCTTTTCTCTTAACCAGATGTTTCCCTCATGTCTCTCTGCAACTCTCTTGCTTTTCTTTTCTTTTCACCCAACTATTGACATGCATGACGGCGTCTTGCCATAATCAAGCTGCTGTATTTAGATGGCTGATTGGGTTTCAAGTTCATCAGCAGGAGATGAAGTGAAGACAGAACTAAGATTTGTCAAGTGAAGATGGCTCCTTTTGATTTAGGTTTCCGAAAGTTATAAGATTTTTATATCATTTTGATAAATATCTATCAATTGGAAAGTTAGAGCAAGTGGGAGAGGGTGAGAAAACTGTAATGTTTTGTTGTTTGGGTGTTTTCCTGCGAGTAGATGTTTGGTAATAACATCATGTATTAATCGATGATGTGGATTGTGGGGCCTTGTTTATTTCTTATCTTTTGATCTTTTATAATTTTCTTCTGTGTGGGCTTTATCTCAAAAAAAAAAAAAAAAATTCTTCTGGGTGGGCAGCACTCACTGGGTGCCTTCTAATGATATTCCCTTGTTATCTAATAAAAGATCCTTTATTAATTGGTTGTGTGGAAGGAGAGTGTATATTTTGTAACCAAAAATAATTAATAGGTGAACTAAAGTATGCTAGCATACAATATTACACTATGCAGGTTGGGTATTCACCCCTGGTGGGGTGAGTAGCACTACCAAGTCTGGGTTGGATAGCAATTTACTCTACCCACTCTATTTCTTAAACCAAACACCTAGTATGCTGGTGTAAGGGTCTTTTACCCACCTTATTGCTTGTTCCAAAAATTGGACATCAAAATTTAAAGAACAGTACTTTTCCAAAAATCATAATGTAGTGGTTAAAAACTAGTTCTCACAATTAGTTTTGTGCGCTTGAGTTTATTCTCCATGCTGAATATTAAATATTGTGAGATGTTAACTGGAACTGTGATTTTCTTTTGCGTGTGTAGTTTTGTACTAATATATTTATGCATATTGATGCATAAGCTGGTACTAATTTATTTCTTTAATTTCTTTTCCAATTCAGATCAAGATTCTGTTAGATTACTGGCTGTTGAGGGTTGTGCTGCTCTTGGAAAATTGTTGGAGCCCCAAGATTGTGTTGCACACATTCTTCCTGTTATTGTAAATTTTTCTCAGGTAAAAACATATGGAACTGTTATATGTTCGAACATTACTATAAGTGTGTCTTTTCTAATTTTCTGACTTATGTTCATTTCAAAGTTCCTTTTTTGTTCCATGCGATTAATCAAATATCAAATTTCTAATGCACGAGGGAAAAAAAGGTCTATTCATGATTGAGCATGTATAACCTTGTAAGAAACATATGCACCTACGCATATCTGTTACTGTTCTTTGATTTTTTTATTACTGTTCTTATGTACACTTTGTTGTCCTGTGACAGGACAAGTCTTGGCGTGTGCGATATATGGTTGCAAATCAATTGTATGAACTTTGTGAAGCTGTGGGACCGGAGCCTACCAGGTATATACATATTTTGAAGCCAAATGTAGTATGTTTATTCTATACAGTTACAATTAAAGTACTACTTCCCAAACCTTGGGTTTGCGGGATTTGCCATGTCAAGTATATGATAAGATGATTTCTTTACTTTTTCTGATTAGAATTCTGTAAGTTGACTTTCTTGTGTGATGCAAGCATGGTTTCTTCTTTTGATTTTTTTCATGTGTAATTTTGGTGACAAATCACATTTCCTAAAACTTGGACATGCAATTTAAAATATGGTATAAGATGATTTCTTTATTTAGTCAAAACTCTGCAATGATAGCTCTATATATTTGGCTTCCATGTGCTTTTTCGACTTGGTGATTTTGAAGAACGGACTTGGTCCCTGCATATGTGCGGTTACTTCGAGACAATGAGGCTGAAGTAAGAATAGCAGCAGCAGGGAAAGTGACTAAGTTTTGCAGGATTCTAAATCCTGAACTTGCTATCCAACACATTCTTCCCTGTGTGAAGGTATACATTTTAGGGGAATTCAAATGTATAATCTATATGTGATCTTTAACGCAGAGTACTAACTTTCTGGGAAAAATTTCCCTTCCAGTGCTACCTGTCTGAACTCTTTCTCACTGCCTTATGCAGGAATTATCATCAGATTCTTCCCAGCATGTCCGTTCTGCTTTGGCTTCAGTTATAATGGGGATGGCTCCAGTCTTAGGAAAGGTACAACCTTATTTACTGGAAAAGAAAAAGTAAGATTTCATAGAATTGTCAATATAGTAAATGCTTATTTAGGAATATGAGGAAGAACTTGATGTTCCACTTATACTCGTGACATTGGATTTGATATTGTATATTGTCATTTTATATTCAGAACCTTATCAGTGTGTTAATGCAGGAAGCAACAATTGAGCAGCTTCTTCCAATTTTTCTTTCCCTGTTGAAGGATGAATTTCCTGATGTACGTCTCAACATCATTAGCAAGCTTGATCAAGTAAATCAGGTTTGTGACAAATCCATACTTTCTGCTTGAGTGGCTCATCTATCACCCCCTTGATAGATATGTGAATAAAAATCTTTCTTGCATAAGAAAAAGTTAAATGCCCTTGTGGTGATTAAATACCATGATTTGCTGTTTTATTGTTTTACAACTGTTTGCTTTCTGACCTGATTTTTTTTTTGAGTTGCCTAACTTGATTTATTACTTGGATTAAATGGCTATTTTATGGAACCTGATATTTGTGCAGTATTTCTTAGTCCCTAGAAGGAATGATAGTTGTTGAGTTGGATCTGAACTATCATTAGAAAATCCAATTTTTTGAACGACAAATCGTAGTGGCTCGTAAGATTCAAAACATAGTTTATTAACCAAAATCTACTGTTATTTATATGTAATTTTTTAAAAAGAAAAAACATTGAAAACTAAATTATTATAAGAAATTTATACTAATATTGTTTTCAAAGTAAATTGTGTAGATGTTGTATTTTATGCTTCAACAAAGTTATGTAATGTTTAATTAAATTTAATTTTAATTAGATTCAAGGGAATCATAAAGCTTCTTGCCTAGCCCACCATATTAACATACACAATCCTAGCTAAGCTTTAGATCAAATCCTATTTATATATATGATATATCATATCAATCACATTAACATATGGACAACCCCGGCACCTCATTTTGTGTGTGTGTGTGCATTCCAGTTCTTATGGGGAAAGTCCCTTAGAGCTTAATGTTTTCCATTATTACACATAAAAGGAAATTGAGAACAGACAAAAAAGAAAGTTCAACATTTTAACAGCAAAATTTTCTATTTTACTTTTAATTATCTGATTTGCTATTTTATTGACATTCAATTTTTCGACATGTGACCCAAACAAAGAAGAAAATATCTTGATTTTCTTTTCTTCTATCTTTTCCCCATTCGTTTTGTAATTTTATCTACACATAGAGTAAAGTAACTGCTGCCATTTGGAAAAAAAGAAGCGGAGAAATTCAATGGTACCTACTATAAAAAAATTATTTAATATTTTTACCTTGTCCATTGCATATTAATAAAGCATACAATAGAAACCGGATTGACTTAGTCATGATGGTTACTTCTCTGCTCTCCAAGATGGAGGGGGGCGGGGCTTCGAGACTCTTGCTTGATGCCTCTTCATCAAGTAGGGACTCATTGTTTGAATCAGCGTTCAGTTGCTAAGATTGTGCATTTGTAAATATTTAATAAAATTTAAAACCTTTTTTTATTGCCATTAAAAGATTGTAGAACTTTTTGTTTTGTCTTTCCTATTAAGATGAAAAAAAGTTAAACGTATATGTTTATAAACATAAAAACTAACTTCTGACAATAATATCAAATTTTCTTACCGAGAAATAATTTCAAAGATATAATGTTGAGTTGATTGAGCTTGGTTGCAAGTTTGTAAACAAAGGGAGAAGCTTCTCAATTTCATTCGTGTGTCTATTTTGTGGGTGAAAGAAAGAAAGAGGCCTATTTTTAACGCACTTGCTCTCCTTCTAATATAATTAGAGACTTTGGCTCTAGTCTCTGAGTATTTGTAAAGTTCTTTGAGGCTGTCAGGAGCTGAGCTTTAACTGTGCATGGACAATAAAAGCTTTACGAATCAGATGGTGGTATATGGTTAAGTGTTTATTGACAACTGTAAGACGGGAGAGGATACGGTGGGTTTGCTGAAATATAGTTAGTTGAGAAGATGACTCCAGAACGGATTAATTCCAACAAAGAAATCTATTTCTGATCTGCTTAAAAGAATATCTAATGTATAATCCTTGCAGTCCTTTTTCTCCTCTAAAAGATCATTAAGAGGGTATTTGAGATTGTTAAAAGAAATAGGCTTGAAGCAGTAGGATGCTTTTAAGTTCCTTAAAGCATTAGATAAACAGTTACGTGTTCAGATAAAATGTTGATTGCCAAATAAAAAATAAATAAATTACTTTGTTTTACAAAATTTTTAAGAAAAATGTATATATTTATTACAGTATTTTAGTACTTATCAGGTACTATCACCTAATTGTAAGAGGATATCAAGGCTGTTATTCATCCATAAAAGATTGATGTTTATTTGCATATGCTTGATTCTTCTTTTGTAAATCTTATACACGTGCTTTATTCCTCTTCAAGTAAGTGATGCTATAATATTCTTAATGGCAGGTTATCGGAATTGATTTGCTGTCACAATCTTTATTGCCAGCTATTGTCGAGCTTGCTGAGGATAGGCATTGGAGAGTTCGTCTTGCAATCATAGAGTATATACCTCTATTGGCAAGTCAGTTAGGTGTTGGATTTTTTGATGATAAACTAGGTGCTCTCTGCATGCAATGGTTACAGGATAAGGTATTTTTTTTTCTGTATCTTGCATTACTACAAGTAAAATTCTATATGCATTTTCCTTTCTCTTTTAGTCTTTTACTTTTTGGCGGTTGGAATGAAGCTGAATCTGTATCTATTATGAGCCCATTAAAGTCTACAAAAATATGAATGAAGACCATCGGAGAAAAAGCAATCAACTACTTCAGGCATAATCAACGCCAAAGAATTTCTTAAACTTCTAGTGCAACTGTGCAAGTGTTATGGGAAATTATCTTTGGTCCAGTACTATAGTTGATGTCCGTCTTTGATGGCTTTAAAACTGAATCCTGAGCATGGAAAACAATTTGGTAACTGGAGTGTAGCCAAATATATTGAATTTGGATATACATAATGTACTTGTAGTGTTGATCTGTGCAAATTTATTATCTTGTCTCTTTGAAGATTTAGGATACCTTTTTATCACCAATAGTAAATCCTATGGATTGTGGTATAGTTGACACTTCTAAATAACGAAAATGGTTTCAAGTAGAAGGCTTTACCTCTGCATCATAATTATCTTTATGTAGATTGTATTAAAAAATTCTGATTTAGGATACCTTTTTATCACCAATAGTGGATTGTGGTATAGTTTATACTTCTAAATAAGGAAAATGGTTTCAAGTAGAAGGCTTTAGCTCTGCATCATAATTATCTTTATGTAGATTGTATTAAAAAATTCTGATTGGGTGCTGTTTTCAGGTATACTCGATTCGTGATGCTGCAGCTAATAATTTGAAGCGACTTGCTGAAGAATTCGGTCCAGAATGGGCAATGCATCACATAATTCCACAGGTTGAAGATTAATTCCCATCAGCTTTCACAAGGGATTACTTGCTCATTTGAGTTTACACTTACACGAATATTATTATTTGTGTTGGTGCCTCAACCATACTGGAACTTGCAATTTTTTCATTTTTCCCTTTTTAAGAAATAAATGCATTTTCAAGATATTTATTTGATTGCATTTAAAATTTGCATGTTGGGATGCCATGTGGGCAGGTTTTGGAGATGACCACCAATCCACACTATTTGTATAGGATGACCATTCTGCGTGCCATTTCTCTCCTTGCACCTGTAATGGGCTTAGAAATCACATGTTGTAAACTCTTACCAGTGGTTATCAGTGCATCCAAAGACAGGTAAATACACTATCAAAACATGAATGATGTATTATAGTCCATGTGGTTTCTGATTGTTGTCTGAATCTCCTCCATTTGCAGGGTTCCTAATATAAAGTTTAATGTGGCGAAAGTGCTGCAGTCCCTCGTTCCCATAGTTGATCAGTCTGTAAGTACTGTGTGCCATTCATTTCCTTTTTACTTTTCCACGTCAAATACGTCTGTTCCCATATTGGTGATGTGACGGATGGAAATAGTTTCTCAACTTAGTTTTTCTTTTGATTGTTTTAAATCCTTTTCTCTCACAATTTTATTGTTAAACTGGGTACGAAAAAAAAAATATTACTATAGGTGGTGGAGAAGACAATTCGTCCATGTTTGGTCGAGCTAAGTGAGGACCCAGATGTTGATGTCCGTTTTTTTGCCAATCAAGCATTTCAGGCAATTGATCACATGATGATGTCTAGCTAATTCAAAGCTGATCGTGCACTTTCCATTGGAATTTTTTTTTTGGAAGTTAGGTATGCCACTGTTTTTGCTTAGTAGATGAGTTGTATGCTATTTCCTGATGGATTTGAGTGGGACAGTAGTTTTATCTTTGTGGCTAACGTGTAGGGCCATTTTTGGCTGTAGTCTTTGTAAACTAAATGAAATATTTTTTGTGAATTGTTTACGGTTTATGTACATTTTTTTATCTGTCCTGGTAAGCAAGAGCATTTTTTAGTATGTTCCTTACAGAGTGAGAATATTTTGTGTTAAAGAACATTTTTTGGATGAATCAAGTGGTATTACATATATTCACATAAAAAAAAAAAAAAAAAGAACTAAGGTCGATCGGGGCATCTGCAGCTTGATAGTCCCACAGTATTTAACTAACCATCTCACCATTTTTTGGATATCCATATTCTTTTCTTTTGTTCTTTTAAGAATTAAATGGCAATCCATTCAAAAGCCTTTTAAGCCCGAACTTGGTGAGCAAAAATGTCATGCAATCAAAGTTCAACCTATGTTACATGAAGAGAATCACGGGGTTTAAAAGTTTTTCTTTTGATCAACTCACAGGAAAATACGATGTCTCCTAGTTTATTTGTATTTGGTCTCTATCCCAGTTCTCAACCTCAATCTCAAATTTCTTGGTATCTGAATACAGTTGTCTTTCATCATGTATCCAACTACTAAAATTTATTTGACCAAGTCAGGAAAAACCAAAATAAAGAGGAGCAAATTGTCATACCATTAATCTGCCTGATGCCAATTTTGGCTTTTGTTTCTAATAAATGTAAAAATTTACAAATCCATTTGGGGTTTTTAAGTTGAAACACACTGATTTTTTAAGCCTAATTAATTTAGGATGTAATTTATTACTCTCCAAAATCACTACAAAATAAGCAAAACCCAACCCGTTTCAAAATTCATTTTGTATTACTCAAGCCCAAATTCTAGCCCTCGGCTAAAATCCAACCATAGTTGATTCTCGCCTAGTGGCTAGCCCATTCCCATTAGGCCTAACTTTATCCCATTTCCATTTAAACCCATATACAACCTGAGCCCAGTCCCATTTAAACATACATGTAAACTCACTATCTATCTTATTTTCATCTAAACATCTTATTCCGAACTTTGGATGATGTTGACCAAGGCAGAAAATTGGCGACCCACAAAAGCAAAGGAGAAGCACTGAGGGAAAATATGATGTTTTTTCTTCTTCAGGTTTAAACAAGTATAGTATTTCTTATATTACATATATCTTGGGGAGTGTGATGTAAGTTGCACGCATATATACACACACACGTGGATGTCCAGACTCCTCAATATTTGTTTGGGTAAAAGTCTACATGCATAAATAAATTTGTTGGGGTAAATGTGTGTGTGTGTGTGTGTGAGAGAGAGAGAGAGAGAGAGTACTGAATTTGTTGATTTTTCTTATGGCCCCTCTTAAAGGCACATAAGCCAATGAGTACATTGAAGAGCTAACATTAATGGTCATATTCTCTACAACGTCAAAACAGTACTTCCATTAATAGATTGATCATCAACACTTAATAGAAGCCACGATGCACCTGATTCTTATTACAGTGAGTTGACATATATACATATTGTACAAGATACAGCAAGTATGTACAGAATGTAACTACCTATAGCACACATATTCTATAACTAGCCACAGAAGGATGCACATCACACCCACAATATGTACTTTGAGGCATATATTTTTTTGTGCTCTCTAGGCCCCTATAGTTCCATAAAGACATTGAAATCAGACTAAGTTGAATACATCTACCCCTATACATACATATACACGTTGAAAAAGAAAAATTAGAGCGAAAAAGTAATATGTTATAAGCGCTGAGTAATGAAGGCCTTGACGTGGGATACAATTTCACTTGTTCGGGCTTGCGAGAGATGAGACTTGCTAAGAATCTGAAAGGCGTGGCCTACACCTTTATACACTACTTGCTCCACTTTGTGGTTGCCTGCTCTTCTCAAAGCACTGCAAAACTCCAAGTTCCTATCTCTCAGTATGTCCATCTCTGATATGCACACCATCATGCCCAAATTCCTCATCTCCTCCATCACTTTTGTTGACCCTTTTGTCAGAGGATTACACCATGGATGATCACGATTGGCCCCGCGTGGTAGCGACAACCGCCAGTACGTGTCAGAGGCCGACAAGCTCAGAGCAGACCGAGGCCGCTGCACCATATATTTCTCCGAGTTCGTGCGCGTCTCTCCACCGAAAAAGGGTTGGATCAAGATAGTGCCCTTAAATGTCAGAGGGTTTAAAGACAGAGCCTTGGCACCAACTACTCTTGTTGCCACATTGTAGGCTATATTGGCACCAGCACTGTCACCGGCTAAGAAGACAGTAGAGAAATTGCACTGCCCGCACCACCAATCATTATTGCTATTACACCCACTTAGTGCTTCTTGCTTTATCCACATTAAGCTTTTGAACCCATCTTCGTAAGCGGCTGGAAGAGGATTTTCCGGAGCTAAACGATAGTTAACTGACATGATTAGGCACCCTGCTTTAGCAGCTAGTCTAGCTAGGAACTCATGGTAGCAAATCCAAGAAGCCGAGCCAACACAAAATCCACCTCCATGGAAATAAACAATCAAAGGAAGCTGCTTTGATCCCTTGTTGGTCATATCATTCGGAACATAAAACCGTGCCCAAATGTTTGTGAACTTGTCAATCACTACGTCCCTTGACATCACACCGAGTTCCGGAGCCAGCTCGGTGTTGACATATGGAACAATCTGGGGTCTTTCCACGTGTCCATCTTTATACACTCTAATCAGACCTTCAATTTCTTCAACTATACCTCTACGTTGATTGTTAAGCATTTGGAGGGTTAAGGGTGGATCAAGAGCGGTGGCAGCCATTGTTGTTTCTTCTCAAATCTCAAAAGAATGCACACGAGGGGAGGATATTTGTCTTTTGGGTTACATCTTGTTTGTTAAGTGGAAGTTGTTTATATAGGAAAAAACGAAGAGATAAGGATAGGTCGAGTTAGTAAACGGAATAAAAGAATATAAATGTGAATTTTTTGGATGACAAGTGGCAAAGTGGGCAATTGGGAAATGGTCACATGTGTTCACGTGGATCCAAAATGTGAGGGGGATGGAGAGCTGGCATTTCAAAACGATACCTTTTAGTGTTTTAGATGAGTAGAGAATGTATCTTAAAAAGGTAAGTCAAAGAATCAACAATATTATAAATTAGTGAACGGTGTCATGCACTATGTGGCTTACACGGCCGCAGCGATTAAGTAACTTCATCTTCAAGGAATGTTTGTTGGGTTTGAACTCAAAGAACTTGTCATTTTGATTGCAACACGAGATTAAGGTGTCTAAAAAGTAATTGCAAATAATTAAGGTGGACTAATAAATATTGCTTTTCGGTTGACCGTGTATATATATTTATATCATGGCTTAACCTATCTAATTAATATATATAGAAGTCACAAGAATTCCCCATTTCCCTCCGGCCACCATCGTTGACATAATCCCTTACACACACAGTCAAGGAATTACAAACCCACTTAATGGAAAACCAACTTTAAAAAAAAAAAAAACCCATTATTAATCTATAGAAATATTAATTTATTTGTGAACTATGTGGAAACTTAGGATTGCTTCTCGTTAGAACTGGATGACCCATTTAAGATGTGAATATACATTATAATTGGAAGAGTTCACATTAGTATAATTAGAAATGGGTGGGGAAGAAAACTTTTTTATTTGAGAAAGTAAAAAAAAAAAAAAAAAAGGAAAATGGTAAACAATTATTATAGCTATAAGGTTGGCATCAGCTGATCAGAAATAAGGTTGGAAAGTGGGATGATATTGTTGACATTTTAAGAAACATGGCATGTGATGGAGTCAAAAGCACTATAAAAACCTAACTTTAGGCTGCCCCCCAATAACATCTTTTCAAAAGCAAGTGATAATTGGGTCATTTTTCTTCTAAATTTTTGGGGACATACCATTTCAGTTTTCACCATCTCCATCAAGTTGAAGGAGGATAAGTGGACTTCAATCTCGGACAAAACCACTTTCGTCATAGCTTTTCCAATTTTCACAAGACTAGTATTAGTAATCTACTCCCCCCCCTTTCCCTGTTTTTAGGCTACCCACCAAACGTGTTCCTTTACTTATTAATGGACGTACTATTCAACATATGCATATATAATATAGGTCAAGGACTCTGGCTTCGTGAGTGGGTCACACAAATTTTCTGCTTTATATTAATTATATCTGATATCAATATTGTGTGGGTATGTTCCTAAAAGCTCAAACCTCCGTATAAAAGAATTCCATGTAAATCACAGTTTTGTGGGAAAAAGGTTGGAGTCCAATGGGGATTTTACTGGGTCTACATGCAAAAGAAGTCCATATAAAGGATTTTACTGGGCCTGATACTAAAAACCCAAACCTCCACTTAAAAAGGACAGTTTAGTGGAGTGGGTTGATCGAAAAAGTCCAGTGGGGATTTTACTGGGTCTTCATATAGTCCATATAAAGGATTTTACTGGGCCCGAACGTAAAAGCCCAAACCTCAATTTAAAAGAAGTCCATGTAACTGACAGTTTAGTGGACCGGTAAATAAAAAAAAGACTGAAGTCCAATGGGGGATTTTACTGAGCTTCCATATAAAAGCAGTCCATGTAAATAATTTTACTGGGCACCTCCATTTAAAAGAAGTCCATGTAAAAGAGTTTAGTGGGTCGGGTTAATAGAAAAAGGGGCTTTTACTGGGTCTCCCTCCATATAAAGAAGTCCTTATGTTGACTGGGCCTGATCCTAAAAGCCTAAACTTCCATATAAATTAAGTAGAGATGTAAAGGACAGTTTAGTGGAGCAGGTTAATCGAAAAAGGTTGGAGTTCTATGGGGTTTTTACTGGTTCCTTTCTCAATATATTTCTCAAAACAATTCTTTGGTAAGTGATTAAAACATCCTTTTCGAAAGAAATTTATGTTCGTTACTGTAAATTTGAGTTACTGATAAATAGTTACTCTTTCAGAGTCTGTCATTTCTGTAAACAAGAAAGACAAATAGCAACTTTAAAATTTTCAGATAGATTACACAATGATGTATGAATGTATATTGGTGTATCTACCGAATCATGCCTCCTTCCGGTATTGGAGCAATTCCTGCTATTCGTTTCTGTCTTTCCATGTTTCCATGCCACCCTAAACAGAAAAATTCCATAAGTCAAAAAACACATTTTTACTGAAGTTAATCAGATATAAACACCCACATAATACATATACACAAATTTATACGTATGGATATATATATATATATATATACACACCTATAGACAAGTCGAAGCCCTGGTTCTTGAGTTCTCTGTACTCCTGGCACAAAGCACATTGCTCACAGCAGAAATGAATGCAACAATCGGTGCAGCAGACACTCTCCTCTAAAAAATATTGTCCTCTCAGTTTCGATCGATAAAAACATGAATATAAACACGAGCAACCCGTCATGCAGAGCAGCAATGTGTATAGAGCTCCACTCACTCCACATGCTAATTTTTCACAGAAAGAAAATTATAGATTAATTAATATAATCAATCTTCACTTGTTTAACCCAGAACTAGTTTACTTACAAGTCGATCCCCTGTCAACAATCTCTGCAATACGTCCAAATGCAATGCATGGACACCAGCACGTCAGGCAACCTGCACAAAATATACAATAATATTAATTTTCCTTTGGGTGGTAATTAATCAGATAAGAAAGTCAGGGTAATTTAAGAAAGGAAGGAGTGGGTCTAATGAACATACAACTGCTAAAATCAAGGCAGCAATCGCAGAGATCAGTGGACCAAGGCAAGGGACCATCTTGATGAGTGGTTGAAGGCCTTGAACGAGTGGCTGGTGGAGCACCAGTTGACAATGGTGGTGGCGGCGGACACGGCGGGGCCGATGGTGCGAAAGATAACGAGTCCATTTTGGTATTTATGTGTTGCAATAGTTGATAATACACATGATATGATGATAGAAACGGTGCCGAGGAATTAAAGGAAGTCACCGACGTGCCTTTTCGAGAAAAGCAGTTAATTTAATTAATTTATTTTATTTTTATAATTATTTTCTGGTTTTTCCTTTTAATTTTATTCATAACTTCCCCTCTCCCTCGTTATTACATATATATATATATATATATTTTAATATACAACCGTAAGTAGATAAAAGAATCATCTCTAACTTTCTTTTTAATTAAATATATATTTGCAAATCAAAATAACCACGTAAATTGTGAGATGCTCAAATCAGTCAATATGACAAAATAAATTTCAAAATTTTATTTTAAAATAAGCTTAATTACAATTAATAAAATTATGAATTATTGAAAAAGAATGCGAACATAGAGAACTACAGAAGTTAATTAGCAGACTAATTACATAAAGACAATTTTTTTCACGGGAATACAAAGTTAATTAGCACTCTCATGTGTATAAATTAAAACAACTGCCATAGTAGCAACCCTGTAAGCTCGCTCATCTTCAGTTCATCATTTGATTCTTGGGTGGTATCATCATGGTAGCACCACCTTGTTGATCAGCTTGATTTTTGTTCAAATTTCCATGATATCCTGATATAGACATACATACATATATATACACATACCACCATGCACTTAAATCAATTCATATTTGATCATTCAGTTAATTTTAAGATGTTTGTTTATGTAAATAAATAATTAGATTAATGTTGAGATAATTAATTAATTACCTAGAGCAGGGTCAATGCCACGGTTCACGAGCTCGCGGTATTCTTGACAGAGAGCACAAGGTTCAAACATGGTATGCACAATCCAATCTGCGGCGGGGGCCTCTATTAACCCAAATCTTTGGCGCAATTTTGTCCTGTACGGCCGTGACAGCAAACAAGGTGCCGACGCGTATATTATTCCACTTGTAACACAAGCTTCAATCAAACATCCAAAAATTAAAAGTCAAAACTACATCATTTGACTTTCTTTTTTAGTTTGATTTTAATAATGTATGCCATATTTACTTGTATGTCCACTGTCCAAAACATCTGCAATCTGCCCGAAAGTTATGCAAGGGAAAAAGGCTGTGATGAAAGCTGCAATGCCAACCAAATTTGTTAAACTCTATGCTCTTTTTCTAGTGAATTCTTTTGATACGTATATGTATATATATAGATACACACACACACACACACCCCATTTAGTTTGCAAGTATATCATCGCAAAAAGATGTTAAAAGTAAAAGGAATATCGAACAACATATAAATACCATTTTGTGGATCTTGGTTGCAATCGAAGAGCCCAGTCGTCCAAGGCACCGTGTTTGTGAAGTTAGCCCCATTAAATGTGGCTGAAGGGATGGTGCCAACTGCAGCGCGCTGCATGGGAGTAAACCCAGTTGGTGGGTTAATGTTTTGGGATTGGAAGTTAGTGGGCATAGACGTCAGGACAGGGCTGCTTTGAGGGTGTACTTGTGGCACTCCTCCATTAACATAATTACCAACTGGTTGCTGACCATTAACGCCCGGCTGGTAATACACGTTTTGATGAAAAATAGGCTGTGGCTGTGGCTGTGGCTGTGGCTGGGGAGGGTATTGGGGAGGGGTTTCAACTGGAACTCTTCCCATGATTTTCCTCTTCAGTGGTTTTTTTAGCTCCTTTGTTTCTTGTGATATAAGGGCTTCAATGCACGTACTTACCCTTCATTCTGTTTTGCAGCACTAGTTGACTTGACTTAAAAATACATTTGAAAATCCCAAAACCTTCCTACCGTTCCTTAGTAGCTAGTTTAGAAATAGCAAGTTGGTGATACAATATTTTGTTTGCTTCTCTACCTTCTTACTAAATTCTATCTTGTAGTTGGTCATCATGTTCCTAGTTGTCGCAATGCTGGAAGTGGCATTGACCTTTGATGTTTCATTGAGCAAACGTTGACTTTTAAAACTTAACTCACATGAAAAGCTCTTTAAATGGATTTTATGAATTTTTAGAAACAAATTTATTATATTTATGTTGAAGAAATTTAATTTAATTAATATTAAAAATTTTAAAATGCTTTCTCGTAAAAAAAAATACAGAAAATTTACATTTTTTTACATAAAAATATTTCAATTTTATACGCGTTACTTTGTTATTTTTAACTTTTCTTTTGTAGTTTTACTTGAGAATACTCTCCTAAAATAATTCAACAATTCTTGGAAAGGTTAGGGGAAGGTAGTGGTGGTGAGGAGAGAACTACTTTTACCACTCTCTAAATCCTAACCTTACATTTTCTTTATGGCTTAATTGTAATAATATATATATATATATTATCAAAATCAATATTAAAATCGAAAATAAAATTACCATTATTAAAGAATTAAATAAAATAAATACTTAACTTAAACAAACAGAGATTCATGGTTCTAATTTTTTCACTTCCCATTTTTTTATTTTGTAACTTTAAACTTTACTTGAGAGGCTCAATGGCCATATCTCGGATCTATCCCCGGCCATTTGATGCCATAGAAATCAAACTAAGTTTGTGAGAATAATATAAATCGCCTTTGGCCCAATTCCTCCTTTACTTGGAGCCCAGATGCAGTAAGCCCCTTCTTTCATGGGCTATCAAACAATTACAATTATTTAATTAATTAATATGCATAATAATCTATTAAACTATTTTTATGCATTAAGGTATAGTTTATACCATAATAATCTTCTAATTTTTTAATTAGTTCAACAATGAGTAACGATGGGCTCCTGGTTTTGAAGTTTACAGGTAACTTCCATGTCCCAGTTGAATTCAGAATTTTCCCCTTCAAAAAATTAATTTAATATATCTGCTACCTCATAACTGCTTAAACATGATACTTTCTTGTACTTCTTGTTTTTCTTCAGGCAAAGAAAATTATTTATATATATACATGAGTGAGAAAAGGGGAGCCAACTTGTAAAATAATGGCTATATACTCATTATTCAAATATTTCCAAGTTTGAATATATCCATCGTGTTTGGATATTCTTCAAAACGTATACAATAGATTTTTTCAATGATTCTATAAACTAAAGATTTCAAAATAATGCGAAGTTTCCATGAAAATTTATGTTAAACTTGCCAAATTCAACCGACCCTATGTATATATACATGTGCCATCAATAATCTCTTATTCAATCACTGACGTTTAAACTCTTGTTCCGAGCAAGAGTAAGCTATAGATATATAGATAAAAAAGTTATATACATATAGCAGGAGCAAGAAGCAATGGATCCCAAAACCATTCAATCCACTTCGTCACCAAAACATGGGCAGCCACCTCAAGGCCAATGGACCACTGATCTTTTTGATTGCCGCCATGACACCTCTAATTGTAATTCCTGCATATATACACAACAGACATAGACACACATATATATGATTTCTTTTGCTCTTGTCGATATTTTTTTTTTTTCCTTATTATTCATTTTAATCTTGGTTTGTGTTGAAGTTTTCATGACTTGCTGCTGCCCATGCATCACCTTTGGAAAGATAGCAGAAATTGTCGATAAAGGAAACACACGTAATTTACGCTTAAGCTCTTAATTCTTAATTCTTTATGATTCAATGAAAAAGAAATGAATTGAAAAACATCAATGGTTGATATATGTATATCGATATTTGCATGGGCAGCATCTTGGCTTGCATGTCTTTTATACTATGGCATGGGCTCTATCGGCTGCGGATGGCTATATACGTCTATGTACAGGGCCAAATTGAGGCAACTGTTTTCATTACCAGAGGCTCCATGCGCCGATTGGGTGGTTCATTGTTGCTGCTGTGTTTGCTCTCTTTCCCAGGAGTATAGAGAACTCAACAATCGCGGTGTTGATCCCTCTCTAGGTACTAATCTTTATTTAATTATAATCCTACTCTAATTAAATTATGTTAAAATATAAATTATATTTGTAAAATTTGTCAGTTCATTTATATTCAATATATAATTTTGATATTAATATAAGTAATTAATGTGTGTATGTATTTGGTGATTGATTGATGTTGAAGGTTGGCAAGGCAACGTTGAGAAATGGAAGCGGGAGGGGCTTACACCACCAATTGTTGCAGCAGCCATGGACCGTTAATTTGATGTCTCTTCAATTCCTTCCTACTAAATTTGTGTGTTGAATGAATCAATTTATTATATTTGTTGTTTTAATAAGTCATCTGCTTTGATGATATACGTATAATTAATGGTTGCACTTCTGTGAAGTCATATTATTATGATGTAATGTGTGATTAATGGAGATTTTTAGTGAAAACAAGATTGATCTTTAGAGCATTTATTTTTACTTTTTTTCTATCATTGAATAATACTTTTATTAATATATTCAATAATTAATTAAATATATATTTAATAAATTTATTAAGTAAACTCTTAATCGTAATCTTATTTCATGCACGGCAAAAGAAATAGAGAGAAATATGCTGTTAGAATACGAATTTATAAGTAAGAAGAGCAGTAAGATCAATACGCTGGTGCTTGCGTGTAATAATAATAATAATAATAACAACGATTTTTACTGTTGATAGGAATGATAATTATGAAGTTAAAAAAATTAAAAGCTAAATTTAGAAAAGAGAAAAACAAGACTCAGCTATAATTACGGTGATTAACGAGTTACCTTGTTAAAACCGTATGTTAATTTGTTAAATACAAAAAAGAAAAAAACAAAACAATAGAGGCCTGAATTATTGTTAACCCACAAATTAATCCCCTGCAGTTAATTAATCCATTTTGATTTATGTTCATCATAATCCTCTTAACGTCATCTTCTTCATGGATTCAAATTCCACGCAAGTTGTGTCCCAAGAAGGTGTACGTTAAAACCTAATTCAATTAACCCGCCACTAATTATTAATTACTGTGATTTATGAAATTTAATTAAGACGAGGTTACCAATAATTGATCTCCATTAGTCTACCGTTTCAGAAGAAGAAAACATAATGTGTGCAAATAAACATGGGGCAAATCAACCAATTTTCACTCCAGCATCTCCAACACTTCAAGATCAGCCATACGCCAAGCAGCTTCCTCAAGGATTATGGACGACTGGTCTTTGCGATTGTTGCGATGATCCTTTTATATGTATACAAATTAATTTACTTTACACCTTATATCTACTTTCTTTTAGATAAGCTCATCTCTTTCTTCCTTAATTTCTTTTATCTATGTTATTAATGGTTGGTTGATTCGTTTGAAGGTTTGCAGGCCTCCGTCTGTCCGTGCATCACCTTTGGTCAGAATTCGGAGATTATTAACAGAGGCACGACAAGTAAGCTTCGTCTCCTCCTCCTACTCATTCTTTTTTCTTCGTTTTCACATTTAGGCTTTCTCCCATCAATCTTATAACCGGATGAGTATACTTCCCGGTGCATGAAAAACCTATAATTGGACTGGTTCATGGAATGTGTTTACATCCCAATTGAGATGGAGATGGATGGATGGATGATTTTTAGCAGGAACTAGTTTCATAATCATGTTGCATGTTGCATGGTTATCCTAGTGAAAATGCGTTAATACATACCTCATATTTCCAGTAATCTATGCAAATATGATTATTCTATTTTAGAGTTTATAATGTTATTCAATATGTTTCGTACATTTAAGAAAATGACACAAATTGGTATATCGGAACAACGTTCAATTTGAGATATATTATGAATGCTAATAATTGTATTCCACTTTAGAGAATCGAGAACAAAAAATCTAAAAACGATTTTCTTAAATTTTGAGAGTAGGTAAATTTAGTCGTAGATATATACCAAATTACGTAACAATTTTTTTTATAAAAAAATTCTTTTTATTAAAAATCATTTATTATAACATAAAAATTATTAAAGAAACAATTTTATCAATTGAGTGTAACTAAATCCAAAATTATTGGTGTAGCATGTTTACGATCAACTATGATACATATAGCGATGGGAGTAGTTCTTTGTGGGTGGCTATACGGATGCGCAAACCGATCAAGATTGAGAGAACATTTTGCTTTGCCAGAAGAACCATGCCCAGATTACTGCACTCATATCTTCTGCTTGCCTTGGGCCCTTTCTCAAGAGCATCGAGAACTCAAAAACCGCGACGCTGATCCTTCTTTGGGTAAATAGCTCTCTCTACTTTTGCCGTTTTATTTTGACAACATTAATTTTTTTTTTTTGACATCTCGTAAGACAAAGTTCTGTGGTTAAAATCATGCTCAAAAGTAAAAAATATATTTTAGATCTTTTACTGTGTGTCATAATAGGGTAATTTGAATCTTTTACTAATACACTTAATCAAAGATTATACCAACAAAATTCAAATATTACAGGCTTAATTAAACTAAGATCACTACAGATTCTTCGCTTGATACATAGTTGGTTGAATTTTGAAGGTTGGCAAGGCAACGTTGAGAAATGGTCCAAGGAAAAAACCACTCCCCCAATTGTTGTACCAGGCATGACCCGTTAGCAATTATGGGTCGGGTCGAGTTCTTCTTTCCCCCTTTTTTTTTTTTGTGAATTCATATTTTTTTCCTCTTCCAAAATATCAAAATCTCAACTTCTTGTGTAGATAAAAAGAAATTGTTTACATATTTGGATAAAGCTAAAATCATTTGAATAATTTTTCTTCCGCAGAATACATAAAACAAAACGACATAGAAAATTTTAGAAAACGGCCAAAAAAAAGAGCCAATTGACCGTCGTTTTGTACTGAGCTAATTTTTTATTTTCTTATTGAAAAAAAAAAAGGGAGTAAAACGACTAATTAATATTATAATAAACAATTAATTGAATTTACGGTCTTAATGTTGGACTTGTAAAGGATCATTTATTTAGTAATACTAATTTGGATTCCATGTACTGGAGCTATTTTCTGTGAAATAATTTTTTCTTTTTTTTTTTTTTTGCATCCAAGGCAGAGTAGTAATAATAAATAATTATGGGGTTCATTTTCTATTAAATGACGGATTACAATTTCATACAGTAAAAATCCACCACAAGTTTTGATATAAGAAGAATATTTGTCACAACATGTTTTGGTTGAGTGTGATAATTTTGTGAAGTAATCAAATTCATTGTATATATATATTTTTTTATAATTATTATACAGCTTTTTTTGCATAAAAAGAATTAGAAACTTAGGCCTGTGATGTATTATAATTATACAGCAATGTATTTTCTAATTAAATAATTACACCATTATGTATAATAACAAGGATATTTTTAGGTATTTAAAACACTCAAAATATTTTTTAATTATTTAAACACTCAACAACTAATTATATATTTTAAGGGAGGGGAAATGGTTATATTTTCGTCCATAATAATAATATTGCTAATAAAATTAATTTCAAATATTTATATTTATTTTTTTTCCCTCAAAAATGTCGAATTTTCAGATTCACAACTATTTTTCTTAAAACCAACATTGATTTTTATGGAGGAGTAGAAAAATGTAATGATTTAATTATTTGAGATTTTTTAGATTACATAAGATACAGCTAGCATATTTTCTTAGTTTATATTAGATTTTCCTCATAATAAGAGAGAGAAAATTGGATATTCAAAGCACCCAAATTATATATGGTTTTATGCGTGTGATTTTTGGAAAAAAAAAAAAAAGAAATTTGCTTATAAAGTAATGATAAGTTAACATATAATTCACTTAATAATACATGAACTGTAACCGCGTATCACTCTTCTGCCTATATTTAGCCATCCCCCAAAACTGGAAATAATCAGCACATAAAGAAACAAACAGGCATTAGAGGACATAAATTCAGACATTCCATAGAATTTTATTTTTTTTTCCTTTTTCTGCCTCAAAACCAGACAATCCATGGGCCTGGCTCTATTTGGGAAAATCTTTTTCACAAAACCAGGTTCGAACCCACCGACATATACTGCTCTTCTCATCTATATAAGCCTGGTCAATAATACTCAATACTAAAACTCATGAGTTAAAGCTTTCGTCGCTTCTCAATTCTACTACCAAGAACGTCGGCATGAGCAACGAAGCCAACCAGAAATCCAGCAGTACCGACGAAGATGACGCTTTCTATGCAAAACTTAAGAGGGATATTCTGCTTTTGATGGATGATGATGAAGAAGAGTATCATGAGGCTCTGTTTTGGATGGCGAATATGGATAGAGATTTTCATGAGGCCAAGAAATCTGGCGTTGTTTCCGCCGGAGATTCCCCGGCTGTCGTGGCAAATAACGAGAAAGCGAATGGAGAAACAGAATATTCACGTGTCACGAGAAACAGCAATCAGACGTTTTGGAGGCCAAAATTCGATAACGAGTATCAGAAAACAGAGGATTCTAGAATTGCCTACGATGAAAACTGGAGTTTGAGTAGCCAACCAATCGGTTTCTCCTATCCATCGCAGCCCGAGGGAGGTTACTTGTGGACTTATATGATGCCAACCTGGTTCGGCAGCAACCCTGGGGGAAAATCCAATGGTACGGGAGTTTTTATCCCCCCTGACACCAAATCTCTTCCCCAGATCAAACCCAAGATAACAGACAAGCCCAGTATGTTCCCCTTTTTGCTTTTGTCTTTTGGTTCTGTTCCTGCTCTGTTTCTCAGAAATGACTTCAAAACTGTTTCATCAATTTGTACTGACACAAACTTTATTGGGCTATTCGCAGAACCAAACTTGAGAGAGCCAAGAGAACCAAACTCGAGAGTGCCGAGAAAATCAAACAAACCACCAAAGAAGAAGAGCTCAGAAACGTTCACTACCAAACAGAGAGTTTGATATTTTTATAGAATGAACATTGTTATTTGCCAACCATGTTCTACTAGAAATAATGTAAGCACCAAAGGCATTTAGGGCCTGATGGTAATAATAATTGGCGATACTTCCCTTGCTATTATGCAGTCAGCTATTCTTGTAATGTATCAGACAGAAATAAAGCATGTATTTGGCCAAAATTGATATGAAAAATACTCAATTATATGGCATCCCTATAATTTGAAGTCGCAGGATGCAGGTTGGTTTATCCATAGTTCAGGGAGAAGAAAAGACATCGACTTATTTGCTAGTTACCAGTCAATTTAACACGCATAGAGTTATTTGCTAGTTACTGCAAATTTGTTGTACTTGGCTAATAAGATTATAAACTTATAAGGCTAGTACATACATGCCAAAATAGACACGGATAATCACCCCTTATACAGCTACCTAATTAAGTAAAAAGCTTTTCCTAGTCGCTCCGCGATATACAAAGATTTTTTTCCTTTTCTTTTGACAAAGACATCTGTAAGCCAATAAAAAGTTAAAAGGACAACTGGCAAACCATTATAGCAGAAAAACTATCAGGCAATTTTCTGCTGCATCACGATTGACTTGTTCGAGGCCAGAATATAGGCAAAAATAACCATTTAGGAGAAATTACTTGCATGTTAAGAAAAGATGTCAATCCCTCGGCCTAGCTAACCATAAAGAACTAAGTGCCCGAAGTCGTGAAGTGTAATCACTTATAACTAGAAGAGCACGAGCAGCTTGTCGTGTGGTCAAAATTCGATGCATTTGTTGCAGAATTTGTTGCCTCAAAAGGTCAGCCTAAATGAGTAAATGAAATGATTACCATTTTTGAAAATGGATATTTAAATACAAATCATACTTGACTTTCTAGACTTAATTGTTAAGCAAGCAATATCTCAAAAAGATTCGGATAGTAGTAATTTACCTGGTGAAGGAAGCTCTCTAGCGTAGCAAGCTTGCCCATTGCAATTGCCATTTGGCCCATGTAGTCGGCAACATTTCCTGAACCACAAGGACCAAGACTGGCAAATGAAAGAGTATCTACAAGAGATTGTTGCAGAGCTTCCATTCCTTGAGACAAGGCATCTTCAGCCTGTTGCGAGGACTGCTGCAGATTACAAATGCCCATCAATTGCTGTTCTGTCAAGGGTTCGAGGTGGTTCCCAAGAATCTAAGAAAATAAAGCTTAAAGTGGTCAACCAAATGATCCTGTTCGATCAGCTATGAAAAGATTATCCACTCAAAATCACCAATTACCTTGAGAAGTTCAGATGAACGAAATCCACCCAACCACATGAAACACCTCTCAGCAGGTGTCTTCCACATGCCGGAAAGCATATGAAAGACATCAGCCTTGGCACCCATACTCTTTAGTCTGAAAATTTCATCATAATGTGCCATGACCCCATCCACAACAATGCACAATTCATTATCATCCATATGAGAATTGACGGCTGATCGTAGTTCATTTATGAGACGTTGATGATCATCAAGCCAGCGTGCATATTCCAGGTCAAATGCTAAGGGCCCTGGAAGTACCGAATAACAAAAACCATGTGAATTCCATTTGTCTTTTCTCTCAATAAAAGATATAGATAGATGGAGTAGTCTGGCACAAAGACTAAGTTATTCAAGCAGAAAAAGTCTTGCCTCATCTGAATTAATAATGGCTACACATTTGCTACATATACTTCAATTCCCAGCTGTATTTACTCTCTCTAGGCCCCATTAGGATATACGATAACAACTAAAAAAGGAATAGCTAAAGACAATACCAATATGATCTAGAAACAAGTCCTTGGCTACAGGATAGATGAAAAACACCCTAATTAGCAGCGAATGATAAGAACCATGCACATGTTTGTTATTCAAGCTAAATCAACGAGTAAATGACTTAGACCATGTTATCTCCTTATGCCATTTCACTTGCTTCTGTTTCATAATATTAGTTGTACTTATAATGCCTTGATTCTTGTCTCCCCAGATCCCCCAGCCAGGCCACCCCAAGGGTTAATAAGAATGTGCTACCCATCTTCTATCCTTCATCAAATGCTTGCTGATTTAGGGATATTTCCTGATTGAATTACTCTACAATCAGGATTAAAGAACAATCCAAGATGACTACAACAAAAAAGCTCATACCAAAAGACATTGATTAAAGCATCACATTCATGCTGTAGCCATAAGGATCGGTAATTTTAAAAACTGACAACGTCAAGTCCCATACAAACTACAAAAGAATATGCGAGCCATTCTCCAAAATCAAACGTTATTCCAACCTCTTAACATGTCAAACGAAAAATTTTCATAGCAAGTCCTATAGTTGTATGAATAAATATTATTCCAACAACATGACAACTAGGAATGAAGCTTCTCATAACAACCAAATCCTCTTACCATTTCCTGTCAATGTGTGTCCATATTCCCCTGTAGCCCCAGTTGAAATAAAGATACCCTGCATTAGAATAGATACTGGGATGAGAAAGTCCGTACCGAAGACTATTGGCCTATCTTAGAGTCCACCAGTTTTCATTTTTATGGTAAGTAGGTAAATAATAAGCGCCCCAGCCCCCCACCAACAAAAAAAAAATATATAAGCCTCGTCAAGTTCTAACCATTAAAATATATATATTGTTAAGTTAACACACCTGTTGCGTTGCTCTTTGAAGTTCTTGCTCTAGTTGTGTAAGCCTGAGGCGACTGTTCTCAAGCTGCTGAACATATGCCTATCCAAAACCAAAACCTATAAATAATCCAAGTATATTTCATTTATTAAAATAAGAAAAAGATTTAAGTAAATTCACAAATCTACGCACGTCACAATCACTCGCATCTGATCACATTACATTTGAACCCAAAGCTAAAGATTTTGTTATCTTATAAAATATGGTGATACAGAAGGAAAGTTAACGATTCCTTAAAGTGATCTTTAAATAGAAAATAAGAACAAAGTTAGACAATAATCTGCAAACAAAGAATATGAGAACCAGTGACAAGGCAACATTTTCTGGACTCGCATCAGAGGAAATTATTTAGTTTCAATCAGCTGATATGCAGTACATGTATATTTACATGGAAAGGAAAATATTTAACTTATTCTAGAAATTTGAACTTCCAAAACAACATACAAAAAGCAAGAATTAAAGTCAAATCAGAATCTATTCATAGCTTGCGTTTAAAACATCAACACAAAAATGCATCACTGAAAATTTCTTTATAGCTTGTAGTTTTCTATAGTTCACCCTGGAGGTCAACCAGGTAAGGATTCAGAACATTGACAGTCAATGAAGATTGCCGCCTGCTCCTGCAAAGCAACAAATCATTGCAGGGAAAAAATCCGATTACGCCAATTATGCTGCCTCTAGTTCTCATAATTCAAGTATTCACCCTAGATATATAAAACTAATGGCCGCAAAAGGTAGGTAGCAAATTCATGGCGGCATATATGTAATATGGCACAGATGCGTACATGTGAATGTATATGCTTACACATGAGGGAATCTGAATCTTGGAATATGAATACTGCAACACAAAGATAAGAATTATGCAACATATAAGAGAAAGAATAAAAAAAAAATAAGTTACTTTCTTCCTTAGTCGACTTTTCCTAGCAGCTTCTCGATTCTGCGCCAGCCTCCGAAGTGTCTGCAAAAAAGTGCAGAGCAAGCATAAAACCTCACATTCAAACATGATACTGATTCTTCAACCACAACATACTAGTAAAGTCAAATAAGGTGAATAACCTTTTGGTCACCAGCTTTTGCCTTGGATTGATCCATAGAATCAATGGCTACCAGTGCTCCTTGCTGAACTCCATAAAACTAAAACAGCATTTAAAATCCAGTATGCTAAACTTAATAGTAAACAAAATTAGGAAACTAACAAGAAAGATTAAGTTAACAAGTCTACAACAGTTTCTTGGACTTGCATAATCCATTTTGAAGTTATACTTCCCTATTAATAACTTCAGTCAATTTCAAAATGGAAGGAAGAATATAAAGACAATATAATTAGTGGCAGTAATCGCAGAGACTAAGGGTCTGTAATATTTAATTAAGTCCAAAATTGACCATAATCCATGTAAAAGGTAAAAGAGAAAATATGGTGGCATAGGAGATTCTGAAATTCGAAGATGACCCACCATTAGGACCTAAGATTCCCATAAGTGAAACAGAACAAATTTTAATGAAGAAAACGACACTAAACCTGGTTTTTGTCATCAGTATCAACATCTGTGGAAGTGTCAGTTTGTTGGCTGTTATCTGCTATCCCTGAATCGCCCCAGTTCTCGATATGTCCATTTCCCAGCGGGGCACCAACCGTTGTCCCCTTCTGGTACATGAACTGCCCCGTGTCCAAACACCCTGTTCCTGTTGAAATTATATCTGCCGACCCAACGCTCTATGCAAAAAGAAGATGATGAAAAAATATAAACCCATCACCAAACTAAACACAAAAATTTGTGTTAAAAGAGTTAGGTGGGGATTGAGTACCGTGTTTAAGGTCCCATAGTGCATATTATTGGAAATAGCAGAGACATTGCTGGACTTTAAACTGAACAAGGAGCCTACCAGAAGGATTTCAAAATAAGAGTTTTAAGAGGAAACTGAGAGCTCCAAGTAAAGAAACCAATATACAAACTACATCTGTAACTATTATATATAATAATATAGGTAGAAAAAGAAAGAGAAAAAGGGAATACTTGGGCTTAAATCAACAGCATCATCTTGATGAAAAGCGGTGGCGGAGTGATCAAGCTCTCCAAGATCCGCAAAACGCGTCTGGTTTCGGCTACCATCATCTCTGTTTTTTAACACAGAAACACATGAAAAAGAAAAGAACACCCACGTTAAAAAAAAAAACTTGTTATTCAGAGAAAGAAAAAACTAGCTTCCTCTCTGGTTACAGGCACCCGTCATAACAGCTTATGATGAAGAATCGTGAAGAAGAAGCAAAATCCAAAAAAGCCAGTAGCTTAAAAGTGAATGAGAGAAGAGTAAATACCTGAAAAAGAAGGAAGAGTGGGCATAGAGATCAGGATTAAAAGAAGCAGGCCTGAAGCTGCTCTGCATGGCTTTCTCTGTATAGAAGTTGTTCCCGCATGAAGGAAGTAAAAGCTTAAAAAGCAAAATAAAAAAGATACGGGAGATAATTGTTGGAGAAGGAAAAGGGGCAGTGAAAGAGAGTGAAGCAGAGAGAGAGAAGGGACGAGAAGAAGATCTTTAATGGAGGGGATAGCGTATCAGTACGGCTCTGTTTTTATAAAAAAAAAAATTTGTAAAGAGGAAAAAAACTAAGAAGCTTTTTATTATTGCGGTCTGACTTGGGATTTTAGTTTCCCAATACTCGCATATATCCATTTTTTATATCCTCTCTTTTCTTTCAGTCTCCTGTTGCAGGAGAGACTGCATTTGCACATACATATCACCTCTCACTCTCACCTCTTTTACATCTCTCCCTCCAATGTCTACAAGGTAAAAAATGAACTTCTGAAAGTTAATTTCTATTTCATTTAGCAGTAAATTTTTATATCAAAACAAGTAAAATACTGAATTTACTTTATTCATACTTTTTTTTCAACATTCGTTGTAAGACGCTGAAACTCAGAAAACAACAAATTAAAAATGTTTCAACGACTTAATATTTGCTCTTGCTCCAATTTAATTATTGAATTATCAATTTGGCCGTTCAACTTTAAATTTTCTCTTCTTAACAATTTAATTTAAAATTTACATAATTAGTTTAAATAGTTAAGATTAAACATTAAAAATCAAAAAATAATTATTATATATATCATTTGTACGACTAAGATAAACAAAAATTATTATTATTATTATTGAAATTAATTTTTAAATTATGTAAAAATGAAAATATAGACAAAATAAACAAAAAAATAATGTCCTAATTTATATATTTGTATTAAAAAAACCACTAATTCAAATACTTTTTTCATTTTAAAAAATAAATTTACAACTTTAAAGTATAAAATAATTCACAAATTAAAATATTAATTCATCTTTTTTTAATTAACAACACGATAATATAATTATTAAAATTATAATATTGTACTTAATAATTACGAATTTTGTTTATTTCTTAACATATATATTATGAGTTAGTATTCGTCAATTTATAATATTTAATTTAAAAAAATTAATTATTTAATTTATTAATATGTTAATAATATTATAGCAATTAAATTAAATTAAATCTTAATAAATATATTATGTTTTTTAATTGAGTATTAAATTTTTTTAATCGAGATAAGAATTAAAAAATTAACCTAACATTTTATTTATTCAAAAAATCATACCATTTAAACAAAAAATCCAATTAGTAAGTTCTTTTATGAATTTGATTTCATCATATTTATATTAAAAATAACATAATTGGTAATTGATTGAATTTAATTAATAAGCTTATATTTTTGTTTGAGAGTTAAAGTTTATATTTTTAAGACAAAAAGTAAATTTATATTTTAACCCTCAATTAAATTAAATTATGATAAATAAAAAAATGTAATGTTCTATTTTGGCACCCCCTCGTTATGTATACATATGTGCGCGTGTGTGTATATACATATATATATATATATATGTACACACAAGAGTTCATGTATATCCTCTATATTTAAAGTCGTAGGAAAAAGTACATGGGCTATTTCCGAGATCATCTCCCAAATATTTTATACATGCATGTAAAAATGAGTGGATCTCTGGAAAGTTCATATGATAAAGAGCCTAAATAAAAGAGTCTTTTTTTTTTTAAATGATAAAAAAAAAAAGCCTGTTCTAAGAAAAGAAATTAAGATAATATTCCCGCTTACCAAAAAATAAAAAAGCATCAAGAAATTTTGAGGATAAACTTCTACTATATTGTATAATTTACTATATTTAATTATAAATTTATAATACTAATTTTTAGATTATATAATTATTAATAATGTTATGATAATTAAATTAGATTAAATTTTAATAATATTATTATATTTTTTGATAAAATAAATATTTTATAGTAATTAAATTATTGATACCATACTTTAAATAGGGTCGAAATTATTTATATATAATTTTAATTAAGTAACGATAAATGATTGATAGAATTTAAAAAGAGTATTTCAGAATCAAGCAATGTTGATGTTGTATGATGAATGATAATTTGATGATACAAGAGAGAAGTTTTGTCAAAACAATAGAAAAAATTGTTCAACCAGTTGATGGTCGATTTGAAATTTTGGCTTCGAAATCTTAGTTAATTGAATATTCCGCTTCTAGTATTATTTATTTGTATTATTTTCTAATAATATTACTTAGTATTAATATCATATGATAATTTAAATATTTTTAAAGTTGATTTAAACTATAAAAAAATTTAAAGTTGATTTAAACTATAAAAAAATTTAATGATACAATTTGAATAATTTTTAAAAGTAAATGATTAAATAAGGTATTTTTGCTAAAAATTAATACTAAAAGCACCACATGATATTTTTTTCTTTTTAAAAATAGAAAATAAAAATAATGTGTTAATATTACTCACAATTATATATGTTGAATAGAGATAATTATATATTATCCATTCACATTATAGATAATAATAATATATATCTATTTAAAAATTTTAAAATATAAAAATAAAACTTAACTTTTAGTTCATTACAAATTTTAAATTATATAACTTAAATGTAAAAATAACTTTAATAATACATACAATAGTTATTTATTTGAAAATTTTAAATATAAAATAAATTTTAATTTGTAATAATTACAATTTATATAGTATGTAACTAATATATTTAAAAAATTATAATTAGTGTATAACACAATATTGAAATTTATTTCGTACGAAACTAAAACTATTTTGGACACATAATATTTCTTAAATGAATTATGCTGTGTGTGAGGTGGTTATGTAATTATTTGATTTTTGATGACTTCTCTCTTGAAGAACCAAAAAGTTTTATTAACATGTAACTAATATTGGGTTTTGGATTCCGTCCTATTTTAAAAAATTTAAATACTTTTGACTCTACTAATTTTTTAGCCCATTAAAGTTATTAAGATTTTTTTTTTGGTATACTATTTTAACCCTAAAAAATAGTATAAAAACAAATTTTTAACCACTAAAATAAAAAGTGAACATAAAAGGAAATTTTTGCTAGAAAATTACACCAAATATGTTTTGCTTCTTTCTACGATCTGACAGCGATCTTTATTTGAATCAGTCTGAACTTTGATGAGTATTTAGAAGACTCATTATTCTTCATTCTGAACGGTGGAGATTGATTTTCGACTGTTGAATTTTCGACACTTTAAGTTCGAAGTTACTGTTTACGTTTTTCTTCCCTACACCGACCAATTTGATTTTCTCCGACGATCGGACTGTCATTTGTGGTTTGATGAGTCTGAAATTTGGTGAGCATGTTCAGGATAAGTTGTTCTTTAATTGGAATTGTGGAGATCAATTTGAACAATCAGAACGCATCCGTTTCACATGAAGAGTAGTTGCTTTGGTGATATTTCTCAATTTCCTTATTTATTTCTTGTTGTTCGGTTGATTTGTCATTGAGTATTTGTTTGATGATTATAATGGTTGCTTATTGTTGTTGTAAACACTAATTTTTATAGTGAAAATATTTTTATTTGAATCAGGTGAGGTCCCATGGTTTTTGTCCTTCATATTGAAGGGGTTTTCCACGTTAAAAGTTTTGGTGTTTTTGTGTGATTGTTTTTGAGCAATTTGAGGCATATTTTATTTTATTTATTTTGGCTGAATTTTTACTTAGTTTTTACTCCTCATAAATTCATTCAAGTGTTTCCCCACAAGTGGTATCAGAGTTTAGTTCACTAATTCATTGGTTGATTGTGGATTTTCGTTTGTTTGTTTGAATGATGGAGGTGAATTGGAGTAAAATGGTTTATTTGGATGGTACAAATTATCATAAGTGGAAAGAAAAAATGAAAGATCTTCTTGTTGTGAAAAGATTGCATTTACCTATGTTTGCTTCTTAAAAGCCTAAGTCTAAATCCGATGAAAATTGAGAATTTGAGAATTTACAAGTATGTGATTTATTCGACAATGGGTAGAAGACAATGTGTTGAATCATATTACAAACGAAACAAATGCCAAAACTTTGTGGGAAAAGCTTGAAACCTTATATACTTCAAAGATAGGAAACAATAAGTTATTCTTGCTTAAACAAGCTATACGCTTACAATATAGAGAAGATAATTCTATACTTGATCATGTGAATGAATTTCAAGGTATCTTTGATCAACTGTTTAGTATGAGTGTCAAATTTGATGAAAATATTATTAGACTTTGGTTGTTGACTACACTTAATGACTCATGGAAAAATTTTCATGTATTTTTTACTAATTCTGCTCTTGATGGTGTTCTAACTATGCAGTAGCAAGGACTGGTGTTTTGAATAAAAAAATGAGAAGAAGAACTCAGGGAACATCTAGTTCACAGTTAGAAATCTTGGTTATTGAAAATAGATGGAGAAGTAAAAGTAAGGGTTAAGATCAGAATAGAAGCAAGAGCAGGAGCAAATCAAAATCAAGGTACAAAAACCTTGAATGTCATTATTATGATAAAATAAGGCATATTAAGAAATATTGTTATAAGTGGAATAAAGAGAACATAGTAGACAAATGGAAGCAAGAAAAAAAGGAAAATGACAACATTACTGATCGTGTTGCCACTACCACTTCAGATGACGATTTGGCTATAATTTATCAAGAGAATATGATCAATGTAGCCTAAGAAGATACTGTTTGGGTTATTGACAGTGGTGCGTGCTTTCATGTTACATCAAAGAATGAATTCTTCACATCTTATACTCCAGGTGATTTTGGGATTTTGAAGATGGGTAATGATGGAGTGTCAAATATGACAAGTATTGAAACTATTTATTTAGAGACCCGAAATAAAACAAAGTTAGAGCTCAAGAATGTTAGACATGCTCCACACATTAGGTTACATTTAATTTCCACTAGTAAGATTGATGATGATGACTATTGCAGCATTTTTAATGATGGGCAATGTAAACTCAGCAAAGATTCCTTAGTTATAGGTAGAGGAAAGAAGGCTTCGAACTTATATTGGTTGCAAGCTTCAATCTCTATAGATCTTGTTAATGCAGTTTAAGGTGATAGCTCATCATAATTATGACACAAGAGACTGAGTCATATTAGTGATAAGAGACTTAATTGTCTAACTAAAAGGAATTTACTTTCAGGATTAAAAGGTACAAGGCTAGACATATGTACTCATTGTTTGGTTGAAAAACAAAAGAGAGTTTCTTTCAAACATCATTCTTCGTCCATAAAAGATGATTTGTTTGAGCTAGTGCATTTAGATGTTTGTGATCCTTTGAATGATAAGTTATTTGGTAGTGCACTTTACTTTATGACCTTTATTGATGATTATTCAATTAGACATTGGGTTCGTACCTTAAAGTCAAAAAATCAAGTGTTTGGTGTATTTAAAGAATTTCAAGCTTCTCCTGAGAGAGAAACTGAAAAAAAGTTGAAATATATTTGCATTGATAATGGTGGTGAGTGTTGTGGGCATTTTGATGCATATTACAAAGAACATAGTATCAAACATCAGAAGACACCTCCTAAAACTCGTCACTTGAATGGTCTGATAGAAATGATGAACATAGCATTGACGGAGAGAGTCAGATGCGTGCTTTCAGAGTCTAAATTGTCTAACTCTTTTTGGAATAAAGTTTTATATACTGTCGCACATGTGATCAATTTAACTCTCACTGTTGCATTGGGAAATGATGTTCCTAATAGGTTCTGGTATAGTATAAATGTTCCTATGAATACCTACGAGTATTTGGTTGTAAATGTTTTTTTGCACGTTCCCAAATATAAAAGGTTCAAGTTAGATGCCGAGACTAAGCAGTGTATTTTCATTGGCTATGAGCAAGATGAGTTTGGTTACAAATGCTATGACCCAGTTGAAAAAAAAAGTTGTCAAAAACCGTGATATAATCTTTGTAGAATATCAGACTATTGAAGATATTAACAAAGTGGAGAAATCCAAGTCTTATATTGGTGATTTGATTGACTTAAACCCATCTCCTACAACTCATATACTTAATGCAGTTGAGGTTCATAATCATGATGTACAAAATAACAATCACAATACAGATGAGATTGGTGCTCCTGAATATGAAGCAGCTGATGTTTAATAAGAAGCACATGTTAAGAAACTTGAAGTTCCACTTAAGAGGTCTACTAGAGATCGAACATATTCTACTAGGTATTCACTTAATAAGTACATATTATTGACAGATGAAGAAAGACCTAAATGTTATAAAGAGGTAATTGAGAGTGAACAAAATGTAGAATGGATTGCAGCTATGAAAGATGAAATGCAATATTTAATTGATAATCACACCTTTAAATTGGTGCAGCTTCCTAAAAATAAAAAAGTCTTGAAAAATAGGTGGGTCTATAGAGTGAAACAGGAAGAGAATTCTAAATCTCCACAATACAAAGCCAGATTAGTTGTGAAGAGCTTCAGTCAAAAAAGAGGAGTTGATTTTGAAGAGATTTTCTCACTAGTGGTCAAGATGTCATCAATTCGTGTTATTTTGGGGTTAGCTGCTAATCTTGATTTAGAGGTTGAACAAATGGATGTTAAAATAACCTTCCTTCATGGTGACTTAGAGGAGGAAATCTATATGGAATAACTTGAAGGTTTTGTGGTGAAAGGAAAAGAAAATTATGTTTGCAAATTGAAAAAGAGTTTATATGGGTTAAAACAAGCATCTAGACAATGATATAAGAAGTTTGAGTCAGTTATGGTTCAATGGGGCTACAAGAAGACTATTTCTGATCATTGTGTTTTTATGCAGAAATTTTTGATAATGATTTTATCATCTTGTTGTTATATGTTGATGATATGCTCATTGTGGGTTCTAATTCTTCTAGAATTGATAGCTTGAAGAAAGAGTTTAGCAAATATTTTGCAATAAAATATTTAGGGCCAACAAAAGACATTCTTGGCATAAGAGCCATTCGCGATAGAAAATGCAAGAAGTTGTGGTTATCTCAAGAAAAGTACATCGAGAAGGTGACCAGAGCTAAGCCTATACGTACACCTCTTGCTATGTTTTTCAGATTGAGTATCAAACAGTCTCCTTTTAGTGAGTAAGAGAAAGAAAACATGCAAAAAATTCTTTATGCTTCTACAGTAGGTAGTTTGATGTATGCTATGATTTGTACTATACGAGATATAACTCATGCAGTTGGTACTGTTAGTAGATTTATATCTAATCCAAGAAAAGAGCATTGGAATGCCGTGAAGTAGATTTTAAGATATCTTTGTGGTACTACTAATTTAAAGTTGTGTTTTGGGATTAAGAAGTCTATTCTCAGTGGTTTTATAGATTCTTATTTGGCAGGGGATACAAATTTAAGAAAATCTAATTCTGGGTATCTTATTACTTTTGCAGGGGGAGCTGTGGCATGATAATCTAGGTTACAGAAATGTATTGCATTGTCTATTACAGAAGCTGAGTTCATTGCAGCGACTGAAGCATGCAAAGAATTGCTCTTGATGAAGAAGTTTGTGAATGAGCTTGACTTTACACAAAAGAGATATGTCTTATTTTGTAACAGTCAGAGTGCAATTCATCTTGGTAAGAATCTTATTTTTCATGGTAGATCCAAACATATTGATGTGATATATCATTGGATTCATAATGTTTTGGATTCTAAATAGTTTGAACTTGAGAAGATATACACTGATGATAACGGTTTTGATATGTGCATAAAGGTTTTACCAATAGTGAAATTTGAAACATGTAAAGTGGTTGCTGGTTTGGCAAACTCCTCCACATAATCGGGAGGGGGAGAATTGTTGGGTTTTGGGTTCCCTCCTATGTGGAAAATGTCAAATACTTTTGAGTTCACTTATTTTTTAACTCATTAAGGTTATTAAATTTTTTTTTTGGGTATAGCACTTTAACCCTAAGGAATAGTATAAAAATAAGTTTTTAGCCACCAAAATAAAAAGTGAACAGAAAAGGGAATTTTTGCTGAAACATTACATCCAACGTATTTTGCTTTTTTCTACGATATGGCAACGATCTTTATTCGGATCAGGCTGAAATTTGGTGCGTATTTGGAATACTCATTATTCTTCATTTTGAACGATGAAGATCAATTTTCGACGGTTAGATTTTTAGTACTTTCAGTTTGAAGTTACTATTCACGTTTTTATTCCCCTCACCGATAAGTTTGACTTTCTTCGATGATAGAATGATCATTTGTGTTCTGATGAGGTTGAAATTTGGTGAGTATGTTCGGGATAAGTTGTTCTTTAATCTGAATAGTGGAGATTAGATTTGAACAATTAAAACGCATCCGCTTCGTATGAACCGTAATTGCTTTGGTGATATTTCTCAATTTCCTTATTTATTTCTTGTTGTTCGCTTGATTTATCGTTGAGTATTTGTTTGATGATTATAGTAGTTGCTTATTTTTACTGTAAATACTAATTTTTATGGTGGAGCTCATTTTTACTTACATTAGGAGAGATCCTGTGGTTTTTATTCTTCATATTGAAGAGGTTTTTCACGTTAAAAGTTTTGGTATCTTTGTGTGATTGTTTTTGAGCATCTTAGGGCAGATTTTATCATATTTATTTTGGTTTAATCTTTACTTAGTTTTCACTATTCATAGATTCATTTAAGGGCTTCCCTACAACTAACAAGTATAAAATGCATACAAAATGTGCAAAGGGACTAAGTCTTCCTATTTATAAACTAGTAATATATTTATAAATAACATATGAAGGGAAATTATTGTTAGACTCGAACAATAATAGTAATTCTGACTAATTGTTGCACAATTGTTAGACTTATTATGATATACATATTCTCTAACTTTTTAGAGTTTTCTCCAGCTACAGCTTACGTTACAGACTCTTCCAACTTGTTTTATAAAATTTATTATATTTTAAAACAATTTTATATACCATAATGCTTTTTTCTCAAGAAAATGACTCCTTTATTATTTTATTTGTTTTTAAGCTAAAATAGTTATTATCATCCTTAACCTTTGAAAAACGTTCGAATTATATCATAAAGCTCTTTTTTGTTTAAATTAACTTTCAACGTTTTAAAAATATTCAAATATCCTGTTTACGTCCTTACAAGTTTGTACATGTTATTAATAACGTATGAAATTTTAAACCAATGGATGCCATGTCCATGACATGCGGTTTCTACCTATAGTCATTCAAAACAATGGACCCCTTTTCCATTTGTGCCATAGAGGCATGTTTGAGAACCAGTTTGCAAATAAAAAGTCTTGTTGTCCTCTACCATTTTTCCGTCCTTCCACCGTCGGCTTCATAGTGGGAGAATCTTACTGTTTCGCCCATTGGTTGATATATAAAAATACTAGTTATCGCAATCACAAATTTGCGAACCATATAAAAGTAATCTTATTGCCTCGTATAGATTGCGTCGTAATCTTTTTATCTACATCATAACATTTTTTTTTCCTCTATTTTGGTTGTTTGTTTTTTACTACTTTTGTATATGATTCAATATTTTTTTATTTTCTAAAATATTTATTTTAATTGTATAAATTTAGTAGTACTTAAAAACTTTGTATGCCTTTGTGTCTATTGTACTTATAATTTATGCATGCCGTACGAGTGGAATGTAATTAAGTTTGTCAATATTGTACAGTTTAGCATGGTGAATTTTTTTTTTTTCCCCACACTATGTAGTTTATATGCTGGAGTTGACTATGACATTTGCATGCACTTTATTTATTTTTATTATTTTCCTTGTTGTTTTAGTGAGAAAATAGAAACAATAAAAAAGAAAATATAACTTTCACCTTATTAAATACTGCTCGTATGAAAAATCACACTATAAAAGTAAAACAACTAATGGTGACAACGATTGCAAAGAATCCAATAGCGATGTGGTGAGGCTTTTTTGATATTTTCGACGATTAAATCGACGGTGGAAGAACAATGAAGATGGTGGAGGAAGAAGGCAAGGCAACAAGGCTTTCCAACAAGGAAATCGATGGTGGAAGAACAAGAAAGATGATGGAGGATGGCGAGACTCTTACTGGTAAAGGGAGGGGGTTCTCAAATGTGCCTCTAGAGCATATAGATGAAAAGAAATCCATACGGACACTACATATCATGGATGTGGCGGCACCTACATAAACTTCAAATTTCACAAGTCATCATGGTAAATACAAACTTCTAATGGTATCATTAAGTAATATCAATATTTTGAAAAATTAGAATTTGATTTAAATAAAAATAATAATTTTAAGAATTGGGAGTTATTATATTATCTGGGGCTTGGCGTCGTAGGCTTCGAGCTGGTCTTTTTTAAGTAATAAAATATTCAAATAAAAACTCAAAAGACTGTGTAACTTGGGAAGAGGGTAGGTTCTGAGAATGATGTGATGGTGATGATATTCAAATGAAATTTAATAATAAGGTAAGTTGAAAAAAAATATTCAAACAACATAGGAACCAATTTTGTTTTTTTTTTTGTTCATAAAATAAATTATCATTAATTTTACATTTATAATTATCACATCAGCGTATTACTTTATTTATAAATTTATATATTATAAATATAATCTAGTGACTAAAATTTTAATTAAATTTTATTCTAATAAAAAATTATAGAAAAATATAATTTAATGAAAATAGATATTAAAATAAATATTAGCAGCAAAACATTCGGTATGTTGGTGTTTTATTGTTTTGGATTTATTTAACTAAAAACTCAATTAAGAATAATTAAAATAAGAACTTTGCTTGAAAGGAACCACTTTGTCATATCATAGTTAAGAGCTACAAGACACTTTTCGAATCAGCCCTGCTTTGTTTGCTTCGTAGCAGAGCAGCAACCTACATTTATTATTGGTGTTCTTCTATTTTCTGTTTTTTATATTCTAAAAAAATGGGTATTAAATTTATATTTTATATATATATATATTTTTTTTTTTCTTTTTTGGGGATGATTTTACGTGATTCCTGGAAGAAAAAAATAAAAAATAAAAAAAATTGGGGTAGGGATATTATAAATTAATTACAATGACGCGGTTGATACGGCAATCGTACAGTTAAATGGCGTGGAAGCTTTTGTCTGGTGATCTGGGTTTTATATCAGATTGGGATTTTGTTTGTTTCTATGCATACAATTTTTCTCATACTTGTCTTTTTAAAACTCTCCATCCATGATGTCACGTGCTCTTTCTCTACTTAGAATTGCTCTTACCCCTGCCTGCAGAGTCTCTGTTCCTTCTGCTTCATATGATTGTACCTTCTCACTTTTCCATTTATAATAATAATTCAACTACCATCTTTTATTTATTTTTGCACACTGTAAAGTTAAAAAAAAAAAAAACTAATTACATTTACAATTTTGTTTTTGCATTTAAGACAAAAGGAACCCAAGAAATCAAAATGTTTTGACATGCTTGATTTCGCGTTCGTTTCAGAAATTAAATGACATGATTAGAAAACATGACGTTTAGTGGAAGGAAGAAAAGAGGGGAGAGGGTTTAATTTCAAAGTGGAAAAGAAAACATATACTTTGATAAGATTTAAGATAAACTAGGGTGTGAGGGAGAATTTTTAGATGGGGTTTATTTTGTTCTAAAGGATTAACAGTGTTGATTGAATTTTTTTTAAGTCCCTGTTTTTCTCTTAGAACTAGAAAAAGTTACATGAATGGCTGGAGTAGATCTTTAGATGAGAATGGTCCCAAAAGGATAAAAATCAAAGAAGAAAAAGGGGAAAAACAGAGGACGCTCTGAAATGGAGACAGAGAGGTACAGGCCTCGGATCAGAACACAGACTTGGGGCACATTATTGTCTTTGATATTAGGCTCCTCCATACGTGTACTTTTATCACCCCGAAGAATTTATTAGAAAAAAAGTTAGCAGGATTGTTTCTTTGCTTCGCTTAGTTTCTCCTAGTTTTTGTGTTCCACTTCACTGACGAAGATGTTTATTGTTAGGCTTTTCATGGGCATTCTCCCTGCATAAGAAACAAAACAAGTGTGACTTTAGGATATCGTTTTGTTGCATTATTATATTAGGGTTTTGCTTGATTTGGAGAGACGTGTTTGGCCGTTTGGGATTTGGGCCTTTTTACAAAAGCTAAGCACCTTTAGCTTTTTAGCTTTTAGCTTAAGGTGTAAAGCAAAGTTAATGGCCACCAGAAGACCACTTATCTGCTTATCCACAGCCAGTAGGCCGCGGGCCACAATAACTACGGAGGGAAACAAAAAAAGAGCAACTTGTGCATTAGTCTCAATATTTTCTTAGCAAGGAAGGAAAGGCCTTGATTTGCGACCATTTTAACTGGTAATTTTGAACCATCTCAAAAACAATTTCATACATTTGGAAGAATGACTCGAGCAATAAAATTACACTGATCTTTCAAATATGGATTGATTCTTGCATGTGGTCATCAAGTTGGTTGTGGGTTAATACTTCCCTGGCCCGTGCACTCCTATGTTGAAGACGTTGGTGTAATGTCTCGGACATTTGGTTAAAGAAGTCGGTATCCCATCGATGGATCAACAATGGATCTTCCGCATAACAGATGTATATAGATGTTACAGCACTCTCCACAACAACCATTGCCAGACCCACCTGAACAAGAACATTACGTGAGATAACAGATAAAAACAAGCATCTCACAAGGGCAGTTGGTGAAAGGGAAAAAAAAAAAAAGGAAAAAAACAAGGGGGAAAAAGAAACAAAGTGAAGCAACTTGTATTCACTGTAACATGATGTCCAGTTGATAGCAGCTGGATTTTCCAATTAATGTTGCAGTAATAGAGTTTATACGTGACAGAATCCCATATTTATCTTTTACTTGACAATTCAACGTGAAAAGATGAAAGAATGCCAGAAGACGGGACAAGTGACTATATCTTGAAAACGGGACAAGTGACTATATCTTGAAATTTTCAAAGAAAATGATCATTTAATTAACTCTGCTATCATAAACTGACTATATCTTGAAATTTTCAAAAAAATCAATTAATTAACTCTGCTGTCATAGATAAGCACCATCTGTATATCATTATTACAATATAAATTGCATTAAATTATGCATAAACTGGAAAAAAAAGTAAACAAGGGAAGCACGAGATTCTGATAGAATGGATGGGTTCATTAACTAAATATAAAGATATCTGATTCTGCAAGGTAAATAAAACAAGAACATAGCAGTGTAATTTAGAAAATCAAGTGAGCCCCAAAAAGGTCCACAGTGAGCTGCTGCCAGATAAACACACTAAATCCTAAAACCCAATTTCTAAATGAACAAGGTGCAATGCCCTCAAGAAATCCCGTGTAAGAAACTCCCAATGGAACTTACGAGAGGAAAGGGAGACACCTTTTAAGAGAAGAGACTTACCAAGACCATTCCCATCAACATTGCAGTAGAACCCACCATAATCATTCTGTCTCTGTATTTAATCCATGCCCAAACACCCGAGCAGGTTCCAGTAATAAGCCCTCCAAAAATAGTGCCCATCAGCAAAACAGCACCCGAACAATCATAGGCAACAAGTGCTTCAACCCCTGTTGATTGGAATAATTCCCAGGCATCCCTGGCTGAACGGTTAAAACCTTTTCCGTAAACAGCTATCTGATGGAGAAGAAAAGTAACAGACCATGCTAAGGTTACTCACTTATGCCACAATAGGTTACTTTCCACAAATCAAAGTAAGATATTAATTGAACAAATAAATCACCTAATAATTAAAAAAAGAAATCACCTATAAACTTATTGACTTTTGGTATGATGGGTAGGGTACGACAAGGAGTTCGTAAACCCTTTATGCCATCCTACATAATTTTTTGCAGATCTTTTATGAATAGAGTAAAATCTTTCGTTGGGTAATGTTATTTACCCATGAGAGGAAAAGAAGCACTACTCCACAAAGATACAATAAGCAGTATCCGATCTATAAAGGAAAAGCTAGAACGTTTTGGTCCTGGAGTCAATGAAGTATAAAAATAATAATCAAAGTGATCAGAATTACAAAAACTATTAAGAGGTCAGAATTATCTTTAGGATAATTAATTGTGCCAAAATGTTAAGTTATTGGGATTAATGAAACCAAAGTACTAAGAACTTTAACAAAAATATTTTCTATAGCAGAATCAAGTGGGTCAATTGCGGCTACTTTTACTTCTACTTCTATTCCTTGATAAAAATATTTGTAGAAATATTAGGATAAGTTATATTTACTATTACTGTTCACTTATTTTATTCTTGTTAAACAACCAAGCATCCGTAACAGAATGATAACTGTCATTTAGTATGAAAGGTTATTAATTTGTTTTGTTTTTTCCTTTCTGTTTTGCCTATAAAATGAGGCACAAAACTTGATGAAATAAGATGAAAAAAAAGAATTTTTCCTACTCTCAAAATCTTCATGGTATCAGAGCATATACCTAATCCAAATTCTTCAGCATCCCTCTTGCATTCAATAGGGCAATGGATGAACAGATTTCCTCTCCGCCCGAAGTCCTTTCAGGCTCCTATCTTCCGGTGCCTGACAACCATACTCTTATTGATCCGGCTCCTTCTTTTGTTACTGAGCATCGACTAAATATCTATAATGGTCGTTCTCGGTATTAATATTCATCCGAGGGAAAGATCAGGATAAATACCTCATTGGAGAGCTCTCACCACCTCCCACGAATGATCCAAATGCTCGGGCATGGAAAGTAGAGAACAATCTTGTTATGTTTTGGTTGGTGAACTCAATGACCATCAATATTAGAGAAAATTTTTTTTTTTATGAGACTGCGCACAATATCAGGGTCGCAGCCTATGAGTTCTACTCCACCCATGACAACACTTCTGCCATCTTCGAAGTTGAAGCAAAGTCTTCACGACCTGCGCCAAAGAGAAAAGACGGTAACCCAATACTACAATTTTCTTACCTGAAAATGGCAACAACTTGACGCTTTTGAGGAACATGTTTGGAGCTGTTCAGAGGACGCTAGAAGATTCCTAAGCATTGTGAAATAAAAACGAATATTCAAATTTATCTTCAGACCGAACAAATACCTCGACGAGGTAAATTACTAATATATTCTTTACTGTAATGTGATCCTAATCCATATTTCTTAACGTTTTCCCTTAAGCCAGTGAATAAATATTAGCTATCCCATCAACAAATTGGGAAGTAGTGGACATGTATGAAGTGTATATCAACCCACTATCCAACTTTTTTTTTTTAAAGTATCTGTATACTCAATACACAACATGGCAAACTAACACTTTTATCGACTTATTGTCGCAATAGCGTCTCATAGATCCATCCCACTGAATCTTCAATTTTTCTAAAATCATCTCCAACCATAAATAGAAGTTGACACACCCCTTGAGCCATATCCCTGAATTTTGACTTTGCACTAGATCGAACTATCATATTCTACTTCTTACTTCTTTAAATCACTATATTCCCTCCGAGAAATGTACAATATCCAAAAGTTGATCTCCTCAAAGCTAGTGATCCTGCATAGTCCTTATAATGTATGCTTCAAGAAGCAGCTATTCTTTCTTTTGAACAAAATTCCCTTTCTCGGAGTACTCTTCAAGTAGTGGAGTATTCTGCAGGAAACTTATATGTGCACATCTTTGGACCTGCACATGAACTGTCTTACCACAATAACTGCCTATATAATAGACGACTTGATATGTGACAAGTATATCAATTTTTCTGTTAGTCTTTGATACATTTCTTTATCCATATATGGGTCTTCTTCTGTCCATCTCAGTTTATAATTGGGATCAATAGGTGCATTAGCAGACTTAAATGCTAAATTTACCAGTTTTCTTTAAAAGGTCCCTAACATATTTTTGCTGTAAGATAGAATACTTAAGATTTTGAGTAGGCCACTTTATCCTAAAGAAATGTATCAATTTTTCCGTTAGTCTTTGATACATTTCTTTATCCATATATGGGTCTTCTTCTGTCCATCTCAGTTTATAATTGGGATCAATAGGTGCATTATCAGACTTAAATGCTAAATTTACCAGTTTTCTTTAAAAGGTCCCTAACATATTTTTGCTGTAAGATAGAATACTTAGGATTTTGAGTAGGCCACTTTATCCTAAAGAAATATATCAATTTTTCCGTTAGTCTTTGATACATTTCTTTATCCATATATGGGTCTTCTTCTGTCGATCTCAGTTTATAATTGGTATCAATAGGTGCATTAGCAGACTTAAATGCTAAATTTACCAGTTTTCTTTAAAAGGTCCCTAACATATTTTTGCTGTAAGATAGAATACTTAGGATTTTGAATAGGCCACTTTATCCCAAAGAAATATTTTAATTTTTCCGATTCTTTAACCTCGAACTCTCTAGCCAAACATTACTTGAGGACCACCTTTTCTCCTTCATCATTCCTTGTAACCCATCCTAATATACCTGCAAGAATGGAAGCTATTTGTCTATGTGGCTGGTGCAGCTTGCCTGTTTGGTAAAGCAACCGCATCTGGGGTGGCTAAGTAAAAAGGGCAATGCGCAGCTGAGCCGTAGCAGGAGGGGTGGTATAGGCAGGAGTGTCCGCGGCTTGTGGCTTGCAGCTGCAGGAGAAGAAGTCACAGCTTACGGCTGGGTTGCTGACGCTGTTGGCGATCAAAGCCAATCTTGTTGCAGGTGATTGGCAGCCGGCAGTGATAGGCGGCTGGTGGTGGTGGTGGCTGGACTATGGTGGTCAGCTATGAAAGTCGACCCCCTTTTAGTTTATATATATATATTTGGCAATTAAGGCAAAAAAAAATTGTAAAAGAGTAGAATTTTTTTTAAACAAAGGCTTTGAAACCATATGAAAGAATAAACTGTTATATATTCCATTGGATATAGGGCCCTATATAGAGAAGTGAATATTAATAATATAAAGAAACAATATTAATAACAAAGATCACAAAGATTGGGATATATTAATAATGTATCATTTACCCTAATGTAACCCTAATGTATAGATAGCTTCTTGAGAATTTATAAAGCCACTCTCCCCCTCCTAAACTTGCTTCTTCTCGAGCATAGAGCTAAATGATCAAAAGCCTCCCAAGAAGCATGTGTGTGAGACAAACCTTCCCAGTGAATCAAGGCCTCTCTCTGCACAACCGACACACAATAATCCAGGATTGCTTGAGGTGTAGGGAAAGGAACACCTTGGCAAACCACATACAACAAGGGTTCAACCGATTTTACACCATGAAATTTCTTCGTACAAAAATGGAAAACAGGATGAAGCTTGGATTCAAATGGCAGCGCCAAATGATAAGCAGCATTACCTGCTTTGTCAAGTAATTCAAAAATACCCATGGAAATGATGACAAATCTTTTGATTGCATTCCAAACAGAACGAAATTAGCCTGTAGGCTGCAGGCACAATAAAACCCATTTATCAACTAGCGTAGGAGAGATCCATGTGATGCCCATCATAGTGATGCTTCATAGCATTCTGGGCCTTTGACAATCTGTTCTATAGAGAGGTTCAAGATCAACTGCCTTCATCTCAGACAACCCAGGGGAGGGTGACCATAAACAACCTCAACGGGAGTAGCTCGAAGAGAAGTTTGATAACTGGAATTGTAACAGGATGCAGTGAAGGAAGGAGAAATCTGGGCTGTGCTTGGAATCAGTGGGGTCATGGCAGGTTAGGTGAAGACCGAAATTTAGGTTTGGGGGGTATTTGTGGTTGAAGGAAACATGTGGAGATTATCCCATCAACTATATTTTGGGTGGTGCGGAAGAGATGAATAAGAGGATTTTTGATGAGGTTGAGGATGCTGATGATTTTGATATTCTAAAAAATAAATGGTTCCAGAAACTATGGAGAAGTTGACAAATCTTGTGAATAATTTGATTAATTTGTAAATTTTTATACCTGTGCTGCATCCCCTTTGTGCCTATAGAAATATACTATTTACAACTTTTTATTTAAAAAAAAAACAGTATGCAGTGGAGGACACCCAATCTACCTACTTGCATAGTTGATTACTAGTGTCGCAATGAAGATTCATCTCCACCATTCTACTGACTACCTAGGTTTGCTCGTCCAATTGAGGATGGGAGGCAGAACTAAAAGAAAGCTTGACCATGCTAAATTAATTAATTTTGTCCAAAAGAGGTGATTATAGTAACATCTCTTATTTCTGACCAAAGTTTCTTGCAGCCCATGCAACTTAAAAAACAGTATCATGGAAGAGTCTACTAACCTTAACTGCTGTATAAGGATGGGACATGGGAATAAAATTGGCATATTACGAAAGACAATCAACCACAAGAATTGAAACTTGCTTACCTCAAGGTGGAGGGAGACCTTTCACAAAATCCAAAAGAAAAATTCAGCCCATCTTTGTACTAGAACTAGAAGTAATTGCAATAAACTTGCCACTTGTAGGTGTTCAACCTTATGATAGTGGCTAGGAAAAGAAGTGTGGACAAAGTGTCAAACCAGCTCTCTCATGCCGTTCCAAAAGAAATCAGCCATAAGTCATCTCAAGGTTTTCTGAAATCCGTAATGGGCTTGATTGTGAATGCAGGTAGGATAGTGAGAATGGAGAAGAAAGTCATTTACTTACAGCCCAATGAAAGATTATATTGCCGCTTGAAGATTTCCTAGGTAATATCTGTTTTTGAATTGGCAGTCTAAATCAAAAGATTACATTGCTGCTTAAAACACTTCCTACATAATCCATTTTATCCCATTCAACTTTCGAAAATCAAAACTGAATATCTCCTTCTAAATGAAAAGATGTTAACCCAACTTTTTCCTCCTCTGGAACACATTGCTGTTTAAGAAACATTCAAAGAAATTACGCCAACCTAGAGGATCAATCACATCATGGCAAGAATACTTGGGATCAAAGCCGGGTGCTCCTGTAAATCTTCCCCTTGGCCCTGTCAGCTCCCTCCTACCTCTATTATATTATCCTCACCAACTTCAAGCCAACCTGCTGTCTCCCAGCTGATAATTCTCTGAAGAATTCCTTGAGACGACCCGTAGTAAGGACCTGTTGCTTTTCTATGAATTGTTCATATTGCGTGTGATCTTGTGCTTGGTCTCATTGCTACAACTTGAGAAAACACTCAAATTGTCATTGAAAAGAATGGGAGTCAGCCATAACTACAGGCTCCAATACTGAATTGTATGCCCTACGCACTAAATCTAGTTATATGTCTCTATAAACTAAAATCGAATAAAGAAAGACCAGAGCCTCAGGTTTTTGCTTCCTTTTTAACCTATCTTGATTGAATGCGTGGATTCGCCAAGAGAGAGCTCAAAGATCTCCTAGAGTTTGAAATATTCAAGAAACTTATGAACGATATCTGCCTATTTACTCCAACTTGAATAGCCTTTTTAGGGCATACATTGATATGACATAACTGCTTCCACAAGAGTATGAAAGACCTCCTCAAGAGTAATATAACTGAGCGCATAATTTTCAAACATAAAAAGCAGGCGGTACTGGTAACTTTAAGTCACGACTGCTAATTAGACACATAAATTGTTAAACAGAGAAAACAAAGACTTAAGCAAGGTGACTAGGCCTTCTTCTTATGCTCCCAATGTGAAAATCTTTGTAAATTCAACCACTGAATGGTATCCTTAAATCTGATTAGATTCTTGAAAATACATAGCAAACTGCCACTCTCACACCATCGTTACCGCTACTAAGCTCTCACCTTCACTAGTGCCCATTACCGCCATCACCTGTCACCATTACCATCATCATCACTGCTATTGTTATCACCATCCTTGTCATTACTGTTGCCACCACCGCTGCCATTGTTGTTGACAATACCACCACCAGCACTACCACTGCCGCCATCACCACTGCACCAATACCATCATCATTGCTGCTACCACAATTATCACTATTGCCACTATCATTATCATCATCACTATTATTGATATTTCTCATTGCTACTTTAGGATCACCATTGCCACAATTATTATTATTGTCATCACTATGATTATCAACCTACCCCTGTTGTCACTATTTTCACTGTTGCGCAGTTATTACAGCAGCTAGAGTCACTACAACCACGATAAGTTATATGAATTAGGAAAAATGTAATATGGTGTTTTGTGTTATCTTAATTATTTTTTATCCAGTCATCTCAAGAGATGTCAAGGACAATAAACATATCCATCAAGACCCTTGCAAGATCGAACAAAAATAACAAATTTTAGTTGTCTTGTCATGTTAAGCATTTGACACGGTAGAATAAGGCAACTAAAATTAACTTTAAATGACATGGATATGAATCAAAAACTGAAAGAATGTTCAGTTAAGAGAATTAAAATTGGATAAGAATTGAATTTTAAAATGATATGGATAAAAAATCCAACTATGAGGAAATCATGAAGTTGAATGCTCTAAAGATTTCTACAACTTGTGATTGTTTGGAATTTGGAATTTTATGTTTGCATTATATCATGTAAGTACAAACATAAATCATAGAACACTATTATTTTGCAAAAGGCACATAGAAGTAAGAAGGTAGGAAAGTGTTCGGATAACGAAAGGTGTAGGCATATAAACATGGTAAAAAACCTTTAGAAGATCATCCATTTTCTCCGGATGATATTAACTTTAGAGGACGAACATTAAATGTGATGTCAAAGTTTTGATAGTTGTTGCATTATCCTAGCCTACCACTCAACAATCAGATAGATTATTGGTGCAGAAATCAAATTACCTGGACATATGCATACTTATTGAAGAAACGTACAAGAGTCTCCACAAGATGAAACAGAAAATCAACACAGCAAAGCAGACACTCATTGCCTCCAATCTTCGATCTGAATCCCCGGATCTAAAATGCATTCTACGAGTTAACAAAATGAACACAAAAAGAGAAAGAGAGGTTCTAAACAGGTACTTAAATATGAAATAACATTGCCAAACCAACTAGAGTATGCAAAAGCTCGGACGATACCTCCCACCGGAGAGTCCGGATAGCAGCAGTGAAAAGCGAGCCATAGCAAATGCTGCCAAAAGATGTTGTCGTAGCATATCGTAGAGACTTCATCAATGGTTTATGAGGCATTGATGATGCTTCTCGACCACCATGAATAAGAACAAGAAACACCATTCCTGATACTATAACATGTACAGTATTACAAAGGACAGCACCGGTCCAAAATAAGCTTACAGATAGAACCTGCATATGCAAATTACGAAATCAGTGGCGACAGTATTTCCAACCTGCCAAAGTTTTACCATAAAAGACTGGCCCCTATACTTCTAACAGTTCTTGAGATTGAATGCAGTACAAAACTTGCCAGCTCACCAAAAGAAGCCACCAGCATCCACCATCACCCAGACTTGAAGCCACAACACCAGCTGCTCCAAAAGACCATAATCCCATCCATAAAAGCATGACTACCATGAAAGCATATGCCACTTTCATAACCTCAGGAAGACTCCAAACCATCTTCACGGCTTTTTGCAGCACTAGCATCGTAAATGGAAGTCTATGGAAGACACTACATGGTCAGAGAAGACTGCAAAGGATCTGATTATTCCAATTCTGATTTATCCACTTCTAACTGTGTTTAAAATATATATTAGACACATGACAAATATTGAGGTTTACACACATATATAATGTTTTTGAAAATCATGATTCTGGAATTAATCAGTAAAATAAATGTTTCCATTGGCATTTATTGAATTCAATGTATTCAGAAAAGCTTAATGAGAATACAGCATTCATCTCTACAATAAAAAAGAATAAAAGAAAAACCCCTACAACATTAAATAATGTTGATGGTTTCAGCCTTCCAGCCATTCAATCACTCATGTTGCAGATGCTATCATTAAAACCATGCTGCATTTCTAACTATCAACTTTTCAAATTTTGTACAAAAATGTGAAATTGCCACCAATTGAGAGAGCATCTTCTACCATTAACTGCCTCATAACATCATGTTTTCATTCTACATCACGTATGCATTTTTCCTTTCTCTTTCCGACCGACCTAAACATTTTTGTCCTTGTTCCTACTTGACATTCAGTAGCTAGATTTTGGCCCTTGCCACAAATAACCAAATTATTTACCATTTCCATCACTTTCAAATTCAAATTGATTTCAGATTAGATGAAGAGTAAAGTTTTCCCAGAAAAATTAAATCAACACAATTTTTGGAAATTATAAGTTCTTTCAGGTCCTAAAAGAAGCAAAAAATTCTCTATGCTTAGTCAAACAAATCTCAGAATGCAGCTAAACAGACAGAGAGTCTCCAGGATGTACGTTTTCTCTCCTCCAAAACTTGATAGGAGAAAAAAATGGCCAGCAATTAAAAGAAAGCAAAGACAAAAAGAGAAATGACAGTCTGAACTACTTGTTTTCTAGTTTTTGAATCTCAGAAAAGATTAAAAGTTTTAAACCATAGCCTCAAATAATTAATAAATTTTAAAATTAGAATAGAAATTGCTTAGGACGGATCCTCATCATTGCTGCACAGCATACACAAATCAAATGGAAAAATTACATATCTTGGAGCTATGCTTTACCATATCTTGTATGAACCTCGGCAGCAACATAATTGCCTTACATATTTGGGAGCACATACACATGTCAAAGCATATTTATCCAACAACAATGAAATAGTACAAAAACAATGAAATAGCCTTACATCTCGGTGGGCAGATACAAATGTCACAGCAAACTTATCCAAAAACAATGAAATAGCACAACAACCATATGACAGATTTCACTATTGCCACGCATCTTCAAGTCATATTCATACTGAACACAAGTCATCACATACCTGTCTATAACCGATACAATGTACAAGAACTGTAATGCAGCACCAGTTGCAAAAGCAACACCCCAGAAAAACTGCTCGCACCAGAAACATAGGACACTAACCACGGCAAGATAAGTGGTCAAAATGTGCACGGAGACTTTTATCATTTCCTTTGCACGAGAACCAAGTAACACCAACCAAGTCCACCCAAGAGCAGTCCCAACTCCACCAGCGGCAGCATAAAGAGGCCAATAATTCTCGGTTAAACCACGATGATTCTCCAAAATTCTGTTGGTGTATCTATCAATATTTAACCTATCTGATTTTTTAAACCTATTGAGTCCAAGAACTGCGAGTACAAATCCTAAACCAATCAAGTGAAGTATAAAGATCCCCAACCAGAAGACATCACGCCAGTGACGTGACTCAGTAGCAAGTGTTTGATTACCGTCACCACTTCTTTGATTCCTCACAACATTCTGAACTCGCAAAAAGCCAACATTACGAAAACGGAAATAAACTTGAGAACTTTCTTAATATATAGACATTTAAATGAATACGTAACCTAAAGTATGTCTATATATATCATATATGACGATGGGTGCGGGAACTTTAGAGTGAAAGTGAGAATACATAAATGTAAATATGTGATACAATTAGTGATTTATAAACTGAATACAAAATGGAAATAGAGACGTTGAAGTTCGAAAGACAACGAAGCCAATCAAAATCATTGTAATCGTAAAATCAGAACGAGACACGAACTCGTCGGAAAAAGTGAAACCATGAATTTCTCCAAAAAAAAAAACTGAAACCATGAAATATACCATAAACGAGATGACCAAAATCGAAGTGATTGACAGCCGTAAAACTTTACGGATAAAGGCTTGAAGCTTTGAATTTATTAGTTGCTTTGACAAAATGATTTAGCCAATGCATGATCAAGGTAACCAAAACCGGACTCGTATCGTTTTTTTTTTTTTTAAAGAAAAAAAGGAAAGAAAACTGGCGAACTTAAGTTACTAAACACAGAAAACAAATAATCCGTTACAGTTTTTTTTAATAATTAAAATATTTGAACCGAAAAGAACTTGCCATCAATTTCTGCAATTCAGGAGAAAATGTTCACTTCATCAACGCAAACTTAGTGAAGTAGACAGAACATAAGAGAAAGATGGGAGAGAGGATTACCTGATCGACAGCAGAGACGGAAGCGGAATCAGAGGAGGAGATGCTATGAGAGTCGCTCATGGTTGAGATCATCAGTCCTGATCAGAGCATTGTTTATGATGAAATGTCAGAGAGAGAGAGAGGGAGAGAGACAGAGAGTAGTAAGAATAGATTTAATATGAAGGTAAAAGGAGAGAGAAAGAAAGTGACGAAAACGTGAAGAGCAGGGGTAACAGAGAGAAAAAGGTCAACTAAGGTTCAAAGTAGGCTTAGGGAGTTAGGGTTTATTCCCTTCCATTGTCCAATGGAGGGGAAACTGGAAGTAGAGAAATCAACCCAACGGCACGATGAGCAACAACAGAAAGACGCATCGGTTGGCACATAGACCAGACTAGAGAGAGACGTGAGTTTTTTATTGGTGGGGTTTGATAGTGGCACGGGCCGTTTCCCAGTAACCGTAAACGGAGCGGCGTCCCGTTTTGCTTTCTGTTGTCCCTGGCGGACTTAAATTTCCTTTTATTTTCGCTTTAATTACATTTTTCACCCAGAAAAACTCTTCAGTTTCTTTTTACATAATTTTGGACGCAAAAAGAAAAAGTGGGAAAAGCTTAGTGAGGGAGAAATCATTGTTCTTCTTCTTCTTCTTCTTCACCTTGCTTGCCTGTATAAATAAAACGAAAGAGTAATATAAATCCGTAAATCAATTTTAATTTTAATTTTAATTTTGGATGATTTGTATAATTGCTTTAAAATATATTATAAAAAAAAAAATGGTAAACGAAATTATAGGCCGGGGGGATTCTGTTTACATAATTTTGCAAGAAGCAAGTTTTTGTTTTGTTTGAGATTCTGAATGATACCTTTATCCACAAATCTTCCTACTTGTCTACTTCCATAACTGTCTGTCCGGTGAAAGGGACGGATTAAAGGAAGGAGCAGAGACAAAAAGATAGTAGACAAATGGCGGTTATGACACGTAAGTGACTGTAGGAATCTCAAATGAATTGTAGAGTAGAGGATTGGAGCTCTGGCGCAATTAAAATGAACACGAGTTCCATTCTTACCTGTACAAAAGGATGGTTGCCTTTAACTAGTTGTTCCAGCTGGTTTTGGGCGTGCATGTAAAATACGCAATGATGCAAAGGTGCGTTTGCTGCTGCTTTTTTGATAAAAAAATATATATATATAAAGAAAGGAAGAGTATAATAATTGGTAAAGGCAATTAATTGTAAAGTATATATGGGTGGCCATATCAGAGCATCAATGCGAATGTGAAACAGAGGGGCTGCTATTCATGAACCATGCTTGGGTACTTTTTTGGGCTCAACAAGATACTGGATGGATTCTCTTTGTCCGCACTTTTTGTAATGGCTGTTTAATTACAAACATATCTTATTGCTATCGTGCAAATTAGGCCGACCCACATTCAGAATTTTCATTTCATCTGTTTAAACCAAAAAAAAAAAACTTATAAGGATGATTTTGACTGGTATTCCCACAAAGAAAAAGTTTCGGGCGAGAGACCATTTCCTGAATGTGGCCCCGTAAATGCTTTCAAAACAAGTGTCGAACTCGGGTCCACTAGTCCTTCATAGCTAAGCTAACGGGCTGGGCTTAGTTTATTCGTCATTTTCTTGCGAAGAATAGAAATGAATTTCATAGTGTGAATCCCTTTCTAAATAGTCGAGTCTTTTGTTGGGATTGTAACATTTTTACTAACAATATTTTACTTATCCTTAAAGTTGTTGAAGACACTTTTTATGAGCAACAATTTTTTCTGACCATTGAAATTGGAAAATGCTAGAGAAGCCCAATCTCGCAAGTCAAAACCAAGGCAAAGAAGATACACACATGGGAAAATAGAAATCATGTTAACGTCAGACAAATGGCAATGGCAAAAGATAGTCCATTCAATATATTGCCATAAATTCGTCGGTGATACCTCCATGGAAGCATGCTTTTGACGTATAATACATACTTCTTCCCAGAAAATCAGTTTCATACAAAATTCTGCATCATCAAAGCCCACGTAGTGAAAAAAGAGGAGAGAAAAAAAGCGCATGTGAACTGTTTTTTGCCAGTAAAAAGTTTCTTTAATTAAAATATTGCACCCGCACGAATAAAGTTGATTCCTGTCAAACTAAAGTAATTAACAATTATCGAGATAGTTAAACGCTAACACCAAACTAATTTGACCAAATTTTATTGATAAATTACTTTTTAAAAAAATTAAATTAATTAATTAATTAATTAATTAACACAAACTTAGGCGTTAAGTTCGCCATGCAGTTACCAACACAATCAGTCTACTGCCAATTTGGCCAAACCACAAGATTCTTCTTTCAAATTTTCAATAACAGCATCTACAGCGCAACGGTCATATTAATCCCCGTGCTCCGCTAAATATTAACCCCATACGTTCCACAAATTTACTATACATGCCATTACATCGCATCAACGATCGCTTGCCGAGTGGTCCCACCACATGCCACTTACTTCTACTGGACGGGGACCCACACCCTTTCACTTACCCCAAACGGGTTTAAACGACCATAACAAACAAAATCTTCTTTTCTTTTTTTACCGCGTGGTAAAACCGCTAATATAATAACCTAAACGGCTACGCAGATAAATAAGTCAAAACATAACCTGTCTGTTTCCGTTGCTGTTAAAATAAACTCCTAGCATTTATTGGGCGAGAACCCAACGAGAGAGTTACTGATATCGAAACCGACACGTGTCCCCTGCTGCTGCACGTTTCCGATGATTGATAACGATGACGATGTGGGCGCGAAGGCGAAGCAAAACGTACCATCGGAGTCAACCGGAATCAGGAAATTCTTCGCCGGTAACGGTAAAGCTTTCCCATCCGGAAAGTGAAATGAAACCGTTGGAACCTCTACGCTACTCCTCGACGATAAATCAAAGCATGTGTCAAACAAAGCCACGCTGCTTGCTGACGGCAAATCATGCGTTCCCCTGGCGAAGGCGTCACGAAGCGAGTTGTAAGTTTCAGTTTGTAGCCGAGTTACGGCGGTGCCAGAGTCCACGATGATTCCGCCGTTTCCTGACTCGTCCATTTCGAAGGATGACTGCGGAATCGGGAGTAACCGGCCGCCCACACTGATCCCGGTTAGACCGAGGTAGTAAAAAGTGTCCAGCTCGTGGTTGCGTAGTAACGGAGCGGTAACGGCGTCGGGAGATATAGGTGAGTTGAACTCAATGGTCGAGGCGGAGTCAGAATCACGGTCCACGAGGCAGTAAGAGAAACTAGTGCTGTTGAGCTGGGAAGGAAACGACAACGAGCCACCACCAAGGCCGAGCAGGCCAGCCGCGCCAATAAACAAGCCCTCGTTGTTGTGACCGCAGCCAAGGGCTATATTATTGATCGAAGCCGAGCCGAGTGTGATTGTCTCGGTGACGAAGTCCCCGACTGTGTATGAACCATCGCCATAGGACACCTCGTAGAGACATGTCTCATTGCGACACTCGTACATGTCGAGTGCCTTGCATTGTTCGGTTTCGCATGAGAGAGGAGAGTAAGAGGCCGATGCAGACGGCTCGAAGATTGGGTCGGCTTGCTGGTAGCAGTCGGCGCAGGGTTCGCATTGCACCCAGTTGATATCACTGCCTGTATCGAGCACCATATACACGGACTTGGGTGGTTTACCGATTCCAACTCGGGAGAAGTACTCACCGCTTCCCTGACTAGACCCGGACACAATGGGTCCCTGCAAATCCTCTGCCTGGAACTCGAACCCACTATCAAGAGGTTCAAGATTCGACTTTGAGACACCGTTGACAGCCAGATCTAAGCGAGCCGTGAGGGATTTAACTCGGGCTGAGTCGCGCTCGAGTCTAGCCAATGTCAGCGACTTGTAGTCTTTATGCTGAGTTTGTTGAATGGTAGTTCTGGAATGTAACTGCAAAGTAAGCGGAGATGACGAAGATGGTGAGGAGAGGCTCTGTTCTTGAGGGTCGAAGCTAAAAGGTTTCATTTGGGGGTTAAAAGAGAAAACATCCTTGGTTTTCTGGATAGAAGCTGCGACATCAAGAACTGAAACTTTTGAGCTGTGTGGCAAAGTTCGGCAACGGACAAAGGGAGAGGTGAAGAGGAAACCAGATAAGAGAAAAGAGAAGATAGAGCACCACATTTTAGCCACTGAAAGAAGATGATAGCAAATGCGAGAAGTGGGAATGGTTCAGTGGGAGGTCACGGGAGGGAGTTTATAAACACTACTAGGTTGTAGTAAGGTTGACTAGTGAGTAAGAGTCACGCCGGGCTTGCTGGGGGAGAAAAAAGAAAAGGTAAAAATTGGAGGGTGGAGGAGCTTTGGATGAAACCCAGCGGGTCAGACACAAAAAGATTGAGGGGATACAAGAAAATATTTTTAAAGATTAGATTTCATGGAAATCTTTATCACTTTCTATCTAATCATCGTCTTTACATGTTTATTATCATAAACTTCACAAAATCCAAATTAATTAGGATTCTAATAACTTAATTAGCATTACTATGTATACCCATCATTACCTTACAAATAACTTAATCCAAAGAAAGTTGCAGAATAAATAAACTCCCGTGATTTGTGCCTGTTTATTGTTAAATCTATTAAACATACAAATCACGAAGTATTATACCCATAATTAGCTTGTCCTTCACTCCTCTGCTTTTGATCTGGTGGACCCACATTAGATCGAATTATTGCCTTAATTGATGGAAGAGGACTTTTTTTTCTTCTTTTTTTAATAAAAAATATATAACATTGGGTGGCATGAGAAAGATAAATTATTTTGGTAGTAAAAATATATAAAATAATTTATTAAAATGATTTACTCTTTATGCACAAATCATCTTATGTTTATTAATATTTATATAATTTTAATAATATAATAACTATTTGAATTTGAAAACAAATACGTGTAAAATATATTACACTTTAAAGCATATTATTGGGTCAAAAAGTTAGTTTGAATTTAAAGAGTATTTTAAGTGGAGCTTTTTGTACTTGCCATGATGAAGACGACTATTTTTAAGAGGTTAAAATTACTGCAAGTTATATTGCTTTTTAGTTGTGTGATGATAATGCTCGTGCATTGTATCTCTGTAAAGTACTGTCTGTCGACATGGTAAATTTTGATCATTTGGTCCATGTTACTTGATTTCATTGCTTGTTACGGCAACAATGTCCATGTGAATTTAATCTAATTCCCCATATCTTGATCAATAGTAGAACACAAGGAAATCAGTTTATTTTACCAACAGACAGGAAAATACCATGTCTATGGAACAATGAAATTGAGAACAGACCCACCTGTACTTCAAAGCTGTTGGAGCAAATTTTAAGTTATGTTTTTTTTTTTTTTTGCTTTTTCTGCTTTTTTTGCTTCTAGCTAATCAATTATGTACACCCTTCCACTCCACATATATATATATATATGTATATATACACACACACGCACGCACACACAAAAGTTAAAAATTAAAAATTAATTTTTATTTTAATCTTATTTAAATTTTGTATAATTTTTTCTAAATCTATCTATTCCAATTCAAGTTGGATCAAAACTAAAAAATACATATAAAAATTAAAATAGTATGATGTTTAATCCACATTTATGTGGAGTTTAGTTTTGTCCAATTCAATCCACATTCTCTTAATTTCAAGTAATTAATGGTTAATGGGCCGTTTGAACGCACAGAACGGGTATGGGCTTATGGTGACACTTGGACCTAACCCAAATAACCCATTGATACTGGGATTACAAGGCCCAGGCGAGGATACATTTATAATATAATTGAAATTATATGATATAAGCATTTATTACAGTGTAATATTTACTTAAATAAATAAATAATAATAATAATAACAAGACGTTATCATATCTGCCATATTATATTTTATTTTATTCATTTAAATAACCTTAACATTAATTTGGAAATTATTTTCAAATTTGTACATATTTTAACTAGAAGATGGTAAAAATATTTTATAAATAATGAAATGTCAACCCATATATAATTTTATATGGTATTGAAATAACATATCCTAGATTTTATCAAAATCTTTGATAAAACCCAGCATGCATTATTTTGATTTCATATAAGGCCATCTCTAAATCAATGTTATTATGTATTTGCATAATTTTTTTAATTAAACTAAATTTATATATATATTTAAAGTTATGTGGTTCAGTTGAATAGTAAATATGTTTAGATGAAATTAAAGAAAAATGTACAACCTTAAGTTTAAAAATAAAAATATAAGTGTAAAGAAAAAAGTAGAAGATAGATGAATTGTATATATTAGTTTATTGATTAAGAATTATAAAGAAATGCACTAGTATTGATAAGCGAAGAATAAGGATTTTTAGGGTTTTCTTGAAAATGGAGGAGGAGAGAAATAAACTTTGTTTATTACATAAATTTTTTTTTCTAATTTTTATTTTATAAATTCGCACGAACTTATGCACAGAATTCTTGTAACAACCCCGTAAATTCAAAAGAAAATATATAATAATTTAAATACAAAAGTAAAATAAAATGTTAAGATTTACATCCCTTATATAATAATTTAAAAGTAGTAAACAATATTATGGAATGATAATTTCATATCCATTCACAATAAACTAAATTATAACTATTTCTCATTTCACCAGCCTACCAGTATCCATAGGGGTTTATAGGGGTGTCTCTGCTACACGTGAACCATTTTCCTTAACAATTTCAATTACAGGGTCGTCTCCATACCTTGTCCGGTATGAGTGCCAAGACATTAAACATAAATACTTCGTCCGGTATGAGGGTGAAACGGAATGTCCTTATACCTCGTCCAGTATGAGTGTCAAATTATTAAGTCTCCATACTCGTCCGGTATGAAACAATATTCACGGTAGAGTTCCCTATGTATCCGGTCCGTACACCATCTCCAAAGATATCTAGTAAGCCTGTCATTCCATCTATTTATTTGATCACACCCCTATCCTGTTTTCCTTTAATCTCCATTACCAAATCAAATATAATCACATAAATAAATAAACATGCATCCAGTAATGCGATCATGTCTCAAATCCCAAATCAAACAGTAGTCAGGTAAGATAGTAATACATACATTTAAACAATAAAATAGATAAGTCAGATACTATCATGCTTTTAGACTGTAAAAGAAATCAACAGAGAACAATATCCGGTTCGGGCTCAATTAGCAATTTGTAATTAGTTATGCACATCTATTTTATTTGTACAAAATATCGTATTATTATTTATTTAAACTTCAATTTTATGATAGGAAATAGGGTGAGGGGTTCTTACTCGATCTGACGTCGAAAAGGTAAACAGTTTACTGCTTCTACGAGCAGTCTCTAGGGAGTGAATCTGGGTCGTCCATCGCAATTCACTCTGGACCGTTCAATCAATTTTAATTTGACTGTTCGATTACGTTTGGGAGGGAGCGCATCCAGGCCGTCCGTGTGCACTGGAACGGATCTCAGTCGTTCGATCGCGCGCACGCAGATTGTCCACGTGACCCCCCCGCGTGGCTCCCCGTGTCAGCACCTCTGCCACTTGGCGCCACCTGATTGGTCAGGGCTGCTGATCAGGCGTCTAACATGACAAATTTTTTCTAAATTGCGTTTTAACTGCCAGTTTCTGATTTTTCTTTCAAAAATACCATCAGAACCTAATTTTTCAACTATTTTTTTCAAAATTATTTTTAATTTAATCTTTCATCAATTTACTCCATTTTTTTTATTAAAATAAAATATAATAAAATAAATTAAATAAAAAAAATTATATTTATTAATTAAAAAAAAAAGATTTTAATGGGTGTTACAACTATATTTAATGTTGAGTATATATCTACTTTTCCTTTATAAGGTTATACTAGTTACCTAACTCATTGTCTTATATTTTCTTGTCATATCAACTTAAACATTTATTATTTGTGTATTATGTTAAAAATTATTTAAATTTTGACAATTTAATATTTAATAAATAAAAATATAACGGAACATTCAAATAAAACAAAAAAATTTAAGCATAAAAGTAAATTATAAAACTCTAATGTACTTATAAAAATTCAATATATGATTTTCAAACATCTCTATTTCAAAGGCTGTTAGGTTTAATTTTTTTCTTTTTACTCTCTCTATTATCTTGCATTAAGGCAATGGACATGGTGTCTTGGTGGCTCATTCAAACACAATTTCTAATTATCTTGAAAGAGTTTTGACTATTCATCTTTGAAAAATTTCTAAAAAAAAAATATTTAATTTTACATAATATTTTAAATTTTATCATATTGTCTTAATTTTTCCTATCCAAAAAAGAAATAATCCAATAATTTATTGCATTTTTGTTGAGATTCTGTAAAATTATGAATAAGATTAAATATAAATATTTTTTTTTAAAAAAAATTATGAATTTAATAAATTATATGTTAAAATTGTACTCTGACAATTTTATTTATCAGTTATTATTTTCATATATTTATATATATATATATTTTTAACTGAATATTAATTAGTTTTGTAATGCTTTTATGATTCACAATATGGATGATTGGATACAAAATATTTTTCAGTTTTTTTCAAATAAAAGTTTATAAAGTTTTGACTATGATTAACTGTTAATTTTTTTTTTTATAAGATTAATTACTTACACGAGTTATCATTTGTTGTTGCTGAAATATTGGAATGGTAGATACGATGACAAAATCCAATTGCAAAGGCATTCTGAATTCACTAATGAACGTATTATGAGATTATTAGTCTACAAATTATCATGGTTTCTCCCTCAAATTATTCTCCTTAATCTCTCTATTAATATGTTTTTCATTTGTCAAAAGGGTGCGTTGACGTAAGTTTTAGAAAGCTAATTTCCGACACAATCAACGCGACATTAAACCCTCTACTAATTAAATCATTAACGGAATAATTAAGGTCAAACCTTTTTATTTTATTTTTTTTATGATATCTTGTTTTTTTTTTTCTGAACAAATAATTTTTTCTAAAAGAATTTTATTATGTAAATTAATAATTAACTTCAAACAAAATATAATGAAATTTAAAATTAAACTATGACACTTTTAAAAAAGATTTAATTTAATTACCTGAGCTTATATTTTAAGAAAATCAAACAGGAATAATTTACACAAAAAATTATTCACTTGTTTCAAAAATTCCTAAATCTAATTGACAGCAGAACTGGAGAGTGTATACATACATACATACACACACATATATATATAAATTATCACTTTATCTGATTAAATTTGGATTAGAGAGAGCATCTTATTTATACTATAAAATAATGAGTTACTTACTTGTAATAATATCTCTGTGAATCTTCTTAAAGCAACATAATATTCATTAAAAGTGGAATTAAATCATATTCTTAAATATTCCATTTTGGTGCATCATTTTCGTAAAAGCAAGATCAATGGACCACTCGAAAGAGTGGATATCACGCGCTCCTTGCTCGCGTTCTGTTACTCTTAATCTCTAGCTCCAGAGGTCCCTGCGTCCAGTAAGAATCCGGATAACCCCTCTTTTGATTCGGGATCTTCCATTGTCTTGATTCATGGGAACTGTACCCCACGCTCCCTGCCGTAGCCAGCACTCTTTTATTCTTATTTTATTTGTTTTCTTCCGGTCCTAAAACTTGAGCCGCGGCCCCCGAGTTAGGTGACCTCTCAGCCTCGCTTCTCTTTTGGAGAGAGACCTGGCAAGAGAACGAGTAAAAATCCGAGATTGTCAATTTCTCTGACATTATTTTCTCTCTCAGTTCTCTGCCAGAATCTAGGGTTTCTCTTCAGCACGTCCCGTTATCGTCTACTGAGGAAAAATGAGCTCCCTTGTACAGGTAATTAATTGACTGATAAATCGGCTTGGTTTTTCTAACTTAGAACACCGTTTATTTTATCTTAATTTCGATTTTGTTATTGCTGATTGATCCATTTTTTTTTTGTTGATTAAGGGCTTTACCAAGTCACTTGCCATGACCGTGCTATCCGAGATTGGCGACAAGACTTTTTTTGCTGCAGCGGTTATGTTTTTTCCCTGATTGTGTTCTTCCTATTTCAGTTCGACTTTATTTTTTATATCGAATTTGAGAGAATTGATAACTTATGTTAAATTATTTGTATGAAAGCTATACGGATTTAACTTCGCAAATCATCGATCCTAGAAAGGAAAAGAGAAAAAAAAAATTGCTACGTTCACGTCATCACGGTGGATTATTTAGAGAAATTATTTTGAAAACCAAATTGATTTGAAATATTGGTACTTGAAAGGAACTGAGCGAAAAAAAAACCTCATGATCGAAATTATTGCATGCACTATGCAAACATTCGGCAAACACCTATCTTATGGTTGATTGGTATGAATAACTGAGAGGTCAGTTGACTTATCAAATAGCTAGTTAGTACCATTTGAATCCTAAGAATTTTCTCTTCTGAGGTGAAAAAACCATACTCCTTGACGAAGCTGCAGCCAAAAATCTATGGAAACTGCAATTTGCACTACGTAGCTAGCTAGTCTTTCATGATCTGATGGATTTTTGGATTCTGTGGGGTCCTTTTATGTCGATATCAACAATCAGTTCATTGTTTAATATTTCTTCACGAGTTTCATGTTTGATGTTTTCTTATCTGATTTATACATATTTTTTGGTTAGTATTTTCCCCAGAAGCAACCTGGCTGGTAAACTCTATGCCCACTTTAGCGCTTTAAAGTTTAGTGCAAGTATCTGTTTCTTTTCTTGACAATATTCTCGAAGTGTTAACCTCCTCTAATATAAAACAAATGGAAAGATTAAATATTGAGCTTGATTTTCAAAAAACGAATTACTTTGTAAAGGTTTGCTGATAAAATCTGTGGAACCATGAGCAATAGATATACAGAAAAGTTAAATTACCGAGTTGTATTTGTAAATCTAATTTGATACTGTAGAGAGTTTAAGAAATTTAATAATAAAATTCTCCTTGGATCAAATATAGATATAGTAACGATAATAGTAAGTTTGATTTTCAGTAACCTCGACTAAAATGAAAAAAGAACTAAGAGATTATTAAGTATTGCGATGGCTTAATTGAGGGTGAATACACAGGATATGACGGAGCAACAGATATTTGTGTTGTGTTGTGTTGTCTGAGGGAAAAAATATAATAAGCAGGCTTGATGAAATTTTTGTATGCTTGTCTGATTGTGTTAGAGGAGGTTAGAGCTGGTACTTGCACGAAAAGTTATGGGCAATTCTCTGTAGTATAACATACAGATGAACCACCATTAGATAGATTACTTATATACTAACTTCTGCTTTGGGGCTTACATATACCCATAACTGCTGTTATATTGAAAGTTGATTTTCTTCTATCATCAGCGAAACACAAATTGAAATTCAAATACAAGAAATTTTTATTCTTTTTTCGAGAAGAGATGTACAGCATTGAAGACTTTCAGTTAGTCACGAACAGTTAGTCACAAATACATCTATCATTTTAAAGCAATTTATGCCGTTTTGGTTTCGATTTACTTGACTGTTTTCCTCACTGAGGATTCCCTTCTGTCTCCTTGCTTCTTTCCAATTTGTTCAAGTCATCTTCTTGGTTACCATAGGAGATGATAATATCTCTTTTACAAGAGTGTTTGATAATATCACTCTCACTTAGATTAATTCTTCTTTCTATATGCATGTGTAAGTCGAAAGATAATTTTTTTCCCCCCTTAAACTGAGTGATTTACAATTTTACTGATATCAGAGTTGCTTTTTCATAGATCTTGGCCATGCGTCATCCAAGGAGACTTGTGTTATCTGGTTGCCTGGGAGCTCTAATTGTGAGTGTTTTATATGTATAATAGTAGTTTAAAGCTTTCCTTCCTGTAAATTCATCAAACCTTAAGTTCTGTTGATTATTAGGTGATGACTATTCTTTCCGCCCTTGTTGGTTGGGCTGCTCCAAATTTGGTAAGCAATCTATTTTTCATCTGGGAAAACTTTTGGATTTGGATTGTTAGTAGATCCTTGAACAGGATTCTATCTGATAGGACGCATGTCAGTGACAATATTAATCAGCATTCAGTCCATTCATACCATAGGATATTTTTACTTAAAATGTATTTGGGAATGCAAATCAATTTCAATATGAATGTGCCATTTTATGGGTAGTTCTTTCAGAATTATATAATTTGATTAGGTAAGTAATAATATTTTCTGAAAACTTCACTCCAAAACGTTAAATAAAGAAAAGTCTTATCTCAGTATAACTTCAAGTGACACATTGATTGGCAATTGTTAACCTAAAATGAATAATCATTATTAAAAACTTTCAGTTGGGAATTATAGATTTTGTGGGATGTGGATGATCAATATATGCTGAGCTATTCTGATAATCTCAATAAAAAACTTGGCTGGGTTCACATCAATTATGAACTTTCTTATATCAGGCTCAACTTTACAGTTGACTATTTTCGGGCTCAAGGTTTATTATTCAAGAGCTCAGCTCATGACAGCACAAGCCTTCATTTTTGTATGCATAATATATTAAGTAATTCTTTGACGTAGACAGTTCAAAGAGCTCTGTGTTTGAACTTAAACTAGTTTGAGAGAACTAGATAACCTTATCAAGTTAATTCTACTTGAGCTTCAGCTTGGCATCTCAAAATCAAATGCAGCTTGGTCATACTTCAACTCGTAGAACTTGGTAACGCAAGGTTGAGCTAAATATAATTTTGTCCTTAAACAATCATTGAAATCCAACTTTATTTAACTTCTAGCATCACATTCTTCACGTCAAGATTTTACTTTCAACATAAATATGTTTGTATTTCAATCATGATTTCATTTCTAGAACACACTATCCTTGCAAACTTTTGTCATTGATTAGTTTTGTTGGTTTGTCATGTGCCACATTGTCAAAAGTGTCTTTATTTCAATTTTCCCATAAGAGACTCGTATTTTTTGGGTTACAACATGTCTTGTGACTTTTTGCAGATCTCTCGTAAATGGACCCATCACATAACAACATTGTTGTTCTTTAGTTTTGGGCTATGGTCTTTATGGGATGCATTCAGAGATGGAGGGTAATCGGTTTCTCACGATCATTTTTTATTTGCTATTTTATTGTGCATGGGCTAAATTCTTAAATGAACATAGACTCTGCTTGTATTGGAATCTGATAATGTATTAGCAAAACAGGGAGGCTGAAGAATTGGCTGAAGTTGAAGCAAAATTGGTTGGTTTTCCGCTTATCATAACTTGTACTCGATGTTCATCCTATATGCCTTCTAACTTCACATTCATTATACAATCAGGATGCTGATTGGAAGGCTAATGGAGGAACAGCAAAACAGAGTAATAAGGTATTGCAATGACAATTTCTCAAGTTGGAGTCGCCAACTACATTTTTCAATTTCATCACCAGCTTTTAGAAAGTTTTCTTTGGTCTCCTAACTTATTAGATTGTTTCAATGTTATTACTCTCTCATCATTAAGTGTAGATTAATTTCATGGTAGAGTTCTAACTATTACCTCTGTGGTAAACATTGACAGGCATTATCGTGTTTCCCACATACACATTGATTGGTCAAATCTTGTGGGTTTTGTTTGCATGTCTAGTGCAAGTGGCTGGTTATGAACAGCTTCTCCACTGGCCATGGCAATTAGTTGGTGTGTGGGTGGGCAGTGTTTACCTGTTAGTTTTTCATGTAGGTGATAGTTGGACTCTGGTGTGAAATTAACAGTTTAATTTACACCAGGTGCTGACTGGGTAAAGAGACTAAAACAATTTAATAAAAATTGATGAATAATGTAAGCATCAAGCAGAGACACATATTGATCAGTCAACTCTTGTGGTCTTGTAGTTAATGTGTGGGTGTGTACTTGTGTATGTTCTTGCGGTTGGTAGCGGGACTCTCAGAACAAAAAACTAACAATATTGTACACTTGGTGATGAAACACTAATTAAACTAAGAGGATATTTAGGATTGCTTAGAAATGTGTCTTAAGGTATTTAAAATGGTCGAGTGCTTCTGTTTAAAAAATTAAGCAATTATCTATGAGTTACAAAGAAGTAAATTAATTAAGTAAAAGATAAGCAGTTTCAAACATTTTAAAAAGCTTTTTTCTTTTTGCTTAAAATAACTTTTATGTATCTAGAAGCACTCTACTTATGAAAATTAAAACAGTCTTTAAAGTTACTTATAAGCACTAATAAACAATCTCAAATACACTCTTAAAACTTTTTAAAGTCAGACGATAAAGCTAAAAAGTGTAATATGAAGAGATAGCATCTATTTGGATGACCGCCCATATAATTTACTTATTTTTGTTCTCAGGATGATGATGACTTGAAAAAGCAGAAACGGCAGTTTTTCTCACAGTTTTTCTCGCCAATCTTTTTGAAGGTGATATGTTTCTCTCTGAACTATTCGATCTATAACACCAGAACCAAAGGCTGATTTAACCAAATTTGTCTCGCCTTTCTCATTCTGCAGGCATTTTCTATTACCTTTTTTGGTGAATGGGGTGACAAGAGCCAGGTCTGCACGAAACTATTTATATCCAGGTGCATCTGTATTCACTTTTGCCTCTTTACCATCATTATCCAAGCTTACTTTCTTGCAGCTTGCGACCATCGGTTTGGCTGCTGATGAGAATCCATTTGGTGTAGTTATTGGTGGTGTTGTGTAAGTTCCTATAGATCTTTCCATTTAATCCATGCACAATTTATTTCCTTCTGGTCTAATCAGGCTCCTAACCTTTTTGCATCCTACTTTGTGCCTTTCTTCAGAGCACAAGCATTGTGCACAACTGCTGCTGTCCTTGGAGGAAAGAGCTTGGCATCTCGGATATCTGAAAAAATAGTACTGATGGACACTTGGACTTTTCTTTGTGGCATATTACTGAAAGGCGTCATTATATCAAGTGGTTTGTAATTTCTGTAATTGTTTAATGCAGGTTGCACTGTCAGGTGGAATACTTTTCATTGTTTTTGGGATCCAATCTTTCCTTTCAACAGTTGACTCGTGATGATCAAATTATTGCTTATGGTTAGTACCTATTGTCAATTTGTTAATACCACTATCTTCTATGAGGATCCATTAGAGTAGTGAGAGTGTTTGGTTATCTGGGCCAAATGATTTACTGCAGAAATCTTCACCTTAATCTTTCACATGCACCAACAGGCACTAGAGTGCTTCCACAGGTGACTAGATAGTGAGCTACTGTGCTAATTTTCTAATAGTAGTTCCTTCTTGTTTCTACAGCTTGCTTCAGGGTTCGGAAGCTGGTTGGCAACCTAATTATTTTGACATCCAAAGTTATAAATTTTTCGCCAAGTTAGGCGTTCTAATGATTATTTCAGGAGCAAAGACCCTATCAGAGACAAACAACACGAGAAGAGCTAAGATATGCTTCACATGATGAAGGCTCTTTCATATCAGTTGTCTTTGATAACTATAAACTACCTCTTGCTTATACTATTTAAAAAATTTCATAGGCATCCAATTTTCTGGAACTTTCAACTCAAACGTAGTCTATTACCTTTCGTTACCACTTGCAATTTCTGCAGATGAAAACTGGAAGTTCAACTGGGACAAAAAAGAAAAAAAAAAAAAAAGAAGAGATGTGTATAAGCATGATTATTCATGAAGCTCAAATTACAGGGCTGGAAATAGTTTCTACCCGGATGATGTTTCATTATCATTCTTACAATTATTTTATTTCAAAAAGTTATCATTCTTACAGTTATGGATTGTGATTGAGTTTGGTGATGGTGGTGGAGATGAATTGAAGTGCTTTAAGATTTTGCAGCTTACTTTTATCAGCTTCTTGATGGAATTTAGTGGTGCATGGGCACTGTCCCTTTTGCAAGCAGTTTAATTTCTACCCAATTCTAATTAGATTTTTAATTTTTTTTATAAAATTTTTATATTAATTCTAATATATAAGTAATCTATAATTTATGATGATCAAGTTTGGCTATCTATAACTTACTTTTTTTTGTTTTTGTTGGAAATTCAACACTAACCTTGAAACGTCATAATTTCCTAGGAGGGAAAGGACTATTACACTTTAGGAATTTTGTTGTTGTATTGTATTATCGATCTGGATCTCTTCAAGTATCATAAATTGCCGTCCTGGATCTCCACATGTAAAAATTTTGTGTTGCATTCGTGGTACTTACGCCAGGAAGAGAAATCTTGATCCGCCCAATTTAGGGATCTGACCTTGCCGCCGTCATGACCATGGTGGCGCATGAGGTCACTTTTGTAGTTGCAGGCTTGGTCCGACTGATCATTTTTTTTCCTTTAAGTTTCCTACTGATCAATTGAGGGATGTGCTTAGTTTGTACATTAACAGTAACCATTAATGTCTGCTAACATATTTAAATAAATAGCACATGGATGCCGTATCATCAACACATTGTCTATGGACCAACTAAAAAAATACATTTGTAATGCCGTGTCATGCCTTCTACGATGATCCCACCCCCGACACAGGAATTTGCTTCGTACCCTACCTCCTTCGTGCCCTACCTTCATCCATCACCATGCCATAGGAAACGTATTTTGGCTAATTAATAAATTAGGCTAATAATTATTTCTTGCTTTGTCTTCTTTCTTCTTCCATCACCCTGTACTCCTCCAATTGAATCATATACATCACATTTAGTTTGTAGCTTTGAGAAATAGAGTATCAGAGTATGCACACATTGGATATCTCTGCCAACGTCATATCTAATACGATTTGTGCTCATATATGTTTGATTTGTCCAACAACCGTTTGTTGGATAATATTTCAGCTGATCTAGCAAAATGTTCTTTCTTGAACAACTTAATTTTGTCTATAAATCATTTGCTTGGGTCTGTCCCATTTTAGTTGCCCAATCTAGGTAGGCTGAAGAAGTTTTATGTGGTTGATGATGATCTTATGAACACCCACCCACCCACCCTTCTTTAAGGATTTTTATTCTGCAGATTTTGCTAGGAATAACGGGCTTTGTGAACAACTTTTAGGGTCCAAATATGGTGGGTTGAGCAAGATGCATCTTGCCATTATAATCGCAACTAGTGTGTTTGGTGCTGTTACATCATTGCTGTGAGCGTTTACGATTTGCTGGTGATACCATTTAAGGTGGATGGAGGAGAAGGAGAGAGGGTCTGAGTATGGGGGCCATGCGTCAACTACGCGGCATCCACATGTCATATACATTGTGTCCATATAGATTATAGCTGATGAATATGCTGATGTTTAACGACATTAATTTTTTTTTTTTAATTATAAGAGAGTGATTTGCATATTTTTAAAAATTAAGAGTTAATTTAAATAAAAAAAAATCAGAGTGTAGTTTAAATATTTTATAGAAATTACGGATGAAATAAAATATTTTGACTTTTTTTATTCAAAAATTTTCCCCAACTTTTACAGAGTATACACAATTTCCAATCTCCATCAATTTTTTATAATATTGTTTAGATGAGTTACTGTAGCAGACGACATGTCAAGCCACGTATATATCAGTTTTGAATTTGTCGACAGAGCGAGAAATAATGTCCAAATTTTCGATTTAAACCATTTTTATCTCCCTACGTCGAACCCCTTTTGATGGTGGGCCCTGCATCCCCATGATCACCTACAGGGTAGACCTCAGCACCTTCACCATCATTGGACAACCACTCCATATCTGTAGTCGACCCAATTACCAGCGATAGTGGGCCCTGCAAGACCTCTTTTACAAGCCCATCACCATTGTCAGAAACAAGATGCTTCTCGATCGGAGTCAGGGCCGCACCTATATGCGGTTGTCATTACTGTGCACTCCTTGCTCCCCTCAACGCCAACACTAGCGGTAAATTGCTTCTTCATGCCTCCGCATCTGGTGGCGGCAACACCAAATGCAAAATTAACAAACACCATCAAGACCTTAACAAAATTGTCTAATAACGTAAATATTCACGTGTTCGGCTCGCCACCCAAGTATGATTGTTAATATTATGGGTTGTTGACGCATAGAAATCTGATTGTGTAGGGACTGAGGGGGTGATTAGCTCACTGCGTGAGGTTATTTAGGGAGAGATCTCACTTTATGTTGCATGACGCTTGCAGAGTCCACGAGGAGGCGACGGGAGCTTGGGTACATGATGCTGACTTGAGGTCTATGCGTATATCAATAAGAACGTCATATTAGCAAATTTAAAACTAATGCATACGTGACTCGACACATCAATTATTACATCAGTACGTTAAATAATGTTAAGAGAAAAGAGAAATTTTGTCTGCTTCTTAAAAGTTCATGGAAATTTTGATTAGAAAAAAAAAAAAAAAATACTTTGAAGGAATTTTATTTTATGCATTTTTAAATAATTTGAAAGATATTTTGGTATTTTAGCCATTTTGAATGAGTATTAAAATCATATTTTAAATAAATTTTGTTAGATAAATTTTTTTCTTTCTTAAAATCACCCTTTTTATATTACCAAAGGTAGAGAGAGATTGAATAAAACATGCTTAAAGCTACTTATAATAAGTAAATAGGTAATAACCAACAATCTCTTAATCTACATTGTTCTTTCATAAAATTGTTTTTAGCTGAGGTATTTTATGTTCTAAATAAAAAGTAGAACTGCCAATTCCAAAAAAATAATAATAAAAATTATCAGAGACAAAATAAGCTCCAGGCCAATAAAAATGGCAGATCTACTATTTCAAGAATGTTTGCATTGGCCTTTCGCTTCAACTTTTACTATTAAAGAAAAGCACTTTTATAATTAAATAAATAAAACATATATATTTTTTTTGGCGACAACCAAAATATGCTCTTAATAAGCTTAAAGTTAAAAATTAAAACGTTTAGCTCTTAAAAAATAATTTTAACTTGAAAGGTTAATTTTATTAAACACACAGTCATTACTTTTCTCAAATGACGGCAGTTTTGCTAACTATTTTTACAAAATACTGATCAATTTTTAATTAAAAAGATTTTAACGAACAACTATTTTACTCAATAGTATCAATAAGTTACTTTTTATTCAAAATTACTACCTGACCACATGATGACAACAGTAGCTCATACAAATATTGGCACTACAGATTTATATACACCATCTAACGCTTTTCAGAAGAAAGCTTTTAGCAATGATAGCCACAAGGATCCTCGAAAACCTTTTCTTTTTCTTTTTTTTCTTTTTTTTGAAGTTTCAGCACCCGCCACTAGCGGGTTCAATTGAACTCAGAAGTCCATTGCCCCTCAGTTGCATGCAGTGATCTTCAGCATCAGCCTGAGCACAGATAATCACCACTGACAAGCCATTGTAGTGTGCTTCTTGCATTATATTGACAGCATTGTCGAGTGTCATCCCAGGAATGACTTTCATCAGCACCTGGACAACATATTCCCTTTTATTGTAGTTGTCATTATGCAGAATAACACGGTAAGGTGGAGCAGTTTTCCTCGATTTCCTGAAGAAGTTTTTATGATGTGTAATTTACAATGAAAAAATATGGAGTGGTACGCTCATCATAAGGTAAAAGTTTTTCCTTTTTGCTACTTCTAGTAGATTGAGGATTAATATCAAATTTCCACTTATTAGCCACTGATCAACATCTTTGTAAACATTGCTATAGTATTTATGATTAAAATGCAAATTTGACCTACTTTGAACTAGTGATATTAAGACTTAGCCAGAATCAGCATACGTTGCAAACCACTGACATTCACAAATCCAAATATATATCAAAAGACTGCAGAATTAAAAATAAATTTATTTTGAGAAGATTATAAATTTGTGAGTTCGCAATACACTAGTTTGACATGACTGATATAAATGTTAATATTACCACATGGAATTAGTAAAAATGAAAAGCATTTGTGCACATACCTCAAATCAAACTCAGATTCTCGGCCAGGAGTAGTTTTCTCTATCACTGGTCTTTCCAACACTCCCCCTCCTTTACCTCCTCCTGTCGCTGATAAAGCCATGAGAATACCTCGAGTGATGCATGGTCCTTTACAAGGAGAGTGCTTCTCTCCTTTTAAAAGAAAAATAACTCCATTATTAGAGGGTATAAATAATCATGCATCTAATGCTATAAAAAGGTTAGTGATAGATAACGAAAAATAAATTAGGCAATAGAGACAACAAAGACAAATATAAAAAACTAAATGACAACATTCATTGTATGTTCACATGGTTGGCATATCCTCATACAGATTTAAGAAATTACAGAATTCTACACAAGACGAATGGGTAAACGTGCAGTTTTTAAACAACAAAGATTCTCATGCACCACTGCAACTATATATTCCAATAGACAAACTAAACCCCGTGACATACAGATACTCCAAATCTTTGCAAAGTCCTATACAATTTCCCAGTAAGCATCTTGACTCTTAATCTAACCAAAAGCATCTGGACTGTTACTTCAGCCGATGATCATTCTGAAAGCATATAGTATTTGCTGTGACTGGTACAAGAGAACAGCACACAGAGCCTTAGTAGAAGACAAAAGTTTGTACCTTTAAACCTTATCCAATTAAATATCTTCCCAATCTATGACAAACTTAATAGAAGTTTCTATTGATCAAGTTTACGCTATGTTTATAATAAGTTCTACACTAAATATAATTATGAAAATTTGTAATATACTCGGATAAAAAAAAAAGCACACACACGCACATATATAGAATTCATGTAGAATTAAAATAATATATTCCAAACACCATCAAAGTTGATAGAATTTGGAATATATTGCTTCAATTCTGTATGGAATTCTGTATGAACCCCATTTTTATCATTTTAGTTGCACTTTGATAGTCTTGTAGTTAAAAGAATGTGGATTTGCAAAGAATTTTTGTGGAATTAAAATAATATATTCCAAACTCCATCAAAGTTGATAGAACTTGGAATATATTGTTTCAATTCTGTATGGAATTCCATATGAACCCAATTTTTATCATTTTAGTTGCACTTTGACAGTCTTATAGTTAAAAGAATGTGAATATGCAAATGAATTTCACCCAAATTTTGAAATTATTCCAGATATAAATTTAAACACTAATCATGAACACATCTTCAGATTCCTGAGCGTCCTATACCATTTACAATCCCTGAATCACCAACATAACCCAAATAGATTGTCCATTTTTGTGAATAAATCCACCTAAAATAGCCAATAATCACTCGTCAATGTGGACGAATTGTTTCCTGAAGTTAAATTAGAAGAAAGAAATCACTGCAAGTAACTAATTAGACAAACTATTGCAATGTTCCACCAACATATGATCTTCAGAGAAACGGGATATCGTTAAGATCTTTGCTATCCAGAAAAGAGACAAAACCAAGTTAAACAGACCTAAATAGTAAGTAAGTTGAAAAAATAAAAAATAAATTACTAAAACTGAACCTCACTCACATATCAGAACTATTCAGCAAGAAAAAGACCACTATAAACTAGGAAATGCGTCCAAACACGAACAGTTTTTGCCACTCAAATCATTCAGCATTTATCCTGTTGTTTCCTTTAATCTTGCTTTTCTCGTTAACATAAATGGTATAATTGCGCAAAACCTAATCATACTGCAAAGGTAAATCCTATTCACCAAAGGAAAATTGCAACGAATTCAAAAAACGAATTTAACACAGCCATCAATTTATCCAAACATAAAGCTTCGAATTCAAAATAAAAAGCCGCCAAGAAATACCTTTGAAGGTTTCCATTGAAAAAACCTTTTGGAGTGAATGAAATAATTAACACCTAAATACTGAATTGAATAAGAACAACGTACAGCACATCAAATGAAGAAATTCAAAGAAAGAAGAAGAACCTGGTTTGGGATTGAAGACAGTGCTGGGCGAGAGAGAAAGTCTCCCACAAATCGCAGTTTCCATCTCTCTCTTCAACCACAGGATCACAACGAAGTCTCCCCTCTCTCGACCAATACTGCCTCTGGCTCTGGCTCTGGCTCTAGTTTTTATATTTTATTAAAAAAATAAATTAGAAAAAAAAAAACAGAGAAATGGGTGGTTATGGCCTTAAACGACTCCAGTGCAATGAAGTGGCGTCGTTTTTGCACTCTATCTGGAATTGGTACTTCCGAGTTAAACGGTGCGTTTTCTTCTCATGACTTCGAACCGCAAAAAAAATCCCCCTTCTATAATTGTGGTGTACATGTTGCTTGTCACACATCATTGGAGGTTTATGTAAATTTATATTTTGTATTTACTAAAAAAAGTTGGTAATTTATTTAATTAATACTAAAATTTCATTTAAAAAAAAATCTTTTAGAATTTAACTTGCATAAACTTATGGACACAATGTATTACAAGGTATCTCGAAACTTCTTCATTATAATTTATCCATCAACATAGTTTTCATAAATAATTGATATGGAATTGAGATTTTTTTGGGTACCCAAAAAAATTATTAAGCTCAATTTCAAAGTGCATGAAATTTGTCAATTTTGTTTTGTTTTGAAGCAATTTAGAATTAATTTTAAAAGTTATTAGTAGGATAATTGAACAAAATTTATTAAAACTTCATAAGTTGAGAGTCTAAATTCATTTTTCTAATTCTATATAAAGCTCAATTTTTAATATTTTAAATAGAATGATTAGCCTTATTAATTAAATTATGAATTAATTTTTAAATAAATTTTAAAAAATGTCCCTTGAGGCACAACTCTACTCAGACTATTCTTTTATTATGAGACCACAAAACATGCATGTACACAGTTTAACATAAAATCTAACGTTTCTCGTAATATATATAATGTTTATATATACAGAAAATGAGTTCAAAATATAGAATTTAATAAAACAAGACGGTAATATCTAGAATATAAATAAAATTTACATGAACTAAAATATTTTCACGAGTTATACTCGTCTGGTAATTGTTCTGATTTTTTTTACTTATCTGAAAAATAACATGATAAAATTTAATAAATTTCACAAACTCAATAGGTATTCATATTATTTTAAAACTCAAATAAGATATTATGCAAAAACACACGACATGTAACATATGCAATCGTGATATTTTCAATGCAAAATTTAGTTATAATTTTTCACCTAATTTATTCCAAGTATATCATCGGTCTCGCAAACAAATGAAGATGTTATTTTTTTCTCTTTCACAAAAGCGATACTTTAGTGCATGAATAACAATAAAAAGTTAAAACAAATGTATGTTGTTACGTTAAATACTTTGCATTTGGTGTTAAAAAATTTGAAGGCAGAATAATAAAGTGGTAGTATTTTAAATAGAACTATATTTATGTAATGTGCTACATACATAATATAATTTTTATAACTATTAAAAGATAATATAAAAAATAATACAAATATATAATCATGAAATTGAAGATATTTGTAAATTTAGTAATATAATTAATCCAAAATGTAAATTAAAATAGATAATTATATATTAAAGTATTATAATTTAATAATAAAATAAACATAAAACAGAATTTAATATATATATATCTATGTATGTATGTAAACAATCTGAGAAGCTTTCTCTATGGTATAATAGCCCCAAGTTTATAAGTTATACAAAATTCATATTCGTATAAGTATATATAAAATAAAAATAAAAAAGAAAGGAATTTTTTTGGGTCCAATTATTATGCTTCGAAGTTGAAGAGAAATTTCAGTTTCCAGATTACTTTTAAAAAAAGTGATTAAACTGAAGTCTCCATAATTCTTATTTCAATTCCCACTTTCTAAAGTCCTGCCCTGATCGATCACCATCTTCTTTTTGCTTTATTAAATTTGTTCCATCTACTAAAGAAAAATCTCAGTTTATTTCATTAATCACTTGAATTTCTTTGATAGAAGATACAACTAATCGATTAATTAGTACGTAAGCTAAGTGATTTGGGAAGTACCCCAAATTAAATCTTTATTCATCTCGGTGACTATTTATACATTAAAAAAGAAAATGGTAGAGACAAAGCATTTTAGGATTGCCTTTGGATTATGTACATTATACTTTTATATATATATATATATATATGTATGTATGTATGCATATGTAAACGATTGATTGCTCAAACATAACCAAAAAAAAAAAAAAAACATTATTAACGTAGTGCAGTCTAGTTAGTCTTGCTACATCAATCAAAATCTCTCTCTCTCTCTCTCTCTCTCTGGACATCATGATTTTTCACAATTATGTATAGAAACTGTATGTGGAAGCATCTGCAACGATATTTCTTAATCCGCCAATGGTTGATGCAGACATGATGAACACCCCAATGAATATGGAAGCCTGAAATTGATGTGCAAAATTTGAAAGTGTTATTGTATATTTCAATAATTACGTGGAGTAATTAGTACATAATTCTGATTACCCAGTTGATGAACCAGTTAGCGCTGAATCTTCTTGGTTTCACGATAATCAGCCACATTATGCTAGGGAGCTGCAACAATGTTCAGCACATGGATATAACTGAGAATGAGGACCCAAAGCTTCAACAACACACACACACACACACACACATGTATACATATATCTGTATAGACAAATGAAAAGAGCTTACAAAGTAGGAAGTGGGTGCAAAACCAAAGCCACCAAAGAAACCAAGAAGATCTCCAAAGAAAGGGAAAGTGACTGCAATGAAGAGCGTAATTGCTGCAACTCAAAGTAGATTTGTCATTAATTTTAGAAAAGGTGATCATCAAGTTGCAATTATGCATACATATATTTATATACATAATCGCAAACTACTGTGCCAAACACTTTTTTACCAAACTATCAGGTCCTAAAATCTCGTATTGAGATTATTAATAATATGCGATTTATGATTTTATATAGATTTTAACAATTGCATAGTTTTACCATATGATATTGAGGTATTTCAACGTAAATTCTCGAAGAAATTAAAAAAAATGAATCTTACCCACATAAGCAGATCGAGTAATGACTCTGAGAGCAAACCCTGGAGGAAACCTGAATCTTTTTACCATAATTCCTTCCAGCAACGCAAAGACCGGCATAGCAAAAACCTGTTAAAAAGATTCTTTATTTTTCAATACATCCATATTGATCATATGTATGTATGTATGTGTGTATTTTTGTATGTATATATTGATATACCTGGTAGCTTCCAATGACATGGACGACGACCATTAGATTAGCAGAGGCAATGAGCCATTCAGGTCTTTTGAGTTCCATGATGACATTATCTTCAACATCTTGTCCAAACGCCCAGTAGCCTATAAGTGCTACTGGGAAATAGCAGATTGCATTAATAAAATAAGCTCCAATCACTCCTTTCCACATTGCTAATTTCGATGGCTTCTCCGGAGTCGATGGAATGGTGGCCTGAATTTCTAAGGCCACAGCATGGCCAGCGAATGCAAATGAAATTTGCCCCAGTGCATTAAACACTCGAAACATCGAATCCACCCCACTCGTTTTCTTGTAATCGTAACTCACGTTATCAATTCGTCCTCTACTCAAGCAACCAACCCAAGCTATTGTCGAATAACTGCAAATTCCCACCATGATTTTTAGATACATAAACAATCAAGTCGTTTTCTAGTTATGTTAAGAGTAAGAGGAAGAGGAAAAAGAAAATTGACCTCAAAGACATGACTGCTGCTGCAAGTGAAACACCAGCAACAGAATTGAAATTAGGGAGCTGGGATAGGAAGAAATGGATGCCACCGAAGATTAAGATCCAGTAAGATTGTCTCAACTGGGTGCAATTAGTACAAGCCATCTCCATGAACTTCTTCAAACACTTCCCTCCCGTCACCATGTACACGATGTTACATCCAACCTGGACAATCAGCTGTTGAGGCAGAACGATTAATGGTCCTAGTTTTGGACCGAAAGCATGTCGACCCAAGTCTAAATACCGATCAAAACGAGTCCCGGGAATGCATTCATGGAGTTGGACCATTTGCCACATTGTGTTCAAGGTCATGCACCAGGATAACACCAGAACCATTATTCCTGGACCCCTGGTATACAAAATCATACACCAGAATTTATCTTCTTATAAGCCAGCTGATATGTATATATATGTATATATGCTACGACTTGCTGAGAAATATATGTACCATCCCAAGTAGGCCATAGCGTAGGGTAAGCTGAGAACGCCTGCACCTATCATGGCTGTAACAGTGTGGAAGGTTGAGTACCACCATTTGGCCCGCCGAGATGCCTCTGCTTCCTTGCATGTTTCAATGGACAGAACTTCCTGCTTCAGAGTTTTCAAGAAAAGAAATCTCAGAAACAAAGAATATCAACCGTTTGACTTAGCTGCAGTCGGACATAGCCTAATAAGTTAATACTCACCTTTGAAGGAGAAGTGGAGACCATTATCTTCAAATTTCCTCGACGATAATATGAAGACCCTGTGAATGTGGAACACAGATGATTGTCATCGTGTATAAGTAGTAGTCAGTAACATAACTTTTTTATAAGGAATAAATCTAAGAAGGTAAAGGAATATTTACTTTGGTACTAGCAATTTCCAGGAATTTGCTTCTCACCCAACTTTTCTTCTTGATTATTCTTTCATATAAGAAGAAGAAGCCAATCGTAGGCGAAGGTAGTTGCAGCAAAAAGTAAAAAAGCTCAACTGAAAAAAGCAATCACCTGTATTTATGTGGAACACTGATGTTAACGAACCACCCACTAATTGATAATATAACTTTATGAATATGTATATAAATCAAGGGTTTGTTCAAAAATCAATTAGTGTAGTAAGCGACCGAGCTTTCCATGGCAAAGAACAGTGACAAGGTGATTTTGATTGCAGAACATGTTTAAATTTCGTATAGAAGAAGTGTTCGAATTTTTTGAAGATTTGTCTGGCAGCGAATGATGGAAACTTTTGTTGGGTGGTGAATTTAAACCAAATCTATCTCGAAATGATTAGGGTAATATCAGTGGGTTCATTAAAAGGCCTTGGGTTCTGGAACAATGATTAAAGGGAGGAGGCTCCTTGTGCTTCAAAGTTTGTGCGGTTCACATTCTTTCCTGCCTCAGTGTCCCCATTTGTCTTTGGGGGCCGAAAGTTAGACCACAAATCTTTGTATCCCAACAAGTACATAATATATATATATATATATATTCCATAGTTAGATTTTAAGTTTTTTTTTAAATAAAAAAATTAATTACATTTTAAGTTAGTTACCTCGTTTTGATATTTTTTTTTTGATAAAAATTTATATATTTTATTAATTAAATAACTCATACAAATTAATTATAACAAAAATTTAAAAAAAAATACACAAAATATTTGGAAAAAAAAAAAAAAAACCAAGAATAGAGTTAATGAATTGTTACTAAACCCTAACAACATTAATATCATCATGATGTATGCATTATGGTAATCATGATCTAATTTTATGAACTTTGATTAAATCAAAATATGGTCATTTGGTCTCATTATATTATGGTTTAAATTGTGTAACTTACGGATACACACACATATATGGTAAAGTCAGATTACTAATATATATATATATATATATATATATATATATGGTTATTTGGTTTTTTTCACATATGATATATGTAGGTTTTCTTTTTTATAAAATTATCAAAATTTTCGAATTTTAAGAGTTATTATAATTTAATTTTTAACGTTTTTATTTATTCTAAAAATTAAAAAAAAAATTAGAGTAATTAAATAGATGCTTTAAAAAATAATTTTAACAAATATTTTTTGAGTAATTAATAAATTAATAACAGTGAAAAACATAACATTGTTATTAATTTATTAATTTAATTAACTAATCAAATTTTTTTTTTCGAATTAATTTTTAAAATAATAAAATATAGTTTAACTATTTCAATTTTTTTAAGAAATAAAAAAAATTAAAAGTTTTAAATGAATAAAAAAAATCAGGTATCAAATTATAATAACAAACTATTATGAATCAAACTTTAATAAGTACTAAATTTGGAGAAGTAATATGATAATTTTTTTTTTTAAATTGTTGAATTTTTATATATTTGTATATGTACACATATGCACGCATGTATGTATTTAGAAAAATGTAGACATAAAAATTTCACAAGTTAAGAAAGCAAAATTAGGAGAAGAAAAAAAAACTCAACATGCTAGAAAATTTAATATAAAATTTACTAATGTTAATAAAACGATAAAGAACTATAAGAACTGAAGTGTCAGAAAAATCGATAGCGGATATTAAAAAAAAAAAAAAAAAAGAGCCTTCTATATTAGTGAATCTAGGCCAATTTAACTGATAAATTAATGGAGGAAATTAATCTTAACTAGTAAAAAAAGTAGAGCATGAGATAAGAACTTCGCTCAAAATTTTCTGGTCAGAGTAAAACTTCTTTGGAAAAACCAGAAAGGAAGAACAATTTTCAATTACTGTAACTTGACAATCTGACAACTCTCTTTTCAAATTTTCTTTTTAAACCAGAAAAAATATTATGGGATACATCAGTGATACTGAGACTGGCACTGGAAATCCAGCGGCTTGTACATTCGTTAACTGGAGAGGTTCCTTGGCTTTTATGGTTTTCTCCTCTTTCTTCTATTTCAATTTTCGATCATTAACTTTCCCAATAAAAGATGGGGGAAAAGAAAAATATGACAAGCACACTCCTAATCTTTCAAACTAACTTTTCTGGAAGTTGGTATTGACCTTAAGAAGATTGTTATCGTGTAATGCCATTTAATTTCTACAGATCATGTGGAAATAACGAAAGAATGGCCACTAAAATATATCTGCAAATTTTGGCCCTTTTATTTCACCTACTACTCTTATCTTGTACCGTAACTATAATTCCGCCAGGCACTGGCAATCTTTTTATATATATATTATCTTCCTTCACCAAATTCACATTGGAATCCTCCCATCCAATGCTAACATCCCGGTTTCAACCCCCCAGCGTGCTCCACGGGCCAGCTAAAACACAATTCCCGATCAATTACACGCTGGATTATTGAACTGAGTAGATTTCATAATAAAACAGAACTTGAATAAAACCATAAGATCATTCTGAAAACCTTATTACAGTTTCAAGAAACTGATTGAAGAACACAATGGGAGTAACGACAGATTGTCCACATAGTTTTCCACCAGCTCCTAATATTTAATGCCAGAATATAGCTGAAGGGCACTAACCCATAAAGCCTGCCCCAGGGATGTCAGGCGGCCCTTGTGATGAAGTCTGAGCAAGCAACTGCGCACGCGTTGGATAGACTGGAGCCATGCTGGACCCAACAATTTGCTGCTGCCGTGGTAGTTGCTGCTGTTGCTGCAGTTGGGGAAGCTGCTGTTGTTGTTGCTGCAGCTGTGGCAATGGTTGCTGTTGTTGGAGCTGAGAGAGAGGTTGCTGCTGCTGCTGTTGCAGCTGCGGAAGCTGTTGTTGCTGAAGCTGCGGGAGTGGCTGTTGCTGAGGTTGCTGCTGCTGCTGCTGCGGATGTTGCTGCTGTTGTTGAAGCTGAGGAAGCTGCTGCTGTTGCAGCTGTGGATGCTGCTGTTGTTGCATCTGTTGCTGTTGTTGCATCTGCTGCTGCTGTTGTTGCTGCTGCTGACTTGGTAATTGTGGTTTAAAGACAACCATATCCTGATCTCAAAAAAATTTAATTTCTGGATAATGCATATAGTATTAAAGTGGAAAAGCATAGAGCTGGGGAAATCTTCCTAATGAAAGTTCATTATTAGATGCTCAAAAGACATGCAGCTTTTTAATTTCCATGAAGAATTCCTCCAATGGCCCTGTCATTTGAGGAAACAGGCTGGAGGGGAGGGGTGCAGAGGGGCATATCTTAGCATGTGTATGTATAGTAGTATAAACTAAAATTATTTTCTAAAAAGCAAAAGATAAATTTTATTATTTTCAAATTCATGCCATATCTTTGCTTTTATTATATATATATATATATATATTTTTTTTAAATTTTAATTACCACACATATTTCCAGGTATAAGAATTAAAATAAAAACAAAAAACATAGTACTTACCAAATGCAGCCTTAAGTTTTAAAAATTTGTGGCTGCAAGAAGAGAGGATTTCCAAAAATCTTTATGCAACCAAATTTCATAAACTCAATAAAATGAAGCTCACCCCAGGGAAAAGCATTCCTATCAGGCGGCAGGCTTTGTCAGAAACAGAAAGCAACAGCGTCTGAGATGGTAATTGGATGACTGCACACTACAGAGAAGACAAATGTCAAGTTCCTCACCAGAATACCATTAAAGATATAAAATTAATCATTTAAATCCACAATTACTGAATAGAATACATCATTGAGCAATTCAAAACCTAGAGCTCAGATGCAGTTTCTTGATGAAAGATAAAATGTTACTCGTGACAATATAAATGCCGAAATAAAGAATATAAATATGTATCATCTTGCAATTGAAAATTTGTAGACTTCTCCTTTTTCCCCCTTTTTGTTCTTTCCTAGATTTTGGGTTATTTGATGTCAGATCAACTATTGCGGCTAAGAATCTATTTAGTTCTACCCTGTGTGATATCATAATGAGTTTCATTTGCTTCAACATCTTTAGGTGCACAATATATATGTGGTTAGCAAATCATCAAAAGAGCAATGCTCATACAAGATCAGTAATTCAGTCCAAGAGAAACAGACGATTGATAACTAGGGGAAATTGGAAGGAAAATGTCTTGGAAATCTAAGAAATCTGGTCTTCCTTTCAGTCTATGCTCTAGATGAATCTAGAAAAGACATCTTTCCCAGCAATGCTCTCCCTCAATGTAAAATCAGAAAATATTCTTTTTACCAGAGATAATGAGTGCAAGATCAAATTGCAGATGTGCTCTCACAAAAGAAGATGAGCAATAACAGCGCTCGTCCTATTTAATAAAAAGCGAGTTTCTGTCATTAACTTAGCAAACTAAGAATTGGATTCTCAATCAACCCCCTTTTACAGAGGTGGATGATACTTGAAAACTCTCCTGTAGCAGTGATCTATGCTTTCTGCTCAATAAAATGGTTTTCAAACCAAAAAATTGATCTTATTACCCAGCATTCCAGATCAACACAGGAAAGTCCTGAGTGAAACAAGAAAACTGAACAAAATGGAAATTATGACAAATTATGTGGTTGAATAATGAAAAGATCGAAGAAATCATCACATATTATGCAACACAAATGCAGACAAAAACATATCTGCTTTGTATATTGAGGTTGATTGGAGGATTTTGGGAATGGGTGGAGAAGCATTTACGAAACTTACAAGCTTCTTTTCTTGCAGCTGTCCAAGAAAGCCATGCTGATTCATAGCTCGAAAAACCAGGAAATCTGCTTTCCCAACATATTGCCTGATATAAGATCAAATGAAATTAACATTACTCATAAGAACAACAGATCCACGTATAAACTATTAATAGCCAGTCGAAGGATTTCAATTAAGAAGTTGTTACTTGTTGTTCATATGATCCTGAGATATGAGACGAACTATTTGCATGGTTGGTGGCCAATTTGCTGCAAGCCTGAGAAGATCCAGGAAGGGAGAATAGCTCATGTTATTAAATAACTATAACATGAAGTTTACATGTAGAATATACTCACTATAAGAGAAATCAGAACTTGAAAATGCAGATGTAGGATATATTACTAATGTCAGAAGATCAATGCTATATTTTGAAAATATTTATTATAAACAGGAGATAAAAAGAACAGGAAGAAAAAAGCAACGAGACTCAGAAGTTTTGGGCCATCTCCCACATAGGACCTTAGCCCAACATTATCCACTCCAAATGATTTTAAAAAACGCCCGGAAGAAAAAGATTACTATGAGATTTTGATCAGTAACCAATCATTTTATAACAGCTATAAGCACTGCCCATTTATCAGTGAGTTACCTCAAAAATTCAAGCCTGGTAAAGGAGAAACAACCCCAATTGTATAAAGAGATAGCCAACCCAAAAAAACTCAATTAATACTCTGTATAACAGTAATTGATAAGTATATAGTTCAATAAATATGGATCTTCAAGTATAAGATAGTAATCCATCCCACTTTTCATAGTGATAGGGTTTCAAGAGATAATAACTATCCAATAACGTACGTGTCAGAAGCTGATGAGCTCCTATAACCCTGTAAAAATGAAATAAAACTTTTTAGACTAAATAAATGATAAATCTGAAGCAGGTGAAAGATCTAACGAAGTAAAAGTGAAATTGAATTGATAGTGCTCAAGAACAATCATCATTGAAGATGTGCTAAATTCAGGTATATATGAAAAAAAAAAGTGCCAATAATATTATCAGGTGATAAGAACACACCTCCAGTCTGGTGATAAAGACAGGCTGCCCTTGTCTCTGTCCAGATAAATTACCCTGCATGCATTTTGGCAAACAAGAAAACTTGGTAATTCCCAACCAAACTAATGTATAGAGAAACCAGGTAGTTATATTTTACAGATTCTGATATCCTTTAATGATAAATCAACTTGATTCAACTAATGCCAAACTAGTCACTGTCAGCTACCTGATTCTATTCCTCCACTTTGCAGAATCAAGGACTCAAACATCATGAACAGAAGTGCAGACAATCTACAACTTTTTGTGTGAAATATTAGAATTAACTAAAAAAAAGTTCAGAAGAAACAAATCAATTATTAATCAGTTAAAAAGCAGGTTTGCCCTTGAGGAAGATGGCTTTTTTATATTTCTTTTATAAAAAGAGGTTTTTAGAATTATTTGGTCTCAATTAGAACCAAGCAGGGTATCTTAAAGGACAAAAAGTACTACATGAGCAGAAGCCTGGCTATTATCAGGTATAGTGGCAAAAGCCTCGTTCTACAAGAGAAACCACCCACTTGAATCTGGTAAGAAGCTACTTTAAGCAAAGAAACTACAAGTTAGAAGCCGTGTTGGTGACAGACATCAAAGTTCTAATTCTTAACACTGGGTTGGCCTTCCTAATCATTTTAACTCAGATTGTGAGGACTTTGAGAGGAGCATTCATCAATCTTGCTTACAGAGAATGTGGAATGTTTTAGTGAAAACACTGATTAGATATCAATCCCACATTTTACCTTCCTAATAATTTTACCCGAGATCAGGAGAGGGCTTTCGGAGGAGCATTCAGGATTCTTCTAAAATTTTATAAAATGTAGAATGTTATAGAGGGAACACTGGCTACATCTCAATCCGACCATTTCCAAACGCCTTTGAGAATGCAATAAAATGAGGAGTATCTTGAGAAGTCTGAATTCACAAGAGTGGAGATTTAAGCAAAGTTACTACTTCAGAGCATCATGCTTATTTTTTAGGATTAAGGTTCTCATTTTCCTTGGAACAAAGAGATTAAAAAGCAATAAGGGAGAGTTCTAACCAATTTCTGGTTACACTTGACAAGTGCAAGGCTTCTGTTTTCTGATTTATTATCAAAAAACTAATACTCACGGTTCAAGCAGTAGATTAGCCCCACAGAATAGTGCACTGCATCTGAATATACTTTAGATAGCATAAATTAGCAATTATGAGGAAATCTAAGTTTAACAGATATAAATTACATAACAACAGAAACAGACACAGGTTCCAGGACAAAACTTACTCGAACCAGTCCAAAGTCAGAAATTTCAAAGGTGAGGTTTCAACAGAAACAGATATGAAACAAGTTCAGAGATATATAGAGAGATATGTATATATATCCATAGACTGAAAGAGAGAGAAAGAGATTTTAGTGTAAAAGTTACTGTATAAAGACATTAAAAGATTTCCATAAGCTGTCAGCATCTTTGTCAGTCACACAAATGGAACTTACCTCCCAAACCTTGACATATTTGGACTGTGATGAGGATGCCAAAGAACTTGATGCATGTTGTGACAATGGCATGTTGACTGCTGAACTGTTGTTCACACCAAGTGGCTGCATGCCAGGCTGGACTTGTTGAGACATTCCTGAAGTGGGAATCATTGCGCCAGTCCCAGATGAAACACTTGATGGACCAACTCCAGTCATCGTGTTTTGGTTCATTCCAATTCCACTTTGTACCATTTGTGCTCCTGAGTGACTTCCTTGGTTCATGCCAGTCACAGCTTGGGCAACACTAGCACCTCCTTGAATAGTAGCCATTGATTGTGAAATTCCAAGATTTGCATTTCCAGAAACACTAGGCGTTGCAGAAGTGAATGTATTAAGACCTGAGTTTTGTGCAACCTGTGAAGTGCCAGTAATGGTCCCTGACCCCGTTATTGAAGTAATAACTGATTGCCCCGAAGAGAACACATTTTGGGCAGCAGGCACAGAAGATGCCATTCCACTAGATATCATATTTGACATATGCATGGCAACAGGAGTTTGGCCCATTGATTGAAGTCCTGCTGAAGTTCCCCCGGTAAGGGCAGCAGAGTTCATCACTTGTCGTACTTGAGAGAGATTATTCAGTATGCTCACATTTGCAGCACCAGGAGCCATTGGCCTTAAGGGCTGTGTCATAGAACTGACAATAGGTTTAACTTCTTGCACGTTATCATTATTTATGATCATATCTTGAGAAGTAGACAATGGTGAAGAAGTTTGCAAATTCGGGATTCCTTGAGAAACAGGACGAGCAACAGATGGAATATGTGGATAAGCAGGCCCAGTTACCATGGAAGTCACAGTACTTGGCTCCTAAATAATCACATGAACATGTTTAATCACTTATATAAGGGCAAGCCACTGCCATGAAAAAAGCAACTTTTCCTTGCCATAAATAAGCAAAGAAATTTTCAAAAAGTAAAGACATTTGACACTTACAACTTTTACAGTGGTAGAAGGAACATTTCCGACAGAAATTGGTTGCCGGTTCATGACAGATCCATTCACTATTAACACATGAATTAAGTAAGCTTTTCATCAAGATAAATGTTAACCAGGAATGGTTGATTTATTAGCCACACGTAACGGTCGACAGAACTGTAATTAGCCAATTCTGCCTCACAAGTGAAGGGATATAAGCACAAATACTCTTGGTAGTGATGTATAACTTCTACCTCTTTAACCACAAATTCATTGAGCAATATGTTTAAAAATTGTAAGAAATGAAGAGAACATGCAAGTTAGAAGTAACTGAAGACAGTTAAACAACTTTAGTATAAAAAAAGGGTTGGTCAGACCTAATGTATGAACATAACAACCTGATGGAACAGAAGCAGGGGGCTGCCCTGTAACTGAAGTAGCAGAAGCTATGTCCATTTTCACAGGGCTCTGATTTGCCAAGGTTGATCCCGGACGGCTTAAAGCAGCACGTGCCTCCATAAAGTTCTCTGATATCAGAACAAGAAACTGAGGATTCTTAACATTGTCAACCTGTGGATCTGCAGCTCGGGAATTGCGCTTCCCCTAAGTTTAAAGGAGTTACATATCAGGATCATGCACAGGTACATGCAACCACAAAAAGGAATTTACATTATTCATTTTTATTTTTGTTGAAATTTTTTTAAAAAAGAAAGATTATAATTTAAACATAAATCTGTCACAGAAATCTCAAGAAAAAGCTACCAATGCAATACTTCTGCTTACTCATATCATTATATTATTTGCAGATCTTTGAAAACTTAATTATGTGGAGCTCATTGCCTTACCAAGCTTAACTGGAGCCAAATCCAAACCTTAGCATGTTTTATATGAACCAACTAGATATTCCAAACCAAACATGAGTGTAGCTTTCGGCTAAAGCAGCTCGAATATCTAGGTATTTAGACTGGCTCAGTTTGGATAAAGTTCTGTAAAATTGTTATTGACATTCATGCCCTTTGCTCCAGTGACAGCATGCACATGTAATGTTTTAATAAAAAAGAGAACTGGATGAACTAAGTAAAAGGTTAGCCTAGATACCAGCCAGACAAGTTACGAGAAAAGAAACCTATAATCCTTACCGAATTGTAGATTGCTCTAAGTTTTGGAAGCTGTTTCGGACATATGACTGATAAAGACACAGAGCACTGAAATGAAAATGAGATATAAATAAATCCAAGAAGGAAAGAAAGAAGAAGTAAGAAAAATAACAGTAACCAATAAACACACCATTGGAAATGATTTAGCCAGTGACTCAGCATCTGATAGACGACTTTCTGTCTGACCTTCAACATTTTCATTCTGATCCAAATTCTGCAATTTTGGTCGATAGACTGGTGTTGGCAAAGCATAAGGATTGCTTGCAGCAATAAGGATACAATGTCTTTGCAAGTCAACATTTTGTTGAGCTTGGCTCCCATTTAAATTGATGTCAAACATCTGAATGATGCATTCCAAAAGAAAAGTTAGAATAGTGCACACTTGTGATCTAAAACTTCATTGCAGAAAACTCAGTACGTCAGTGGCTGAAGTAAAACTCTAAAAGAACTCGTGTGAGTTTTCAAAAATATTTAAAGACATTAGGTAGTTCAATTTACTTGAAAAAAAAAAATAAAGGGAAGATAAGAAATAAGTAGGAATTGTTTGGTCACATAAACTGAGACTAGGAACAAACAGTGGATGCTACAAGGAGATGAGGATGGGTAGTGGAACAGTGGCCGAAACTCAAAGAACAAGCAAAACCAGACAGCAAGATAACATGATATTGTGCTAGATAGAGCCAACTTGGAGGAAGAACCAACTTAGTCAATCCTTTATATCTTCATCATTGCCTTTTGCAATCAAAGATAGGCTAATCTCTAGAGTGGTAGGGCTTTTGTAGATTTAGAATATGATCATGTTGCATATGATGGCTGCAAGATCTCAGAATTCTTGAGAGAGAAAATTTACAGTACAAGATATTGCAACTCAAACTCTGCAAGAGGAAGTAAAGCATGTAAAAATATGCACCATCAGAGCCTCAGCAAGCCCTTCGGCAATGGCAGCATCATCCAAACCACCACCAGCGAAAGGAAGAGCTGTGAGCCACAGCAAGAAAGTATCAACATCTTTGGTCCAGCCACTCCGTTGAACAAGGCAACCTCACAAAGTAGGAGATAAGGACAGAAAACAGTATTCTGTTAGTCGCCCTAACAACATAAACTAAGCAATCCACATGTGTGTGTGTGTATATATTTGAGTAAGCAAACCATATATATTTTCCATGAACATACTCTAAAATAACGAATAACTGATAATTACAACTTTATGTAAGAGAAAATACTACATACCAGAATATGATCCATGACAATTAAAGGTAACCAGTGAGAGCTCCACATTGGAAGAAGAAGTCTTCTGTAATTTTACCAGAACAAAAGCTACATTACATTAAAATATAAGACAAAAAGAATAAGTTCGCAAGCTAGACATAAGATATTCAATTGTCTATTTACAGATGAACAGGATGTTGACTATCAAGTCTCTCTTTCTATCAATGAATTATGAATTTGTAAGGAAGCAAAATTCTGTATTCCATACAGAGTTATAATAAATTTATACTATAAGCCAAAGTCATTATAAGCAGATGCATAACTTGAGAAAAACATAAGTACAGTTGATACTACATCATATGATAAGTGATTTGTAGAACACCTAGACTACCATGCTTTTGGATTGAGGGGAATAGAGAGAAGAGGAATGGAATGTTATTCAGCAAATGAAGAGTAAAATGTTGCAGGCTGCCATCCCTCTCTGACTCTAACTTTCATTGTACTTCACATATGGCGAGAAATACAACCATACACAGTTGACATACTTTAGCTACCACAGTCATCCCTCACTTTTCAGAGTAGTGATTTCTTTTTTGTTTCTTCTATTACCAATTTCATTATTTTCATTTCTCCCTATCCTCTCCTATCACCTTTCTTTCCTTGCAGCCTACTCAAAAACATGTTGTACTCAACCTAACAGTCAATGTATGAAATTCATAACTTGGGAATGCTGAGTGAGAGTCAATTAGCTTAGTTAGTAAGGTTAGCAAAAATATTGTAGAAGAATTTTGCATTTCATGCTACTTACACTTAAATTAGGATCTTTTATGAAAGAAAAAAAAAAGTTGTCACCGTTTGGCAATATATTGTACAATAACTACGATCTTAGCTCAGGTACTGAAGTCATCAATGGAAAAATTGAGATCATAACCTGTTGTTGATGAAAACAAGGACAATAATTGAGAATAAGAGCAAAGAGAGCAAATGCTTTACCTGCCCCGTTAATTCATTACCACAGAAACACCTGAGCAAATACCAAAATATATTAGAACAGCTTTAAAGAGACCTACGAACATAAAAAACTTATGCAAACCAACCCAAAATAGAAATCTAAGAGCCTTTGAAAGAGAATGTTCCTTCCTTCCAAAAAGTGCAGGGATTTCTGGTGAAGAAATTTATTTTTTGTTCTATGGCCATTATATGTCAAATAAGATCATTTATACCTTCCTTATACAGATATTCTATTGCAAATTTTTGGGGTTTCCAATATCTTTTATAAATGGACCGCGCCCCTTTGTGCCTTGTTTATAATACAATTCTTGTATTCCCCAAAAAGCACTTAAAGATCACTCGCTAAACCAGCAATCTGATAAGTCAGTATCAGATGATTCGTGATTTAACCTTAGAAGTGAAGCAGGTGATATTAGTTTAAAATCAGACCTAACAAATCATAATCTTGAAAATAGACCATGAAATGAAAAAAAGTGGTTGAGAAACATGAAGTCCAATAGTGATAAAGATTACGCCAGGACAAAATAATCATTAGTTTTTTTTTCCTGAAATAGACAAAATAATCGCTAGTAGCTGGCATCCCCACAAAGAAATCATAATCCTAGCAAACCAATAAAACTTCGTCCCGTAATTAACAGAAGAAAGCAAGGGAGAGAGTTAGGAAATTTTTCTAGATCTGATTCCCTAAAAAAACACTTAAAGAACTCACAGAACTTGTCATAACCAGTGAGGAGACAAGTCGAGACCAGAAAATTCGTGATTCATATCTTAAAAGTGAAGTGGGTGGTACATTTAACATCAGACACCTGACAATGAAAACATTTTACCGGCTGGAAAAGGAAAAAAATTTAAGAAATGTGGAATCAATAGTTGTTCTTCTACACAGAAGAGAAGAAGAAAAAAAATTACAGTAAAGAAGGGAAGAGTCTAAAATTATCAAAGGATAAAACCCACGGAACACTTCCCAGCTAACAAGATCTACCCAAAAAACAAAGATAGATAGAGAGCCGAATCATGCATGTATTAGATCTGCTCCACCAATAAAACAGAATTAGAAAAAAAGCAGAATGACAAGAGAACTAGGGAAAGGAACAAAATTTTACAGAAGGAAATTGCCATACCTAACAATCTCTTCCAGATAGTCAGAGAGAATAGACTTCCAGAAGGGACCCATTGCTGCAGTTCCTTCAATAATGACAACTAGTTTTTTCTCAGCCATGCTGATTGTTCAATGTTGTATATTATTTGAAGCCATGTGGTGGTTCTGTAATTCATTAGGTAAAAAGGAAGAGGAGAGAATGGAAAGGATTTATTTTCCTATTTCTCAAGGAAGTTAAGATAGAGAGAAAAGGTGCTGCCAAGATTTGAATGTATATAGTGGTTTTGATTTGAATCTATAGAGTAGTTCTATAATGCATTTAGGTAGAAATGAATGGAAGAAAGCAAGGGATTTGTTTTATGATCTCCATAGGAAGGAACAATTAATAAAGCTTTACAAAAGTATTTCTTTCTAATCCACCAGACTTATTCTCTTTCCAACAGGTAAAATATTGACCAAATAAAACTTCCTAGTTAAGTTTTAAAAACTGACCACCCGGTACAAACTCTCAAATTCACCATGCCTATTCTTTGTCCAAATTCAACAAATGAAACTACGGACAATATTGTGCTTATCTGTCAGGCTCATTGATTACCTTGGGACTACAATTTCTCAAGCTGTTGACACATCATCAGTAACGGAGACAACGAAAAGCACCAAGCGTCCTTGGGATCAGGGAACTACAGCTGTTTTTTAATTTGTCTCACTCAGTGAAATTTGATTCCCCATTTTGAAATGATTAACCGTTCTTTTCACTTCATATTGTCGGAACTGTAAGCATCTTCTCTTTTTTTGGGTCACCAAACCCAGAATTACTATCAATCAACTCCTTTTATGGCTTACTCTACTCTGATTGGTTTTAGGAGGGGAAACCACCATAGTCTAATGATCATGGCACCCACTAGCAGAAAAAAAGTAATGATTCAGCATGGATAGATGCATAAAAATTTATACTTTCCAAAAATGAAAAGTTAAGTATGAAAGCCTCGAGCTCTAAGAAAGGTTCTAAGCATCACAGTGGAGCAGACATAGCAGTCCAAAACCTCAACCAAAAGGTCCCTAACATTTGGTCAAGCTTCAAAGTTGAAATGAAATGAATCCCACTCATAAAACCAAGGGATACAAGACACGGTTATTGACATTAACAACATAAGTATTAACTGATATCTGGTTAAGTTATAATGTACATGAACATGTCATTGTCTATGTAGACTCCTGACTGTAATTTCTCAAGGAGTATAATGCAGAATTGAAGGTTTAACTTGAGCCACAAGACCATATGGGTTAATTTTTCAGTTAGCACGTTCAACATTATTCACTTTCAGTGTTTAAGTTATAATATATATGAATATGTACTTGCTAAGTAGACTCGCAACTGCAATCTTTCAAGGAGTGGTATCCGGAGTTGATATTCAGCTTGAGCCACAAGACCAAATGGGTCAATTTCATATTCAGTGGCCTTGCTAGATTTGCATTTAGCTTATACTCATTGAGGTTTTTCCATGCTTGATAAACTTATTATTCTGCTTAAAGTGGGAGAAAATTTTAGAATATTGATAATAAAGTTGGATTCTTTCAAATTATTTCACATTAACCAAGCAATAAAAGAAATAAACTAATTAGCAAATATATATTGAAAGACAAATGAAATCAAACATTGTTATATTTTGCAAGTTGCCATTTGAAAAAGAATCCACAACAACCAAGAATTGATACCTTCCATTTATTAGAAACTGTCAATAACATACTAATGCAATTTTCATGTCCATGATTCAACATGAAGAAGCTACTAAAAAATAAAAGCCTTCGAACAATTTTAGGAGTAATAGAATTTTAATAAATGCTGTCTGAATAGTCCATGAATAACGCAATCTTTTAATAAAATATAATACCCAAATGATTCCATATCACCAGATTTATCAAACCCACTTCTCATTGATTAATTTAAGGAAACAAAAGAACTATGATCTGTGGGTTTTAAGCTCTACTTTTAAAATAATAGTCCATTGGTAGTTCTTCCTTTTTTTTGTTTTTTTTTTCTTTCTCTTTTTTGCATCAAAATGGTAGCTAGGTAATTAAAGCTGACAACAGGAATGTTTTATCATCATTCTACAATGAACCCTGTGTGAAATCCTTCAGATGTACTTCTAACTCGAAAACACTAATTTACAGAACTTTATTATAGGCTGATCAAGATCACTAGATAACTAAAAATTGATATTTCTTAATTAAAGCCTCAATCAAATAGTTGGCAGAAACAGAAAATAAAGAAGCAAATATAGCTCCCATTGTTCACACAAACAGATTAGAATTCAGATAATGTTTGCATTTCTGAAAATACTGTTTATTGGTTTCACGCCAATAAATACAAGACTTGCTTTAGACCCAATATCACATCACTAGTCTAATGAGAAAGAAGAAAAGGATTAAGTATTATTCACAATCAATAAAACTCAATTTTGAATTTATGTGGCACCATTAGCAGGAAATGGTTAATCTCTCGAGTTCAGGAAATGGACAATTAAAACCCTAATCCTACTAAAAAAAATACTAATAATAAATTAATTGGAGAAGAGAGAAATGGTACCTGATAATCTTGTCAAGGTAATCAGAAACGACAGTCTGCCAGTAGGGCCCCATGGCCGCAGTGCCTTCAATGGCCACAACCAGCTGTTTCTCAACCATACTATGCGGTGCAAAGCGGAGAACCAGAGCTATTTAAAATACAGCATAAACTGAAAACTGGAATACAGTTTTCTTTAGATAGATATATATATATATATATAGAGAGAGAGAGAGAGAAGTAGTTTCAAGTTCCAGGAATGAAATGAAATTACTGTTCCCAAAGTCACTCCGAGCAAGGTATCGGTACGAACTGGCCTTTGATAATTCGGGTACCCCCTGATACTTAAACGAGAGCCAACATTAGCGAACGCCTCTTTGGTGGAGTAGAGCGGGGTAGGTTTAAGAGCAGAAAGAGAAGAGCTGGATCAACGGTAGACTGGAGGAAGAAGGAGACCAAAATGGTTCCGTGTTGTTTAAGATTTTAGATTTAAATCGTCCACTTAACGACATTCATCCGTCCGTCGCCCGTCCGTCCGTCCATCCGTCCGTCCGTCCGTCTGTCTGTTTTCTAGGAAAGGAAATGGAAAATCCGTTGGTTTTTACTTGGAAATAAAATTATAACCATAAAATATTTAATTAATGGTGAACGGTTCTTTTTTAAATAAAAAAAACAGTCAACACAAAAAGTCAAACAAACCAAAAACTAGAAAACAAAAAGTCCAAAAACCCTCAAGCTTTCTTACATTTTATTTACCTTTTTTTTTTTAATTAGTTGATGCATATTTTATACTACCTTAATTTTTTTAAAAAAAATAAACATTAAATATATTTCAATTTATATCGAATAAATATTTCAAACAAAATTAACAAATAAATTTGATTATTATTTTTTTTTTGTTTTCAAATGGCAAAGTTACTAAATTTCACAAACCAATTGCTCATTTCCCCGTTCTTTCTCTACAACTTCCTCATTCATCATTTTTTTTTTATTTCCCTCTTTTCTCTCCAATTGCTCGTCCAAATTTCTGGTTGAAAGTTTTTTTTTTTTTTTTTTTTTTTAATAATCAGTGTTTTTATATGCAAAACATGCTTAAGTTATGGTCTATAGCTTATGATTTATTTAGCATATGTTGGGTAATAATTTGTTATGTAAAAGAAAAATTACTCATTTGGAATGCGGTGAGCAAGAATTATGAACAAAGGACTCCATATTTTTGATTTTATTATATTATGACATAATATTAATTATTTTAACGATTTATGACTAATTATAAATATATTAATTGACATATAAATCTTTTTTACACAGAGTTGTTGCTCATTTAATGCATACATTTCAATATTTTTTATATTTTTATCTATAAAAAAAATACTAAATATATTAAAATAATCAAACATTATTTATGTTTATTTTTGTGATACATCTTGATATGAATCTTTATTTTTATTAGTAACTTTAATCTTTTTTTCACATTAAGAATATTTTGTATCAATTTTTAACAATAAGTTTTACATTATTAACCACTATTGATTGAATAGTTTGTATATTTATTTTTATATAAAAAATTGTATATTTGAATTATATTTTACTCTACTATGTTGTCATTTAGAAGTTTTTTTGTTATGTTAAAATTAATATTTATGTATCACATATTGATAATATATAAATTTCTACGGAAAAAAATTATATTTTTCTTTTATTTAATTAATTAAAAAGAAAAAAAATAAGGATGATGTTTGTATAAAGACTTCTCTATTCTTCGTTGACTTTTTTTAGTCTATTTATACTACAAAAATATTATGTTCTAATAAAGAAAAATGAATTTTATGATATGAATTTATTGATATAAAATACGTAAAAAAAATTAAGGAGATAAGTGAAGTAATTGATTATTTTTTTAGTATTTTCATTTAGCATTATCCCACTTAAAATATATTTTAAGTATAAAATTATTTTATCGTATGTTGGCATAACAACGATGATTAAATTAAAATTAATTTTAATAAATTTATTATATCTTTAATCGAAATAAATATTCTGTCAAAATTTAATTTTTTTAATTAAAATAATCAGGGCGCAGTGGCTGGCGAACAGTCGTAGAATCAGCCGGGCCCACCTCAATCATCATCATCTTCTCCTCACAGCCTCTTCTTGCAACCTTGCTATAGAAGAAATCGCAATTAATTTGAAAATGCCCTGAAAACGACGAAACCCTACGCACTTGCCGACCAAAAAAAATGGCGTAAACTTATCCCTATAAATTCATTCATGCTCCGACCAACAGCCAAACAACAACTTTCTCTCTATTGTCTTCTCATTTCTCGGAATTCCGGGTTTGTATCGCCAGTTTTGCAGAGTACGACAAAATATTCGAGTCGCTTTTGTGGTTTGGTTCTGCTAAACCTTCTTGTTATATGAATGCAAAGAGAAGATGAGTGTGGTTACACAGTTCCTTTGAGTCAGTTTTTTTTCTTTTCGCTCTTTTCCCAATCTCTCTGTTATTTCCTCTCGCGCTTCCTTTTGTTTCCTTTTTAGTGTGTGGAAAGAGGATGCTGAATTTTGGAGACCCAGCAGAGCTCAGGACTAAGAAGGTAGCTGTCTCTGCTATTTTACTTTATTTTCTAACGTATCTCCTAGTGTATTTTATTGGAATTTGCTTCTGTTCTATAGGTGTATTTGATTGTATTAGTTTTGGTAATCTAAGCTTAAGAGGATCGAATTTTGATTGTGTGCGGTGCTGATGTAGTCATATTAGATACTTACAATTAACTGTTATGTCCTCAAAGTATTGAGTTTAAGCTTGTAGTTATTGTAGAAGCTGAGAAAAACATCTGACAGTGAGAGATTTCTTGAGTGAAAAGTTGAAAATTGGAAAGAAGAAGATGATTAGTTTACCATCCTTTTCTTTCCTTACTGCGAAAAAATGATGGCACATTTTGAAACTCATGCTGAAGTTGTAAACATTTTTTTAATGACTGGATTCCTAGTCAAAACATCTTGTTACCTTAGAAAAAAAAAAGACATAAATGTTAAGCTACCCGCTTCAAGATGAGCTAATGTTTATTTGCTACATTGTTTAACATTTCAATGTTGTTGGTAGATCATTTTCGAAGATGTATATCCAGCACGTGATTCTGCTACCCTTGAGCATTTGAAAGAGTTAAGCTCTAAACGTAGAGTACTCGAGGAGTCCATTAATAAAAGCAGCTCTGTCACAGAGGCCATTGCACGAGAAATATCTGGAGGATTGACTACTCGTTGTCAGCAGGTGGTGTTTGGATTACTGTGTTATTTTAGGAATTCTAGCTTTCTGTGTCATCGGTTGTATTGTAGTTCAAACAGATTGATCAATTTGGTTTTGCTTGTGATGGCCAATCCCATTTGTTTCTTCCTCTCATTTTATTTTTGTCTTCTATAAATGACTCAGGACCTGCAGAAAGTGGAAAAATACTTACCTCTGCTGGAAAACTTGGTTTTTTATGTTGATTGTATTGGCAGCAACTTCAAGATGGTTCAGTATACTTCAGAACTGAAGATACGGTGGAGTAGTGCCTTGAATTCATCATCTTTCTTCAACTTTGGCGGTCCAAAGTTTTATCAAATTAACAATTTGCAATTTGAGCTTTTTATGACCCTTTTCCTTTATGCTGCAAAACTTCGGCAGAGATCTGTAGAAATTCTGGCAACTGGTAGGTACCAGTCCTTTTTCTAGGATAGCTGTTGGAGTGGTGTACGTTATTTGTCATATCGTTATTTACATCCTTCACATCATTGTAGATTTGGTGCAATCTGCCACGCTTTATAGAGAAGCTGCTGGAATTTTTAATCACCTGGCTCACGAGGTTATTCCCTCTTTGCAGCCTGCATTATCAGCAGAAAGGCCACCGGAGGCAACCTCATCCATATGCACTGTTATGAGCCTTATTTGCTTGGCAGAGGCACAGGTCAGTTTTCTGGTTACCACTTTAGTTCTTTAAGTAGTGTGTTCATCAATAAATCATGTACAACTTTATTGTAAGTCCTGGAGAAACTTCTTTTTTTCCTTTTTATTTTGGTAATAATTGTTATTTTGTTATTATCATGAAATTTGAGTAGGCTGTAACTATAAGAAGGGCTGAAGAAAAGGGAACTACAGTAGGTCTTTTGGCGAAGCTGCACCATGGTGTCAGTCAGTTTCTTGGTGAGGCTGCTGGTGTTCTCTACTCACCAACCAGGGAATGTAAGGATATTTCATCACGCTTAGAGGTATGCTTGTGAATCTTATAAGTTTTAGAAAAGTTTTTCCTTTTTCCAGTTTTTGGCTGCAAATTTGGGTGCACTTTTTCAAACAAAGTATATAATCAGTTGGTTCATCAATTGAATTGCCGACTTTAGTTGCGTCCAACTGATAGCTTTCTTAATAAACTTTCTTCTCTCTATACCGGAGTGGCCTATGGGAATGATCAATATTGGTGAAGATTACGTATGTAGAGAATTGACTGTTTAGAGCAGCCAGCTTGTTTTCTTTTTGGGTGTTGGGGGGGGGAGGGGGGCAGAGGCAGGGGTTTGGAGTAAGATCAATATATCACCCTTCAATTTAAAAACTAACATGGTTCTTAATTTGTATGAATGCTGAAATGTGGATATTGAAATTGTGAGTAAAATGCAAGAACATAAGGAACATGTGTAAATGTTGGAAGTTTAAATTATCACCACATGCAGACATGGAAAATTGTGAGAAGGTTGCCTTTTAAGTTCAGTCCATGCTGCTCAAGTGATGATATTTGATGGACTTTAAGGCAGTAAGAAGACAAATGAAAGCTTGACTAGGAGTTAAACTGCTGTGTGCAGAAAAAATAGCCGTTCTACAATTTGACAGACAATTTATGATATGTTTGATTGGTACCTTCTATCTTTCTAGCCCAAATCCCTACAAGTGAGTGGAAAACAATGGGAGGAAAGAACAAATATAAGGCTACTGAATTATTGGAGCAGAGGGTTACTGTATGGGCTTGTCTCTCCTACTCCCATACCAACGTTTGGTTACTAAATATGCTAACTGTAGCTCTATTGAGTCAGACAGTAAAATAGAAAATGGAAGCCCTAAAATATGCATGAAGAAAGTGGATGGGCAAATTATTTGTCTTAGTAACGTGTTTCTTAGGTAGTAAATTGTATTTGACAAGTAGCATTTCATTTGACTTACCAGCAAAAGGTGGATTGTTTGTCTCGTGGATCCTGCATTTAGAACACCCGGCAAGTATTTATGCTATGTACTTTGTTTTCTTAATTGGCTGAATAAAGGCATATCTTCACTGTACTCCTGTACATGCATGCTGATAATTGTTCTAAACCATGCAGGAATTTATATCATCTAGTGGAGCTGTACACGATTTGAGGAGTCAGAAGTACCTCGCAGAAAGTCTAAGGGGCAATGGCCAGATCGGGGTTGCCATTGGAGTTCTTCATGATGCTTTGGCCAATATAAAAAAGAAAATGCCTGGAGAAGAATCATGGAAAGTTGAGTTCAGGAAAGAAATTGATGCTGCTGCTACAATGCTCCGGAAATTTGAACATGAAAATGAATTTGTTTGGCATGAGAAAATCCCAAGCGGAGATGAGTTACCACTGCCTCAAGGTAGCAAGATTGTGAATATTATACCTTATTCTCCCAAAAGATGGGAGAGAGAACTTGCATTCAAGATATAGATTTATACCATGTGCCTAGATTTATACCATCCTATCGTTGTAAAAAGGCAAAGAATACAAAGCTCTGATTCCTCCTCTGATGAAATTGTGAAATAAAACATGCTCTGTTTTTGGGAACATTTTAGAATGCCCTTTTAAGTTCTTTTGCTCATTCTATGAGTTATTTGCTGGAGGACTAGGGTTCTCCATGCTCAAGTATTGTACAGATACAAAGGTTTGGCGACAATGTATAGATATAATACAATCCAGATGTTCACTGCTGTTAGAAAACAAAAAGACATTATCAGTATGGGAGGTACTGGATTCATGGAATGTTGTCAGAATTTTCATCAATTTTCTGGGGAAGCATTGCATCCGTCTTTGGTTCTTTTCTAGATGGCAGCTTCTGCAGTACTGTTATATTTCTGGGATATTTGAAAATCACATTTAAACGTCATCTCTAAATATCTCTTCAAAAACAGAAAAACGTCACCTCTGAATCAGAAGATATTGACACCAAAGTTGTGTGTTTATCCAAGTGCGTAGGCTTTTGAGAGTTGCTAATAATAGAGCATATTTAATTCTCAAATAAGCTAATTTTGCTAGAAACATATTAAATTTATTTATTTATTAGTACAATTGCAAGCAACAAGAAACCAAAAGTATACACTCAAAACTTAATTAATTTAAAAAAATTTAGCAATAAAAACGATGAATCAATTTATTGTTTATATCTTAACAAGAAACTTACAAATGAAAAATGTAAAATTACACAGGTATTTTGTAATAAATATTTTGTAAATGCAATTTGAATTGTTACAAAAACATATTATAAATTAATTTAAATTAATTATCAAAGTCTATATAGGGATTGACCCACGAACATTGCTGTCTTGACTTTCCGACAGGCTTGTTAATTGATATTCAAAGCATTGTCTAGCTTAGCTCAAATTCTAATTTAATTTATTTTAAAATATATTTTATATTTTTATAATAATTCAAATTGTATTTAAAAATATTTATTATTTTAATTACTTAAAAATATAATTATTTTTGTTAACACTATAAAAATTTAATAAAAATAATAACAGATTTTAAATTAACTTAAAATTTCGAGAATTTATCTTAAATTTCTTTTTTTTTTTTTAATTAGGTACTTTAACTTAATTTTTTAATAGTATATTTATAACATCTAAGATGTCCTTTGACACACATCATATCCAAACACCTTATTTATAATGTTCTCCAAATTAACTATGCTCTTCGCATTAAAATAATCGAGTTTAGCTAACAAGATATTTATTATTCGAGTTACAATTTCACTATATCAAAGAAAATCAATAAAAAAAATTCATGAAATATTTTCATGAAAATCAATAATGAGTGGGCATCCTTTACAATCTATTAAACATTCATCTCTCTAATTTCTTGCTTCCCGGATTTCCCAAGTTGGGACTCTGGTTCCTCCTCTAATTCTACTGAATCTGCAAATGACATATAATGAGCTCAGTCTAACTCAATAAAATAAATTCAAAACTTAAATGTCGTGTATGGAAATACATTTGTACATCTACTCTAGTATTCCCCTATTCCGTCCTCTGCCCACACCCTCTCTTTCTCTCACCCTACTCTATTCTTACTTTGCCTCCAAGCACCAAACACTCCACCGGTCTTAGTTCGGCCACACAAGCCACTCATCGGCCTCAATCTAGCCACACACACACTCACACTCCTCGGCCTTGGTTAGCCACACACACTCCATTTTCGCCACTCCACCATCGGCTTCACTCAGCCACACACACCAGCCTTTCCTCGGTCGCACACGCACACATACCAGCAATATACAACCACACACACCAGCCCCCACTTGGCCAGAAGCACAACAGTTGTACACCGCCACACACACACACCGACCTTTTCTTGGCCACAGATATCGGCAGTACACTGCCACTCACACAACTGACCTTTCCTTGGCCACACACTCCGAGCGTCCCTGGCCACAAACACACACGCACCGGCCTACTACTGGCCACCCATACACACATACAACCACTATATACACGTACCACACTACTCAACCCGAGTATTACCACACAGAATGCACTACACACACGCCAATAAATGCAGGTACCAGAATCGGTACCACAACGTCCCACTCTACCACCGCCAACATCGGCGCTCCAATATTCGTCTTCTTCAGTACCGATATCGGTACCTCACCAGCAAAATCACCATCGATTTCTCGCCATTCCTCGGCCTAACTCCATTTCGGCTGATTCCCTTCCTTCTCTCTCACTTACACTCGGCTCACTATCCATTTCTCATATCCCTACCTCCTCCCGATTCAAACTCTTCCATAATGATAATCTGCACAGAAATCCAATCTATATCACCATGACAACATCCGAGTATAGGAATTTATTTACCTCTAGCCTCCATCTTCTCCTAGCTCGGTAAAATCCTCTCCACCGGTACGTTTCTTCAATCCGCTGTTATCGATCTCTCCTTCCCCTCTTTTCTCTCCTTCCTTTCCTGTCGATCGACTCCCTCTCTTTTCCCCTCTTTCTGTTTTTCTTTTTTTTTTTTTCTTTTTCACTCCCTTTTATACACCCTCCTCCCCATCAAATCCTACCCATCCATCCTAACCCTCTAATCCCCACCACCCACTGGTTTGACTCCCTCCCCTCTTTGACTCTTCTAAAGTATTACAATATTTTATATATCCAGTACTAATATTAAATTATTAACAGCTTATATGAGTAATAGTGTTGAATTTATTCATGTGATTATTGACAGTTTTTGTAATAAATTTTTTTTAGAAAAAGGTACCGCTAATTTTAATATTATAAAGGTTAATTTTAATTAATATTTAAATTTAATCTCTACAACAAAAAATCTGGTAGATAATAAACATAAAGAAAAATTTATAAAAAAAAATAAAGATAAACGGGTTATAAAAAAAACCTAAAATTAATGACTACTGATTTAATTGTTTGTAGTAATTTTTTTCTTGAAATAATAGTAATCGACACATATGTAGCACTTCCTATTATAAGAAATTTATAATTAAAGATAAATTATTCAAAAATATTATTTTCGTTTCAGTTTATCAATTAATTTAATTACATAGTTGATGTGTGTAATAACTGGGTTTTAGGTTGTAAAAAAAATAATGATAATAATAATAATAATAATAATATATGTGTGGAAGAGGGAGAGGGATGAGAAGGAACGGTGCAAATTGTGAGATGGAATGGACTGCTAGGATGGGTGCAGATTGTGAGATGGAATGGAAGACTAGGATGATTAGTAGGTAGGATATAAATAGAATGAAGAAAAGAAAAAAAAAGATGGAAAAATGGGAGAACATGAAGGGAAAAGAGGAAGCTGGTGATAGAAGATTCAAGAGAGAGAGAAGCCGGAGAGGGAAGGGACGAGAAAAGAGGAAATGAGGAGTCGGTCTAGGACGGGAGAGGGAGCTGGAGAAAGAGGAGACGATTAAGGCGACTGAGTGAGCTACGGCGGTGCGGAAGACGATGGAGACCGGAGGTATTGTGAATTTGAATTTTAAACATGAAAATGGTAAATTGTAGTTAAATTTGTTATCTGGAGATGTATACCAGTGGCTTGAAGTCTAGCCGAGAGGGAGAGGATCAACGAAGATGAGCTGTAGGAGGGGAAAGACTTATAGAGAGTCGGTAGAAGAGTGAATAGGGAGGGGAAGAGCGGATAGACGAAAGTATGGTGAAACAGAACAGGAGGTACGAATGGGAGTGCGAAAGAGGAAACTGGATAGCTTTAAACTTCAGTGTTTATGTATGTATGTATGAATATAAATATCCGAATGTCAACAGAGAGAGAAGAAGTCTGATATTAGTGCAGGGGATTGTAAATGCAGGAGCAGTTGAGAGGGACTAATAAGAGAGGTGAGAGAGACAAAGATACCAGTGAGAGGGAGAAGTTCGAAAGTAATATGTGAGGGAGATGAAATAGAGCAATATCAGTGGAAAAGGAGTGGTCTGAGAGTGGTCTTTGCCAGAGATGAGTGAGAGATAGCAATGAGAGGGAGTGGTCCGAAAGGGACTCTTGAGGGAGGTAAGAATTAGAGTTACACTGTGACAGAAAAAGTGTGTGTGTACAGTCCGAGAGGGATAATTGAGGGAGTTAAGCGAGAGGGATATTAGTGAGAGGAAGTGTGTATGTGTAATTCATAGGATAGGTTGATGAGTATGCGTAAGAATTCAGTTGATTGTACATGCGTCTGGATATTAATATGAACTAATTTGTGTGCTCGATGAATATGAATGCATATATGAGCTATTCTATATGTTTGTTGAATATGTATGTATGTATGATGTTTGACTGTGATCGTGAAAATTATATAACTCCACTGATGGTCTGTTTGGGGAATAAATATGCTGATGTTGGCTATTGGTGGTTCTTTGGTACTGGTGATGAGTGGGGTCGCCAATGTTTGTGACGGTTAGGGGGTTGCTAGTAGGGTAACGGTGTGAGTGTGTGGTCAATTTAAGGCCGAAGATTGACGAAAATTGAGGATGAGTTGAGTCGCCGATATTGGTGATGGAAGGAAACGGTAATGGTGTGAGTGGGTGGCCAGTTGGGGGTCGAGTGGTGAGAGAAAGGGGTCGCCGATATTGATGACGGCTGGGGGGAGGGGGGTTTAGCTGGGAATAACAGTGTAGGTGAGTGGCCGAGTCAGGGTCGAGGGGATAGGTACGTTGGATATATTGGGGTGGTTTAATGTGGTGACTCCACATGGGGGAATTGATAATTTTTTATTGATGAGATATGGTAATTATGGTAGGGGTAGATGAATAAAAGGAGGAGAGTGTGGGTAGAAAAGATGGTGTGACAAATGGAAGGGGAAAACTATGAGATTAGGCATTTAACTGAATTTTCATACTATATTTATGATTTAAATTTATTTTACTGAGTTTGTGTATACTCATTACCTATCACTTACAGATGAAGTAGTACCGAAAATTGGACTCGAGCTGCGTGCTTCTAAACTTAGCGGGTGTAAGGACTAGAAAGACTAGAAAGAAAAAATAATAATAATAATAATGAAAATAAAAATAAAAATATAATAATTAAATAAATTTCTATCAGGTAGGAAACGACGTCATTTTAGAGAGGGAAAAAACGATATCGTTTTGAAAGAAAAAAAAGACGACGTCGTTTTGGGATGAAGGAAAACGACGTCGTTTTGGGGTAGGCTGGTAGAGTATAAAGGGAGGTCGGGAAAGGGAGAAGAGGAAAAAAAAAAGAAAAGAAAAGGAAAAAGAGAAAAAGAGAAAAGGAGGGAAGGAGGGTAGCGGAGACGAAGAAGAAGAGGAAAGTTCCAGAAGGAGAGAGGAGAGAGTCGGGGTGGAGGGGAGCGAGAAGGGAGAGGGAAGGAGGCCGTGGACGGACGACGCGACCGGCAGGAAGAAGGAAGATGGAAACGGGAGGTACGGTGAAAATTTGAGTTGTTTGGTGTGGTGTGTGTGTGTAGTGAGTTTTTGTTGCAGGTTGCGGCGTCGGCAATGGCACGACGGAGTGGAGCGGTGAAAGAGGATGGGGGAGGTGGCGGGTAGGGGGCAGTAGGAGAGGGAAGGGGGCTGGAAGGTACGGCAGAGGGGACTAGGAAATAGGATTTGAGGGGGATTGGATGAGAGAAGAGGAGTAATGTGGTCAGTAGGAGTTAGTAAGTTAGAGCGCTTGGGACTAGCATGGTATAAGGGGAGATGGGAGCAAGCGGTTTGGGATGGGATATTTGGAGGCCGTTGGTGGGGGCGGTTTGAGCCGCCGATGTTGGTGGCGGGGGGAGGGGATATGTGTGTGGGTGTGGCCTAGCAAGGTCGAGAGGGGTAGGAAGGTGTATGAGTCACGGGTGGTGGTGACGGGAGGTGGAAATGTTTGTGTGTGTGCGTGGCCCAACGAGGTCGAGAGTTGGAGGAGTGAGTATAAGTCGCCGATGTTGGTGACGCGAGATGATGGTATTCGTGTGTGTGTGTGGCCTCTTTAGGTCGAGAGGTGGAGGAGTGAGTATGAGTCGCCGATGTTGGTGACGCGGAATAATGGTGTTTGTGTGTGTGTGTGGCCTATTAGGTCGAGAGGTAGAGATATGGATATGAGTCGCCGATATTGGTGACGTGGAATGAAGGTGGTTGTGTGTGTGTGTGTGGCCTCATGAGGTCGGGAGATGGGGGAAGAGCGTATGAGTCACCGATGTTGGTGACGGGAGTTAATGGATGATTGTTGGGTGAGTGTGGTTGCTTGGCCGTGCTATTTCCTTGGAATAAGACCTTGATGATTAGTGTAGGGAGGGGGTTATGAGTTGTTTTGGGTTGGGTAGGATAAATGCATATAGACATTTCTGAAAATTCTTGTCACTGCATATTGCACTTACAACTTGATTTTTATCGTATTGAGTTATGTGAACTCACTTCTCATCATTCACAGGTGGAGTAAGAACGAAATTGGGATTCGAGCGGCTGGTAACGGAGCCCCGTCGGTAGTGCCATAGGGCACAAGTTTTGTTTGTGATTTAAAGTAGTTTGAAAGGATGGTTTAGTCTGGATATTGAACATCTAGGAATGTTTGATATTGTGTTACTATGTGTTATAGAGGTGGAGATGTATGTACAATTGATTTGGAACAATGAAGGTGGACAAGTTTCTCTTGTGCATGGTTGGAATAATATGGGATTTCGGTATTGTGTTGTATGAGTGCTTTATCGTATACCGTTAGAAAAAATAAAAAAAAACGGGGTGTTACAGCGGGTAAAGGAGACGGAGCTGGGAGTATGATTAATGAAACAAAGTAATTACATAGCTAGTAGCAAGTAACTCATATTGAAACAAGAAATTGTGAATTCGTAATCTACTGTAAATATGGATATTGTAACGGTCCCAGAAATTTAAAAAGGAAATGTATATAAAGAATATAAGTGCGGAATTGAAATAAAAGGTTCTGGTTAATATCCCTTACACAATAACTTAAATGTACTAATAATACCGAAAATAAATCCTCTAAAGGAAAATACTGGAAATGAAAGACTATAAAAGAAACTAATAAACATCTAGGTATCTACTCGTCGTCTTCTTGTAGATCGGGCTCGAGAACCAAGCCCTCCTGATCTGAAATGATTAAGTAATGAATGAGCTACACTAGCGCAGTAAAGACATCACACTATATCACTGTCACATAAGTAAAGGTTGGTAGAAAACCAAAGACAACCAATGGAGTACAAGTTTCAAGTAAATTTATTTATCAATAATCAAACAATTTACCGTCCACTTACCTCAGTGGGATTTATAAAAACGACTCATGGAAACAGTAACATCATAAATATCATAAATTCGTACATAATTTATATCATAGTACATGTCATACTTTTATATTTCAATCATCAAACAACAGTTACCCACTTTTTATCAACCTACCAGTATCCGTGGGGATCCATAGGGGTCCCCGCTACACGTGAACCATTCCTTTAACAAACTTAATTCTCAGGACCATCCCCATACCCCATCCGGTATGGGTCCCAAATAATAAAACCTCAATTCCCCGTCCGGTATGAGAGTGAAGCGGGCCGTCCCCATACCCTGTTCGGTATAAGCGCCAAAACATTGAAAGTCTCCATACCCTGTCTAGTATGAGACAACGTTCCCGGTAGGGTTCCCTATGGACCCGGTCCTTCCCCCATCTCCCAGGATATCTAGTGAGACTGTCAACTTATCCATTTATCAATTCACATACATTTTCTATTTTTTCCTTAGGTTTCTGTTTCCCACATAAACATGAATACTTAAACAAGTAACGAGCGTCCAACAAGGAAAACATATAATTGAATTCACAAAATCAAGCCATAATGAAGTAAACAGTGATTCATGCATTCAAAACCATAGAATAAATAAATCAAATGTCATACTACATTTAGATTATAAAATAAATCAAATAGGAACTGACAGAGAAATATGTCTGGTTCGGGCCCCATTAACAACCGTAATAATTATGTATATCTATTTAATTCATACAAATACAGTTTTATCATTTATTAGACTTTAACCCCGTGATAGGAAATAGGGTAATGGGTCATTACCTGATTCGAAGTCGAAAATTGGATTTTTTCACTGCGCCAATGGGCAGTCCCTGGGTTCCCTGAATTTTCTCTCAGAAACTGAAAACACCCTTAGAGCCCTCGGTGGGCCAAAAAAACACCGAAAATTGAAACTTACCTGCGGCGGAGCTCTCCGGTGCGGCGACTCCTCCAGCTCGAGTCGCGATTTGGTGTTTTGCTCCGGTCAACTTGTAGAGGAAAGAACGGTGATCACAATGCTGTAAAAATTACATAGAACGAGAATCTGGAAGGGCCTCATTGGAGACAAAAATTAAGAAAATCTGCGGCGGTGCCGTTGGGCTTCTGCGGCATTTTTCGACCAATTGGCCGGTGTTTTGGCTTCAATTTGGTCACATGTGGATTTAGAATCGAATTCTGAGCCAAGGGGAAAATTTTTACCTCGTTTGGCGGCCGGAAAGTACTCCGGTGCGGCGGCAGGTGGCGACGATCGGCTCCCCGGCGGCTGGGCTGTCTTCTCCGGCGAGGGCTCTGGCGGCTAGAGTTAGGGTTTGGGTGTAGATGAGATTATTTATAACCTTCCGCTTTTAATCTGAGCCGTCCATCGCGATTTAATCTGGACCGTCCAATTGCGATTAAAAAAGAAATAAATCTGGACCGTTCATCGCGATGTAATCTGGGCCGTTCGTGCGCGATTTAATATGGGTTGTCCGTGCGCGTGCAATCTGGGCTGTCCGTGCGCGCTTTTGATCTGGGTCGTCCATGCGCGCGGGAACGGATCTCAGCTGTTCGATTGCGCGCACGTAGATCGCCTACGTGGCTCCCTTCCGCGTGGTCTCCTGCGCCAGCGTCTCTGCCACACGGTGCGTTCTGGTTGGCTGGGGTTGCTAACCGAGCAGCTGACGTGGCACAATTTTTCTAAATTGCGTTTCTACCATCAGTTTTCAAATTTTCTTTCAAAAATACCATCAGAACCCAAAATTTCACCATTTTTTCCCAAAATTGCTTTCAATTAAATCCATAAAATAATTTTACCCCTTATTATTATTATTATTATTATTATTATTTCTATTTAATTAAATTAAACAAAATTAAAACTATATAAAAATTCATATATTCATATAAAAATTACAAAAAATCAAAATAAAATAATAATAATAATAATAATTGCGGTGTTACAACTCTCCCCCTTTAAAGAAATTTGGTTCCTCAAATTTGCCTCTTACTCTTGATCGAACAAATGGGGGTACTGGTCTCTAAAGTCTGATTCTAGTTCCCATGTAGTCTCCCTTGGTGTGTGGTTCTGCCATACGACCTTTACAAAGGATATTTTCCAGTTGCGGAGCAACCTACTCTTTCGATCCGTAATGCTGACTGGTACTTCTTCGTAGGATAAGTCTTCCTGGAGTGGGAGGGGTTCGTGGACCAAGACATGAGAAGGGTTCGGGTTGTACTTGCGTAGCATGGACACATGAAATACATTGTGGACCTTAGAATGCTCTGGAGGTAGTGCTAGTCTGTACGTGGCAGTACCAATCCTTTCTAAGACTTTGAATGGTCTAATGAATCGGGGGTTCAGTTTTTCCCTCATGCCAAACCTACTAATTCCCTTGAAAGGAGTGACCTTGAGGAACACCCGGTCGCCTTTCTCAAATGTTAAATCTCTCATCCGGGTGTCCGCGTAACTCTTCCGCCTTCTCTGAGCCGTCTGAATGTTCCTTCTGATCTTAACTATCTTGGATGTGGTCTCCTCTACCAGCTTCGGACCGAATAATTTTCTATCACCCACTTTTTCCCAACAAATCGGCGATCTGCATGGACACCCATATAACGCCTCATACGGAGCCATGCCAATGCTCGCTTGATAGCTGTTGCTGTAAGCAAATTCTATCAGGGGCAGATGGTCGTCCCAATGGCCCACAGAGTCAAGGACACAAGCTTGAAGCATATCTTTAAGTGTACAGATTGTTCTTTCTTATTGTCCATCAGTCTGAGGGTGGAAGACAGTACTGAGGGACAGCTTCGTTCCCATGGCTTGCTGAAAGCTACTCCAAAATTGAGAAGTGAACCTAGGGTCCCTGTTGGACACCACTGTCACTAGAACTCCATGTAATCTGACTATTTCTCGGATATACATTCTTGCCAACTTGTTCAAGGGATCGGTCATTCTGATGGCTAAGAAGTGGGAAGACTTGGTGAGTCGGTCAACAATTACCCAGATGGCGTCATGTCCTGCGTGTGTCTTAGGTAACCCTATCACAAAGTCCATGGCGATATGTTCCCACTTCCATTCCAGAATCGGTAAAGGCTGAAGTAGCTCGCTTGGGCGCTGATGCTCTACCTTGACCTACTGAAATATCAAGCACTTAGACACAAAGTCAGCTATGTCCCTTTTCATCCCATTCCACCAAAATCGGGGTCGCATACTTTGATACATTTTGGTGCTTCCAGGATGCATGACAAACTTTGAGCTATGGGCCTTAGTCATAATGTATCTCTTCAATTCACTGTCATTCAGAACACACTCCCTATCCTGAAATCGGAGTAACCCATCGGCAGAGACTCGAAATTCTGAACTAACTCCCTGTCCTGCATTGTTCTTGAGGGCCACTAGGGCGGAATCAGCTGATTGAGTTTTCTTTATTCTCTATATTAACTCAGGCTGGACGGTCAAATGGTTCAAACATGTGGCTCTCCTCAAGTCCTGAAGTCGAACCTGTTGTGTAGCCCCAATTTGCCTGCATTATGAGACCATCAAATGGGCTAAGATACCTGCATTTTTCCTGCTGAGTGCATCGGCTACCACGTTGCCCTTACTTGGGTGGTACAATATATCACAATCATAGTCTTTAAGAAGTTCTATCCACCTTCTCTGACGCATGTTAAGATCATTCTGAGTGAATATGTGTTTCAAACTCTTGTGATCGGTATAGATCTGAAAGATCTCTCCGTATAAATAATAGTGTCAGGTCTTCAAGGTGTGTATGATTGCGGCAAGCTTTAAGTCATAGGTGGGATAATTTTTTTCATGGTTCTTTAACTGTCTGTACCCATAAGCTATGACATTCCCATGCTACATTAGGACATAACCCATGCCTAGATAGGAGGCATCACTGTAAACCGTATATCCCCCTGATCCACTCGGTAAGGTCAGCACAGGTGCAGTAGTCAGCCACTTCTTCAGATTTAAAAAACTTCTTTCACAATCCTCATTCCACTCAAACTTGGCATTCTTCTTTGTGAGTCGAGTTAGGGGAGCCGTTAGGCTAGAAAATCCTTCGATGAATCTGCGGTAATAGCCTGTCATTCCCAAAAAGTTACGGATTTCTTTAACTGATGTCAATTTCTCCCAGCCGAGCACCGCTTCAACCTTTTCAGGATTCACTGATACTCCATCCTTTGATATGATGTGTCCTAAAAAGGCAGTCTGCTCAAGCCAGAATCCACACTTACTCATTTTGCATACAGCTTCTTTCTTCTAAGAACCTATAAAACCTGGGCTAGATGGTGGACATGTTCTTCTCAGCTTTTTGAGTAGACCAGGATGTCATCGATAAACACGATAACAAATTGATCTAGGAATTCTCTGAAGACCCTGTTTATAAGATCCATGAAGATGGCTGAGGCGTTGGTTAGGCCAAATGGCATGACCAGGAACTCATAGTGTCCATACCTGGTTCGAAAGGCAATCTTGGGGATGTCTTCTATTCTTATTTTCACCTGATGGTAACCTGATCGCATGTCTATTTTGGAGAAGACCTGCACACCCTACAACTGATCAAAGAGGTCATCAATTTTGGGAAGGGGATACTTGTTCTTAATTGTGACCCTGTTCAATCCTCTGTAATCAAAACATAGCCTTAACGTTCCATCTCCCTTCCTGGAAAAAGTGACACCAGCGCCCCAAGGGGACACACTGTGTCTGATAAAATCACTGTCTTGCAATTCAGTGATCTACTTCTTCAGCTCCTCCATCTCAACGCGGCTCATGCGGTAAGGAGCAACCGAAATAAGTTGGGTGCCAGGCTGTAGGTCTATGGTGAACTCAACTTCCCTGCCTACTGGTAGTCCGGGCAGCTCATCCGGATATACATCTGGAAAGTCTCAGACTACTAGGATCTCTTGAATACAGTTCTCTTTCTTGGGTTTGCCTAGTTAGAGAAAATAGCAAGGTTAAGGCACTCGACAAGTAAGAAAATTGTCATTAAGTAATAAGTACTAAATGATTTTATTCATTTATAAATGGCTCCCCATTTGGAGGATTGAATACAACTTTTTTTCTAAAACAATCTATGGTGGCGTGATATGCCGCTAGCCAATTCATCCCTAAAATTACATCAAAATCCCCTGTGTCTAATCCTATCAGGTCTACACTCAGTTTCCTATTTGCTATCTCCACGGCACAAGTCTTATAGACAACTTTTCCTAGTAATGTTGCACTCCCAACAGTAGATACAATTAACATCGAATCAAGTTTATCAGACAATACATTAAATTTAGATGCAAAAATAGGTAAAAAAATGAATGCGATTCACCAGTGTCAAATAAAACATGAGCAAAATAGTTACAGATAGTGTACATATCCTGTACTACGTTCGGGTCGGCATTGGCATCCTGCTGGGTAAGATTATAAACCCTGCCCTGGATAGGAGGTCTTCCCTGATTCTGGTTCCTTGGGCACTCTCTCGCATAGTGTTGGGCACTATCACATATGCGACAAGTGTTGTTGAGGCGGTAACATGGTCGGTCCCCGTGATCTTTGCCGCAATGCTGACAGATCTTACCAGGCCAGCTATTGGAGCCTGAAGAGGAGCTTGGATCACCGGTCTCAGTCTCTTGTTCGGTTGGACAAGCGCAGTAAGTGCTGGTCTGCGGAGTGGAGCTGAGGGTCGGTGGTTCCCTACTGGCCGAAGGAGGGTGTGGAGGCTCCTATCAACTAACTATGCCTTGGCCAGGATGGCTGAGTATGTCTTAAGCTCCAGTACAAATAGATGTTGCTTGATCTCTGGGCGGAGGCCCCACTAGAACCTCCTAGCCTTCTTGCCCTCGTCCATCAACATCTCAGGTGAGTATCGGCCCAACTCCAGAAACTTACGGGCATATTCTGACACCGTCATGTTCCCCTAGACCAACTGGACAAACTCCATCTCCTTAAGATGTCGGATGTGCTCTGGGAGGTACTCTGAATGGAAGGCTGCTAAGAACTATTCCCAAAGAACTAGAACAGGCAGAGTGGTCTGCTTGAGTTCCCACCAACGATTTGCTTCTCCCACCAACATGTAGGTAGCAAGGGTGACCCTCTGCTCGGGAGCCACTCCTAAGGTCTTAAAAGCCTTCTCCATCTCCGCCAACCAATACTGGGCATCTTCAAAGGAGGATTCCCCTGTAAAAGTGGATAGGTTCAGTCTCCTATACCTCTCTACGTAGCTTGCGTCAATCATGGAAGGAGTTGGGTCCCGCGGAAGAGGAACTGGGCCAGGATAAGGATAAACTGGGGGGCCCTGTGGTGGTACTTGCTGGTATGGTGGGGGCACCGGATTATACTGTGGCGGTGTCGGGCAGTACTGCGGGGGTGGCACCGGGTGGTACTGTGGAGGAGCAGGCTCGTACCAGGGTGGCTCGGGATTCTCTTGCTACAGTGGTGGCTCAACTTGTGGCAGTGGGGGAAGGTCGGATAGTTCCCTTCTCTCCTCTCGACCCTGTTGGGCAGCAATGAGCCTCTCCAGCATCTCAAATATTCTGTCAGCGTCCTCCCGCAGTGAACCATCCCGAGCTGCTCCGTTTAGTGGGGGTCTTTTTCTTCTTATCTCTCTGCACCTGTATTTCACAAGGAAGGGTTTAGCAATGATTCATTGGTTTGGTGTTTCTCTAAGTATCATTGTGTAAGGGACGAGTCCGAGGAACGCAGCTCTGATACCAACTGTAATGGCTCCAGAAATTTAAAAAGGAAATGTATATAAAGAATATAAGTGCGGAAGCGAAATAAAAGGTTCTGGTTAATATCCCTTACACAATAACTTAAATGTACTAACAATACCGAAAATAAGTTTTCTAACGGAAAATACTGGAAATGAAAGACTATAAAAGAAACTAATAAACATCTAGGTATCTACTCACCGTCTTCTTGTAGATCGAATTCGGGAACCAAGCCCTCCTGATCTGAAATGGTTAAGTAATGAATGAGCTACACTAGCCCAGTAAAGACATCGCACTATATCACTATCACAGAAGTAAAGGTTGGTAGAAAATCAAAGACAACTAATGGAGCACAAATTTCAAGTAAATTTATTTATCAATAATCAAACAATTTACCGTCTACTTACCTCAATGGGATTTATAAAAACGACTCATGGAAACAGTAACATCATAAATATCATGAATTCATACATAATCTGTATCATAGTACATGTCATACTTTTATATTTCAATCATCAAACAATAGTTACCCCCTTTTTATCAGTCTATCAGTATCCGTGGGAATCCATAAGGGTCTCCGCTACACGTGAACAATTCCTTTAACAAGCTTAATTCCTAAGGCCGTCCCCATACCCCGTCCGGTATGGGCCCCAAATAATAAAATCTCAATATCCCGTACGATATGAGGATGAAGCGGGCGGTCCCCATACCCCATCCGGTATGAGCACTAAAACATTGAAAGTCTCCATACCCGTCTGGTATGAGACAACGTTTCCGGTAGGGTTCCCTATGGACCCAGTCCGTCCCTCATCTCCCAGAATATCTAGTGAGGCTGTCAATTTATCCATTTATCAATTCATATACATTTTCTATTTTTTCTTTAGTTTTTCGTTTTCCACATAAACATGAATACTTAAACAAGTAACGAGCATCCAACAAGGCAAATATATCATCGAATTCACAAAATCAAGCCATAATGAAGTAAACAACTATTCATGCATTCAAAACCATAGAATAAATAAATCAGATGTCATACTACATTTAGACTGTAAAATAAATCAAACAGGAACTGACAGAGAAATATATCTGGTTCAGCCTCCATTAGCAACCGTAATAATTATGTATATCTATTTAATTCATACAAATACAATTTTATCATTTATTAGACTTTAACCCCGTAATAGGAAATAGGGTGATGGGTCCTTACCTGATTCGAAGTCGAAAATTGAATTTTTTCACTGCGCCTACGGGCAGTCCCTGGATTTCTTGAATTTTCTCTCGGGAACTGAAACGCGCTTACGGTACCTACACATATCCTAAATAACTCAAAAATCAGACCCGATGCCTATTTGGCAAATTTCAGAATTCCGGCACGGCACCGCCGCCGCAAGCGGCGGCGATCCACCTCGAGTTGGCCGTTTTCGGCCGAATTCGACCAAACTTGCATTGGTTCCTGTGAGAAAACACCCATAGGGCCCTCGGTGGGCCGAAAAAATACAAAAAATCGAAACTTACCGGCGGCGGGGCTCTCCGGTGCGGCGACTCCTCCGGCTCGAATCGTGATTTGGTATTTTGCTCCGATCAACCTGTAGAGGAAGGAACGATGGTCACAATAGTGTAAAAATTACATCGAAAGGGAATCGAGAAGGGCCTCATCGGAGGCAAAAATCGAGAAAATCCGTGGCGGTGCCGCTAGGCTTCGGCGGCATTTTTCAGCCAATTGTACGGTGTTTTGGCTCCGATTTGACCACAGGTGGGTTTAGAATCGAATTCTGAGCCAAGGGAAGAATTTTTACCTCGTTTGGCAGCCGAAAAGTACTCCGATGCGGCGGCGAGTGGCGGCTGGGCTGTCTTCTCCGGCGAGGGCTCTTGCGACTAGGGTTAGGGTTTGGCTATGGATGAGATTATTTATAACTTTTCGTTTTTAATCTGAGTTGTCCATCGCGATTTAATCTGGACCGTCCGGTCGCGATTAAAAAGAAAATGAATCTAAGCCGTTCATCATGATGCAATCTGGGCCGTCCATGCGCGCTTTTGATCTGGGCCATCCGTGTGCGTGGGAACGGATCTCAGCCGTTCGATCGCGCGCTCGCGGATTGCCCACGTGGCTCCCTTCCGCGTGGCCTCCCGCGTCAACGTCTCTGCCACGCGGCGCGTTCTGGTTGGTTGGGGCTACTGACCGGGCAGCTGACGTGGCACAATTTTTTAAAATTACGTTTTGACCCTCAGTTTTCAAATTTTCTCTCAAAAATACCCATAGAACCCAAATTTTTACCCATTTTTTCCAAAATTGCTTTCAATTAAATCTCTAAAATAATTTTACCCCTTTTTATTATTATTATTATATTTATTTCTATTAAATTAAATTAAAACCATATAAAAATTCATATATTCATATAAAAATTACAAAAAATCAAAATAAAATAATAATAATAATAATAATTAGGGTGTTACAGATATACAACGGAGAAACTTTAAAAATTTGAATGATTTGATTTGAATATTTTCTATGTGTATGACCGAAATTATTTGTGGGATGATATATGTTATGCTACGTATGCTAACAAAGTTGTGGTAATGCCGTTGAAGAAAAAAAAATCGAGGAATTACAATGTGTCTCTTTATTTATAGGAAATTATAAATTCAATTTGTACTACACTTCTATATATTTTTATTTGAAAATTATATTTATTTTATACTAATTTGTGTATGTGTGAAATTTAATTGATAAATATTTAAATTTTAATTAAAATAATTATCGACACGAAAAAGTGTCACAATAAACTATCGCGTATTAAGTGTTAGGAACAAACCCAAAGCATGTATGTTAATCCCTATACTTTATATGTTATAAAGATATAAATTTATACTCATTCTATCTTTAAAACGGATACTTTTTTAAAATAAAAAAACATGATATGATGTGGTATTTCACAAGCACTAAAAGGGACCAACTCATATGTCATGATAAAATTTTTTTTACTCACCACTTGTTTCGTGGGTAAAACTTTATATCTGTTATCTGTTTTTATTTCTATACTTTTAATTTTAAAAGATCTTATGAAATATTTAAATAATTTAAATTAAAAAATATTAAGTATTAATCAACACAAAATATAATTTAAAATAATAATATAATACTCAGTTATAACTATAAATTAACATTAATAAATACATAATATTAAATATTTATTAATTAAAATTTAATTAATTTAAATAAATTGAAAATAACATTTAAAGTTTATTAGTTTCATTCCATTCCTATCTATTTCAAATTTATAATTTTTATTTATATTTGTCTTACTAATTAAGAAATTTTATCTACTCAAATTTAAGGTGAATTGGGACTAATTAGCAGGTCATTGTCCTAATCTCCATCTCTATTAAGTGCCAACAATTACTCCTATAAGTAAATCTTTAATTGTAAGTTTATATTTACTTCTTAATATGTTTTTCTTGTGTTGCATATTAAGATCAAATATAAAATTTGAACAATTCATTTCTGAAATATAATTAATATTTTAAAGCTCAAGATCTTCGTGTGACATCAATACTTCATTTTTATATCATACGAGTCCGTGAGGCAGAGGATTGGCCAAGCGGTCGACTCAAAACCAACTAAGCGACTCATCGAAGATCCATGTCTGCCAGTTTTGGTTGGTTTCAAGGGAAAAGTAAAACAAGAAAGCACGATTATCCAGAGTAAAGAAAACACCTTTCACTGATTAATCGATGCCACAAGAGAGTGAAAAGTGAACCGCCATGGCCTGTCGCTTCACCTCTCTCTCTTTCCCTTCTACAACACGCATAACTAAACCCAGGCCTTTGTCCCCCTTACTCTTGCCCACCTGTTTCACCAGTGCCCGTAAGAGACCAATCTCCATTAACTACAACGCATTCAAGCTCTCCACAAGCAGGTATTTACTTGTGCCTTTTGATTTTTATTCCATGTTTAGCATGTGTGGTTCTGAGAGTGCATTTTGCAGGGTAGGGAAGATGGTCTCTGCTGTCGTCTCCGAAGAGAGTGCCGTTGGGTCGAGTTTTTCTGGAACTGATGCATTTAAATTAACTTATTTGGAGGTGAGCTTTTGATTTTCTTGACTCATTGTTTTTTCTTTTTTATTTTTAATTGGGTTTAGTTATTTTGGAAATTTATGGTTAAATTTTTTGATAAATTTTGGCATAGGGAAATAGTTGGTTGTGGGATGTGGGTGGGTTGAGAATTTTGGTTGATCCAATCTTGGTGGGTAACTTGGACTTTGGAATCCCATGGCTTTATGATGCTGCCAAGAAGTTCTTGAAGAGTTTCAAGGTGTGGTTATTCACTACTCTGCTTTAGTTATCAAGTTAGCAATTTTTGTTCTGATCAGCTATTTTGTTTTAACTTTCCAGTGGATACTAATCAGACTTTTTCTCATTGGTTTGCAACTATTACATAGTGCAGCTTAGTGATATTCCTGAAGTTGATTGTTTACTGATAACTCAAAGCCTTGATGATCATTGTCATATGAAAACCTTAAAGCCACTTTCTCAAATGTTCCCTACTCTGAAAGTCATTGCAACTCCTAATGCCAAGAAATTGTTGGATCCCCTTTTCAGGAATGTAAGTGATATACATAGCTTTCATTTTTATCTGTTCCTTAGATTACGATTATTGAATTAAAAAATCTTTTGAAATGCATTTTATTCCTCTGATTAAAACTTGGAATGTTCTCTCTATAATCTAATTGGTAAAATGTCATTGTAAATATAGTTTGTAATTGGACTTGACGAAAATGTACAGTTTTAGAGAGGGAGACATTGCCTGATGATGATTTTTCCAATGCATTATTCAGCTTCATCACAAATGAAGAGCTTAATAGAAGCTAATCAGTAAACCTGTTTATAAAGCAATATCACCAATTCTTTAATTGTGAAATCAATCAACAAGATGATTCTATTTTGTAACTCCGGTAGCCCATGAACCACCATGCTACAATTAATCTAATGAAGGTTCGACTTGCCACATGCTATGAGTAATTTAACGAAGCTTCCTGCATCTACGTTTCTTTTCAAGATCATACTCATTAGAGAAATGTAGAAAGCAGCAAATGTAGCTTCATTCCCCATTCTCTCAGTACTCTATCTCTCTCTTTAGAAATGGTAGGGCTGGAGAAAGGGGGAGATGAAGGGCAATGTGAGTTACAATCACATGGCTCACTGTTGGGACACTTGGAACTTGCTTTCCAAGTTTATTAATGAGTGGGGCTACAGTTGGTCTTTTGTATGAACTTCCGTTGGAAAAGGGGTAGGAAAGGAGGTTATCAAATTAAGTGTTGAAGTTGATTTCCAGATTGGTTGAAATCTGTGCTATGCTTCTGGTGTCGGAATGTGGTTGTTCTTAAGAGCTCAGTCCGATACCTACTTTAATAGTTCACACAATGAAACGTAGGCTTGGCTAGCAATAAATTCAGCATGTTTAAAATAAATATTAAAAGTGTTTGATGAAGAGGTACATTGGAAAACTGACTGGGAAAGCTGTTTGATGTGCAGATCAGAAGTTTCTCTTAGAATGTCAGAAAAAAGTATTTTATGAATGGGAATAACAACTCAATTATCATTATCTCTTGCTTCTGAGACACCATAATTTCTTTGAACTCGTAAGAGGCAGAGGAGGGATAACACAAAAATGTTTAATTCCATGTTTGGTGTCATATAGTGATTGTTAGAACAGAATAGAAGATTAAATAGGTGGAAACAACTCTGTTCCTATATTTTTGTTGGACGAGCTGTTCTAATTTTTTACAAAGTTATACTTGGATGGGGTCAATTGGCAATCAAGAAAGCTCATGGTCTAGGCTAGTGATTTCCATTGCACTTAGGAAAGGTGCTTAGTCTAAGGTCTCCCCATGAGTGAGAGCCTACGTCATAGTTTATGGTAAATTTTAATTTGCTAAAGTACCTCTACGACTTCCTATTTAGTCTTAACCACCATTTACCCTTAATATAAAAGTTTAATATCTTTTTGCTTTCTTTTTTCAAAAAAAATGTGCTCCATTGTTTTAAGCTCGCTCTTCTTTTTAGGCATTGCATTCTTCAAATAATTCACAAGTAAGTTGGTTGAATTCCCCCAGAAAGGATTGGGTGCAATATTCTAGTTTCTTTTTTTGTGTAACTTTTCTTTTGTTACGGAGTTATTTTTTTAATGGTAATGAATTTGATTCTCTTTTATAATAATAATTCGGGTGGTAGCTTAATATTTTTTGAAAAAATTTTAATTTAAAAATCAAATAAAAAATAATGTAAGTGATATTTGAATAATCGAATGTTGTATTTTGTACAGTTTATGAACTACCAAATCTTCAACAGAACAAAATTGTTTATACCAGTCCTAACACCAATTTATCTTCATTTTCCTATGCTGTCGTATTTAATTCTGTTATGTTCTCTTCCTCAGTTTTACCTAATGCTACCTGTTGAATACTATACTATAAATAGTGATTCGGACCTCTTTGGTCACAAGGTGTGCAGGGAAAAATCATATTGCTCCTTTGTGTCAAGACTCACTGATATTATTTCTGAGCACCATAGACATGTCTATGTATTTTAAGTCATAATGGAGCATGCTCAATAATATTTGATAGTTTTCATAAGGAAAAGGAAAACTAAAAATTCATCCACCATTGGGCTGTCTGAATTGACAAACTTCAAGTGCAACTGAAGAATTTGTTACATAGAAAATATAAAAGACGTTCTGCCTTGGTGCTAATCAATTAGTTTAAAATTTGTTTCTCATTTTATGGAAGTTCAATCAGCACCATCAACATTCTTGGGCTATACAATAAGAAGAATAGGCTATCAACCTCAATTTTCAATGAAACATTTAAATTAAGTGGTCCTTCTATCTTGTCTTTGTGGGGCTTGATTGTAACACATCAAGTTAGTTCCTTCTTTTCATCAATAGGAAGCCACTGGGTTTCCCGGCTGTTGTAACCAGCAGGCATGCGTAACAAACTGGCATGCATCTTCAACCTGGCCTATAAATATGGCCACTCTATTGTGAAATTTCATTCCAGTAAAAATTCAAATTCAAATCAGTTTAAACTCTCTCTCTCCCTCTCTCAGCTAACTCTCTTCTCTCTCTTCCTCCTTCCCCGTATTCAACCTCAAAGTCACGAACTATGAGCCAGGTTCCTGACGGACAGCTAAATCTCTCAATAGTTGCAGAGTTAGTTATTCATGCTATATATAAGTATATATGTATTTTGGAAGTTGGTATTGGTCTTTCTTCATTTAGTTTGTTGTACTCCTGAGATATCTTCTGCATGAGCTACCTCTTAGAAAAACTGTGTAGATGGCATATGATATTCATTGTTGGTGGCATATGATATTCACTGTAGGTGGCATATGATAGATGCCATCTGGCATGATCCTACTGCTCCCTTCCAACAGATCACTTCTGAATTTTGTTTATGGTCCGGTTATGCTGTAGTAACAAAAAATGCTAGCTTAATTTTGTTATTTAATATTATAAATAATCCATGCAGTAAATGCAAGTGATGCATGTATTTGTCAAATTTAGTGAATGTTAAAGCTTTTCAGGTCACATATCTAGAACCTGGTCAGAGCTGTGAAGTTGAAGCAAGAAATGCTTCAAAAACCAGAATTCAGGCCACTGCCGGTCCAGTTCTTGGTCCACCTTGGCAACGTCCTGAGAATGGGTACAAGTTATCAAGTTACAATAACCTTGTTATTAATCCTCACGCTTCTCCCATGCATTTTCAGAAAATAATAATTTTTTTTCCATTTTAGTATCCTTGCTTTGGTTGACTTTGTGATGCCTAAAGCTTTCCATTGTTCTTATGCACTTTCATTTTTTTGGACAGGTATCTTGTCGGTTCACCACAGGGCGAGATTACGCTTTACTATGAACCCCACTGTGTTTACAACAAGAATTTTCTTGAGAAGGAACAGGCTGACATTGTTATTACCCCTGTCATTAAGCAGCTTCTTCCTAATTTTACTTTGGTTTCAGGACAAGAAGATGCAGTTCAATTGGCTAAAGTTTTGAATGCTAAGTATACATCTGACCCACCCCTAGCTCAGTGTCATGTCAATAAGAAAATCTCTACACAAGTCATTTCCTTTCTTTCTCTACATTATAGGTATATTGTACCGATGAGAAATGGGGATCTCGATGCCAAAGGATTTCTGTCCAGTCTAATTCAATCTGAAGGAACATTTGAGTCATTTAAGGTATGGCTAATTTCTTTATTCACTGTGAAATAGATGAGTCAAGGTTCCAAATAAACACATATGACATGCATGCATGAGTGCATGTGTGCATGCAAACACATTGATAATGTGGATATACTTAATGTATATGTTTGAGTCCTTCATTCATTGGTGCAGAATGAATGGGTAAGATACCACGCCACCTATGTGTACTGATAATGTTGCTCTTTTATTTTCTAGTTGAATACAAATGATTCTCAACTTGTACAATGAATCTTGAAGTACTTTGTTTCCAATATCCAGATGATCACTAAATCTGTTTGCTAGAGATCCACATGCTAAATTCATGTGAATTTCTTGGAACATCTGTTGTCTGAAAGTGCAGTGATAATGAATGCAATTGATACACTAGTTTTGCAAATAGAAGTAGTAATAATCTTGTTGGTCACCTTTTTGGTAAAATATACTGGAAAGTCACTATACAATTTAGACGTATTAATTAAATACCTCCTTGTTAGAAAATCAGTGATTAAGCTAATTAGACCACTGATTTGTTAAATAGGATAGAAATTGATTCACACCTCACAAATGGGATAATTAAATTACTGTTAATTAGATATGAACAATAAAGTTTAATTAAATCACTGTTATATGCATAAAATCTGAGAATGATTTCGGTATGTTTTATTGGAAAGGTAACTGGTAGCTAGTGATTAGATGCTTAAAAACTGCAAGCTCTAAAAAGAGAGGGTCAAAAGTCTAGGTCTTAGTTGGGGGCGCCGATAACTTTTTGCGCAATGGTGAGCAGAAGACAGCATAAAAAATTATCATATGAAAGTTTCTAAACTAGATTTGGTTGAGTTAACATATCGTGTTGTCTTATTAACTTGCACACAGCAAAGTATTGAAATATTAGTTTTGAGGTTCCTTGATCAAATCTTGGTGATATTCGACTGTGTTGGACTGCTATGACCAGGTTTACTAAATTAATATTGTAGCTTCTTGTACAGATGTTGATTGTGTGGGTGTCCATTTTTCTCTGTAGCTTTTACAAGTGCCTTTGTTACACTGACAATACGGAGGGAATACATATAAACGACTAGTTTAGAAAGAAATAAGAATAAAATAATTTGTTAGCTTGTTCTAGTAGGTTAGCGGGGGTAATGGTGGGATATATAACCCATAAACCTAGAGCTCCACAAAAGGGAGAGATCATTGAGCCAAAGGGCTCTGGCGCAACAGTGGAACTATTTAAATGATCAGGCATCAGGTTAGATCACATCTTGAATGATAAAATAATGGGAGTTAAATTGTGCCAAACAGGACACCGATATGTTTTTGCTTAAATTAAATCCTTGTGCTTTTGTTCACAACTACATAATGAATATCAAGTTCTTCCCGTGTCTAATTAAATGACCGTATTTTGTGCAGGAGCTTTTATCTAAGGAAGTACCAGAAGCCCAGGTCCTAGAGCCCACCCCTGGTGTGGCACTCGAAATTCCCTCAGCTTCCGATGCTCTATAGTTCGTATAATATTTACATTACCCTGATTAGGAACTGCAGCTTTCTTTTCTAACGTTTGTATTATATATATGTGTGTGTATATATATATATATATATAGCTGATGCATTCATTACTCATCCTCAAAAGAAAAAAGTTGGATGCATATGACAAAAAGATAAGTATTTATTACTCATCCCCATTACATGCTATTGATTTGTACAGTGTCATGCTATTGTGGTTAAACTTCTTGTACATTGGATCAGTCCTGTGAGGCTTCAGTTCGTTTTGACGATAACACTTAAGAATTAAGATTCTATACATGAAAAATGTATATACCAAGCCAAATATAGTGTAATTGACCTTTTCGATTTAATAAGTAACTCGGCCAGAGGGTGTATCGGGTTCTTTTTTTTTTTTGTTTTTTTGTTTTTGACCTTTTCAATAGGTTATTGACCTTTTCAACTTCAAAGACATAATTGAATCAAATGGCAAATATCAATTCCATTCTATCTTTATTTGTGCATTGGATTCATATTTGATTGAATTGAAATTTGACCCAAGTATTCAATTATAAGAAGATGAGAATGAAAGCTCAATTTGGGAATAAATTTCGGGTAGGATTTTTCCAAGTATCTTGAGCTTTGACTTCAATGTAAGTACATTGGATGTGACCTCTTACTTTTCAAATTAAAAAGAAAAGTAAATTCAAGATAACAAAACACACAGATACAGCACCTTCATATATTACATATATATATATATATATGTATGGAGATGAGGGTGTCCAATGTGGGTTTTAGGAGAGGGGTTGGGGGAGGGCTGTTGTTGACCTAGTTTAAACCCGGTCTAGAAGTAATGCGATGATTTATCCCCTGCATATCAAATGGGAATCAAATCTATGAAGCACGGACCAAATCAACTGGACCAGATCATCACTATTAAACTATATATATATATATATATATATGTGTGTGTGTGTGTGTGTATATATATATATAGGTCAATAAAATTAGTGGGAGTCAAAATGTTTGAGATTTGTTTTATGGTTTTTAGCTCACCCTCAACCCAAATTGCATATAAATTTCAAGTCCTCTTTCCATTTTGGCCACCTCACCCAACCCACCCACTCAAGTCAACCTCAAATATAAACAAAAACCTACTTCCTACTCGATTCCTCACCATTGTATTTATGTCTTCAGAATCACAAGGGTTAAACTAATAATAATAAAAATTAAATTATAATCTTTATTTTAAGAAATAAGAAGAAGAAAATCTGTGAAGAAAATAAAAAAGTTAGGCCACTGGAATATGCCCATTGGCAGCTTAATTTTATAAGCAATCAAATAAACCAAGGAAAGACTTTTGTATATTAATAATAATAATCTCTTGTAATAATAGTTTAATGTATTTTCCTATGTTAAGCTTTAAGAGTTAGGAAGGGTCATTTGCCCTTACATCAACTCCAAGGGACACTTTTGCCATTCCATCTCCAATACTTATACTTACCTTTTTTTGTATTATATAAAAAATGGAATTCCTACTCCAACTCCTCATTCCATGGATCCATGTCTATCTTTACTATATTATATATATATATATATATGTACATCATTCGTTAATCAAATATGACCTTTAGATCCTTATGGAACGACCCTTAACTTTCTCTGCCTTGAAAGGGAAATAGAATGTTATCATGAAATGATCAACGGAAGCCCATGATCACTGAAACAATTCAGAACTTTAAAAAAAATAAATTATAAATTGAATGCAGAAGTAAAATAATAGTATTAAAGTTTACATTTTTTACATAATAATTCAGAATACCTAATAGGGTTATGAAAATGATCCTTATAAAAGAATAACAAAAAATTAAAAAAATAAATGAAAAGTAAACAACTGAAATTCTATTCGCAACACTCTTATAGATCGGGATCTGGATTTTGATCATTTTTATCTGAAATGATTAATAAAAGAGTTAGATACACTAATTCAATCAGAATATCACACTATTCACCGATACAGAAATGAATGTTGGTAAAAATCATGAAAACAACTAATAGAATTCTTAATTTAAATTAATTCATTTATTATAAGTAAAATTATTTATTATACACTTACCGTAGTAAAATTTTCAAAACTGACCTATAAAGATAATAACACAAACAATATCATAATCTCATATTCAATTAAGTAGAACAACAACTTTCCATTTTTATCTACCTATTAGTATCAAAGGGGGTTTATAGGGATGTCCCCATTACGCGTGAACTCTTATTTAACATTTTCAAGTAACTGGTCGTCTCTATACCCCATCCGGTATGAGTGCCAAAAATACAATCTCTCAATACTCCGTCCGGTATTAGGGTGAAACAGGCTGTCCCCATACCACATTTAGTATGAGCGCCAAAATACCAATTCTGGATACTCCATTCGGTATTGAGGCAACGTTCACAGTAGGTTTCTCTATGCACCAAATCCGTCTATCATCTCCCAAGATATCCAGTAAGGCTACTATTCATTTATTCACTTGATCAAATAATTTTTCGTTTACATTTAATTTCCAGTTTCACAATTTAACTATAAATCACGCAAAACAAGTAATACATACATTAAGAAAATACCACTGAATCATCATATTAACTCTAATGTAATATTATTTATTTAAAACAGTAAAATCAATCAAACATGATCAATAGTGAATAATAACCGGTTTCAGCTCCATTAGTAATCTGTGATTAATTATCGAGATTTTCTGAATTGTACAAAATACCACATTATTTATAATTAAACTTCAATTCTATAACAAGAAATAAGGTGAATGATTCTTACTCGAATCGGTGTCCGAATGCTAAACTTTCAACTGCGTCTATTAGCAGTCCTTAATTTCCTTAACTTTTCCTTTGAAGATTAAAATACACTCCAAGTACCTATAAATACTTTAAAAAATTTAAAATCGGTGTTAAAACTCTTTTCTGGTCAATTTCAAAATTTCGGTATGGCGGCACTGTCATGCTCCGGCGACGGCACCACCGCCAATGGCGGTAGTTTGCCTCGGATTGGCTGTTTTTGGCCAATTTTAGCATATTTCGGACTGTTTTGTACTCATCCCAGCAAGAAAATATGTTAATGGGCTTCAGTTGGCCGAAAAAAATTGAAAAATAGAAGCTTACCGACGTCGGAGTTTTCCAATGCAGCAGCTCCGCTGGCTCACCTTCGCAGTTGGACATTTTACTTCAATTAGCCTGTGGGAAACAGAATGGAGGTGTTCAAAATTGAATTTCAAGTGAATGAAATTTTTTTTACCTCTTTTAGCTCTCGGATGTGGCTTTGGCATGGGGCTGGGTGGCCGTCGGCTCTCTCTCCTGGCGACTAATTTTTTTTCTCTGGCGGGGGGCTGGCAGTTAGGGTTAGGGTTCGGAGTGAAGTGAGGTATTTACATCCGTCTCTCTTAAATCTGGACTGTCTATCGCTTTTGATCTCGACCGTTCGATCGCATTTAAATAGAAAATAAATCTGAACCGTTCATCACGATTTGATCTAGATTGTACGATCACGCCTGATGAGAAAATGGATCTGGACCGTCCACGCGCATGAGAACAATTTCGGACCGTCCGATCGCTGGCATGCGGATTGCTAGCGTGGCCTCCCGTATGACAACGCGTCAGCGTGCCTTCCACGCGATGCGCTCCAGTTCGTCGGGGCTACTGATTAGGTGGTCCTACGTGTCATATTTTTTTTAAACTACGTTTTGATCTACAGTTTCTGATTTTTCTTTCAAAAATACTCTGATAATCTAAATTTTTATTCTTTTTTTTTAAATTATTTTCAATTTCATCATCCACTTATTTTTCTTAATTTTTACATTAAATAAAATTTATAAATTAAAAAAATTATATTTTATACATTAATTTTAAAAAAATTTAAAATTAATTACTGAGTATTACATCTGATGTTGGGAAGAGGAAGAATGTCATCCCACACGATCGGATGTACGATTTCTGGGTGGGACCCAGTTTATGTACTTAATCTCCACCTTTGATTTAATTAATCTGAGAGTGGAATCTTGGAGGAGGCAAGATTCCAAGGGATCAGAATATCTTCATTTGTGAACCTTTCTCTTCCCTGGAAGATAACTTAAACAATCACAGAATATCCTTTGGACAACAAGATAATTATATTATTACTGGCATTATTAACACAAACCTTACCAAATATAAAAAATAAATAATTTAAACATATACCCTTGGAATCCAGAATATTCCAAAGTGGACCCATCTCTCCATGTACTACCATCGATTGATACGTCAATTTATTAAAGATGTCAATATGTATGCGGTTATGTCACAACACCAACAGTTATTAATAATATATAGCAGGTAAAATTTTTATATTTTATTTATTAAATTTATTATTTTATAAATATATTATGAAATAAAAATAATTAATTTAATAAAATTAAAATTTTAATTTATTAACACATATATTAATTAATAATAATTAATTTAAATTAGATCTGAATAAATTTATTATATTTTAAATAAAAAAATATTTTATAATAATTAAATTTTATTAATTCAAATAATCACAAAAAATTATTTTTCTACTACTAGAATAAAATAAAAGTGGCCACGACCATAATAAGTTATTGTCCTTTTTCTCTGTTTTATTTTTACAAACAAATAATAAATTTAATTCCCACATTACTTGCACTATTATTTTATGATTTAAGTGAATAAAAAATAATAATTTGACAAAAGAAAAACAAAAGTTAAATTTTTTAAAAAATGGTTTTTATTTTTTTGCCCATCCAAATAGATATGTTTGTACTAATTAGATTCTCAAGCCGCCACGTTCTAATTTTTAATATAGTGTGTAAATCACCGCCACCATGCAAAACATGTAGCGAAAATTAATACTGATGGTCCACGTTACAAATTAGGACATGTTATATTATTTGTATGATGGAGTAAATGTAGACGCTGGATTTGGCAGCTAGCTACCTGAGGAGCACTTTGAATTTGGTGGACTTTAGGTGCTATAGTTGTATAGTTATAAGTGTGTGTGTGTGTGTATATATATATTATTATTATTAATTTACAAGTTATACATGATAGGCATGCAACTGCATTGATTGCCCAATGGACATATGAATTTTGGATTTTATATTCATGGGTTAATGTTTATAATTCTGATGATTTTTCTGTAACTGTGTCCATGCAAATATGGAAAGATGGTATATTGGGATATCTTGAATTATTATTTTCTTTCTGGGTTTTTACTTTCTCTTTTAGGCGTTGGCAGTTGAGTGAAATTACAATATTTAAAAGTAATAAATTATTTGTTTATAATAATAATAATAATAATATTCATTAATACAATAATAGTTTAATAGTTAAAATTATTGTAGCTTCCATTAATATGAATACCCATATAAGCTTTGTATATTTCAATCTATTAACTTTTCAAATCAAGACATCTCTGAGTCTTCAAGTTGAATCAAACATTTAAAATATAATTTTCCACCAAGGAGTACAGATCACAACTTCTTTTAATTAGATTAGGTCTGCTCATACATACATACATACATACATATATATATATAGATTTAACTTCTACCCACAAAAAAACAAAGGGACAATATTATATATATGTAATAAACAATTGTGTTTGTTCTGATCCAAATAGTTTGAAATAATTCCCAAGTAACGTTCATTAATTTTCTAGCTGTGTGTGAAAGAAGAAGAATAAGAAAGAAGTAGAAGAAGAAGAATCAAATGATTTCACATTTCAAAGTTGTTGTCGGGCGTTATAATTAACTGGCTTCCAAGCAACTTAATTATCTTGACCAGTTTCCAGGATATGCAATCACATGTTCCTTCCATAAGAGGGAAGATTTTTTAGGCAGAAGAGATTGATTATAAATAATATTTTCTTGAGCTGCAAGATATGTCATGGGTCAAGATAATTACGCTAACTCTGATCAATACTCAAGAAAAAAAGAAAGAAAATATAATTATTATTATGACCCTCCTCGTAAATTATTTATGAGCTTTGAAGTTTAATTTGCCTTCAAAAACAAGTAATTACTAAGATTCACCATATCTTCTTTGACAGCGAAACGGTGGGTTCCCACTGCTACATTATCATATATTCATGTCTATCCATATCCGTCAACTGTATGTAAGGATCAACTTTCTTGGCCACCAAACACCTCCATTTAGATCACTGCCCTCCATCATCATCATCAGCCGGATGAGTTTCAGCTCAAGGCTGAGACGAAATCATTAGTTCAGCCCAGAAAAAGCTATTCGGACTTGGAACCTATATCATAAAACTGGTCTTGAAATTAACCAAATGAAACTTCTTGATTAGAATGAATTCCCAACTGGTTAAAACCCTAGTTTGGTAGTCTGATTTCATGATAACGGATACAGTTTATTTTGCCTTATCAACAGTCTAGTTTCTGCGAACTCTACCTCTTATTTCAAAATCTGGACTGTCACTTCCAGTATTGTCCAAATCTCAATTTTACACTCAAATTACACAAACATAAGGGCACCAAAAAAAGAAAAAAAAATGGGAAATGATGTCTATCTCAACTTTTCACTATCTGTTAAAAAAATTGTACAAGAAGAGCCTGCGTCTCATTCTATCAAAGAACTAAAACACAGGGGAAGCTGTGGTGGTGTGTGTTGAGGAAGACGTGGACGGAGAGCTTGAGTGAACTCTTCCCTCACTATGGCTGCACCCTCTTTCTTCTGATTGCATGCGGTGTGACTGTGTCTGCTGCGGTCTCTCTTTCGCCGGAGTTGGTAGAGCTGCCACCGGAACCGGCGCATAGATTCCATTGCAGCCTTCCCCTGATGCCGGCGCTGTTGCGGCAGTTATCGTTGCGTATTCCTGAGGTGGCACCCATATGCCGCCTACCACCACGAATTGAGGTGCTTGTGAATTGCCATTGGTTTGGACATTTTGGGTTGGTCTCCTTGTGTGCAATCGATATTTCTGTCACAAATCCAGGGGAAACCGAATTAGTCTTGAGTCGGTTTTGTTTGAAATCAAATGCATCCTAATGGGACTACCACTGCTTGTTAATCATATAGGATAGGATAAACAGGTTGAATTTGAATAGTAATGGTCAGAATTCATACATAATGATAAATAAATCCTGTGTTTGATGTCTTAGGACAAACATTCCTCCTGAAAAGGCTAATTTTATAACACTTTCTGCCTTCTGGTAATATATCTATATATATATATATATATATATATAAGCAAGCAACAATCTGATTACAATGTTTTAAATTATATGAATGACCCAGAAATATTTGGAAGCACCAACCTGTAAATGGCTTTTCACTTCATCATTAGTAAGTCCATCAACCTTCATTAGCTCTCTGATTTGCTTGGGTGTAGCAGCTGCAACACAATTCAAGGAAACACATTGTTTTAAAATCCAATTTTAAACCCATAAAATGGCAATCAAAAGCCGGCAAGCCAAAGATAAGCAAGCTTTGTTTGTGTTTTTTTTTTTTTTTTAATTTTGTTAACGGGCTCTTACTATGTGATCCGCCAAGCTGTTGAAGAGCATGCAGAAAGCGTCTATGCAACTCCGGCGACCAACACCGTCTTTGCTTCCTCTGGGTCTGCTGACCTTCCTTCTCTTCCCTCTTGCCGCCAGTCTTCTCGTCCGTTGAACTCGTCGCTGCTGCCGGCACCGAGATATTGTTTGATTTTCCCGCCGGTTGTTTATTGCTAGTACAGTTTTCGGTGGGTTGGTCTTTGGTAAACGGCTGAAAAGCGCCTCCGTTTATCTTCACCTGGTCCGCCGTCGTCGTCTTCTTAGGCACATCCTGTACAAGTTAAGGAAATGAAATCAGAACCCGTTTGCTGCAACTCATAAATTTCCTGCTTAAAAAAATATGGTTGGATTTTCCAAGCAACCCAACAATGAAGGGGTAGGCACCTTTTTCGGGGGTGGATCTGGGGATTGATTCCACAACTGAACAGATCTAAGCCAGTCAGATTTCTTCTTATCGGTGTTAGTGTTGGTGCTGGCCTTGTGCGATTCCTGCTCGTCTTCATCGGGAGAGGAAGTCCTTTTGATGGGAATGAATTCCTCCAAGACGGGAGGACCAACCTCACTCATGGTCTGCTCCGAGCACTCTGATTGGACGTGCATGTAGTCGGCCGTCGTACCGGATATCTCCTTCTTGCAAGTCTCAATTGCTGCACTCACCCCAAATTCCCATCATCATCCTCCAAAATCAACCAAATCCAAAAAAAAAAAAAAAGAAAACAAAACCACCCGCCCATAAAACCCAGAAGAAAAAGAGAAAAACCAGTGCATGGAAAGTTAATATACCTTGAGTGACAAGCTCTAAACACAACGGAAGCTCGCGTTGGAAGACCTGAATCTTGCGTCGCTCTTCCTCTAAGGCGTCAACATACTCATGACATCTCTGCATTTTGGTAGCGTAATCCATGTTTGACTAGATACCCAGGCAAAATTCCCGGTGTTTATCCACCTTATCAGTCTTGAGAAATGGAGATTTGTTACAGTAATCTTGGTGGGTGTTTATATGTAAATAGGTGTGTCTGGGTCCAAGCATAGATAGATCCGGAGAATGGAGAAATGGCAGAATATGGGATCTAAATAGAATCAGAAAACGGAATAAACTTGACAACCAAGAAATAGAAAAATAAATCGAAACAGGATTGGTGAGATGGGGAAGAAGAAAGGAGGAAAGAAAAAGACCGAAGTCGGGGCGTCGCGTAACGAAACGAATCTTTGATGGGTTTAGAGAGAGAAGGAGATGGGCTTTGCGGATTTAAAAGGAGAATAGTAGGGAGAGAGAGAGAGAGAGAGAGAGAGACGTGTTTGAATATTCGAGGGAGTGATTCGCTTTTCGTCGCTTCTCTGTGGGCTGGCAATGACGTCACCTCTCTCAATTATATCGTATGTTGTTCAGATAAGATCAAAAACTCTTTCTCTATCTTTATACTGACACGTGTTATTATTACTAAAAAACCTTTTTTAACTTTGATCCTTCCCAATGATTCTCTGCGTTCCTTCTCATTGCGGATTTTCTGAAATCCTTTAATTTTCTACCGGATTCTCAATCTGATTCACCCTGATCTGATCTCTTTCAATTTTGGATTTGGGGGGCTCGTGTGTTATCATTATCCCTTTCTTTTATTAATCCACTTGGTAAAATAAAATACACGGGCATTGTTAGTTTTGACCCCCAACTGCTTTTTTTTTTTTTTAAACCAAATGAGAAAGTGGGCTCACGATGAGTAAAATGGGACCGGGCTTATGCAATTGTAGCCCAGGTTTTATCGTGGTTGGGAGAATTTGGAATATACCCTAGGCGGGTGAGGAATCACGAGGGTGGTGGAGGTGAGAGAAGAATCTTGTGAGCGTGCACACGCACACCTCACGCCGCGTATGATTTGTTCTTGGCTTTTCGAGGGTCTCAAAGGCTACTAACCCCATCTCTCTCGATTCACTTGCCTTACCTTTAACCCTTTCTGTTTCCTCATTGCACGGCTTCGTTCGACGACGGCTACAGCCACCCGCTATTGCAGGCGCGCGTTGGGGTCGTGGATAATGCCTGTTTGCCACGTTGGATCTTCTCTCTCCAGATCCAGCTGTTTTCTGCCTCTTCGTTTCGTGCCAATTTCCTGCCTTCTAATTGGCTGTCAGTTAGATCGAAAAAGCATATTCATTTCGGGTGCCTTAATTATACATATGATTTTTACATTAGGCTATTTTTTAAAAAAAAATTTCAGTAGTAATTATAAATATTATTAAAACCTGTAAATACAAGTGTCACTTAGGAATTCAAAATAATTTGTTCTTTGATTAACCTTTTAAATCTCTAAACGTTTAACATTAATTTTTTGTTTAAAGTATTTAAATATATATTGTAATTTTAATCTTAACATTGTGAATTTACAAATAAAATTATGACTTGGTAAACCCAAACTAATCTACCATGATTCATCTCAATTTTTTCGTTTAAAAAAAAAACCCAATTGTGTTTTATTGAGTCAAATACTCCAAATCAAATTGAGTTCGAGTTCGGAAGTAAAGAAATTTATCAAATTCAATTAAGTTATATATGTAAATTTTTGTAATCTAAAATACATTCTTAGAGAACATTTGGGCAAGATGGTCTTCATGGGATGACATAAAATCGTTGATATTTTATGGTCTGTAAATAATTATATATAAGAGAATTTTCATCTTGTTTTCAAAGGGAAGATTTAATTTATTTTTTTTTTTAAAAATAATATTTTAGTTGATTTTCTAGGAACTATAATTAAGTTACTCATGTCTTAATTAGGGAAACTTCATTTTTATTTAGGAGGATGTTCCTCATTTTAAGCCCTTGACTTGGAAAATACAAATATCCACCAGTTTGATTTATAAAACTGATTCTTCTTTAAAAAAAAAAAAAAATTCTAAAATTTTTATTTATGAAATACCATTTTCTAATCTTAAAAATTAAACATAAAAATAAAACAAGACAAAAAAAAAAAAAAGATGAAAACTTTATTAAAAAAAAAAAAAATTCTACCAAATTAAAGGCGTGTAAGTGTTCAAGGGAAAATATTTCTACAGAAGAGTTGTAAGGAAACAGTGAGGTTGTGGGGTGGGCTTCGTCACTATGTTTCTCTCAGCTATGTTTTGGGCTTGGGCTACGTAGTTACCCTTTGTTTTTTTAGTATCAAAGGTTTTGATTGGATAAAGATGTTTGACTTAGTCCCTTAATATTTTATTTACGTATTGCTTTAAATATATATATATAATATTCTCACCCATTATCATCTTAAAAGGTGTCCAAGAAAACATGGAACTGGAGCAAGTGTTTGGTTCAATTAGATTCCATAGCAAATTCTTTGGAATAGAGTACGGAAATGTTGTATTTTTATGCTTCGTTGATTCAAGGTGTGAAGTATGAACAGTAACGTTTGATTCCTGAAAATGTTGGGTTACCAAAAGGTGATAAAGTAACTTTTAAAATTATTATATAAAACGGTAATGTTGTCTTCAAATAAATTATTTAGTTTTTTTTTTTTTTGAAAAATTATTTCTCGTTAATACAAAAATTCTTTAAAATTTTAAAAGACATAAATATGAACAAGTTGGTAGGAATAAAAAATGTCGAAACATGGAAAAAAAAACATATTGAATATTCAGAATGTGCATAAATAGCATGGCATTTGAAAACATTCAAAATATTTTAGCTGCCCATAATGCCTATAAATGTTATATAGTAATGAAAATGAAAAAGAAAAAGAAATATTCTACATATTTCTAGAAGATATAATAATGAAAAGTTATATAAAACAGATTTTTGGACAAAAGTAACAGTATAAGAGATGAAGACTCGCGCATCAGCATAGATAGATATATTGTGGAATCAAAAAATGAAGAGTTAAAGGAAGGGGTCAAAGGTAAAATGTCGACTAAAGAATTCAAAGACAGAGTACTTTGTGTATTAATGGTTCTACTGGTACTGGCGTAGTAGAGATTAAAAGATGAAGAGAGGTGAAAAAAGTTGTGAGGTTTTTCATGTTTCCTTTCTGGTACAAGAAGAAGAAAAGGCAATTTTTACTTTACCTTTCCAGCATTCATGTCAAAAAAGTATTGACCATAACATGGAAATGGCCATGCGTACGTGAGCTACAATTTTGTTTTTGTACTTTGTTTTGGCTCATGTCATCCCGAATCTAACATGCCTGAACTCTCGATTCACTCATCTCCATGAACCACGCTAGCACACATACCCCACATTTGAAACTATTAGATTTTTCTTCTTTCATAAATAATATATATGTATATATATTATATCGATGGATTCTTCTGTTCAGAATTGTTTGTTAGCAACAATTTGATCGATTAGCATGGCGATATGGTGTTTTGCCACTTATATGGGAGCCATAGTTGATGTGTTGAATCAAGAAAAAGGGAATTAAAATCATAGTTAATTAATTAATTTTTCTTTCTCTTATTAATTAACCCGCAAATTCACGTCGTGGGATCGTAAAGAAAGAGTCAAAAAGATAAAATAAAAGAAAAAATAACTAGTTAATACTTTCGAATTGAGATTACTATGACTTGTATAATTTAAATTTAGAAAAAGATCATTTTCTAGTAAGTTGTTTCTACATATTTTGCTCTAACGAAAAGGAACAAAGATTGGTTTGTTCATACTCTCTTTGTCTTTTCTTCTTCTTTTTTCTTTTGGCTTCTTTCTCATCACCAGCCTTTTAACTCCAATGATACATATTTGTCCGTATATGTTCACACACACATACACACGTATATATACTATATGTATCGATTACACTGAATTTAAATAACATATGTAAATTAATGTGACATATTTACGTGCAATAAAGGATTCCTCATATTTATTTAAGATAACATCAAAAAATGCTCTTAGATAATATTTATTCTAACAAAAATATCTATTAATATAAAAACTAATTTAATATAGTATAATAATTTAAAGTGCATGTTAATATATATTTCTAAAAAACCTAAGAAAATAAATATAAAACAAGAAGAAAGCACAACAAATTGCACACTAGAACACCATAACCATCCATTAGAATATCATGAACCCAACAGTCCATGCACATAACAAAAAGCACAAAAACAAGTACAAAGAATACCAACAATATTAGGAGCACAAAACAAACACTAGAATAGCCAAGTAACGAATATGGGCCAAAAGTAGCACCACCCAAAAATTGCCAACAAAATAGAGTTGCTACAAACACAACTAGAAAGAACAACACATCCAGGTCATATCCAAACACGCAAATTAGTCTCTCATCCCGCAACTAGCCTAGCCAAAGAATCTGCAAATAAATTTTTCTACTTATTAATACATATAATTTTTACGTAACTGAGTTTCTCCATGACATTTCTCATTTTGTTAGACTCCATAAGCAACTTCCAAAGCATGTTTTTACTAGAAGTCCAGCAAACATCCACCTGTGACTCACTTTCCATCATTAGTTTTATCTCACTAACATTAGGACTAGACGCCACTATCATGATAGCTTTCTCAATAGCGAGGAACTCAACATGATTAAATCCACAGTGCTCACATTTATATATAGGATGCAAACAATTCGACCAACATTATCTCTTAAAACACCACTAATGCTAGTGGTGCCTGATTTTTCCCAAACTGAAATGTCCCTTTTAAATTTGATTAATCTTTTTTATGAAGAAGCTCAATCACCAAATTTGGATATATCATGAGTAGATTTATAAGTTCTGATGTTTTCCATGAATAAGAAGAGTTAAGTGATGTAAAGACGAGTAAAGTCACTATGAAGGGATTTAAGCCACCAAACAAGCTTGATTTTGATCAATTCACAAATATTATTCACTGTAGAGGCCTTTTTTTGGAAGATATTTTATTTCTAACCAACTAAATAGATTAGGCAACCATATAGGAAAAGGCATCCACAATTTTCGAATCTCTCTCCTGCTAATATTAAGTGAAGGGGTAAAAATAATTTTTATGAATGATGAGCAAACCTAAAAAACATTCCACTAACCAAGACACATACACCTGAGCGTTTCTCCTTAGATGGACCATTAAGGAGCATCACCCGAGCGTTTCTCCTATTCCACACACCACTAAATGCCTTTGATTTTCTTAATTTTTTATAAAATTATTGCTTCCCTAGTTGATCCTCCTCATCTTTCATTTTGATTTTTGAGATGGATAGAGGGTCTTCATTGCTTTCGTCTTCCTTAGGATAATTCATATTTTTTCCCCGCCATTCCATTATCCTTAGCAAACTTTATCATGGCCATGACATTTTGAGTCTTTTTTCCTCTTTAAAATTCAATCTCAATTCTTTTTTCTAAACAGAATTCACTAAAAGTTTCTTTAAATCCTCTTGAACTCATCTTTGCATTCCTCTTTGTTTTCATCTTTCCTTTTTTCCAGATTATTGAGTGTTTCGATGACACTTCCACCCTCTTTGATTTGTCTCCATTTTTCTCTTTTGTTATCATGATAGTGTGTATAAATGTCAATTTTGTTCCTTAGTTTAATGGCATAATTAGAACAATTACTCCTTAATGAAAGAAATTTTGTTAAATTCTAATGTATGTATAAATATAGGAGTCAATTTCAGAAAGGCTTCTAGTTGACCTAATTTTTACATAAGGAAGTTCATCCGTATACAATTAAGCATTCAACAAGGTTTGCACCCTAGCAGTAGTAGCAGATATTAATTTTTGTTAACAAGACTCTTTCAAACTCAAAAAATCTTATCCCTGTCAAGAGGCAGGATACCAAGAAAAGAGGTGTTTTAAAAGCAAAAAAAGGGTCAAAATCAAGAAGAGAAAACCTTATCTTCACAAGATTCACACCTTATCTTTGTTTTATTTTTTAAATAGGGGAGGATTAGAGAGAATATGAGAAGTAGATTTTTATTTTCTTAGCTTTCTCTGTAGTCATCTGCTAGTTTTAAACAATTGTTTATGTTCTAAACTCAATATAAACAGCTAAATACTCTAATTTTCTGTTGAAAATTTAATTGAAGTTTTAATTTCAGGATTATGAGATCAAATTATTTTATCTTTATTCTTTCTTGTTTTCAGTATTTATATATTTTTCTGTGCATACAAAAAAATACTATCTATTATCTATTACAACAAGGCCCATTGTGCATTTAACATAATAGTATATCGCCAATCAGGATTCATGAATTCGTAATTGTTTAAGTTATTATGATAACTAATGGTAAATTAGTGTTCACACTAAAAATATATATAATCTAATGATAATGAATAGTGTAGTTGAGTTTGTTGGTTAAAATGAGTCTTTCTTGTTTTTAATGCTGTTAGTGAATTAAACTTTAGGAACGTCTCCAAGACTGGTCATTAATAAGAGTTAATCAATGAGCGTCTCTTGATTAATTTAAAACTAAGAAAAGATTGGTTATTAGAAACATCTTCAATAATTGATCATGCGAATTGAAACTGATATTATTTCTTTAATTAAAATTTATTCATGATTAATTCTTATTTCATTTAATCTGTTGAATTATTTTCTGCTAATTTCAGTTTAATTAATTTTTATTTTATTCGATTTGTTGATTTAAATTATGATGATCTATTTTAGTTAATTAATTATTTAATTTAAACCCAAAACAAAAATCCCCCCTCTTTTATTTTTATTTTATTATTGGTTGTAAAACAATATTATATTATATTTTCCTGTGGGTTCGACCTTATTCACTATTGCTATAATTTAATTTATTGTTAGAATATAATTTTATTTTTGGTTGATTCGAAACCCATCATATCACTTCATCAAACACCATAATGCATGTTTCTCTCTTATTTTGTGGGTCTCTGGGTTTAGCTTAACCACCTTTCTATGAATGAGCCCTCGAAAATTTCTATTCCAATTTGGGCATTGAATTTTTAGAACACGACCCATGGCTCTATAAAGTAATTGTTTTAACCCATCTTGGCTTCTTTTCAGATCAACTATTTTTTTGTGCCTATGAGATGCTTATTATTTAACTTGACACACATGATTTTTTCTTTCTTGTCATGCATATTTTATATATAAAAACAGTAGTAACCACCCTCATTGCCATCTGGATTCTCGATTGTTTTCGCATAGTTGACCTCTTATGTTTGTTTTATCTCTATCTGGTTTCTTTTTTAGGTATTTGCTATTTAAAAATTCAAAAACTCTTTATCATAAATCATATTATCTATTCTTTGAGTAATTTTCCCTAGAATATTCCTTTTTACATTCTAACCATTATCCATGTTTGTTCAAAGTTTATAGGTATCATGTTAGGTTCTTCTTCCATATCTAACCAAAAAACCTTTCGATCCACCTTAATGAGCACATTTTTTAGGCTTTCATTAAGTTTATGGAGTTTTATGTGTAGTTTGTCTTCATCATAAGAAGATTTAGCTTTCATGTCTTCATTTAACTTCACTAACCTCCATACTATTGCCATGCACCATGAAGAATTTCTTAAATTATGAGTAAAACAAAATTCTTTTACATTTTACTTCTGTCACCCTATCATACTTTTCATTGCCATTCGTCACATCCCCATGACCATAATTTCTCCTACTTCATATATTCTTCAATTGCTCTCTATATTGTCTCTCTGCTATTAGAGATGATTGGAGCCATATTAAGTTTCTATCTTTTGACATTTAGGATCTTTTTATCCCTTGCCATCAGTATCTCCCTCACTTTAACAGTAAGTTCAATGACATTTAGGATCTCTTTATCATGGAAAAGAGATCTTAAATGTTAGGAATACACCAAAATACTATAATAACATTTAGAATCTATTTATCCCTTGTAGAGTTATTTCAAGATATGTTTCAAGAGGATGTAGTATTTGACATATTTGGTTATACTTCTCAGCCAACTAATTTTTCTTGATTTATTTCCTCCATATACTTAACCTGTAGCTAAAGCTCCACCTTTCACAATAAGCATAATTCATCACAAATGAAATAGGAAGATAAAGGGAGATGACTTTTTAATGTTCTTATTCATTTTCAAAGCTTTTTCTTAAGGGTGGAATAATAACAAGATTTCGAGAAAGAGAAGGAAGTAAGATGAGGAATTTAATGAAGAGCAAGTAATATAGGAGATAAAGTAGGAGATAAGAGGCTTCATCTAGTCACATGTCTCTTTCAACAATTTGAGCATTTAAACTTTATGATTATTCATCTTTATATTAATTAGAACAGATTATACATAATAATTTCTATTAAGTCACCATATATTGATCCTATAAATAGTTAAAAAAAAAAGCATAAACCTTGTGGCATTTTAAATCTCTTATCATCTTGAGGAAATAAACACCAAATTTAGTGGTGAAATAAGCATCAGAAGCCTTCTTAGTTTAGCTCTCTTAATCAAGGTTTAGAAAAAGACATGATCCTGAATGTAGTAGTTCTTTGTCATGGCTGCCATTAAAGTTCATATGTGGTATCATCGTTATGTGTCTTTTTTTAGGTATTTTTTTGTATTAGTTAGTCAATCCTATTTAACTATGCTATACTATCAGATTTTTTCAACATTTACATATTTATTTTTTTAAAAAAGTTATTGATGCTTAGTTATGATGATTTTAACATTTTATGAAGATATTAACAAATACATAAGGGTCATTTTTTATTATAACTCGTGTTGTATTACGTAAGAGTTTTAAATTTCAGCATGGACTTAAAAATTTGAATCAAACTAGATAAGTTAGTTATTTAAACCAGATAAAGAGTTTTGTATAGGGCTTATACAAAGAACAAACTAATTAACTCAAGAAGGGATCCTGTGGATAATCACCACCCTTGGAGTCGAGAGCTGGATGCAACTATTAATGACTTATTTAAAATTGTCCGCTGTGAGGTAACCCTTCACCTTTTGCACATTTCCAGACATTATTGTTAAGTTGGTTGTCAACCACTTAGTAGGACAATAGAACATGGTTATGTATATCCAATGAGGATCTGGTGGGGAAGGTACATATATGGGCCCATCAAAACAAATGGTTGGATCTACAGGTGCTCTAAAGATTACATGCCTTATTTTTAGAAAGTAAACTATGATGAAAAAGCCTTATTGAGAGAATTAGAGGCATTAAAATCAAATCTAGTTGAGAGGTGGAATCCACTTAATTACACCTATATATAAACTAAATTATGATGCATCCGGGAATGGAAGGCTAGAAGAGTCTTGGTGTTATATGAAGCGATTAGGTGGGTAAGGTCATTTTTACAGGCATGAGGAGAATTCTTTCTACCTCAGAGACATATGGAAATAACATATTTTGTTCTATTGTATGGCATGTACCATACAATAGCTAAGGCAAGGGGACTAAAGTAAGTAATTGAAGAGGGTAACTCACGAATTATATAGTTCACTCTCTCCTCCAAAGCCCGTCAACCTCTATTTGAGTTTAGATTATTTATTGAGGATTTTTTTTACCTTTTTTATTCCTTATTTTTAGACTTTTACTCTTAGATGGATTTGTATGCTTGTGAATAAGGTATCAACGCCTTGGTAAGCTTGGCAAAGTTTATGCCTGAAGTTTTCTTTTTTTTTTTTTTTTTTTTTGAAAAGTAAGTATACTTTATTAAAGAAGCAGCATTAAGTACATAATTCCCTAAGTTCCCAAGGACGTCCAACATCATATCTCACAATTTAGGGTCCCCATAAACAAATGCAATCCAAAATAGACAACATACACATTTTTCCAATTTTCCCCCATCACCACCCATTTAGTACATCGATCAGGATGTTTTTCTTTGGTGGATATGTCTAGCTTTGCTTGTGCAGTGTACCTTTCTCAGTTATTGTTTTGAGATGTGTACATACAATTGATCAAGCTTTGGCTGTATTAATAAATTAATTCATTTAACTCTCAATATACATATACACACACATACATATATATTACTTGTTTAAGTGAATCCTACACAAGTTAAAATTACAAATGATAATCACTTTGTACATCTGGCTAGCTGATGTAGTTGACATGGGAAATCTGGAAAGATTAATTTTTGATTGCTGAAAATTTATCTTTTCATCAAGAGTGTCATCACTTTTTTTTTTTTTGTAAATTGAGATTAGCTTAATACATGACATAAAACAAACTAGATAGAATCTAAAACCCTTGGCATGAAAATAGCTCAATCTCCATTTGTTGAATTTTAGCTTCAAAAGGAAAAAGAACCGTGGAGATTTTCCCCTTCACTTTTTTCCCTATTCGTAGAAGAGAATCTTAGACATGAGCTCACTCCTGCATGAGCTAAAAGATTACACATAATTGTACAGGCACTTGAAATTTCACTATCTCACATACGTTACTCCAGGATTTTCAATTCTTCTTTTTCTTTTTTTTCAGTTCTTAATTACCCTTCTAGGGACATTCTCATACATAACCCTCTCTTTTAATTGCACACTTCGCATTAATTTTCCCTTGAAAATCAGGCTAATAATAATGCTAGTCCAGAAGGGTGACACTTACATCAATGTATTCTTTACTAATAAATTTGCTAGTACTGATTCAATCTTCTATATATGGGTTTTTTTAGTCTTTTCCTTTATTTTTGTCCTTTAATAATTTGCGGAAATATGAATAAATTGATAGGCTGCTTTTCTCTGCAAAGCTTCTCTCCACCTCTAAGAAACCCTAACATCTTTATCACTATGACTATTTCTCTTTAAATTGCAAAAGTGAGAGAGAGAAAGAGAGAGAGAGAGACTCAAGCCTTTGGTTTCTACAGTTTAACATTTCTCCAATTCTATGTAGTGTCCATCCACATCACTCTCCACTTTTGGTTGTAGAGAGTAAATATGGGCAGAAGATGACTCAAAAGAGAAGAAGAAGTTAAACTAAACATACATAAGCTTGGGAATCGAGGATATATAATTTCGAGCGCACACACACACACATATATATACCCATAGATACACTTGCACATACATATACAGATAGATACACTACTGTTAGCGTTGGTACGCTATTCTATGCACATCTTTTCTTCACCTCTCCTTCTTTACCGATTCTTGTCTCTTCATCACCAAACATGCCAAAACCAATGTGTCAATTTCCTCCTCCACGTGGCCTCTCGAGCAAATTTATAACAAATAAATCCACTCATGCAGTATCTTGAAAAGCAATATAATTTTCCAAGCGAAAATGATTTCAGGAAAGCATTTTTGCAAATTAATCCATTATACAATCATCAAATAACCCCAACTTCTATTTATTTATTGCTTCCTCGTCCCCACTTCCCCACCAAAACCCAGACTCTCTCTCTCTCTCTCTCTCTCTCTCTCTCTCTCTCTCTCTCTCTCTCTCTCTCTCTCTCTGTGTCTCTCTCTCTGTCTCTCATATAACCGCTATCACAATGCAAACTCCCTTCGCCTTTACATACATATCTTCCAGTAAGAGTACTTCCTATCTCGAAGCTGATGATGTAGAAGATGAAGATTCCATCATTCTTTCTCTTCGTCCTCCTGGCCAGCAACACGTCTCTAAACAATACACCAATATCCATCGTCTCTCCCAAAAACGCAGCCACCTTTCTTATCATCATAATCACCAAGACCCTACTAATGAGATTAATGGTGTAACAGTAGCTCTACATATTGGTGCTCCATCGGCAGAAGGATCAAGCTCTAGGAATCTTAACGAAAATGGTTCCGGTCTAGTTGAAGGGCAGTATTGGATTCCTTCACCGGCACAAATCCTTGTCGGTCCCACACAGTTCTCCTGCTCTGTCTGCAACAAAACATTTAATAGATACAACAACATGCAGGTTCTATAAAACTTAAGAATATATATATCCTTGTTAATTAGAATCTTCCTTTTGTAGTTCTTTTAATTAGTTATAGATTCATTTTCCTTATGATGAATATTATATAAATAGATTCGAGAACGGATCTTGATTCTGCTACATTCTTTTTACTCATATATTTATTTTGGTTAAGTAGATGCACATGTGGGGGCATGGATCACAGTATAGGAAAGGTCCAGAGTCGCTAAGAGGGTCAAAACCATCTTCTTCAATGCTGAGGCTCCCCTGCTATTGTTGTGCCGAGGGTTGCAAGAACAACATAGAGCACCCAAGATCGAGACCGCTAAAGGATTTCAGGACGCTGCAAACCCACTATAAGCGAAAGCACGGAGCAAAGCCGTTCAGTTGCAGAAAATGCGGTAAGCCTTTTGCGGTAAGAGGAGACTGGAGGACCCATGAGAAGAACTGTGGAAAGCTCTGGTTTTGTATTTGTGGGTCCGATTTTAAGCACAAGAGGTCCCTTAAAGACCATGTCCGTGCCTTTGGAGATGGCCATGCTCCGCATACTGTGGGTTTCTATGAGGTTGAAGTAGAGGAAGATGAACATGACGATGATGACGACGATTACCTGGACGATATATGATCATGGGGAAAAATAACCTATCGTGTCTTAGTTTTGACCAACGGTATGATAATCAATTGGAGTCATCCAAGGGATGAAATTTTATGTAATGGTTTTTAAATTAACGGATGAGATTTATTAGATTGTGCATCTCAGATACAAAAAAAACGTTACAACGTTATATATAATCGTAGCTCGATATCGCCAATAAATATATCACATGTATAGCCTAACTATATAATGATGTTTCATGATCAAGAACAGGATGCATGCAAGTAGACGTTAATTATGGTGGTATATTATGATGAGAATTTGATTTGTATCATTAAAAATGGTTAGTGATGAACGTTAGTATATAAGCCGAGAGAGAGAGAGAGAGAATTGGAGAAGAGAGAAGAAGAGGACAAACAATATACGGTGAAAGCAAAAGTATTAATTAATGCATTAAATGATGGAAGTGGCAGTTCGATTGTCTAATGGAAGGAACCTTTTGTTGCACTTTTTCTCGTGATGTATTATATTACACATGTACACATGCATATATATGGACTGTGGAAAGTGAGAGAGAGAGAAAAGGGTCAAGTGAATTCAGTAGTCACTGCAGATAAAGATCAGACATGCAGGCATATGAACAGTATGTCACAGATTGATCTACTGTTCATAGCCATGCATCAGCCAATAGTTATCGCCAACTCTCGATTATATATATGCATACACATATGTATATATATATTTATGTATGTATACATGTAGATGTGCAGGTAAGGAGAGATGAATGATGTTTCTGAGGTTGGACTAGCACTCCAAGCACTTGTATGGAGGGCTTTTGTCAGCAAGAGAGTGACGAGGGACCACTGACATTTACTGCTTTTGGGTTTGGGATTTCACCCAACACCTACTTTTTCCCCCCCTTCACATCTCTGTTTTTTCTTTTTAATATTTGTCTATAGCTAGTATTGATGCTTCAAGTATTATTTTTTCACATTAATCCTTTTCAGATCAATAATTACAAGTATTTTTTCATGCACCACCACTTTTATATATCTATTTCTTATTTCTTGGTTCCCACTCCCAAGTTGCAACTTCTAACACTAAAGCATGGAATATATATCAGCATTTACACCTCGGGCTCCACATATATATTTCATCTGTAATATGTATATATATGCCGCCAGATTATCATAAACCATCATGCATAGTCTCGGTTTTTGTTTATTTTGGTAACTAATGTCTTCTTAGAGTCCATGTCTGATATATCCTTAATTTTTGTCTTACAGTATTGTTATCTGTGCCAGGCAAGTTTTGTAAACATTAATGCATGCATGCACGTTACTGTAGCTAAAGTTGTACCTTTTACTCTTTATCAGTTAGGGTTTAAGATTCTGGTTATTAATGTTTCGTTAAAGGACCATGTAATTAAATCTAACAACTGCTACTGTGGAGCCGATGGATAATTTCCATCTCCTCCCCATCGGTCTGTTTTTTTTTTTTTTTTTTTTTTTGTTGTAAATTTCGGTCAACCTTACCAACTACTAGCTCCTCTATTTGGGTCCTAGGCATTGTATTTTGTTTCGCCAGTCTTCTTGTCTTGTTTGCTTTGTTTTAATATATATATTTATACATACGTGTATATAATAACTCATCAATTTACTACTAATAATCTATATACAGTAAAACTGCACCGAAGCAAAGGGAGAGGGTTCATTCTTTTTATTTGCAAATTACATAAATCAGACTCAATTAACTGCATCATTGCATGCGTTGTACTGTTTGATACCACTTCATAATAAATTCACTTTTTGCAGTTGGAAAAAAAAAATCATAATTACATGAATATAACAATTTGTCAAAACTTCCAAGAAATATTTTGGTCAGTACTAATCATGAGAATTAAAATTCACTTACTTAGCTAACAACATATATCATTCAAATCATAATTTTGTATAGGCCTCAATGAGGAAAACAAAATGATCGTACATAATATGATAATTTTATATGTGGGTAATAAGGTTGTGCCTGTATATTCAGTAGACATTAATAGTTACTTCTCCTCGTGTCCTTTCAACTTGGTCACTACTTTCTCCTAATGCAAAACCGCAATCCTTTATCTTTCTGGACAGACTTGTCTTCTAAAGATGAACCCTTCCTTGAAAGGCATCATCGGCCTCGTCCTAATAATTTATCTCAAAGCTAAGTTGCCTTTTCAGATAGAATTGACTCAACCATGAGATTGATCTTGGTGATTGGCAATAGAAATAAATCAAGTTTTAGGCGAATGTTTGGCTTGGTGACAGAACTTTGAAGGAAGTGTTTCCTAAGATATTTAACCTAATAGAAAATAAAGAAGGGATGATGAATGATTTATCATCTGGGACTCACCCTCATGGCCGTGGAATGATAAGAATGACTATTGATTGCAAAATGACTAGTGATTATGTTTGATGGAAACATTCCAAGGGATCAGGAATAAACATGACAAAGTTGTTGAAGGTTGATTCAAATTGACATGTACCTCTTTTAGATACTTGGTTTTGAAGATTATTCCTTAATTTTTTTGGATTAGATTTTCATTTCATCGCTCCTTGATTTTCTGGATTAGTGGATAAATAATGACATAAAGTCTAGATCTAGTTGAAAATTTTGAGCTTCTTCAGTATTTATAAGCCTACAAATAGGTACTTTGATTTCTTCAACAACATAACAGAAAAACATACAAGTTCTTTGCATTTTTCTTCTGTTTCCTACTGTTGCAATATAACAAGAGTAGTACTACGTCCAAATGTTATCATTGCAAGTGATTTGGGAATGTAAAGGTAGAATGTTAGAAAAGGGACGAACAATCAAATTATGTCAAGAAAAAAGAAGAGGAAGTCAAATTATTCATGGCTTATCAGGAAGATGCAACCATTTACACCAGCATTTGGGCCTTAGACAACAGATGCTCTAATTATGTTATTAACGTAAAATCGTTATTTAAAGAGCTTGATGAGACATTTAAAGTAAAGGTAACACTTGGAGACAACAAGCATATGCAAGTAGAGGGAAAAGGCACCCGCGGGTGATAAAAAATTATCATGGTAAAGTAAAGCTTATTTACAATGTCTATTTTATTCCCAGTTTGTCAGGGAATTTCCTGAGCATTGGGTAACACATGGCTAGTGGATAATCAATCTCTTTGATGATGTCTCATGTGTGTGATTAGAGAGAAAACAATCAGAGTCAAATTGTTGTTGTTTTCACTTGAAAGGGCCAGTGTGGAAATCATGCTCTTGTTGTCAAAAAAAGAAAAAAAAAAAAAAAAAAAGTACCAAATTCTTTTCCCTCTATTGTTTCAGTTATTTTACTAACTCATATTATTAAAAGCTCTCTTTTATACTTGTAATAATGTAACCTTTAATTTAAGGGCTGAACCATATAATAATGAATCTTTAACTCAATCATTGTCCATGATCAAAACAACAGCAAACTATTCGAACTGAAATCCTAAACAAAGGAATAGTGGAACAGAACTTGCATTTGAGAAACTGATTTCTAAACGCCTTCAGTCAAATGGTGGAAATTGTGCCTAGTTAATTAATGATCTTGAGTTTGCTCGGTGGCATTGTTGAAGTATATTGGCTCAAGATATAATTTGCTTGAGAAGAGAGAAACCAGATAGATAAAAACTAACTTTCACCACTATGTAATGTAAATTGTAGATTAAAAAAAAAACGAGAATCTCATTCTCATAAAGGAAGCACCCAGGGGAAAATGCTAAAAACTACACACGTCTAAATTGGGCATTGACCGAGTTGAACAAGAAACATTTAATTTTGGTCAAGTGACTCATCCTTACAAAGGCAATTAACAAGTCAAGAGAACAACACAATCTGGAATAAGTTTGGATGGTATATCCTGTCTTTCTGCAGAAAGAATTCAATTGTCTGGAGCATTTACCAGACAATCCTAGGATTCACCTGTCAACTCTCCAGATATGTTAGTCATATAGCTGTCATCATGGTCATGGTTACAGACAACTAAGCTCTGTAAAACAAGAGCAGGCAGGGTAACCAGCATTGAAGAGGTGGTGAGATTATTAAACAGAGTTCTGGTTTCAAGAAGTGGAAAGTAAAATGCTAAACAAAAGAATTGATGTAGCTTATCTTAAAGAAGGATAAAGGAAGAGAGACTTACTCGAGCAGCAATGACAATATAAAATTTCTTGCTGATATAAGCAATCAGTTGCTGATAGCAAGAACCAAAATTGCAGCCAAAGTGACTTCGCAAAACAAAACAGCCAAATTCTGTCAAACCCAAAGGAAGATATTTCCTCTGAATTCAATAAGCATTATCTGAGAAAGTTATGAAGTGGTGAATGACAATATTAGGTCAATAGCCATCAGTCCAATATAATAAACATCTCATTTGTTGTCAATACTCTTGCTGAACCCCATTGACTGCTACTTAGCAGCTGCATCACTTCCTAACTTCCCTAAAAAGGATTCACATAACAGCACTTACATTTTTCCTTTTCGTAGGGTTCCCCAGCTTATCATCTAGTTAAGGTCTAGTTAGAAAAAAATTCTAAATAAAGATTAGATCACTTATGACCTTGCAATTTACGAGCTCAGACAAAACTTAACATTTGGATGGAACACTCCTCAAAATTCTTACTCAACAAAATAATGTGTGTGTATATATATATATAGCTATAGAAGGTAATAAATTCTAAGAAATTACCCCACTAAGAAATAGGTAACTATCTAAGATAAACAGTACTACTTCCTACACTTCAAGGAAATTAAGAAACTGAAAACAGAATATTCAGAAACAACTGATGTACTGAATTGCTTCAAGAAAACGAATACAGTGGCTGATAATCATGCCCCTTCTGCCCAAGACTTTTTCCACTAAATGGGAGCAACAACATCATTAGGGTCGGAAGTCATCTTCAGTTTTTCACATTCCTAAAACCTGGCCAGCAAACAGAACTACCTTGATGAAATACAATCATTCTATTGACCCTTGCTGATTCATAAAAAAGTTCAGGATAACACCATTCCCCCTCAGAAGGGGTCTTGTCTTCCAGTGCCAAATTAGGATAGTAGAGGAGAAGATAGCAACAGTTTCCCAGGAAGCATCAATCAGAGAAAATCCCTCCAATCATAGCACAAAGAAAATGGTTCAGAAGATCATGGGGAGTGGAATGGATTTCATTGTGATGCACAAGAAGGAACATAGCTTGACTGGTTGAGTACAATGGAACCTCTTGAGGCAGGAAACATGCAAAATTGGATGCAATTTGGAGTGAGTTGGAACATCCAATTTATAAGCAACCATACCAATCTTTTCCAGAACCGGGAAGCACCAAACAACCAAAGGGTCAATTAATGATTTCCCTTGAACAAAAAAAGAAATTCAATAATATGGCTTAAGCTCGAAGATTTCACCAGCAGAAAAGTGGAGACAATCATGATGTGCATAATATTGCAATTCCAACAAAGACTTGTTTCTGGAACAACCAGTCTTGAAGGTACTTCAGGACCAAAGCAATTGTAGAGCTCATTACCGATGGCTTAAACTTTAGCACTAGCTAGGGCAGTAAGACAAAAGGCAAAGACCAGGCCTTTAATAAATCACTACCAAGGAAAAGGACTATAAGGACGAAAAGAATATCACTATCAGAATAACATAACTTTCCCTCACAAGATAATCTGGAAATCTGGTGCAACCCCAAGAATTTCTTTTTTTACCTGGGAAGCAACAAAAAGCCGCATTCTAACCATTGACAACCTAATGAAAAGAGGTATCACGATTGTTAACGGATGTTTCTTGTGCAAAAACAACTTCGAGACCTAGAATCACTTGCTCCTGGGCTGTGAAATCTCACAACACCTTTGGAACACTATGCTTGGTCTATTGGGACTGTCTTGGGTCAGAAACAACATAATTTAAGCTGAACTTCTTGCATGGGAAGGCTTCTGAAGCAAGAGGAAAAACTTAAGAGTTATCCCTCTCACCATAATGTGGGTTCTTTGGAAAGAAAGAAACAATCGCGTCTTTGAGGGAATAGAAGTAGATATTAACAAAATCACTGACAGTTTGTTTCATTATTTTGGTTCCACTATATTGAAACATAACATCGACTGTTTAGATGACCTCGTTTTGTCGTTGATAGTTTAATCGACTTGTAAATACAGTACAAATGGGTTGTGCCCCGTTGGCACCCTTATTTCAATACATATCACATTCTTATTTAAAAAAAAAAAAGGACGAAAAGAAGCACTGACTAGAGAAATATTTAAGCCATGAAAGACAATAATCCAACAAAACACCAATAAATCTGTTTAGGTTGAAAGACATTGTTTGAGTTGAAAGATATTGTTAAAAGTAATGTAATAAAGTTCTACTGCAATTATCTGTTATATATTTAAACTAGTCCATGGACAGCATCAAAAAAGAGTCTAGCAAAACTGACAGCTACATAAGGATGAGACAGAGTGAAATGAGCATATTTGAAGAATCAGTCCGATAACAACCAGTAGCCATTCTTGATATGAGAAAGAGGAAAACCTTCAACAGAATCGAAACTGAAGTCAAACCAAGTCTGTGGTTGTAGTAATCCCGCCAGCTTTATTATAAAATAATACCTAGAACAGGAGCAGAAGATTTTTGCAGCTTTCATCTCAGACCAATGGTCCCAATCGTCAAGGTTTTACTAACCTCAATGAAACTAGTTATAAAGAGCATAAATTCAAGTGCTTTACTTCCTTCCACCAAAATATTACAACTCAAGACAGTGAGCAAGTCCAGATCTAATAGAACAAAGAATCCTAATTCCGGCATGGAAACAGAAGATATGTCAGCATCTTCCATATGACAGGACAAAGCATCTGCAGTGCTACTTTTGCAGACTGCATGAAACTCAACAAAGAAGTCAAAGTCCATTAATTTGCTCAACCAATGCTGTTTATGGAGAAGCAATGATACTTTGTTTCACCAAGAACTTCAAACTCAAATGATTAGTCCTGGGAATAAAAGTGCAACCTCACAAAAAGGACCTTCAGTGACTTGCAACCTCAGATAGACAGTTTGGTTCCTTGTCATAAGCTATAAGACTCTGATTGCCAAAAGATGACGAGTGGCTAAAGAATGTCTTGTGAAGCATAGTCAAAGCAGCAGTGATAACCCCAAAATCCTTCACAAATTATCAACAATAACCAAAAAGACCAAGGAATCATCACAAACAACATGCATTGATAGGTTTAGGCCAGTGCAGCATGGCCAAATTATTGTACCAGTAACCACCACATTTTGACCAGTTTAGAAATAAAGCATGATGCTTGAGTAAAGGAAATGCTAACCTCAAATTACAAATAGGTATATTTTACCCAAATCTGAGTATAGTCGAGGATGTTAGCAAAAAAGACCAAACAACCTCATGCATATATGATTGAAAGACACAACTCATAAGCACTTGAAAAGTAGAGGTGGCATTCATCAATTTAAAGGGCATGACCAAAAATACAAAGTCGCATGGTGAGTACGGAACATTTTCTTTTCTATATCCGAAGAATGATTGCTAATTTGGTGTTACTTTTACCACAAGTCTTACTTGAAAAAGAACTGAGCTCCTTGAGTAATTTATCGATGACTGGACTTTGATAGTAACTTGTTGATACCAACAACATACTCCTGATCAACAGAAGTATAATCTTAAAGTTGACTCACGAAAATTTCTGCTCGTTCTTTTGTGAGAGAACATGAATGTACTGCCAACCAGGCAAAGCAGCATCGATGATTTGTGAGAGAACAATAATGTGATGCCAACCATGCAAAGCAGCATTGATGATCTTCCATGGTGCTCATTGTTTAAGATTGTGAAGTTCTCCCAACTTGCTGCTGTCAATAGGAGGAATGGCAACCTACAATGCTACTTAAAGTCTCCCCCAAGAGATGAAGAGAGATCGTGTCAGTCTTTGTCCAACTTGAGAAACTACAAATGATTATCCCCTCTATGGAAGGAAGCCGAACCACTTCTTTTTATATCCAACAGTGCATATAATGATGGAATAAATGCTCATGGCAACTTAGCATGCCTATAAGATCCAAAGTAACATCAAATTTGGAGTACTTGTGGAAAATTATCACCATCAACATCATTGAAACCCAGAACAGCCCCAGTTTGCTGGTCATGATGTCCACGGTTCACCAGTCCCTTCACTGTAATATCAACCGTCCAATCCAAGCTTGAAAGATCTTCCACAAGTTCTTCCAATTTTGGTCACCAACTGTTACTGTTTGACCTCATAAGTAACTCTATTTTATTCCCATTCAACTTTTTCAAGGGTATGATTCTCCTAGTACATTTTTGAAAAGGACCAAACTGTTGCTGGAAGGACAGAAGTCATCCACAACTCTCTACTTTGACCAACTTGAGACAGTCCCCAACTTGTAATACAGTTATGGATGGTCAAAATCCTAGATCCTGATCTAAGAAGAATAGTGAGATTGAGAAGGAATTGAAGAAGAAAGACTAAAGTTACATAAAAAAAAAAATTGCAAGGAACAGGAAATTTGATTCTCATTCATTTTTCTTTAATAAAAACTTAAGTACACACTGCAACTTGTATAGCTAATAATCCACTAAACAACCTTATCGCAATTAATCTCTAGCTAACTCCCAGTAATCTAAACAAACAAACAAACTATTTCTAGCAGAACTCCAGCATTTATTGATTTGGGTCCTAAAGCCACCCTTCTAATGAAGATTATCCTTGTCTTCAAGGATATCAACCAAACAAAACGAACCACGGCTGCAGAGGAGGGCATAACAAGCAGTTTGAAGATTGCATAAAAGGATTGCAGTTTAAAACAACCTCCTTTTGGCATCTAGATGAACTTGCAGACATGGAGCACGTAAAGCATAACAATCAGACAACCAACTTGTGGGTCTAACTCAAATAATAAGCTATAAGAGCATAGCAACAACTTTTGAAGAAGCTAGGGCAACTCCATCCGAAGTCAGCTGTTCTGTGAAGCTTCTGTTTGCACAAGAGCTGCTTCGTGGATAGCTTTCATGAAATTTTCAACCTATCAACCAGGATCTTTAATGTATTCTCTTTGCTCTTTAGGGTGGTGGTAATAAGCAATGGTGAAGGGATGCCTAAGAGCAATTAGCAGAAGAGAAAGAATATTTTGGGTTGCTAGACAATGAGAAAGTCCAAGGAAAGGAACAAAGAACAAAACGCAGTACTCGCGGAGATTGTCAGACTTCGATACCATCTGTCAATTTATTAGATCCCGATTTAAGAAGAATAAAGAAATGTAGAAGAATTAGGACTGAAATAGCAGAAAAAAAGTTGCAAAGAAAAGTAAACAAGTTTCTGTTATTTTTCTTTGATGAAAAACAATTACAAACTACAGTTTTTTGTAACTGATGATAATCCACTTAATAACCTAACGCAACTAATCTTTAGCTAATTATTAGCAATCTAAACAAAAGGACAAACTGTTTCTAACAAACTCCAACAGTCATCAGTTGTGGGTTCAAGATGGATCTATTTACGAGGAAATTTTAGATGAAGTTGAGAAGAATACTTCTTATGCTTTCTGCCCTTATGACCTATTCTGAATATCAGGAGTCTCTTTAGAGAAAACTCTATGATCTCTGACTTTAGAGGAACTTAACTATGAAAGAAACACTCCTTAAATTCTTTCTTCTCCAAAATAACATATAAATACAGCTGGAATAAAGAGAGAAAAAAAGGCTCAAGAACTACCTCACTACAAAATAGGTCACTACCTCAATGTAAAGAGAATCACTTCCCACACTGTTTTAAGGAAATGAAAAACAACACAATATCTAAAACGTAACCATGCAACTGCAAAAAGAAAAACAAAACAGCTGTTGGTAATTATGCTTCCACCACCTTTCTCAGAACATGGGATTAATATCGTAAACCGTGTACTTTTATCATTATATCTAATTGCACTTTGTAGTTCAATTAAAGTAGCTCGATGATTTTGTAAGATGTGCCAAATTCCAGGACATGGATGAAATTTGTTAACTTTATAATGCGTGGTTTAGAACTATGTGGGCCCATATGCTACACGTTTGAAATTCTTTATTCTCTCTCAGGATAATAGGTAGGGGTGTTAAATATTTCAGAACCGAATATGGAAAAAAACAGACCAAAGATCAGACGTTTCCCCCTTCGCTTCAGCCCAGTCTGAACAGAAAAAATTCTGGTTCATTCTGGCTCAGACTGACCATTTTGTTCTTTTTTTATTTTTAAAAATATTTATAGTAAATCTTTTGAGACAAAATATTCAATAAATTTAAAATATTAATTGAATTTAAATTATTTTTTTAAGTTAACCAGAAGTTAAAAATTAAAAAAAAAAAATTCATTTAATCAGTTCAAACCGAAACCGGACTGAGACAGACTGGTTTCTCGGTCCTTAATTTCCTGGACCGAGGACTGGACCGTCTCTCTACTGGCCCAGTTCGGTCCAATGAGTAAACTGAACTTGTCAGTTAGATCTGGCTTTTCGGTCAAGACCACATAACAAATACCCCTAACAGTAAGGAAGGGAGTTGATAAGGTCGTAGTAGTCTCTACTTATGCAACAAGCAACAGGGAAAAGGCTCCAAGCCCAAATAATTTCTCTATGGCTTTCTTAAAAAACTATTGGAACCTAGGAAAAGGCAATATCCTTAACCTTATTTGGAAATTCTATCATCATTATAAATTTGTATTTTGTCTAAATGCCTCATCCTCGGTCCCAATCCGTAAAATTTAGGACAGCAAGCAAAATTAAACAATGCACAATAATTAGCCAGGTTAGGTGTGTGTATAAGTTGTCAGCGAAGGTCCTTAGTATTAGCAAGGTGGTGGGGCAATGTTGTAGATCAATGTCAGCTAGCATTCATGAAAGGTAGACAAATTCTTGATGCAGTCCTTATGGCCAATGAATGGTAGATGCCGTGAAGAAAGGAAGAGAGCCAAGAGTCTTGTGCAAGCTAGATGTTGAAAAGACCTATTATTTAGAAATTCACTAAGCTAAGTGATTTAATAAAAATGTTAGCAATTTTACACTGATGAGAATATGATATTTAATGATATTATCCCAAAAAAAAAAATGATTGAATGAAAATTTTTATTACAGGTCTTTTTCTTCAAAACTCATACACTCACAATAAAAATATGTGTGCATAAACAGTTTCTTAGATATATTTCTCTCAAAGTTGCCTTTAAATCAGGATAGTGCTTTCAAGTTCAGATTAAGCACTTTGGAAATATAAAGAAGATATTGCAACTGTCCATATCTATCGAAAATGTAATAGGACCTGAACTCATTGTCATCCTTCATGACATATGGAATACAAAGAAAAATTGAGTATAGTTGATACCTATTTCAATATTTTGTTAAAATTTCTGCACCAGTTCTAGTAATTAAAATGGTATGCTCAAACTGCGCGGCAGAACTTCCATCAACAGTCAAAGTTGTCCAGTTGTCAGGCCATGTTATGCATTCAATACTTCCCATGGTTAGAATAGGTTCTGCAGCAAAAAGAAACAAAAGCAAATGTGCAACATATCCAACAAACTCACCATAAAAGGAAGAAAATAATATCGGTCAGTAATTTTCAATTGTTTTCATGGAAGATCCCAATAACAGTGTGGTTTGTAATTGTCTACATGTTTAACTATATTTCAACTCATAGTCACTAGTAGTTCTCAGTGATTTAAGAGATCAAAATTCAGTAGCTCCTTTGAAGCAAGTTTGAAGCATATATGACATTTAGAAGCAAATTTTTAAGTTTGTGATTAGATTATGCTGGGATAGATAAACAGGAGTTAAAAATGGGGTTAAAATATGTTAGAGTGGCTATAGATAAAGAATTAGCTTTTACTTACAAAAAATGCTTGTGCTGTTTATAAGAAATTCACTTACCAATTGTGAAAGTCTGACCTTCAACCATGCGACCAGGTTCCTCATTGCCTGTCAAACAATGATTAATTATGTGCAGAAGACTTCTGGTAATAATTTTTACTGTAGATATGCAATTATAGATAGTAGCATATATCATGTCAATCTGCCCAACATTTATGTTTCCTGTGCATGAGTTTCCACCGAGCTTAACTGATGAAATTTTACATTGAAAAACTGCTACATGCCTCTTATCAAAAAGAAAACCAAAAACTTATTTGCCTGCAAATCACTTAATGTTGCAGCTACAGGTTGCCATGTATATCCACTTTGACAATAAAATGGGGACGAATGCAGATATGAAGCCAAAAAAATCACAACATAGGCCCAAGTAATTGGAACTAAGCTTTGTTGAGGGAGAATTAGTGCATACTTTACATATACTGTTTCCTTTCAAATAAAACTTTACATACATTGCTAGATTGGTTAGAGTTTAATCCAATACTTGAAGCAGGATGGAATTCTACAGAAAGCATACAAAAGATTTGTTTCCTTGATTTTTTTACTTATGACAATGTTGTACTTACCAAGATAATACGAATAACTAGAAATAAGAGATTACTTACGGTGATGATATATAATAGGCTCTGAATGAAATACAGTTCCAACACCATGCCCAACAAAGCGCTCCACAACGCCATAACCGTATTTTTCAGCATGCTCACTGGGGAAATGATAGAGTGAAGTGTTTTCAAAGTAAAAATAAAAAGAGAAGTAGAAAATAAAAAAACAAAATAACTTTCCGTCATGGCAAAGACACCAAAAGAATGGGTTAACTGGCAATAGAACCCAAGATAACATAATGAGAGGACCTCATTTTTCATTCAAGATAGTAAGAAATAAAGAATGCAAACTTCATATGAATAACATTATCTAAGTACATCATAAAAATTCAAAATAAACATTTATCTTCACCCAAGGGGTTGAGGACTAAAAAGAATAGGTTCTTCTTTGATATACTAATTCAAACAGAAAATAATACTGAATAGATTCTGAGTCATCAACTCTTCAATTAATACAGTATAAACATGTTATGGTCTAAGATAAAAATAAGATAGTGGTTGAGAGCTGTTCCTGGGGACATCTATATATGGCACGGAGTTAATAGCCTGCATTGGTATGAATAGTTTATTTTTAGGTTATTTATCTTTACATGCTGCTGCTTTTGTTTTCCTTATACCCGGGAGTCAATTCCTTCACTTATAGAAAATTACCTACTCCTTACTGGTAGTTGTATATCCTCTTGTCCTTGAATATATGCATTTATAATGACTTCTTGAAAAAACAAAAGAGTAGGAAGAGAATAATTTCATAAAGTTTTTGAGTACTTTTCTTACTCAAAGATATCCTCGGATTCTCTCTTAACAAGCACAAACTTTTCTAGACCAACTATGGAAGAAAACAATAAGATTTCAGGCTGAAACTTTTTTTTTTTTCTGTTTCAAATCCTATAAGTAAATACAGGGCTAAGGAAAGTATAAATTTGGTGCAGAACACTGTAGTTATAGATGAAGATATCGAAGGGTCCATCATAACGAGCCCTTACATCCATATTCAAGAATCTTAAGAACTATAATTCAAATAGAGAAGGTCTCTGGCCAGTTAATCTGCAACTCTTTGGATCTACTTGAGAATGCTGAAAGTAGTTCAGAGGCCAAAAGTTGAATGTCGATGGACTTTCTATATCTAACATCCAAATGAATCAAGCCCACAAGCAAAGGTTTCTTGGGAATTAGCACCATTATCTTACTTCCGCACTTGAGGACAAGCGTGCTTAAAAGGGGGAAGTGATATTATGGGCTATAATAAAAATGAAACAGTTGTTGAGAGTGTTTTCCTTGGGATATCCACACAAACAGCGACTTACTAGCCTGCTAAAGGAGGTTATATTTTGTCTATTTATCTTTATTGTGGCAGTCTTTTGTCGTGTGGGAGTTGCTTACTTCAGTTATGAGGAGTTACTCTTTGGGGATAGTTGTATGTCCTTATGTTTCCCCCTCGAAGATGTATTTATCTATAATCAGTTCTAGGAGAAATAAAGTAGGCAGGAAATAATTCTCAGAAGATTTTTTTACTACTTTTCTTACTCAAAAGAGTTCAATGGGTTCTCTAGTTTGAACGAGACCAAATAAGTTAGAAAAGGAAAAGAGAGGGAAAGTACTGGCGAATAGATGCTACTTATGCAAGGGCAGTAAGGAGACTTGCAAACATTCTTCTTTAGTGCCCATTTGCTCACCTGCTTTGATCCTTGGTCTATGGTTGCTGGGGATCGATTGGGGTCATTGTTGGCACAGTTAGGGGTAGTTGTGGGCCTGGAAGGGTTTTTCAAGGGAGAAAGAACATTTAAGGTTTGTTCCTCTAGCTACTATTTGGATTATATGTACGAAAAGGAAGAGAAGAGCATTTGATGGGGTTGAATTTTTTTTTGATAAATTTAGGATTCTTGATTCCAGGCTTTAAATTTTTTTAAAAAGAGTCAACTGTTCTATTCTAGCGAGGATTTTAGGGACCTTACAGATATTTTGCTTGAATTGTAAATGTTCTATATAAAGGTTGATGCAGAAGAGGAAACTTCTAAAGTTGCTATATTTCAATAATAAGAGATATGAAGAAGAACCAATGAAGGAACATAAAAGTTTTAGGAAATTAACTAGAAGGAATAGGAATATTTAATTTCCTTTTCTAAGTTTTGTAAAGTTTTACAATAAAAGGAAATACGAAGGTCTCAGACTATACCAACTGATCCTATTATTAAGATATGCCCGTTAGGCACCCCTTTAGTGGCTTATAATTTACACTTTCACTACCAAAAAAAAGGTTATAAAAGCAAAAGATTGTAGATGCATTCTGCAATTTCTTTATATTAAAAAAAAAAAAAAACTTAAACTTTGTTTTAGGTTCTATAGCTAGATCCAAAGAACAATGAACATATCAAGACTCGATATTTTCAACAGAAACCTTAAGTATTGTCCAATGATGCCAAAATAATGGTTCTCCTAACAGGTCAAAATGAAACATGCAGAGAACTTGCAGACAGAATCATCACTCCTGAATTTAATACGTTAAAAAGCAATATTATTTTCATGACTTCATGATTACTTTGCTAAGTTGGAGACAGTTTGCAGAACCTAGAACTCTCTTAACAAAAGTAATTACTAAGCTTGAAAGCGACCAATCTCTATGCTTTTAGAAAAAGACACTTGAGCTGCCTTAAGTTAATTATTACATTTTTCGTGGTGAAGACCATATACTTTCACCTGACAGCACTGCTTTCTTTGCAGTTCAACACACTGAGAGAAGAAGGATGAGAATACCTGATTCTCTTTCCAATTTTCTTGAAACTTGCTCCATCCTTGCAAACAGCTATACCTCTCTCCAAGCATTCTTCTGTTATCTGCCACAAGATGCTGTGACACAATCAGCATCTAGATAGAAGTTGAAGATTAATTTAGAAAGCAGCATTTTAAACAATCTTATCATTTGTAAGAATGCATGAACAAAAAAATTAATACAACAATTTGGATCCTAACTGCTGTAGATATTACGAGATCATAAAATAATCATCAAAAAGTCACAATTATAAGATAATCAATAGCTGTTTCAATGCAGATTAACAAATTTACCTTCACAAGGCGTTTGAGGGCGTCACTAACATCCCCACAAAGATAAGTCTTTGATGTGTCTCCATGATAACCCTAATGGAAAAAAATGATGTCATATAAAGACAACACAATTATAAAGTCTAAGAATGCTATAGCCCATGCAAAACCAAGGAGATAAAGAAGAATCAAACACATATTTTGCTACCTTGTCTTACACCAATTATGCATACTGTTAGATAAAGTAGAAAAATTATTCAAATATATGCAATGCAAGCAAACAACGAAATAATTTTTAAAAAAAATAAAAGTCAAGTATAGTTTTTTTAAAAAAATAAAAGTAAAGTATCATTATGCACAAATTACCAAGTGGGTACCGCCCATATACAAAATAATTACAAGTTTATCAATTGGTTAATGACCTCACCCATATCATGCAGGTCTTTAATATCATGACCCATCAGAATAGATCCAAAGATGTAAAGCTATCAATCCCTAATATTACCAAGGTTAGTCTCAACCCCCTCAAAAGCTCTAGCATTTTGTTCTTTTCAAATCACCCAAAAAATAATAAGTGATACAAGAAATAAATGCCTCCCTTTTTTTAACCCAAACCCTCCCAAGCTCAAAGTTCATTACTTACACTATCCGCCATAATCCAATCCACCCCAATAAGCCTCGACACAGAAGACCTTATGCTGTATGTAACAGGGCAACCCAGCAGCAAATGTTAACAAGTCTCCTCATCGGATTTACAGAAATAACACCTGTTTATCAGCACATTCTCTCTTCTTCTAAGCATGTCAATTGTTAAAATCCTCTCTTTAATCGCTTCCCAAGCAAAAAAAAAAAACTAGTTTGTGGTGGCGTTTTAGATCCATATTTGTTTGAAAGGGGCTATTTGGTTGTTGTTCTCTCTCATAGCAATAAATTCATAGTATGATTTTACAGAGAAACCCATCTTTTTGTCTAACTTCCAAGCTCTTTTATCATTGTTATCAGAGATTTTAATATTAGATAAACACAGCAGCAACTCCACGTACTCTTCCACTTCCCAATCCTGCAAATTATGCCTAACCGGCACATTCCACACCCTTCCCCGTCGCCCCATTACCAACCTGCCATCCCAAACATTTCTCAAAAATGTTGCTGCCATCCCTGATTTTCTTCCATAACCCCATCCCAATCTGTCTGAATTTACCCCTCCTCCCTCTCTCCATCTCGCCCTAACAACTTGCTTCCACAACCGCTCCTCAATAGAAAACCTCCAAAACCATTTACCTTGGAGTGCAATGTTCATCGCTCCAGTGGATCTAATACCCAACCCACCTTCTCTAATGGGCCTCTTCACATCTTCCACTTTACTAAATGATATTTTTTATCAACCACTTCATCACCCCAAAGGAATCGACATTGAATCTTCTCAAGTTTGTCACAATACTAGCTGGAATAGTTAGGATAGAAAGATAATAAATAGGTAGATTTGCAAGGGTGCTCTTAATCAAAGTGAGCCTACCCCATTTAGATAAATACGCCATTTTCCACCCCGCCAACCTCCTTTCAAATAAATCCAGTTCCCAAATATTAACATCTTTATATTTAGCGCCCAACGGAATCCCAAGGTACTTAATTGGTAAAGCGGTAACCTTGCAGCCCAACACCTGCGCCATCCTCCTCTCATCCCCTCTACTCCCAAGGAGATATCACATGAGGTACCAACAAGGTACCACCCTTATACAAAATATTTACATGTCAATAATATGGTCAATGCATTCTCAAAATTATCCAACTCATTAATGTTAAGACCCAAAATCATGGAACCAAAAACATGAATTCATCTATCTCTAATGTTAACAATCTCCCTTTCAATACCATCAAAAACTCTAACATTTCTCTCCTTCCACACCCCCAAAAGATAGATAAAAAAAATTAAGAGTAATTAAGTTTTCTTTTTACATAAACCCGCCTACGCCCACAATTCATCTCTCACAGAATCCACAATAACCCAATTGATCCTCAAGAGACCATACACCATAGACCATATGCTTTAAACCATCAGCCACCACAACATGATATGATTATAAGATTCCGCATCCAACTTGCATAAGAAGCATTAGTTTAATCATGATTTTACCCCCTCCTCATCAGTATATAAATAGTCAAAATACATTCTCCCCATGCTTTCCAAGTAAAGAAAGCAACTCTTGGATGGGCCTCAAACAGAAAAACAAAATGAAAACTGTTACCACAGTTGTCCTTGCAGAAGATGCAAAATAAAGCTCAAAATTTCCGTAATCACCTTGAAACAATTATGAGGGAGAACATTCATGTCAGTCTTTTCCGATTTCTGGTAGTCTAGTGCAATAGTGAGCCCAGTTTCCCACAACATTATTCCCTCTCTTATCGAAACCTTTGCAGTCTAATTTTTCTTTAATTAATACTAACTGTAACATATCATGTGCACGAATGACCTCTAGAGCAGTTTCTCTGTTCATTGCATTAATATTAACCACAAAATCCTAGAAATCATGTGTCTAGCTGTACAAGTCAGAAAAGGATGAGCTTTTGTTAGGAAATGACATCACAATTGTCTATGCCATCCTAGAGATACCAATCACTTGGTTTGAACCATTCCCTGCATTGATTTCCTTTTCATATTCTAAATAGTAAATACATCATAATAAGCACTACATCAAGTACATGAGAATTCTATACTTCCTACATTCTCTTATAGACCCAGGAACACAAATTAGCCCCGCAACTAGATTGTTTCCCTGTTAAATTTTTATAGAACAATTTTTTGATAAATAGTTTCCTCCTTAGCATTAATACATACAACTAACTTGGAAGATATCCCATCTCTTTAAGCATTTTATTGTAAGTGTTAGCACTTGAGGTACACCTAACATATATGGCAGTTAATATAGAAGTCACAAATGGATAAGTATAAAAAAGGGACAGCTTTCAACCGGATTGATGTCGAACTGTATGGTGCCAAGAGTTTAATGAATATACTCTTTAAGAAAAGTAATATCACAAAGTCATGACATAAAAAAGTTGAGATGAAAAGAATATAGGATCATACATTCAAGTAAACCGTGACGTCGATGTTTAGTATGTCACCATTCTGCACAGGAGAGAATTGTCAGTTGAGAAAATCGTGAATATCATGCAAGTAGCAATAAGCACATGCGATACCTGTAACTGCCGAGAATCAGGTATCCCATGGCACATGCACTCATTTACTGAGGTGCACACACTCTTAGGAAATCTTCCATAGCCAAGAGGTGAAGGATAAGCACCAGCCTCAATGATCATCTGATGTACTGCTTTGTCGATTTCATTTGTTGTCACAGACGGCTGAGTGAGATTTAAAAAAGTGTCATGCAAATATAGACCAAGAAGTAGATGGAGATTAAGCCTTTCCACGCTTAAAAACTCAGGCAGCTGAAGTTAATCAACGATGAAAATTCCATCTGATTTCATGTTTTCAGAACAAATAAAACATGTAATTCTCACCCTCACCAACGTCCCTGCATAATCCAAGACACGAGCAGCAAGCTCACATGCAGCCCTCATTCGAGCAATGCCTTCAGAATCATGAATCTGATTCTCGCTTGAAATTTCTGGCAGTACTCCTGAATCTACATATGGAGGTTTTGGTATATGATCAGGCACAGGGAGACGTGGCGATACCCTCCCACGCCTCAGAGGCGGTCTCCTTCTAAACTTTGTAGTACTTTGAAGTTCACGTTGTCTGGAGATTATTATAACAATGACTTTCAAAACAGACATTTGTAAAGACTGGACATGAAGAACCACAAAAGGAAAGTAGCTAAGAAATTGCCGCATTCTAACCCAAAGAATTCAATGCTAGTTCATCATATTCCTATGCATCCATAAATAGTTCTACGGAGAGCGTAGTTACTAACAATAAATAACAAAACATGCCTTTTTATTCTCATCGCCTCCTCCAAACCTGATATCTTCCTTGCGAAAACCACAAGTTTCTTCGTACCAGGTAAGCGTTTTCCTGAATTTTAGAAACAAACATAAACTTCAAACTCAGACAACTAAACGATTTTCCAATTCAGGAAATTTGTAGTAAATTTTCCTATCTGCGAAGGCTATACTATAACTTACACTCTAATAGAAGAAGGAAGAAATGAGAAAGAAAGGAATAGCGAACCAGAGAGTGTATGAGGAGAAACGGTAAGCGGGACCTCTTTAAGGAATGAGGATGGAGATGATGCTGATGACAAGGCGTCTGCATGAAAGGAACACGAGAGTTGCAGAGACGAGGCATGGGGGATGGAAGCAGCGAAACCCATGAGTACAAGGTGTGGCAGTGAGGGACGGAGGGAGAAGCCGAAGATAAACGGAGAGAAGAAGGGAGCAGAAGTTGTTCTTGAATTCAACCAGATGGGCCTAGGCCCATGCTGAGCGCCAGTATGACTTAAAATGTTCGGCCCATCCAGTACTCTTAAGCTACGAATATAATAAAAAAAAAAAAAAAAAAAAAAAAACAATAATCTACAAAATAAAAATGTAAAAATGAATTAATTAATTGCTATTAATTATAAATAAATAAATAAATAAAATTTTAAAACATAATAAACCGATTAATATTTTCTCTCTAAAAAAGGAAGATGAGAATGATTAAGTTGTTGGTGGTGGCCAATCCTCCTCAGTCCTCACCTCCATAACTTGTTTTCATGGTTATATTTTGTCTGATTCTAATTTTCTAAGTCTTGGAGATTGTCTGCTTCTTTTTGTCAATCTTATGGAAACTTTCTCCAACTAGTAGCAGGATTTTTAGACATTTTTCATTTTGTGGGGGCTCCTAATTATTTTATTACATAATCCCCCCGCACCCCTGTTGCATCAATATTTTTAATTAATAATATTCTAGCAAGTATCTGAAGGAGTAATAAACAAATTATAAGGTTAAGCTCTAGGATTAAACGTATAGTATGAGGGGAAATTGTATAATAAATTAACTTGCACATATTTAACCCATAAATATAAAATTATGATTAGTAGTAGTTAATGTTGATGCAGACAATTTGTAGAAAAAATTAAGTAGTCAAAAATGGTGTAACTATTCCTTTAAGATTCCACCAACAAATCTCCTGGCCAAAGAACAAGTCGTGTTTGGCTATTTTAATTTACTTTTCTCATAAATTGACCCGTCAATTTAGTGCTGTATATATATATATATAGCTATATGTATCCACACATATACTTCTATCTTTATCCCTACTTCCTTAATATCTGTATACGTAACTTAGCTAGACTATTAAATTTTGGATTTCTATTTAATAAAAAATTAATATATAATGTTTTAGTATATTACGTTATAGTCAAAATTAGAATTCTATATATGTTTCTGCTTGGAAAATCATAGCTCACGTTTTATTGGTCAGTTTATATATATATATATATATATATATATTTACGAACTAAGGGCGTCTTCAATAAAGACTGATTATCAAGTTGGTGAAAATTAAGGAGGCAGCTAGATGTACAGCTTGCTAATTAGTAATTAATTAGTGACTCTTAATTTAAAGTTTTCGTAGTTAGTTAATTAATTAATTATCACGTGCTAACTTGATCATCGCCCGCGACTAGGACTTCTAAAGTTTCAACTAAGAATATATATATATATATATATATATATATATATATATCAGATCTTCAGCTGATCAAATATCTTTATATGTGCATACATATCCTATAAACGCATATTAACTTGTAAATTTGCATGAGATACATGAATCTTAACGCTAAAGATAACGATGCAACTGCATATATTTATATATATATAATATATAGTTAGTTAATTAACTAATGATCACATGTACGTAACTCATAATATTCCTTCCACACAGACCACCATCGCCATGCTTGGAACCTTCCACGAATATATGTGGAAATCGTCAAGTAATCAAGATATTACATACATATATAGATACATATATATATACATATATGACCAAACCGTAAACGTAAGAGAACTCACCGCTTAATAATTGAGAATCATATCTTTATATGCTTTTTCTTTTTCTTTTTTGTGGATGCATTTATATTTTCAAAATTAACCACTTTGAACGTGTTAAATTCCAAAGACTATTGAAAAATTAAATGTCAACTTGTGCGATTTTAAGGAAATTGAAATTATTAGTTATAATTATTAAAAAAATTCAAATTTTAAATTATTATAATAATATCAGTCACCATAGAAGATTAGAAATTTGATTTAAATTTTATATGGGATGGAAGAGGTGTAATTGTTTAAAATTTTATATGGGATTAGAAGATACAAACTTAAATATTGAGGAGCTATATATATATATTATTAGATGAAGTTGTTTGTCATTAGTAAAATTGAAGGATTGTGTATTAATTGTAATAGACACAATATACATGTGAATCTTGACGACCCATCACAAGATTTTGGCATAATAATGCACCTACCTAAATCTCCATGAGAATCTTTATTTTTCTTCATAGTTTTTTTTTTTGGGGGGGGGGAGGGGGATAATCGCAAGAATCATTTTTCTAAAGGCAGCAGAGTTGAATGGTTCTACGGCACCAATTTTATAATCCAGCTGTTGAAGGGTGTATGCAATACAGTCGTTGCAGTACAGACATATCCGTCTGCGAACCAAGAGAAACTGACACTTACTTTGATCCATACCACCAAAATAATAGCGCAGAGTAAAGGGTTTTTTTTTTTTATTTTTTTTATTCATATTCAAATTTGCAAGTAATAATTATTTGTGCTTATTGCTATTGTAGGGGTTTACAGCGAAATTACAATAATAAAATTATAATTAAAATTACCTTAAAAGTAAGAACAAGGGGGTGTACCATAAATTTAAAACTACCTTCTATTTAATTGGTTCTTTCATAAAATAATTAACCATTACCGTAGCTTCAAGTGTTGGATTTTTTTTTTTTTTTTTTTTTTGGGGGGGTCTAATTATGGGCCAAAACGAGGAGAGAAGCAAAGTGGTAAAACTGGGCTTGGCAGTGGGAATAAAGGAAAAAAGGTTAGTGGCTGTTTGGTGATGATGCATCATTAAAATATCTGGTGTTGGTCGAAAAAGCAAGATGATAAACATGTCATTCATGAGGCCAAAGTACACATGTTTCTTAATTTCTCAGACAAATCGCCACCACTCTTTTTAAGACAAAAGCTTCACTCTAATCTCTACATATATCATCTATGTGTACATCTACCATCAAGCATTATAGTTCGTCAACATACACATACTTTGGGAAAGCAACAACTCTCCAAAAAGCCTACTAATTAATTAAATCAAATATATATAAACAGAAACAATTTGGAAAAAGGAGAAAAATATATATAAAAAAGGGTTATCATTTTCTTCTTGAAATTTGTTGCACCTAATTTCAGCTTTCTTCAGCTTTTTTGTCTTGTAATATACAATTCATATCTGTTACAAGTTGCATCTCTACACCCCCCCTGGCTTTTTCTTTCCCCTTTCTCCGTCTTTCTTCTCCCCCAAACATCAACAAATACAACAAATTAAAAGACCCAAAAAGGCAAAAAAAAAAAAATATAGAAAATTAATGTTACAAAGCGTCAATGATTCTCTGCTTCTTACTACACTCTAATGATAAGAGCTCCACTTCTCTCAACCTCTTACCACTACTACATCCACCACCAATGGTATCAACAGCGCTATTACCAGGTATTTTGAAAATGTTGACTCCGAAAAGTCTTACCATCTCAACCTGTTTTACTGGTTCTTCCGATCCCATTTCACCCGACCCTGATCTTGCTTTCCAGTCAATGTACAGCTGCTTCTCGCCTCCTGTGGATCTCTGGAAGCTCACCACGTCACCCGCTTTCAGGCTTTTCTCCTTCACGAAACGACTCCACCCTTTCGTCAACACGTAGCTTTGGCTGCTATTCCAATAAGAGTAACGGAACCTCCAAACTTTTCCCGTCACATCCTCGAAGTTCAACAAAACGCCTTTTGTCGACGCGCTTCCGCTCGGCAGAGGAAAGTGCTTCTCCGCGTGCTGCTTGGGTATCACCAGCCGGTTCAGCTTCCCGACGTCGCTGGGAGTCACCGCCTTCTCGAAGAGCTGCTCGCGGGCCTTGGGCACCCGGTCCGACCCGAAAAGGGTGCCGCCAGCGCCGTTCTGTCCATTGCAACAGAAGCGGCGGCCGTTGGGATCGAGGCCGTAGTTTCGCTTGCTCTGTTGGAGCTCGTCATTGTAAGTATGCTTGCGCAGCATGTCGACTATCTCGGCTTTGGAGTGGGAGTTGAGGAAAGCCATTTCGATGTCGTCGTCGGCAGAGAGCTGCTTGAAGTTGGTAACCGCGTCGCGGCCGCGGAATCTCTGGGCGGCTATGTCATATGCCCTTGCAGCCTCGTCCTCCTCGTTAAAGGTGCCGAGCCACACGCGCTGGTGCTTCTCGTATATCTGGGCACCCCATCGTCCGTTTGGTTGAGGGACAACGCCTTTATACTTGGAAGAAGGAAGCTTCCTGGACTCGGCTTCGACGCCGTTCTCGGAGTCCAAGACGACGCTTGTTCCGCTTCCCATCCGGCAAAGACTCTCGGGGGATTTAGTGGGGCGAGAAGGAGAGAAATTGGGTAGTATTGGAGAAGCAGAGAGAGAGTCGGTGCTGGTGGTGCTCTGTTCATCTGTGCAGCTGGCGTCCATATTGGGGATGAGATACGATGGATAAGTGCTGGTTTTGTAAAGTTGATTGTTGTGTAAATGGGAGTAAGAAACAAAAAGAGAGAAGAAAGGAAAGGATATATGAGGTAATTGGTTTGAAGAGTGTGATTGTGTATTGGTTATGTATATATAGGGGGGGGGGGGGGGGGGGGGGGGATAGGCCAAAGGCATGATATAAATTTATAAGTAATAAAATGTTGTTATTTTGCTAGTTTTGTATGGATTTTATGAGGAATAATTAATAAAATAAAATAAATAAAAAGGAAAGAGAGAGAGAGGAGGAGGGGGTGTGTATGGAGATGTGGGTGAGGTGGGTCAACCCAGTAAGGGGGATGGTAAGGAAGATTCATGGAGAGAGAGAGAGTCAATAGTATGTGTGTGTTGTGGGCTGTGTATGTGAGGTGGGTCCCTCCTTAGCCAAGTTGATGGGATTCACATGACTACGAACCGTGTTTTAGTTAAGTTCATCCCCCCTGAGCTTTTTCTGCTCCCTGCTGACCACCAAGCATGGCCTCTATCTCTAATTATATTTTATTTCTCAAAATACAAAGTAATTAACATTCATACACATGGTTTTTATCTTCATCAGCTACCAAAACCCGATGTATTACGCATAAATAAACAGTAATAAAAATAGTGTGATTGGATGGAGACACATTTAAGACAAACCTCATCCAACATTATTCTGAAATAAAACTTATTACTTTGTATTTCTATTATAAATTTAAGGGTCATTAATTAATTTATAGTATTCGATTTAATTAAAGTAAAAATTTCTGCAATAATTAAATTACCTTAATTGCGGATGAATTAAAGATAAATTATTATTTTTTTTTAAAAAAAAAAAGAAAGTTGGGGCTGATCCAAGAAGAAATTGCTACCCCCATCAAGTAAACTCTTATCTGGCCTGATTTGATTGGTCCTCCCTCAACTTTGCTCTGTCTTATTGGCTAGGTTCACCTTTGTTTTTGTACCCCAATATTATCCATTCATTTAATTCCAACCAACATTATTTTGACATTTTCTTCTTTTATTTCCCAAAAAATACACACTATTCATATCATTCCGCTAATTCCTAACATTTTAGCAACAATGCGAAACAACGGCTATATTTATTTATTTATATGTATGGACATCTCGTCCATTTTTTGTTATTTTTACGGGGTAAAAACGCATAAATGTTTATTTCGTTCCCACTTGTTATATTATAAATTTTTAAACCACAACAAAATTAATTAGTTTGAAAAATTACAAATTAACGTGTAGAAATGGAACGGAACTGCTCTTTTAACAGCTACTCGATCTACCCGGCACATTGATTTTATTCATGGGCTAATTTAATAGAAACGCATTTCGTACCACCCTAATTTCAATCTCCCCCACCCACAATCAATATTACAATCCATCGGTGACTACCTCTCCAATGTCCTTTTCGTTCTGGACAAAAACAACAAAAACAACAAAAAAAAAAAAAAAAAGACTTATTATGAAATCTTGTTTTCTTCATTTAGGTTTTTTTTTTTTTTTTTTTTTGGTGGTATTTTTATGGGGAGATGAATGGACATGAAGTGATGTATTATATATGATGATCAGATCAGTCCCTGTACGGACGAGTCCTCCCCTCACCCCCTTAAAAGGGCCCCGCATCCAACTTGATCAAACCCGTGCCTCTCCATTACGAGCCACTTGGCAATTTGTCATCCGCTCTGGTTTTTCGGCTCCGGTTTTCGGGTCCCGGTTTGTTTAATTATTTTTTTAAATAAAAAAGTGGGGCCCAGACTCATTGAGATTCGTTTAATCAAAATTAAGATAATAGTTTTAGTACTTTTTTTCTTATTTTATTTTTAAAAAATATTTAATGATTTAATTACGTGTAAAAATCTGTTTCTTATTTTTATGGTTTTGGAGAAATTTAATTTTCAAAAAAACAGTAGACGTACGGTATTGCTGTATAGCGATACGGAAAAGCTGTGCTTCTGTTATCTCCACTCCTTACAAGTGGGAAAACGTGTGAATATGAGATGGGTCGGAATTATTGAGATGAACTTCAAGTCTATCATCTTTGATGGACCCTACCTCTCTCCTTGTTATCATATTAAATCATAGCCGCTCGTTTTCATGTCTATCTCTCTGAAATTTATTTATTTACCAAAAAAATTCAAACCTCTGACGGTTGGAAACTAAAGCCGATTTAGTGAATGAATTTGTCGACTCGTGATTAATTTTAAACTTGGAGGGGTTGTAAAATTTGTACTGCCTCTGTTGTATCTAGATAATTAATTAATTAATTACTTAATTAATATTATTTATGCATTAATTATTAGTTTAATCATTTATTCTGTCCGTCTTAAATGGTATTATGTTCTTGCTTTTTAAAAGAATTTCGGAACAAATGTTCCAATCTTGAAATGTCAAACACATCAGAGAAAAAAAAAAAAATAGTCTTCTTTTTATTAGTCTAAATTCCCCGCACTTATTGTTTTGAAGTTTTACATTGAAATTTCCAAGCTTGGTAGGACCGCTGTTATATTGATCGGCAAACCAATTATATATTTGATGCAAATTATTTAGATTTTTTAAGTAAGAAAATAAAAGACTGGACTCGTCATTTTCTTTAATTTAAAGTTAATTAATTACTTGTATAGTTTATGGTCATATATATATATATATCTAAGTCCATAAATGTTTTTAAACACGGGTATGCAACTATATTTTGTAATTCAATCAAGAAAATATTTTTAATTAATTTAATTTAATTATATAAATTTAAAATATAGACGTATTATTAAATGAGAATGTAAACGTTATTTTTACAAATAAAAATATTATATAATCCGAATAACATTATTTTAATAAAGTCTCGTTATCTTATACTATATAAGATAAGAAGTATACTAAGATACTTTATTCTATAAATAAAATATAAAATCAAAATAAAGTTGATTTATGGCCGGAGATCATATTACATCGGCAAAAAATATACATAACTATAAAAACATATTAAAATATTCATAATAACAATATAAAAAGTATATCCTGTTCGCGCCATCCGTTACACTACATGCATTGTGGTATGAAGAAATTAAATCTGCATGCAAAACATGTTAAAGTATTTCAATTTCACGAGGTGTCCGTGGCTTAACGAAATGTACATTCAATATTTTTATTTTTTTTATTTTTATATGTACGTATATAGCTTTATGTAAAGAAAGATACTTCATGTCTCTGCACCCACCCTCATTATTTACTTACCCATATCATCATATTCCACGTGTGTCTGCGTGTATACACACACACACACACATATATGCATACGTATATATGCTTCGCTATCCATTTTACAGAGATTCATACCTAGCTAATCAAAGGATGAATTGGGTTAAGCTGAGCTCGTATAATGTACTAGGGGTGAATAGTAGATGACGTCACTCGGAACACTGTAATTAATTATTAAGCAATTATGTTAAATATGTTGGATTGGATGAGTAAGCCGCAGCAGCCATAACTTTTCTATCTGATAATATTTAATAATGTTGTTGGGGGGGGAGGAGATTATTTGAAAAATATCCGTAGGTTGATTTTGTTAATACGAGGGATCGTCTGACATTTGATTATCTTTCCACATTTAGGTCGGCTGGGCCGACGGGTAGGCCATACGTTTTTTTTTTTTTTTTTTTGGGAAGCCATCTCACCGCTATCGGATGACGTATTCATGACGTCAAAACTCCCTCATTTATTTATAAAACTATATTTTGTATACGGTATTAGTTCCCTTGTGTGCCTTTTTGGTTGTGATCTTTTTTTCTTTTTGGGAGATTTAATGGATGAATACATCACCATTAAGATATGTTATCTTACTGTAAGCTTGTTTTCTTAATTAATACTAATAGGGACAAAAAAGAGTCTGCTAACACTTCCATGTAAACCTAACTTGTTAAAAATAACTAATTATGCCACCACTTTGTTTAGTTGAATAGGAGGATAAAGATGGAACCTGGGTTGTTTGGTGCACCTAATCATAATCTTTATTTCCATTTTTCTGCAGTCACAATCATCATCATCATCATATCTTTTTCATAAATGGGTTTTTGAAGTTACTTATCAAATGGTCGACCGTGGAGATATTTATCTACCAAATAGTGGGTTATCTCTAAGGTTTTTGCTCCCCAATTCCTTCCACCATTTTCACTTTTTTCTTTTTTAAAAAATTCCACTTTTTTACTTTCACTCTTTCCTCCTTTTAAATATCAATTTTACCATGTTTTTTAAACATGGAATCTTTGTATTCTCTCACTTTTTTGTCGCCACCAAACACCAAACCCATCTCAATTTCTCTTTTTTTTTTTTTTTATATATAAAAAAAAATATTATTCTCTCAATTCCCTAACATTAATCGTATTTTATTATAAAAAAAAAAAAAATCACCTCAAAAAAAATAATATTAAGTTTTTGTTATAAACACGCAGGGCAGGACGCCCTTAATTACTGTAATGTCTTAATAATAATAATTATTATTATTATTTTAAAATTGTGATTCAATCATTTATTATAAATTTATTCTAATTTTTGGTTTAAATAATATAATAAAATTATATAGAAGAAAACATCCACAACAAAGATTTACTCCATACGTCATCAGGATAGTTAGTACCTAGTATTGTTCGAAACAAAAAGCATCCATTTACGGGTTTCTTTAGTTAATTAAAAAATTAAGTTTGTGGTTATCGTTAATAATATTTAATTAATAAAAAATTAAAAATGGAACGGATAGAAAAATATACCCACTACTTCTCTAATCCCCCCCCCCCTAAGGGCGGTTTAGATGACTTAATATTTGAGTTAATGTGGCTGCGCCACGTCATACCACTCACCAACTCTTCTCGCCACGTCATCATGCTAAAAAGGATTCCACACGTTTATGGCCATGTCATCATCTGGGAATCTTTGATATGGATGCTTTTTAACAATTAGGAGTTTGTAGGATGTGGCTAACAATAATCTTTTAATTAATTAATTAATTAATTAACGAACTATTCTAGAAAAGAAGATAGACACGAGCAGCCTTTGCGTTGTCGTTTTGTGCTCCAAGTACAACACCAAATATGTGACGAAAGATTTGACGTATGTGCCCTGGAAGACTTTAGATCCTCTTATGGAAAAAATTTTAAAAATAAAAAATAAAAAAAAAACGTTTACATTATTTTAAGTTTCTTGTTTCATAATTAAAGTAATGAAATAATTTTTTCATCAAAAGTAATGAAATCATTTTAGTCCTCAAAAAAATTAATGTGCAAATACAATTATGGGGTTAGTTAAATAAAGTAATAAAAAAAAAAAATATAGAAATTATTAGTGGGTTACAAATGATTAAACGTAGTGATAGGAGATATTAATGTATAAATTCGTAATTACAAAATAATTAAAATTGAATTCACCAATATGAGTATTGTATGTATACCTTATCAAAGGAAGTATAAAGACCGAAAGTGGACTAGGTAGATGTGTAAAATTACATATTATAAAGTATGAGGTAGATTACAATGTTGAATTTATTTGGACCTAACTTTTTTTATCTTATATGGAAAAATTAATTTAGGTGAAACGTCATTTCAAAATTTTAAATTAATGGGTAATAGATTATGAATTTTATTTGTTTTATAATGTTTATATTTGAAATTATTAAAAAAAAAAAAACTATAAAGATACAAGATGAAATTATTCTATAAGAAATTTTGTTCATCTTTATTAATCATAGAAATAATATTCATATAGGAAAAAAAAAATAGATGATATGAGTTAAAGTTAAAAAATGATAGCAAATCCAAATTATTTAATTGATTGTTGAAGTAACATAGAAGTAAATGCATGATAATATTTCATAATTTTTAAATCTCAAGTTAATAAAAGTAACACATAAACATAAGAGGTAAGTTGAAGCCGAGTTGAAATGATGAGCTGTCATGTGTGAAGTATCAATATTGAAAAATGTTAAGATAAAGGCCAAAGGGGATTTTTCCTTTGAGACGCCAAAATATCTAATTTTTCAATTAATTTTTTAGAATGCTTATATATAAACTGAGTATATTTAAGAATGCATTTATACTTTATTTTGTCATATGATGCATACTTATCTTTAAGAGTTATTGTTTTACAATCCCTACCCTTATCTCCCTGTTTCATGTCTTTCTCTAATTATTATTTTTTATTTAAGTTCATTTGACAAAAAGTGTAAATAAAAAATAACATATTATATGTGAAGAGACAACAGAAGGGGGGAAAAAAAAGCAGTACAAGAGGGAGACGAAAAACAAAATAAGTTATGATCGTTGGAAAACCCTAAAAGGGTTTCTTTTTTAGTTGTGATCGTTGGAAAACCCTAAAAGGGTTTCTTTTTTCTTTCTCTCGAATGTTCTGTCTCTTAAAGACATAAAATGAAATTATATATGTACAGAAAAGAGGCAGTCATACACTTTATATGCATGAAATTATTTTCCATAACCTTAAAAACCTCTATATATATATATATATATACCCATACGTACACAATCCACGCGGATCCTTTATGGAGCTTTACATCCCACTAAAGATGATGAATAGATGTTTTCTGCTCTCATCTTAGATATGTGAGAACAAAAGAGACCACTTAAAAGCGGCTTGTTCAAGATGTCTGCTGCTCCTCGTTTGCTGTTAGCATGCTTTGTCATAATATTTTCATTTTGAATCACCTCTTGAATTAAATAAATGTTTAGCTTGATATGTTTTATCCTTTCATGGAAGACATTCTTTGTTGCAATGTATATTGAAATTTTATTATGACAATACATGATGATAGCTTGTTGGTGCGTAGTTCCTATATCACTTAAGAGACACTTTATTTGTGTTAGTTTATAATAAAGGCTTGCTATTGCCTCATATTCTGTTTGTGCTACAAAGTATGAAATAATCTATTATTTCATTGACTTTCAGAAAATTAAGAAGATCTAAGAAAAACACATTATCTAGTAATTGATTTTCGAGTATCTAAACTTGCTCTCTAATATAAACATTGTAAGCATTAAGTTGTTATTTAGAATAGCATAGGTAAAACAAACCTTATCTTGATGCATGTTTGATGTACGTCAAGACTTTGTAAGTTGTATTCAAATGTTGATATATTGGATGCTCTCTGAATTGGTTGAGCAATTGTCTAAATAAGATAGGTATGACCTTATAAGAGTTTAGACACATGAGTCTTCCAACAAGCTTCTTATACATGGTTGCCTTTTGATAATTTTAGACTCTGATCAAGTGGTAGTTTTGAAGCTCTTGCACCCAAGGATTTTATGTCATTCAATAAATCTAAAGCATATTTGCGTTAAAAAATACGAATTCATTTATTGGGTCGTGAAACTTTAATGTTAAAGAAGAATTTGAGTTCTCCAAGATCTTTAATGTTGAATTTTCATTCATTGCTGATCTTAACTTATCAATTGTGCTCATGTTGTTGTTTACTATAATTATATCATCAACATAAGTCAATAACATAGTTAAGTCTTTCCCATCTGTCTGTATAAACAGTTTGTAATCTATCTTAGACTGCATAAATGTTTGCTAAATGATGAAACTTGAAAGTTTTGTATACCATTGCTTTGAGGTTTGCTTAAGCCCATGCATAATTTTCAGTAGCCTACAAACTTTTGGCTCCACTCCATAAAGATAAGCTGATAACTCTATGTACACTTCTTCACTTAGGACTCTATGTAAAGGGCATTGTTGACATTGAATTAATGAAGACCTTCAATAATTGTTACAAACAAAAGTTGTTTACGATAAGCAATCTTTAAAATTAGCTAAAGAGTTTCATGATAATCTAAACATTTCTTTTCATTAAAACCTTTTGCAACAAACTTTACTTTGTAATTTCTTTATTGTGAACTTAATTATATATATATATATATATATATCTACGTCTATTAACTTTTTTTTTTTTTTTGTGGCATATCAAATGAGATTTCATGTCTTATTTTGTTCTAGTACGTCTATTTTATTTTTCAATTCATAATTTATGTTTAATTTTTTATTCCTCCGAATCTCTTTGAACACTTTGAACATAATCAACCTCGTAACTCTCTCTTTCTGTGGATTTTATTACATTGTAAGTAAGTTTTAATTTTCTCTCGCATTCGATTCACTTTTTCATGGAAGATATCAAAATATCTAATTGGCATAGTTGGAGAGAGTTTTAAATATATCTCAAATGTAAATAATATTTGCATATTTGAGTGTGGAAGAAATTATGGTATACAGACATCTATGAAGGCGACAACCAAACCAAGTGGCGAACAGTTGAAATGTTTGTGGTGTACGTTGATATAACATATGGTAAAGCACCTTATTTTTATTAACCTACGTAATAGTAGCACACCACTGGAAAGTCGTGTGATGGAATTATGAACTTTGACGAAGAAAAAATAAATAATAATAATAATAATAATTGGGAGGAAGAAATTAAATCGCGTTTGTGAGAAATGGAACTGCATGCGCACATGGGCTTAATTATAATTAAAAGGTGGTGTGGAATATATGATCATCTCACTGTGCCCAGGCAATTCAATGATATTTCTTCTGATTGGGTGGATTTGGATTGTGCCAATCGTGTGTGTGTGTGTATATATATATATACATGATTCATATACTTACCAAAATATTTAATTACATATATATATATATATGCTTCACAATTCCCTTTAATTACCTGGATCATGCCAATTTATATATATATATATATATTATATGAAAAGAGAAGATTAGTAGATGTGAGAGAATAAATATGGCCGCGTCGTCTTAATTTTGAGGTCTTCAAAAGTGACTAAAGCCTAGATTACACTTGCAATTTGAATATTGCATTAGATAGATAGATAATTAATTAATTAATTAATTATATATAAAAAGGTAGCAACCCACTATATAATTACATGTAAATTCTTCTTTGAAAATTTAGGCAATTTACTAATTCCATTTTTTCATAATACCCATTAAATAAAAAGTGAATTTTAAAAAAGAAAATTAATTTATTTTAATCGGAAATGTGATTTGTGACTTGTGGAATTTTCTGCTGCGTCAACTACACGTATTATTCCACGCCATCTTTTGTTTGCTTCTTATCTTTCAATTTATTTCCCTAATCTGTTCACACACATCCTCATCAATTCACCTCAATAAATAAATAATGAGCGACAGAAATATAATATAATATATCTCTCTCAATATAATAATAATTTTTTATAATATTTTGGACTTTCTTATATATTATTCTTTTTACCCATTAATACTATTTTTTAGTATGAAAATGATATTTACTTTATATTTTATTAAAAATATTTAATTTTTACACCATTAATTCATTTTTATTGTCTTTTAAGTAAAAAACCTACACACACACACACAAATGTTAAACTTAAAAGCTAATAAATTAATAATTTAACATTATTTTTCGCAAAAAAATTATTCGTAATTCAAGTATTGGTTCACTCATAATAACAAAAAATATTCATATAACAAATAAAAAACTAGTATAAATATATACGCTTATTACATTAAACAATATATCAACATGTATAATGTCATACCAAATTTTTGGTTTATCTATCATTCACTGTATATAAAAACAAAAAGCATTTTTTTACTAAAAATTCATACCAATAATTGCATAATGTTAGAACAATATTAAAAATTGTGCATTTTTTTTTTTATATCAATTTCTTACTATTAATGTAATATTCGATATAATAGTTATTTTTATTATATAAACAATTCAATTTAATTTCTTAATAAATTTTTAGTATATCAATAATATAAAATGGTGCCAACAACAATTTGTTTTGGTAATAATATAAAAATAAAAAAAAAAAACTTGAGAAATATTATAAGACAAAGATCTAAAATTAAGGAATGTTGATTAAATTTTAAGTAGTAATGCACTAATAATTACAATTACATAAATTAATGATATTTTTTAATTTAATTCAATTTATTTAAAAGTAAAAATAGACAATTTTTTTAATTAAAAAATTAAGTTAATTCTTTTTTTCTTCATTGTAGCTATATTCCATTAAAAAAACCTCACAACCACTAAATATTTATTTTACTTAAACATATTATCGTCGAGTGATATGAGATCTAACTTAATTATCACAAATCTATTAATAAGTTTAATTTTAAATAAAATTATGAATGAAATTTAAACTTATATAAATAAATAGCAAAAATTTGAATTAATAAATTAACAGCCTCGGTAGTAATAAACAAAAATGCAAAAAAGATACTCCGTTATAGAAATAATTACATTATGGTTTGTTATTATTATTTACGAAAGCCAATAAATATTAAAAGAACGGAAAGGCATTATGCGATCTCTTGACTGTTGTATCGACGTGACGTGGACAAAGACCCACCTTTCCGGGTCAAACCACGTGATGCTATGCACCTCCCCCCCCCATACCTCACATAATTAATTAATTATATGCTAAATAAGTATTGTTTAATTTTATAAAAGTCTCTGATTGAATTTATTTAAATACAAATTTTCTGATTTATAGTTAAGACCACCACCCAAATGTTTAATCAAGTTTACGAAACTCTTTTAATTGAACATGAAGGTAGAGTAATTAAGCCAAATGGGAGATTAGTTTGTTTTTAAATATGAAGGAAATAAGTTGATCAAGCAACAATTGCGTAGGTCCTCTCACCTAACTTTTTTCTAAGCAGTTTCACAACATAAAATCTTGGTCAAAAAAACATCTCTATTTAGTATTTACTTTGTCAAGTGGCATGTACACACATATATATATATATATATATATATATATGAACACAGGCACAGACAGAGGAGAGAAGGGAGAAGACGAAGAAGATTCTATTTGAAGGAAAAACTAAAGAAGCAGTACATCTGTAATTATTTAAAAAAAAAAAAAGAAATGTGAAAAACTTGAAAGGGAATCAACCAAACCAGAAAAATGAGTTGCTTTTGTTGACCAGATCATCACCGCCATTGATTATATAGTTATGGGTCCCACCACACCCTGTATGCCACATAATTCATCCCATTGGCCGGTCAGACTCACACTGAAATCAACTCCCTCCCCCTCCCCAACCAACGACTAAAATACAAATCATTTTACAAACATAAAATCAAAGTATACATCTAATTATTGGTCCTTTCTAGACTTTTATATGCAGAATTTTGGACCCACCCCACCCACCCTTCCTTCCTTTTTTTTTTTTTTTTAACTTTTAAATTTTAATTTAAAAAATACTGTTCTAAACAATTCACCACTCAGGTTAATATTTCAAAGCAATTACTACACAAAAATTTGAATTGTTTTACTAGACTTGTAAGTTGGAGACAAATTAACGTTGTGGATGGACATGCACAACGTTACGCAGAAAGTCCAGTATTCTGACTGCTAAAAATGGGGTCCCACCACCCTTCGAATTTTCTCCCATTAAAAAAAAAACAACGTAATTGGATGTTATTAATTTTAATTAAAATTAATTAAGTTAAAACAATTATATGTTGCCGACATGGCTGGCACGCACGCACAAATGTCAAATTGGCCAAGTTAAAGTTGCAGAGTTTTTGTTGGCTTCCATCACCCAATCAAATTCTCTTCTTGTTTCCTTCTGTTGCAGATAAGCTGCCCACTTGATCCTTCTTTTAACAAATAATTAGTAGTGGTGGGTAGACTCAAATTATATACGACTGAACGCAGCAACTTCCATATTTGGCACTCAAGGATGACTTCATCTGATCTGCTTACTTGGAGGTCAACCGAGTCAGCAATTTGCTTACAATGAATTTCCACGTTCTGGGTGGGGGATTAATTAATAAATCACTCTTTTTGGGGATTAATCAATTTAATTAATTAGCTTAAACAACCATGGGTGATTAAAGATTAAGTCAACAAGTTACACGGATATTGTTGGTTTTTAATTAATTGTGGCTGTGGCGGTGACGGTGACTGGCGGGTCATACCATCATTGTTGGGCCCAGTTATAAACCCAGGTGCTTTAGTAGGCCCAATTAATAATATTTTTTTTTCTTCTTCTTTTTAATTACTTCATGACATAACAAGAGAGTAAATAATTAAATTTCATATATATAAATAAAAGAAAAAAAAAAAAAATGGTTTAAGAGTAAAACGCCACAAGTTTTGTTCGCTGTTCACTGAATGATTGAAACCAACCTGCTGAGACTCGTTCTAAGATTTGTTTTAAAAAAGAAAACTAAAAGGGTCAATGTACTTGGATGAAAGCATGAATTTCATTAATGGACATAACATGTGCTACCAAACAACATCTCTGCCTTGTTCTTCCGTTGGGTGACACGACTAACCAAATCCCCAATTCACCATTAGCCTCATAACCAAACATCCTTTTCAACTTCATCTCTTTCTTATCATCTCCCTATAACCTGGTGGTATTCACGAGTGCTACGTGCCTTTGCTTAATCTCTCTAATTAATTTGCTAATTAATTCATTTTTGCTTTAAATAATTGCATTCACGCCTCAGTGCATAATTAATTAATTAATTAATTACACCCACTAACCAGATGTGGGATATGGGTTACAATATATCTATATATATATATATATATAAATATCCAATTGTCAGTTGGAAAATTAATAGACAGATGTGGTTGAAATGGGAAATATTTAATATTCAAAGGGCCAAGAGAGAAACTATTGGAATCCAAAAAAGTCAAAAGTGTGAAATTTTTTTTTTGGCATTGAAGTACGGTCAACTAGAGGGTACGTATAGTTAATAGGTGTGTATAGAGAAGTCAAAACTCAATTCAAGGTAGTATTGTGACTTCAGCCAGTGACTATTCAAGTATTAACCATACACATTAATTTCATATACCTATAGATCCAGACCTATTTAATTGGTTTTTTTTTTTATTATTGGTTAAGATTTAAGACTCATGAACCATCCCCCCTATTCCTAACATTAATTATCGGTTCTTCTTTTTACCAAAATATTAGTATATCACACACACACATATATATATATATATATTAATGTTTAAGTGGTAGCAATAGAAAAATAAGATTAGATTAATTAATTTGATAATGCAATTGATCAACTAACGAGGTTTTTGTCCACCGTTAACTGAGTTTTAATTTACGATAAAAGATGGTAATTTTTATTTTTACATAAAATAATATCAATATATATTACTATAATAATGTAAATAACCAATCAACAGTAGGTGTAATCCGCAATTATTTGAATTATAAGTAAGAATTAATTCTTACTTATAATAATGTCAATATTTATTACAATGCACTTAAAAGAAAAAAAAATGCAAATGATCACATATATATATATATATATATATATTATTCCAATAATTGAGATGTATGAAATTAACTAAATTTCTTTTAATTTAATAAGAGATGGAAATGAAAGTCAAGAATTGCAGAAGGTTCTGAGGAACTTAAAGCTAGCTAGCTTCTGAATCAACCATTCTTGTAATTGACTGAACATGCATAAGAAAAAAAAACAAGTTAAAGGTTTAGTCTTTTATTTGCACATATATATGTATTAATACTGAAATGCATGAGGTATATGGACTTATTTTTAAAGAGATTTTTGGGAGATTTGATGATAATGAGATTAATCAACAAAGCATTAACATAACGAGCCAATAAACCAGGACCACGATTGAAGGCGACAAGTCACATTCACATACCAACACTTATCGTGGGTCCTTCCTATTTTGAATAATTCATCATCTCCTCAGTCCATTTTGCAAATCTTCCCAAGTCTTCTTTCTTTTTTATCATTTACATTGTCATTTTAAATTCTTTGTATATACATATATACACAGACACACAAGCTAGTTTTTAGGGAAATTGAAGATTTTTTTTCCGTTATCTTAAGTTGAGGGTTTTGACAATCTTGGTAAATCAGATGTGAAAGCATTAGAGATTCCAATTACGATCTCTTGAACTTTGGACTTTTCTCCCACTAGAAATTAAAAAAAAAAAAAAAAGAAGAAGAAATGCATTATCTGTAATAATATAGTATGGGCAAATTGCAATACCTATTGCTTTATGTATTAATATTGATTGTCATTTTTCAATACGGCAGTCTTTTGTGACAGAATGGAAATAAATAAAAGCAGTTGACTTTGAATGGTTGTCAAACACGATATATATAATTCGGATGAATATATATGTATGGGTTGTTCGTCCATTGATGGTGCTGTGATTAATTTGCAATCACTCCTGTTTAGTTGGTCAGTGGATTGTCTCTGTTGGGTTGTTTAATAATGAGATGACTCTTCTATCTAACTCACTAAACTAAACTTTCTTTCTTTTCGAGTGCTTTTAATTGCAAGTTTACTAGACTCGACGACCTGAAAAGTCAGACCCAGAATTTTTCTATCCTTTTTGGAGTTCAGAAAGTCGATAAAAATAGTTGAAAGAACTTATTTGATCAACCAATTTTGGTATCTATTAGAGAACTGACAAAATTGTCTTAGTGTGTGGACCTGTAAAATTTTAATTATTTAGATGGTTGGCAAAGTTTAGATATGGGTTTTTCAAATTCCTCAAATTAAGAATTATAATACCAAATTTCAGTTTTAAAAAATTCTGATCTGACTTTTTCTAACGGCAATTTCAAACTCTCTTCTCAATTTTAGTTTACAAGATTTGTGTATTATTCATTTTTTTTAGAAGAGGTCGTTGCATGCCTTTTTATTATATTGTGTTTTAACAATGAATTTAAAATATATTAGTTGATTAAACTGAGTTTTACGTTTATTCAAACACATTGACCGTTTTACAATGTTTTAGACTTTATAGTTACTTCTTATTAGTCTATTTAAATGAAATTTAGAGTCACTCATTTATTTATGTTGCCGCCTAGGAGCAAGGCTTATTTCTCCTCGTGAAGTAGAAGTGAAAATTTCTGAAGTAAAAACTTGAGGGGATCTACCCTGCATTACCCACAAAAGACAAAGAAAAATGCACGTGCATGGGAGCCCGTACGCATCCTCGTTTCTGTAGGAGCAAGGCGGATGGTCGGTCGGCAAGTTTCTTCTTTAAATGGAGCAGGCCCAACTTGGAACCCACTTAACTTTGGAATTTTGTAAAGTTCTTCTCTAAATTAATGTTTTTTGTTTCTTTTCAGGGTGAGAGGGGGTTTGTGAAGTTGTTTCCACATGATAATGCATAGTTATCTACATCTATCCTTATCGATAAAAATTCGATTCCTAGTTAGTTACGATAATTCATTCGTATCATGTTCACCCATATGTTTGAATTAATAATAGTTTATATGATTAGATACATCAAAAACATATTGCAGTAACCTTTGAGTGACTTGGTATAAAAACCAAATCACTTTAGGTAGCACCATATTTATGCGCCCACAGCTCATAATTTCAGATAAGGTTCTTACAGGCATAAGTGCTGTACAAAGAGCTTTAGATCATGCCACTGGGGGTCCCATTTATGGGCACGCAAGAAGTTTCTCGTAGCTGATGTTAATTGTTAACTGGATCCAGAGAGCCAAGTAACTAAATATTTCCTAATTATATAAAATCAGGCATTTAAGATGAATTAAATACACGGAAAAATATGTAATTGTTAATTTCATTCAATTAAATTATTATTGCTTTACCACATTCAATCATACAACAAATACAAAATATACAAGGAGCTATAGTTATTAAGCGCTAAGAATTGAACAAAACTGATCAATAATATTTAGGGTGAACATCTCTAGCAGAAGCATTGAAGACGATATCCTCTTAAGTGGGTCTGCAAAGAGATAACTACACAAAACTAATGGGACCAAGATAGTAATACCCTTGATACTTCCATCCAAAGCTGCTTTATTTACTCAGTTATTATCTATTATTGGACAAATAGGTATAATGCTACTCCAGAGTAAAAATATCACGAAAAGATATATCCACAGGTACAATAATGAACCAATTATAACAAACTTGTCGACCATTTGGTATAGAGAGTGGTGCCATTTACACAATTGAGATTTCAATCAACAAGAGCTATTCACCAAATGCCAAAAGTGGGTATGATACAATGTTGGCATCAATGCCTCTTTGTGTGTCAGTGAGGAAAAAATGAGATGCATTGCATTTTCTAGAGATCGACTTTTTAAGGGCCCATTTGCATTCAAGTTGTCTGAAGAAAAACCAAAACCAACTGAACTTATCCTCTTGAAGCAGCAATGCCCCCAACTGCATTTTCTGTGTCTCCTATAAGTTCATGAACTCTGTATGCAATATCTGTAAGTACAAACAATCAAAATCGCCTATCCTTTTCAACATACTGTTAACGTGAATTGAGTGGAAGCGTTGGCAATCCTTTGGCATGTTGGCTCTCCATTTCAAGAAGCATCAGTGACTTCTGCCTCTGATACTTGTTTCTCTTTGCAGAGACTACTGACAAGAAATTGAATGGAATTAAATTTAAGGTTCGGCAGAGAAATAGATGATAACAAAATATCTGCATAGCAGCTAAATCACAAGAAACTTTTAAGTACATTGTTCACTAAACTCAGCACTGAAACCTCCATGACTTTTTTTTTTTTTTCTGAAAAGCAAGAAAATAAATTGTGGAATTTATAACATCAATCACCACCAGTTTTAGAAAGAACTGCTGTTATTATATTAATCTCAGTTTCATGCTTACCATCTATTAACATATTGGCTTACGAATTAACATATCAACCTTGATTCCAGTGTTCAGATTTTGAATTTTATAAGTAGCATGTAATTATGTCCTATAATAGATGCTATAACAGGTGACAAGCAGGATAGACTGGTACTGTAAAAGATATTTTCAGACTGATGAAAAAATGAATTAGAGAACAAGCCATGACTTTCTTTAGAATTATACTTACACATCAAGTCTTGAGGAAGACCAAAGTCATAGTCATTTTTACTCCGCCTGATACAGCAGAAATATACCAATAACAGTACCAGAAGGAGAACCACAACACATGACAGGGCTATTGCAACTTTACCGCCAGTAGATAAATGGCCATTTTCCCAAAAAACAGGGCACGACGGCAAAGAAGGTACACCACACAAACCTTTGTTTCCGGAGAGACTGCAAAATATAAATGATTGCTAATTTCATGAGCAAATAACATAAAGAGCTCACATGTCAGAAAGAGCAAGCAAACTAACTCTTTTAAGCTGCCACACAACTCAAAAGCAGCTGATAATAATTAAAAAAGAGATAATGACAATAGTTGTTGTTATTTCGCTTTTGCAGAATTATAACATGTTTTGTACAAATCATGATTGTCCATTATATTTGGTGCTCCTATAAGTAACTTCGACATTATAAGACTTCAACTAGAATTTGACCAGAACTTTTAAGTCTAGCTTCAACAAAATTTCAGAGATGTTTTAACTTCAAGAAATTAAGCTTGCAAAACTTAATCTAAAAGAAGCTCCTAAATAGCTCTTAGAAGTCATTACCCGGTCTCTGTGTGTGTGTTTATAAACTCAGTTTGACGGGAGGCCATTACAAATCTCGGGCGCTTCAGTTAACAGACCACTGTCTGCAACAAGATCTTTAACTTGGGTGAAACAAAAATGATTACGAAGGTCTGAATATCACAGTTTTAATGTTATTGTTACCATTCCTTAATTGATGGTGGCCTGATGTCTCAAGGATGTATATGAAATGTGAAGAAAATTGAGAGAAAATATTCTTCTTTTTTGATGAATGATTTCCACACACATATATATAAGTCTACTACCCTAACAACCTAACAAATTCTGGAGAGAAACCTAATAAAATTCTGTTTCTAAGGACAAATTTGTTGGTGATTCCCTCCATTTACAGCACATAACAGCTGTAAATGGTTCCTCTATTTACAGCACATAACAGTTGTAAATAACTATTTTTAATCCTAATTTATTCTTCTAATTATTATATTTTCTACACTTTCCCTCAATCTAGTTTACGTATATGTTGAGTAAACCTATATTGGATATTATGTCATCAAAGGTTCTCTTAGGAAGAGTTTTAGTTAGAATATCTGCGATCTGTTGATTGGTTGAAATATGCATTAGAGTTATAGTCCCATCTTCCAATTTTTTTCTAATGAAATGACCATCAATCTCCACATGTTTAGTTTTATCGTGATGTACTGGATTTTTTGCCATACTAATTGTTGATTGGTTGTCGCACCATACTTTCATAGGCATATTGTTGAGAACTTTTAATTTTTCAAGTATTCTCTTCAACCATACACCTTCACAAATACCATGAGTGAGTGCTCTAAATTCAGATTCTGTACTGCTGCGAGACACAACAGACTATTTCTTACTTCTCCAGGTAACCAGATTACTCCAAACATAGGTACAACATCCTGATGTAGATCTCCTGTCGTTTGTAAAACCTGCCCAATCCGCATCCGTATAAATTTCAACACCCCTTCTGTCTGTTTTTTGAAAGAATAAATCTTGTCCTGGAGTTTTCTTGAGATACCTCATAATCCAATACACAGCACTCATGTGATCTTCTGTTGGCTGATGCATGAACTGACTTACTATACTTACTGCAAAACTGATGTCTGGTCTTGTGTGAGCCAAGTAAATAAGTTTTCCAACAAGTCTTTGGTATCTCCCTTTGTCAACCATTTTATTACTGATTCTGGATCTAACTTTGGTGACTGAGTTCATAGGGGTGTCAGCAGGCTTGCTTCCTAGCATCCCAGTCTCCTTTAGGAGATTCAGAATGTACTTTCGTTGAGAAACTGAAATCTCTTTTTTTGATCTAGCTACTTCCATATCGAGGAAGTACTTTAGTGCTCCAAGATCTTTTATTTCAAATTCTTTAGACAAGAATTCTTTAAGTTTCTGAATCTCCTCAAAGTGATCCCCCGTAAGAATGATATCATCAACATATACAATCAAAATAGCCTTTTTACCTGATATACAATGTTTGACGAACAATGTATGATCGGATTGACATTGTTCATATCCTTTATATTTTACAGCTCTTGTGAATCTGTCAAACCATACTCTTAGAGATTGTTTTAGGCCATAAAGTGATTTCTTCAATTTATACACTTTCTGAGAGTTGTCAGTTAATTCGAACCCTGATGGTATATTCATATACACTTCTTCTTCCAAATCGCCATTAAGGAATGCATTCTTTACATCTAGTAGATACAGTGGCCAGTCAAGATTAGATGCAAGTGAGAGGAGTACCCGAATAGTATTGTGCTTGGCAACTGGTGCAAACGTCTCCTGATAATCTATACATATGATTGTGTATAGCCTTTGGCTACCAGGCGGGCCTTAAGCCTGTTCACACTCCCATCTGGATTATATTTAGTTGTAAAAACTCATTTGCATCCCACTTGACGTTTTCCTGGAGGAAGATCAATCAGTTCCCATGTCTCATTCTTTTCAAGTGCCCTGATCTCATCTAGGACAGCTAACATCCATTCTGGAATTTTCAAGGCCTCATGTATTGTTCTGGGTTCAGGTGAACTGCTGTCTATCCTGCTCACAAAAGCATGATGTTCCGAGAATAATTTGTCCAATGAAACATAGTCCTGTATAGGATATTTGGTGTATGTTCGAGTGTCATTCCTCAAAGCAATAGGAATATCAGAATCAACGGAATCAAGAGTTAGTACAGAGATTACGTTACCTGGATCAGTGGGGAATTCATTGCAGTGCTTGGATGATTCGGGTGCTTTTTCTTTGTTTCTTATTGTATAGACACGTAACTCACTCGTTGCAAGTAATGTGCTTTCTATAATAGGTTTTGGTTCTGATTTCTTTTGTGAGGTTTCGGGTTCAATCTCCAAGTAAGGTTTGTCTTGATGATGGATTTTGTGGGTAGAGAGGTGGTACACACACATCCCACAATTGATATTCCTGAGTGAATGTCTCCCCCTAAATATCAGTGGTGGGATAAAATAGTTGATTTTCAAAAAAGATGACGTCTATGGTATTATAAAATCGGCGGGTTTTCGGAACTAGACATTTGTATCCTTTTTTATTTGCTGAGTACCCAACAAACATACACTTTATTGCTCTTGGATCTAATTTTCTACGAAGATGTTTATGAATGTGGACATATGCTAAACACCCAAACACTTTAAGTGGCAAAGTGTTTAAGATGTGAGAATCAGGAAAGATTTTTGAGAGGATAGTGTATGATGATTGAAACTGTAGAATACGGGAGAGCATCCAATTAATCAAATAGGTATCTGTAAGGACAACCTCTCCCCAAAGATATTTTGGCATATGTGTGGTGAACATGAGAGATCTAGCGACCTCAAGAATATGTCTGTTTTTTCTTTCGGCTATATGCCGTTTTGCTGTGGAGTATGAACGCAGGAGGTTTGATGAATAATGCCATGTTCAGTAAAGTATTTTTCAAGAGTATTTTCAAAATATTCACAAGCATTGTCGGATTTCAATACTTGGATGGTAGTATGAAATTGGGTTCGAATCATTGTATGAAATTTTTTAAATAGGGATCCCACTTCAGATTTTTCCTTCATAAGGAATACCCAAGTAATTCTTGTATGGTCATCAATAAAAGATATACACCACCTAGTTCCGGAAACGTTGGAAACCCTGGAAGGGCCCCAAACATCACTGTGAATTAATGCAAATGGTTTAGATGGTTTATATGGTAGAGTATGGAATGAACTTCGAGTATGTTTAGAAAATTGGCAAACTTTACACTGTAATGAAACTGAATCTTTTCCTTTAAATAGTAGTGGAAATATCCTTTTTAAGTACATGAAGTTTGGATGTCCTAATCTATAGTGCCACAACATAATATCATGATCATTATTTTTGGAAATAGGAACAGAGTTTTCACATACTGCATTGTGAGCTTGTCTTTTAGAGGTGTTGACTTGAAACAAATATAATCCCGAGCTCATCCTAGCACTACCAATCATCCTCCCCGAGTCCAAATCCTGAAAATTACACATATTAAAGACAAATTTCGCAGCACATTTCAAATCTTCACATAGCTTGCTGACAGACAACAAATTACAATCCAAATTTGGAATATGGAAAACTGAACAGAGAGTCAAATTTGGAGACAAACTTACAGAGTCCATTCCTGCCACTTTTGAGAGAGAACCATCTGCAATTCTGATCGAAATATTTTCTTCACATCTTCTGTAATTTTGGAACATTGAGAAATCGCCACTCATATGATCAGATGCTCCAGAGTCTACCACCCACACTTGTCCTTTTTCTAAAAGAGCAGATAAACCATGAATATTACCTTTGTATGCCACAGAGGCAATGACCGGGTGAGATTTCTTGGACAAGATTTGTTTGAGGGCTTCCAACTATTCAGGAGTAAATGGGTCTTTTTCCATCTCATCAAAAATTACTTCCTCAGTCGTCACGTGATTTCCTCGAAGCTTGCTGAAGGTCTCTGCTTTTGACATTTTTCACTCACTCGAAGGTGGTTTCCAGTCACTTGGCTTGCCGTGAAGCTTCCAGCAACGTTCCCGAGTGTGCCCTAGCTTCCGACAGTGGTCGCACCAGGGCCTTGTCTTCTTCGTTCGACTGTCAATCGTTCGGGTTGTGAGAGCTGAAGAATTTTCAGTCTGGTGAGGTTGGTCATTCTCTCCCATCATGATCTTCCGACGACTCTCCTCGCGTCGAGCCTCAGAAAAAACTTCTCGAAGACTCAGCATGGGTTTGGTGCTCAGAATACGTCCCCGAATCGCGTCGAGATTTTTGTTTAGCCCTAGCAGGAATTTGAAGACTCGTTTTTCTTCCACAAAGACTTTGAAGTTTTTCGCGTCCTTGGGAAGTTCCAATGACGCTCTTCGAAGGCGTCCATCTGCTGCCAATTTCGACTAAGGATACTGTAATATTGGGTGACACTGAATTCTCCTTGTCGAGTGTCATGAAGAGTTGACTCGATTTCGAATATTACTGAGGTATTTTACTTGTTGGAGTAGAATTCCTGTGCTGCCTTCCAGATTTCATGAGCAGTTTTGTAGAGAAGGAAATTCTCTCCGATTTCAGGAGTCATTGAGGTAATGAGCTAGGACATGACCATACTGTCTTCGATCTCCCAGATTTGTGCATTTGCATTGGACGCTGGAGGAGGCATGAGCTCGCCACTGAGGTGCCCATAACGCCCCCTTCCGCGGATGAAGAGACGGACAGACGACGACCATTGAAGAAAGTTGCTGCCATCGAGTTTATGTCCTGTGATACAGGATGATGGTAGTTCACTCACAGCTCTGGTTGTTGCTGTGTGATGAGAAGAACCAGAGGAAACTTCTGGTGGAGAGGATGGAAGCTCACCCGAGACCATTTATTATTACGGCTCAGCAGGGTTTGATATCAATTTCTTTTTGGATCAAGTATTGCTCTGATACCATGAAGAAAATTGAGAGAAAATATTCTTCTTTTTTTATGAATGATTTCCACACATATATATACAAGTCTACTACTCTAACTTAACAAATTCTGGAGGGAAACCTAACAAAATTCTGTTTCTAAGGATAAATTTGTTGTAACAAATTTGTTGGTGATTCCCTCCATTTACAGCACATAACAGTTGTAAATAACCATTTTTAATCCTAATTTATTCTTCTAATTATTATATTTTCTACAAAATGAAGTTGTCAATTTTGATAGCCTGTTGAATTCTGTAATATGTCTGGTCTCTGGACAAAAACTGCTTAAAGCTTTCCATTTCTTCATCTATATTACATCTAGGTTCATGTGTGTGGACAAGGAAAGAGAGTTCCGTTATACTGCTTGAGTAAAACTAGTTGGACTGGATGACCAATTATCTCCAAAGTTAAATCCATACTCATTAAGTCATCTTACATTCAAAAGTGATTTTACACTTCATACGTGAACTCAAACACAAACAAGTTACAAAAGCCCCATAGTAATTAATAGGAGTGCAGTAAAAAAAAAAGTTTTGTACAGTTCTAAGGAGAAGAAGATTCTCAAGATTTGAGTCTATGAACATTGGCTCCAAACTCATTAAAACAGTAGGATGGTAGATTGTCCTAAAAGCTTAAATTTCAGAAAAAAAATCCCAACTTATTGTTTTATATCATATTCTTAAGGTTTATTCAAAAAATGGGGCAGGTTATTCACCTAAACCTTTTAAGAAAATACGAGCTTCAAAGATATGAGCACAGACATCTAAATTGTGACGTTTTGACTGTCAGGGAACCGTGGATAAAGCAAACTGGAAGCAAGCTTTATGGATGAATAATCTATGATAGGCAAAGGCAAGTAATTAAGACCATGGCAAGAGGATCCCAACATGGAAGTCTGCCTCATGGGACCCATAATGGGTTAACCCAATACCCAAATCCATAACTAATCAGATAAGGATGAGAGATTCAAAAATTGGATGACACTTTATTTGAAAAGGCAGACTTTTTCTTATCTTTTTTTCCCCTCTGCCTTATCATATCCTTAAAGAAAAAACCCTCACTTATTTGAAAACTTGGCTGTGAAGGAAACCATCTAACTTCATGGGTTATAACACTAGAAGCAAGAAGAAATCCTAATGGGAAAAGGAAACAAGTTTGGCATCAACAACTTTTGGTAAGTGCTAGTCAATCCTTAAATTTCTAGTTTGAGATCACTTTGGGAACAAAGTGATGCTTTTTTAATAGAATGCAACATATGAAGAACCAGCAAAAGGTAAGAATAGAACTGACTCTCTAACATGAAGGAGAACCGAGGTAACTGTTGTGTTATTGCCTGTTGGTTGGAACTAAGTGATGGTTAAAATTAAAGGAACCACAGATGTCCGTTATCTACAAGGTAAGATGCCTATACAAAATTCAGATGATGTTTGCATGTCTATTCTCTGATCCTGCCTTATAATTGGAAGAGAAAGTGAACAAACAGTAGAGAACAGGTTAAAACAAAAAAAAGGACCTAATAAACAAGTAATTGTTTGAAACCAGCTCTCTTACAAGTAGTTGTCAATTTGAAACAGCTTACAAAGTTTGATCAAATGATTTCTTTTTTAAGATAGCAGAAACTAACTCTTGAGACTTGAAACTGTAAAAAAATAGGACATAAGAAGATAAATTCATGATGTTCCAGATCAGATTGCATGGATGAAAAATAACTTAGATGGTGTTTAGGATTGCTCATTTTTTTCTTATATGCAGTTTCATGCACTTTGTTTTAATCTCTGTATTTGGTAAGATAAAAAATTAGGTACTTACTAGGTTCTTGAGAGTAACTAAATTAAATAATAAATTGAGCTGCTTTCCTATCATCTTAAACTTTAGAGTAATTGTACCATAATGAATTATTTCACAATTTCGATGCTCTTAATACCTAATGCACAGATGGCTACAATATCCAGGAATTGCTAAGGTTAAGCTTTCAGAAGAAATGGCAGCTCTTAATCAGAATCGGAATTCAAAGATAGTTATTTTAAGGAGCATAATGCAGAATAATGTGGACAAATTCATGTTCAAGAGGCGTTTATCAGCACAGACTCTTTTTACTTGGATATAGATAAATGTCAGTGATGGCTCGTTCCACTTTTCAAAATAAAGCCTTAAACAGAAACTTCATTTTTCCACTAATCACAGCATAAAGTCAATGCAACTGGAAAAAATAGACCATATAGAAAAATTTTCATAATGAGCATAACGAATAAACGGTAGAACTATTAAAGTCAGAAAAAATTTACTCAATAGCTCCACCGTGAACACCAACTGAATAAAGTTTCTCAGGTACCCTTCCTTCGAGTAAGTTATCATTCAAAATCCTGACATTATAAAGAATGTGTTAAGGACAAAGCATAAGACTGTAAGCATGAGCATATTAGCAGCCTGCAAGTGTAAACATCGGCATACCAAAAGGAAAAAGCAAGTGGTAAAAAACTCATCTGCAATTCCTAGAAGTACCATATAAATGATATGGATCTATGCTCCTAGTTTGCATTTACTACATTTATATTTAAATACAGAGAATCGATCAACTAGCTTCAACTTTGACTTTTGGACTCTGCACAAGTATCAATTTTAGGCCTTGTTTGTTGTATTTCTTGAGTTGCTTTTTTGAAGCAAATATTCGGTGATGTATTTCTTAGTTTCTTTTTTCAAAATTTTTCAATTGGAAAGAAATTTGACTACTTGGAAAGCAACTACATGGTTGCTTTCAACTTATAATTTTTCACAAAATTTGCTTACAACGAAGTAAAATCATTAATGTTTTAGTTGCTCAATAAATACGTATAATCTTTCCAAAATACTGATGTGGAATAATATTATACAAAAATATATTTCAACTTCTGAAAACAATAAAATACAATTATATATTAATTTAATTTCCATCATACGTTAAATATATTCTTACCAAATACAAATATCTTGGACATCACAATACTATGTTATCAAAAATAATTTACCAGACATGATTACTTAAGATGTTTCACAAAATGGCTTTTGCTCGTCTTAGAAATATCTTCATTGTGAAGTTGGTAGAGGGTAGTTTGATGACAGCTAAAATATGATATAGGCTACTATTAAATACTTTTACCAATGTCTTTACCAAGACTGTTATTGTAATCCTAAGCAATGGCGGCCAAATCTAGGAGGGTTTGGTTGAGTTTGCCTAAATGCTACAGACAAAAAATACAGGAAATCCCTTGCATTAAGAAGGAAGTCCTGGAGGTATTATCATCATGTAATGGTGACAAATACCCTAAGCAGCTTTTATTGGCTTCTTGAAGCATTTTGGGGTGTAATAGAAGTGAGATTATTGAACTATTTTGGGAATTCTTCTTGATAGGTAAATCTCCTAGGAGTTCGGATACAACTTTATTGGTCTTAGTTCCCTACAATTTGAGAGTGTTACGGATGTGCATGGCTTCAGGTTGATTAGTCTGGTGGTGCACAAATTCTTGATACTTCTCTTATGGCAAACAAAGTGGCGGACAGTGTCTTGAAAAATGGTGAATCTGGTATGCTCTACAAGCTTGAGATTGAGAAAGCTTATAACCATGTTTTGTCGTCTTTTCTTTCATTTCTCATGGAGAGAATGGAATTTAGTGAGAATGCAGAGCATGGACAGCAAGCTGTGACTGCTGCATTTATTGTGTGCTCGTTAATGGTGGCATGTTGGAGTTCTGCACTTCTTCTAGAAAATTAGGACAAGAGGAGCCTTCATTCCCTTTGCTGTTTACTTTAAGTCTGGAAACTTTCAACTGTATTATTATCAAAGTGAGGGAAGTGGATATTTTTGTGGTCCTCTTTGTTGGTTGGGAAGGGATTGTATGAAAGTATCTCATTTGATGTTCATAGATGACTCTTCTTTATTTCAAGCCAGATAAAGAAGTATTATTGAACTTTAAAAGGTATATTCCTCTGTTTCCTAGAAGTTTCTGAAGTTAATTGAGGAAAATCTAAATCTATTCCCCTGGGAATAGAGGACAAGAGCAAAAACTTTGCTAAAATTCCCCCAGGTGTAAATAAGCTTATTTTCCTATTACATATAATGGAATTCCTTTAGGTGTTAAGGTCAAAGAAAAGGAACTTTGGTGGTCGCCCAGCTTCTTCTGTGTATCGATGTCTCCCACCAGGCTAATCAATTTGATGAAAAGAGGCAGATCACCACTTTTCATGATCGTGTCTCCACCACTTTGTTTGCTATCAGACAAGCATAAAAAAATTGTCTAATACATATGGAAGCATGTTGCGTTTCCCCAACCATCAAACCACTACATGCCTCAATCTTTTACTGATCATTTTGCAGTCAAGTCATGCATTCTTCCCACCAGGCTAATCAATTTGGTGAAAAAAGGGAGAACACGAATAAGTAGATGTTTCTTCTGCACAAAAGACATGGAATCTCCTAATCATCTTCTTCTTTTGTTTCATGAGACTAGAAGATTATGGGATTCAAATCTGTCAATTCTACACCTTAACTAGATAATTTGTGGATATATCAAGGAAGAGCTTTAGTCATGGAGCGGATTACCACTTGTACAACAAAAGAAGATAATTTTCGTCATTCCACTTTTCTTTTTTTGATGTATCATCATTCCACTTTATACTTTTTGGGTTACTAGAAAGGAAAAAGTAGCAGAGCCTTTGACAATTCTGCCTCTTTTTTTCCTGAGATTAGAGATCACTAGATCATCATGGGTATTTCGCTTAAAATCACCCTATATTGACTTAATTTCCGTTAGAAGAGTGTAAATACTTTATTTTCTTTGTTCTTTTCTTTTTGTACCTGGGCTTGCAACCGTGTTGGTCTACTCTTAATATGCTCCTTTTTTCTTCTAAAAAAATGATACACTTGTTCAATGGCCAACCGTGCTTGTATGGCTTTTAAGTTCGGCTTGAGAAGTCAATGAAAGATATCTTGGAAAGAAACAGGAGGGATCAACATGCTGACAATGAAAGATATTGTGAATGATAGTGGCCTGAATCTAGGAAAGAATAAAGAGGAATCAACTTGCTTCTACAAGGTGGCATCAAGACTGGAGAAATAGTATAATAATCTTTGATAATAGTAGGACGAAGACTACTTCCACCAATATCCTATCCAAAAAGAAAAAGACTACTGCCATCAACATAGTTCAAGAAAGCAAAGCCTTGGAGAAGCAGGAGGAAGAGCTTGCGGAGTGACTTGTTGTAGGTTAATGTTTCACCAATATAAAACATTGGAAACACCAAAAGAATGGTAACTTCGCAAAGAAATGCAAATGAGGAAGACAGTGAGGAACAAGATGATCAAGATTGACTCATGATGACAAGAAACAAGATAGAGAAAACTTTGTTAGATAAACAGCAGGGAGGCTCTATTACCATGTAATTTTGTGAGATGGGTATTCTCTCTTGTATTGACCATGACTAATGAGAAGCATTTATGGTCACCTAAAGACATGATCAAGTAAAACTTTACATACACTACTACCATTGATGGAAGATAAAGTCAAACTATATCTTACCATTAGCTAAAGCCCCATGGTCTAAAACCTCAACATCAACTGCACGTGGAGTTAATTCGTTTGTCAATGTACTGAATCCACTCCTAGGAATTGATTTGTAACTTCTATCAATCATTATTGTTCAGTTTCTTCTGGGTATAAATGCACCAACTAGGAGTCTAATTCCGTTAAAATTTACAGACGAAGTTTTGGATCAATTAAATACATTGACTACAGCCAAGCCTACATTCAACTATTGGCATAAAAGATTGAAGCAAAAGGTAATCCAACAAAACTTCACTAACCTCATCCATGACTTTTTATGTCATTGCAAATTGTAAATTAAAATAATGTTAAGGGTATCATACATGGAGGTAAATAAAATTAAAATAAAAACACATGCACTAACTAAAATACTAAATATATTAATTATAAAGGCCAAAGTTTACTCATTATAGTTAATGGTTAGAAACCATTGTATGGGAGTAAAATGTAAAATTCCATCATTATCTGGAGAAAAAAAATTTAAAGTAATTCAAACAAAGAGTAAAAGAAAAGAATGTATACTACTTACACAAGATGCAAATTTGAAGACTCTAAACTTTCTGGTATGGACCCGGTGAACTGATTCCTCGACAAATCCCTACAAATAACAGAACCATAACAAAAATTAATGAGAGAATGGTCATATCTGCTTCTGATGGTTATTCCATCTCATTTAACAAGGAATCACATATTTATTTGGAACAGAATGTGTCACATGCAATGAAAATCAGCATAATATTTAATTAACAAGGTAAAAAGGTTGGTTCACATCTTACAGCCGGACAAGAGATTTCTGGCCAAGCCCTGATGGTAGAGTACCAGTCAAAGAGTTTGAACTTAAGTTCCTGTACAGGGAAAAAGGGATTTCTTATTGATTAAAAATCTACTTGTGAGCCCGCAGCAACTATGATTCTAAATATTTGCTAAAAATACAACGAGAAAACAGATAAAAAATTCTACAAATACCAAAAAAGGAATAAGTAGATGATGAATGACAAGAAAGATGGAAGGAAGCCAACTACTCGTTAAATGTAAGGCTTATATTTCATGATTATATCAAACAAGAGATATTTTAATTCATTCCTAAAAGCAGGCATGCGCAAATTAAAATTCCCATAGTTTGTATTTTCTATAAACTACACTGCATTAGTGTCAAAATATTAAAGGAGAATCAACAAGGAACAAGCACAATAATGTATGACTAGCAAGATGACAAACAAATGATACATTGGAAACATCTCAGCCATGGAATTCAAGTTGGTCATCAAGTCATTCTCACTTCGCATTAGATGGGATGCTGATAAAACATTGTTTTGTGAGAAGTAATGAAGTGTATTCTGAATTTTGATGGAAAGGTCGAGAGTGCGATTGGCTTGTAATATAAATACATAGACCACAGGTAACATCAAGAAAGAGTAATATGTTCTGGTCAAATGCACAAGACAGAAGAAGCAGAAGATAAATGTAGTTGGTATACTAAAACAGAGGTGACGCACGAATTAAATTTATAGTAAATGTTGTTTGTTGTACAAACTACTGAGGAAAAAAAACCATCAGCAATCAAATAAAAGTAAATTATTTAGCAATTCTCATTTGCATTAGATAGATGTTGATAAAAGATCACCTTGTGAGAGGTGATAAAGTATATAATAATTTTGTTCACAAAAGTGCTAACATCAGAATACTATTATCTGGTAATATTAAAAATGGAACATCAAATGGTGCAAAGAAAAAGTAATATGATTTTGGTTAAAAGGCATGGAGTAAGAAGAAGCAGCAAACAACATGGAAACCCATGAGAAAGATGGCAGCAGTAAGAGAAAGATAGGATAGCAATTATAGCAAACATGAAATTACTCTCCATTGAAATGTTGCACATGCAGCATACATTATGTTGGCAACTGATACTTACAGGCTAACCAAATTTGTGAGAAGGCCAATCTGGTCGCTAATAAACCCTTTCAGGCCTTGACTCCCAAGATCTCTGCAATAGAGTAAGTCATAAAAGTAACAAATCTTCTCCAGAAACACACTCACTGTTCACTAATTAAAGAAAAAACTAAAATGATACTGACATGTTCTTCCTGACATCTAATGATAAGGGATCATATGACCACAAAGCGAAAAATGTAAAAATGAACAATGCAATATTGTGCACTACATTCTTCTAAAAAAATTATGAACTATATTGATGCTTCAACAACTTTGTGTAAATTGAATACACAATGACCTTGATTAGAAAGGTAGCTCCCGGGAAAACAATGATGAATGTGATAGAGGATAAACAAATATAAGATCTATGATTCTAAAAACACTAAGAATTGTACCATAGACTGGATTTTTATTTTCTGTTCTAGTACATCAGCTAAGAGCTCTATCTAAATTTTGTAATGTCATCTATGTATTCAAGAACAAAAGCAACACTTACATTTGAAATATTATAAGTGCAGTTCCTTCCTTGTTTGGTTTGCATGTAACCCCTTCCCAAGCATCCCAGCTGGTAGGAGCACATGGGTCACCGTTCCAGCCCATTCTATCAGGAACGCGAAGTGAATCTTTCAATGCCCTCATGGCGTTCACTACAATAAATTCATATCACCATTCATCATATTTGAACTGAAAGCAACATCACTCGCAAAGTACCCGTTTTCTTTTTCCTTTCTCTTTTATAAGAATTACTATCATTTCCCATATTTCTAGGCTCTATTTGGTTCATGAAAATATTTTTTTAGTTTTCATTTCCTAAGTTTATCCGTGTTTATACATGGGTTTGTTCTTGAAAATATATAAGAGCGGCGTATTTGCGGAATAATGTAAACACAAACAAATAGTTTTCTGTAAAAACATAAAAAACAATATTTAAACATTTTTTAAACTATTTGCGGGGGGGTGTTTGAAATGAAATACATATAACTTCAGAAAATAAAAACTACAAAAATTCTTATGCGCCAGACAGGGCCTTAGTTTCTCTTTCCTTCAAATCATTAAGAGTGACTAGCCCATCGTAATTAGTCTATTTGAAGCCTCTCATCTTGAATTTGAAAAATTCACATGACTAAGATGTCGATTAATTTATAGTTTTGCTCCAATTACATAGATACATCATTTTCAGGTTTACTGTTTTGTTTTTTTTCTTAAGATGAATATCACTAAACAAGCTACCAAGATATTTATTAAAAGGTAGAAAAAACAAACAAATGCGGAAAATGTTAAATCTCTATGGCTTCCTATTGACAACACAACATACCTTGTTCAGGCACAGTCGACAAATCGGCAGGGACAATAGCGTAATTCTCCAGCCCACTGATCAAGGGCGCACCGGTGACCGGCACCAGCTTTACGGTCAAAGCAATACTGCTGAGATTCTTCACCGTATAATTCAAGCTGTAAGCCGCGAAGCTTCCGACCTCCTTGTATATGTCCACTCTACTCACAATCTCCTCATTCACTACCAACTGAAACACCCTAACCCCTTCCTTTTTCACGCTAGAATCAATCTCTGCGAAGTGGAACCATAGCAAGTAATCAAGCTTAGCATCCACCTCTAGCTCGTACTGCAATTCTCCAGTCGCCGTAACAGCCTTCTGATAAAGCTTCATCGGGAAGTAATTCGGCGGCTGATTCGCGCCCTTGATGACCTCCACTGTCGAAAGCGATCGGACCGTCGACGCCACACCCTTGGACCGGAAGTCAGCGTCGGACAACCAGGTCCGCCCAAAATCGTCGGTATCGTTGCTAAAGCCGGGGCCCCAGTGGGCTGACTCGGAGGAGAGCCTCCCGTAGTTGACTAAAATGACATCGCGGCCAGTCTCCGCAGCGGCGTAAGAGAGCGGGTCGACTTGCGTGATCTGGATGGAGCCAACTACAGGAGCATCAGTAGCGATGCTATAGAAGCAGAGGTCGAGCTCGCCATCATCAACGAAGGCAAAGAGATCGGAATAGGAGCCATCGCGAGCGAGGTCTTCGCCCCAAGGAGAGCGCCAGGAGAAGACGGAGGTACCTTCAACGGAGGCGTCGAAGGAGGGAGTATGTGACCTGCCATCGTAGTTATCGTAGACGGTAAAAGTACGGATGTAGTAACGGCCATCAGGAAGAGGGACAACGTAGCAGTTCTTCTTGCCGGAAGAGAGAGGGAAGTAACGGAGCGTCTTCTCGGGAACATGAGAGAAGCGTAACGGCTCGGAAACAACCGCAGTGGCTCCGCCGGTGAAGTAGCGGTCAGGAAGCCAGGTAATGTTGAAAGGATCGGTGGAGGGGACCAAGCCGCCGCAGTCTATGTAGAGAGAGGTGTCTGCATTATTTAGAAATTGAAAATGAGATGAGAATGAGAAAATGAAAAACGAAAAGAAAAATGGAAATGCAGTGAGTTAGTGACTGTTGATTGATTAGAAAGAGCAGAAGGTGCTGCTTACTGAAGGGGAAGGAGAAAGAGAAGAGAGGAAAGAAGAGAAGGAGAGAGAAGAAGAAGGAGAGAGAGAGAGGAGACATGGCGTTTTTTGTGGTTGTTGGGTAATGGTTTGGACACCGGACAAGAAATGAGTAAAAGTAAGTAAGAGAGTGAGAGAGCGAGTAGCAGAAGAAAAGTAAAGAAAGTAAAGAAGGCGAAATTAGCGGGGGGAAGGATTTGGGCGGGTGGCGACTGTTAGTATTTAGGTGGTTTTAATAAATGATTTTTAAAAAAAAATTAAATAATATAATTAATTTACATATATCTCTTAACACATACGATTATTTTAAATATAATTAAAAAAAATTACATTATAAAGATTCATAAAAATTTCAAAAACAGTATTGATTTACTCTTAACTATATCAAATTAATATTTGGAAATGGAATTGTTAAAAGGCAATAAGATTGTGAGATCTCCATTAATTAGTAAACCGGCAATTTATTGAGAGTAAAAAAGATCAATTTAAAAATTTTAGATAAAAAATAAGGGTAAAATTTGACAGGTTCATGAAATTCTTCTTTATATTAAAAAGTCAAAATCACTATTTTTCTTTTGAGCAACTACTACCTTTTAATTTTTAAGGCAAGATAAAACAAATACAATGTTAAATATACCCACAACAATGGAATCTACTCTTTCAACACTAGTCATGAGCATGTGTAGCAATCAAGGACTGCAATGCACGTTAATAGGAAAGGCTCCTGCAAATGATCTAACCAACAATAGTATAAGGCTTCTAAATGATAATAATCTAAGTCATTGATAAATTTATAATTTTATAATTGTTGAATAGTTTTCTTGTTATGTACAAATATATTAATGTTAAACACTCGTATAATCTCTACGTAAAAGAATGAAACCTTATTTTAGTTTTCAAAAAAAAAAAAAACTAAAGGTAGTAAGAGAAATAAATTATATTTTTATTTAAAATTTAACTATTTTAAAATATATTAAAGACAAAAACTACAAGATTATTAGCATTTTACTTTAAATTTTTTAATGATTAAAATCAAATCTAATTTTTTTTTTTTAAAACGTCAGTTGAATTCTCATAATAATTTTTTTTTATACTAAACAGATAATAATACAAACACAAAAATAACTATAAACTAGTATTTAAAAGTAGTGAGAAGAACAGTGAAAAAAATTACTTGTTGAATTCTTGATATACACATTTATGTGTGTGTGTGTTTGTTTGTGTGTTTATATATACATATATGTATCGCTGTTTGGACAAATGGGTTTCTCATGACATTGTCACGGATTTAATCATTCAAATAATATATTTATCCATATCCAACTTCTTCTCTATTGATACTTATTTTAGAGGATGGATGATATTTTTTTATATGTTTAAATAAAATTATATATTTTTTATTAAAAATGTATATATTATAATTAATTAATAAAATATATTATTTTACCTTAAAATATATTATTTTTATTTATTTATCACATATGGGTTCACAATTTACAAAAATATATTATTTATACTGGATTTTTTTTTTAATTTCTCCCATCACTTCTGGGCTCATAAAATTTTTATCATTCAGCAATTACGATACTTCCTCCCTCTCAAATAAAATATCAACAAAAAAAATAAAGTGTAACAAGTTTTTTTCATGGTTCACGTGGAAATTTAATGTATTTTTCTTTGATAACAATTATTTCGTACTATTTTATTATTCTCTTTTTATATAAGGTTAACTTTTTCTATTAATATTAACAATAACAAAATAAGCCACGATAATTACATGGTGGCAACTATAGCTACAATAAAGTTATAATTACTTAGTTGGTAAATTTGAATTATTTATTTATTTTTTTTGTTCATGTTTAAAATAAATTAAAATATAAATTTTATTATTTTATAAATATATTATAAATTATTGATCCGATTTATAATATTTAATTCAGTATATTTATAATTTAATTTATTAATTGAATGGTAATAATTAATTAAGTTTTGTCCAAATCAACTATTATGAAATATATACTTTGTGAGAACTAAATCTTTTAATTCACAGCTAATACAACTTAGTAACTTACTTATTCTGTTTATAAAAAAAAAAAATGTGTTTAATTAATCCTTTAAAATTTAGAGGTAATGCATTAAATGGTTTTTTGTCTGTAGCAGAGGCTTTCACCCGTGACATGCAGCCGTTAACGTTATTAGTCCGTTTTCGGAAATTTAAAAGTAAGGAATATTAATTATTCCAGTCATGAGTCACCCATTTAAATAGAGAAAATTATCAACTTTTAATTTATTGTTTTAGTTTTAAGTTTTCATTAGACTTAAAACTTAGTAATTAGAATTGATTTAATTAATGTTTTTTCATAGTTTTTTTATATATCAAAATAGCTTTTACCAAATAAGATAGCAAATTTTAGTGTTGAATTTTGTCCAAATTTTAATTTTATATAATAAAAGTGTTATTTAATTCTACAATACTTCAATTTTATAATTTAAGTTAGACATTTTATGATTCTTTATTTAACAAATAAGCGTGCAATCAGTTAGTATAAAATAAAAATATCAATATTTTAAATTAGTTTATGTGTGTTACGATCCGGAACTTAAAAGAAAATAAAATCATGAATTAAATGCGGAAGCGAAACAATAGAGTTTATAGTGTACATTTATTATATAATAATTTAAAATGCTCAATAGGGTTACGGGAATGACAATTCTAAAAGAAATTACGAAAATCAAGAAAATAAATAAAACACTAATAATTGAGAATTTTATGACGATCTTCATTAACTTTTAAAGAGAGTCCGGGTGGTGAACCATTCACAACCCTCTTATTGATCAGGATATGAGTTTTGGTGCTCTTGATATGAAATAGTTAATGAAATAGTGAGCTACACTAGCCCAATAAGAATATCACACTACTCATCAATACAGAAACTGAAGGTTGGTAAAAATCATAAAAATAACAAATAGAGCTATTAATTTAAGTAAATTCATTTCATAAGGAAAAATAATTTATTGCATATATTTACTGTTGCGATATTTTCAAAATCGACCTATAGAGATACAATAATTCAAATGATATTCAAATCTCATTTTTAATTGAGCAATAACAACCACTTTCTCTTTTTATTTGCCTATTGGTATCTTTGGGGGCCCATAAGGAAGTCCTACTACACGTGAACCAACATTTAACATTATCAATTAACCGACCGTCCCCATACTCCGTTTGGTATGAGTGCCAAAAATACTATCCCTCAATACTCCGTCCGGTATGAGTGTGAACCAGACCGTCTTCATACCCCATCCAATATGAGGCAACATTCCCAGTATAGTTCCTTATATACCCGGTCAATCCACCATCTCCCGCAATATCCAGTGAGGTTACCATTCATTAAATTATATGACCAATCAATTTTTTGTTTACATATTAATTACTAATTTCACAAATCAACCGTAAATCATATATATATTAAGGAAGTACAATTGAATTAATTAACCATACTAGTACGTCATTATGTATTTAAAGATGTAAATGCAATAATCAGTTACACATGACAACAAATAAATGATTAACCAGTTTTGGCTCCATTGGTAACTTATAATTATTCTCAAGATTTTCTAAATTAAACAAAATATCATATTATCGATTATTAAGTTTCAATTCCATAACAGAGAATAAGATGAGCGATTCTTACCCGAATCGATATCTGAAATATTAAACTTTCTACTCCACCTACTGGTGATTCCAGATTTCTTGAATTTTTTATGCGGAGATTAAAATACGCTTATGTACCTAAAAATATCATAAAAAAACTCAAAATCAGTGTTAAAAATCTTTTCTGACCAATTTTGGAATTTTGGCACGGCGACACCGCCATGCTTCAACAACGGTACCGCCAGCCACAGCAGTGGTTTGCCTCGGCCTAGCCATTTTCGGCCAGTTTTGACCGATTTCGGCTGGTTTTATACTAATCCCTGCGAGAAAACACGTTAGGGTGCATTGGTTGGCTGAAAAAAGTCAAAAAATAAAAACCTACCGGCGGCGAAATTTTTCGGTGCAGCGGCTCCGTCAGCTCAACATCGTGGTTGAGCGTTTTTTTTCGGTTAATCTATAAAAAATAGACAGTGAAAATAATGGTGGAAAAATCGCACGAAAAAGGAAATGGGAAGGGGTTCATTGGAGGCGGTTTTGAGTTTTATCTGCAGCAGCACCGCGAGACTTTGTCCGCAGTTTTCGGCTCATCTACCGTTCTTTTTCCTCCAATTCGGCCATGGGGGTACTTGAAATCAAATTCTAAACGGATAGGAGATTTTTACTTTTTTTAGCGGTCAGATGTGACTCTGACGCAGCGGAGGACGACGGTCGGCTCTATTCTCTGGCAACTGTTTCTCCTTCTCCGGCAAAAGGCTGGTGGCTAGGGTTTGGATTCGGTGTGATACGAGATATTTATACTTGTCTTACTTAAATATGAACAGTTCATCGCGTTTGATCTCGACCGTCCGATCACGTTTAAAGATGAAATAAATTTGTGTTGTTCGTCACGATTTGATTTCGACTATTTGATTGCATTTAAAGATGGAATGAATATGGACCATTCATCTTATTTAATCGTAACCGTTCGATCGCGCCTGAGGAGGGAATAGATTCAGACCGTCCACGCGCGTGGGAACGCTTCCGGACCGTCCGATCGCGGGTACGCGGATTGCTAGCGAGGCCTCCCACATGGCATCGAGTCAACGTGTCTTGTCACACAGTGCGCTCCTATTCATCGGGGCTGCTGATTGTGCAGTCCTACATAGTACAATTTTTTTAATTATGCTTTGACCCATAATTTTTTATTTTTCTTTCAAAAATACCATTCAGACCCAAAATTTTACCTTTTTCACAAAATTATTTTCAATTTCATCCTCAACCTATATTTTTTCCTAATTTTACATTAAATAAAAATTTATTAATTTCAAAATTATATTTTTATACATTTTTTAAAATTTTAAAATTAATTCCGGACCAAATTCAGGGCCCGAATATTACAATTTTCCCACCTTAAAAGAAATTTGGTCTCTCAAATTTGTCTCCCTCTTATTCAATCGAAGAGTTGGGGATACTGGGTTGTGAAGTCTGATTCTAGCTTCCATATGGCCTCTGTGTGTGTGTGATTATGTCATAGGAGCTTAACGAATAGAATTTTCCAGTTGCAAAATGCTCTGCTCTTTCGGTTCATAATGTTTACCGGTACCTCTTCATATGACAAATTCTATTGGAGTGAAAGGGGCTCGTGGGCCAAGATGTGAGAGGGGTTCGAATTGTACTTGCGTAACATGGACATATGAAACATATTATGAACTTTGGATAGTTCTGGAGGTAGTGTTAGTCTGTAGACGACGGTACCAATTCTGTCTAAGATAACAAATGACCAAATAAATTGGAGATTTAATTTTTTTCTCTTGCAAAACCTACTGATTTCCTTGAAAGGAATAATCTTAAGAAACACTTGATCACTTTTCTTAAATTTTAAATTCCTCCTCTGAGTGTTCGCATAACTCTTCTATCTACTCTGAGTTGTCTGGATGTTCTTATTTTCATTAACTATTTTGGCTGTAGTCTCCTCCACAAGATCTGAACCGAACAATTTTTTATCATCCACCTCTTCCCAAAGATCGTTGATCTGCATGGATGACTATATAATGCCTCGTATAGAGCTATGCTGATATTTGCTTGGTAGTTGTTATTATAGGCGAACTCTATTAAGGGTAAATAATCATCCCAATGGCCCTTGAAGTCAAGAACACAAGTTCGGAACATATCCTTTAGCGTACGGATCGACCATTCTGATTTTCCATCGGTTTAAGGGTAGAATATTGTATTAAGAGAGTTTCATTCCCATGGTTTGCTGAAAATTAGATCAGAACCGATAAGTGAACTTGGGGTCCCTGTCGGATACTATTGTCACTAGCACTTCATGTAACCTGACTATCTCACGGATATACATTCTTGTTAGTTTGTCCAAGGGGTCGGTCATCTTGATGGCCAAGAAGTAATAAGACTTAGTGAGCTGGTCAACAATTATCTAAATAGCATCATGTCCTGAGCGTACCCTAGGCAATCCTGTTATAAAATTCATTGTGATGTGTTCCCATTTTTACTCTAGAATCGATAATGGTTGAAGTAGCCCGCTTGTGCATTGATACTCTACCTTGACCTGCTGACACACTAGATACTTGAAAACAAAGTCGGCCAGCTCTCTTTTTATCTCGTTCTACCAAAATCGAGATCGCATATTTTGATACATCTTAGTGTTTCTGGGATACATGACAAACCTTTAGCTATGAGCCTCTGTTATGATGTCCCTTTTTTTAGCTTATTGTCACATGGAACACAAACCCTGTCCTTAAATATGAGCAACCCATAGGCAGAGACTCGAAATTCTAAATTGACTCCATGTTTTGCATATTTTCTGATGGCTGCTATAGTGGAATTGACAGATTGAACTTTCTTTATTCTCTAGATCAACTCAGGTTGAATAGTGAGGTAGGCTAAATATGTAACTCTCTTCAGGTCCTGAAGTTGTACCTGTTGTGCAACCCCTATTACCCTGCATTCTGGAACCATTAGGTGAGTTAACATACATGCACTTTTTTTGCTGAGTGTGTTGGCTACCACGTTACCCTTATCTGAGTGATACAGAATGTTGCAATCGTAGTTCTTGAGGAGTTATATTTATCGTCTCTTACGCATATTGAGATCCTTTTGAGTGAATATGAGTTTTAAGCTCTTATGGTCGGTATAGATATGAAAAGTCTTCCTATACAGGTAATGACGCCAAATCTTCAAGGCGTGGATAATCGCGACAAGTTCTAAGTCGTAGGTGGGGTAGTTTTTTCTCATAACCTTTCCATGCTGCACAAGAACACAACCCAACCCCAGGTAGGAGGCATCACTATAAATTATATATCCACCTGTCCCACTCGGCAATGTCAACATGGGTGCAATCGTCAATCGCTTTTTTAGTTTTTAAAAGCTCATTTCACAGTCCTCGTTCCACTCAAACTTGACGTTATTATTTGTGAGCCGAGTCAAAGGAACAGATAGGCTAGAAAGTCCTACAAACCTGCGGTAATAATTTGTCATTCCTAGAAAGTTACGAATCTCCTTGATCGAGGTCAATTTCTCCTAATTAAGCATTGTCTTAACTTTTTTGGAGTTCACTGACACTCTATCCATTGATATGATATGTCATATGAAGGTAATCTGCTCGAGATAGAACTCACACTTATTCAACTTTGCATACAATTTCTTTTTTTTGAGAACCTGCAAAACCTGAGTCAGATGGTGAGCGTGTTTCTCTCTATTTTTTTGAATAGATTAGGATATCATCGATAAATATAATGAAGAACTGATTCAGGAATTGTTTGAAAATCTTGTTTATCAAATCCATAAAGATGACTGGTACGTTGGTTAGTCCAAATGACATGACCAAGAACTCATAGTATCCATACCTGATTTAGAAAGCTGTTTTGAAAATGTCTTCTGACTTTATCTTTATATGATGGTAACTTGAACGCATGTCTATTTTGGAGAAGATCTGGTTACCCTGCAACTGACCAAAAAGGTCATCAATATTGAAAAAAGGGTACTTGTTCTTAATCGTGACCCTATTAAGTCCCTTGTAGTTAATACGTAACCTTAACATCTCATCCTCCTTCATTGCAAATGTGATTTCAGCACCCAAAGGGGACACATTATGTCGAATGAACCCACTATCTTGTAATTCATTGATATATTTTCTCAACTCTTCCATCTAAATACGACTTATACAGTAAGAGGCAACTAAGATAGGTTGTGTGTCTAGCTGAAGATCTATGGTGAATTCAACTTTTCTATCTACTGGCAGTCCAAGTAGATCATCAAAAAACACATCCAGAAAGTCTCAGACTACCGGAATCTCTCGAATGCACATTTTTTCTTAGGAAAACAGCCGAATTAAAGCACTTAGTAATAGAAAAATTACCATAAGGGAATAATATTTCAAGAATTTTATTAATTTGTAAATGACTTTTCATTAAAAAGGTTGAATACAAGTCTCTTGTGAAAATAATTTTTGGTGGCGTGATACGCCGCTAGTCAGTTCATTCATAAGATTACATCAAAGTCCTCCGTATCAATCTCTATCAGGTCTATCATGGATGAAACCGAGTCCCGTGGAAGAGAGGTCAGATGTTGTTAGGGAGGGACTGGATGACCCACCCTGTAACAGTGCCAGATGATACAGTGGGGGCTCCGAATTATATTGCGACGGTGTCGGATGATATGACAGAGGAAAAGGATTGCATCGAGGTGACGTTAGATCATTTCATTGTAGGGGTGGCTCATAGTGTGAAAATAGTAGAGGGTTAGACAGTTTCTTCCTATCTTCCTTGGCCTACTGGGTAGAGATGAGTCTCTCTAAAATCTCGAAAAGTCGATCGATATCCTCTCCAAGTGACTTGTCTTGGGCTGCCCTGTTCGATAAGGGACTTCATCTCTTCGTGTCTTTGTACTTATTTTTCACAGAGAAAGGTTGAGCGATAACTCGTATTTGATGGTTTTAAATCTTTGTGTAAGGAATGGTTTTGAAGAGTTTAACTCTGATACCAACTGTTATGACTTAGAACTTAAAAGAAAATAAATTCATAAATTAAATGCTGAAGCGAAACAATAGAGTTTAGAGTTTACATTCCTTACACAATAATTTAGAATGTCCAATAGGATTACGAGAATGACCATTGTAAAAGAAATTACGAAAATCAAGGAAATAAATAAAAACTAATAACTGAGCATTTTATAACGATCTTCACTAGCTTTTGAAGGGAGTCCGGGTGGTGAACTATTCACAACTCTCTTATTGATCGAGATATGAGTTTTGGTGCTCTTGATATGAAATAGTTAATGAAAGGGTGAGCTACACTAGCCCAGTAAGAATATTACACTACTCACCAATACAGAAATTGAAGGTTGTTAAAAATCATAAAAACAACAAATGAACTTCTTGATTTAAGTAAATTCATTTTATAAGGAAAAACTATTTATTGCATATATTTACTGTTACGAAATTTTCAAAATTGATCTATAAAGATACAATAATTCCAATGATATTTAAATCTCATTTTCAAGCGATCAATAACAACTACTTTCTCTTTTTATTTGCCTACTGGTATCCCTGAGGGCCTATTAGGATGCTCCATTATACGTGAATTAACATTCAACATTGTCAACTAACCGACCGTCCCCATACTCCGTCCGGTATGAGTGTCAAAAATATCAATTTTCGATATTCCGTCCGGTATGAGACAACGTTCACAGTAGGATTTTTTATGTACCTGTTCCATCCACCATCTCTCAGGATATCCAACGAGGCTACCATTTATTAATTTACATGACCAATCAATTTTTCGTTTACATATTAATTACTAATTTTATAAATCAACCGTAAATCACGAAAGATAAGCAATATATATATTAAGGAAGCACAATTGAATCAATTAACCATACCAATACGTCATCATGTATTTAGAGTTGTAAATTCATCAATTAATCACACAAGACAACAAATAAATGACTAATTGGTTATGGCTCTATTGGTGACCTATAATTATTCTCAAGGTTTTCTAAATTACACAAAATACCATATTACTGATTATTAAGTTTTAATTCCATAATAGAGAATAAAGTGAGAGATTCTTATCTGAATCGGTGTTTGAAATACTGAATTTTTTACTGCGCCTACTGGCGGTCTAAGAGTTTCTTGAATTTTTATTGTAGAGATTAAAATATGCTTCACGTACTTAAAAAATCCTAAAAAATCCAAAACCGGTGTTAAAAATCTTTTATGGATAATTTTGAAATTCCAGCACGGTAGCACTACTGCACTTTGGTGACAACACTGTCGCTCACAGCGGAGGTTTGTCTCAGTCTAGTCAATTTCAGCTAGTTTTATACTCATCCCTGCAAAAAAATACATTAGGTGGCCTCGATTGGCCTAAAAAAGTCAAAAAACAAAAACCTATCGGCGGCAAGATTTTTTCGGTGCGGCAGCTCTGTCGGCTCACCTTTGCGGTTGAGTGTTTTTATTCGGTCAACTTATAGAAAATAGAATGGTGAACACAATGGTAAAAAAATCGCACGAAATAGAAAACGAGAAGTGGCTCATCGGAGATGGTTTCAAGTTTTGCTCTCGGCGACATCGCCGAACTTTACCTGTAGTTTCTGGCTCATTCACCGTTCTTTTTATTCCTATTTAGTCATCGGGGTGCTTAAAATTAAATTTCGAGCGAATAGAAGCATTTTTACTTTTTTTAGCGGTCGGAAGTGGCTCCGGCACGTTGGCGGGCGGCAGTCGGCTCCCTTCTTTGACGACTGGTTCTCTTCTCCGATGTGAGGCTGGTGGCTAGGGTTTGAGTTCGGTGTGATGTGAGATATTTATACCCGTTTCACTTAAATCTGGACCGTTCATCGTGTTTGATTTCGACTGTCCGATCGTATTTAAAGAAAAAATGAATCTAGATAATTTTTCGCGATTTGATCTCGACTGTCCGATCGCATTTAAAGAGAAAAAGAATTTGAATCATTCATCGCGTTTAATTACGATCGTCTGATCGTGCATGAGGAGGGAACAGATTCAGACTATCCACGCGCGCGAGAACACTTCCTGACTGTCTGATCGCGGGCACGCGAATTGCTAACGTGGCCTCCCGTGTGGCACCGAATCAGTGTGCCTTACCACGTGGCGCGCTCTGGTTCGTCGAGCTGCTGACTTTGCGGTCCTACGTGGTGCAATTTTTTTTAATTGCATTTTGACTTTTAGTTTCTGATTTTTCTTTAAAAAACACCATTGAGACATAAATTTTCACTCTTTTTTCTCAAAATTATTTTTAATTTTATGTTCAACCTATTTTTTTTCCCTAATTTCACATTAAACAAAAATTTATAAATTTTAAAATTATATTTTTATATATTTTTTTAAAATTTAAAATTAATACCGGATCGAATTCTGAGCCCGGGTATTACAATGTGCCATTTAAAAATATTTAAATTGATTCTTATATTATTTTAAAATACTGCAAAAAAAATAATACTATAAAAAAGTAAAAGAGATTAATAAAGTTTAGAAGAAGACTATGGGCATAGAAGAGAGGGAACTTCTTTACATTAGGGCACAAATGAAATAGTACCTACCAAGAAGAAGAAAGCATCGTTAAAAAAAAAAAAAAAACAATATGACATGACATAGTGAAAAAGAGGATGAAAAATATATGGCTTGACATTTATGTTATTTTCAACTTTTTAAACCTAACTCTATTTTTCTCATAGAAAAAAAAATATAACTCTACTACGAACGAATGAGTTAAAATTGAGGTAAGCATTGGTGACCTTAATAAATTCCTCAAATTGTTGCCGGACATAGTTATTTTCAACATCATCAGTTATCTCTTGCATATTAAAACATGTATTTTTATCAGTGTTGTGATGACTTTGTAATAAATATAAATTACCATAATAATACATAAAAGTTTCTATAAAATCTTGCATAAGTTAAAATAGAAATAATATATTTACTTATTAGAAAAGATTACAGTATCTCTTAAATAAAATTGTCTTCTAATAGACAAAAATTCAGATGGACATTTCTAATACGATAGACTATGTTGAATAAATAAATTTTTTGAATTAAATGATTATAATAGTATGTAAATTTTGTTTTTAATATATCAATTAGTTAGTTAGAGAAAGGAGAATTTCTTTACTTATATAAAAAAAAAAAATCAGATTTGTGGGTTGTTTTTTAGAGGACAAAATCCAAATAAAATAATACATCATTAGATTCAACAAAACTCAACTCGGATCACATAGATTTGTAAAAAAGAAGTTGTTCCACTACCAATCCCTTCATAATTTTTGTTTTTTTTATAAAAAAAATATCATAAATGAAAGTGAAAAGTTCAACCTCCTCAGTCTCGGTCTCTTAATTAGAAAATAATTTACATATATTATATATTTGTTTGAAGTTAGAAGTCAAAATTGGAAATTGCGGAAAGCTCCTAACTTGAAGGAAGGTGGTCAAAAGCTTAAAAGAGAGGCAAGCAGGAACTACATGTCAAGGCATAATCAAAGGCGGCATTTATGAATGAATGAATTAATTATATATATATATATATATTTTCATTAATTGAAGGAAAGAGGGAAGTGGTAAGTAATTGATGATTGGTAATTTGGAATTAGGCAGTGTTGTTGAAGTTAGGATAATATTAATGGTGTTTAAAGCAGCAATTAAGTAATAATAAAGTCTTGTTAGCGAAGAATGTTCGTCAATTTAATTAATCTCCATTTTTTTTTTGTTTTCGTATTTCCACACACAACAACGCCCAAGAGAAAATGCGCTATGACCCATGTGTGTATGTATATACATATAACATAACACAATGTTTTTCGATATTTATTTATAAAAGATGTAAATATATGATGGAATAAATACATCATATTGTCATAAGCAGGATGTTAGTGGGCCTGGCCTGAAAGAGTGTGAAGAAGAGCTGAAAAGTATAGAAAATGAAAGACCCATGTATCAAATTGCAGGTCGAAGATTCCTATTAAATTCTCTCTATGCAATACATACCACTTACTGATCACAAAAATGACGTTTGCAACAGCTTCCATTTTGAAATGGCGAAACTGCCCCCACTCATTCCTTTTGGCGTTTTCTTTGTTGCTGCATGGTTAATAAATTTAATAATAAGAGTAAATATAAAATTGTTTGATTTGCTAAACGCAGTCGTATAGGGTGACCGCCCTCAACTTCCAGAGTACGTTAAAATGGTAATATGAATTTCAGGAATCAAACCGTACGGATAAGAAAGAATCTAAGACAGACACTTCACTCCAAAGCGTCCTTAATTAGTTTCTACTTAAAAAAGAAAGTGTCCTAATTACGGGGATTAAATTGAGGCAGACGCGGTGGTTGGTGTAAAGACATTAATATCCTTTTATCACTCTCAACAACTCTACGCTCTTGTCCTTTATAATCCACATCGTATGCCGTAATTCGGATTGATCACATGTGATATTTTCATCTTCACGCATTTGGGACGGAAATGGGCTCCACACTGGGTCCCAACTGTAATACAATCTTGCCCTTTCGATTCATGGACCATAGAGCTAAAGTCTACCCACTATACGGTAGAGTCACCACCGCAGGATCATTTCCTCCCAAACATACACGCACAGAGGAAGAAAAAAAAAAAGGAAAGAAATATTGAAATATTCACTCAGTACAGAGACAAAAGAAAAAAAGGAAAGACGCGTCGTGCCAGGCTGGCTCTGTCCACCATTGCTGGGTCCCACACTTGACCCATAATAAAAAGAGAACAAATCACATTGAATTTACAAATTTAACCTTCTCTCTTCCCTCTTATTCTTCTTCTTCTTCTTCTTCTTCTAACCAACACCGACACACACACCGCCACTATGCCACCAACGTATCGCAGTCTGTTTGTTGTGCTTCTATTCTTGATCACTAATGGCAGCTCCACCGACCTCCCTTTTTTCAGAGAAGCGCCGGCATTTCGAAACGGCCGAGAATGCTCCAAACCCAGATGGTCCTCGGCCGACAAGAAATCTCATTCCCACCCTTCAATCATCCACATAGCCATGACACTCGACACCGTCTATCTTCGAGGCTCCGTCGCCGGCGTGCTTTCCGTTCTCCAGCACGCTTCTTGTCCCGAGAATGTTGTGTTCCATTTCATCGCTACCCAACGCCGTAGCCCAGAGCTGCGTCGTATCATTTCCACTACCTTCCCTTACCTCGACTTCCATCTTTACCTCTTCGATCCCAACCTCGTCAAGGGCAAGATCTCCTCCTCCATACGCAGAGCTCTCGATCAGCCATTGAACTATGCCAGGATCTACCTCGCCGATCTCTTGCCCGCCACCGTTCGTCGCATTATCTACTTCGATTCCGATCTCGTCGTAGTAGATGACGTGGCGAAGCTGTGGAGTATCAACCTGGGTACACATGTCCTGGGTGCTCCCGAGTACTGCCACGCCAACTTCACCAACTACTTCACTCCTAAATTCTGGTCGAACGCGGCTTTTGCGGCCTCCTTTAAGGGGAGGAGGCCGTGTTATTTTAACACGGGGGTGATGGTGATAGATTTGGGGAAGTGGAGAGAAGGGAGATACACGGAGAAACTGGAGTACTGGATGAGGATTCAAAAGAGGATCAGGATTTACGAGCTGGGATCGCTGCCTCCGTTTCTTCTGGTATTCGCCGGCGATGTTGAGAGGGTGGAACACAGGTGGAACCAGCACGGTCTCGGTGGGGATAACCTGGAAGGGCGGTGCAGAGATCTGCACCCAGGACCCGTGAGCTTGCTTCACTGGAGCGGAAAGGGGAAGCCATGGCTGAGGATCGACTCCAAGAAACCGTGCCCGTTAGATTCCTTGTGGGCCCCATACGATCTCTACCGACACCCTTCTCTGTTTTCGGATGGCTGATGAGTCGAGAGAGTCCATCGCGATTCCTAGAGGTCCTATCTCCGACGGAACCGAGAAACAATAGAAACGCGCCGGAGGAAGACGAAGAGGATAGAGGCGGAAAGGAAGAGTCGGGGGAGCTGTGATGTGAACTGTTATGGCAAGGAAGGGGGGGAAAGGAAAGTGACGGTGGATGACAGTTACAATGAAGTATGATTGACGGCTGTGATTGCGGATGACCGCGTTTTGAAATATGATTGGTTGCATGGGTAAAGATGTTCCGGATTGGAATAAAAAGTATGGATGAGAGTAGGTGGTGGTAATTGAAGAATTTGAAAATCTCCAGAAAAAGGTGGTATTATTATTACACACAGTAAAAAGTAGACGGTATGGTGGCACGTGGCCAGATGTTTCCCACTTTATTCAATTCTTAATTTGGGTTGTCTCCAGATCACATTTCATAGAATCTAGATAGTGTGACACAGTGTAAAATGTACAGATGGATTTGTACGTACATGAATCTGTATGTCTTACGTATTACATTAAATTTATTACTTTATTTCCTGTAAAAATTGAAAGAAAGAAAAAGAAAACAAAGGTATAAGAATAGCCCATATATATTCTTTTATCTTTTCCTTATTGTTCGACATTTGGTTTCCAATAATTTTGAGGGACTATTTTAAGCCACCACAATATGAATTGGGTAAATTATAACAAGCCCATTATGGGTTTGATCCATGCTAAATTACAGGTATATGGGCTAGAGAACAGAAATGCACATCAACGAGCAGATAATATCGGAGCCTAGTCCACGTGGAGTGTGCCGACGTGTCATTTGTGGTGCATCTTGCTCTTATAATCCACTTTAAATAATTAAATATTAAAATAAAAATATATAAATTCGTCTCCGCAATAAATACCTGAAATAACTGTCACTGTTAAGACGAAAAAAAAAAAAAAGAATGAAAAATCAGACCAAAAAAAGAAATTAGTGGTGTAGATTTGAAGCTGGTTGGAGTGAAGAATTTGTATGTGCTGACTTAACTTCCTTCTTCCCCCGAACTGTAAGCCCTTCTTCTGTACAGGAAGATGGCAACTATTGCCCCGGGAGGCGCTAATATAGCACTAATCAATGCCCACACGCACAAGTCAAAACCCCTATCATGTCCATTTCTTGGCAAGAAACTCAAGCAAAAACCCTCTTCAAACGCCGCCATCTCCAAACCCGCAATTCCCTCTTTCAAAGCTGAATTGATCGAGGCAGTTCGACATCTTTTTGTAGGTGTGGGAGTCGGTTTGCCGTGTACAGTCATGGAGTGCGGCGATATTATTTACAGGAGCACTTTGCCCAAGTCTAGTGGGTTAACACTCACAGCCCCTGGTGCTGCCTTGGCTCTTGGTGCTCTCTCTTATCTCTGGGCCACTCCTGGTGTTGCTCCTGGCTTTTTTGATATGTTTGTTCTTGCTTTTGTCGAGAGGCTGTTTAGGCCCACTTATAGGAAGGTCAGTCATTTGCGCCTTTTGAATTTTTAACATTTCCCCCTCTTTTCCTTCAAGACTATATTGCTTTTTGGGGTTATTAGGTCTGTTTTGTGGTAACTGGACAGGATGATATTGCTCTGGGGAAGAAGTTGGGTGAAGGATCGTTTGGTGCGGTTTATAGAGCTTCGCTGACTAGGAAGCCTTCTTCAAAGGTATACGGTGTTTCATGAAATTGGACGATAATTTCTTTTTTTGGTCTTTTTATATTTTTTCTTTTCAATCCCAGTTATATTAGTGGTTTCAGGTATAACTTGGGGTAATTTGAATTACAAATTTTAATCTCAAGTCTAGAAATCAATTTACTACTCTCTTGGAAAATTGTTCACTGATTGGATTTTGTCCGCTCTGTTGCTTAAGCACTTTAGTTCTCTTGGTTGTAGTAGAAAATCTCCTTTATTTTCTGAAACCTTGTTAATGAATCAAAATGTATTTTCTTCTTTTCTTTTTGGTAGAAGAATCAACATAGTATGTTAACATATGTTTTTGTTTTTACTAGAAAGAGGGTGACTTGGTGTTGAAAAAGGCTACTGAATATGGTGCTGTCGAAATCTGGATGAATGAGCGTGTTCGAAGAGCTTGTGCAAACAGTTGTGCTGACTTCCTGTACGGCTTTCTTGAGGTCTTACTCCTATTATGATTACTACAATATGAACTAAGGATATCTTTATCTCAAGAAATTTACAATATGAACTATGGATATCTTTATCTCAAGAAATTAAGTGATTTTGTTTATTTTGGTGTTAAGATATGAAAATTTTAGTGTAATTTATTATTTATCTTGTGATTTCAATTTCTGTCATGAAACTAATTGCAGAGTTCTTCAAAGAAAGGAGTTGAATATTGGCTTCTATGGCGATATGAAGGGGAAGCCACCCTTGCAGATCTAATGCAGAGCAAAGAGTTCCCCTATAATGTTGGTATTTCTTCTCTGCAGCATTTTGCAATCCTATAACTTACTGCAGCTAGAATTTTATGAATTCCAGTTATCCTGGATTCACCCTTAAAATATTCATACTAAATTCACGATTTTTACATTTCCAGATTTCTCTTACCCTGCATGTTTTGGCCTTTCCCTTATTTAGTTGTTGCATAGCAGTAAATCATTGCATAGCATAAATTGTCTGTGATGATGATTAGTTTTAATGGACGGAAATTAGATTCCAATATTTGAATTTGTACTGAATCACTATCTTATCCATTTACCTTCACATATGGATAACGTGTAACACATTTTTTAACTGGTGTCTAGAAAGATATGAGGAGGTGCTTGTGCTTGAAATTTGTTATGGCCATTGATGTTTGGCCACAGACTAGGCCACCAAAAACCGATTGGTGATTATAAGAAGGGTTTTTATTAGACTGCAGCTCATATAGGGTCTTAACGTGTAGAGCTTCTGATGGTGTTTGGTTAATAAAGTAAGTTGCTGTGAAAACATAATCGCTTGGAATTTAAAGGGAATGTGTGCTTATAAAGTAGTGTTTGAGGAAGTTTTAAGAGATAACAATGCTTCTGCTGAACCACACTGGTATCTTGGGGTGTGTAAACATAGCTTCTCTGGTGTGCAGCACTTTAGATTGAAATAGTTTTGCTATTAAGAAAGATCTAGGTAATTATTTTTACTTGCTATCTTTATTTATTTAGCTTATTTAGTAGTTTTTAAGTTAGGAGAAACTTGTTATTTGGGTGGATTTTAACTTATATAAAAAGTTTGGTTCCTTGTCGTACCTGTTCTAGTATGAAACAGAAGTTTGTAGAAGAAGGGTACCTGTTCTAGTATGAAAACAGAAGTTTGTAGAAGAAGACTCCATTTCACGGTCAACTATGGTAAAAATCACTTGGTTGACGAAGATGGCCTCTGCTGGTAATTGTTATTGTTCTGAGTAGAAGGCAAAGAGTATTCTTGTAACATAGCCTTTTTCTTCCTGCACCAAGGTTCAGTGTGGCCCTTATGACCACAGAAATCACACTGTCAAGTACTAGTGGCATTAGGGGTGTTACCTTGGTAGGATGAAGGCTGGTATCGGTAGCCTCGGACATGGAAGATTGACTATGTGATGGCAGCTGTTTATGACTATTGATGTTGTGGTGATGGTCTTCCTATTTTATCAGTAGCTTACGGTTGTTGGTGAATTTGACTTCTCAAAGAGGAGAAAGAATCAAGCCCCAACAGGAATTGTAAAAGCTGATCTTTTTGTTGGAGTTGATGGAGTATGTTTGCCATTTCACATATGCACCCACGGGTAGAATTGTAAGTTGAGAGTTCATCCCTTGGGGCTTAGAGATTAGTGTAATACAAGATGATTGAAGTGTTGTTTATTGATGATTGGAGATGGCCCATTGTATCACATAAAGGCGGGCATATTTTGATGGGAGAAATGCTCTTTCAGGTTTGCCAGATGTCAGCAGCATTTGCATGAAGAAATTTCCTTGGAAATATCTTTTGTGACAGCATTAAGGAGTCAGGAAAGAACCATGATGTTATAGCCATTCCAGAGATAAAATTTGGAGTCAGCAGGAGGTTTCATGATTCCCCTATTGAGGAAGCCAGGCTAACCTTTTGGTTCAAAAGCCATGGTGATAGCACGCTTCTATGTAGAGTAGTTGTTACATCTAGAGGTTAGCAACCAAAGTGATCCAATGTTGTTGAAATGATGAAGGTAGAATGGGGAAGAAACATCATTCTCATAAATCCAATTTTGAGAATTGCTGTGGGTGTTAAAAGCATGATCCATGATCCGAAATAGAGAACAAAAAAAAGAAGAACGAGGAATAACCATTCTAGAACGAGAATTTGGTCAATTCACTTTTCTGAGTTTTTTTCTTTATTTCATCATAGGTAAGGTAAAGTGCTTTCTTTTAAGAATGCATCTGGTCTCATCTTTCTTTCATTTGTTAACCCACCTTTTTCTGAAAGGGATTGTTGTAATTCTGGTTTTTTACTAATTGGAATGGCTCAACAAATGGATTCTATTACTGCTCGATATCATAATAAAGTATTTGAGACAGCGCAAAAAATGCTGTAGTTTATTGTTGAAGCTAGTAGAACTATATTATATATAACGGCTAATCTGATAGAACAGAGATGATACAAGTGTAAAAATGTAGTGCAAATTTATACACTAAAATATAGGTGTGGATAAATACAAGTGCAACAGAACATATTGGATATTGAAAATGGGACTAACCCTTGTGACGAAGCACAACTTCGATCTCAGTTTTGGACGTAGGAATGTCAGTATGCTGTTTACTTGATTACCAGACTTCAACTCCAATATTGTAATCAAAATCACCTTTCAGGTTTTGTTCCAACAGACCCCAAAACTAAGAAAAGTCGGACATATTTGGTTATGTCTATTATCAGTTGATCAAGTCAGAGTCTAAAGACAAACTCCAGCCTGAATCTATTCTTTTCATTTTCATTGGATCCTCTCAAAATCAAAGTACTTATCGCTTCTATAATACTTATTTTTGTTGTCTCGTTGTGTCTGGACATATTGTATTTGATGAAACAAAAATCCCAGATATTCATGAGCCTTCCTCTATTATGACACTGCCTTCTGCAGTATCTGTTGCCTTTCCTAGACTCGTCATTGTTTCCCCTGCCATTCAGATATCATCAGCTTCTATGGAAGTGTAGCTATCGTCCCCCTGCACAACCAATATAACCAGTAACTTATCAAGTTATATTCGCAGTTCTCTACTTTTTGTCTTTTCTCCAGTTAAAATTGCTAAAAATCATGCTCCTCCAAACTAAAACTGCAAACTCGAACCCATCCCATGATTACCATATTCAGAACAACATTTTCAATCATGAGAAAACCTGTCACGACAAAACAGCTAACTTCGAAGACGGTTGAAACATGTGTTTGTCAGGCCTCAAGAGATCCTAGATGGTGAACAATCGTGGCAGACGAAACGAATGCAGTAATAAAAATGGAATTTGGGAGTTTAGTGCCACTGTCAGTGTAGAACATTTTTGCTCAAAGTGGGTGTTCCGAATCAACACTTGATGGTTGAACCTCTTAATAGAAATTTCAACAACGGCTTAGCCTTTGGCATCTTTAGTCTGATCGTGACCAATAAGAGAATTAGACTAGTAAGTCCATTGTAACTTGAAGTAGCTGGCAGTTGCATAAAATAGACATGAACAATGCATTATTGCATGACACCTTTGTTGAAGAACTGTACATGAAACAACCTCCTGGTTTCCTTGACAAAATCCCATCTTAATCATTTTTGCTAACTTCACAAACTGTTATATGACCTAAAACAGGCCCAAGGAGCTAGATATAACTCCTTGAGAACCTTCGTGTAGGATTATGAATTTTCTCAGGCCATCTCGGACTCCTTGCTTTTTGTTTACGAGAAGGATAAAATGTTTCACATAATTGATATATTTATAACTTGATCCTCATAGGAAACGAAGAGGGTGAACTAAACCTGTTTATGGTTGTTTTTGGCTCGAAGTATCTGTGAAAGAACTCAGCTAGTTAAATTATTTCCTTGGTATTGAAGTTATTCCTAAATCATCAGGTCTGTTTTTGTCTCAAGTCTCATTGTAAGTACATTAACAACCTACTCAGGAGGAAGATGTTGAATGTCAAAGAGGTTGCCGCTTTGATGTTGACCTCAAACATTTTATTTTTGCATGATAATAGTGCCTCAATCGGTGATGCAGACCACATGAGCATTTTTGGCACTTTCTAGTGTTTATCAATCACCGAGCTTGATATTCGTTTCTTGGTCAATCTCTATCATTTCATGAAGAAAATGAAAAGATTGCACTGTCATGCTAGTAAACACGCTCCATTATTTAAAAGATACAACTCCTTTTTAATAGTTTGATGTGTATCCTATTGAAAATTACAACTATATATACATACACACAAATTTCTTGGACGAAAAAAAAAAATAATTAATTACAATTAATTACAAAGGGTTTGTAATTTATCCTTATTCCCTGTAACCTAATGTAATATCTCTTTGACACTCTCACTCATGTTGGAGAATAGATGTTATCTATCCTTAACTTACCAATAAGAGTTTGGAATACTAGATTGGTTATGCTTTTGGTTAACATATCTGCTATGGGATACATATTAGATTGCTATCAAGTTTTTTTTTAACAAAATCTCTTGATCTCAATGGGTTTGATCTAGTCATATTGCACTATATTGTGAGCAATACTTATAATCAACTTGTTGTTATAGTATAGGTGCATAGAGTTTTCCCACTTGATTATAAAATATTCCAAAATTCTTTTTATCTATAATAGTTCACATATTTCTTGTGCCACCATTCAGAATTCTGATTTTGTACTTGATCTCACGATTATATTTTGTTTTTTATTTTTCCAAGTGATTAGGTTGCTCTCAAGGAAGGTACAGTAATCAATAATAGATATTCTGTTTACAACTAATCTTGCATAATCTTGTATCAGTATAACGTTTTTGGAGTAAATTGTCATTTTTTCTGAACATATTTCATCTCTCTAGTGAATCTTTTAGGTATCGCAATATTATGTATACTGCTTGTAGGTGCACTTCCTTCAGATTGTGCATGAATTGACTTATAACATTTATTTTTATGTAATGTCTATTCTTGTGTGGGATAGGTAGATCAATTTTTTAACTAGTTTTTGATATATTTCCTTATTTATTAACATATCTTCTTATGCTATTTTTAATTGTGATTAGGATTAATGATAGTAGTTGGTTTGCATGTTAACTTAATAATGTTTCTTAACAAGTAATGAATTTATTTATGTTGAGAAATAAAATTCACATATTTAGAGCGGGTAATTTCAATTTCTAAAAAATACTTTAGCTTGTTTAGTTATTTGATTTTGAATTTTTTTTTGTCAGACATTATTTTAGTGTTAGTTTGTTTATTCTTATTATTTTCTGTTGCTACAATACCATCAATGTATGCTAGAAGAGCTGTAACTCCCCCTGTCTCTTAGTGTTTGATTAACAGTGTGATCTATTTGAGTCTGCTTGAATTCTAGATCTATCATCACCCTTGTGAACTTGTTAAACCACGTCTTTGATGATTGTTTAAGTTTATATCGTGCATTCTTTAGTTTAGCATATCTTATTCTCTCATGCTTCTCCATCAAAACATGGAAGAATATCCATATACATTTATTTTTCTAAATCTCTATATAGAAAGACATTTCGTACATCAAAATGTTATAATTACTAGTCAAAGTAGACAACTAATGAAAACAAAATTCGCCAATATTCATTTTGGTTACTAGTGCGAATGTCTTTTGGTAGTCTATCTTATATGTTTGTGTATAGTCTTCTGCCATCAGTCTAGTTTTATATCTTTTGATTGTTCATTTGCCTTATATTTGATTGAAAAAACTTATTTGTATTCCACTGATTTCTTACATTTGGATAGATTTATTATTTCCTTATTCTAGTTCTTTACAAGTGTCTTCATCTCCATACTCATAATATTTTTTATTTTTTATAGGACAGTACCACATATATTGTATTAAGGATAAATTCATTATTTAAACTTTGGAGAAAATGATTACGGATTGATGAACATTTATCGAATTATACAAATTGTGAGATAGAATACAGATGATGTTTAGTGCATTCCTTTATACCTTTACGAAGTACAATAGATATATCATTATCAGAGAACTATATAAGTTTTCTAGAACTTACCTTAGTTCCAGGAACAAGGACGAATTCTTGGATTAGTTTTGGTTCAGTACTTGACATCTTTCTCCTTACATACACATGAGAAAACCTAGGACTTAGTATAATCTCTTAAGAGAATGAATTTTTGAAGGTTTTCTTGTGGTGGTGAGTTTTCTAATGTGTTTTGAACATTCTTTTATGGTGATAATTTTTAAGTGTATGATAATGGTGGTACATTAAAATCCTTTAGAAATTTTGCGTTCTTATTTTTAATATAGATTCTCCTTAAAGATAAATTCAGGTGAAGTAAAATTATTATTCAACAAATATATGTCTACAAACACACAAAATTTTTGACTTAGCAGATAATAACATTTCTATTCCTTTTGAAAAGATGAGAATGTCACAATACACATTTTAGGTCTCGGGGTCAAGTTTGTCTCTTTGGTGGGAATGAATATGAATAAAGATAACATGTCAAATATTTGAGGGACTAGAGGCACTTACTGCTGAGTAGAACTATTTAAGTATTTTAAGAGAACTTTTAAAGTTAAGAACACTTAGAGGCAGATGATTAATAATGCAACTGGCAGTAAGAACAACTTCTCCACAATATTGTTTGGAAAAAAAAAAAGGTTATGGTAGGGGTTAAAAGGTAACTATTCTTGCGTTCCTCTATTCCGTTTTGTTGTGGAGTGTGGATGCAAAATGATTCATGAAGAAACCATTCCTAATCAAAGAATGATGAAAATGTATAATTGAAAAAATCTTTGGCATTATCGAAGGATGCAACGCGCAACTCTGTGACTGCACTTGGGGAGTTTCTGCATGGCAGAGAGGAATGCAGAGGGAAGTCACTATGGCAAAGGGATGGTCCTCGATTGAATGCACGCTGAGGAGTTTTGGCGGCAGCGATGAAGGCCAGTTTGGCTGCTATTGGTAGCTGGTGGTGGTGGCTAGCGACTGGTTTATAGTGGCCAGCTATGAAGGCTGACCTAACCGTTTTGGAGTTTTTCTTGTTTATCTCGCAATGAATACCAAGTAGGGTTCGTAATTGAGGATGAAGTTTTTTTAATATAGACTCTGATAATATGTTAAGAATGTTTTGATGTGTATTTTATTGGATATTACACCGTTATATATGCAGGTTTACACGGAGAAGAAAATACACAATTAATCACAATTAATTGCAAAGTATAAAATTTATCCTTATGTCCTTTAATCTAATTTACCATATCTTTAACACTCCTCATGACCTGCATTTTACCTGAAGCAAAGTCCCTAAAATGGCCTTACTAGTTTACTTGGATGTTGATCCGGTCTGCGACTGATGACTGCAGGTCTAATTCAGCTCATGTTATTTACATCAGTGGTAATCCTGTACCCTAGAATAAAAGTGAACAAAAAATCTGTTAACCTATTCTCAACTTAAGCTGATTATTGCTTAGTTGCCTCTGTTGCCTCTGAGCTTGCGTGGATTCAAAACTTCTTGATGATACCTTCTGCTTTTCCCTCTCAGTCTCTGATAATTTACTGTTGGAACGTGGGTGCCACATATCAGTCACATTCTCTGAAAATCTACCAATCTGGTTCTTCTCTTCAAATGAAGCATATATCGATTTACTTCCAGTTTGTAAGTGATGAAGTTATGAGAGGATAACAACAAGTGCATAAATATTACTAGTTTACTGCTCATTATCAACTATTTGATGTTCCCGTCAAACCATCGCAGAAACTGTGGTATTTAGAAATTGAAATCCAAGCTTGCCATCTATGATGGAGCCCATTCTGTGGAGGTGTGAGAGAGGGAAATCAAATCAAACATTTGAATTTGTAGGTAATCTTTACCGAATCCTTTTACCTTCAAATATTATAGTAACATATAATACCAACCTGTTGTGATTGAAATGTGTACGAAAGCACTTTCATGGTTGCAAGGTGGGAGTTAGAATATTTTGATTAGTGGGTTCAATGTAGGACAGAAAAATGGCGACCAACAGGGTCAAGATTATCAGAACTATTATGAGGTCCAAAAATCTTGCATTATGATCAACAATGGCAAAATTATCATTTATTGCAACTAATGGGGTAAAAAAAAAACTATGAAGTTAAAATCGTTTATTATTAAAAATTATATATGGTATTCTATTTTTTAAAATCATATCTAGTCAATCGCCCACTTGATTAGCAGAAGATTACATATATAGGTGCTCCCTGTCTTAACCATTTGGTTTGATTCTTACAGATAGACAATGTTCAAGAAGTGTAATTTTGTGTGCACTATGTTTCTTTATCGAGACAGTAGACCTGTGCTCATTTTCACTTTTATAACTGCGAGCAGCTTGTTTTTGTTTGTTATAGAACTTATTCTTGCATAAAATGTCAGGTAGAAACCATGATTCTTGGAGAGATCCAAGATTTTCCGAAGGGGTTGGAAAGGGAAAATAGAATCATTCAAACTGTCATGAGACAACTCTTGTTTGCATTAGATGGGCTTCACTCGACAGGGATCGTACATCGAGACATCAAGCCACAAAACATTATTTTTTCCGAAGGTGAATAGCAGATGTTATATTAATGCTGATAGCTTTTGTCAGTTCAACTTATAAACTACATAACCTCTTGTTTTTTGATGTAAAACTTGAGCAGACTCCCGTACTTTCAAAATCATTGATCTTGGAGCTGCAGCAGATTTAAGAGTGGGCATTAACTATATTCCAAAGGAATTTCTTTTGGATCCAAGGTATTGTTTCTCCCATTGTGTTACATAGGTCACTTGTTAACATATTAAAGAAGGAACTAGTATATGTTTGTGTTAGGAGCCTTTGACATGCACTCCAGTGATAGTTTAGGTTGTGAGAGTTAGAATGAGAGAAAGAAGAGAATAGTGAGGGAGATAAAAGAAGAAGGAGAGAATGAGAAGAATAGAGTGGAAGAAGAGAGAAATTCATCAAGAGCTGCTGAATTTAGATAAATTTTCGGACAATCATTCATCATGCCCGAGAATCAGTTTAAAATAGCTAAATATTCCTCTACCTAGACCTGGTAAGAAAAAAATCTAAATTTAACAAAATGGTTATAACAATGCTATGTAATGCTAATATCACAATGAAGGGGCTGTTTCATTTCAGCTCAAAATCTATTTCAGAAACTTTTATCCTAGTAAAGTTATGCTGAATGTAAGGAATTGTTGTCAGCAATGTTCTGCAAATAAATAGCTCACTTTATCAAGAGACTTCTCATTAATTGAGGTATTGCTTGAGTTCAATCACAACTAGCACCTAAATAACTTTCTTTGTTGTGTTTTTTATTTCCTTTATGTCTATGGTTTTCCTCCCTTTGTTTGGGAGTGGTATCAAATGAGTGAAAAAGAAAACATCAACCATTTTCCTTTTCTTTGTTTAGGAGTTTTTCCTAGAAGAAGAAAAAGAAATGGTGGTATGGTTTTTAACTGTCCATTTTCCTTCATCTAGGCATGCTCTCTTTTTCTCCAATTTAGACTAAAATGAAGAGAAAGAGGGCCTAAAATATTAGAAAGACAAAGTTCCTTACAAATTGTTCTCATTCTTGGCAGAGCTACTAAGCGCCATGCATAATTACTAACATGTTTTTCTTGATGTTTTTTTTTCCCCAAGAAATTATGAGCTAAGGCCATGACTTGGGTTAGGACAGCTGAGCCTATGATCGACCCTCGGGCTAAGCCGAGCCTAGAATTGTATCATGAGACTGGATGAGCCAGGCTGGTAACATACTTTTGGATAGAACTAGATTCAGCACTGTGCTTCCAGTTGGCTTGAGGTCTTAACCTATCCAAGCCATGGTTCAGATTATGCTTCGTGATGGGGGCCTAGGACCATGCACTGGGACAGGTTATGCCCTGGGTCTGGTTCATGATCATGCTTCAAGATAGGTGGTGTCCCAGGCTAGGCCTGCGACTATGCCCCAAGTTGATTATATTTGTTTTCTTCTATATTTTTTAGATACTATTTTTCTTAAACTTTTTTTTTCTTTCCCAAACAAAAAGAGGAAAAATTCGGGACATCTCTTGGCTTTTAGCTTGCAACTCTCAAATATACAGAATGGTATCCAAATTTTAGTTTGATGCAGATGATATAACCTGATATGATGGAATCTATTTTATATGATCTTCATCATGCTTTTCTTTTTGATTCTCTTCTCTGCAGGTATGCTGCACCAGAGCAATACATCATGAGTACACAAACTCCATCTGCACCTTCAGCTCCAGTGGCGACTGCACTTTCCCCAGTTCTCTGGCAGGTTCGGTCTTACTAGTAAGCTTAGGAGGTTGAGTACTGTTATGCTAACTTCTTTTCTAATTGAGAACATAAATCCCTTTTTGTTGGTTCCCGTGTTGTTCCCAAACAGATGAATCTGCCAGATAGATTTGACATCTATAGTGCTGGTCTCATCTTTCTACAAATGGTAAGTAAGAAACTGCTAAGCATTCTGGCTTGGCACAATTGTCAGCTTCATCATAATACGTTGCATATGGATATTCTAAAGTGGGGAAAAGGTTTTGTGAAACTTATTTGATATCCACACTTAATTTAACTTGCATTGTTCTAGTTCAACATGAAATTCTATATGAAATTAATTTTTATTACAGTGGAGAAAATTCCACAATTTTTAAATTTATTCCAACCATAACTTTAGTTCTATAGGCTTGAGTTAGACTAAATTTCTGGGTGCGGATTGGGGAGAATTTGATATGTTTAGTCTATGCAAAGGAGGAAACAGAATAGTGGATAAAAAATATTGCCGAGGAATTTCACAAATTCGGGCATACTATGAAATTCAGCGAAATACTCTATGTTACAGAGATTTTATTTTGCTTTAGGTTCGCCACAAATTGTACTAATGTTGGGCCAACATATAAAACGAAAGGACAAAATGACTTTGATCAAAACGTGCCTAAAAATTTCAAGTTTTCATCTTCGGTATCTTTGCTCATTTTTCAATTCTGAATCAAAATATAAAGTTGGTTCTGAAAGCTTTGAGAAGAAAAAGAAATTTCAAAGTTTATTTTGATGCTGGAAGCTCTGAAATGCATCCGATCTTTTCCAAGATAAAATGAAATCTCGTGCCAAAGTGATGCCATACAACTGCACTTGTAACTTTGAGATGATAACACATCCTACTTAAGCTATATATCTACTATATGTTATACAATGGAATATACCCAACTTGATACGTTTCTCTTCCTGCAGGCATTCCCTTCTTTACGCACTGACAGCAGCCTCATACAGTTCAACCGCCAACTCAAGAGGTGCAACTATGACTTAAACGCATGGAGGAAAGGTGTAGAGCTCCGCCCTGAATTTCGAAGGGGTTTCGATCTCTTGGATTTAGATGGAGGAAAAGGATGGGAACTCCTGACATCAATGGTTCGATTCAAAGCACGACAGAGAATCAGTGCAAAGACAGCTTTGGCCCATCCCTATTTTGACAGGGAAGGATTATTAGCATTGTCTTTCATGCAGAGCCTGAGACTGCAGTTCTTTCGAGCTACACAACAGGATTATAGTGAAGCTGCCAAGTGGGTAATTCAGCTGATGGCAAAGTCTGGGACAACGAAGGACGGTGGTTTTACGGAAGCTCAACTTCAGGAGCTTAGAGTCTGTCTCTTGCCCGAGTAGTTATAATTCTTTCCAAGTACTATTATTATATATATGATCATCAATGGTCTAGTTCTCCTCGTTTTTTCAGGAGATAGAACCCAAGAAGAAGGCAAGTGTGCAGAGAAATGCACTGGCTTCAGCTCTTAGACTTCAGAGGAAGATTTTAAGGACATTAAATGAGAGTATGGATGAGCTTAATAGACGCAGAAGGAGCTTATGGTGGAGCAGGTGGATCCCAAAGCAGGAGTAAAAGTATGATTAACATTTGTACATGATTTTTTTTTTAAAAGTTTTTGTGTAGATTTAATATTAATATTGATTAGCACATGACAACTTTACTGAAATAGAGTATATAATGATCACTTTTGAGGATGATAAAAGAGAATTCCTGGAATCTTACTGAAACATACCTGGAATCTGTGGAATGCACGTGTAAGTTCTATGATGAAATAAAATTCTACAGTAATGGATTGAATATGAAGGCTCAAACTTTGTCTAACCTTCCTTGTGGTTTCCTTGATCATCCTTTAATAAGGTTGTACTGCTTATCTGTTAATAGCATTTAAAATTGTTGCTTTTGTTTCCAGGACAGTTGAATTATAAAAGCAAATTAAGAAACAGCAAAGAACTTAGAGAAGTTTTCTTGTAGTCCATGGTGCATGTGGCATACACAAAGCTTTTATTATTTTGATTATGATTCATTAAGAAAATTTATTAAGAAACTACAGAACACGAATTAATAAGGAATTTTAAATGAAATACAGATAAATATATTCTAATTTTTTTAATTAATTTTAACATAATTAAAAGATATATTTTTAGTTTTGCTTGAAATTGTATACGAACATAATTTTTATATTTCTAAAAATTTTTTCTCTTAAAATTAACTCTCTGTATTTTTCAGTGGACTGTACAAAAGAAGAAATTATTTTGTTTAAATTATAATTAACATGTCTTTAGTATAATTGATAATTATAAGATGACAACATTGTTTAATTAAACGTGAGGAATCCCGTAGGAAATTAAATGGTAAACCCTAATATTTAATTTTTAACAGAGTTGGCAGTAAATGATCTTCCTGGATACATGGAGTGATAGAGATCTGAAGTTGATGCTTCAATTGAAAGAAGGTTTGTAATTAAGCCCTACAACATTGATAGGCTGTAACTCACTAAACAGCTTCACATTAAGCAAACTCTGTCAAAAGCTGATCCCTTTTACGTATTTTTGAAGACAATTCCTGATGCTAATGCTAAATTAATCTCTAATCAAATCTTACATATATATATATATATATATATATATGTATCCCCGACCAAAGGAAGCTTTGTTACCTCATGGGTATTTTTTCTTTTTTGAAAGATAAGTCATTAAATTAGGTAAAAGTGATATGAAGGAGTAGAGTGAGTGAGCATATGGTGATGGGTTAAGTAATAAAGTATGAAGGGTTATTAGCTGTGAGTTTTAATTCTTGTTAAGCGTACAAGAGACAATGGTGTTGTGAATCACGAGAACTTCACGTGCAACTCTGACCTCCTCCTTCTCATTATATTATATTCTTAATTTATTGTAGCCTAAATTCTAAATTTTACCATTCAAAAGCAGTGAATTACAAAAAAAGAAAAAACCCCAAGTTCTTATATTAAAAAACCTTAAATCACAGTGGGTGAATAGAAAATTCACTCTGGTTCTTTCAAATATTCTAAGCTCCCGGCCTCTTCAGTTTTGGTTACCGTGCATTTTATTTTTTTATAGCTTAATTATGCTTAACCTCCACCCTCTGTGTATTTGTACATATACGCATGTATCTATATATATATATATATATATGTATAACTTGAAAAGCTGTTCAAAGTTAGAAAAGAATCGGGTTTACTGGAAGTTGGCGTCGTAAGTGAAATGGGAGAAACACGAGATCAAGCAAGTGGAGATGGTGGTGCCTTGCTTTGCTTTTACTTATTTATATTATTACTTTAATCAGCTGCATGGTCGGGTTTTGAGCTTTGCAGTTTGCTGTTAATTTATTATATATATTAATTTCTCTATCATTATTTATTAATTATGATTTTCAAGAAACCCTTATGTGTACATATACATATATGTGTGTGTGTGCGTGTGCGTGTGCGTGTGCGTGTATTATATGTTGCATATAGAGGAATTAATATAAATATATAATTTGCATGCTCTAATTGGCAACTCTTCGCATACGTTTAAGGGTAGTCTTAAATCCTAAGAATATGTTTTCAGAGATTTTCAACATTCAAATTTCAAAGTTAATTAGCAAACTGCATAATCTTATTTACTAAGAAAAGATTTATAATCGAAGAATATTGAGTTTTATTTACTGATCAGATTTATTTTAAAAATTAATCATAACAACTAAACTGGCCGGCGTAATTAGGAATCTTTAGATTAATATGTGATTTAAGTGGGTGCTCATAATTAATCACTCTTTTGTATAAATATTCCACCACTCTGTCAAATCAAAGCAATAAAAGAGCCAGCTGGTATGTGAAATTGAATTGAAATCTCCAACAACAACATATATTATCTCAACAATTACAATGTCGGTGAGATGATCTTATTTCTTATTTTTTGGTCTGCTGCCACATTAAAATTCACCACTAATACCAATTAGACCAGGGAATATTATTACGTGCCCAAAATTATTTCTCGGAATAATATCAACTTCCCAGGATTTGTAAAAGCTTCATAACCGGAAACAAAAAAAAAAAAAAAAAAAAATAAATAAATAAATTCAACCCAGTAGCCAATTTAATTTAAGCAAAGATACTTTGACATGTGGGTTTAAATCCTAAATTAAGTATATCAATATTATCATGCATGTTGGTTAATTTAGGTTTAAATTAATAACATAAATTATATATATATATATATATATATATATATATATATATATATATATATATATATTGTATGTGAAGAGATAATGTAGGCACAGACCAACTCAGCTCCAGATTGAGAGAAACTGAAAATGATAAAATTGTGCGATGCTGAGATTTTTTTAGGTCTCTTTCACAGACAGCCAAAGCCACGTAAACCCAATTGTCTTTAGTAGGCGTGTAGTCAACAAAACTCCAATTACTTTGTGATTATCTCATCGTGCAACTTAATTGGATTATATATTAATCATGCAATTACATTTCATGATATTAATTAACAATTAAATACAATTAAGTGAATGGATATGTATAGCCATGACCCCACAAGGAAAGGTGGTGAGTTATTGGAGTCAAAGAAAAAAGATAAGATGTGATCAGCTCATTAAACTGCCCAAAGAAAAAAAAGGTGGTTATTATGCATTCATATGTAAGACTCAACTCAGCAAGCTAATTAATTGACTTTTTGGATAATTGACAAGAGAATGTGTTAACTTTCTGCTTAAACAATCTTATTTATAATATTTTTTATACATAATTTTATTCATTCAATAATGCTGATGTATTTAAAAATAATCTTATTTATAATATTAACTGAACATAAATATTAATGGTTAAATAGTAGATAACACTCACATAGTTAAAATTTAGTTATAAATTAAATGTTAGATACCATATAACTATTTGATATGATAATCTAAAAACTCTTAAGTTTTCATAGTTATAAAGTCATAATATTAGTTATTGTGGAGATTCACTATTTTCGTAAGTTATAATTAGCTATTGAGGGATTACAGAAGGTCAAATTAATATCCATAGATTTTTTATTAGTCGTAGACGCTTAAAAGTGAAAGGCTCTTCAATTCTAATCACCCTTGTTTAATGTTTCTCTCATTTTCTCACTTTTTAAATCGTCATTCTCATATAAATTTGGGCATTAAGTGATTTCATGAGATAAAATTTAGAGTTTCTTAATATATACATCTTAATATATCTTCTTTAAATAAACATTATTTATCGTTAGTGAACATTATTTAACATAAGTAAACATTATTTTCATTTATTATCTCGAATCTAAATTTAACCTCATTAATTGATAAAATACACAAGAAAACAAAAAAAACATAACATTATGACTTGAAGAAACTCATGCATTGTTTAAAGAGATCATTGATGATATGATTGTGTAAGAAATTTGCCTAACTTAAGAGATGGATCTCTAGTTAGTAGAGTGAGGAATCAACCTCACTAAGAAACAAAACCCACAAAGAACACAATTTTCTTATTAGGGTGGTGGAAGAAAGAAATTCATATATTATGTCTCTATAAACACCAATTATTATGTATGAGAAAGCTTGTTCAACCTTTCATATAGTAAATTTAAGCAGACTTTGAAGAAAGAATGAACAAACTTTATATAAATAAAGTAGAAAGTACCAATAGAGGCAAATAAATAACTTGAGTACATAAGTTACTAATTATTAGTTGGTTGGATGATTTAGTATTTTTTTTTTCATTTTATATCAGTATACGAGTTTGAATTGTGATTCTGTATTTTTATTAACAAAATATTTAAAATTTCATTTAAAAAATTTAAAGACGAAGTTACTATGTTTAGAACGTTCATAATTTATACATTTTATACATATTTATGCTTTTATATTTAATTACTTACGATTCTTCAAAAATTACCTACAACAAAATATAATGAAAAAACACTAACACACACTTTTAATATAGTAATTATTAGGGTAAAAAAAAGAGTTGGATGAGTGTGTGATGATAAAAACATGATCACCTTATCATCAAATACAACGAAAATTGAAAGGCAACTCCGTAATAAATATTGCTACCTTATTGAAGTAATGGCCGACCCATTGTGCTAGTGGGTGATGCCTACAGAAGGTAAAGATATAGAAGCATGACATGGCAATAAATATGACTATTGAGTCTTCTTGGGTTTTGTTTGGCTTATTATTTAAACAAATTTGGGTATGGATTCCCAATTGGAGAGTGTGGGGTCCCTTATGACTGTGTCTGGTGGGTTGGGGGGCACTGCACGCTCTTTCATGCCCCATCGTTGCCTCTTTACTCGACCAACGTGAGCCTGGACCACACCCTCTTCTGACTATAAGAACCCATCCCATCCCACCCCCTTCCCTCTCCTCCAAAACCCAATCTCATCATTAACAACACAATCTCACTTCTAATTCTACTGCAACCAAACACAGTCTTAGTTTCATTCATTAAAATTCTCAGAGGAAGAAGATGAAGATGAACAGTGCCAGCATGGGTGGATCAAAGAGGAGACTTTCATCCAGCCGTGGCCTGGGAGGAGTCCTTAGAGAGCAAAGAGCCAGACTTTACATCATAAGAAGATGCGTCGTCATGCTTCTCTGCTGGCATGATTAGCCAATAATTTCCTCGTAGCTCGCTGCTCATGGTGGCTATGAGGATCTTTGAGCTCTTTTTTTTTTTTTTCTATATTTTTTTTCTTTTGGTGGAGTGTAAATATAGCTGCCTGCGGATCCGAAGAGAAAAAGAGTATTTGACCAATTTTTGTTAAGGGGTTGGTCTTTTACCATGGCCTAAACATGTAAAGTAGATATATATAAATATCATGAATTTATTTAGCAAATTCATTTATCATGTTAATTTTTTCCTCTCCTCTTCTGGGTAACTTTCATTTTTCTTTTCAAATTTAGCTACTTTGAGCTCTGGTTTGTTTGCTTTAGATCAATAATCTACGCTTCAGGCATATATGGTCTTACAAATTCAATTCCTGTGCATCAGGAGCTAAAAATTATACATGCTGTATGTACCAACCTGCAGATTTTACCTGTGTTTATTGAGATCTGTAGCCTTGTTCCCAGCTCAAAACAATCACTTCTGGTGTCGTCTTCATCATAGAAATATATATACATATACCCAGATTCTATATATGGTACCTGAATCATAAACTATAACTTAATTAATTACCATGAGATTTAGTTTAAGGCTGAACATGGGAGAAAGTAATTGATGCTTAATTTCCTTAGGGTTAATTAATTTTTGTGTTGCTTAGTTCCATGAAGAAGATTGTGGTTGATTATTAATTTCAAGGACTTCGTAATTAGTATATACTGCAAAACCAAACTGTTTTTAAGATTGATTGGAGTGAGAGTCGTGTAATGTTGCAGTCACGTGGGTTTGTCCTATGCCTAAGCCTTTCTTGACTGCGCCAAACCAAACCTATAGATTCCAAAAATTTTTAGACTATCAAGTTAGGAAGAGATCATATCACCAACTTAATAAATTCCGATATAGAAAAATGGAATTCATTCCGATACAATGTTACGATTTTTAACTGAAAAATATATATAATTAAGAAAAATTGTTTAGTTAAAATATAAACTAATCTGATTTTTGACCTATTACACTTTAAAAATTTAGTTATTATTATTTTTTTTTGTAAAGAAAAGAAAAAGGAAAACTTTAAACACTTTGTGGGTATTGTTGTTGAGATTGGATAATGTTATAGCACAAAAGATACCCTAATGGTATAATTACGTAAACAAAAGAGCCGACTTGAAAAAGGTTGTAAGTTGAGTGGTAGGTCGCACCCACTTTCATATTATACACATTCATGTAGGCCCATTAATCATAAGAACTTACAATTAGGTGCAACTTTATTCATACTATTCGTTTATTAATTTAATTCAATATTATTAATACGTTTTGTTAATTATCTTCGTCATCTCTATATGTTAATATATAATTATGTAAAATGTAAAAATAAATTGTTACTTGATAAGATAGTTTCATGTTTAACTTTTTCGTAACCTTCATTGATTTACCTTTATAAAGACTTTGATAAAAAATATGTGATGGTAGTCCATGTTTTTTGGGTCACCCTTTTGTTTGTCTATTATGTTGATTGATTAGAAGTTGTGATAATCATGGATTATGGTTTAATTATACAGAATAATGATCCAATTTTTGTGGGTCTTTATCATAAGCTTGGTTCTGATTTTGTTGTCTTGAACCAAACAACAAAGCCAAATATAAAATTAATCTCCTTGTAAACGTTGTCTTCCAAACAAGGTGTAAGAGGAACATCCAAACGGCCCCCATTCCACCTTTTGAATAAACTTTTAGCAGTTTGTAGGTTATAGGGTCAAAACCATGATTGAATTATTGGAGTTTGGATTCATAGCCGTGCGCCACGTGTACGGTCCCGATGGTCGTTACGTTGAAACCCATCTTTTCTTTTTTACGTTTTGTTGTTTTCCCTACGTGTGGGTGTGGCACTGTGACTGGCATTGAGGGAAGCGAGTTTTGTTGTGTGTGTGTGTGTGTGTGTGTGTGTCAGGTGCACAGAGTAGAATAAACCCAGAAGTTTTGGGACACGTGTCGGCAGATGAAGGCAGTAACTTTTATGTTTTGGTGTAACCCGTGGGGAGTGGTGTAAGTCGTGGGGTCACAGTTGTCAGGTGCACAGGAGCTGAAGTTGGTAATCTAATATTCTGTTGTCGGCCATATCATCTTGTGAGTTTTTACTAGTAGATGGGTAATTAGGATTAAATATATGTATATGTATATATGTGATATTGGATTATTATATTTTTAAGAAAAAGAAAATAATGGGCATGTGAAAATTCTGGAGGGAGGGAGGATGGGGGGACCGACAAAAGGTGAATGGTCAAAATGACAGACTTTACGAAGCCCACGTGCGAGAGGCAAATGGGAAACCCCACCACGACCGCGCATGTCCCGGTCCTTTTCAATCCATCCATAAACGCAGTTTTGTTTGTGACAAAAATAAGTAAATAATGTGTGTGTGTGCATTGAATCATCATCATCCCTCTTTTGTACTTACCGCACGCTTCACCCCCGCCTCCAAGTGATCAACGATAACAATGTCTCAATTATTTTATTTATCAATTACCCTTTAAATTAAATAAATAGCTAGCATATCTATGTTCTTATATTGTATTATATTATAATTTATATTTATATATGATTAATGTATAAATTTATATAAAAAAAATGATTTTATTTTGTAAAATATAATATTAATTTATTGCAAAAATTTCAAGTAGCAAGTTAATACAAATCACCTCTTAATTATTTTCTTTCAAATACACATAAAAGAACTTGTTTTTCTAAACCTTGTAATGAGACCTACACTTGCGTGAATGTACATTTTGAGGACTTATAGGTAGGCACCAATGCTCGTTTACCCGAATTGAGTGACCACTCATAAAATAATTTGTTTTTCCGAACCTCATAATGAGACCTATACTTGTGTGATATGCATTTTGAGGAATTATAGATAAGAACCATTGCTCATTTATTCTATTTTAGGCGCTCATATATGTGAAAGAGTACCTTAACAAATAAAAAAATTTAAATATATTGTCAATATGGTATAAAAGATACAATGTGTCATGCATTCAGGTGAAACATAAAAGAAAATATTACAAGTTAGTTTAAATAATTTACAAGTAATTAAAGTAATAAGAGACAAAAATCTATTTTAAATGATATTTGAAAAGATAAATTTTCACTTATTTAAAGTTTATAGGGCAATATATTAACCTTGGAGTTATAAGACTACACACATAAAGAAGTTTGAAGAGGAAGATAGATCAATAAAGAGAATTAACTTCACTCTTGGAAATCCAATTTTATAGAAGAGAGCTTCTAAAAGCAAGTGAGAATAAGCTTGAGTCATGCATAAATTAAAGATAATGATGAAACTCATTGTTGTCAATTGAGGAGGAAAGAATGGTGATAGTTAATCAAATAATTTCCTTTTTTGAGTTCAAGCTACCCTTGGCACTTAATCTCAAATAATTGCTGGTTATACTTCATCAAGTAAGTAATAATTAAAAGAACAAAAGAAGGTTGATTCATACGTGTTGAAACAACTAAGGACAAAGCATTATGAAGCATTAATATCCTAAAAAGACCTCACATGTGCTATGTTATAATCTCTAAAAACTAAAAAAATCTAGAACGCAATGCAATCAAACATATTATTTATTGATACGACACAAAAAAAGTATCAGTACACGATATAACTAAAAAAATAGTAACACGGGTAATAGAAAACTTGATTGAAGTAGCAAATTACACTTCCATACCTATAAATATCTTCTTCACACCACAAAATAAATACTTTTTTGTTAAAAGAACAAGGTAAATGCCTTCTTGCCATTATTTTTATTCTAATACTTGCTTGTTTAATTTAAGAACAAAAATTATTAATTATTGGTTGATTGGATGACTAATACGTTTATTTATTTTTATTAATAAAATATACAAATTTTATTTTAAGAAAACTTAATATCAAGGGATGTTCGTGATTTATACTTCTCAAAGTATATGTAACAACCTTCTTTATTTATTTACTTATCACCCTTACAAAAATTACCTACAACAACCAATCCTTAAATTGCTAATGTCACGATAATTTGTGCCCCTCAAAAATAAAATATACGCACGCAAATATATGTATATACACACACGTCTGTCTCTCTGTGTGTGTACATATATATATATAAGAAAATTGGTGTATGGTTTGTCTTCTTTGCTCTCTATTATCACTTAATTATTTTATAACGAAAATTGACAAATTAAAAGATATTCTTTGAGAAATATTTAAACATGAAAAATTGGTTACAAATATTTTTATGGAGGAATATATTTGATACGTAAGTAGAGAGATACCGGAGATAATATATGTCGTTGCAAAGGGCTGGTTGATGCGGATACCCCAACTCCTGGGCCTGCAATTTCCAAACAATCCATGTTTCAAGTTGCCAGAATTAATGGACAACCGCCTACCGCATGCCTACGTGTTTTACGGCTTATTGTCTCCACTTCATATATATTTTATTACAGATTCTGAGTAGTTAAGGTTAGTTTATACAATCACAATCATAGTTCTTAATTATCTTGCTTAATTAATTAATTAATTAATTATTATCATGCATAAAAAACATAATGATAGAGCACACTATTTCCATGCACAAAATTTATTAATAAAGAAACGTCTGATGATTAAGAGCTCATCTGCCAATCATTATCTGCACAAAAGGTGTAATCAATGGCTACTGCATAATAATTAATATTAATTAGCTAATTATAACTTTTACTTAATCATTCATATCATAGTTTTAGTTATAAGAGATTGCTACAGCAAACCGCCTTTTGCCTGTACCAAAATTTTAGGGTAATTAATTTTTTTGTTAAAATCCAAGTAATCAATTCACTACTACATATATATATATATATATAGTAATTAGTCTAATTAAAGACAAATTAGTTACATTAGCACAAGATATTTATTTTTTTTAAGGATAAAAGACTTTATTAAATAAGTAGACAGAACATTTTCAACCAAAAACTACAACTAAACTAGTAGAGAACGAACCTAACGCTTATAAAGACAAGATGTTCCAGATCAAGATCGATGTGTATATGTACATATATATATATATATATATATTTACCCGCATGTAGGGTTTTTGCAAATTCGTGGCCAACATTATATATTGGTAATCTTTTAGGAATCAGTACAACACAATAAATTTTGTTAATACTTGTCGTGTAGGAGTTGAAAAAGATTTGCATGTTTGTGTTAAAACCAAAGTGTGTAGGGTACAAGGCACGACCCAGTTTTAATGGCTTTTAGCCTGTATCAGTCGGAGTTAATTAGATATTTATGACTTCCAAGGTGGCAGTCATGGCAGGTAGCTGGCTACTAGGATAAGTCTTTGTCCGTCTTCTTCACAAACAATGATTTTGCCTCTGAACAAGCCAACAACCTCTTAATTCCTGTATATTAAGGGCAGGCCCCCCACCCCCCGCCCCCGTCCCCGACACTAACTCTTTTATCTCCATTAAACCACCTTCAATTCAATTATCTGCAAGGCTTCTTCTAAGTTCATGAACGTCTTAAGCTGTTCTCTTATCCTTAGCTGTACGTGCTGCTCTTTTTCTTCACAATGACCCACCAATACCTCTTTCACTCATACACCATTCATTTTTTGCCCCTCCCTACGTTCTATATATATGGCCTATACTTAAAACCTTAATTAATTTGGATAATAACAGTCAATGAAAAATTGTGCCAGCCAAGCTTCCACCATATCAAGACTTAGGCACTGCCCCAAGAAAGAGACACCATTTCAACAATATTAATGTGAGGACATACAGATGCTCAGTTACTACCTTTATTTACAGCTTTGATAATAACAGTTTCGTGTTATAAGTATTGTATGTATTACAAACCTACTTCAGATTATTAAGAACGTCAATCTGAAGTCAAATAAATCCAAATAATTTTTTTTTTAAATTTATCCTTCAACATTTAGAGATCAAATAAATTTTAAGAAAAGATTATAAAAATTGCTTCTGATGAAATTTAATTTATGTAAAATTATAACAATTTAATTTGATGTAGAATTTTATATGAAATTTGGACAATATATGTTAAATTCAATTAGTAAAATTAAAATATATTATCCGATCCTACATTAAATTTAATACGAGATTAACTGTTATGATTCTTGAGAAAACTTTCGCTGCCTTGTAATTGAAATAAACATCAATTTTGTGAATCAATTTCGTAAATTTTTTTATTTGTTTCATACATAATTGTTGAGAGTGAGCTGAAATTAAAATTTCATTTCAGTCCTATAGAAAACGCTCAAGTTAATTTGGAAGGAAAATAATATTTGTAATTTTTAAAATAAAAAATTAAATATATACTTAGAGGTTGAAGTCCCCTTTTTGAGAGAGCAGCTTGACCAAAATGATAACTATATGCTTCGATTGAGGCTAAAGCCTTCCAACAGTAGATGGTGCCACAGCCCGTTGGATAGGCTACAAATTTTGTTTAGCCAAACTTTGAAAAATTAAATTGAAGTTTTTCTTGTTGGAATAAAATTTCTTTTTAAATATCTAAATTTGTAAAAATTAAACATACATTTTCGTATTAAATTAAAAAAAAATATAAGTGGAAGCGTACCTGAATCCATCATATAAAATTTATTTGTGTTCAACGAGAGAATCTTCCAAATCAACACAATGTCTTGAAACTAGTTTTTTTTCTGATGAGTAGATTTTAAAAAAATAAAAAAAACAACCTTATGATTCTAGGACCAAAATTGTCTTTTATATCGACTAATTTTTGCAATTTCTATTTTGTCTATCATAAAATGAGAATATATAAAAAAAGTATTTATACATTACAAATCCATACTTAAACTCAATGCATTAAAACTCAATATTGTTCAATTATATTTGATCACTTTTAAACGAGTCTATTAAATTAATATCTTGATACGCATATAAAAGTTCACATTAAGTACGCAAGTTAGAAAAAATCCAACAATATCTCATTGAGCTTTATGTGACACCTTAACTATGCATTAATAACCATACGAGTACTCAGAACTGTACTATCAATACCTGAATGCATCACTAAATAATTCTGTTCATCAATCGTAAAGACATAAGATCAAAGCGGCCTTCGTTAACACAACTAAACCTAGCAATGGTCACGTATATCAGTATAACCAAATGACATGGATCAAACATAGATGTGCAACTAGTCATATCTTAACCTTAGTGAGATCAACTGTAAGAAAATTTAGAGATAATAATATATATAAACATAAATGCAAAAAGTAAAAACTTAAATAACCATATATACATAAACCAAATCAAAGTACATAATTTATGACATTTCTTACAAAATAAATGCAACTATGACATAAGACTCCCACTGAAGCTACACATCATCTACGGATATAACACCCATATGAGCAGTTTACTCATGAAAGACCTTAGGCAGTAATCCCTTAGTGAGCGGATCCGCAATCATGGACTTTGTTCCAATGTGTTCTATCGATATCTGCTTACTCTGAACTATTTCTTTAACATCAAGAAATTTAATATCTATATGTTTTGATTTTATTGAACTCCTGTTATTGTTGGAATAAATAATTACAAATTTATTGTTATAAAATAACTTTAATGGTCTTTTTATGCCATCAACAATATGCAGCTTAATGATAAAATTTTGCAGCCATATTCCATGATTGAATGCCTCATAACAAGCCACAAACTCTTCTACCATAATAGAAGAGGTTACAAGTGTTTGTTTAACACTCTTCTAAGAAATAACTCCCCAGTAAGCAATTAAATATAGCATAATATAGATTTTCTATTGTCTTGACATCCGCCAAAATCAGAATAAGAATAACCAATGATCTTCCACTGATCTTACCTCCTGTATGTGAGCATATAACTTTTTGTTCTCTGCAGATACTGCCTGACACGTTTGACTGCTTTCCAATAATCCATACTTGCATTGCTTAAATATCTACTGAATATCCCAACAATGTACGCAATATCTGGTCGCGTACAAACCTGTACATACATAAGACTCCTAACAGCAGAAGCATAAGAAATCTTTTGCATCTCCGTAGTCTCTAAATTATTCTTGAGATATTGACTTGGAGTAAACTTGTCTCATTTAAACACAAGGGTGTCTCCTGATTTACAATCCTGCATGCCAAACTTTTTAAGAACCTTTTCGATATAACTCTTCTGTAGTCTGTAAATCATTCTTAGGACATTAACTTAGAGTAAACTTGTCTCCTTTAAACATAAGGGTGTCTCATGATTTACAATCCTGCTTGCCAAAGTTTTTAAGAACTTTTTAAGAATACCCCGAGAGTGATCCCAATGTATCTGGATCTCTAATATAAAAGAGGCGTCTCCAAGATCTTTCGTCTCAAATTTCGTTATAAAAAATCTCTTGGTTTCGTGTAATAAGCCTAAATTACTGTTGGCAAATAGTATGTTATAGACATATAATACTAGAAAGGTATATTTACTCCCACTAAACTTATGGTATACACAATATTCTACTAAATTCATCTCAAAACCAAACAAGATGAAGACTTGATAAAATTTATGATACCATTAATGGAAAGCCTGTTGAAGTACATAGATGAATTTCTTTAGTTTGCAAACTATTTGTTGTGCATCTTCAGATACAAAGTTTTTTGGTTGCGCTATATAAATCATCTCATCATTGAGAAACACTATCTTAACATTTATATGATATAACTCAATATTAAAATGTGTCACTAAAGCCATTATTGTCATGCCTCGATACTTGAAATAAGGCACAATTCCTGCTCATGCTATTTTCATGTAGTGGACTCATAAAATATATACATGCGTGGATCAAAAATATAATACAATCTAGTATCCCATGTGATATGTACAGTAACTATATATGCAAAAGATGAGGTCAGAATTTAGAGTCTAAAAGAACAAAATAAAAATTTTCAAATATGCACAAAAAATACAAAAAAAAAACTTTTTCACAGTTTCTACTCGTTTGACAACGGTGCTGACTCTTTATTTTCATCTAAAAAATATTAGGGTAAAATTTAATGAGCTTCACTAACTCAATAAGTATTCTCGTTCTCTCAATTTAGATAAAATTTCATGTAAAATATACAATAAGAAACAAAAGCAATAAAAATGTTTCAGTGCAAAATTCATGTTCTTAAATTTTACTGTTTCACATATTTTTGATAGATTTGATAAATTCTCTCAAATATCATATACAAACCTCAAATATATATTATTATATTCTCGAAAGTCATAAATGTACTCGAATATCAATTATCATTTCCAAACATAATCACATACACAAAAGATCACAGATACACTAGAATCTCGTTCATAATCTCGAACATAATCACATACACAAAAAATTACAGATACACTCGAATGATTATTTCTATAGTTTTATTGTGCGATGCCATTTATGTCATCATCGAGAAAAGGCACAATGGATCCCCCATCGCATCGATAACACACAAAAAAATCACACAATGGTCACAGCAGATACGTTTGCTAGGTAGCCCACACTCACATGAATGTCTATCCACATCTGGATTAGGTTTCAGACTCTATCCATGTACAGGTTCACCATGCCTGCTGAATTTCAGCCACACACACACACTTTCCTCATCGATTCAGAGTAAACAAGAAGGTATTCAGGGACCCTACCTTATTCCCTCCTACCCTCTAATTTCAAAATTCTCAATTTATTTAACTGATCATTTCTTAACCTCAATTATTTCTTTTCCTTTCTATTTTTACATTTTTATTTTATTTCTTTTTCTTTTCCAATTTTTTCTTAATTGGAATTTTTTTTTCAATTTCATATTTAATCAGTCCAAATAATTATCAGTCCATTAGGTCCGTTTTCTGGTTTCGTCTCCTCATAGGATTCCAATTATTTAGGTTTACTGATCATGATTTAGATTTTATTTTTTATATAAAATTAGGTCAATGTCCGTTCAAATTTCAAAAATTATAATTTAGTGAAATAAATGCACATTTCGAAATTCGAACCTGGTTGAGATTTAAAAATACTTACCCTCCTACGCATCTTCTCATCTATGCTTAAATGTCTAAATTTTTGTGTACACATGATATAATTAATTAAAATACTTCGAAATATTAAAAATTAATTTAATCAATTTACGGATTCCAACGACCACCCAACAGAATACTCGAGTCTATGGGATCTGTACCCGAAAAACCTTTCGACTCCTTGTCCGGCTAATGAGATTCACATTTTTCGAAAAAAACTTTTTAGTTTTTCAAACAATAAATTGGATTCCTGTTTCTCGAGGAAAACTTTTCAACTTCTCCGAACGGCGAATCGGAACTCAAAATGGCAGATCGGGTCCCCACGCTATGGGAAGACCTTTCAGCTTCCCGAATAGGTTGACTTTTTCCATTCCTGAGGAAGCCTCCTCGGTTCCCGCGTGGGTGGGTGGCCTGGCTAAGCCGGCGTGGCCAGCCCGACACCGTCCTTGCTCCACCACTACTCAACAGCCATAAAAAAACACAAAAAGCTTTACCTTTCCGGCATGGGGTGATTCAGCCTTGGCTTGGCTCCCAGCATCCTCCTCTTGGTCACCCCGCAGCTCCCTAGCTCTCAAACCTGCACACAAATACACACATGAACACCCTTTTGGTTAAAAACACAAACCGAAAGAAGAAAAGGAACGCACCAAGCTTGGGTGCGGTGCTCAAAAATCCGAATAACCTCGTTTTCTGCTGTAACGCGACATCTGGAGTCGTTTCCTCTTCTTCCTTCTTCATTTTGGCTTCAACTTCCACGCTCTCGTGCCTCCGCCCCTCTCTTCTTTCTTCCTCCCTCACGGTGGTCGCTCTTTGGCTCCCCTTCTCTTTCCTGCTCAACCCCTTATCTCTTTCTTCTCCTTCCTCCTTTTTCTCTGCTTTCCCTTCCTCTTTTTGGCTTCCCTTTTCCTTTCCCCTCCTTCTTTCTTCCTCTATTCCCTCTTCCACTCGGCCACTCTCTTTTTTCTCTTTCCTTTTCTCTTTCTCCAACCTCCCTCTTCCTTTCCTCTTCTTCTTTTTCTTCTTCTTCTTTCTCAGCTTCTCTGTGCGACCCCTTCTTCTTCCTTCTCCCCGTTCGCTCCTCTTTCTTCTCCCTATCTCTTTTTCGGCTACTCTTTAAAATGAAGAGAAATCTTAAATTTTTTTCTTTTTATACCCATTCACCCTGACCGTTGGATCTCGCTAGCTTGATCTGGGTCGTCCGTTCTTCATTAAATCTCAGCTATTTGAATTTTTTAGATGGTTCGATCTGGGCCATCCATTTTTTTATTTTCTTTACCCTTTTTATTTTTTCTTATTTATACTTTTATCCCCCCTTTTCTCATTTATTTAATTTAAGTTCTAATTCTATTTTTTTTTATTTTCTTAGGTAGATATTACAATTTTGGTCTTGAAAGACTCTTTCGACGAAATTGGAGAGAAAGTCTCTTTATAATCAATGTCTTCTTTTTGTGTAAAGCCCTTATCGATAAGACGAGACTTGTACCTCTCCACATTATCTTTCGAATCCTTCTTGATCTTAAATATCCATCTGCAACTAATAGGTTTCGCATCCTTAGGCAATGAGACAAGATCCCAAATGTCATTGTCCTTCATGAACTTTATCTCTTCATTTATGACATCAATCCACTTGTAAGAGTTAGAACTTTTTATGACTTGACGGAAGTTGATATGATCATCTTCCATCGTGCCAATGTCAAACTCATGTTCTTGGAGATATACAATATAATCGTCTGGTATTGTACTTCTCATCTCCTTATGGATTTCCTTAATGACATAAGTCCTTGAGAGTGTGAAGTTTATGCTTGAGAAACACTTTTCTGAATAGGAATATGAGATACTATGACATTGTCTTGATTTGAAGTTGCTTCTTGAACAATCCTAAGTATAAGAATCTGATTCTGATCATTGTCAAGAATACTTAAGAGAATAGGAATATTGACTCATTCCTCTTTAAAAACAAGGTTGCGAACTCTTTCTCCCCTCGTAAACTCAATATCCTCAAAGAACTAGACATTTTTCATCTAAAAAATTATCTTAGTAGTGGGATCATAAAACTTATAACCCCTAAATCGCTCAAAATAACCAACAAAATAGCAACTAACAGTATTAGAGTCCAGTTTCTTTTCCTATGGCCTATAAGGCCTAGCCTTAGCTGGACATTCCCAAATGTGCAAATGTCTCAAACTAGACTACTTGCCCGTTCAAAGCTCATAAGGGGTCTTTGTAGTTGTTTTAGTTGAAATTGTATTGAGTAAATATGTTGCGGTCTTTAATGCTTCTCCCCAGAGTGATTCAGGTAAGGTAGAATGACTAATAATACTCCTTACCACATCTTTAAGTGTTCTATTTCACCTTTCAACAACATCATTCATGCCAAGAGAACCTGATATGATGTGCTGTAGGACGATACTGCATTCCTTTAAGAATCGAACAAATGACCCTGGACGTTGTTCACCTGATCTGTCAGATCTACCATAGTATTCACTAGCATAGTAAGATCTAACAGGCTTAATTCTTTTATTGAGTTGATTCTCAACTTCTGCTTTAAAACTTTTGAATACATCCAGAGACTAGGATTTCTTATAAATGAGATATGGGTAGTCATAACTTGAATAATTATCTATGAATATTATGAAATATTGTTGACCATTCCAAGAAGTTGTAAGGAAGGATCCACAAATATCTGTATGAATGAGTTCTAATACGTCTATAGCTCTGTTGGAACTTAATCTCTTAATGTTCGTCTGTTTCCTCATTGATACAATGAACACATCTATCAAAATCTGAAAAATCAAAGGGATCTAGAATTCTGTCTAATAAAAGTCTCTCAATTCTCCTTTGGGAGATGTGACCAAATTTCTTGTGCCATAAAGAAGCAGAATCCTCCTTAGTTAATTTTTTCTTTATATCTCTTGTACCAATATGCAAGGTTAATTATAAGAAGCAATTGTATCAAGTAAATAAAGATTACCATGCGCTGATAAAGAACTAGAACCAACCAGATTTGAATTAAGAAAAAAATTAAATTTTTTATTTTTAAATGAACATAAACAACCAAATTTGTCCAATACATCAACTGAAATGACATTCGTATAAATGAGGGTACAATAAAAGTCTTTTCTAAATCCAAATAAAATTCAGTTCTTAACAATAATCTAAATTTGTCAATTGCTACCACCTCGACTAGTTTTTAATCGCCCACATAAATGAATTTGGCACCATCACTTGGCTTGCGGTAATGGAGGCAGCCCTGCATAGACACACTAATGTGAGTTGTGGCACCAGAATCTATCCATTAGGTGTGTGTAGGTACAGAAGTTAAATTAACCTTAGAACAAATAAAATTAAGAAGCATACATTTTTTAGTACGCCACACATGATAGTTAGCACACGTCTTATTCTGTTGTCCCGGTCTACAGAAAAAAAAAAAATTTGTCTGAACATTTTGTTGCTTTTTCTGTTGTACTGGAACCGCAATGCATTTACCTATTTTTTTCTTGTTCTTCTTATTATTTAAGATCACTGCTAAAGAAGTACTCTCTGTCCTCTCAGACTTGAGCATCTCCTCATTTTGAACACAATGTGAAATGAGTTCATTCAGATTTCAAGATTCTTTCTGACAGTTGTATGTCACCTTAAAATGATTAACCTGTAGTGGAAAAGAAATCAACATAAAGTACACAAGTACTTTTTCTGACAATTCCAATTTAAGTGTTTTGAGCTTTGCATGCACATGTGACATCTCTATTATATACTCTTTAATGTTTCTATTTCCTTTATACCTCATGAAAATAAGAGTCGACAGAAGTGTACATGCCTCGACCTTATCACTTACGACGAAATGTTGTTCTAAAGAATGAAGAAAATCTCTAACTGTTGTGATATCATCGGATATAGTGCCCCAAAAAATCTTTGAAATGGTCTGTTCTATAACCAACATACTCATACAGTTTGACCGATCCCATCTTTTAAACTCATTCTTTTCCTCATGGGTAATATCAAGAGTAATCAAATTAGGTTGATCAACCCGTAAAGCCCAATCCAGATCCATAAGTCCAAGAACAAGTCGAACACTGTTCTTTTATTACTTAAAATTTATACCATTCATCATTAGGATGTAATTAACATTTACGGAGATATTTCTAGCAGAAAAGAAAGCTGAATAGAGGACATATAAAAATAAATTAATTAATACTCATATAAAGTTATAAATTATAAAATTTAATAATGAATTTTAAATAAAGATATATTTTCATATCAAAATATCGAGTACTCAATTAACACCCTATCTTTAGATAAAATATTAACTTGTAAGTAGTACCCTGTAACAATAATTAAATATAGATAATAGAAACACATCAAACAATAAATATTTCTTTGGGTTGATTTAAAGTTTACATGTCGTATTGAATAATTGTCACATATTCATTACCTCAAAAATAGAATGTAATAATATTAAATATTAATCTTCATTTAGGCCGATTAATATTTACATAAATTATATTCATACAACTATTTACATTATAAAATAAATAAATTATCTACAAGAGATGTCAATTTGGTGATATGTTGTGTAATTAAATTATTTCAATATATAAATTCACATATAAATATTAAAATTCAAAATCAAAACCAAATTTAAATTGAGTTAGAAAGAAATTAAAACCAAATTTTTTAATTAAAAAGTTGACCATTGACCGTTGCGGTCAACATCTATCGGGTCTGGACCCAACTCGGCCCAGACCCAAACGGGTATGGGTTTTAGGCATCCGAATGAGCTCTCATTTTCCCTTAATTTTTTGCTTTTCTTTTATTCTTATGGACCAAGCCCACATTAATAAATGTAAAAACAGAAAATTAAACAGTAAATTAAACATATGCAGCCTGTAATGGCTGTTTCTTTTTTTTTTTTCTTGCTTCATATATATATATATATATATACATACATGCTTAAAATATATTTATATATACATATACAAAACTTAACTTCTTAATATATATATATAAATATATTTCTTAATTTTCTGTATATATTTTCAATAAAACAAAATAGAATCCAAATCTAAAATTCTGATTCTGAATCTAAAATTACATAATAACATAAAAAAAAAATTCAAAAAATTCAATACGAGAAATAACTCTAATACCAATTTCTTTTTAAATTTGTAGATATGTAAAAATTAAATATACATTCTTATACTGAATTAAAGAGAAATAAAAGCAGAAACGTACCTGAATCCATCGCAGAAGATTTATTCGCGTTTGGCGGTAGGATCTTCTAAATCCACATAATGCTTTAAAACTAGTTTTTTTTTTTTATATATATATTTTTTTATTTTTTTTATTTTTTTAATGACAAGATTTCAATAAAATAAAATGACAATCTTATAATTCGGGGACAATAATTACCTTTTATATCAACTAAATTTTGCAATTTCCATTTCATCCATAATAAAATGAGAATATTATAAAAAAAATATTTGCACATTAGAAGCTCATACTCAAATTTGATACATTAAGACCCAATATTATTTAACCATATTTGTTAACTTTTAAACGAGCTCATTAAAATGATACCCTGATACGTATACCAAAATTCACATTAAGCCCACAGGTTAGAAAAAATCCAACACTTCTATATCAAGGTAGTGTAAGAGACGAAGCTTCCTCGAATGCAAACCTAAAAGTATGATTTGGTTAAGCCGATGGGAGGTTTTGGAAAAGATTCTTAATTTAATTCAATTGAGAGAGAAAGAATACAAAAGATTCTTAATAGAAAGAGTAAATATCATGCATACTCGTACTTATCATATCAGGAAGATACCTTTAATGAATCTAATATATTGAAATAGTAATATAAGTGATTGAAAGAATTAGCATTTATCATTTTTATTTTATTGATAGTATTTTTTAGATAAACAATAAATATAAACTCAATTCAAAACTATAATAATTCTTATATATAAGATATTATGATGTAAAATGATATAATATCATATGTCAAAAATATACTTACAACATATAAAGATTAGCTAAAAATTAAAACCACGACTATAATGGCGAAGCACATGGTTTCAATAAGCTCAAAACAAGGAAGTTATTAAAGTTAAGATCATAATTTTTTTGAGTTTTTTTTTTCTTCATAAATAATTTTATGTAATTTTGCAAAAAGAAAAAAATTCAATAGAAATATATCAACTAAAATAAAATTTGAAACAAATTAAATTTTATCAACTTAGAATTACTAGAAGTCACATTCATGATTGCCACCAACATTATTCTAAATAAAACTCAGAAAATCTACATATTCTCATTTAAAAAAAAAAATCAAACAAAAGGTTCCATTTTAAAATTGTATTATTAACAAATAAATTTCACAATATATATAAAATTTATTTACAAAATTATCTAACTATATTAACATTATTAATAAAATGAGCTTATACATTATACTTACAATTGGTTTATTCTGAAAATGACATAAAATTCTCATATAATCTTCATATTACTTGAAATTGAAAAGACACCAGTTTATCTTTTGATGGATTGGTAAAGAGCATTTGATTTGATTTGATTTGATGAGTAGATTCAGCAGTCCTGTGATTAATTTTAGCCAAGGCTCTAGCTGAAAGTCAACATGGTGTGTTTATTAGTTGAAACCTCATAGTCAACATGGTTTGCGAGTCAAACATAGTCAACTTTGTGGATAATTCATACAGCCAAACCTAGACAGACACTCTTTGATAAGATTGTTTCATGTATGATGTATCCATATACTATACTCTTCTTAGGTAGAAATTTTTACCATGAGTATGGAGGAGACCCCATATAAAAATTACTTGTATCGAGCACATATATAACTTTGATATATTATTGTTAATTTGTTGAAGGGTAGGTGAAGAAATTTTGAACTGTACATTACCGACTTCAACTTGGCCCTCTATATACTGCCCATATGTTAATTTTCAAATTTCAACAACGTACGCTGCAATTCTTCTTGCATGGTAATTGGAAATATGAGCGTATCAGAGAGTAGCAAGGGGAAGGGGGCGGTTCTGATTATTGGAGCAACTGGCTTCATCGGTCGATTCATAGCGGAAGCAAGCCTTGAATCTGGTCGACCTACTTATTTACTGGTCCGGTCATTGCCCCTTAGCTCTTCTTCTTCCAAGGCCAATGCTATCAACTCTCTGCAACACAAAGGAGCCATTGTACTACATGTAAAAATACAATTTCTAGCTCTTTCTGTTAATATTTCTTTAATGGTAACTTACATGTTTTACTCATTCTAATTGAATAAATTATATAGCATTTAAATTTGTCATGTTTTTGACGGTTTAATTAAATTGTATCAGGGAATGATAAATGAGAAGGAGGCAATGGAGAAAATGCTTAGAGAAAACGAGATTGAGGTGGTGATTTCAGCAGTTGGTGGTAGAGACTTGAAGGACCAAGTCGGATTGGTGCAGGCCATTAAAGCTGTTGGCACCATCAAGGTTTAATTTTGCAGTTAGCTAATTAACCAGCCTCTAATTAATTCTATTTTATTTTATAATATATGCTTTTTTAGAGCTAATCAACCATTTGTCAATATCCAATGAACTCATTCTATTATTCCTAAAAATTTAAAAGAAAAATATTAAAGTAATTTCATATTTGTAACATTAATCATAAATATTAACTTTTTAATCTTTATTCAGTACCTAAAAGAATATTAATTTTGTAAAAATTATAATATAAACGGGTAAAGCACTAATACTCTAAGTAGAGTTAATTAATATTTTGAACTTGACCGTACAATATTCATATATACTACCCGAAGACAAAGACTCATTTTTACTCTCCTATTTCTTTATTATACTTATGGTCTTATATTTTTTTCAATATCAATTTACTTTTAAGTTTTTTACTTATTTTGAATATTTACTGTCTAATATTTTTTTTTATAAAAAAAATTAACAATTTGTTTTTTTTTTAATTGATTTAGTATTTATTTATTCATAATCAATTAATTAATTAAAATAGTTACTTAAAAATTTGGGAATAATTGAATGTAATTTCCCCAGAGGTTTTTGCCCTCAGAATTTGGGCACGACGTGGATAGAGCTGACCCGATTGAGCCAGCGCTAACGGCATACAAGGAGAAGCGTAAAATTAGACGTTTGATTGAGGACTTGGGTGTGCCCCACACGTACATCTGTTGCAATTCTATTGCCGCATGGCCCTACCATGACAAGACGCACGATGCTCTTCCACCGTTGGATCAATTTCAGATCTACGGTGATGGCTCCGTCAAAGGTAAGCAACTATTTTATTTGTCTTCCCAAACTAATATTTATTCTTCAAATATTATTTTCGGTAATTATCATAAAATCATTATATTTACGCGATCGCATACATATATTCTTTTTCCTAAACGGAAAAAGGTAATAATATTTTCATACATATATAAAACAAAGCAAATGAAGTAGTCACCCAAGTTTTGAATCATGAGTCTAAATTATGTAAGAACGCAAGTTTTTATGTATATTCATATATATTCTAACTTCTCTTGCAAATACCTATATATATATATATGTATATAAAAGTTTTCATAACTCGCATACTTATACTTAATAATGTGATTTAATTTTAAATTTATTAACAAACTATATTGGTTGAAAATGCTCATATTTGCATACATATCATGATTTTGTGCATGCATGTGTATGTATATTGAAAAATATATTTATGATTTATTGTTTTCTAAATAATTTATAATTATTTTAGTTTATCAAGTAGATTGATTAATAAATATTATTTTTATTGCAGCATATTTTGTTACTGGTAATGATATTGGAAAATTCACCATTAAAATTGTTGATGACGTTCGAACCTTGAACAAGCGTGTTCATTTTAGGCCAACCTGCAATTTTTACGACATAAAGGAGCTTGCATGTTTATGGGAAACCAAAATTGGACGTACTCTTCCTAGGATTACCATTACTGAAAATGATATTTTACTTGTAGCTGCAGGTTAGTTCATTCTATACCTACATACATTTATTAATTTTATATTTTTTTTAGATTTATAAAAGTGCAGGTAAACTATATGAAATCTTTATAATATGGTTCTAATGACAAATGTGTTCATTTTAAAAAAAGTTAATCAATAAAATCTTACAAAAAAAAAAAAATCAAATTGCTTTCGAGTGTAAATGAAAGATTTGTTTTCTTTTTTTCCCTCTAACAGAGATAAAGATCCATACAAAACATAAACTTCTTTTTCTTTCTCTCATTTTTAATATTTTTTTGTCTTATATTTTTGGATCGTAGAAAATTCTATGCCGAGAAGTATTATCGCAGCATTAACCCACGATATATTTTTTAAGGGATGCCAAGTTAATTTCAAAATTGACGGTGGTGAAGATGTCGAATTAAGCAGTTTGTATCCACATGAGTCATTCCAAACACTCGATGGAAGCTTTACTGATTTTGCTGCAGAGCTAAATATCAAATCAGTAGTTAAATAAATAATTAATTAGATTATGATAATCCATATTAATTATTTATATAAAAATGATTAGTATATTTTTCATTATGTGTCATGAAACTTATTCTATCTTTTTTTATTATATTATAAGATATTAATAATAAAAATATCATTTTATGTTTATTTATGTGTTTTCAATCAATGTCCACATAAATAAAATTTGATGACAGACTGCATATTTCTCTATCAACCCTGTGTTGTTGTAGATGGAGTATAAAAGGATTTGGAATAAGTTGACTGAGACTTAGTACGAACACCTTCTAGGATATTAACAGCTATTGTAAGTGCATTAGAAAAGGCCACAACTGGCCTATTAGCTCAGTTGGTTAGAGCGTCGTGCTAATAACGCGAAGGTCGCAGGTTCGAGACCTGCATGGGCCATTTAATAACAATATCTATTTTATTTTTTAACAGGCTTGTGAAAACAGTTTGGGCTAAACTTGGAATAAAGAAAAAAAATAAAAATAAAATGGGCTTAAATTAGATTAGATATTGGATTTGGTGTAATGGAAAATAGACTAAATCGAGTTCAAATCAAATAAACCTCAAATTAGTTTATTAATTATTTAAAACTATAATTTTAATATGTTTATTTAAAATAAAATACAAAATTGTCGGATAAAAATTAAAATAATTTTTTTTTTCTTTTTATTTGAAATTCTATAAAAAAAAAGAAAAAAGTATAAATTGAAAAAATTATGATGTTGTCTTCGTGAAAAATGAAGAATTTTCTTTTCTTCATTCCTTCTTGCTCTTTCTTTTTCTTTTTCTTAAAAAAAAAAAATACTGAATGCATTTCTGAGTCATATTTTTAAGATAAAAAATTAAAAATAAATTTTTTTTCTATTACAATATTTAACACGATAACAAAAAAGATAGAAACACTTAAAATTTTCTATTGTTTAAGTAAATATCAAAAAAAAATTTTTTGAAAAAAGAAAACAATAGATGCCAAATCTTTCTTATTTTCAGCAATTATGTATCTTACATATTTTATTATCGCAAATCCATAGATGACCTTAATTAATATAATCATACATATTAGATATTAAGTATAATTATATATATATATATATATATATATATACAAATTCAAAGATTTAGCATTTTGTTGCTTGATTTAACGAGAAAAGGAAATTAAAAAAAAGGTGAAAAGAAAAACAAAAATCATTTCCTTCCCATTGTAAATTCAATGTCTTCACACTGTAGAACGTAAAGCAACAAGAAAATCAATGTCTTCCCTTTTCTTTTTTCTTTAATGGGATACGACACATTTTCAATTCAATTGTTTGAGTGCTTGTCTTACTTATTACATTTTCAACTTTCTCTTATTCTTATTCTCTAAACTTGGTTCTCATTTATATTTATAGTATTTGGCTTAAGGTTCCTAACATGTTTTTGGGTGATTCTATTATCTCTTTTTGTATTCGATAATAGAAACAATTTTTTATTTGTCAAACCGTACTTACACACACACATATATAACTAGAGATAACCAAGAGATGTTCAACCAACCTTACATTGTTTCTCATCTTTCATCATTGATATCTATCAAAAGTTACAATCAAATTTCAATCTAAAATTCTTGCAAATATATTATTAATTAAAATATTAACTCTAATATATACATATCTTCATATCTATTTATGCAAGTCTTGTAATCTCAAAAATAAAATAAAATGTTTAAGTGTAATATCCGGAATTAATTTTAATATATTTAAAGTTAATGTACAAATATAATTTTTAAATTTTTATTTAATATACAAATGAAGAAAAATAGGTGGAGGATGAAATTAAAAACAAATTTGGAAAAAATGGGCAAAAATTTGGGTTCTATAGGTGTTTTTGAAAGAAAAATAAAAAAATTAGGGGTCAAAACGTAATTTAGCAAAAATGTACCACGTAGGACGCTCAGTCAGAAGTCCCAACGAATTGGAGCGCGTTGCAGAGCAAGGCACGCTGGTGCGGTGCCATGCGGAAGGCCACGCTGGCAATTCGTGTGACCGCGATCGGACGGTCCATATTTGTTCCCGCGTGGGTCCGAGTTCGTTTATCCTTTAAACACGATCGTACGGTCTAGATCAAATTACAATGAATGATCCAGATTCACTTTTTATTTCAACGCGATCGAATGCCCAAGATCAAATTGCAATGAATAGTATAGATTCACTTCCTATTTAAACGCAATCAGACGATTTAGATCAAATGCGATGGATGGTTTAGATTAAAAGGAGATGGATATAAATAACCCACTTCACACTAAAACCTAACACTAGCCGCCAGACCTCCCGTCGGAGAAGAAGAACCAGTTGCCGGGAAAGAAGCCGACTGCCTCCCGCCGCCGTGCCGGAGTCACCTCCGATCGCCCAAAAAAATAAAATTTTTTCATTCGCTTGAAATTCGATTTTGAGCACTTCCATGGCCAAATCAGAGCAAAAGGACTGGCGGATGAGCCAGAAACAGCGGGTAAAGTCCGGCGACGCCGCCGCGGAAAAAATAAAAAATTACCTCTGATGAGGCCCTTTTTGATTCCCGTTTCGTGTAATTTTTTCACAATTGTATTCACTATTTTGTTTCCCACAGGTTAACCAAAGAAAAATGTCCAGCCGCAAAGGTGAGTCGGCGGAGCCGCCGCACCAGAAAACCCCGCCGCTGGTAAGCTTCTGTTTTTTAACTTTTTTCGGTCAATTGAGGTTCTTTAACGTGTTTTCTCACAGGAATAAGTACAAAACCGACTAAAATTGGCTGAAACTGGTTGAAAACAGCAAACTCAAGACAAACTGCCACCGCGAGTGACGGTGCCGTCATCGGAGCACGGCAGCGCCGTTATGTCGGAATCCCAAAATTGGCAAAAAAATGTTATAGCACTGATTTTTAGTTTTTTAGGGTATTTCTAGGTACCTGGAGCATGTTTTAATCTCCAAAAAAAAATTCAAGAAACCCAGGAACCGCCAGTAAGCAGTCAAAAGTTTAGTATTCGAACGCTTATTCGGGTAAGAATTCATCACCTTATTCCCTCTTATGGAATTGAAGTTTAATTATAAATAATGTGATATTTTGTACAATTTAGAGAATCTCGATAATTAATCACAGGTCACTAATAGAGTCGGAACTAGTTATTACTCATTGTTTATCCTATTTGATTGATTTTACAGTTTTTAATGTATGATAATATACTGGAGTTGGTAAGATGATTTAGTTATGTTTTCTTGATGCATATATTACTTGTTTTGCGTGATTTACAGTTAAATTGTGAAACTGAAAATTAAATGTAAACGAAAAATTATTTGATTAAGTGAGTAAATGAATGGTAGCTTTACTGGATATCCTGAGAGATAGTGGACAGATCGGGTACATAGGAAACCCTACCGTGAATGTTGCCTCATACCAGATAGGGTATGGAAGATTTGTACTTTAGCGCGAATACCAGATGAGGTATGAGAATGACCTGTTTCATCCTCATACCGAACGATGTATTGAAGGATGGTATTTTTGGCACTAATACCGGACGGAGTATGAGGACGACCGGTTAATGGAAAATGTTGAATAAGGGTTCACGCATTGTGGGGACATCCTTATGAACCCCCATGGATACTAGTAGGCAGATAAAAAAGAAATATTGTTGTTCTGGTTAATTGTAAATGAGATAATGAGATTGTTTGTGTCATTACCTCTATAGGTTAGTTTTGAAATTTTCGCTACGGTAAGTGTACAATAAATGATTTTACTTATAATAAATGAATTTACTTAAAATAAGAGGTCCATTAGTTGTTTTCATAATTTTTGCCAACGTTCATTTCTGTATCGGTGAGTAGTGTGACATTCTTGTTAGGCTAGTGTAGCTCACTCTTTCATTCCATTTCAAATCAAGAGGACAAAAATTCATATCCCGATCCACAAGAGGGTTGCGAGTAGGATGTTCAATTTGTCTACTTTTCATTTATTTCTTTGATTATTAGTTATTCTTTTAAAAATGATCATTCCCGTAACCCTATTAGATATTCTAAATTATTGTGTAAGGAATGTAAACCCTAACACCATTATTTTATTTCTGCACTTAATTTATAATTTAATTCATTTCAAGTTCCGAGTCGTTATAGTTAGTATCAGAGCCTCATTTCTCAGAACCATTCCTTACACAAAAAACCCTAGGAAATACCAAAGAATGAATTATCATTCAATCATTCCTTGTGAAATACAAGTACATATAAATGAAGAGAGGAAAACACCCACTAAACTGAGCAGCTCGGGAGGGTTCGCTTCGAGAGGATGTTGACTGATTGTTTGAAATGCTGAAGAGACTCATCGCTACCCAGCAGGCTTGGGAAGAAAGGAGGGAGCTACCTGACCTTTCATTACTACCACAAGTTGAGCCACCCCTGCAGCGGGAGGATCTTGAGCCACCTCAGTACGACCCTACTCCTCCACAGTACCATCCGCTGCCACCATAGTATGATCCAGTGTCCCAACCATAGTACTGCCTAGCACCACCACAGTATAGGCCGGTACCCCAATCGCATCACCCGACACCACCATAGTACAATCCGGTGCCTCCGCTGTATCGTCCAGTACCACTACATGGTCATCCAGTCCATCCCCAGCACAATCCAGTCCCTCTTCCGGACCCAGTTCCTCCCATGATAGACATAGTATACAATGAGAGTTATAAAAGACTAAATCCATCTACTTTTGCAGGGAGATTTTTCTTTGAAGAGGCCGAGTACTGGTTAGCTGAGATAGAGAAGGCTTTCACGACTCTTGGGGTGATTCTCAAACAGAGAGTTATATTTGCCACCTATATACTAGTGGGTGAGGCAGGCCGCTGGTGGCAATTCAAGCAGGCCACCTTGCCCGTTCCAGTCACTTGGAAAAATTTTTTGATGGCCTTTAATGCAGAATACCTCCTAGAGCATCTTCGACATCTGAAAGAAATGGAGTTTGCATACCTAGTATAGGGTGATATGACTGTCTCAGAATATGCCCGAAAGTTCCTAGAGCTGAGCTGACATTCCCTTGAGAGCATGATGGATAAAGGCAGAAAGGCAAGAAAGTTCGAGTGGGGCCTCTGTCCTGAGATCAGACAACAGCTATATATATTCGAGTTTAGTACTTACTCGGCTGTTTTGGCCAAAACACAAGTAGTGGAGAGGAACTTTCGCATTTTTCCTATAGCAGTAGGGAACCTCAAGCCCCCGGTTTCACACTGCAGACCAGCACCTACTGCACCTGTTCAGCAGAATAAGAGACCTAGGTCAATGACTCAGGCTCCTCCTTAGATTCCAATAACAGAACGGGGCAGGACTTGCCAACACTGTCCATGGGGACCGACCCTGCTATCACCTCAACAATACCTGCCGTATATGTGGGAGTGTATAACATTACACGAGGGGGAGCTCGAGGAATCAGAATCAGACTAGACCTCCTATCTAGGACAAGGCTTACAACCTCACTCAATAGGATGCAGAGGCCAACCCAGACGTGATACAGAGTACGTACACTATCTGTAATCATCTTGCACATATTTTAATTGATACTGGTGCCTCACATTCATTTGTTTCACATGCTTTTGCATTAAACTTGAATGTATTATCTGAAAAACTTGATTCTGTATTATTTGTGTCTACTCTTGGGGAGTAAGACACTACTGGGGGAGGTTATATATATAGCCTGTGTCATAAACATAGCAGATACAAAATTGAGGGTGGACTTAATAGAGATTGACATAGGGGACTTTAATATAATCTTAGGAATAAACTAGCTAGCGACGTATCACGCCACCTTAGATTATTTTCATAAGAAACTTGTATTCAACCTCCCTAATAAGGAGTTATTTACAAATTAATAAAATTCTCTAACATTTTTTCTCTCATGGTAATTTTTCCTATTAACAAGTGCTTTAACTCGGCTATTTTCTCTAACTAAGCAAACCCAAGAAAGAAATTTATATTCAAGAGATTCCGGTAGTTTAAGATTTTTTGGATGTGTTCCTGGATAAACTACCCGAACTGTCAGTAGAGATAGAAGTTGAATTCACCATAGACCTTAAACCAGACACTCAGCCTATTTCGGCTGTCCCTTGTCGCATGAGCTGTGTTGAGATAGAGGAGTTAGGAAAATAGATCAATGAATTATATAATAGTAGGTTCATCGGACATAGTGTGTCTCCATGGGGTACTGGGGTCACATTTATAAGGAAGAAGAATGAGATGTTAAGGTTATGTATTGACTATAGAGGACTGAATAGGGTCACGATCAAGAACAAGTATCCCCTCTCCAGGATCGATGACCTTTTTGATCAGTTGTAGGGTGCCAAAATCTTCTCCAAAATAGACTTGCGTTCAGGTTACCATCAGGTAAAGATCAAGGCAAAAGACATTCCCAAACTAGGTTTTCGGACCAGATACGGACACTATAAATTCTTGGTCATGCCATTTGGACTAACCATCGCACCAGCCATCTTCATGGATCTAATGAACATTATTTAGCATTTTGTTGCTTGATTTAATGAGAAAATGAAATTAAAAAAAAAATTTCTTTTCATTGTGGGACTAAAGGTGAAAAGAAAAACAAAATCATTTCCTTACCATTGTGATATATGTAAATTCAATGTCTTCACACTGTAGAACGTAAAGCAACAAGAAAATCAATGTCTTCCCTTTTATTTTTTCTTTAATGGGATACGACACATTTTCAAATAGGTCATTAGTCTTAACCTTTTTAGAATATGTAAGCTCATTTTCAATTCAATTGTTTGAGTGCTATATATTTATGCTTGTCTTACTTATTACCAATAACTTTCTCTTATTCTTATTCTCTAAACTTGGGTCTTATTTATAGTATTTGGCTTAAGGTTCCTAACATGTTTCTGGGTGATTCTATATCTGTTTTTGTATTCAATAAAAGTTTTCTAAAGACAACTTTTTATTTGTCAAACCATACTTACACACACACACACATATAACTAGAGATAATGAAGAGATGTTCAACCAACCTTACATTATTATATGTGCAATCGTAAATAGTTTCTCATCTTTCATCATTGATATCTATCAAAAGTTACAATCATATTTCAATATAAAATTCTTGCAAATATATTATTAATTAAAATATTAACTCTAATATATACATATCTTCAGATCTAGTTATGTAAGTCTTGTAATCTCAAAAATAAAATAAAATGTATATAGATTGTTTTCCTCTTAAAAATTAAGTTATTAGATGCATGGTAAATAATTTAACCATTCGTTGTTTTTGTAATAAAAACTATAAATTAAATTAGTTAAATATTATCTATATAGATATGTACATATACTGATAGTATTAAACTTATATTTTAAAATTTAGAGATATATACCTTATTGCTTGTCTATATCATCAATAAGAATAATTCTCATTCAATTCTAAACACGCATCACTTCGAACCAAATATGGTACATTATCGCATTTAAATTATAATAATACAATAAAAATTAGCATAGAGGGTGTAACACCCAACATTTAATTTTTTATTTTTATTTTTTTAATAAATATAATTATTTATTAATTTAATTTAATTTAATGAAAAAGAAAAGGGTAAAAAAAATTAATTAAGGATTAAATTGAAAATAATTTTGGGAAAAAAAGGGTGAAAATTTGGATTCTAAAGGTATTTTTGAAAAAAAAAAATGAAACCGGGAGTCAAAACGTAATTTAAAAAATTATGCCACGTCAGATGCCCGATCAGAAGCCCCGACCAAATAGGATGCGCCAGGTGGCAAAGGCGCTGATGCGGGAGGCCACGCCGGGGGGGGGGGGGGGGAGCCACGTGGGAGTTGCGCGTGTGCGCGATCGAATAACTGAGGTCTGTTCTTGCACGCACGGACGTCCCATATTGAATTGCGATGAACAGTTCAGATTCACTTCCTATTTAATTACGATAGGATGATTCAGATCAAAAGCGATGGACGACCTAGATCAAAAGCGGATGGGTATAAATAACTCCATCTGCACCCAAACCCTAACCCTAGCTGCCAGAATCCCTCGTCGGAGAAGACAACCCAATCGCCGAAAATAGTTAACCCGAGGCGGATCACCGCCGTCATCGGAGCACGGCGGAGTTGCCGTGCTGGATTTTTAAAATTGGCCGAGTAGGTCATGGGACTAATTTTTGGGTTTATTTGGGACATTTGTAGGTACCGTAAGCACGTTTCAGTTCCTGAAGAAAAATTCAGGGAACCTAGGGACCACCAGTAGGTGCAGTAAACCATTTAGCTTTTCAGCGTCAAATCAAGTAAGGATCCCTCATCCTATTTCCTATCATAGAATTGAAGTTTGAATAAATAATAATACGGTATTTTGTACAAATTAAATAGATGTGCATAGTTAATTACGAATTGCTAATAGAGCCCGAATCGGACATTGTTCTCTGGTGATATTATTTTACACTCTAAAAGCATGATGATATCTGATTTATCTATTTTAAGGTTTAAATGCGTATATTACTGTCTTACTTGATAACTATTTGATTTTGAGATTTGAGACATGATTGCATTACCTGATGCATGCTTATATGTTTATATGATTATATTTGATTTGGTAACGGAAACTAAGAAAAAACAGGAAAGGGGTGTGATCAAATAAACAGATAAGACGACAGCCTCATTAGATATCTTGAGAGATGGTGAACAGACCGGGTTCATAGGGAACCCTACCGTAAACTTTGTCTAATACCGGACGGGGTATGGAGACTTGGTCATTTGGCCCCCATACTAGACGAAGTATGGGGTTGGTCGCTTCACCCTCATATCGGACGGAGTATTGAGATTTAATGTCTTGGCGCTCATACCGGACGAGGTATGGGGTCGACTATGTAATTAAGATTGTTAAGGGAAAGAGTTCACGTGTAACGGGGACACCCCTATGGATTTCCATGGATACTAGTAGGCTGGTGAAATGAGAAACGGTTATGATTTAGTTTATTGTTAATAAATGCGAATTTATAATATGTTCTATGTTGCTGATCGTGCATAAAGTTATGATCTGTATGACATTATTGATTCTATAATTTGTTTTCATAAATTTTTCAATGGTAAGTAAAATGGTAAATGATTTTATTTTGATGAAAGTATTGGTTTAAATTTAGTGCTCTATTGCTTGTTTTTTATTTTTTACTAACATTTACTTTTGTGCCGGTGATATAGTGTGATGTCCTTACTGGGTTAGTATAGCTCACCCCTTATTTAACCATTTCAGATTAAAAGTACCTGGTTTCCGAGCTCGATCCGCAAGAAAATTGCGAGTAAATGCTAGATACTTTGAATTTTCATTTACTTTTCTCATTTCTCGTGTTTCTTTCAGATGATTCATTGCGTAATGTTTGTTTAGTACTTTTAAGTTATTGTGTAAAGGATGTAAATCTTAACATTTTATTTCGCTTCCGTACTTAAATTATTATATATTTTCTTTTGAATTTTCGGGATCGTTACAGCGAGAATTAATTGAAGATATTTAATAGTTACTCTAAAATTAACAAATTTTTTTAAAATTTTTTAAAAATATATATAATAACAATTAGTAAGATGAGTTTGAATGGTATAACGAGTTAATTATTATTATTTTAAAATATTAACCATTATAAATCTGTTAGTTCAAAAATCAGTTTGATTATTTTACTTGAAAGAAGTTTAACTAGTAAACTTGCAACTTCTTTTAAAGAAGATATATACGTGTATATATATATATAATTTTTGCTGGTGTTTTCAGCAACCGCGGCAAGATTGAGTAAAGCACCGGTCTTTTGTTATTGTAAACCTGGCTTCGTTTGCTGGTGGAGCTGCATGGGACTCCATTGCTGAGGATGAGAAAGCTGGTGCTAGAGGAATAGTAATGAATTAATGTATAGATAAATGTAAATTTTCTATAGTCCCCAACTTTCAAGATCATCTTCAGTTTTGCACCTATACACATTTTAATTGAAATATCCATCAATAATAAAGCATTCTATTCATCAAAACTCTTCTAATTTTCTCCTATTTCATTTGTATTCTTTAAGAGTAAAAATATTTTTCAATTAATTTTTGTAGATAAAAAATTAGTCAACGATTACTCTGTTACTAAGGAAAATGAGGTTAATTGATTCAATACTTAACTATTATTTATTTATTTATTTATATAAATTTAGAATTAATCATTTTAAAGTTTTTATATCTCCAAATCCTTATCTTTTAATCATTTAAAAAAATTAACTTAAAAATTTTGAAATTAAAAATTAATTACGATAAAATAGTTTCTTAGAAATAAGCTAAAGAAGAAATAAGTAAGCTTTTCGAGGTTATAACACATGCTTATTTTGGAATAATATATTGTCATTTTGGTAGAAGATATTAATTTCACATTTGTGTATGATGGTTGACAAGGACCGTGTTATTCTTCTCTTTCCAATCATTAGATGTCCATGAAGGGATAATTAATGCATCTTAGTTTAATTACATGGTTGTATCCCAGAGATTAAGAACAGATAGAAGCCTATCCATGTATATACTTAAATTAAAATTTCATTTCTCTTGCAAATTAAGGTATTCAAATTTTTATACAAAAATCTACGAAAATATTTCAGTCCTTTACATGGATATTTATTTTATCATTGGTTAAAAATATTTAGATAGTTTAAAAGAGCTGCAAAAGCATATAAAAATTACTTACTGACTAAATACTTCGTGGCCTCACCACCACCACAAGCCGTCAGTGCCAATTTAAGGAAACTATTTATATGTAGAGTCGTAACCACTAATTTTTAAGAGACCCATAAAATAATCATAAAAAATACATTTTCTATTAAATTTTTTGACATGGCAGATTGCGGATTCTCCTCTTCTAGGTTGACTATATATTATTTCAATTGTTTTTTTTTTCCTCTTCTTCCCCAAATCTTGATACATCCTAAATAATACCTTATGCAATATTTTATACATGTACCATAAATAATCTAATGAATTCTATTAAATGTATTTGTGAAACAATTAAATATATATAAATTAACCTGATCTGTCGTATGATCTTGTACACCCTTTATTATTTTTATCCTTGATAAGTTTTTTTTTTTTTTTCTATGCTACTTATTTTTATCTCTTTTTTGAAATTATACATTTTTGTTCGTCTTCTTCTTTTGAATTGATTGTTCTTTAAACTATTTTTGTAAATAATAACTTGAAAGATTATTTTGTTAAAAAATAAGATAACTTTTACTAACGAGTAACACTTAAAATATTATCGGGTGAATTAACAACGAGAAACAAAGAAAGACACCGCTTATTGTAATGATAAAAAAACTCATAATGAAATACATCAATAAGGAAGGAAATAATAGTTTATCTAAGAAGATATATATACCACAATTTAACTACTTTGAAGAAGGCATAATTCGCACTTCAAAAAAACTCTTAGATGCACTTTATTGGTGTGAAGAATACATTTTTTATCGAGTTCAGAAGTACTTTTACTTTGTGAAAATTAGTCGAGAAACAGTAATCATAAGCAAATATGGTAATAAAATTTTACAATTCTTAGATATATATTGCTTACTATATGTTAGTAAAGTAATAAATTTTTTCTATAAAGAGAATAGATAATCTTCTTATTTTCGAGGATTTTACCATCTTTTTTACTAACTTTTTGTTAGGTATTTCAAGTACATCGTTTTATTTTTACTATATATATATATGTCCATCATTTTATAATAATATATAATAAGAATTTTTAACTTTACAAAACAACCAAGTTGTATAAAACAATATTAAAAACTATAAAGACAGAGATACATCATGTTTAAAAAAAAAACTGAAAAATTTAAATTATAAGAAAAATTTGCAAACCTAATATTATACAACTAAAACACAATCAACATACTAGATGGAAGGAAACAATGAAGATTAAAAGATTTAAAAGACTAGGCATTTAGTATTATTATTTAAGATTAAAGGAAATAATAGTTTATCTAAGAAGATATATATACCACAATTTTATTACTTTAAAGAAGGCATAATTCGCGCTTCAAAAAAACTCCTAGATGCACTTTATTGATGTGAAGAAGTATGTTTTTTATCGAGTTCATAAGTATTTTTGCTTTGTGAAAATTAGTCGAGAAACAATAATCATTAACAAATATGGTAATAAAATTTTACAATTCTTAGATATATATTGCTTACCATATGTTAGTAAAGTAATAAATTTTTTCTATAAAGAGAATAGATAATCTTCTTATTTTCGAGGATTTTACCATCTTTTTTACTAACTTTTTGTTAGGTATTTCAAGTACATCGTTTTATTTTTACTATATATATATGTCCATCATTTTATAATAATATATAATAAGAATTTTTAACTTTACAAAACAACCAAGTTGTATAAAATAATATTAAAAACTATAAAGACAGAGATACATCATGTTTTAAAAAAAACTGAAAAATTTAAATTACAAGAAAAATTTGCAAACCTAATATTATACAACTAAAACACAATCAACATACTAGATGGAAGGAAACAATGAAGATTAAAAGATTTAAAAAACTAGGCCTTTAGTATTATTACTTTAGAATCTCGAAATTAATATTCAGTTTCATTATTTGAGTAGCTAAATATCTCTCTATAGACATACACACACACAATCGTTCATCTTATTTATGACCATAAGTTTCTCTTATTTTTAGTTTTTCTTCTCTAAATTTGAGACTTATTTCTAGTGTTTGGTTCATATTTCTTAAAGTATTTTTTGTGATTCTATATCTTATTTTTTAATTTAATAAGAATTTTTGAGAAATAACTTTCTCACTTAAAGATTATTATTTTTTCATATCTTATATATATATATATATATATATATATATATATATATCTAGAGATAGCCGAGAGATGATAAACCAACTTCAAATTATTATACATACAATGTTCAAATAAGATCTCATACTTCATTACTAATATTTTTATAAGATTACAATGAAATTCAATATAAGATTCTTGCATAATGTACTACTGAACAAAACAATATGTATGCAAGTTTTTTCCTCCTAGAAGTCAAATAATTAGATGCATGTTTAGCGGCTTAATGATTCCCTGATCCTCCTGTAATAGAAAAAGTAAGTTGTATTAATTAATTATGATAGATATATGATGTATATATATACACACATACTGACAGTATTAAACTTGTATACTAAAACTTAAAGATATGTACCTTCCTCCTCGTCTTTATCATCAACGAGAACTAGTCCGGCCTCATCCCAAACTTGAAGTACTTCAAACTTACTATAATACATTCTTGCATTCAGGTCGTAATAATACTACATAAATTAAAATAAATGAAGTTAATTTATAAGATATTTAATTACTATTTCAAAATTAACAAATTTTTTTAATTTTTCAAAAAATATATATAATAATTATTAATAAGAAGAACTTGATTATATGAATGAGTTAACTCTCGTAACATCAAATTATGGAACAATAGAAATCTCTCAGTGTAATAATCAATTTAGTTATTTAAATTGAAAGAAGTTAGCTAATAGTTATGAAACCTCTCTTAGAGAAGATACATGTAAATATCACACTTCTCTATTTTGAGGGATCCCTCTTAGGATACCAGGCTTCCTCGACTCCTAATAGACGGGCTTAGAACAAGAAGAGGGTGAGTAGTCTCTGCCGTTGCAGGTCTTTCTCCTTCCGTCGAGACGGCCCTCTTTTCTTGCTCACCGCGGCACGAAACCATGATATATATATATATATACACACACATACACACGCAGACATACACACAGTTTATTATAACATTTTATTAATGAATAAAAGAAAATTAAACAAAATCAAATGAAAGTAGCAGATATAATTAAAAAGTATATACGCTTACCCTGTAGATCCGTCCAGTGACCATACGCCTCTCCTCTGCTAACCAACCAGGGAGTAGCCAACGATATGAAGAGTTCGTCATGTCGTAAAATATGCTTGTACTCCCAGGTTGTCTCCTATGTCGGCGATTCAAAATTTTTTGTTCGATTATCGCCAACGTTTCCAGTGATGGCGGATAGGTTGAATGAAGCACTAGCCTTTCATTATTGTTAGCCGGGGCTTCATTCGCTGGTGGAGGTGGATATGGCTCCATCGTTGGTGTGAGAGGGATAATAATGAATTATTTGGACAAGGAACAAACGCCGTTGTTTTTAATTTGCGTGAATGGAATAGTGGGCAGACCTGCCATTTTATAGGTCAAACCTAGGGGTAACTTAGTAAAATCAAATTGCTAAAAAGGTCTTGATAAATTTGAAATTTGCAAATACAAGTACCCTCTTTCTTTATTTTCTATTTCCCACCCCAACTCTCAAGATCTTCTTCAGTTTTGCCCCTATTGACATTTTAATAGAAATATCTATCAATAATGAAACCTTTTATTCATCAAAATTCTTTTAATTTTGTCCTATTTCATTTTTATTTCTTCACAGTAAAAATATTTTTTAAAGTTATTATCTTGTAACAGAAATAAATAAAAAAATATAAAATTTATTATTTTAATAAAACGATTGCAGTTAATTGAGTTAATAGTTAATTTTTTTATAAATTTAGAATTAATAATTTTAAAATTTTTCTATCTCATGTCCTTAAATTTTAATTATTTAGAAAAATTAACCTAAAAATTTTAAGATTAGGAATTAATTATGATGAGGGGTATAAAAGAATTTCTAGAAATAAGTTAATGGCTTCTTCATAATATTAATAAAATTAAGGGTTTATATTGTAAATATAAATTCTTATATAAATGAGTTATGATGGAAAAGTATTTTCGGTAATAAATCTGATAGTATTAAATGCCAAACGACTAACTATTTTAATACAAATATTATATTATATATAAATATTACTTACCAAAAAATTTAATATTTATGATTATACATATCTATATTTATTGCGATAGGATTTAGCTTCCAAAATATTTCATGGCTAGGATAATATGTGTGCGTGTGCATATATATATATATATATAATTGAGCATAAGATTTAAAACACAATTATAACTTTTTCATTCAAGTGCTAGACCATTTGAGCTAAATGTTCTTATCAATATATATTTACTATTCTAGTAATGCTTTACATATAAAAATTTGTACAAAATTTATTAAAAAAACTGATGTAATATTATAAATGGGCATTATATATTAAGTAAAATAATTATACTTTTTGAACTAAAATAAGCTGTCTAATTAGTTTAAAGAAGATTTTTTGCAAAAAATACTATAAATTTAGTATTAATGTCTTTTTTTTTATGATGTATGAATATATTAATATTAGATAACAAAAATAATACAAGTATTTAAAATATAATCTCTATTTTTTTATTGATTTTTAAAATTTTATTTAAATTAAACTTAAAATACAAAATATATATTTTAATGGATATTTTTTATTTTTTAATAATCAAAGAGTTTTCCTGATTGGGTTTGAAAACAGAAGATTATGAATCTTGTGTAGTAATATATGAACTTAATAGATATTAACCAATCTCAAAACATTTTGAAATCCATAAGGAGAGAGAAAAACAAATGTTGAAGTTGGAAAAGATTCACACTTCAAGAAATGTTATTGGCATGATGACTAACATTGTCCCTTAAAAAACTGTAAATCATAAATGATTATAGTGGGGATGGATTTTAACTAGAGATTGAATTGAAAATCTCTACTTTAATTGGTAAGAATTTAGAATGACAATTTTTCGTAAAATAGTCAATTAGGATTTAATGGAATAAATATGGATGTTTTATGAATGTTTCTTGACGAAATATTACATATAAATTTGGAATAATTTAGAGTTGAACCAAATTCTTGTTAGGCAATTGAAATGACATAATATTTTTTTTTTACTCTCTCATAAAATTTATATAGGTCATACGTAAAAGGTAAATATATATGAACTTCTAATGAAAAAAATATATGTAATCAGAGGTCTTTTCTAATTGCTTTTCTTTTTTCAAGCAAATGAATACCCATAAAAATGATTTATATTCAAACAAGAAATTGTATTTAGAAACATTGTGAAGAGAAAGAGAGGATGAAAAGTATTTTGAGAACACGTTGTGGAAATAGTGAAACCATTTATTTTAGCTAAAAAGAGGAAACAAAAAGGAAAAATGTACAACAATTTGAGAGCTCGTCAAATAATCTAGTAATATTTTATGTATATGCATAAATAATCTAGTGAACTCTACTAAATGTATATGTGAAACGATTGAATGTATATAAAATAAACTGATTTGCCATATGATCTTTTAGAGCTTTTATTGTTTTAACCTTTGATAAGTTTTTTTTTCTACATTATTAATTTTTATCTCTTTTTTGAAATTCTACATTTTTGTTCATTTTTTCATTTTGAATTGATTGTTATTTAAACTATTTTTGTAAATAGTACTTTGAGAAATTATTTTTTAAAAAAAATAAGATGACTTTTATCAACGAGTAACATTTAAAATATTGTCAGATGAATTTAACAACGAAAAACAAAGAAAGACACCATTTATTGTAATGATAAAAAAACTCATAATGAAATATATCAATAAGGAAAGAAAGAATAGTTTATCTAAGCAGAGATATATACCACAATTTCACCACTTTAAAGAAGGCATAAGTCGCGCTTTAAAAAAATTCTTAGATGCACTTTATTGATGTGAAGAAGTGTATTTTTTTTCGAGTTCAGAAGCATTTTTGCTTTGTAAAAATTAGTCGAGAAACAGTAATCATAAAAAAATATGGTAATAAAATTTTACAATTCTTAGATATATATTACTTACCATATGTTAGTAAAGTAATAAATTTATTTCTGAAAAGAGAATAGATAATCTTCTTATTTTCGAGGATTTTATCATCTTTTTTATAATTTATTATTAGGTATTTCAAGTACATTATTTTACTTTTACTATACACGTCTATCATTTTATATTATATCTTTATATCATAATATATCATAAGAATTTTTAACTTTATAAAACAGCCAAGTTGTATAAAACAATATTAAAAACTATAAAGACAGAGATACATCATGTTTTCAAAAAAAAACTGAGTAATTTAAATTACAAGAAAAATTTACAGACCTAATATTATACAACTAAAACACAATCAACATACTAGATGGAAGGAAACAATGAAGATTAAAAGATTTAAAAGACTAGGCCTTTAGTATTATTGTTTTAGAATCTCGAAATTAATTTTCAGTTTCATTATTTGAGTAGTTAAATATCTCTCTTTGGACATACTCACACACACAAATATTCATATTATTTATTACCATAAATTTCTCTTATTTTTAGTTTTTCTTCTCTAAACTTGAGACTCACTTGTAATGTTTGGTTCATAGTTCTTAAGGTATTTTTTGTGATTCTATATCTTATTTTTTAATTTAATAAGAATTTTTGAGAAATAACTTTCTCACTTAAAAGTTATTATTTTCTCATATTTTATACATATATATATATATCTAAAGATAGCCGAGAGATGATAAACCAACTTCAAATTATTATACATACAATGTTCAAATAAGATCTCATACTTCATTACTAATATTTTTATAAGATTACAATGAAATTCAATATAAGATTCTTGCATAATGTACTACTGAACAAAACAATATGTATGCAAGTTTTTTCCTCCTAGAAGTCAAATAATTAGATGCATGTTTAGCGGCTTAATGATTCCCTGATCCTCCTGTAATAGAAAAAGTAAGTTGTATTAATTAATTATGATAGATATATGATGTATATATATATACACATACTGACAGTATTAAACTTGTATACTAAAACTTAAAGATATGTACCTTCCTCCTCGTCTTTATCATCAACGAGAACTAGTCCGGCCTCATCCCAAACTTGAAGTACTTCAAACTTACTATAATACATTCTTGCATTCAGGTCGTAATAATACTACATAAATTAAAATAAATGAAGTTAATTTATAAGATATTTAATTACTATTTCAAAATTAATAAATTTTTTTAATTTTTCAAAAAATATATATAATAATTATTAATAAGAAGAACTTGATTATATGAATGAGTTAACTCTCGTAACATCAAATTATGGAACAATAGAAATCTCTCAGTGTAATAATCAATTTAGTTATTTAAATTGAAAGAAGTTAGCTAATAGTTATGAAACCTCTCTTAGAGAAGATACATGTAAATATCACACTTCTCTATTTTGAGGGATCCCTCTTAGGATACCAGGCTTCCTCGACTCCTAATAGACGGGCTTAGAACAAGAAGAGGGTGAGTAGTCTCTGCCGTTGCAGGTCTTTCTCCTTCCGTCGAGACGGCCCTCTTTTCTTGCTCACCGCGGCACGAAACCATGATATATATATATATATACACACACATACACACGCAGACATACACACAGTTTATTATAACATTTTATTAATGAATAAAAGAAAATTAAACAAAATCAAATGAAAGTAGCAGATATAATTAAAAAGTATATACGCTTACCCTGTAGATCCGTCCAGTGACCATACGCCTCTCCTCTGCTAACCAACCAGGGAGTAGCCAACGATATGAAGAGTTCGTCATGTCGTAAAATATGCTTGTACTCCCAGGTTGTCTCCTATGTCGGCGATTCAAAATTTTTTGTTCGATTATCGCCAACGTTTCCAGTGATGGCGGATAGGTTGAATGAAGCACTAGCCTTTCATTATTGTTAGCCGGGGCTTCATTCGCTGGTGGAGGTGGATATGGCTCCATCGTTGGTGTGAGAGGGATAATAATGAATTATTTGGACAAGGAACAAACGCCGTTGTTTTTAATTTGCGTGAATGGAATAGTGGGCAGACCTGCCATTTTATAGGTCAAACCTAGGGGTAACTTAGTAAAATCAAATTGCTAAAAAGGTCTTGATAAATTTGAAATTTGCAAATACAAGTACCCTCTTTCTTTATTTTCTATTTCCCACCCCAACTCTCAAGATCTTCTTCAGTTTTGCCCCTATTGACATTTTAATAGAAATATCTATCAATAATGAAACCTTTTATTCATCAAAATTCTTTTAATTTTGTCCTATTTCATTTTTATTTCTTCACAGTAAAAATATTTTTTAAAGTTATTATCTTGTAACAGAAATAAATAAAAAAATATAAAATTTATTATTTTAATAAAACGATTGCAGTTAATTGAGTTAATAGTTAATTTTTTTATAAATTTAGAATTAATAATTTTAAAATTTTTCTATCTCATGTCCTTAAATTTTAATTATTTAGAAAAATTAACCTAAAAATTTTAAGATTAGGAATTAATTATGATGAGGGGTATAAAAGAATTTCTAGAAATAAGTTAATGGCTTCTTCATAATATTAATAAAATTAAGGGTTTATATTGTAAATATAAATTCTTATATAAATGAGTTATGATGGAAAAGTATTTTCGGTAATAAATCTGATAGTATTAAATGCCAAACGACTAACTATTTTAATACAAATATTATATTATATATAAATATTACTTACCAAAAAATTTAATATTTATGATTATACATATCTATATTTATTGCGATAGGATTTAGCTTCCAAAATATTTCATGGCTAGGATAATATGTGTGCGTGTGCATATATATATATATATATAATTGAGCATAAGATTTAAAACACAATTATAACTTTTTCATTCAAGTGCTAGACCATTTGAGCTAAATGTTCTTATCAATATATATTTACTATTCTAGTAATGCTTTACATATAAAAATTTGTACAAAATTTATTAAAAAAACTGATGTAATATTATAAATGGGCATTATATATTAAGTAAAATAATTATACTTTTTGAACTAAAATAAGCTGTCTAATTAGTTTAAAGAAGATTTTTTGCAAAAAATACTATAAATTTAGTATTAATGTCTTTTTTTTTATGATGTATGAATATATTAATATTAGATAACAAAAATAATACAAGTATTTAAAATATAATCTCTATTTTTCAAATATAATCTCTATTTTTCTAGTGATTTTTAAAATTTTATTTAAATTAAACTTAAAATACTATATATGTTTTTTAATGGAGATTTTTTATCTTTTAATAATCAAAAAGTTTTCGTGATTGGGTTTGAAAAAAGAAGATTATGAATCTCGTGTAGCAATATATGAACTTAATAGATATTAACCAATCTCAAAACATTTTCAAATCCATAAGGAGAGAGAAAAACGAATGTTGAAGTTGGAAAAGATTTACACTTCAAGAAATGTTATTGACATGATGACTAACATTGTCCCTTAAAAAACTGTAAATCATAAATCATCATAGTAGGGATGGATTTTAACTAGAGATTGAATTGAAAATCTCTATTTTAATTGGTAAGAATTTAGAATGGTAATTTTTCGTAAAATAGTCAATTAGGGTTTAACGAAACAAATATGGATGTTTTATGAATGTTTTTTGAAGAAATATTATATATAATTTTGGAATAATTTAGAGTCGAATCAAATTCTTGTTAGAGAATTAAAATGACATAACATTTTTTTTACTCTCTCGTAAAATTTATGTAGGTCATACATAAAAAGTAAATATATATGAACTTCTAATGAGAAAATTTTCTGTAGTTAGAGGTCTTTCTTCGTTGGTTTCCTTTCTCTAGCAAATGAATGCCTATGAAGACAATTTATATTCAAACAAGAAAGAGTATTTAGAAATATTTTAAAGTGAAAGAGATGATGAAAAGCGTTTTGAGAACACTTTATGAAATAGTAAAGTTGTTTATTTTAGCCAAAAAGAGGAAATAAAGAGGGAAGATGTATGACAATTTGAGAGCTCCTCAAGATGCTAGTGAGATAGATCATATAAGGAGCCAATATTTTGTGTATGTTGAGTTAAAAATTAATTAAACTTAAAGATATATTTATTATATTCACTATTTTATAATTGAAGTTCCTCTAATTTTTTTTAACAAAATATGCATCACTATTTTCACATGTATTTATACATCAAACATAAATAGAATCAAAATTCAAAAAATAAATTGAGAAAGTATCTTATATTCCATCACATAACAATTAATACATGTCCTTATATTAGCCATCTAAGAAGGACAAATCCATAGTAGAAAAGGATGTTGCAATAAATGGCATGAGCAAAGCCTTACCAAGTTGAAACAAGTGTAATATAGTCTTGAGTCTTGTGAGATTTTTCCAGCATAGGCCTTTTCCAAGGTTTTTTCTTTTAAACCTCATGACTCAAGATTAAACATTTGAAAGTATTAACATCAAACATTTAGATTTTATTTTTTGTACCTAAAGATAAAGAAAAATGGTAAAGAGTTAGTTTTTTTTTTTAATTAATGGACATTTATCGCCTAGTCTTTAGTTCAATTTATAATTAAAATTTTGAGAAGTTTTATAGTTTATTTTAGTGAAAATTTGACTTACAAAAATAGAGCAGCCAATTTTATGAGTTGTTTCTTCTTAACGCCGAAGAAGAAGACTAATTAAGTGTTACTAAAGAACAATTGAAATATGTGTTAAGAATAAATAACTTAAAATTGAGTCTTTTATGTAGGTTGTGAAAAAAATAAGTTTCATTTTATATTATGACTTATAAAATTTTTGAACTTAAATGAGCAACTATGATTACTCAGAACGTGATCTTCATTATACTTGTTCGATATCCTGTTTTTTTTTAGTTTTTTTAATATTTATTTACGTTAGATATGTTACTTAATTTATATAATATAATTATAAATATTGACTTGATTAATTCTATATTTACCAATCATATTAAATTGAACTTTTGAATTTTAACTCAGGTATGTGAAGAACTTATTAATCATTTGAAATGTTATTCGTATTTTTTTTTTCATTTGGAGTACCTTATTGAATACGAAGAAAATAAAATTTAATTGGAGACATTATTCTTATTAATTCTTTTATGTTCTGTAAGAAAAAAAACGAGTTTGATTTTGAAGAAATTATAATGGATGAATAAGCTACTTATTTTATTCATGTTCATTGTCTTAGAAAGACTATTTGAAAGAATACATTCATATACTTCTTAAATTTATTCCTAAAATTATTTTTCTTATAGATGTTTGTTATCCTGCTAATTTTGAAAAACTTTTCATTATATTTTATTATAATATAAATAATTGACTGAAATTATTATTATTTTTTTATCCAATTGCTATCTTTCTATTAAATATTATATTTTGCACAAGATTTAGTATGTACCTACTTAATCTATGCTTTGAACTTGATTTGCTTAGTTGTAATAAACTGTAAATAATTAATTGATTTATTTCCTATCATCTTAAACTTTTGGTATAACCGATCTAATGATCTCTCTAGCCTGTTATTTATCACCACCATATACTGACCTTCTCGGTGTTTTAGATTGTCAAGCTCTCTCTCAAACCTTTCTCTATATATTTTATAAGTGATAATTGAAGTACAAGAAAAATCATATCTTCCTTTTTATATGTTAAAAAAAAAAAAATTACCTAGAACTAATTGTAGTTAATTTGAGCAGTAACACCCTTCTGTAAACCATAAATTTGATTATTAGAAAACTAAGTTAAAAGAAACACAAAAAAGTTAGTTGTTCATATCAAGCCTAAAAGATATTTCAAACCATCATAAAAGCATGAAAGGTTTCATCCATAAAAATATAGGCCACGACCTTTATTCCCTACAATTAAAATCTCATCACCCTTTTAAAAACCATAATAGGCACTCTTGACTAACAAGCTTTTATCCTAGGCTAAATTGGAAAACACTCTTCAATTAAAATGTTGCATCCTTGAGCAACACGTAAACACTTGAGTTACATTTCAAGTTGACTTATATAGTACTAACTCAAGCCATAAAACCCAAAGTCATCCCTCCATTTTTGGACGTTGTCAAAGGTAAATGATTCTTCTAACTTTAATTAAAGTGTTTTTATGTTGTTTGCGATACTCCAATTTTTTTTTTTTTTTATAGAAGATATGTGATTCTTAAATTTCATGTAAGTATTTAACTCATATGCTACTGATATTTAAGCTTGAACTTTGAGTATTAGTGATCTGGATTTTAAGGTTGCTATGACAATAGTTTTGAGCTCGAGGCATTAGAAATGTATCATAACACATGTAGGTTCAGTGTATTTGAGTTGGTGGGATCATGGACCTTATAAATTTTTATATTATAATTTATTATTATGATATGTGATCTTTATATGAACATAAAAAATTTGAATGATGGATATTATGATACATTAAATTGTCATCAGAAAAATGGGTGATTATTTAGCTCAATATAAGGGCTCAACTTATTCAGTACTAGTAGCATCTTTCGTTGCTTGAGTTTAATTTTGCTTTTCATCTAGTTATTTTTAATCTGTCATATATAGGAAGCTTTATGGGTTCATGCATTTATAAATTTTTTCAGAGTTTCAACTTGGATAATCTAATCAGTATTTACTCCTTTTTTTTAGTCTAAGCCTTCATTTCTGCAGTTTAAAATATGGTTTTTCATTTTTTAAGCTAGTCTAAAAAATTAGATTGAACCTAACTATTAAATCTAGATTGGACTTGAAAAAAGCTTAAATAGTCTAATTCTCAGTCCATAGTATTATTGACTAAAAAATTTTGCTCCAAATCAGCATGCTCTTGTTTTGATCCTAATGTAGACTAAATAAGAGAGAGAAACTATTGCAAAAGAGTGTGAAGCTCTAGTAAACGAGGGATAAGCTCTTGCGAGAGAGATATGCTCTTGTGGAAGATTAAGAAACCCTTGTGAGAGAGAGAAACTCTTGTTAAAAGTGTGGAGCTCTTCTAAAAGAGAGAAAAACTCTTTCAAAAGAGAGAAAAAATATTATGAAAAAGTAAGAAGCTCTTATAAGAGAGAAACCCTGGTATAAGAAAGAAAATCTTGTGGAAAAGTCTGAAATGGTTATGGATGAAAGAGCCTTTTATGGCAGATGGCGAATCTCCTGTGAAAGTGAGCTAAGCACTGTAAACTAGCATTTAAATGAGCTTCTTGAAGCTTAGTGAAATACTTAAGTGTTGGCTTAAAGAAATGATGTAGATATACCTAGGTGGTTAAACCTCTATAAAAATTATACTTGCACTCTCTAATCTAACTCTTTTAATTTTTATATCGTTTATAGTTTTTATTTACTTGATTAAACTAAAAATAAATAGAGCCAATTCACTCCTCCCTCTTGGGTTGCAATAGTCACTAGGGCCAAAAAGGGCCACCCATATATTTACCATTTATATGTTGTAGCTTCTATTTTTCTTTACGGTCTTGGATTTCATACTTTTTTTCTCGTGTTTTAAGTGAGTTTGGCTATGGACTCTATTTATACTTTTGAGGTTACTTCTCATGCTACTTGATATATAAAATTCTTACACTAAATATATATATATATATATATATATACACATATATATTACTGGAAGCAAAAGGTATATATGTATAAGATAGATTGATCAATTAATATTAAGTAGGTGGGATTAGTGGCAAAAAGATAGAATTACAAATTTAGAGTGTATTATTAAAAAAAAATATTTGGTCTTATGAGAAAATTAAATATTATATAGTTATTGATTATTATTGTAACACCCAAGTGTTATGATTTTTATTTTGTAATTATTTGATTTTTTTTATTTTTAATTAATTTAATTTGATTTGATTTAATTTAATTTTATGAAAATAAAAATAATAATAATGATAAAATTGGGTAAAAAAATATTATTTGGATTTAATTGAAATTGATTTTGGGAAAAATGGGTGAAAATTTGGATTCTGGGGGTGTTTTTGAAAAGAAAATCGGAAACCGGGAGTCAAAACGCAATTTAGAAAAGTTGTGCCACGTCAGCAGCCACGTCAGCGGCCCGGTCAGCAGCCCCGGCCAACCAGGACGCGCCGCGTGGCAAGGAAAAACTGACCAGGGGACGGGCAACGTGGGCGATCCGCGTGCGCGCGATCGGACGGCCCAGATCCGTTCCCGCGCGCACGGATGGCCCAGATCAAACGTGTGCACGGACGGCCCAGATTCTCGTGCACGGACGGCCCAGATTCAATCAGGCACGGACGGCCCAGATTGCATCGCGATGGACGGCCCAGATTTAATCCCAATTAAATCGCGATCGAACGGTCCAGATTAAATCTTGATGGATGGTTGAGATTAAAAGGCAAAGGGTATAAATAACCCCATCCACACTTGACCACAAAAACCCTAGCCGCCAGTGCCTCACTGGAGAAGAATAACCAGACGCCGGAGGAGTCGGCCGCCGCCACCCGCCGCCGCATCGGAGAAGTTTTCGACCGCCGATCGAGGTAAATTTTCTCCCCCTTGCTTGTTTTTCAATGCTGAGTCCGCCTATGGTGAAACCGGAGCCAAACCACCGGCCAAACAGCCGAAAAACCCAGCCAAAGCCCAGCGGCGCCGCCGCGCCCCTCCTTGGTTTTTGCCTCCGATGAGGCCCTTCCCGACCTCCGTTCGATGCAAATTTTATACCACTGTAATCACCGTTCTTTTCTCTACAGGTTAATCGGAGCCAAACATCAAAACACGACTCACACTGGGGGAGCCGCCGCACCCGAGGGCACTGCCGCCGGTAAGTTTCAGTTTTTCGTGATTTTTTGGCCCACCGAGGGCCCTAGGGTTGTTTTATTGTAAGGAGCCGCCGTGCCGGAGTTGCGATATTGGCCGAAAGGGGCCCTAGGTCTGATTTGAGATTTTTTGAGACACGTGCAGGTACCGGTAGTGCGTTTCAGTTTTTTGAAAAAAATTCAGGAAAATTAGGAACAGCCTGTAGGCGCACTGTAGAGCCGTATTCAGACCCCGAACACAGTAAGGACCCCTCATCCTATTTTCTATCACGGTATTAAAGCTAAATAAATAATTAAACTGTACTGTATGACTTTATAGATGTATAATTGATTAAGGTTGTTAATGGAGGCCGAGTCCGATACAGTGTTGGTTTGTTATTGTTTGATCTAATTTTTAGTATTAAATACAGTATGATGTTTGATGTAATTATGTTATGGTCTCGTATGCATGAATCATGGTTTTTTTTTATTATAGTGTGTATTATGGTGAACCCGATACTGTGTTGTCTTGTTTGGTGTCAATTACTGGTTTACATGTTGTGTATGATTGGATGATTAAGATCAAGGAAAAAGGCAAAAATGTTATGTGAATTGATAAATGGATAATGTGGACAGCCTGACTAGGTATCTTGGGAGATGGTGGATGGACCGGGTCCGTATGGAACCCTACCGGGAAGGTGGTCTCTCATACCGGACGAGGCATGGAGACCTTATGTGTTTTGGCGCCCATACCAGATGGGGTATGGGAACGGCCCGTTTCACCCTCATACCGGACATGGTATTGAGGTTCATAGTTTTGGCGCCCATACCGGACGGGGTATGGGGACGGCCCTGGAATCAGGTTATAAATGTTAAGGGTTCACGGGTAACGGGACCCTTATGGATCCCCGTGGATACTAGTAGGCTAGTTAAAGAAGAAAATATATTGTTTAATGATTGAAATGCAAAGGTATGATAAGTGTTATGTTATAAAGTTTATATGATTTCATGATAATGATAATGTTATTACTTTCACATGTTGTTTTCATGGATCTCACCGAGGTAAGTGGACAGTAAAGGTTTTTATGTTAATAAACGAGTTTGTTATAAATTATGCTTCATTGGTTATTTCTTATTTTCTACCCACCTTTAGTTCCGTGGCAGCGAGATAGTGTGATGTCTTTACTGGGCTGGTGTAGCTCGTTCCTTATTTAACCATTTCAGATCAGAAAGACATTATTCCCGAGCCCGTTTCGCAGGAAGAAGGCGAAGGGGACGCCTAAAGACTCCATAGCTATATTTATAGTTCTTATCTCGAGTATCTCTTTTAGTTAGTTTGTTCTTTCATGTTTTGAGTACGTTTTGGTTATTGTGTAAGGGATTTTAATCAAAATTTTTATTACGCTTCCGCATTTGACATTTTTAATACATATATTCCATTTAAATTTCCGGGGCCATTACAATTATTATAGTTTTATACGATTAGCTCTTAATTTGATATTTAAAATACATTTTTTTATGATCAATCATAAGCGGTCTACTTATATAAAACAACCATAAGAATATAGGAATTTTAGGTTTCTTCATCTCATTTACATTTGAAACATATCACTTTTTATATTATAATATCGAACAAGGGCTTAGTTTTCTTACTTGAGGACTTACCATTTGTCCCATAACTTTTATGATTAGAAGGAATGCCTACAAAATCTTCTATTTTTATATAAGTACAAAATAATTTAGTTTAGTTCACCATATATACACATAAGGTCCTTCTTATCACTCTTCCCAAACCTTAAAGATTTGTTTTTAGAGGTGTATTGTTTGCCCCTTGGATCATTATACTGTTGCAATAATAAAGTATATCTTTAAGTTAAATGATAATTTTCTAAGAATTTATAAATGTAATTGTAAACTTATAATTCACTAAAACAAGCTAAATTTTCTTTTTGGGTAATTAAATTGGGTCAATTATTTGAAAGGAATACTTATATGTATCAAGGTTAATGTTTAGATATATAACAAGGTTAATTAGATTATTAAGTATTGTTGGGATTTTATAACAAATACCATATGTATAAATAGTACAAAAAGAAAGCAAACCTTTGATTTGTATAAATTTTATAACTCTTGTTCATACACAAATTGGTTTAAATAAATCGTTGATTAAACGCTTGCAACTATAGTCAAATCATTACTTTGCAAAATATAACTCCATATCTTTGTTTGATGTCATGTTATTTTATAGAAGTATTTATACGCATGAGGCCAACAAGTTATCACAAGTCCTCTTCTTTATAATTAGCTTATTATCAGGAGCCAAATATTTCATATATTAGAATGGTCAGTATATGTTCTTTTGCTCCACGAATGCTTATTAAAATGGGTGTTTAAATAAGAGTAGAAATATGTTCCCTATATATAATTAAATTTTTAAAATCACTTATTAGAAATCTTTACAGCACGATTTGTTGATCATCATTTTAATAAGACAAATTTTCTAATATTAAGGGAAGAAAATAGATAGTTGAATAAAGAAATCAATTGAAATGCATTATCCTATTGTATCTTGATTATTAAACAAATCAATTTGAACAAGTTCAAAAGATAATTTATATACAAAACATAGTAAATCAGCTAACACATACTGAAAAAAATCAAAAGAAAATGAGAAGGCTAACAAAATGGATAGGTGGACCGCTTAGATTAAAGCCCTAAAATGAACGATCCAGATATTTTTTTTCTATTTAAAAGTTGGATACAACTGGTGACCTTTGACATTTCCAAAGACCACCCTTATCCTCTTTTTTCATTTCGCTGTATGTGTATATATCTCTAAGACTCCATTCAAAATAAATACAACAGAAAAATTAATGAACATTAAATGCTCTCTACCTTACCCAGCTAAGTTTCTTTACATGGTATCAGAGTAGTGCCTGTGATAAGCACTGATTCTCCTTATTTCTACATTACAATATTACCCTACTGCTCAATGGCAAACCCTAATACAGATGTATTGGCACTCCTAAGCTCAAACCAGCCTGGAATGTAGCTCATCACAACCATACTTGATGGATCCATCTACTTGTCTTTGGAGTCGAGCCATGGTGATCTCATTTAGAGCCAAGGATAAGCTCGCCCTCATCGACGGCAGATGTAGAAAGCCCAAACCCGATGTTGCAAAATATGAACAATGGCACAAAACAGACAGTATGGTGGTTTCTTGGATTCTGAACTCGATGAACAAAGAGTTCGTTAGCGCCTTCCTATTCACCACATCAGCAAAAAAACCTGTGGGATGAAATAAAAGAAAGGTATGGTGAGAGCAACGGACCTCTGTTGTATTAGCTAAAACATAAAATAAGTTCCATCACACAATCTAACCTTTTTGTCACAGCCTATTACACAAAACTCAAAAGGCTGTGGGATGAGTTAACACACCTAAGGCCCTCACCTGCTTGCAGCTACCATGCTGCAACACAACATAGTGAAATAGATAACACCGACAACTTAATCCAATTTTTAATGGGTCTTAATGACTCATATGACCTTGTTAGAAACCAAATATTGATCATGGACCCTTTACCCAGAGTAAATAGAGCTTATTTCATGGTTATTAGTGTTGAAAAACAGAGGAAAGTATACAATAGTAACTCATTTGAGGGGACACCTGCTACATTTTATACCAATCTAAAAGACAATCCAAATTTTCTAAACTGATAAAAGGAAAAGGACAGCAGGGCATGCACTTACTGCAAAAACACATAACACACAAAAAACATTTGATTTAAGCTCCATGGCTACCCAAAATGGTTTACAGAACTCAAAGGGAAAAGGAACAAAGAAAAGGCTAATGCAGTGGCAAACAATGTCACTGATAACACCAAAACAGAAGTATCCAATACAAACTGGGGCACAGAAATGTCCATACTCATACAACAGGAGATCAACAAGTACTTGAAGAACCAAGGAGTAAACACGGCAGAATCGGCAGGGTGCGTGGGCTACTCTGGCCCCCCTAGTAAGCAAATTAAATGTTGTTTTTTACATACCTATTATGACATAGGAACTTGGATAATAGACACAGGTACCACATCACACATATACCACGATTTTAAAATACTTTCAAAACCCGTTAAACTAGAACCTATAGTGCCTGTCTCATTACCAGATGGAATCGCGAGTCATTCAACCCACAAAAAAACCATAAAGCTGTGTGAAAACTTAATTCTACAGGATGTCTTTTATATACCAAAATTCACTTGCAACCTTTTTTTCTGTCAAAAAACTAACCCAAGCTACAAATACCTATATTTTCTTTTATCCTAACCATTGTTTTGTATAGGATTTAACAACTAACAAAATATTGAGGAAGGAAACAATAATGAAGGGCTGTACACCTTGAGTGAAGACATTAACCTTAATAAAGCATACATCAGCCACACCCAAGAAAACAACCTACAACTATGGCACAAAGACTCAACCACACATCCACAAAAAAAATTGATCCACATTCCCAGTCTAAAGTTACCAGGCAGTGCAGCTCTACATGATTGTGAAATATGCCCCCTTGGCAAAACAGTAGTGCTTATCTTTTTTAAAAAGTTTCATCAATACTAGTGACATTTTTAGCTTAATACATGTTGACCTTTGGGGACCATACCCGATTAATTGTACCTCTGGTACACTTTATTTTTTAATTATAGTTGATGATTTTTCAATAGCCACTTGGACTTATTTATTAAAAGAAAAAATGAGTGTACCAAGTACCTTGAAATATGTTTACAATCTAATACAAAATCAATTTTAGAAGACAATCAAAACAGTTAGCACAAACAACGACACTCAGTTCATAAACACCTCATGCAAAAACAATTTCCAAGAAAAGGGTATCATGTATCAAAAAACCTATACATACGCACCATAGCAAAATGATGTGGTGGAAAGGAAACATAAACACTTATTACAAATTGCTAGGGCACTGATGTTCGAATCAAAACTACCCAAAAGTTTTTGGGATGAAGCCATACTCACAACCACACACATAATAAACGATTTACCAAGCCCTGTTTTAAAATGAAAAACTCCTTACGAAATTCTGTAAAAAAAATAACTGTATTATTCAAACTTGAAACCTTTATTTGTCTATGTTTTGCTACAAATGTCACCCCTCAAAAAGATAAGTTTGAACCTAGGACTTTGAAGTGTGTTTTCTTAGGGTATGTACTCGATGCAAAGGTTTACAAATTATATGATATAAAAAATAGAAAAACGCTTTTGTCAAGGGATGTCATATTTCATGAACATATTTTCCCATATGAAACAGAATACCCTAAACCAAATTACCACGACACACCACTGCCAATACCAAATGACGACATAGTAAACACACCTGAAAACTAGCCACAAAGAAGAGAAGAAATTCCTTTACCAACCAGCACTCCCCAAGAACCTGAAGTGAGGAGGAGCATCAGGGTGAAAAACAAGCCTGCCTGGATGGAAGACTCTGTCGCCTACACCAATGAACAACCTATGCCTGAGCTTCCTTTCCTCATGTCCACCTCACCTACATACAACCACGACTATGTTAATTTTATTGCACAAGTGTCTATTGCCAAAGAACTAATGTCATACAGGGATGTTAAAGAGGACAGCAAGTGGGTTGAGGCCATGCAGGCCGAACTGTCCGCACTGGAAGAAAATAGAACATGGGAACTAACTGCAATACCAACAAGAAAGAAAACAATTGACTCAAAATGGGTATACAAAATAAAATACAATGTCGATGGATTAGTTGATAAATACAAAGCAAGACTTGTAGCTAAAGGTTACAATCAGGAGTTCGGCATAGACTATCATGATAGCTTCTCACTAGTGGTCAAAATGGTCACGGTTCGGTTACTTTTAGTCGTGGCAGTCGCAAGTGATTGGCTAGTATACCAGTTAGACATCAACAACGCATACTTACATGGTTTTATGGAAGAAGAGCTATATTTAAAACCTCCAGAGGGCTACTTTAAGGCTAGTAAAAAGCAAGTATGTCGTCTAACCAAGAGCCTATACAGCCTAAAACAAGTGGGCCACCAGTGGAACAAGGAGTTTACCTCAAAGCTTCAATCTATCGACTTCACCAAGTCAGAAGCTGACCACTGTCTATTCGCAAAAGGAACAAAAGGAAACCACGTTGTAGTTGTGATGTATGTTGATGACTTACTTGTCACGGTTCCTAATGAAGAAGAGATTTACGGAATCAAAAGCGCCTTGAATGAAGTCTTCACAGTCAAGGACCTCGACCAAGCAAGATACTTTCTTGGAGTCGAAATAGCTAGGTCAAAAGAAGGAATCTACATCAGTAAAAAAAAATACACCAGAGATATTTTGCAAGATACAAAGATGAAAGATGCAAAAGGAGCCACTTTCCCCTGCCTTCCAGCCTAAAACTAAATACAAAGGAAGAGAGATCTTACCAGATCCAGAGAGATATAGATGTCTAATTGGCCGTTTACTTTATCTTAATTTCACCAGGCCCGATATTCCACTCAACATCTCAGTCAGTTTATGCAATAACCCAGATGGCCACACCTCAACGCCGCACTATACGTTGTTAGGTACCTAAAGCAATATTCAGAGCAAGGCATCTTCTTCCGAGAAAGAATGACTTTAAAGTTTAAGCTTTTTATGATTCAGACTGGGCATCGTGTCCGATAGCCCACAAATCGCTCATGGGCTTCTGCATCTTCCTTGGGCCTACACTGATCTCCTGAAAATCAAAGAAACAAGCTACGATGAGTAAGTCTTCTACAAAGGCTAAATACAGAAGTATATCATCCACGGTGTGTGAAGTTCAGTGGATAACCTATCTACTTCGTGATTTTTAAATAACACTCCACTTACCCGTAACATTGAACTGCGACAACAAAGCAGCCGAGTATATCGCAGCAAATCCAGTTTTTCACGAAAGAACGAAACATCTTGACATCAACTGCCACATAGTACGTAACCAGGTTCCAAAGGGCTTCGTTGAAACAAATCATGTCACCTCGAGGGAATAGCTCGTGGATTTGCTCACAAAACCCTTAGGAACTTCAACAAATCATCGGCTTCTGTTCAAGATGAAGCATCTACAACAAGAGAGTTCAAAGAGTCAAAGAAGAGATAAGGAGAAACCCGAAGGGCCGAAAGCAAACTAACTTCATCTTGAGAAACAGATGAAAAGAATCAAAAGGAAATGCGAAGGTTAACAAAATGGACAGGTGGACTGCTCAGATTATAACCCTAAAATGAAGGGTCCAGATATTTTTTATGTTTAAAAGTTGGATACAGCTGGTGGCCTCTAATGTTTCCAAAGACCACCCTTATCCCCTCTTTTCATTTCCTTGTGTGTGTATATATTTACAAGACTCCATTCAAAATAAATTCAACAGAAAAATTAATGAGCATTAAATGCTCTCTACCCTACCTGGTTAAGTTTCTTTACACATACATTCATTTACCTTAAAAGAATAACTAAATCATATATGTCAACGGTAAATTTGTCAATTAGTATTAATATATATGTCAAACAATCCGTTAATATTATAAATAAGTTAAAAACACGTATCAAGCATGGTAGATCAGTCCGTTCCAAAGATAAAAATTCACATAAACAAAATGCATAAATAATCAAAATGTCCAAATTAATAAGAAATTGACAACCAAGATTCATGAGCTAAGAAGGCAGGTGTTCCTCAAGAGTCCATTGACATAATTAGTCATAAAACTTCAGAAAAAATTCAAGTACCCGAAAAAGATGATAATGAGATCTTAATAAATTATGTCATTACTAGAATTCGTTGAGAATGTGAAAATACATTATCGACAACAATTTTTCTCATATAATGCATAATATTATGGAAGAAAATAATGAGGATATTGAAGCTAAATCCTTCGAGATATGCGACATAGAAATGATTGGACAAAATAGAAAAATATGTTACAAACATAATTGAACTCATTTGATAATTGAAAAGTTTTTAGACTAATAATTCATACACCTAATGACATAAAACTACTTGGCTACAAATAAGTATTTGTAAGAAAAAGAAACAAAAACAACGAAGTTGTCTTATATAAAACTCGATTATAGCTTAGGGATTTTCACAAAAATTTGATATTGATTATAAAAAAATATATTTTCTAGTGATGCACACTATAATGTTCCAACAGCTTCTAAGTATAGTAGTAAATAAAAATCTTAAAATGCATTTAATATATGTACTTACTTTATATTTATATAGATCAATTGATAGCGATATATACATATAAAATCAACAAATGATTTAAAATGCTTGAAACATGAAATATAAATTCTTGAGAAAACTATTTTATTAAATTGCAAAGATCTTTGTATAAATTAAAACAATATGGAGATACGTGTTATAACCATTTTAATGAATATTATTAAAGCAGAGTTATAACAATGATCTAATGCATTAATGTGTTTTTATTAAAAAAATTGCATATCAATTTTTCATTTTACTGTAGGTTCAAATTATTCAAAGTGCAACTGAAATTTTTGAAAAACTTTCGAAAATAATTTATTATTTTAAAAAAGAATTCAAAATAAAATATCTTAGAAAAATAGAATTTAACTTGTTTTATAAATTGAACGTTTAGCAAATGAAATTCATATTCATCAAATGAGGTATAGAAAAAATCTTAAAACAATTTTCTAATAATAAAAGTACATGCATTAATCACTATTATGGTTGCTCAATCACTTAATGTGCATAAAGATCTTTTTTGACACGAGGGTTATGAAAAACTACTTGGTCTTGAAGTACCATATATTAATGCAATAGGTACACTAATGTATCTCGCTAATAACACTTGGCTTTTGGTATAGCATTTTCTGTAAACTTAGTAGTAGTAAGATATAGTTCTTCCCTTATAAAAAATATTGGACTGAGATTAAATATATGTTTAGATATCTCTAATAAAACAATAGATTTTGAACTTAATTTTATAAAAAATGATAAAAATAATAATTAATTAGTTTTACGTATGGGGATAGTTATCTAATCAGTACGTAGTTAGATCTCAAATAGACTATCTGTTCGCCTATGGTGACATAACAATATCATGGTGGTCTACAAAATAAATAATAAATAATAAATATTACTTATTTCAAATAATGTAAAAATATTTGTTATTTATGAATCAATTTGACGATGTATATGATTGAGATTAATGATTAAAAAGAGAATATATTGAAGGTGATATAATAAAATATGCCTCACCAAAATTCTCTTTTCGAGGCTTTACTACCATGTTCTAAAAATTTGTATAAAATATTGATTTGCATTGCTTAGAGAAGTAAAACGATATTTTTTATAAGTGGGAGTTAATACATATTGTACTCTTGTTTTTAAATAAAGAGTAATATGAACTCTTCAAAATTTCATGATTATACCTCTTCCTTTTAACAACTTCCAAAGTAATTTTGTGATTGATTTTTACTTTGATTTGATGATCTCATCTACCCCTATAAATAAAAACTCTTTTAATTTGCTGAATTTGAAGAAAGATTTCTTACATACTCTCGCGTACTATTCTACTTCAAGTTTATGACAAGTGTGTTATACAGACATACATACATATATATACATACAGGTCAAGTAGAACTTTTTGTACAAAAAAAAAAAAAGATGTTGATAAGATTATAAATAGTACATTTTCAAAAATAGATAAGAAGATAGAGGAGAGAGAGAGAGAGAAAGGAGTTATGTAATGTCATAGCAGAGTGGAAAGGAAGGCCCCATGTCCTAAACACGTGAGAGGAATTAGTAAAGAAGCTTTACCTACGCTCTCATCTTCACAGCTGTCTCTGCCATGCCAATCACTCATCTTTTGTTTTTTTTGTTATGTTAGTATCACAATATGTAATCAATTTTATGTTAAAGAAAGTATAATCTATATTATTATTGTTTATTATATAATTTTATAGTTACAATTTTTATATTTTATTTAAAAATTTGAATTTAATTTTTTCGAAAGTATAAATTTGTTCATACCGTGTGAGTTGAATTATGAATTTCGAATTTGAAACCACCCATAAAAGACATTTCCAATAAATTTCATGTAGTTAATTCCTCGCTTGCGCATATTAATTAATAAGTAAACATAGATTTAATGATTTAATTCCAAATCCATACCAGCTATTGATGAAATAACTCTGAAAAGGCAGCATCTTCAACCAATTTGTCTTCTTATACTTTTTTCTTCTTGTAAAAAAGACTGTATAATATTCATATAACTTTTAGGAGAAAAAAATAAAACAGTACATATGCAACTTGTTCATATATAACTATTCATGATGTTCTTTTTTCAATCCAAAGATTAGATAAAATTGAAGTCCATTGTGGGTAGTTCAATCCAAAAATATAGTCATGTCACATCATTAGAATCATAAAATTGAGTATAAAGAAAAAAAAAAAAAAAAAAAAAAACATTATACAATTTCAAAGATTTAGATAAGATTCATAATTCTATCGAATTAAAATAATATGATACAAAAATTAAAAAATTATAATATAAATAAATTCTATATAGAGAAATACATTTCGATAAATAAAAAACAAAAACAGGGAAAAAAGAAATCACGTGATAAGACGCAGACAAAAAACACCACAAGCCAAAAGCAACAAAACATCTCTCTCACTTTGGTTTCTTTTCTTTTCTTCTTTTTTTTTTTTTTTTTTTTTAATTTTTTAATTGACGAGTCTCCATATAAAGTCCAAATATCCAAAATTAAATAAATAAAATCCCCCATTCGTTAATTTATGTTCACCAAATCCAGACAATGCCCAAAATTAATTTCGCTTTCTGTTCAATTTCAGATAAAGATTGAATTTTCGGTAAAAGTAAAAAAAAAAATATGAAATGAGCAGGATTTGGTGCTTACCCAAATAATTTTCAATCTACCAACTCACTGAGTTGAGAAACCTCTTCGTCTCATGGTACGCTGCAGCCACGTCGTGAAAAACCGAGCCGCGATCCGTCCCTATCGAACTCCAAAAGAAATCCTTGTTGCATCAGATTTCCTATTACCGAGAATCCAGTCTCCTGGTTAACTGGTTGAATAGCTAGGCACTTCACTCCGGCTTCTGTATCGATGAAGTAATTTGTCGGAGGCGGTGCGAATACCGAGTCACCGGCGAGCTCAAATCTCAACCTTGGAAAACTCGGCCTCGACACTCCGGTTTCGTTAAAGCAAAGGTCGAAACCCGGGGTTAGCTCCCTGGATAATGGCATCTTCATTGTCCTTCTAAACGCTGTCAGGATTTGACCGTAAGCTGGCTCCGCTAAGAACGTCAAGGTGGTGCCCGAGTCAATGATCGTGCCGCCGTTACCCGACTCGTCGATTGACCAAACAGAAGGATCAATCCGTAATTTCTTATTGTTGACGAAGACGCTTCTGATTCTTATATAGTAAAATGTCGGGGACAGAGGGTTGACCAGCAAGGGAGTGAACTTCATTCTCAATTTCTTCGAAACGTCCTTTGCGGCGCCGCCGATCATGAGATAGCTAGTCGGCGGTGGAGATAGTGTGTAGTCCATGAGACAGTAGGAGAACTTGTTCCCGAATCGGCGACCCAGTTGGGAAGAGAAGGAAATGGATCCTCGACCCAGGCCCATGACCCCCTGGGCCCCATTAAAGCTGGCGCCCGAAAGACTCGGACCCGAGATCCGAAATCCGCACCCGAAGGCAAGGTTCTTCAGTTTGGCTTCTCTGCCTGAGCTGGTGTTCAACATCGTCGTTTCTCTGGAGAAGAATCCGGTTGTGAGGGACCCGTCAGCGTAGGAATATTCGTAGCGGCAGGGGGTGTGGAGGCGGGTGTGTTTGCAGGGCTCGGCCCGACTGGCGTGAGGGACGAGTCGACACTCGGAGTCGTAGCAGTGAAAGGGAGAGAATGTTGAGGAGTGGCGAGCAAAGAATGCAGTGCCCGGGGCATGGAGGGAGCAGTTTCTGCAGGCGGAGCACTTGATCCAGACAAGATCGCTGCCGGTGTCGGCGACGAGGAGGAGAGACTGGGGCGGGGAGCCCAAACGGAGATCGGCGAAGTATTGGCCGGAGCCGAATGATGCGCCGGAAACCACAGGTGACCTCAGTGGGGGTCTGGACTTGACCTTTTTCCGGTGGAGGGAGGAGGCAAAGAGGTGAGAGAGACGGTGGGTATCTAATGACAGGGCTTGAGTCGGAGAGGGGAATGGGGTGGTATGCAGCAATGGGAGCTTTAGGTATTCTTTGTTGGCAGCATCAACTGTGAGTTGGGTTGTGCAGAGATGAGTGAAGAAGAAGAGGGAAAGGAAGAGAATGAAAGGAGAGATAGAAGACGGTGACGCCATTGATGTGGGGAAAGAAGAGAGAGAAGGGAGTGAGGTGTAAAGAGGGATGGAGAGAGAGAAGGGACGCGTTTTTCCGGATTTGAAGAAGACCGTACAAGAGATGCACGTGGCTCTTTTTTGCGCTGTAAGTTGGCTGTAATTTACGTGTACATAATAGGTTCCAGTTTGGTTTTAACCCAACTATGTATTCTATTTTACTTACCAACTGCTGCATTGTTGGTATTTTCTTTATTAATATTAATATATTTAATTTTATAATAATAAATTTATTTTTATTTTTGAATAAAACTAAGAAAAATATCCTATTAATTTGAATCAAATATGAATTTAATTTAGAATTAAAACACAATTCTTTTCAAAATTAAATTTATCATGATTTTATTTTATAAACAAAATAAGCAAAACTATATATATATATATATATATATATATACAGAGTATGTAGACTCGTTTGTTTTTTCAAATTTAATTTAATTTCATCAACAAAATAAGCAAAACTTAACTTATGTTTTTAAACTATATATGTACAGAGTATGTAGACTCGTTTGTTTTTAAGAGAAAAACATATACAATTAATGGACCCAGTGAACAATTTGATTTACTTATTATGTACTACATTTTAATAAATTATGAAGTATTGGGTAAAATTTAATATTTTTAGATATAATACAAGGAAGACTTAAACTTATCAAAATTTACCAAAAATATCATGTCATTTCAACATTATCTTATTAACTAAAACTAAATTTTAAATTTTAAAATAATAGTTTGAGAAATATGCTTTGATTATTTCTTTTAATTTTCCCAAGAAATGGAGTTTCTTCTTGACCTAATCAAAAGATTTAATTTTATAAAAATCATCGTGGTTCTTGAAATTGCGTTACTATTGATTATTATATATATTATTTGTCTAAACTAATTATTGTATTTTTATTTTTTTTAAAAAAACACTTACATTTTAATAAATGCTATTTTTCGATTAAGTCAACACCAAACCACTTTAAAAAAGCTTCAAAATTGAAATAAAATTTTGTTTGCTGTAAGATTTGAAACCCTATTTATAATGTGATATATTGAAAATACCACAGAATTAATTTTTTATATTTAATATATTTAATTTAATTTTTATATGTATTTAAAAATATATAATAAGATTAAAAATATAGTTTAGAGCCAAACGAAAAAATAATAAATTACCTAGAATAAGTATGAAGAGGTATGAAAAAAATAAGAACCTTTTAAATGAATTGGTATAATGAAAGCGGTAACTGTTAGATAAAATAATAAAATAAAAAATGACAATTTTTAGATGATGTGACATGTAAAAAATAGTAATTTTTATATGAAATAATATTACATAAAGTAACAAATTTTATATGAAGTGATATGTGAAAAATGGTAACATTTTAGGTGAAGTGACATATAAAAATACTTTTTAAATAAAACGAAATGTAAAAAGTAGTAACTTTTTAGGTGAAGTGATATGATGAAAGTTGACAATTTTTAAATAGAATTGTACGATGGAATAGTGGCAACCGTTCTCTCGTGACTTCCCACTCCTATAGATAGAAGATAGGAAAAGGGAGGAAGAATGTAACGTCCTCGAAAATTTAAATGGAATATATGTATTAAAAATCTTAAATGCGGAAGCGTAATAAAAATTTTGATTAACATCCCTTACACAATAACCAAAACGTACTCAAAATATGAAGGAACAAACTAACTAAAAGAGATACTCAAAATAAGAACTATAAATATAACCATGAAGTCTTTAGGCGTCCCCTTCGCTGTCTTCATGCGGAACGGGCTCGGGAACAACATCTTATTGATATGAAATGGTTAAATAAGGAATGAGCTACACTAGCCCAATAAAAACATCACACTATCTCACCGCCACGGAAGTAAAGGTGGGTAGAAAACAAAAATGACCAATGGAGCATAATTTATAACGAACTCGTTTATTAACATAAAAACCTTTACTGTCCACTTACCTCGATGAGATCCATGAAAACAACATATGAAAATAATAATATTATAATATCATGAAATCATACACACTTTATAACATAACACATATCATACCTTTATATTTCAATCATCAGAAAACAGATTTCCTCTTTTACCAGCCTATTAGTATCCCTGGGGATCCATAAGGGGTCTCCGTTACACGTGAACCATTAACATTTATAACCTGATTCCAAGGCTGTCCCCATACCCCGTTCGGTATGGGCACCAAAACCATGAACCTCAATACCCCGTTCGGTATGAGGGTGAAACGGGCCGTCCCCATACCCCGTCCGGTATGCGCGCCAAAACACATAAGGTCTCCATACCCCGTCCGGTATGAGAGACCACATTCCCAGTAGGGTTCTCTACGGACCCGGTCCGTCCAGTGTCTCCCAGGATATTTAGTCAGGTTGTCCACATTCTCCACTTATCAATTCACATAACCTTTCTGCATTTTTCCTTAATCTCAATAGTCCAATCATACACAACATGTAAGCTAGTAATTGACACCAAACAAGACAACACAGTATCGGATTAATCATAATATCAACCATAATAAAAGAAATCATGATTCATGCATACGAGACCATAAAATAAATACATCAGACATCATGCTGCATTTAATACTGAAAAATAGATTAAACAATAACAGACCAACACTATATCAGACTCGGGCTCCATTGCCAATCTTAATCAATTATACATCTATAAAGTCATAAAGTACAGTTTAATTATTTATTTAGCTTTAATACCGTGATAGGAAATAGGGTGAAGGGTCCTTACTTGTTTCGGGGTCTGAATTCGACTATACAGTGCGCCTACAGGCTGTTCCTAATTTTCTTGAATTTTTTTCAGAAAACTGAAACGCACTACCGGTACCTGCACGTATCCCAAAAAACCCCAAATCAGACATAGGGCCCCTTTCGGTCAATATTAGAATTCCAGCACGGCGGCTCCACCGTGCTCCGGCGACGACGCCGCCGCAAGCGGCGGTGATCTGCCTCAAGTTGGCCGTTTTCAGCCATTTTCGGCTGAATTCGGCCACACTTGCATCGGTCTCTGCGATAAAACAACCCTAGAGCCCTCGGAGGGCCAAAAAATCACGAAAAACTGAGACTTACCGGCGGCGGTGCTCTCGGGTGCGGCGGCTCTTCCGATGTGAGTTGCATTTTGATGTTTGGCTCTGATTAACCTGTAGAAAAAAGAACGGTGATCACAGTTGTATAAAATTTGCATCGAACGGAGGTTAGGAAGGGCCTCATCAGAGGCAAAAACAGAGGGGAGTCGCGGCGGCACCGCTAGACTTCGGCTGGGTTTTTCGGCCGTTTGGACGGTGGTTTGGCTCCAGTTTGGCCATAGGCGGACTCAGCATCGAAAAACGAGCCAGGATGAGAAAATTTACCTCGATCGGCGGTCGAAAACTTTCCCGGTGCGGCGGTGGGTGGCGGCGGCCGGCTCCTTCGGCGAGGCACTGGCGGCTAGGGTTTTGTGGTCAAGTGTGGGTGGGGTTATTTATACCATTTGCCTTTTAATCTCAACCGTTCATCAAGATTAAATCTGGACCGTCCGATCGCGATTTAATTGGGATTAAATCTGGGCCGTCCATCGCGATGCAATCTGGACCGTCCGTACGCGTGAATCTGGGCCGTCCGTGCTCGCGGGAATGGATCTGGGCTGTCCAATCGCGCGCACGCGGATCGCCCACATGGCCCGTCCCGTGTCAGCGTTTCCTTGCCACGTGGCATATCTTGGTTGGGCGGCGCTGCTGATCGGGCCGCTGACGTCGCTGCTGACGTGGGTGCTAACGTGGCACAACTTTTTTAAATTGCGTTTTGACCTCCAGTTTCTGATTTTTTTTTCAAAAACACCCCCAGAATTCAAATTTTCACCCATTTTTTCCAAAATCAATTTCAATTAAATCCAAATAATATTTTTACCCAATTTTATCATTATTATTATTTTTATTTTCATTAAATTAAATAAAAATCTAAAAAAATTCAAATAAGTAAAAATAAAAATAATAAGATAAAATAAGGAAAAAAAGAACACTTTGGTGTTACAACTCTCCCCCCCTTAAAGAAATTTGGTCCCCTAAATTTGCCTCTTACTATTGGACGAACAAATGGGGATACTGGGCTTTAAATTCTGATTCTAGCTCCCAGGTAGCCTCCCTGGGCGTGTGGTTCTGCCACACGACCTTTACAAAAGATATTTCCCGGTTGCGGAGTATTCTGCTCTTTCGGTCTGTGATACCGACTGGTACTTCTTCATAAGACAAGTCCTCTTGGAGTGGAAGCGGTTCATGAGCCAATACATGAGAAGGGTCCGGGTTGTACTTACGTAGCATGGATATGTGGAACACGTTGTGGACTCTGGAGAGCTCTGGAGGTAGTGCTAGTCTGTAGGCAGCAGTACCAATCATGTCTAAGATTTCAAAGGGTTCAATATATCGAGGGTTTAATTTTTCCCTCCTGCCAAACCTACTAATTCCCTTGAAAAGAGTGACATTAAGAAACACCCAGTCGCCTTTCTCAAACGCTAGGTCTCTCCTCCGGGTATCTGCATAACTCTTCTGCCTACTCTGAGCTATCTGAATGTTCTTTCTGATTTTAACTATTTTTGACGTGGTCTCCTCTATCAACTCTGGGCCGAACAATCTTCTATCGCCCACTTCCTCCTAACAAATCGGTGATCTGCACGGATATATATATTAAAAAATATCAAATGCGGAAGTGTAATAAAAATTTTGATTAACATCCCTTACACAATAACCAAAACGTACTCAAAACATGAAGGAACAAACTAACTAAAACAGATACTCGAAATAAGAACTATAAATATAACCATGAAGTCTTTAGGCGTCCCCTTCGCTATCTTCCTGCGGAACGGGCTCGAGAACAACGTCTTCATGATATGAAATGGTTAAATAAGGAGTGAGCTACACTAGCCCAGTAAAGACATCACACTATCTCACCGCCACGGAAGTAAAGGTGGGTAGCAAATAAAAATGACCAATGGAGCATAATTTATAACGAACTCGTTTATTAACATAAAAACTTTTATTGTCCACTTACCTCGGTGAGATCCATGAAAACAACATATGAAAACAATAACCTTATAATATCATGAAATCATACACACTTTATAACATAACACATATCATACCTTTATATTTCAATCATCAGAAAATAGATTTCCTCTTTTACCAGCCTACTAGTATCCCTGGGGATCCATAGGGGGTCCCTGCTATACGTGAACCATTAACATTTACAACCTGATTCCAGGGCCGTCCCCATACCCTGTCCAGTATGGGCGCCAAAACACATAAGGTCTCCATACCCCGTCTGATATGAGAGACCACGTTCCCGGTAGGGTTCCCTACGGACCCGGTCCATCCACCGTCTCCCAGAATATCTAGTCAGGCTGTCCACATTCTCCACTTATCAATTCACATAACCTTTCTGCATTTTTTCTTAATCTCAATTATCCAATCATACACAACATGTAAGCTAGTAATTGACACCAAACAAGACAACACAGTATTGGGTTAATCATAACATCAACCATAATAAAAGAAACCATTATTCATGCATACGAGACCATAAAATAAATACATCAGACATCATACTGCATTTAATACTGAAAAATAGATTAAACAATAACATACTAACACTGTGTCAGACTCGGGCTCCATTGGCAACCTTAATCAATTATACATCTATAAAATCACAAAGTACAGTTTAATTATTTATTTAGCTTTAATACCGTGATAGGAAATAGGGTGAGGGGTCCTTACTTGTTTCGGGGTCTGAATTCGACTATACAGTGCGCCTACAGGCTGTCCCAAATTTTTTTGAATTTTTTCCGAAAAACTGAAACGCACTACCGGTACCTGCACGTGTCCCAAAAAAATTTCAAATCATATATAGGGCCCCTTTCGGCCAATATCGAAATTCTGACACGGCAGCTCCGCCGTGCTCCGGCGACGACGCCGCCGCTTGCGGCGGCGATCCGCCTCGGGTTGGCCGTTTTCGGCCATTTTCAGACGAATTCAACCACACTTGCATCGGTTCCTGAGATAAAACAACCCTAGGGCCCTCGGGGGCCAAAAAATACGAAAAACCAAGACTTACCGGTGGCCATGCTCTCAGGTGTGGCGGCTCTTCCGGCGTGAGTTGCGTTTTGATATTTGGCTCCAATCAACCTGTAGAGAAAAGAACGGTGATCACAGTGATATAAAATTTACATCGAACGGAGGCCGGGAAGGGCCTCATCGGAGGCAAAAACAGAGGGGGGTCACGGCGGTGCCGCTGGACTTCGGCTGGGTTTTCCGGTCGTTTGGCCGGTGGTTTGGCTCCGGTTTGGCTCCGGTTTGGCCATAGGCGGACTCAGCATCCAAAAACGAGCCAGGAAGAGAAAATTTCCCTCGATCGATGGTCGGAAACTTCCCTGGTGCAGCGGCGGGTGGCGGTGGCCGGCTCCTCTGGCGTCTGGTTCTTCTTCTCCGGCGAGGCACTGGCGGCTAGGGTTTTGTGGTCAGGTGTGGGTGGGGTTATTTATACCCTTTGCCTTTTAATCTCAACCGTCCATCAAGATTAAATCTGGACCGTCCGATCGCGATTTAATTGGGATTAAATATGAGTTGTCCATCGCGATGCAATCTGGGCTGTCCGTGCGCATGTTTGATCTGAGTCGTCCGTGCGTGCGGGAACGGATCTGGGCCGTCCGATCGCGCGCACGCGGATCGCCCACGTGGCCCGTCCCGTGTCAGTGTTTTCTTGCCACGCGGCGTGTCCCGGTTGGCCGGGGCTGCTGACCGGGCCGCTGACGTAGCTGCTGACGTGGCACAACTTTTTTAAATTGCATTTTGACCCCCCAGTTTCTGATTTTCTTTTCTAAAACACCCACAGAATCTAAATTTTCACCCCTTTTTTTCAAAATCAATTTCAATTAAATCCAAATAATATTTTTACCCAATTTTATCATTATTATTATTTTTATTTTCATTAAATTAAATTAAATAAAATAAAAATCTAAAAAAATTCAAATAAATAAAAATAAAAATAATAAGATAAAATAAGAAAAAAAAACACTTGGGTGTTACAAAGAAACATTCCAGATGAGAGAGAGATAATGAGAATGTATAATAGTGATGAAGTATACAACATGAATTTGCTTTTTGATTTGTGCAATCGTCTTCTGATTTGTATATGTTTTGAAAAAATTATATAATATATATTGTGTTGTGTGTAAAAAAATTATATATTGTATGTACTATATTGTGATTTTATAATATCACTTATTGTGATATTTTATTTTATCTCTCATATGACCCTCTAAATACTAAAGATACTGTTGCAGAGTGAGTAGTGATGCAGAAGAAATTTTTGAAGCTAGACTCTGACATTAAGATTATTGTTTCGTACTTTTGTTTGGTAATGTAAATAAAGAAATTAGAGACTTGTACATATATTTATATTTTATATTTAAGATATGTAATGCTTATGCGATTCTTTTATGATTAATAAAATTAAATTATTTTACTTAACTCGAATTTATATAATTTAAGTAAGTTTGGTTCGGTCATTACCTTATAAGACAGAGTGTGGTATGTGACATATAATTTGTTAATAAAATATCTAATACTTTGTGTTTAGAAAAGTATTAGTGTATATATACATATGTATAAGGTTGATGAATTATGATTACTAAAAATATTTTCCTTCATGTAAAAACATTATATAATATATATTAATTTTATAATTGTTCCAAAACATTTAAATTCAAATAATACAATATTTTTACTAAAAAATTAACTGACTTCATATTGAATAAATGATTGTAACTGTAAATTTATGATGATTGATTATATATTAATACTTTCCCTTTAATGTAACGACTTATTTTCTCTGGAGAGAAATGAGCGTTAACTCACATAAACCTAATAAATTTTGCATTCTATAAATCAACAATACATCCCTTATACGGAGTCATAATTCATGAGACTTACAACAATCTTTCGAAATTACATTAGAATAATATATTCAGATCTACTTTACAATAAATGTTCAAGATAGCTAAAAGATTCTTCGAAGTCTTCATTTGATCTTGAACTCACTCCTGACCTGAACTAATCTGCATTTGGGGGTGTGAATTGGGTGAACTTCACAGACTCAGTAAGAATAAAGTAATATTCAAAATAGAGATATGCATATGCACATCTATACAGGTTTAATAAAATAAATGAAAATTTTATATTCATATAAATCTAATTTGTAAGACAATCATACTCATCATCATTATCGCAAAGGATAACAAAAAAAAAAATCACGAACCACATATTTTTTAGTACCCATTCCAACATATTTATATCTAGGTACAATACAAATCACTCTCATTCATAAATATCATCATATCATATTGGATTCATATTCAAATAGTTTCGTTTCCTTCACAAATACCATCAACCACACCATATACCTATCCAAATAATTTTCATTTCCATTACATATTTTCACCATAAGCAAAAACTATCTCAAGCGCATTGAAAATCTTGAAATCGGCCTTAGAGGATTATAGGACAACTTTAGTCCCATGGAGCTCGGATTGATCGACAAGATGTAATTAATTGAGGAGAACCTCGAGAAACTATCCAACATGATCGCTTCTAACTAGGAAGGATCCAGCAGCCACCACATAAGCCACCCAAGCCTGCTGCCCCTACATCGCAAAGAGGGATCTGAGAGGGACGAAGGGAGAACCTTCTATTCCAGAGTAGCCAAGCTAGAATTTTCATCATTTTCAGGTAGCAACCTCACTGAGTGGCTCAATCGCGCGAGAAAATTTTTGACTTCCAAGCAATTGCACCACAGCACCGGGTTGCCTTGGCGTCGCTCCACCAAATTTAAAGACTTTGGTGAAGCCCTATCGAGCGTCAAATAACCTGGGCCACTAAGGGAATATTAGAAGGACTTTGAGCGCCTGGGCAACTGAGTCCACGGACGGACCTAAAAGGCCTTAATCAGGACCTTCATTTACGGGTTTAAGCCCAAACTGTGGATGACATCCACATGTTTCGACCCAAAACCTTGAAGGACACGATCGGCTTGGCTTGAATGAGAGAAAAACAGATGGACCGGTAACGTAGAATGACCTGTCTTGGGAGAAATATGTCCGGCCCGATTTTGAGCAACCTAATCGGTTTGAGTTTCCCACCTGCCTCAACTCAGCCAAACCTAATCGCCGCTAATGCCACGAGGCGCCTTCTTTATAAGGAGATGGAACAATGAAGAACGCAGGGCCTCTGTTTTAACTGTGACGAAAATTTTACGACGGGCCACTGTTGTCGTAAACTGCAGTTTCTCTTATTCGAGGGTGAAGGCACAAAAGAGAATGGGGAGAGTTTCGACGACCTATAAATTTTCCTTTATGCCCTCACCACTACCGCCCGAACCGTGAAGGTTCCGGTCACTATCCAACACCAGAAGTTAGTCGCACTCATCGACAGTGGGTCGACTCACAACTTCATCAGTGACCGAATCGCGGAGCACTTACGACTTACGGTCATCCCGACCAACTATTTTCCATGAAGGTTGCAAACGGCGAACCCTTAAATTGCAGAGGACGATTTGAAGATGTCTCGATCACCATTCAAGGTATTTTGTTCACTCTGACTCTGTATTCCCTTGCATTAATGGAGCTTGATCTTGTGCTGAGGATACAATGGCTAGAAGGATTGGGTACCATAGCCTGCGATTGAAAGAAGTCAACAATGGAGTTTCAATAGCAGAACCAACCAAGGCTGCTCTATGGCCTTGGATCACTTCCCCCTCTGCAGGTCGCTTCAGTGAAGGAAATCAATCGGCCTATTCGCAGCTAACACTCCGTGTATGTTATTTGTTTCACAAAAGATCATGAGGTCTCACCACCAAACGACAAAAAAAAATTACAGGAAATATAGAAGGAATTTTCTGAATTATTTTAGGAACCGAAATAGCTACCACCCCAAAGAGACATTGAACACCAAATTCCTCTCAAAGATGGCACTGAACCCATCAATGTCCAACCATACTATTATGTGTATTTCCAGAAGGCAGAGATAGAGACACAAGTGAATGAAATGCTCTGCTTTAGGCTCATTCGCCTAAGCACCAGCCTCTTCTCCTCTCATGTTTTCTTGGTTAGAAAAAAAGATGGGGCATGGTGGTTTTGCACAAATTCCCGCGCCCTCAATGATGTCACCATCAAGGATCGTTTCTCCATTCCCATGGTAGAAGATATGTTGCATGAATTGAACGAAGCAACTTACTTTACAAAACTAAACCTCATTACAGGCTACCATCAAGTCTGAGTGCAACCATCAGACATCCACAAGATAGCCTTCCGAACACACAATGGCCACTCCGAATATCTAGTAATTCCCTTTGAACTATATAATGCACCCTCTATATTCCAAGTTATAATGAATTCTATTTTTTGTCCATACTTATGAAAATTTGTTTTAATATTCTTTGACAACATTTTGGTGTATAGCCTCGATTGGGAGACTCACTTATCACATGTCAGAAAGTCTTTGATATATTGAGGCAACCTCAGTTCTTTATCAAGCAAAAAAAAATTATGTCTTCGGTAGCCAAGAACTGAAATATCTAGGTCATATTGTGACACCTGAGGGAGTAAAAGTGAATCAAGGGAAAATTTAAGCAACGCTCAAATGGCCAAAACCCCACAACATCACCAAACTACGGGGATTCATGGGCCTTACCGGTTATTACCGTAAGTTTGTGTGAAACTACCAGCTCATAACCGGGCCCTTGACAAACCTGCTCAAGAAAGGATCCTTTCAATGGGACGAGGAGCTGAGACAACATTCACATAACTCAAAAAAGCCATGACCTCCACACCTACTTTGGCACTTTCAAATTTCAATGAGCCATTCACCATTAAGGCCGATGCCTCCAGGAATGAAATTGGGGTCGTGCTCACCCAACATGGCAAGTCTATTGCTTATATGAGCTGAGCCTTAGGCACCTCCAAACTATCTTGGTCTACCTATGCGAGGGAAATGTTGGTCATGGTCGTGGCCATTCAAAACTGGTGGCCCTACCTCTTGGGACAGAAATTCTTCATCAAGACCGATCAACAAAGCCTTAAGTACCTAATGGATCAGAAAATCACCATTTTAGAATAGCAGAAATGAGTCTCCAAACTATTTGGATACGATTATGAGATATTATACAAGCTAGAAAAAAATAACTTGGCCACCGACGCACTATCACGACAAGCTGACGGGCTTGCACTTGATGCCTTGTTTACAACCAACACATCATTATAGGATCAGATAAAGGAAATAACTAAGAGTAACCCATCATGCAAAAATTAGAGAAACTTGCCCGAGATCACCGTGGTGTCCATATACCGAGAAAAAGGGCCTAGTATACTACAAACAACGAATTGTCCTTCCACCTAAGTTCGACATTATTCAACAATTGTTACAAGCCTACCACAACTCCCAAATGGGAGGCCACTCAAGGGTACTCCGCACTTACAAGCGATTGGTTCAATAGTTCTTTTAGCCTGCCATGTGCCAATCTTTTCAAGAATATATATCCACTTGTGATGTGTGCCAACGAGTCAAGTCAGAAACATTATCACCAATAGGATTGCTACAACCGCTCCTTATCCCATGCCAAGTTTGAGAGGACATAACAATGGATTTCATCAAAAGGTTGCCACCATATCAGGTTAAAAATATGATCTTAGTAGTTGTAGATTGTCTCAGTAAGCTTGCTCATTTTTTGGCTCTTACACATCCCTATATCGCCAAGGTAATTGCCAAAAAATTTGTAGAAGGCATAGTCAAGCTCCACGGTATGCCATGATCTATCGTAAGTGACCAAGATCCTATCTTCATTAGTCATTTTTGGAAGGAGTTCTTCAAAATGTCAGGCACCGAATTAAAAATTAGTCCTGCATATCACCCACAAACCAACGGGCAATCGGAAGTCGTCAATCGATGTGTGGAACAATATTTATGGTGCCTCACTCACTAACGACCAAATAGATGACAACTCCTTCTATCATGGGCAGAATTCTGGTACAACATCACTTACCACTCCTCAATCGGCATGACTCCCTTTTAAGATTTATATAGATTACCCCCACCCACTATGCCACGCTACATTGAAGGAACAACGACAGTAAATAAAGTTGATCAATAGCTCACAGCTAGAAATGATCTACTTAATCAACTAAAAGCTAATTTATAAGTAGCCAATAACCAGATGTAACAAACGGCAAACACCTTTAGGCATCATATAGAGTTCCAAGAAGGTGAGTGGGTATTTCTCTGGTTACAACCATATAGGCAATAAACCATTTTCAAACGAGCACTGTAGAAACTTGCATGTCATTTTTTTTCCCATATCAGATTGAGGAAAAAATCAGTCAAGTCACCTATCAACTCAAGCTCCCTTCCACATCTCGCATCTACCCGGTATTCCATGTGTCCCAGCTAAAAAAGAAAATTGGCGAGTCCACCCCTGCCACCACCGACCTACCCCTAACTAATGAAGAAAGTAATATCATTCTCCACCCAAAGGTAATTTTGGACACTCACTGGATCAAAAAGGGATCCTAATTTATTGAAGAAAACTTAGTGAAATGGAAGGCCTTAGCCATTGAAGACGCCACCTGGGAAAATGCTAAGGAATTGAGGGACCAATTCATCAACCTTGAGGACAAGGTTCCTCTTTAGGCAAGGAGTGATGATAGACCCCGATCAAGTCAAAGAATCGTTGTAAACAACCCAAATTATTTGGGTTGTTATACATAAGTAAAGCAGTTGAAGAAATAATCTGTAGAACAGTCCGCAACCAACAAAATAGACCCATAAGCAATCTAGGAAGATCCTGTGATCTGCTCATTCTCTTATCCACTTGCATTTCTGAATTTCTTTATAATTATCTACATCTTTTATGTTAATCCAGTACCTTAAAATTATGAAGATATTCATTGTAGCAAGCTCTATTTAAAGCGCTTCAATTCAGCAATAAAGACATGAACAATTTCCAAAAAAATCTTGGTATTTTATCACCATAAGCAGAAACTATCTCAGGTTATTTTACAGTTTTTATTGAGACCTATCATAAATATATATATGTTTGCACTCATTATTAGCACACACAGCACCCATTGAAAACTTATATACACCTATACACATCCAAACACTCATATATATATATATATATACATATTAAAACACCCATGCAGTTCTCTCTCTTTCACATATGCATATATGTCTATATAATAGTATCCTTATGTATTTGTGTTTATAAATATATATTTACTTGTGCTTGCACAATTAAGTTATATACGCACACACCCTACCACACGATTTTCATTACATATAAGTCAACACCACACACAAATGCATATGCACCTAATTTATGCATATGTCATCCTACACACATGCATTCATCTTACCTATATACTACATATATCACATATATCCATATGAAATCATATACTGCTCATTCAAAATAATTACCCACATAATCATATGTATATGTATATCAAGGCATACAGTTTGTAAACATACACTCTCACCCATTATCTCTTATATGTGTATCTATCGGCACACATACATATATTCGAATACACTCAGCATACACCTTCAACATTATTTTTAATTACACAAACACAATCGTCGGGAGTCATTCACACATTTTCACATACAGATGATAATTTGTAAAAAAACACATTCTAAAATCATCCATTAAACTTGGGTCCATTATTTTGAAATCAATAAATTATTTTACGAAAACATAAAATTTTCGAATGAAAATTAACTTAATTCTTACCAGAATCTCCAATGAAAGAAGAAATTGAAAAGCTTTCGAACAACTTTGTTCCATACGGTTGACTTTCTTTTCAATTTTCTATTCCCAATTTTCTGAAAAATTTCATATACATGATTAAGAATTTAATTTAAAAAAATAACTAAATATAAGGTGGACGAAGATTTACCAAAATCGGTATCGAATTCGAGCTTCTGATTTGAAAGAGTGCAGTTTTGATCTCTATCTCCGGTTCCCCAATTTTTAGCCTCGCATGGATCTTTGAACAGATTCGAAACGCCATGCCGTGGTCTGCCTCATGCTGATTAGGTCCACCCAACACGCTATTGCTTTTTCTTCTTTAGCAACGTGCCTCGCGCGTCACGAGCCTGACATTGCACACCACACACCGCGCACCCATCACTATGCACCACGCACAACTCTTCTCTTCCAGCCGTGCGTGTTGCAGGGCTTGGCATTGTGCACAACGCGCTAGGCACTGCGCACCGCGTGCAGCTCTTCTCTTCCAGCCGCGAGCATTGTGCGCCATGCTTCCTTCCTCCTCCTCCTTCTTCTTCCTATTATTATTATTCTTCTTCTTCTTCAGCGGCAGCGCACGCCTCGCGCCCGAGACCGCCCGCAGCTCCTTTTTTCTAGTCGTGTGTGCCGCTCGCCATGCTTCTTTTTCTTTTTTTTTTTAATCTTTTTTATTTTTATTTATTTATTTATTTTTATTTCTCGGCCTGTACCTAGGCTTCCTCCTCTCCCTTGGGCCTGGTTATTACATTTAATATAATAATTTTTTAAAACATTTTTCCTTAAATAGAGGAATATAGTCGAGAAAGCAAGTGTATAATTAGTGTTTCAAATAATAGCACAAGAGGTATGTGAACTAATATACATACAACCTTAAAATTAAGTAGGAAAATCTTTTTATTTTAGTTAATTTAATTGATCATATGTAATAATAGATAAGACATATATTAATAGAATGCATTATATAAATATAAAATAACAAGTTGCATTAGAAGAAATTTCACTACCAAACCTGAACCTAACCTTTATTAGTGAGAGAAATAAGCAAAACTCGATTACACATGTACCAGTTCAATTTCAATTAAAAAATAAAATAACTTGTTGAATCTTTATTATTGTATTTCTATTAAAAATTAAATTTTCTGTTGAAAGTTAAATACAAAATGAATATCTGTTAACTTAAAACATTTTGAAATAATCCATTTAAACAATTGGTTTAAGTAAATAAAACAGTGAATTTAATGGTTGAATAAATAATTTAAAATAAAGTAAGATTAATTAAGAGGTGAAAATTTTAGACAGGGTTTGATTCATTCAAACTGGTAATATATATATGTGTGTGTGTGTGTGTAGGTGGGCTGGACTAGAGAGACTGGACATGAGAGCTAGTGTAGATAGCTGGAAAGATATAAAGCAATAGCCCTGATTGAGTGCTTAGCTAAATTATATCAAATTTGAGGTGTCTGCTTCTTCCACTTTTATATTCTGCCACTCCACTTCTGCCATTCTCAATTTTCATCCACTCATTATCATAATTATTGACCCTATCTACTCTTTTTTCCTGCCTCTCCAATTAATTTGACTCTATATACATATATATATATATATATATATAATCATGCCCTGAATGTTTTCTACTTTATAGAATACATGGATATTTAAGTATGTTTTACATTAAATTAATCTTTCTATTTTTTTAAAAAATAATTAAGTTAAGTTAATCTTTCCGTTTCATTTTTTTTTATATCATATATTACGTATTAGACTTATTATTTGATCTGATATAAAATTTTAAATAATATTTATATTATTTTCTTTCTCTTTCTCACAATTTTTCTTTAATTTTTCCCTCATAAAAATACAAATATAATAATATAACGAAATTTACAAAAAATATCTTTGTATTCATCTTGGATTTCTCTTATCCCGCAAGAAACCTCTGCAGATAAGTATAAATTTGGAGACATATAACAATATTTAATTCAAACATCAAAAAAGGCCTTTGAGCCTAAATCGATAGATGCATGGAGGCAAATGCAAGCTTCGGCCTGTACTTTCATGGGAAGAAGAAGCTGCTGCAGCTCAATCGCATCTGCAACAAAACCAGAAACCCAACCCGTTTGGATGAAATTAGCTCCGACAAAGCTGTTTGAGTTTGATAGGTTAAGATGATGGTGGAGGCCGTCCCCAAGATCACGGCTGGAGTGATGGCAGGAGGCCGGTGCTACATGAGACGTTATGTCAAATGATATGTAATATTGGTGTTAAAAGTTAATTAATTACATAATAACACCATTGTTAATACTATTTGTGACTATTGATAAATTGATTCGAATATTTATAAAAAAAGTTATATTAATTTAACATAAAATCAAAGTTAAAACTAAATTAATATTAAAAAGAATACAAGAACCAAAAATATATTTAGAACTTTTGAAGATTACACTATTTTATCATCATTCAAATATTCTAGTCTTATTCAAATTAATTTGGTCTTGGTACCCTCCCAAAAATAAAAAGAGAAGGATTGAAAGAGAGCAGTCAGAATGTAAATGATCATTTAGACAGCCCCTGAGAACAGTAACATAATAACACTTGTTTTGTTTGGAAGGTCACAACACAGTGGTGCAGAAATAGATTGAATATAACAGCACATATGAAGGTGTCCATAGTCAAGTTAACGTCAAATATATTCTCATTGCTTCACGGTTGTGTATGTGTGTGTGTGTGTATATAAGTTTTATTGAAAACAACAAAAGAAATTTTCCACACAAGATATCTCTCTCTGCTAATCATGGTGTATATGTCTGTGTGTACATTTATATATATGTATGCATGTATGCCAAGACTACCCAAAACCCAGAAACAGAGACTATTCCTCTGCGCTTATAATTGGTGGACGAAACAAATGTGTACTGTGTGGTATGTGTTTTAAGTAAAATGGGCATGATGTGGAAATACCACCATCCCCATCTGTCTAGTTCTTTTCATAAAAGTCGGATGTCTCATTTTAAGCTTCTTTTCTCAAGTCCTTTTCACACCACTTCTCAATCTCTCCCCAGCCAGCTTGCTCCTGGAAAGCCCCCGCCATTATATACATATATATATATATGTATATTTACTTGAAATAGTTTTTTCTTCTTCCCCATTTGCACACAATTATAAGCTGCACTATAGCTGCTTGAGAGAGAAAATTATTGCGTCTTATAATTCATCCGAGTTTGTTAAGCTTTTAGGAAACATCTTTTTGTTTTTCTCTGAATAGAGTACTTAATACACATATATAAATATAGGCATAATTATATGGAAAATTGTGTATGCATACCTTGATTCTAAACATTTGGAAATATGGGAACATATTTTAGCCTTGGATTCTTAAGGCTTCTTCGTCACAGTTACATGAATGATTGATGGTTCTACCATAAACACAGTTGTGTTATAAGGCTTCTTTTTTTTTCTTAATTTCTTGTGTGTACCAAAAGAATTCATAATTATTATCTCAAAAAGATATTGGATAAGCGACAATATCACAAGCAATCTCTTTTGTTGCTTGCCTACTTATAATATTCAATATAATAAAATAAATATTTATTACCGTTATATTTTAGTTGTCAGTTTGTCACGAAATTATTGAATCAATCGAAAATTGAAAAATAATCAACTAAATGCATTGACGAATCTAAAATTTCAAATGATCTACATTTTGTTCTTATTTAATCTTTATAGATAACTAGATCATGGACGAGGAGATAATTCATCAACTTAAAACTAAACTCCCTTCAAAAAGAAAACAGAAAAAAAATATCAAATTGCATCCTCATGCTTTCTTCTGTTCAATAAACGAATTGACATTTTGATTATGTAAGTTTTTGTTCAAGAGTATTGTAACACACAAATATGAAATTTAAGCACATTATAACACTATATATTTATGAGAAAGTCTTATAAATATACAAGACTCATTAATCAAACAACTTCTAACAGTTCACACTTAGAGTTCCCTATGCATAGTTTTTTATTCAAAATCTAAAAAAAAAAGATATAATAATTTATGAACTTAACAACACGAAAATAACCAATCATTACTTGATAGTTAGTTCTATTATATAAAGAACAATAATGCATATACTTATATAATTATTAATTTTCAAAATAAATTTGTCTTATTCTTAATTTACACTTTTCTTATGAAAGCTCATCAGAAATTTGATTCAGGACATTTATACATTAAAAAAATCTTGTCTCCAGTATAAATTAAGATCATATCTAACCCTAATGGCACAATTCATAAAGTTATAAATGGTAAGTTATTTTGTCACAAACAACATAGTGCCAAAACTAGCTCTTACCATACTAATATAATGTTTAATCCTTATTGATTGTATTATAAATTATCTATTAATGTTTTACCTTTATTCGCAGGATCACAATGCACAATGTTTAATCTTCATTGATATGATCACGAATTTCACATAATAATATTAAGATACTGTAATTTTTTATCATTCATAAACTAAATTTTTTATCATTTATTTAAAATAACTTGAAATATTATGTTCTCATTATATACTTTTCAAATTTATGAAAAATATTATAATTCAAAAAATTATAGTGCTTTCAGTTATCAAAATAATTAACTTCAAGAAAGTAAATAAAGAAATATTTTCATTTTTGAATTGTAATTTAATAAAGTGTAAAATATTTATATATTCTATGACAACCTTTTTAAGTTCTTGAGTATTTATTCATATAATAATAGAATTTGAAATTTATAATTGCTAATGTATGTATATAAAAAATATATATTTATATGTTAGTCAAAACTAAAAAGATACTAAAGAAGCTACTTACTTCACTAGTAATTCTAATGCAATTAAAAAAAATATTTCAATTAAGCCAAATTATCAACTAAATCATATAATTTTCTCATTCATCTATATAAATCTAAGTCTATGCTTACTTATGTTACATGCTCAATCTTAATATTGTCTCAGAATCTCTAAGAGGTGGCTAACCTAGGTTTTTATGGATATATCAAAAAATTTTCAAAAATAATAATTTTAAATTTAACTTAATAATATTAAGAGCACGTAAAAAATATTTTCTATAATTTTTTAAAGTTCTAAACCCTTAGAAACTAAGCACACTCTTTATGATAATAAAATTATAAAATTTACAAAAAAATTAAAAAATATTTTATTACAAAAAAAAAATTACAAAAATATATAGAAAAATATAAGATAATTTTTTAAAAAATATATAAAACTTTGAAGTTCAAATTCATTCAGAAAGATCATGGTGAATCACACTCTTCACAACTTGAGAGTAAGATTCATTAAAATATCGAGAAAAATTGTTCAAATTAAGATGATCAAAACTTTAATTCATGTCACGATATCTCTTAATCCCGAATGAACTAGAACGTGAACTTGTTTAAAGATTTATCAAATCCATGTAGGAATCAACCAAAATAATGACTAGATATATACCTTTCAACATTGTCAATTGGACAAAAATCATGTGAGAATCCCTCAATTTGTTGTCTTTAACTTCAATTTTATTTTACCAATAGCTTGACTAATTGCGATTTTGGCATGGATTAAATATTTTCGATTGAGAGCTTTCCCATTATATAAAATTCACTATATAAATTTGCAAAAAACTAAAAAAAGAATCCTATGAAAATGTAAAAAAATACTTAAACTCTTATATATTATCTATCAATACAGAAAATTAGTTAATACTAATATTCATTTTTACTTCTTATTGTTGATGCCTTCCTCCTTTCGTGTTTATCAAAAGTCTCATCTAAAACTTATGTAAGAAAATAAATTTAAGTTCTAGGAGATTAATACTTATATTGGTTTACTAAAAGATAGTCTACGAAAATTTTAACACCTTAATATTTAATTAAATAATCTATGTCTTATTTTATTTATATATTACATATTATTTTTCTCTTTTGTTGATGATCCTTAAATGTATAAAACAAATTAGAATATTACATTTTTAAAAAAAGTAATTAATATTCAATTTATTAGTTAGAACTAGCTAATGTATTTAAAAAAAAGATTTACACTTTTGACTCATTATTTTAAAATTAGTTAATTTACACTAGAAGCTATTTTTAGAAAATATGATTTGTTATCAAATGATTAAAAAAAAGTACATTTACTCAAACGGAGCAAGAGTTAAAGAAGTTTAGAAATAGACAACATGCATAATAGGATTAAGAAATAGTAAATTGAATTATACTTTTTTAGAAAAATAAATTATGACAAAATCAAAATATTTTATCGTTATTGTGAAAGAATATACATCAAGAATTTGAATGGTAAAAATTATGTTATCTAAACTTTACATAAAAAATTATGTTATTGTTAAAACTTTATATAAATACTTAAATTATTATTTTATTAAAAAGTACAAAATACTTATTTGAGTTGAGGAAATGTACAAATACCATTGACATTTATCTAAGATCCATATAAGGTACAATCAAGACTAAAAATATTGCGATATAAAATAAAAATTACACATCTAACCAATAATACGAACAATAACATAAGAAGTAGCTTCTCACGTTTATAACTTAAGTCCATTACTAATAATTTAACTTTAAATTTTTTAGAATTAGGAGTTTAGTCAAAGACTTGTTAGACTTAATGGTTGTTGGTTTTAATATATTTTATCACAAGTTATGATGGATGGAGACTATAAACACAATAGAGATAATCATATAACCAAAAAAAATTTATGATATCTTGAAAAATAAATTGAAACAATTACTTCAAAATTTTAAACTAATAGGAAAGAATTTAATTAAATATTATTATAACACGTCCTATCATGCACAAGTCTAACAAACTAAAATCATGCATCAAGCGCATACCCAGCTTACTCTACGGGAGTCTTTTTGAATAGAAATGAGATTGTTAGTGTTTAAATAGTATACATATGTCCTTAATATCATATTAAACAGTAAATTGAAGTGATCATTCAAAATTTAAGACAATAGAAAATGATTAAAAAACAATTATTGTAACACGATCAATAAATTGATTTTTTTCTTGCCTACCTTAACTCGGCCTTGCTCGCATTGCCCTCCTCTCATACCCGCGCTCTCACTACCTCTCCATGAGCTTTCTAACAAGCCACTTTGATGATCAGTTAACAATTGGTTTAATCATTATTTTTTTTATTTTCTTAATTGTTAAATTATTTGAGATACAAAGTAAGGCAAAAGTTAGAGTTCTGTTAAAGAAGGGAAGAAGAAAATTCTTGAATTCAGGGTATTGATAGAGGGACAAGAGGTGTCTTACATAGAAGAAGTAATTGGGGGGCTATGAACAAAGTGGAAGTTAATTAGGATTGAGACAGTAAGTATTGGTGGAGATGAGTCACTATTGTATGAATTAACCCAAAGTATGCAACTGGTCAGAAAGAGGAAAGTGACATTTTGGTCACACACGGTCAAAGAAAGCATTACCTGCTGTACATAATCGATAAGAGTGCAAAAGTAGAGTCTAAATTGATATACGAATATGTATATGCATATAGAGATTGATAAATGTATATATATATATATGTATGTTGTACAACTGGTCCTCTTATCTCTCCCTAGCTAGGTTTTGTAGAGGTGGCCATCTCCCTTATAATATCGTTAGCCTTCTTACAGTCATTCCTGTTCACTCACACACACTCTCTCTCCTTTGTAGATGAAAAGAGAAGAAAGAAAGAAATTAAGAAAGTAAAAGAAATTAGGAAGGGTTGCTGTCAAGCAACTACCTGCACCCACGTGAAGTAGGGGCTTAATTCATATCATCTATTACCCTTCTTTCTCTTGTTTCCCACAGTATCCTCTGTTTCCTTCTCTCTCTCTCTCTCTCTCTCTCTCTCTCTCTCTCTCTCTCTCTCTCTCTCTCCCTCCCTCCTCTGGACACTTCATTTAACTTTTTATTTTTCTGTTAATTAAAATGATGAAGCAAAAGCTTTGTCTCCCAATAAATACCACCTTCTGGGTCAAACATTTTCCTCCTCTTCATTTTCTTCTACTAGTATTACTACTCAATAGCTAGGTTTTCATCAATTAGACCCTTAATTAGGAGCCATGTTTCCTTCTTCAGGCAACAACAGTACTTACAGTCCTTTTCCCTTCACCATCTCTGCGTCTTTTGCAGCCAATCAAAACCCTAACTCCACTCACGAGGAAAACTATCCCTCTCCATTCTTCCACTTCCCTTCCTCATTTCTTGACGATGATAATGAATTCCTCATGAATCAGTTGCTGCCACAACAACGGATCTTGAGCTCTGCACCTTGCAATCTTGTTTCAGATTATAACAGTACCCATGAGGTCAACAACAACAACAGTACTACCGTTGCCTCGACAGGGAGGAAGAGTACAAAGAACGTAACCAGCAGCGGCAAGAAGAGATCAAGTAAGGGTGGTAATGGGAATGGAGCTGCAAAACAGATGGTTCCTCGAAAGCGAAATGGGAAGAAGGACAGGCATAGCAAGATCTACACAGCTCAGGGCCCGAGAGACCGCCGAATGAGGTTGTCCCTTCAAATTGCTCGCAAGTTCTTTGATCTTCAGGACATGTTAGGCTTTGACAAGGCCAGCAAAACCATAGAGTGGCTCTTCTCCAAATCCAAGTCAGCAATCAAGGAGCTGACTGAGATCAGTATGCCCAGAGGAAAGAACACTACTGCTTACAGTGGGGGTGGAAAGAGTGCTTCCTCTACCTCCGAGAGTGAAGTGGTATCGGGAGGAATAATATTCAAGGACAGTACTTATAAGGAAATTAATGGACAAGACGAGGGAGATATTGCAGTGAATGAATCTTTTATGGGTGTAATTAATCCAAAAGGCGCAAAGAACAAAAAGTCCTGTCATAAAGCACCCGGATCCAATAATCTTGCCAGAGAATCCAGGGACAAGGCGAGAGCAAGGGCAAGGGAGAGAACAATGGAGAAGATGAAAATGAAAGGTGCCCTTGACCCAAACTACATTAAACAGTGTTCTGATCATGAAGCTGGAAACCCTAATGAATTTGAACACTTAGCTTCCAGCAAAGAACTGAAATCTTCTGGGAAGGCAGTCATTGAAGAAGAAGATCAAGAAGTGCAAGAACCCAGTCTTCACTTGCTGCAGCATCAAATGGATTCTGTTGGCATCATTGAGAAATTCCTTGGCATCATGAATTCAGACAGCAGTACTGTAGATTCTAGAGAGGCTAATTATCCAGATTATACAGGAAATTGGATGATTAACCGTGATGTTTCAACTTTGTGCGAAAGCATAAAGAGATCAAGTTCAACAGGTAACGTCGTCCAAGTGCAAAACCCTAGTTCCATTTTTATGATAAACCCAGATGCTCAGGAGGAAAACACCACTTCATTTTTCATGACCAACTCGGCTATGAAGGGAAGAAACCAGCATTCGTCTATTTTCTCAAATGCCCATGATCAGAGAAACCCTAGTTCAATCTTCATCTCCACCTCAAGTATAGGTTTGATGGGAAGCCATTTATCCTGCAGTTCCGACGCTGGTAATAAATATTGCAACTTATATTAATTAATTTCAGATTTTTAAGTACATGAACCAGAAGAATTTATTTGGATTATCAGCTTCCTTGTCAGGTGCATCCCTTGTTTGAATGGTGGAATTTTATGAGAATTGATGTATCACTTCTTTTTATAAGGAATTGATTGTGTTCTGTCCCTATCCTTTTTGTTTTATGAGTTGACCATTAATTTCCTTACTTTAATCATCATAATTAGATTAAATAATTTTTTATTTCAAATAACCAATCATCATGAGATCACCCAAATATAGGTTTTGCTTTCTTTCTTCTTTTTTCCTGGGGGAACAACACAGATATACATGTAGATTTAGTAGTTGCACTAAAATCTAAAAAGAAATTAATAAGAGAGAAGCTAGTTGCATGAAAGGCCAACGCAAATATATACATTTATGCCGCCTGTGTGTGCATATAAGTCTTAATAGTAGGCCTCTTATAATTCTTTGATTAATAACGTATAACAAGTACCAACTTAAAATTAACATGGAAATTACTAATCTCTTCATTCACTTACTTGGAAATTTCAAGTCATGTTATATGGCGATTCCTTCCAAGAAAACCATAAGTAGATTAAGAATGATGAATTAAATTATTTACAAGCAGAATTGAATAGCATAATCAGGTAATTTCCATTCAGCAAACTACTCCTGTCCTTCGCTCTAAAGTCTTTTCCATAATAGGCCTGCCTATTGGGGCACAGGACTGCATAGAACACGCATTGCTGTTTTTCGTTTCTCTTTTTTTGCCTGATATAGGAGAATCACTCTGCTGCTTCATGTTTCTTTTTTTCTTTGCATATATAATATATATATAAATGATCTTATTCTAACTCATGAGTCAACTATGTATTTATCAATATTGCAGTCTCTGATGTTGGTTTTGCAGCAACAATATTACTGATTAAACAAAAGCCAGTATTATTCAGCGTTAATTCCAGGTAAAACAAAAATATAATATTTTAGCACCTTTAATTATTAGCTTATCTACAATCGTCATCTTGAATTTCAATTTTTTAATGTAACTGCTTTAGTAGTAATTGATTTTTTTCAGTAGTAATTTCAATATTATTAAGGATGAAACCGTTAAATCAGTTGTCTAATGTATTCGGGAGATTCATGTTTGAAGTTTCAAGACGTAGGGTCCTGCATATATATATATAGTGCGTGTGTGTATATACAATTCTGTGAGCGTATATGATTCTGCAATGATAAATGATGACTAGTCATAGAAAAAGTTTGTGTGCAATCAAAAGAAATGCTACCAGATTAACCTAGATAATTAAACAACTGCAGTAATAATGTCAACCAGCATGCACAGACACACAAAGAAATATATATATATATATATATATATATGTATTTCAGTCATGAATATGTATAATATATGATTACAGCTATGTTTGAAACAGAAGGAAGATTTTTTTGACCTTACTTTCAAGAAGAAGATCTTTTTTTTAATTTATTTTGAAATATTCATGCTTGTTAGAATGGACAAAAATTGCATTGAAAAATACTAAAAAAAATTAACTTATTAAATGTAAATTTCTAACCGAATTCATAAAAATCATTTATTTATTTTGATATTTATATATATAATGACCCGATTTTCTCTTCTTCTCAACAACTAAGAAAAAAAAGGAAAAAAATAACCTTGAGTATGACCTTTACCTGCATGGTCCTGTGTATCACGAACCCTGCAGTACTTTGTGAATTGATGATAATCTAACTAATAATCTACTGGATATGATTCTAAGATCTGATGCATGTATACTGAAGTACAAAATTAATTAATGCTTGTCAAGAAATGAATTCAATCGTTTTTGTAATGTACAATGTATGCTTTTTGTACACATCCACATAAATACAAGTGTATCATGTATGCATGCACTCACCACTGTCCACTCCCCATACATGCATGACTCATGTACAACGAATCACAAAATACAGTGAGATTAATTAGATACTAACTGCTTAATTTCCTTCATGCAATCAACTTCTTTTGGGCTAACCAGAGCAATATAAGTACTTATATATGAGTTTAAGATATAAATTACTTTAGTTCTGAATTTGTCATTTTTCATCTGATGATTTGATCAGCTTTAGATCTTTCATAGGCTGAAATGTTTTTGGGATGCTGTGCTTTAGATTTTTACAGGGCAATCTTGATCTTTTCTAATCATATTCTTGAGCTTGTGCTACTGCCCTGTCCTTACTTGTCGATTAGCCTCAACTTTCCAGCTCCTTTTTGTTACCTTGCTATTGTATGCTTCAGGTATATCACCTAATATTCTGAATATTATTCTTGCAATGATAAATAAGTATTCTCTAATAATTCTTCATTTCTCTTCTTATCTAATCTATTTTCCTAACTGAAAATATCTGTATATGATTATGTATTTATATATTATATATACTCCTAACCCAGATAACAATATATATATATATCACCGTGCATCTATAATTTCCAAGAATACTGATTATTGTTAAGTATTAATTTAACTAACTGAGCATTAACCCAACTATCTCAATTAACCTAATTGTGTTAACCACATCTTATAGTTGATCTTGTAACCTAGCAAATCTTGTAATCATGAGTTTATTACATGTATATAAACTTTATACAAATTATATTAAGCACTTAATACAAAAAATAAAGAATTTATTTTAAAATTCTGAACTCTCTTCGGTCACAATATGATATTATAGTGGAATAGATAAATCTGTTGAAATCTAGAGCTTTTCTTGTTTGTTCATTTTTGCATTCCCTGTAGCCTTTTCTTTGATGATTTCTTTGTTTTTCTCCTTTTGACATCTTGACTATAAATTTTGAACTTTTTTATTCATTCTCATAACTTGGTAAATAAGTTATTGATGGTCTATTTTTCATGATCACTTGGGTAGCCCTTGTTTGATGTTAGTATCTCGGCCATTAAGGGAAGATAATTACACATCATGAACTCCGGGATGTCAATAGCACTCTTTGTAAAGAAGAAACTAAGGTTCATTAACAAAGAAATACCAAAGCCTTGTGACAATGATTAAAATCTTGTGAGTATATGGATGACGAACAACAATATGCTAATTTTATGAATTCTAAACCTAGTATTAAGAAAGATTTCTACAAGCATCATTTTCTTGGATTCTACTATGGATATATGGGATTATCTCAAAGATCGATTTCAATAAAAACAGCAAACCTATGATTTTTCAACTCAAGAAGGAGCTCGTGAATCTTGTTCAAGGTCAAGATACTGTAAGTATTTACTTTAATAATTGAAAATATTTTGGAAGAGCTAAGTAATTTACTAGTTTACATTTGTAGAAAGTGTACTTTTGTTGGTGTGCATAGATGGAATATGTTATGTCTTTTTTAGTAAGAATCAAATAAATTATTTGCACAAATTAGGAATTAAATGTTGTTTTTTGATCCTATATCCTCTATTAATAAAGTGTTTTTATTAGTTTTTAAAACGAGAAAATAGAAAAATATAAGTACAGAATTCACTAAGCCAAATGTTGCCTTGGTGATGAGAACCAGAAATGTAATAAGCAAGTGAATGATTAAATAAAAATCATAAGAGAGATCATTCATATTCCACCAATGTAATTTTTTTAGACATATAGTAGATATGTGTTATATATTGCATATTACTCTTTAGGTTATACACCCAAATAAAAATAATAGAATGTTGCTTAATTTAACCAAGTAAATACTTCTACTTTGAGTTTGCCTTATATCACAGATAGAAGAGATACTCAAGTTGTGAACTTCATCCAAAATCAACTTTAGGCAATGTCAATAACTTATGTCTATCTTATTTGTATTTGGCATCATCTACAAATATAGATACTAATGTCAAGGAAACTTCAATATCATATATAGGTACTTGTTTTTTTATGACTTTGAATCCGGTTTTCAATTCAACAAATAAGTGGATTATGGATTATGGAGCATTTAGATGTGTATTCACATTTATCTCTACTGAAAAATATAAGAGTAGTTCATAATATTGTGGTAATATTCCCTAATAATAGTATAGTTCCAATATAATTTTCTTGTGATGTCTTTATTATTCTACATACTTTATTAAAAAATATTCTATATATACTAAACTTTTAAGTACAATCCGAACTCTGCAGTAAAACTTACTAAAGATTCTTCACTTAAGATAATATTTGTACTTAGTCATTTTTGAATAGGACTCTAATTATCTTTTGGGTGAAAATGTAAAAGATATGTATATTTTTCATGTAGATATGTTGGAGAATATACAAGCTACTTTAATTTCTAGTTTTCCTATTCACACTTGGCATAATCGGCTTAGACATCTCTCTTCAAGAAGACATGATGTATTGAGAAGCTAGCCTCAATTGTATAAAGTTGTGACTAATACTCAACCTTGTTATGCTTTTCTCTTAGTTAAACAAAAGAGATTATCTTTTGCTTTTCATAATTATTTAGCTAAAAGATTGTTTATGATATCTAGAATCATTACAATATAAAATATCACAATAAACACGAATTTTCTTAACTATAGTAAATAATTCTACATGTTTAATTGGATCATGAAATATAAGTTTGATGTGATATGAATAAAACTATATTTTATGCCATCTTATAAACATTCTATTATTGCAGATAAATTTACAAAATCAAGTATCATTTAAATGATGTCATTAAATGAATGATGTATATAACAAGAAGAAGTTGACTTATGAGAGACTTCTTCTCCTATTGTAAAAATGATTATTCTTAAAGTGTTATTTTAGTTGGTGGCCTCATAACATTAGCAATAAATACAGTTGGATGTCAATAATGTTTGTCCTATGGTTATCTACATGAAGAAGTATATATGGAGTTGTCATCTAGTTATTGTAGATAGAAGAAGTCATTTAGAAGTAAACTAGTGTATAAATTGTATAAATCATTATGTGGCTTAAGGCAAGTGTCATGTAATGGAATTCAAAATTTTCTCAAGCTCTTTTAAGTAACAATTTTAAGTCATCTAAATCTAACTATTCATTTTTTATCAAATGATCTAATAATTTTTTTGTTGTTATTTTAGTCTATGTTGATAATATTATTATCACTTATCATTCTACTGATACTACCTGATCTTAAGTTGAAGGTTTTGTGAACATTGAAATACTTTTTTGGTCCAAAAATTACGAGATCTTCCAAGGGGATTAGTTTGTCTCAAAAGGATATACTCTTTAACTGCTTGATGAAATAGGAATGTCGGCTTATAAACCTATTTCAGTGCCTATAGATCCTAATATTTCTTTATATGATACTTACATCTCGTTCATCATTAGAAGTAAAATACAGGATTAGGTCATGACTACAAGTGAATCTATAGGAATTAACCAATTGCTACATAATTTTGCTATTCAATCTTCAAACTCAACTCTCTTACTTTGTGATAATCAACTTGCAAGTCACATTACTACTAATTTTATTTTTAATAAAAAAACCAACCATGTAAAGATTGATTGCTATTTTGTGAGAAACATATTGACTCACAAATATTTTACAGAACTATAGCTTTTAATGCTTTCATTAATTTGTTTTCAAAGATGTCTATGATTGAATATGTATAGTCCATCTTGAAGATGAGTGTTAAGTTAGTTAAATTAATAATATTAGTCATTAATTTAAATAATTCAACATTAACCCAATTATCTTGCTAAGTTAGTTAAATTAATAATATTGATCATTAATTTAACTATCCCAACTAACTCAAATGTGGTAACCTAACTAATTTTGTGACCGTAGATCTACTGCATGTATATAAACTTTGTACAAATTGTATTAAAAAATTAATTAAAAAATTGAGTTTCTTTTTTTTTTTTTTTTTTTTTGAAATTCTCATAGTTTCTTCTGTCACAACTATTATAAAGATTTCAAAGCTTAAATTTTTATAATAAGAAATTCATCAATTATTTCACAATATACACCGTGGTTTTTCTCACATTTAAAACTAGGTATACGTATATCATATATTAATTATATATATGACCGCTGGCAATGTCATCCTATTCTTTCTTCATTTGCATTTGTGTGAATGTGTAGCTCAAACTCAATTTCTCTACTTACTTTACTCTTGAATGACAACTAAAACTGGCTGAACATTTGTGTGTGTGTCTGTGTGTACATATATTTGTTCTCAATTATGTCTTATGCTTCTTTTAGTATCGCAAGACAAGAATATGTTTACAGAGATACGTATAGAAGCTCGGTTAAAACAAACACATATACGTATATATATATACATAGCTTCTCCACATGCAAGTAGAATAGGATGCCGAGTTTGTTTTTACACCGAATCATCATTCCAATGGCCGTGTGGGGATATGAGATCATATGAAGCTAAGCTAGCTAATTGATGCACTGCGAATATATTTGAGTTTGAAAATTCTATACAAATAGAAGCTACATGTATATATATTTACTTATATGTTTATATATGTAGGAGGGACTTAAAATAGTGCGAAAGGGACATGGTATACTTGAATATTAATGTATATGTGTATATATGGCTGGAAGAAACTGGGATAGGCATAGCAAATTATTGTATGTAACTAAGTGGGTATATTTTGAATGTGAATGTTAGTGAGGAAATATGTCCAAACTAGTCTGGACCATCATCAGATGTACGTTGAAATTTATATTTGTTTGTATTATTATTATTATTATTATTATTTTTAAATTTTTTTTTTTTTTACAAATTAATGACCTGCAATGGCGACCCACCTAATTAAGATATTGGGCCCACTTATGCTACTTCTGGCCCATATTCAATTATCACCCTTTGTTTCTTTTCCTCTTTATTATTACTATCATAGATTTGTATTTTTCATATTTCTTTTCCTTGTTTGTTTTTTTTTTTTTTTTATTTTAAAGAAATATATATTTTTGTTCTTGTTGAAGTTAGTAAATATAATTTATGATAAAAATATATATGAGATTAATTAATTAATTAATGAAGATGTAGAGAAAGATAGATGGGTACGTAAATACACGTGTGTATAATAAAAGATTGAAAAATGAAGAAGAAGAAAAAGAGAAAAAGGGTGGTGAGAGTTGCAGGTAGAGTAATGAAAGTAAGTGAAGTCTCAGGGTCTGAGCAATTAAGTTATATATAACGTTAAAAGTAATCAATTAGTGTATGCGGCAGGTCAGCAGAGCTCGTACAACGCCCATTCATCAAAAGCCAACAACTTTAGTTTTCCTGCCAACAACTGCTCCTTAATTAATTTTACTTTTCGTCCTTTTAACTTTTTAACTCATACTAATTAAGATTGTTATATATAATTATTAAATTTATATAATTGTTATATACACCTACATTGTTTTCTTTATGCCAACTTGATGTAGGTATATGTATATGTATGTATAAATATATATATATGTAGTATATAAATTGTGGGGAAAAAAAATAATAGAAAATTAGAAAGGGAATCTGGTTGATTCAATCTAATCAATTTAGCTACTCTTTTGGATTTTAAAAATATTTTAATAAAAATATATAACTCATTACCTAAATTTATAGAATATGCATACTTCACACTATAATATTTTAATTTATCAATAACATAATTTTTTAAAGGAAGATATGCAAATTTATGAATTGAATTCAACCAATATTATGAACTCAACTTTAATTTCCTTTCCAAAAACCCATCCTCAATTATTATGAACTTAACCCTACTCGTTCATATACAAATGAACGTGTAATTTTTCGTAAATGATCGATTAAAGTAAACCTAAATCTGCGATCAACAGCGCAAACATATAGATTACGTAACCGGGAAAATATACAAGGACGAATCACATGCAAATTATGTCATCGATGCATTAACATGTTCTTGTAGTGATCATGCACATATATATAAATATAGCACAGCCATATGTATACATGACCATATAAAAACAAAAACAAAGAGAAAAAGGAAATTTCCACTAACCTGAAAAAGGGTTTTGCAAAGATATATGTTCATCTTTTCAATCTCTAAGCTTCTTCCATTGCTGAGCTTGACAATGAAGGAGCACCAGTAAGTACACAAAACAAGTTGGCGTGAGGCCCATATCCCTACAAAACCAACACGGCCAACGATAAAAAAACTAAAATTGGAATACATAGATATAGAATTATATATATATATAATAATTAGCAGAGAAGAGAAGGGGAGAGTACCTGCATGAATGAAAATAAGCCAAAGAGAAAATGTAAATAGAAACAAAAGATAGCTAATGAAAGAGACTGTTCATAGCAAGCTGCACAGTTTGTAGCCACAAACCCGGAAAAGATAGAGATCTGTCAACACCTACATCTTTATCATAAACACAGATCCGCAGAGAGAGAGAGAGAGAAGGAGAAAGTTTGGATCTGAATGATGGGTTTTCTTTTTTCTGTATGCATATATATGCAAACATGTATATTATATACTGGCCGTGAAATTTCTTTAAAGATCAAAACAATAATCACTGACAAAGCGCCTGGCATGCAGTAGATTATAATGATTTTATACATTTCTAAAAAAGGTTCTTAATTACTTGGGATTTTCTCGTTTAATTAGGCAGAGACGTTGCGTGATCTGGTGGCAATATTAGGTTGCTATAGGGTTTTAATTTTATATATGTGTGTGAATATATAGGTTAATGGTGTACGGTCCCTGAAAATAATATATATGTGTTTGTCTGTCAAATTTGTTGGTTCAGCAATCTTTACAGTGCTGCCTACTTGATCTGCCAAAATCCAAGTACAGACACTGCCCAAAAGAAGTGGGTGGTGGCTTATTCTTTTTCCTTTTCTGCTCAATAAGTTCTAGGCTCATATATATATATATATAAACACACACACGCACACACATATATATACATATGCAGCTACAGTTTACAAATAAAGATAAACTAATTTTATCTTTATTTGCTCACGTTATTAAATTATCATACTGTAAACTTTATTAAGTTTTAGGGTTATCGCACTAAAAATTGATTTCATACACACTCAACAATTACTAATAATAATTTTTTTTTTTTTTTTAATTTTAGACTGAAGACTATCTTAAAATTTATTCTGTCTGCTGAATCGAATTGGAATGGTTAAAAAAATAATTCATTTTACACTAATTTATAATTAATTTTTTAAAATAATTTTTTGTAAAATTTTGCTCTGGTAGATTCGTATTCTAGATCCCCTACTTTTCAAACTGAAAACATGTATAATATGGTCTGATTAAGCCTAATTTTTGAGTTTAGATCAAATTATAAGGATTCCTAAATTAAGGAAAATAGTAATTTGTAATATTTTTAATTTGATATAGCTAAACAAATGTATTCACACGCTTCGAATTTAAATAATTTTAAATTTGAAATTGATTTACTTATTTAATTAAATGACCTTGTCTATTTATATATATATATATATATATATATATATATTAAATCATAAAAATAAATAAACAGGACTTGGATACTGACGATGCTCAAATTGAAACGACGTCGTCTTTGGTGATGTTGGTTTGTCTGGTTAATGATCTACGAATAGCGTAGCGATGAGCAACTATCAGCTTGGTGGCTAACTGGGCTCTTGTACCCAAACGGGGGGGTGGGGGGCCCATTTAGAAGCCTGTGAATAATTGCAGTGTGGATTCAAATGGACTTCAATATCTAGATTTTGCAGCCCATTGTTCTCTTCTTTTTGGTTGAATCATATACACTACGTTAATTAATAAAAACAACATACATATAATTAAAATATATTAAATATAATTATTTAAAATTTTGAGAATTTACTGGCCTGGTACACCTAAAAATTCATTATTTTTTTCAAGGATGATCTGTAATATTACCATTTACGGGATCAATAAAAACCATTTGAGTAGTGATCAAGAGATGGCTCTTGTATAATTAAACGACATAAAATGATGCATCTTTCACTTCTAGAATTTGGAAAAAGGATTCATCATTTCTTTTTCTTTTACTACATTTACTGGTAATTCATACATACATTGCTTTGTCCACAGAAAATATGGATTGCCGATTCCCCACACTCACTCAATAGCCTATAATATTTAATGGGCACACATATATACATACATATGTCTCTGGATCTTCCATTGTTGGAACCCACCATGAATCTATATGATGACAAGAGGGTATTACATTTAGACATTATTTACGTATGACTTAGAAGTTATATTGAAAAATATTATTCACAATAATAACCATAATCAACCATATTATAATTCAATATTTGAAATCTTGTTATGATGACTCTTTTTGTTTCTTGATTTCTAAGCAAGTTTCATTATTTTACAAAGGGTCTACCCCTCCAAATTCTCTCTTTCTCTCACATATATAGTTTCAAGGTGTGAATATACAAAAGTATTCTCAAGTCTTATATGAAACCCAAAAACAAAACCAATTTTTCAAACCCTCTCTTGTTGGTATTGTGTATATTTTTGGTTGATTAATTAGGTCAAAAACCCTCTCAAGAGAAATCTGTCAACTATTCAAATCTAAATCTCCCTTGATAATTATTTACTACTTCTCCATGCTTCCTCTTCTCACTCTATTTCTCTTACTCTTCCTCCATGAAAATCTCTCAACTGATCTTCTTCCTCATTCTTTGCCTTTCTCTCTTATTCTTCCTGCTTCATGACTTCTACACTTTCAAGATCAACCCTACAAACCTTACTATCATAACCTTTTCATCATCTCATCATAACCACCGTTTGATTCCCAGAAAAGTTCTATCAACCAAGTTTGACTTCACTCCCTTTCGACAAAACCAACGGCGCCATGATCGGAGACATCCACGGAAGACGTCGGATCACAAGAAGCTGCAACCTCAACCAGTTGACGACGAGATTGATCCCCGCTACGGCGTGGAAAAGCGTCTCGTCCCCACTGGACCAAACCCATTACACCATTGATGGTTTCTTCAAAAGGTCAGTGAAAACAAAAGGAAAAGAAACATAAAGAAATTAAGAAAAAGAAAGAGAAAGCTGAGAAATGGTAAGTACTGAAAGCTTATTTTGTATGGTGTTTCTATCGGGTGATCATCTCTCTCTCTTTCTTTCTTTTATAATACTGATTGATTCGTGAAATCATAATTCAGATTATTATGGATTATGGTATATGATGTTGAGATGGGTTTGAGTTTGTACATGTATTATATCAATTTGTTGTATAATATTTAACCATAAAAAGAAAATACGTATTGAGTTTTCATTCTTTTTTCTCCTGAGAACTTGTTTTAGTTAATTCATTAAAGTGCACGATAACCCTGGAAGGAGTACTTCATTTAATGATGAAAGTAATCTAATTAATTGTTATGATGGCACTTGATAAATCGTTTGTGAAATTAAATTTCAAAGCAAGGCATGAGTAGCTGTGACGGCACGGCAGGGAGATATGTATGTATATATATATATATTATATAGCAAAATGACAGAAATGAGATAGCTAGGTTGGTTGGTTGGTTAGGGTAAAACCTTTTGTTTTCTTTGAAGATTAACGAAAGCAATATGACAAAATTTGGTGCCATATGAACGTCTCTCTGGTCGGTAAAATCTACTTCCCCCTTTCTGACTGTTGGGTGTGCCATAAACAATCTATTAGCTTATTGTATGTATTCTGAACTTGAAGGATTTGTTTCCTAAGTAAAAATGTGCTGATTTAATTTCATACACACATGTACATATATGTAAAAACGACATCTATATGTATATGCATTGTATGAGCAAAAATTATTTTTTATTCTTTTTTAAAAAAAACAACCTTATTACCACATTTTTACAATTTACTTTTAACTACTATTTATGCATTTAAGAAAAACATAAATATTTTCATGATGTGGGTTTAAATTCTTTATAAGAAAAGGTTATATGGTCAAAATATAGCAGTAATCATGCTAAACAATATAACAGTTATTTGATATATGCACCACATATCTACCCTTTTACACACATATACAGTTTAACTTGGTGCTATACAATTTTGTTGGAGGAACAAGTCTAAAGAGTTGTACTCTCTCAGTCGCCCATTATCTAACTTATATCAACTTATTTTACATTATATATATACATATATATATATATATAGAGAGAGAGAGAGAGAGAGAGAGAGATGTCTCACCTAGGACCATCTACTTATTAAACTCCGATTGAATGAGCAATTTAACAGGTTTGATTATGAACCTAATAACTACTGATCTAATTTGATAAATATATATATCAAACTAGAAAGCATAAGAATTGGACAAACAGTCAAGCTAATAATTTCAATTAAAATTAATCAGTTCAACTTATAAAGTTTTATCATTTTGCCATTATTTTATTTTTATTTTTATTTTTCGATAATAAAATTTATATATTTAACCCAATTCTTTTTTTTCATATGTTTTAATATTGAAAATTATCAGTACCAGATACCCTTTTTTTTTAAAAAAAAATTTAATAAAAAATTTTATTGTATATATTTAACCAACCCAATAAACCACTAATTACATTAATAAATCAATTACTAGATATCTCAATAGATTTGTTAACCACCCTAGTTTTATTAACTATATCTACGTACCACTATTAATATATATACATATATATATATATATGAATAGGAATTTATAGATTTGGTATAATCTTTTGCCATAATTATAAATCGATTTAGTAGGGAAAAAAGAAGAAGGTCTTATAATTTCTTACCAATGTAATTGAATTAGGTATTTGGTGATGGTGAACGCCCATATATTTTTCCAGCTTAGAAGTGGACAGTAATAATAAATAATAATTACCAACATTTTGTAAGTAACAAGTAAATAACTTTCAAGCTTTATAATATCCATTCAATGATAATGTCTTTGAGGACATGATGTTTCCTTTATTATATTTATTTTGAGTTTAATTTTATCAATTACAATAGTATTAATTTATAATAATTAAGTTACTATAATGTACATATATCATCTTATAAATATTTAGTACGTAATTTGAATTTAAATCAAACTTAAATCATTTAGAATATATTATCATTTTGAATAGCGATCGAATTTAACGGGATAAAATTTGTCATGTATATAATAGTGATGAGTATTCGAGCATTAAAGGTGAGCAATTAACAAGCATTCTTGTGATGGGTAAGAAAGCAAATAGCATAGTGTATACAAAGGTGTATAATTGGTTTTCTCTTGGGGATGATAGTGGACATTCCAAATATTCACATAAAGTGTGTTCAGTTGTGGGGTAGCTTTATGCACAAATGCTTTTCATTTATGTCTTATTTGATAGGTATATTAGTTTAAAGGCTTGGTTTCTTGTGTTTGTATATATTGTGGAATAATATTGTTACTATTTTATATTTTTTTTGAAACATTCAAAATAATTTATGATAAAATTATATTTTTTAAAAAAAAATATATGTAATTTATATTGAGTCAGAAAAATAAGTCTTGTATAAATAAAGAAATCAAATAAACCAGAGATTTTAGAAGAATAAGTTTACTATCGAGTTTTTTAATTTTTTTTTATTACCGATTCAATAAAATTATGATCATTATTTTTTTTGCAAAAAAAAAGAAAAAAATTAAAATATGATATTATAATTTTAAGTATAATATTAGAGTATGATGTAACAGTCCGAACTTCAATGTTGGTGAGTACAGAGTTACCACAATATTTTCAACTAATAAAACAAATAAATATTAAATATACAGTAGAATCATATTTTAATACGCATCTCTTGTTACTGAATAATTATTTATTTATAAATATTTAAAACATCTAAATTAATTTATAATATTAAAATAAAAATTAATAAATTTTTTTTGGTCATCTTTTATTGATCTTGGACTTCCTCTACTTAGATGAGGGTGAATTGAAGTGAGTTTCACGAGCTCAATAAGAAAAAAAAAATTATAATAGAGACTTACGTACATACATTCATGCAATATATAAAATGTAATAATATTTATCATTAAAAAAATATCAAACAAACATCACAATCGAAATACACAATAAAAGAAATCATCACACGAAGCATATTTTAATCCTCACTTTTCTGATATAATTCTTGTTCTCATTTTAAATCATACTTATAAATTCATAGAGTTCTCAAACTAAAACAGACTTACTCAGACACACATATCACTCCACTCGGATTTATAAAGAAATTTAACATTTTTTTTCTTTTATACCCAGCTGAGTATTACAAATATTTCCCCTTCAAAACAATTTGGGTCCTCTAAAATCGCACATCAAAAAATTAGAATCACTCATCGCCCTACTTGGATAAATATTTTATTATGAGAGGTTTTCTCTCACTAGGGAGATGTCTATCTCTATAGGAGGATTTCTGTCACTTAGAAAAATTTATCTCGTGTGGAAATCTCCTCTTTTCTTATGAGATTTGATCTTTTAAAATTTTATTTGCGAGAACCTTAAAACAACCATTCATATATTCTAATATATTTCCGTCCACAGATACTACACTTGATCTTAGCCAAAAAGCTGAGAAAGATATGTTTGTTTAAAGGGGAATCTTTGATGTCTAATTGTTTTTATATTTCTCTAGTGTCATGTTAATGTTTCTATTACCAGAATATGTCCTTTAGAGATTTCGCTTACGAGTGTGTTTCTTAGTTTTAAAGATTAAGTTTAATGGTGTTTTATTCAAATTTTCTTGAAAATATTTAGTATAGTTAGAGAAATATTATTTCACCTAAGACCATATTAATCCTTAAGTTTCAAGTATCTAATTTAATTTATTAGTTTTCTAACTTTTAACAATTAAAATGTAATTGGTTGAAATAGACTTAAAGAGTTATAGAATCGATAATTGTCTTTGAAGATGATTAGGAATTCTTTTAATAGCACAGTCAATCATTAATTTTATTGCGAACAATTACATTTAATTATAATTCTCAAAAGTACACTCCAAGTTTTCAAGAATTTTAAGAGATTGCTCTTAAATATAACCTTAAGATACAAGTCACTAGTTTATCACACTATCAATTTACTCTTTTGTGTTTGAAGAAAAAAATCATCTTTGTGTGATGATGGTAGTTCATCACGCTTCTACTTTACTACTTTGATAAGAAACATGTTGAAAATTTTCTGAATAGTTGAATGAGAAGACAGCTCCTATGGTTATACCCCTCACCTACGGAATTTTCTAAGAGTACTAAAACTCTTATAAAAGAGGATTCTAGTTAGATGTTCAATTTATTTCCTAAGGATTTAGTTATTTGTTTCCATAGGATTCGAAATCACTATTGAAGTCTCTAAACGAAGTTGAAAAATAATTTTGGAACAGTAAGAGTATTTCTTTTCTTAGAGGGATGCAAGGAGAATTCTTAAAAAATTAAATCGTCATCTGATTCTTATCAGCTTAGGGTTTGTTATATGGAGTATATCTATTTAGGGGTTCTCTCATTTTGGAAATTTCTTCATAGTGGAAAATTTTCTCATTTGAGAGATTTTCTTTTCACCTAAGGGATTTCTCTTATTTAAGAAATGTTGCTCTCGTACCGGAAATCTCCCAGCTATGAATTTTTTTTTAATCTAAGAGAATCTTCTTACTACATAGGAAAATTTCTCACACTAGGGAATTTTTTTCCTTCTAAGGGATTTTTGTTGCAGTCATTTGGCTTTACGAGGTCTATAGGTCAATAAAAGATTAAGGCTCTAATGATTTTCCTTAACACTTATGAACTTCAACGATAATGGTTGGTTATGTATCATTGTCCGTTAACTTCAAGTTAAACTCCTAATTTGTGGAGTTCTAAGTTTGCCATCAAGTAGCCTATGTGGTTTCTATCGTTAAGCTTGTGGAATACTATTCCCCTATTATCGTTTAGACAAATAGTTCAGATGAGGTCTAAAATATTTTTTAAAGGTCATTCTCCTAAATTTTACTGGTCTTAAACCTCCTAAACTTCTTACACCTCATGTCACAAAGGTTGGTTCCGAGGAACGTGTGTTTTGATACCACGTGTAATAGCCCGAACCCCAATGTCAATGAGTAAGGATGTTAGCACAATATTTTCAACTAGTTGAATAAATAAATATTAAATATGTAGCAGAACTATACTTTAATATACATTACTTATGACTGGATAATTATTTATTTACAAATATTTGAGATATCTAAATTAATTTGTAATATTAAAATAAAAATTAATAAAATTTTCTTCATCATCTTTAATTGATTTTGAACTTTCTCTGACCTGGATGGAGAGTGAATTGAAGTGAACTTTAGGAGTTCAGTAAAAAAAAAGATTCTATAATGAAAATTTATATAGATACATTCACGTAATATATAAAACGTAATAATATTTATTATCAAGAAAATGTCAAATAAGTATCACAATCGAAATGCATAATAAAATAAATCATCACATGAAGTATATTCTAATCTCCACTCTTCTGATTTAATTATTGTTCTCAATTCAAATCACACTTATAGATTTACAGAGTTCTCAAATTAAAACAGACTTACTCAAATATACATATCATTCAACTCGCATTTACAAAGAAAATTAACGTTCTTTTTCTTTTCTTTTGTACTCAGCTGGCTATTACACATGAGGGTTATTGGAAATAAAATTTAAATTTAAATTTACACAAATATATTCGCATGAAAATTAGATTTAATCAAATTAAGTGTTGGTATTTGATTTGGATTAATAAGTGTTTTGTTTTATGATGACAAATCTAATTTTCTAGATTGAATAATCCAAGTTATATTTTCTAATCAAACTTTTGATTATTATATCAAATAATAGTATACTATTAGAATGTCTCCTAATATTTTACAACACAAAAAATTTTATTATCCTGTAAAAAAACTTTTATCATTAATTTATTATAAAAAATTTTAAGAAATAATAATAGTTTTTTTTAACCTAATTTTTTAAAAGAGAAACAATGAAAATTTTTATTTTGAATCTCTTACTCGTGGTATATATGAGCTGCATTCGATAGATTATCTTGGAGTATCTATATAAATTAAAAAAATATATCTGAAAATATTTTAATGAATAAATTAAACATTTTAGTTTATGAAATGTTTTTCTTACTTAATATTTATAAAAAGTAAAAAATTATTAAGTATAAAAAATGTAAATATATGAGAAAAATGATCTTTTAAGTTCTTCACAATATATTTATTATTATTGTAATTAATATATATATATATATATATATATATATGAATATGAATATGAATTAGTGAGGTGTAGAATAAAATACAAAATAAAAAATAAACACATCATATGTATTCACTAAAAGAAAATTCTCAATTGAACATATATATTCCCATAACATTAAACAGTAAATTGTGTGCATCAAATACGCATGATTATGTTATACCCATTCAACTCGCTTTCCTACAATTCATGATCCCAACATAATATATACGTAATTATTTACTAAAACATATAAATATTAATTCAGCATAAAGTTGCATTTGGTTTAATGCATAATTAAATTTATAACAAAATATTAAGTTATTGAATTATAATTATAATTATAATTTTCTTTTTATTTAAACTTATATTTTATTTATGTTACGTTCTTATTCTAATTCATAGAATAAAAATTTTAACAATTTTTTTTTTAAAAAATGATAAAATAAGATCAATAATTTAATTAAACAATATTCTTATTTATTACTTCGTTATTATTACCGTAACATTAATCCTTGCAAAGGTCACGTATGAATTATAAACCTAACAATTAGTTACTGGTAAGAACATGTGTAAACCTTGTTTAGATTTCTCAGCCCAAAAAGTTCTCCACCTTCCTCCCCAATTCAAAACCACTCTCTGAGAAAAGGAATCAGTAAATGGTTTCTTTGCTCGCTTCTTCCTTCCTCCCACTAACTCCTAATTCCACCCTTCCACATCGTTCCACAAAATCATGCTCAACGACATATCGATCTCTGTTCGTCTCAGTCTCTTCTTCTTCTTCTCCTTCTGTAGAGGACAAAGATAATGCTAATTCTTCTCAACGGTCAACAAGATTGATTACGTTTTTGGGCAAAGGTGGGTCTGGCAAGACCACCTCTGCTGTATTCGCTGCTCAGGTGTCTTTGAGTTTTAAAGTTGCTTTTCTCTTTTTCCTGTTGGGTTGATTTTGCGATTTTCTCAGCTGCAAATTATTGTGATGCAGTAACATTCAGTTGAATTCTTTCTGTTAGTGCGATCTAAAATTGTTATGATGCAGGAGAGTGCAATATAACACACTTTAGATTTTGGCTTGTGGGGTTTGAAGAGCATTTGTGTAGTGGGTTTCTTTGTACTAGATGGATTGGGTTTTAGTTGGTGATAAAGTTTTGGTTGTTAATATGAAAAAATCCTTTTTTTTTTTGTAGGAACTTTAGGAAACGAGTATTCATACATTCTTTCGTAACTTGTCAGAGTTGAAGTTGAACAGGAATGAATTTATGTTCTTAGTGAAGCTTTGGTGACTTTAAATTTGAGAACAGCTGCTTAATCTCTTCTCATCTTTCTTCTACCTAATTTATGCCATACAGCATTATGCAATAGCTGGATATAGTACATGCTTGGTGATACAAACACAAGACCCTACTGCAGAGTACCTTCTAGGGCATAAGATTGGACCTTCTCCTGTCACATGCAGCAACAACCTCTCAGCAGTTAGGTTGGAAACAACTAAAGTGGGTTCCTTTTGTTTGTTTGGCATGCACAATGAATCTTTAATTTTTATTTCTGGAAGTTCTGGACAGAGGATGAGCTATTCTTGAAAAATTGCAGATGCTTCTTGAACCTCTTGATCGGCTGAAGCAAGCAGATAAGCATCTTAATTTGACCCAAGGAATTCTTGAAGGGGTGGGTATGTACTATTGCATTGCATTTCATTGTAATGTCACCTAAACGGTTTAGTTTCCATGGATTTTTTATCTATGGATAACCTCTTTGGCATCAATCTTCTAAATAGGTGGTTGGTAAAGAGCTTGGTGTGCTCCTTGGTATGGATTCCATCTTTTCAGCATTAGCACTTGAGAGGCTTGTAGGGTTTCTTGGGAATGTCGCTCAAACAAACCACCAAAAGGATAAATTTGACATAGTAATATACGACGGTAGCAGCACTGAGGAAACTATACGGATGGTAGGAGCAAGCAGTAAAGGAAGGTGTGTGGGTGTGGCTTTCTGTTCCTCCCCTCTCACACTCCTTTACTCATCGGGCCTCACTAACATGATCATTGTAACATTAATATTATCAGACTTTACTTGAAATATTTGAGGAGCTTGGCCGAGAAGACTGATATTGGGAGATTGGTTAGTCCGTCACTACTGAGGCTTGTTGATGAGACCATGAGCATAAGCAGCAACAAGTCCCTTCTCAACGGAAAAATGAGTTCAGAAATATTGGACTCTCTGGAACGTTTATTGGAGGTATGGCTCTGATTTATTTGTCACTGTGGTAACATCCAATAAGATTCTGTATTGATTACAACCTGCAGAGAGGAGCTTCTGGCTTTTCAGAACCTTCTAAATTTGGCTGCTTTCTTGTGATGGACCCAAACAATCCAGCTTCAGTGGATTCTGCATTGCGATATTGGGGTTGTACCATCCAAGCTGGTGCACAGGTTTCTGGTGCAGTTGCTCCTGATTCTCCCAATTTGAACAGCGAATCCAAAGGAAAGGTCAAAGAAATGTTTTCGCCTTTGCCATTTGCTTTTACTCCGAATATCTCAGCAAGCAGCCCTCTAGACTGGAATGAAATACTTCTAAACAATGCCAGTGAAAATGCTAGATATGTCCTCAATCTTCCAACAAGTCGATGCATTAGCATGACACCACCAGTAAAGTTTGAGGCAGCCAAAAAATTAGTAACCCTTTTCATGCCAGGTTTTGATAAATCAGAAATCAAGTTATACCAAGTATGTTCATATCCTTGAATTCCATGTTTACCATATCTTTAACTTATGGTTTCTAGTTTTTACCTTTAATGAAATGTTAAGTGTTGCATATAGTAAATAATGTTCCTGCTTGGTTCAATTTACATACAATATGTTCCTAACTAATTCTTAATTCTAAACTTCATTTTAGTATCAATATGAATAAAATAGAATGTAATCTTTTGTGTCAAAGCTATCCTCCCCCCTCCACCACTTTGAATTCTTTGGAGGGTGGAATTTCAGTTCTTACTTCTAGGAATTAATTAGAACTGGAATGAGAATTTAATCAATAGGCTGTTAGTATCCTGAAAAAGCCTTTCAACCAAAGGATATGCAAGTAGTTAAACTTTTTATGGAGAAATTCTACAGGAAATTCCAGGTTTTGCAGAAGTAAATGATATTAAAGGCCATTTGGTTAATTTGACATGTTCTTCCTCAGTTAGCTGAAACAATCATCCCTTGGACATTTAGCTCTGTGGGTTACATTGTGATGTTAAACATATCTTCCTCTGCAGACAATGATTCTTTAGTCATCTGACTTGTGCAGTTTAGGGGAGGATCCGAGTTGTTGGTGGAAGCAGGGGACCAGAGACGAGTTATTCATCTGCCACCGGGAATTCAAGGAAAAGTTGGAGGTGCCAAATTTGTTGACAGAAATCTAGTAGTTACCATGATATGATGATTAATTGTAAAGCTTTCCCCTTGCATAGATCATGCTGCATTTTCATCCCTTAACGTGGGTGCAGAACTTGATGCTCCCGATATCAGTAATGAAATTTATGGTGCATTCTCTGGTAAATACTGGTATTATCTAAGTAACATATGGCAGTGGTGCATGGAGTTTAACTCATTGGTCTAGCCAAGCTGAGTACTTGTCAAAATCTGATTTTTCTTCAAGTCAGATAAGCATAGTGTTTATAGATTGTACATCACATCAATAAGCTTCCTCACGACACACCATTTTGGATCTTGAGACATGCTTTCCCAATACCCTCAATCTTCCAACTTTCACTATTTTTAACAGTAATGTGGAGAATGTCCCAGTATCAAAATATGCTTTCTAAAATGTATAGAGGTGCATAATCCATATCTCAATAGGGTCATTATTCTACCATGTTATTTATAATAATTCATCAACTAATTGCTGCTTGTACTAACTTAAGTATAGTGCGAGTATCAAACACTTCTTCAACCAATTGCTCCTCGGTACTAACTAAAGTACGGGTGTATCAAAATGTTGCTTCTTAAAGAAGTATCATAGGACAAGGTTTGTTCTTTATGTGCCAAGTTCACAAGCATGGCGAGATGTTCTCGTATATGGTTTATCCGTAAAAATGAAAAATTAGGAAGAAAATTTTTGAAAACTTTCTCACCTCTGTTTGACCTTTATATACTTATCAATTTTCTAAGTTATGAAGTAGTAATTTCTACAATCTCAATGTTCTCTCATTATTATTAAACTTCATTTCTTAAATACTAGCTATTTGTGTTAAACTGACAAACCTGTTTCATCTTATGTTTGAATTTTAAAATTCTTGCCCATTTAAAATTAATCTTCAGAATCTTGCTAAAATCAGAACCAGAATTAGTACTTGGGTTGAGTTTGGTTTGATTTTTAATTTCATTGAGTAGGAATTAAAATAAAATATAAATAAGTCATAATTTTCTGAAAACCATTTTACTAAGGATGTTGAATAAAAAAAACATTTTACTTCTAAGTTAATTTCATTTCAAATTAAGTTAGATATTTTATGATTTCATTTAGACAAGTTAACATTGAGTAAAAGTACCGACATAATTAGAAATTGTGGAACAACCCTTTTATTCTTGAAATCTATTTAACATGATTGTCTGCTTTTAAATATGAACTTCATCATGACGCAAAGAAGACTTTGCCATTAAACCAAGGTTGGTTCCTTAATCTAGTTAGTGATTTTTTAAAAAGAAGAATCTATAGAGTTAGTAATTTGCTTCATATAAAAATTGGCTTGAACTGAAAGGTTTTGAAGTATAAGGTGTGTTTTACTAATGAAATTGTAATTGTACAACATCCACTCTATATGATATGTAATTATGATTAGATGAAGAAATGAAATATAGAACTCCATATAAGAATGAACACGGAATAGGTAAAAGCCAAGGTAAAAAGGAACAAAACTCTTATGCTTCTGGTTTATTGCCTCCCTCCATTTGGCTATGGACACGGCTCCTTAGTTCTTCAAAGGCCTTCATGCTCTCTGCATCAAAGCCCCCGGCAAACTGCAGAAAGATCCCAATCAATATTTTACTTGCATATTTCAAAGGAAATTTCATCTAATACACATCCGAAATTTAGAGAATGAAATCCTAATTTGGTAGGTTCTCCTTCAGCAACATTGACACCCACCAAAATTCAATACTAAACACAAAATAGAAGTGGCCAGGGCAGTGTCCCATCTCTCTTTCTGTAAAACTTGAATATGGAATAAAATCAACCAAAACATGAAAGTATACGTACTTGGTGAACTCGGAAGGCAAAACGAACACCTTGCAGAAGCAAAAACTCTCTGTTTGGCTCTTTCTCAGGTCCATCCATTGCATCAAGTTCAGAAGCTACACGTTTCATGTACTTCCTTGCCAATTGCACAGACGAGAGCTTGATCTGCAATGGAGAAATAGAACATCTCAATTTTGTTGTGGCACAGAGACAACGTCTATAACCAGAGAAATTTTTATGCTTAGTTAAGACTCCAACAAGCATCAACGTAACTCTTAGGTTCTAAGATCACTTGACACAGGGAAGCTACAGTCTTTGCTGGCAAGTCATATCCTTGTAAAGTCAATTATCTATTACTAATGTAGTCAATTGTACAAATGGTGGAGCCAAACTTGCTATAGAATCCTCCTTATAGAGTCTGGATTTGCAGACAATTCTCTGGTAAGTATAACACAATTTCTGTTGCTTAAGTCCTAACTTGTACACAAAGATCTAACAACCAGCCCTAGAATTAGCAATGATGAGATCTGTTGAAGCTGGTAACAATACCTTGCCGATAAGCCCTGAATCTAGTAGCCAATTAGTTGGAATTCCAAATTCCCTATACCGTGAAATGGCCATATCCCTTGTACGTAAGAGGGCATATACACTTTGTTCCACTCTGCAAAGTATAAAAGAATAAAGAGAATGAATCAAGTTGTTGACAGGTAGTTATCTTCCAACTGTATAATTGTACAAAATGTTGAGGAAAATTTTCAACCTCAAAGCTCATGAATTGATATTAAACTCTGTAACATGATAGAGATTGGCATGTCACATTAGGATTTGGAAATATCATTTTTTCAGTCATCATTGTGATCTATCTAAAAAATAAATAACATCCGAAAGAAGAATGCACCTACTTTTCAAGTAGTCTGTACATCTTCTTCAAAGCAGCTTCACATGGGAGGTTGGGATCATCAATAAAAGAGGTGACTTGTTTTTCCAATTTAACTAGGTCCTGGTATTCAAAAGCTGCCTCTCTTAATGCATCAGCTTTTCCTTCAGGCCAGTCAAAGTGTTTGAGAACTGCCCGTTCATCAACCTAATTATAAGAAAGAGAAAAGCATAGATGTATTTAGTTTTTATGTTCATTTACTTGGTGCAACAAGATTTTGAAAAATAAAAAACATACATGTTTTTGTTCAAATGAATATTTTGAAATAAAAATTATGAAAATCCAAAGTGTGGTAAACGTGCAAAATTATATAATCATTCATCTTTCCTCAATATTGCTCTTCCATAATAAAAAGAGAATTTAGACCACAGATTATTTTGACAGATGAAAAAGCATAATTTAGCGGAAAATATTTATCGTTGCCTACCAAGAAGGAGAGTTCTTCATCTAGCCAGTTCACAAAAGCTACCAGATCTTCGATGTTGGTGAAGGAAGCTGCTCGCACTTCAGTTGCTAAGGACTGGACAAAATCACCTTGTGTTTCCACATCAGCTTTTACCTGAATCCAGCCCATAGATTTTAGTGTTAGGTTGAAGAACAAACTTCTATATTTCAAGGTCAAAATTAGATGACCTGTGAAAGGAGAAGGCTAAAGTTAACATACAGCTAAGAGGAATGTTGATCTGTTTTCAATCTCCCCAATCATGTTGCTTCTAGCATCCGATGATGTATTAGTTGATGAATGAAGTAAAGATGGTGTTTCTTTCTTTGACTCTCGCTTCATCAATGTCTGATAAAATTCAACAAGTTCGGGAGCTCGGTGAACTTTATCACCACTTCCTGCTCCTCTAGCTAAACTTCCAGGCAGGGGTGGAGGTGTGGGTGGTCCACCAGGAGGCGGAGGTGGGGGTGGTGGGGCACCTGGGGGAGGGGGTGGCGGTGGAGGCACCCCAATTGAAGTATTGGTATTTGTACCATTTGGAGCACCACCTGATGGTTTAGGAGGTGGCCTAGGCACTCTAGGAGGCCTCTTCTCAATCTCTGCAAGTTTCATCTTGCTTATCATTTGAGAATCAACAGCCTTACCATCAGATTGATCACCTGAATCACCAGAAGTAACTGCCTTTTCCTTTATTTGAGCAAGCTTTGGTGGTAGGATTACTCGTCTTTCTTTCTCTGCCTTGTCCCTAGATTCAAATTTAGAATTGTCACCAAACCTCTCAGCTCTTGCTTGATCTGCTTTTTGCTTAATCTGTTTCTCCCTTTCCATGGCCAACTTATGCCGGTCTTTATATGCAGGATATTTCTCCTCCATAACTCCATCAACCGTTTTTGACATTAACTGGAAAGATGATGCAACAGAATTGAGGGAGTCAGTTGAAGATGTTCTAACGCGAAGCTTTGGAGTTTCAGGAGAGTCAGCAGATTCCTGCTCCATTGCTCCAAAAGTAGTAATAGATACACTATCCCCTGCATTCCTCAGCATCAAGGTTTCTAATGGACCTCTTGGTCGATGACTCATGCTTACCCTGCTTGGTGAGCCTCCAGAGAAAGATCTTGAAGGAGATGAAAGTGCACTTGCATCATCTTTTGTCTTCCCCCATTTCTTCAGTTTTTGAATTAAGCTAGGCTTCTTACTAAGACTACTGTATCTACTAGTGGAACTATCAATAGAAGCATTATCAAAATCCTCACTCCCAGGTGATGAAGGATGAGAAAAGTTGCTTTCCATATCAGTATCCCCTTGCCCTCGTTCAGATCCTGCATATTCTAACATAAGTTGTTTAGCCCTTTCTCGTGACTTTGGACTCAAGCTCTTGTTTAGATCACGAGCTGATATTTTCCCTTCAGGTGTCTGGTAGTTCCGGAGCTCATACCTCAGGCACGCATTGACCCAACGGAGGTACACTAGCTCTTCAACTTCACTGAATCTGTTCATCTGAAGTCCTTCAACTTGCTTTAACAAGTCTTCATTTGCATGCCTTAAATTATTGACCTCTACTCTTGCTCTGGCAACCATTTCACTCTAAGAAAACAGAAGCCCAGGTATTGATTTGAGACATTAGCCAGGCACATTAGACAAGTGCATGATATATATGATCTATAAACTCCAACTGAAGCATTCAGCTTTAGACAAAAGTGATAAGGAAATTTGACAAAAATGACAGGTTAGTTGTAAAATCTGATTATCACGTGGAGACAGTTCAGATGCAGAGTTATTTGCTTAATAGAGTTACTTGCCACATATATCTGCTGTGCATGTCATTGATTACCCTAGATTTACCACTTTATCTCATAATTTTCTAGCTCATGAAAATTAGTAGTTAATAAATACAATAACTTAAGTGATTACCCAAAAAACAAAAAGTGCACTTCATTAAGTAACATTTCCTTTCTGAAAACAAAACAGCTTTTAAATGCCCCGTTTTAGAAGAGTAGTCATTTTGGCTATTCATGCATGGTTTCTCATCAACCCATCAATTTTACATGCCAAGTTATGGGGAAAAACTCATATTGTCTAGCCTTAATAGAAGAGCAAAAGCAGAAGGAGCAAACTCATATTGTTTGGCCATTTATGATAGGCTGGAAAACATTTCTTTCTGCTCCCAACATTAACCTAGTCAAGTCTGAATTGGTGAGATTGGGTGATAGGAGGAATGCTAATAGATTAGTTATGATTCTGGGATGCAGGAATATGGACCTACCACTCAAATATTTCAAGTTCCCATTAGGTGCTTAATATCAAGATGTGACGACTTGAGACCTGGTGTCTGTGAGGTCTGAAAAGAGTTGGTCTAAATGGAAGGAGAACTTTTTATCTAAAGGAGGAAGACTCATACTTTTTAAGAGCATTATGACCAACATTCTCATTTATTACATATCCATATTGACAGTTCTCATGAGTGTGGAGAAGAGATTGGAACCAATCCAGTGTAGATTTCTATGAGGAGACACGAAGGATAAAAAAAACATCATCTTGTGGTGTTGGATGAGGTTTGGATTTGAGATCTTTGGTAGAGTTTAATATGACTCTTCAAAAGAAATGACTTTGGTGATTGATGAAAGAAAATGGTAGTTTCTGGTGGAGGGTGATCGAAGTGAAGTTTGGGACCATAGATAGAGGATGGTAGATCAAGCTCCCATCTAGATTCCATGGGAATGGGATGTGGGAAAAATCTATATGGGCAAGAGTAATTTCTAAGATTGCATCAGCTGGAGGGTTGGCACAGGGAATATATATGATCAGCTTATGGCATGATGCCTAGTTGGAGGATGGAATACTCAGAGATCAATTCCCTTGGATCTATGCTATTACTCGGTACAAGAGTATCTTGATTCATGAGTCATATAGTGGCACTGTGGAGGAAGGGAGAGTGGACTGCAGAGATCACAAGAAATCACAATGATTAGGAAGTTAGGGAGTATGAGACTCTTCTTCTAGCCCTTGTTAGGGTTAGAACTAATGGGAGTAGAGACCAACCAGTTTGGATGCTTAATCCTAGAGTGACTTTCTCCATTAGATCTTTCTACAATCATTTGAATAAAAGAAGCCATGGGTACTAATTTTCCATTTCAGGAAATCTGAAAAGTTAATGCTCCATGTTGCTTTTTTTGCTTAGGAGGCTGGTAGAGCTTGTATTCTAACTCTGGACCAGAAATAAGAGAGTCAAAAAGTATGTTATTGATATTTCCCTTGCTACGTTTGGATGGTATGAAAAGGAAAAAATAAGAGAGCTTTTGAGGGCGTGAAAAATGATTTTGATATGCTAAAACATAGATGGTTCTAGACCCTAAGTTTTTTTTTATTATAGTCATCCTCTCTATTCATTTGAGGACTTTGGGAACTTTATTGGCATTTTGATTGATATGTAGATAACATTCTACATGGATTTGAACCCTCTTGGTGCATGTGGATGAATCATACCATACTATTTTTATTTCAAAAAAAAGATAGTAAAGAAAAATAGGATTTTTGTTACAGGAATGTTACCTCTGTCATATTGGAGAGGGATGTTATCTTTGCTTCAGCAGCATCCAGTTTAACAGTTAACTCTCTCTTTTCATGTTGAAGCTCTCTATTCTTCCTCTTAAGTTCCATAACTTCTACTTCTAACTCCTGAACGGCTTTCAGCTTCTTCTCCACCTCAGCATTTTTTTTTATGGCTTCTTCCTCTTTGGCCTGAAGACCAGAAACCTGTTGCTTGAGTAACAACAACTGTCCTTTTGTCTGGTTAGCATCAAGCTGTATTTGCCTCTGCAGCTCCTTGATCTTGTTCCTCGCTAACTCCAGCTCCTTCTTCACAGAAGCACTCCGTAAAATTTCTTCTTGAAGCTTTTTCCTCTCAGCTTGCAAGGAGTTTATAGTAATATTGAGCATGTCAATCTCAACTGTCTTGATCTTGAGCTGCCTTTGTAATTCAACAATATTCGTCTCCTGCTCCTTTAAGCCATAGTACTCGAGCAACTCGCCCTCTAGCTTTACTTCCCTCTCTTCCAATTCTTTCACTAAGTTGCGCAACCGCTCTAATTCACTTGCATTGTTTGCCATCTCAGTTTCATAAACTTTATCTTTCTCTGGTGCAGTGAATTTATTAGTAGGTAATGGGTATTCAATCTCCCCAGATAGAAGGTCTTCAAATTCAGGCAAAATGTCTTCATCATCAACATCTGGTGCATTACCATGAGCCCGGTTGAATATTCTGCTAATCAATTTAACCTCTTCTTCCTCCTCTTCCTCCTCCACCTGCAACGTTTGATCATTTAGAAGGGTAAACAATAATTGAGAATAGCTTCTATCTCCATATGGCAACATATGAAACATGGAGGTGATCACATTGTAAAACAATTATCAGTCGTTAGAAAATAAAATTGGGTAATAGTTTCAATATCAACTTACATCCTTCTCTTCGAGGTTATCAATAGAATACGTAAGCTGCTCTTTATTTCCACCCTCTTCAAAGCTTGCCTCGCCATTTTCTAAGTTCCAGCTCACATATAGAAGCACAGAGTAAGAGAATAAAATTTTCTATGGTAAAATTGATGGATGAAAATTTTCAATGGTTTTTCTTTGACATGAATAACAAAACAGAACATATGAATAACAAATAGCGAACTCAACGAGTAATAAAAACCTGAAGGCCTGCTTAAAGAAGCTGACGACTTGGAGGCATTGAGGTTGACCTGCTTAACTGCATAGGCTGCAATTGACGCAGCAACCAGGAAACCTAACCTGACTATCATGTAGGTATTGCTGATAGAAGAATTCTCTGCTTCCACTCATCTACAGAAATAAAGCAATCCCAGAACAGCCCACAACCCATTTCTCTTCAACCCCATTACTAACAAACTCAAGCCATCGTTTCCTTCAAACCCAGAATCAAAAGTTTCTGGATAAAAGCATACGAAGGATAATGTTACTGCAATTATCAAGAAAAACCCAGGTTTAAGAACTTGACCATATTTACATAAACTAATAGAAATATCCACCTGAAAACATTAATGTATCAGCAACATTATCATCTTATCAATTTTATGGGCCTTTCAAAAAAATTTCTTGTATGTATAAAAGTCCTCACTCAGTAGAATTCCGACATAACTGTCATGCTAAGAGCTACAGGAACCACTAATAACCAGTGGCCAGCTTTGCTCCAAAAGGATTGACAAATACGCATGTAGAATTGCTCTAAAAACTTACCATTTAGCTTTAGAGGAACCATAGACAGTTAAAACCAGCCAAATCCAAGAAGTGAAAGAGACATTAGCAACTGTAATTTTTCTCATTTTCCGCTAATCAGCTAGATTTTGTAAAGTGCCATAAAAGGAATATGTAACTAAGCATTTCACTTCACTTCTTGTTTAAGTTAACTTGTCATTGTAATATTACCACGAGATGGGTTTTAAATGGGGTAACAGAAGTTCTGAATGAAAATTTCAGTTGGATAAATATTTGTAGGAGTTCACCGAATTAAACTTTCTACTTAGTGAAACCCAACTCAGACAGGATATTAAATGACAGACCAAATCACAACCGTCAACTCTACCTCCTATGTGGATAATTAATTTCTATTAGCACAACATCCACACAAGAAATCTTTGATTAAGGATCTTCATTATCGTCTGGTTCTGATTCAAAGAGCATAAATTTATAGCCATCAGATCAAGTTTGTCCTGCAGGGAGAGAAGACCTACATAGTACTGATCTTGGACTAAAAAAACGCAGATTATCCAACTACATCATGACATGAGTAGTGAGGACAGATTAACAAGCCGTGGGTCCCTTCCAAAGGAGTTTTCTTTTCTTATGCTACCCACAAGAATCAGAAAAAGAGAAAAGTAAAGTGAGGCTGAAATTTAATTCCCAGCCTTTTAGTTACTGGACGCGAGCGCATATCAAGATGTAGCCAAACATAAAAGAAGGCAAACCAAACTTTTAGGAGGGGTTGACCTCACATGTTTGGTTTCTTGGCTCTAATCTAAAACCCTAGTAAAAATTAGCTCTCTGCTTGTTAAGCCAAACAGTTGTTGGAGAAGATAATGTTAAAGTACATCCCTTTCATCTGTCTCTTTCTTTCCTTTGGCTTCTTCTGAAATGAAAGAAGTGGGATTAGCATATACAGATATGAATGAATTCATAACCACACTTCTACTGTAGAAGGAAAAAGAAAATCAATAACCCCACTTAACAAAACCATAAAAAGAAAATATTCACTGCTCCACATCTTCCTTTTTATTTTAACTATTCAGTGAGGAAAGTTATTTCATTATGAACAATTATTATAGTAATTACTCGGTTAAATTAATAAAGCACGAATTAAATAAGAGTACAGTAAGCAGATAATATAAATTAAGAGAAAAATGTGAAACCCCAATAAATCTTCACTGAATTTTTACTCGTAATGAAAAAAGAAAAAAAATAATAATCTCCCCTGAAAGATGCAAACAAAATGAAGAGCTAGGATTCCATAAGCGATGGTGACACATGGTGCCAGCGAGCGGCAGACAAGTGGACACCACGTGGTTTTATTGATCGTGATATCCCCATTGTCCGGCCGATGAATTTGTAGGCGTGAACTTCTGAAAGAATGAATGGGAAAGAAACAGATAAAAATCCTTTTCTTTTTATATCTAGTAGTGGGCTCCATTAGCAGAGTAACAGCTGAAGAAAATATTATCCAAAACGCCCAGAGGCTTCTGGGTCTCGAATGATTTGCTTGTTTTTCAGAATCGTGTTTGTTTGTTGACATAAAAATAAAATGGTGAGAAAAGGGTCAAAAGAGAGAAATTACAGATCTTCTTTCACAAGAAATTGGAGTCCTAACAAACAGCTCTTATAGAGAGGAAGACGATACTTCCTTATTCACTGCATCTCTCATGAATTTCATCATACACATGGCCTGCCATTTGTGCCTACTACGTAGACCCAAACTCCGTGTGCAATTGAAGAGTAAGTTACACGGGGGAAAGAGAAAAATTAAGCATACCTGCTAAAGATCAGGATAGTTTTCAAATGTGGTTTATGGGAAAACGAAGAAATCGCTGCAAAAATTACCTCCCATGTAATTTCTTGTGAAAGAAGATCAATGGGTGAGGCATTGAAGTGCCAATGCAATGCGAACTATTTATTGGCCCCTGATCTTTTACTTCAGAATTCCATCAAAACTGCTGTTGATAACAAAAATTGACTAATCCGTTTCATTTCGTCATTATGGGTATTAAAGATAATAATAATAGATTTTCCCATTAGCGTCCCTAATTTCTAATCACCATAGTAAGACTGTTCTACTTTTGGAAACATGATCTACCTCTTTCCCCTTTTGTTCTAGCCGTTTAGCGGTAAAGGCTATTCTTAATCCAGTGTTTATAAATGAAGATTAATTATTGTTATAAACACTGATACTGAGATATCCACCAACAAATCAGACACTGCACAGTATCCCATTATCCATTCCATATTCAACTTAAAATTAAATTAAACATTCTTTTGATTTCTCATTGTATACAAATCCATTGTAATCGACTCAAATATGCACATAAATATCAAGTACAATGAATTTATGTATCTTAAGTAATCTAAAACTATTATGAGAATAAAACAATCTTACTAAAAGCAATTGAGGCAACCATACACAATTACGTCAAGAAAATACTAACCCCAAAAAATATGGAGAAACAAACAATGTGCTATCTCATGAACCTCGTTGCGACGCTCTCTAACATATAAAGCATATTCAACTCAATTTTCACTCAGAACTTTAAAATATTTTTGTTACATAGACAATCAATACACAAGTAATTCCCATGAAAACCTACTTCAAATGACTATGTTTTTCCGCGATATAACAAGCCAATCCAGCAGTAATTTCCATGAAAGCCTGCATCAAGATTGCTCAATTATTCTACAAGTTCAGTTAGAAATAAAATAGCAGAAGTGCTCCTCATTTACATCACCAATATTCGTATTAATTTACTCAATTGCTTGATCGACTTTTAATAGATACATCGCAAGAGAAAAAAAAAAAATTATCAAAAAGCCTTCTTACCGGAGCATCACAAGTGGAAAGTTATAAGAAAAACCTTATTTTACTTAAATCCAAACAGAGACCTTCTACATAGATCCTCAAGCAATAACTTTCCTGAGCTATCCCCATATGCACTCTACTATTAAGGGATTAAGAAATTTAAGCTTGGTCATCCCATTTCCATCTCCGTCCCACCTCCTCAAGAACCTTGGCTCGAGCTTGACTTTTCCTAGCTTCATCTTCCACCCATGATCTGCATTAATTATCTCAAATGATGAGAGAAAATTTCACCTACAAAAACTCAATAAAGAAGTAGCAACTCTTCTGCAATCATTCCAAAGTTGAGAAAGGTCCAAACAATTCAAATAGACGCAATGTTTGGAACAAATTCAAAAATATTGTGAAATTCATTTGCAAATATAGAGTTATTTCAACTAAGAACATGACAAAAAATTAACCTAATATACAGAATTCTATTTGGGATTGGAACAATGATCTCCAAATTTCATCAATTTGACGGAATTTATAATACATCATTCTAATTTTATATAAAATTTTAGACAATGCTGTCTTTTTATCATTTTAGAAGAATCTTACTGTTTTCTAATTGAAAATGAGAGGATTTGTAAATGAATTCGACAAAGCTTTCGGGTTTGTTCTAGACATGGTCTTAAGAATTTTTTTTTATTTGGGGAGATAGGAGAGCTATAAGTTATCCTAATGGAAATTGGCACCAGACGCACTATTTTCAATAGGCACTAGGGTTTGTTTTTCTCAAGTGTGATCTCATAATTATAAATAAAAACTAGAAATTTAATAGTAAATGATATATGAGTAAGGCGCCCAAATTTAGATGGGAGCACCACATAAAGTCCCTATAACTATATTAGTGAAGTTTATTTCTCAAATTTCTGCAATATAATATTATATTTACCTAAGAATCCGAATAGCTTCTTTCTCAGCTTCAAGTATAGATTTTTTATCAAGCAGTTCTTCTTGCCTTGACAGCAGATCACTGAGCATATACTGTAATTTACCCTTCTCAGCCACGTAGGTAGCACTCTCAGATGCAAGCCTTTCAGACATCTGATCAACCTCTTCTTTCAGACTGAAAAGTAACTGTCTCTGACAATCCATGGCTGCCTTTTCTTTTAAGTGTTCCGCAAACTGCTTCTCTTGAATAGTCTTCTCTTCTTCTAAATCACGAAGCATCTCATGATAAAGATTTTCCACCTCGGATCCACGTTGCCTCTCTTCATACAATTTCTCATCCCAGAACTTTCGTATATCTCCTTTATCAAGCAACTGGAACCTAACCTGGTCCATCTCAGCTTGCCTTGACAAATTCTCTGCTTCTTGTCTTAATAATTCAGTAGAGACTGCTTCCACCATTCTGCCACTTGTCAATGCAACTGCTGCCTGTGCCTTCGTTGAAGGTTTATTTGGTTGAAGTCGCTTGCTCTGCCCTAAAAAATTCAAACTTTGACATGAAATCACCGTCTTATATGTGATTGGCTGGAATTTCAATTTTACATGAAATAAAACGATTAATTTCCCAGCACAGAATAGACTAAAACATAGACGAGAACATAAAGGATGCAGTCACTCGTGAACGCGAGCTTATTGTGCTGAACATTTTCTCCATGTTTTTTTTTTTTGAAATAAAAGAGTGGTATATATTAACATTGTTACCAAGGGGGTACCACCCATCTATTATGCGTTTACATTTCAATTAGGTAGTCAATGACATCCTCAAAATTTTCTAAGTTTTTGATGTCATGGCCAAGGAACATATACCCAAAAGTATGAATCCTTCCGTCGCTAATGTTAACAAAATATTTTTCAATCATCTCAAAAGCTCTTGCATTTCTCGCATTCCATACCACTCAAAAGATCGAGAGAGGGATAAGAGATAGGTGATTCTTTTTTTTGCACAGCCCCACCCATGCCCACGTTTCGTCTTTCACAGAACCCACCATTACCCACTGTATCCCAAACAGCCTGTAGATCATGGTCAATAAACTATACACCATTGGGCACCACAGTAATAGGTGGTTGCATGATTCTGCACTTGACTTACACATAAAACAACGGTTTACCATGCACCAGCCCCTTTTCATCAGCATCTCAGTTGTCAAAATGCCACCCTTGCATGCTTCCCATATAAAGAATGCCATTCTTGATGGTACATTTCTCTTCCAAATCTGTTTAAATGGGAAGACAGGAGGACCACTAATCATCCCATTAATTAGCTGTCTGTAAAATAATTTGACTGAAAAAGATTCATTTTTTTCAAGCTTCCAATACCTTTGATCTGGCTGGTTGGCCAGATTAGAATGGGACACATAAAACAGCAATTGTTGATATTCATCCACTTCCTAGTCATTCAAGTTCACCATCTTGTGCAATTCAGAAAGTTTTGCCTTCCCATTACAATCTTCTTCCAAAGGCTTCTACCATGAGGTCTCACAGCTCCTCTACTGTCATCTCCCACACTTCCTGCACCCCATCTAACCTCCACCACCCTCTTCCATAGAAAATCTCCTTCACTATTGTACCTCCACAACCATTTGTCATGTGATGCATTATTCATTTGTACCATGGATCTTAATCCCAAACCTCCCACGCCAAACGGTCTTATTACATCCTCCTATCTCACCAAGTGGTACCTTCGTTTATCCACCTCATCACCTCATAAGAACCGGCATTGGATCATTTCAATTTTCTTGGCAATCTTGGCTGGAATGATTAGTACAGAGAGGAAATATATAGGTAGATTGGCCAATGTGCTTTTAATCAAAGTGAGTTGACCACCCTAGATAGTTAGTGCCTCTTCCAACCCACAAGTCTCCTCTCAAACAGTTGGGTCCCTTTTCCTCCCATGTTTATAGTTATTATATGAATAATACACTACGGCAAGTCTCCATAGCTTTACTTTTTTGTTTTCCCTGTACATAGGTTTTGGCTTGCGTTTGTTCTCGACACATTGCTATTCATTCCACTGGCTAAAGAAAATCTCATTTCATTATTTTCAGTAGTGATCGACAACAACATGCTTTCACATAAGTCACCACTAACAAGTAAGCTCCAAAAATAATGTGAAGTTCTAAAGTAATATTACTCTGGCTGAATGCAAGTTCACTTCATATTTATGGATCATAAGTTTTCTAATGACCAAAAAACCCTAATCCAATAGCAAATAGTGTGAAAGGATCTAGGCAAAAACATTGCATGGAGACGTTGAGGAGAATAGAGAGATATTGAGGATACCAAAAACTCTTCGGATTATGCTCTTCTCACCGGCTGCCATGTCCATAAAAAGTTCTGGAGATGCATCAGAAGAAATCTCCTTCACATCCATATAATCCACTTTTGTTCTTGATATCTGGACTGCAACCGAGTCAGGTTTTAAGAGCCTTGAAAGATTTGTGAAGCATTAACTTAATTCATTGTTTAAATAAAACCAAGGAACATGTCAACAAAGATTAGATTAAAAAGTTTCTTGTATCTCTTCTTTTCTCAAAAAAAAAAAAATCTTTGTACCTCCTCTATAATTCCCGGCTTCAATTCATACTCTAGTTGGGCTTTCCAATTTATCAAATCCTTTCGAGAGATAAACCTACAGCACCAGAAATGTTTCAGTACATGATAGTGATTAACAACCAGTTATAAAGCTGAAATGTGATACCTTTCAGGAAAAAAATTGATGCTTCGTGGGCCATTTGAACTGCTAGAGTTGAATGTGTTCCCTGGCAGCTTGCTGCAAATGATACCTGCCTCTGCTAGTGCTAAAGTACATACCAAAAATCCACCAATAAGATCTTTTATCATAAACACCCTTGACAAGGCATGCAAGAACCAACAGCAAGAATTAGAACTTTTACCTTGTATGGACTCAAAATCTGGGTCCTCAACACCGACATCATCAAATGCAACAACTAACGACCCAGATAAAGATACTGACGGATTGATCCTCTGCGTCATATTCCTGCAAGCCAAAAATTTTCAGAGCCAAAGTACTAAAATATTTAACATATTCTGAAAATTTTACCATCAAGAATTCAAGGAAAATTATTACCTCTCCAATAATGAGTTTGTATGCACTAGCCATCTTGCATATTCACGTCTAGTGCACAATTCATCAGCCCTTACACCATCTTCAACTATCTGTATACTTCATTTACAGTTAAGTCATGCTTATAACTGGACCTAAAGCTCTATCAACATATAGAACATGCTTCTAGAATCGAACCTTCAGTTTCTTTAAAACCAATAAAGCTTCCTGTTGAGTAGGATCTACACCAATTGATACAATAACCCGTTCAACTTTTTCTACAGGTGCTGAAGGATTTGAAGAACATATTAGAAATATATATGTCAAAAATTATAATGAGGAATTCATGAAATTTTTGTCTATGTTGTTGCAAAAATAAGAATTGTAGATTTTCAGGCCCCTCGTGATTTTTTTCTTTTAATTTGGTCAGTCCACAAAGATTGCACCATCAGAAACTTCTCAAGAAAATGCGACCCCCATTCATAGAAGGCAAGTTTCCTTCATAACAAGACCCCAAGCCTCCAGTTTTATAGATATATGTTCTCTTTATCCTCTTTAGAACAAGGTGGAGTGGAAGGAGTGGTATAAGTAAGCCAAAGCATGTTTTTGCAGTTTATTTACAGAGAATGCATTCACAAACAATCTTTTAAAAAGATTACCGATCTTTGGAACATATATCGCTAACCTTTAAAGATGGTCTGAAAAAATGAACCATGACCCTATATTCTTTTTCAAGCAAAAATTTGCATCTTGAAGCTAAAAGTATTAGAATAGATCTCAACCCAGTATCTTAGATGATAAATACACAAAATAACCATTTTGAACTTTTTAACAATGTTTCTTGTTTCCTACTGTTAACCACATTATGCATTTAAGTAAAGCATAGATAATATAAGCCACCTGCCTTTAGTGTAAAGTTAAAAACACAGGTGCAGGTTGAAAGAATCTATCAATGAAGAATTAATAATCTTCATGGTACCAAATGCAGGTTAATTATGTACTGATTTGCTTATCATTCACTTCCACTAAAAGAACTCTCTTTGAGTTTAAACTTAGTAGCATTAGAGATAAACAATAACATTTGAAAACTGTTTGATTTACATGTACCTGAAGTAACAGTTCCATTAGTAGCATCAGGTTGATGTTCCAAGCCTGCCTCAGACACCATCCTCTTCTCATCAGCTAAAATAGGCTCCTCTCTTTCTCTTTTAGTATCTCTCGTCTCAGTCCAACTTAAAACTCCATGTAAAGTATGTATTGGACTACTGAACTGAAACCTAAACCCTGCAAATAGCATGCAATAATTCTACTTATACGCCAATTCATTGTCTGAAACCAGCACATTAAACAAACAATCAGAAACCCATTTGCACGAGATAACTCATTAATAAAGTTAAAACTAGAACACAGGTTTACCATAAACCAACAAATTAAGGCAACTTTTGCTTGAAATACGAACCTTTCCTTGAGATTAAGAAGTAAGCAACAGTAGCCAGAAGAACAGCCAGTGAAGACCCTATTCCGCCTATCACAATGGTGCGAATTCCTAAGTAAAACGCCAATTCCCATCAGTAGTTTATCAAGAAAATAAAGGGATCTGAAAAATGATATTAGACATAAGTTTAATTCAAAACAAAACTTAAAAGAGAAAGGGAAAAAAAACCTCGGCTCTTCTTCTGGTATTGAAGAGGAGTATCAACAATTGCCCAACCACCGTACTTGTTGTCAATTGATTTGGGCTCAGGAGGAAACCAGGAGAGATCGAGGCGATTTGACTGAGTGAGAGAAGCAGAGAGATGCAGAATTCTAGGGATTTTGGACCTAGAATTTAGAACAAATGATCCCGAGGAAGTGAAGAATAACAGATTGCGACGCCGTCGTAGAAGGGAGGGAATGTCTGCGGGGACGACGAGAGAAGAATTGGGCATAGCAAATGAGCACATTTCTTCCGGTTTGGGTTGAAGAGAATTTAGGGTTTGGATTTGGAGTTCAGATTAGCAGGTAGCATCGTAGCATTGTCTGTTTTTCTTCGTTAGTGAAGCATAAGGTTGAACCGGGAAGACGGCAGTATCTTCATGTTTTCCCCCGAGAACGTTGTGTTTTCTTGAGACGCAAGTGGGCAATTTAATCTTTTCAGATAAATCTTTAATTATAATGTTTAAGAGGAAGTTGACAAAATACCATATTTTTATATAATTAAAATTAATTATATAATATATAAATTACAGTTAATTAAAATTTTAACTTTATTTTTATATTTAAAAATTTTAAATTCTAAATAAATAACTGTTATATATATATACATTATTTAAATTATTTTTATATTTTAAAAGATAAAAAAGATAAATATTACGTATACTAAATTTTATTTTTTTATTTTAAATTTAAATAGATAATATTTAAAATTTTATCTCTATATAATATATATAATTATAATTATCAGATTAAATTTTTTTCATATTTTAAAATTTAAATGGATAATATCTAATATTTTATTTTTATATAGAATATATATTTATAATTAATATTAGTATTATGTTATTTCAAAAAAATAAGAAAATGTCATGTAGAATTTTTCAGTAATCTTTTTTTACATGTTAATTATTATTTTTGATTATTTTTTATCTTCTTAATATATATAAATTTTTAATATATGATGTTTAATTTAGTAGATAAGATTATTTAACTCATTAATATGTTAATGAAACTATAATGATCAAATTTGACTAAATTTCAGCTAATTTTGATCTATGACAGTTGAATTATTTTAATTAAGGTAGACACAACGGGTTAAAATTTAACCTAATTTTTTATTTCTAAAAAAATTGATATGATCTTTTTTTTTTAATTTTGCTTCACTAATTTTATTTAACTATAAATAAAAAAAAGAATAAAAATATAATTATGAACCATTTGTTTAAAGTTAATGAAATTAGTTAAGGCGGGATTATATTTATTACTATAGCTAAGGACAATAAATAATTATCACAATTAGAACAGAAATATTTTGACAATACTGATAGCATTAGAAAAGATAATGTTATGATAATAATAATTTTTTATGTACTTTGAATTATTATGTATAAAATAAAATAAAATAAATTTATTCTTGAGACTAAAATCAAATATCTTAAATAAATTCAATAATTATTGTACAAAAAAAATTATAAAAAAAATATAATATTTTTGATAGTATTACTTAAATAAAAATTTAAAATTTATCTCAAATTTTTGGATCGATTTTGGATGAAACAATAAAAACTAAGTAAAATTGTAATATAATTTATATAGTTTAAGTTCTAGAAAACATATGTTGATAATATATATTTTAAGTTTAGAAGATTCTTAGGTAATATATTTTTATTATTTGTTTTGTTCTAATAATTCATTATTTAACAAATATTTATGTAGCTCTATATAAAGATTTATAAGAAAAGAAAATCTGTCAGTTGTCAAACTCATTGAAGTGATATGAAGAATGAAAGAATTTGGTATAAATTTTTGAATATTTAGTTAATAAAGTTTGGTTAAATAAAGAACAATATGATTTTGCATAGTAAAAATTATAGAGATATGTAGAGGATAAAAGCTGAGCATTCAAGTTTCAATTTTGGATTTTAGGTGTTACATGTCTAGCGGAAATAAAGAATTCATAAGGGTTTCTAATTTTTACAAAGAAACAATTGATAAGAAACCAAATTTTAGGGCATTATAGAATCTAGATGTGAAGAGAATGAAGCACACGATGTGCTTGATAATGGAAGACATTTTCATTATTTTTAACGTTTTGCGGCCAACGAGAGATTTATTTGGTTCGAAGAAGCAGTTGGGATTGTTGAATGAGAGTATTGCTTGAACACAAAGATGACACAAGAATCCACATACTACCAAATAAGAGCATATAGATTTAGCTTAGACTTACTTGCATCTCAAGTGATAGTAAGGAAGACATACATATGAACTATTTGCATTGTAAATGACTCAATAACCTTTGAACAATATAAGAAAAAGATTTCTAAATAAGGAAGTTGGTGTAACACCCAATTTATTTTTTTTATTTTTTATTTTTTTCTTATTTATTTTAATATATATATTAGAATTTTAGTTTAATTTTTTAATATTTAATTTATAAAATTTTAATTTAATTTAATTTAATTTAATGAAAATAAAAATAATAATAATGATAAAATATGGTAAAATTATTTTTTGGATTTAATTGAAATTGATTTTGAAAAAAATGGGTGAAAATTTAGATTCTGGTGGTGTTTTTGAAAAGAAAATCGGAAATCGATGGTCAAAACGCAATTTAGAAAAGTTGTGTCATGTCAGCAGCCACGTTAGCAGCCCAGTCAGCGGCTCCGGCCAACCAGAACACGCCGCGTGGTAAGGAAGCTGACGCGGGAGACCACGCGGATGGAGCCACGTGAGCGATCAGCGTGCACGCGATCGAACGGTTCAAATCTCACGCGTGCGGACGGCCCAGATCTCACGCGCACGGACGGCCCAGATCTCACGCGTACAGACAGCCCAGATTGAATCACGCACTGACGGTCCAGATCGCATCGCGATGGACAGTCCAGATTTATTCTTATTTTAATGGCGATCGGACTGCCCAGATTAAATCGTGATGGACGGCTTAGATTAAAAAGGAAATGTTATAAATAACCTCACCCACACCTAACCCCAAACCCTAGCCGCCTGTAACGACCCCGGAAATATTAAAATGAAATGAGTATTTAAATATATCAAATGCGGAAGCGAGATCAAAATTTCAGTTAACATCCCTTACACGAAAACCAAAAACGTACTTAAAATATAAAAGGTTAAACTAACTAAAAGAGAAACTCGAAAATAAAGCTATGAGTATGACTACAGAGTCTCTAGGCATCCCTTTCGTCGTCCTCCTGCGGAACGGGCTCGGGAACCATATCTTCCTGATCTGAAATGGTTAAATAAGGAGTGAGCTACACTAGCCCAGTAAGAACATCACGATATCTCACCGTCACGGAGGTAAAGGTGGGTAGAAAACACAAAGGACCCATGGAGCATGTTTTACAACAAATCCTTTTATTTATGATAAAACCTTTACCATCCACTTACCTCGGTGGAATTTATGAAACAATATAAGAAAAACAATAACATTATCATAATCATAGAATAATATAAGCTGTAAAACATAACACTTATCACGCCTCTTGTAATTCAATCATTATACAACATATCTTTTTCTCATTTACCAGCCTACTAGTATCCGTGGGGGTCCATAGGGGTCCCGCTACCCGTTAACCTTTAACATTCATAATCAGTTTCCAGGGCCGTCCCCATACCCCGTCCGGTATGGGCGCCAAAACCATAAACTGAGATACCCCGTCCGGTATGAGGGTGAAACGGGCCGTCCCCATACCCCGTCCGGTATGGGCGCCAAAACCATAAGATCTCCATACCCCGTCCGGCATGTGAGACCACAATCCCGGTAGGGTTCCCTACGGACCCGGTCCGTCCACCATCTCCCAGGATATCTAGTCAGGCTGACCCCCATAATACAATTATCAGTCTACACAATCTTTCATTTTCCTTTTCCTCAGTCAGCATCATCAATTCACATTTAAACAAGCAAATCGTAATTCATGCCAAACAGACAACATACAGTATCAGTTTTTCAGTCATTCAATCCATAATTAATAAAAACGTAGTATATGCACACAAATCTGTAAAATGAACACATCAAACCTCACTTTGCATTTAAAGCTGTAAACAGACCAAATAACAGTAAATCACCAATCACACTAGACTCGGGCTCCATTAGCCACCTTAAGCAATTTCACACATTCGTTAATTCAAGAAATACCGTTTTATCATTTTGAACTTTAATACCGTGATAGGAAATAGGGTGAGGGGTCCTTACCTGTTTTCGGGATTCGAATACGATTCACAGTGCGCCTACAGGCTGTTCATAATTTTCCCTGAATTTTTTCCGGAGAACCGAAACGCACTAACGGTACCTGCACGTGTTCCAAAAAATCTCAAATTAGGCTCAGGGCCCCTTTTTGGCCAATATCGCAACTCCAGCACGGCGGCTCCGCCGTGCTCCGGCGGATTCGCCTCGGGTTGGCTGTTTTCGACCGTTTTCGGCCGAATTCGGTCACACTCGCATCGGTCCCTGCGAGAAAACAACTCTAGGGCCCTCGGGAGGCCAAAAAATCACAGAAAAACGGAGCTTACCGGCGGCGGCGCTCTCGGGTGCGGCGGCTCTCCGACGAGGTTCGTGTTTTGGTGATTCGGCTCCAGTTAACCTGTAGAGAAAAGAATGGTGATCACGGTGATATAAAAATTGCATCAAACGGAGGCCGGGAAGGGCCTCGTCGGAGGCAAAAACCGAGAAGGGACGCGGTGGCGTCGTTGGTCTTCGGCCGCGTATTCCGGTCGTTTGGCCGGGATTTTGGCTCCGATTTGGCCACATGAGGAATCAGCGTGGAAAAACGAGTCGGGGGTATGAAATTTACCTCGATCGGCGGTCGGAAATTTCCCCGGCGCGGCGGCGGGTGGCGGCGGCCGGCTTCTGGTTTGTCTTCTCCGGCAAGCGGCAGGCGGCTAGGGTTTGTGGTCTGGTGTGGGGGTTCTATTTATAACCCCTTGCCTTTTGATCTCAGCCGTCCATTTTGTTTTAATCTGAGCCGTTCATTTTTGATTGAATCTGGGCCGTCCGTGCGATTGCATCTAGGCCGTCCGATCGCGCTCACGCGGATCGCCAACGTGGCCCGTTCCGGAGTGACGTGGTCTTGCCACGTAGCAGGCCCCGGTTGGCCGGGATTGCTGACCGGGCCTGCTGACGTGGCTGCCGACGTGGCTTTTTTTTTCGGCTCCTTTTCTCCGGGCGCTACACCGCCGGTGCCCTCGCCGGAGAAGAAGAACCAGTCGCCGGAGAAGCCAGTCGCCGAAGGAGCCGGCGGCCGCCACCCGCCACCGCACCAGAGGGTTTTTCGATTGCCAAATGAGGTAAATTTTCTCCCCTTGGCTCATTTTTCGAAGTTGAATCCGCCTATGGCCAAATTGGAGCCAAATCACCAGCCAATCAGTCAGAAAACACCGTCGAAGTCCAGCAGCGCGCCGCCGCGGCTTCCTTCGATTTTTGCCTCCGATGAGGCCCTTTCCGGTTCCCGTTTGATGCAATTTTTACACCACTGTGATCACTATCCTTTTCTATACAGGTTGACCGGAGTAAAATATCAAACCGCGACTCGCGCCGGAGAAGCCGCCGCACCTGAGTGCTCCGCCGCCGGTAAGTCTCGATTTTTCTTTATTTTTTGGTCCACCGAGGGCCCTATGGTTGTTTTATCGCAGGAACTAATGCAAGTTTTGCCGAATTCGACTGAAAACGGCCAACCCGAGGCGGAATGCCGCCGCGGGCGGCGGTGCCGTCACCGGAGCACGGCGGAGCTGCCGTGCCGGAATTCTGATATTGGCCGAAAAGGGACCTTGGGTCTGATTTGGGATTTTTGGAACACGTGCAGGTACCGGTAGTGCGTTTCAATTTCTCGAAAAAAATTCAGAGAATTTAGGAACAGCCTGTAGGCGCACTGTAAAACCGATTTCAGACCCCGAAACAAGTAAGGATTTCTCACCCTATTTTCTATCACAGTATTAAAGCCTAATAAATGATAAAACAGTATTTTATGACTTTATAGATATGTATAATTGATTGAGGTTGCCAATGGAGCCCGAATCTGATATATTGTCGGTCAGTTGTTGGTTGATCTATTTTTCAGTATTAAATGTAGTATGGTATTTGATGTATTTATTTTATGGTTTCGTATGCATGAATCATGATTTTTTTTATTATAGTTTGAATTATGGTGAACCCGATGTTGTGTTATTTTGTTTAGTGTTCATTATTGGTTTACGTCTTTATGTATGATTAAATAATTGAGACCAAGAAAAATGAGAAAAAAGATATGTGAAGTGATAAATGGATAATGTGGACAGTCTGACTAGATATCCTGGAAGATGGTGGACGGACCGGATCCGTAGGGAACCCTACCGGGAACGTGGTCTCTCATATCGAACGGGATATGAAAACCTTATGTGTTTTTGCGCCCATACCGGATGAGGTATGGAGACGGCCTGTTTCACTCTCGTATTGGACGGGATATGGAGACCTTATGTGTTTTGGCGCCCATACCGGACGGGGGGGTATGGGGACGGCCTGTTTCACCCTCATACCGGACGGGGTATTGAAGTTTATGGTTTTGGCACCCATACCGAACGGAGTATGGGGACGGCCCTGGAATCAGCTTATTAATGTTAATAGTTCACGTGTAGCGGGGACCCCCCTATGGATCCTCATGAATACTAGTAGGCTGGTAAAAGAGGAAATTTGTTGTCTAATTATTGCAGTGCAAAAGTATGACATGTGTTATGCTACTAAGTGTATATGATATTATGATGGTTATAATGCTATTGTCTTCATATGTTATTTTCACAAATCTCATCATGGTAAGTGGACAGTAAATGTTTTTATTATTAATAAATGAGTTTGTTATAAATTATGCTCAATTGGTTGTTTCTGTTTTCTACTAACCTTTATTTCTGTGGCAGTGAGATTGTAACGGCCCCGGAAAATATTAAAAAGAAATGAGTATTTAAATATATCGAATGCGGAAGCGAGATCAAAATTTTAGTTAACATCCCTTACACGAAAAACCAAAAACGTACTTAAAATATAAAAGATTAAACTAACTAAGAGAGGAACTCGAAAATAAGACTATGAGTATGACTACAGAGTCTCTAGGTATCCCCTTCGTCGTCCTCCTGCGGAACGGGCTCGGGAACCATGTCTTCCTGATCTGAAATGGTTAAATAAGGAGTGAGCTACACTAGCCCAGCAAGAACATCACGATATCTCACCGTCACGGAGGTAAAGGTGGGTAGAAAAACACAAAAAGACCAATGGAGCACAATTTACCATAAACTCGTTTGTTAACATGAAAACCTTTACCATCCACTTACCTTGGTGGAATTTATGAAAACAATATGAGAAAAACAATAACATCATCATAATCATTGAATAATCTAAGCTGTAAAACATAACACTTATCACGCCTCTTGTAATTCAATCATTGTACAACATCTCCCTTTTTCTCATTTACCAGCCTACTAGTATCCGTGGGGGTCCATAGGGGTTCCGCTACCCGTTAACCTTTAACATTCATAATCAGTTTCCAGGGCCGTCCCCATACCCCGTCCGGTATGGGCGCCAAAACCATGAACCTCAATACCCCGTCCGGTATGAGGGTGAAACGGGCCGTCCCCATACCCCGTCCGGTATGGGCGCCAAAACCATAAACCTCAATACCCCGTCCGGTATGAGGGTGAAACGGGCCGTCCCCATACCCCGTCCGGTATGGGCGCCAAAACCATAAGATCTCCATACCCCGTCCGGCATGTGAGACCACAATCCCGGTAGGGTTCCCTACGGACCCGGTCCGTCCACCATCTCCCAGGATATCTAGTCAGGCTGACCCCCATAATACAATTATCAGTCTATACAATCTTTCATTTTCCTTTTCCTCAATCAGCATCATCAATTCACATTTAAACAAGCAAATCGTAATTCATACCAAACAGACAACATACAGTATCAGTTTTTTCAGTCATTCAACCCATAATTAATAAAAACGTAGTACATGCACACAAATCTGTAAAATGAACACATCAAACCTCATTCTGCATTTAAAGCTGTAAACAGGCCAAATAACAGTAAACCACCAATCACACTAGACTCGGGCTCCATTAGCTACCTTAAGCAATTTCACACATGCATTAATTCAAGAAATACCGTTTTATCATTTTGAACTTTAATACCGTGATAGGAAATAAGGTGAGGGGTCCTTACTTGTTTTCGAGATCCGAATACGATTCACAGTGCGCCTGCAGGCTGTCCCTAATTTTCCCTGAATTTTTCTCGGGGAACTGAAACACACTAACAGTACCTGCACGTGTTCCAAAAAAATTCCAAATTAGGCCCAGGGCCTCTTTCGGCCCAAATCGCAACTCCGGCACGGCGGCTCCGCCGTGCTCCGGCGACGGCGCCGCCGCTGGCGGCGGCGAGTCGCCTCGGGTTGGCTGTTTTCGGCCGTTTTCGGCCGAATTCGGCCACACTCGCATTGGTCCTTGTCAGAAAAGAACCTTAGGGCCCTCGGGGGGCCAAAAAATCACGGAAAAACGGAGCTTACCGGCGGCGGCGCTCTCGGGTGCAGCGGCTCTCCGGCGAGGTTCGTGTTTTGGTGATTCGGCTCCGGTCAACCTGTAGAGAAAAGAATGGTGATCACGGTGATATAAAAATTGCATCGAACGGAGGCCGGGAAGGGCCTCGTCGGAGGCAAAAACCGAGAGGGGGCGCGGCGGCGCCGCTGGGCTTCGGCCGAGTATTCCGGCCGTTTGGCCGGGATTTCGGTTTCGATTTGGCCATAGGAGGAATCAGTGGGGAAAAACGAGTCGGGGGTATGAAATTTACCTCGATCGGCGGTCGGAAATTTCCCCGGTGCGGCGGCCGGCCTCTGGTTCGTCTTCTCCGGCGAGCGGCTGGCGGCTAGGGTTTGTGGTCTGGTGTGGGGGTTCTATTTATAACCCCTTGCCTTTTGATCACAGCCGTTCATTTTGTTTTAATCTGGGCCGTTCGTTTTTGATTGAATCTGGGCCGTCCGTGCGATTGAATCTGGGCCGTCCGATCGCGTGATTGATCTGGGCCGTCGGATCGCACCCACGCGGATCGCCAACGTGGCTCCTTTCGGAGTGACGCGATCTTGCCACGTGTCAGGCCCTGGTTGGCCGGGACTGCTGACGTGGCTGCTGACGCGGCTGCTGACGTGGCCCCCCCCCTTTTTTTTTTTTTTTTTTTTTTTTTTTTTTTTTTTTTTTTTTTTTTTTTTTTTTTTTTTCCTCCTCCTTTCCGGGTGCTACAACTCTCCCCCCCATAAAGAAATTTGGTCCCCAAATTTGCCTCATTACTCTTGATCAAACAGATGAGGATATTGGGCCCTAAATTCTGATTCCAGCTCCCAAGTCGCCTCCCTAGGTGTGTGGTTCTGCCACAAGACTTTTACAAATGATATTTCCCGGTTACGGAGTATTCTGCTTTCTCGGTCTGTGATACTGACCGGTACTTCTTCATAAGACAAGTCCTCTCGGAGTGAAAGCGGTTCATGAGCCACGACATGAGAAGGGTCCGGATTGTACTTGCGCAGCATGGATACATGAAACACATTGTGAACCCGGGAGAGCTCAGGGGGCAGTGCAAGTCTGTAGGCAGTGGTACCAATCTTGTCTAAGATTTCAAAGGGTCCAATGTATCTGGGGTTTAATTTTCCCCTTCTGCCGAACCTACTAATTCCCTTGAAGGGGGTGACTTTAAGAAACACACGGTCACCTTTCTCAAAGGCCAGGTCTCTCCTCCGGGTATCAGCATAGCTCTTTTGCCTACTCTGAGCTGTCTGGATGTTCTTCTTGATCTTAACTATCTTGGACGTGGTTTCTTCCACCAAATCCGGGCCAAACAATCTTCTATCGCCCACTTCCTCCCAACAAATCGGTGACCTGCACGGACGCCCGTATAGCGCCTCGTATGGGGCCATGCCGATGCTTGCTTGGTAACTGTTGTTGTAGGCAAACTCTATCAGGGGTAGGTGGTCGTCCCAATGGCCTCCGGAGTCAAGGACACAAGCTCGGAGCATATCCTCCAGTGTACGGATTGTCCTCTCTGATTGTCCATCGGTTTGGGGGTGGAAGGCAGTACTAAGGGACAGCTTTGTTCCCATAGCTTGCTGGAAACTATTCCAGAACCGAGAAGTGAATCTGGGATCCCTGTCGGACACCACTGTTACTGGGACCCCATGCAGTCTGACTATTTCCCGGACATACATTCTTGCCAACTTGTCCAACGAATCAGTCATTCTGATGGCCAGGAAGTGGGAAGTCTTAGTGAGTCGATCAACAATTACCCATATGGCATCGTGTCCCGATCGTGCCTTGGGTAGTCCCGATACGAAGTCCATAGTGATGTGTTCCCACTTCCATTCTGGAATCGGCAAAGGCTGAAGCAACCCCCCTGGGCGTTGATGTTCTGCCTTGACCTGCTGACATACCAAGCACTTAGATACAAAGTCGGCTATATCTCTCTTCATCCCATTCCACCAGAATCGGGGTCGCATAGTTTGGTACATTTTTGTACTTCCTGGATGCATGGCGAACCTTGAACTATGGGACTCTGTCATGATGTCTCTTTTTAATTCATTGTCGTCTGGGACACACATTCTGTCCTTGAAACGAATCAATCCGTCGGCAGAGATCTGAAATTCTGAGTTTACTCCTTGTTCTGCATCCTTCTTGCGGTTTACTAGGGCGGGGTCGACTGACTGGGCTTCCTTTATTCTTTGGATTAACTCGGGTTGGACTGCTAGGTGGCTCAAACATGTGGCCCTCTTCAGATCTTGCAGTCGAACCTGCTGCGTAGCCCCAATGGACCTGCATTCCGAAACCATCAGATGGGCTAGGGTGCCTGCACTCTTCCTACTGAGGGCATCGGCTACTACGTTGCCCTTACCTGGATGGTATAGGATGTCACAATCATAGTCCTTGAGGAGTTCCATCCACCTTCTCTGACGCATGTTGAGATCCTTCTGAGTGAAGATGTGCTTCAAACTCTTATGATCGGTGTAGATCTGAAAGGTCTCTCCATACAAATAATGGCGCCAGATTTTCAAGGCGTGTATGATTGCGGCAAGCTCCAAGTCATGGGTAGGATAGTTCTTCTCATGATTCTTTAGCTGTCTAGACCCATATGCTATAACCTTTCCATGCTGCATCAGGACACAACCCAGGCCCAGATAGGAGGCATCACTATAAACTGTATACCCTCCTGATCCACTCGGTAGAGCCAGCACGGGTGCAGTAGTCAGTCGCTTCTTCAATTCTGAAAAACTCCTTTCGCAGTTCTCATTCCAATCAAACTTTGCATTCTTCTTTGTGAGTCGGGTTAGAGGGGCCGCTAGACTGGAGAACCCTTCGACAAACCGGCGGTAATAACCCACCATCCCTAGGAAACTGCGATTTTCCTTAACTGTTGTCAGCCTTTCCCAACCAAGTACCGCTTCAACCTTTTCGGGGTTCACCGACACCCCTTCCTTCGATATAACATGTCCTAGGAAGGCGGTTTGCTCGAGCCAAAATCCACACTTGCTCAACTTTGCATACAACTTCTTTTCCCTGAGTACCTGGAGGACTTGGGCAAGATGATGAGCATGTTCTTCTCTACTTTTTGAGTAGACTAAGATATCATCGATGAACACGATGACAAATTTATCCAAAAACTCTCTGAAGATTCTGTTCATTAGATCCAAAAAGATGGCCGGGGCGTTGGTTAGCCCAAACGGCATAACCAGGAACTCATAGTGTCCGTACCTGGTTCGGAATGCCGTCTTGGGGATGTCTTCTGCTCTCACTTTTACCTGATGGTAACCTGATCGTAGATCTATTTTAGAAAAGACCTGTGCACCCTGCAACTGATCGAAAAGGTCATCAATCCGGGGAAGAGGGTACTTGTTTTTTTTAATTGTTACCTTGTTTATCCTTCTATAATCAATACACAGTCTCAACGTTCCATCCCCTTTTTTTTTGCAAAAGTAACCCCGGCACCCCATGGGGAAATGCTGTGTCTAATGAAGCCACTGTTTTGTAGCTCAGTGATTTGTTTCCTTAGCTCTTCCATCTCGATGCGGCTCATTTGGTAAGGAGCTACCGAGATGGGCTGGGTTCCTGGCTGTAAGTCTATGGTGAACTCGACCTCTCTGTCCCCTGGTAGACCGGGCAGTTCATCCGGAAATACGTCTAGAAAGTCTCGGACTACTGGAATCTCTTGGATACAAACTTCTTTCTTGGGTTTACCTAGTTAGGGAAAATACAATATTAAGGCACTGGGAATTAAGAAGAAAAGAATTTGTCATTAGGGAAAATCAGTACCGAATAATTTTATTAACTTGTAAATGGCTCCTCGTTGGGAGGATTAAATACAATCTTTTTGTTAAAGCAATCTATAGTGGCGTGATACACCGCTAGCCAATCCATTCCTAGGATTACATCAAAATCCCATGTGTCTAACCCTATCAGGTCTACCCTCAATTTCCTATCTGCTATCTCCACGACACATGCCCTGTAGACAACCTCTCCTAGCAATGTCTCCCCTACTAGCATGTAGGAGGCAATGGCAGCCCTCTGCTCAGGAACTACTCCCAAGGTCTCGAAAGCTCTTTCAGTCTCTGCCAGCTAGTATTGGGCCTCTTCAAAAGAGGATCCCCCTGCAAAAGTAGAAGGGTTCAGTCTTCTGTACCTCTCTATGAAGCCGGGGTCGATCAAGGAAGTAGCGGGGTCCCGAGGTAGAGGAACTTGGGCCGGCTGAGGGTTAACTGGGGGACCCTGTGGTGGCACCTGCTGATGTGGTGGGGGTACTGGAATGTGCTGTGGCGACGCCTGCTGGTACCGTGGCTGTGGTACAGGGTCGTACCGCGGCTGTGGCGCCGGGTGGTACTGTGGAGGAACAGGCTCCTGCCGGGGTGGCTCGAGATCAGCCTACTGTAGCGGGGGCTCAACCTGCGCTAGCGGAGGAGGTCCGGGTAACTCCCTTCTCTCCTCTTGCCTTTGCTGGGCAGTTACGAGAGCCTCCACCATCTCAAATAGTCTGTCTAAATCCTCCCGAAGCGAATTATCTTGGGCCGCTTGGTTTAGTGGGGGCCTTCCTCTCCTCATTCCCGTGTACTCGTCTTCACAAGTAATGATTGAGTAACGATATATCGATGAGTATTACTCTAAGGCACTATTGTGTAAGGGATGGGTCCGAGGAAACCTGGCTCTGATACCAACTGTAACGGCCCCGGAAAATATTAAAAAGAAATGAGTATTTAAATATATCGAATGCGGAAGCGAGATCAAAATTTTAGTTAACATCCCTTACACGAAAAACCAAAAACGTACTTAAAATATAAAAGATTAAACTAACTAAGAGAGGAACTCGAAAATAAGACTATGAGTATGACTACAGAGTCTCTAGGTATCCCCTTCGTCGTCCTCCTGCGGAACGGGCTCGGGAACCATGTCTTCCTGATCTGAAATGGTTAAATAAGGAGTGAGCTACACTAGCCCAGCAAGAACATCACGATATCTCACCGTCACGGAGGTAAAGGTGGGTAGAAAAACACAAAAAGACCAATGGAGCACAATTTACCATAAACTCGTTTGTTAACATGAAAACCTTTACCATCCACTTACCTTGGTGGAATTTATGAAAACAATATGAGAAAAACAATAACATCATCATAATCATTGAATAATCTAAGCTGTAAAACATAACACTTATCACGCCTCTTGTAATTCAATCATTGTACAACATCTCCCTTTTTCTCATTTACCAGCCTACTAGTATCCGTGGGGGTCCATAGGGGTTCCGCTACCCGTTAACCTTTAACATTCATAATCAGTTTCCAGGGCCGTCCCCATACCCCGTCCGGTATGGGCGCCAAAACCATGAACCTCAATACCCCGTCCGGTATGAGGGTGAAACGGGCCGTCCCCATACCCCGTCCGGTATGGGCGCCAAAACCATAAACCTCAATACCCCGTCCGGTATGAGGGTGAAACGGGCCGTCCCCATACCCCGTCCGGTATGGGCGCCAAAACCATAAGATCTCCATACCCCGTCCGGCATGTGAGACCACAATCCCGGTAGGGTTCCCTACGGACCCGGTCCGTCCACCATCTCCCAGGATATCTAGTCAGGCTGACCCCCATAATACAATTATCAGTCTATACAATCTTTCATTTTCCTTTTCCTCAATCAGCATCATCAATTCACATTTAAACAAGCAAATCGTAATTCATACCAAACAGACAACATACAGTATCAGTTTTTTCAGTCATTCAACCCATAATTAATAAAAACGTAGTACATGCACACAAATCTGTAAAATGAACACATCAAACCTCATTCTGCATTTAAAGCTGTAAACAGGCCAAATAACAGTAAACCACCAATCACACTAGACTCGGGCTCCATTAGCTACCTTAAGCAATTTCACACATGCATTAATTCAAGAAATACCGTTTTATCATTTTGAACTTTAATACCGTGATAGGAAATAAGGTGAGGGGTCCTTACTTGTTTTCGAGATCCGAATACGATTCACAGTGCGCCTGCAGGCTGTCCCTAATTTTCCCTGAATTTTTCTCGGGGAACTGAAACACACTAACAGTACCTGCACGTGTTCCAAAAAAATTCCAAATTAGGCCCAGGGCCTCTTTCGGCCCAAATCGCAACTCCGGCACGGCGGCTCCGCCGTGCTCCGGCGACGGCGCCGCCGCTGGCGGCGGCGAGTCGCCTCGGGTTGGCTGTTTTCGGCCGTTTTCGGCCGAATTCGGCCACACTCGCATTGGTCCTTGTCAGAAAAGAACCTTAGGGCCCTCGGGGGGCCAAAAAATCACGGAAAAACGGAGCTTACCGGCGGCGGCGCTCTCGGGTGCAGCGGCTCTCCGGCGAGGTTCGTGTTTTGGTGATTCGGCTCCGGTCAACCTGTAGAGAAAAGAATGGTGATCACGGTGATATAAAAATTGCATCGAACGGAGGCCGGGAAGGGCCTCGTCGGAGGCAAAAACCGAGAGGGGGCGCGGCGGCGCCGCTGGGCTTCGGCCGAGTATTCCGGCCGTTTGGCCGGGATTTCGGTTTCGATTTGGCCATAGGAGGAATCAGTGGGGAAAAACGAGTCGGGGGTATGAAATTTACCTCGATCGGCGGTCGGAAATTTCCCCGGTGCGGCGGCGAGCGGCGGCGGGTGGCGGCGGTCGGCCTCTGGTTCGTCTTCTCCGGCGAGCGGCTGGCGGCTAGGGTTTGTGGTCTGGTGTGGGGGTTCTATTTATAACCCCTTGCCTTTTGATCACAGCCGTTCATTTTGTTTTAATCTGGGCCGTTCGTTTTTGATTGAATCTGGGCCGTCCGTGCGATTGAATCTGGGCCGTCCGATCGCGTGATTGATCTGGGCCGTCGGATCGCACCCACGCGGATCGCCAACGTGGCTCCTTTCGGAGTGACGCGATCTTGCCACGTGTCAGGCCCTGGTTGGCCGGGACTGCTGACGTGGCTGCTGACGCGGCTGCTGACGTGGCCCCCCCCCCCCCTTTTTTTTTTTTTTTTTTTTTTTTTTTTTTTTTTTTTTTTTTTTTTTTTTTTTTTTTTTTTCCTCCTCCTTTCCGGGAGATAGTGTGATGTCTTTACTGAGTTAGTGTAACTTATTCTTTACTTAACCATTTCAGATCAGAAAGACGTGATTTCCGAGCCCGTTCCGCAGGAAGACGGTGAGTTAAACGTTTAGAGACTTTATAGTTCTATTTATAGTTTTTATTTCGAGTATTTCTTTTAATTAGTTTATTCTTTCATATGTTGGATACGTTTTTTATTATTGTGTAAGGGATGTTAATCAGAATTTTTATTTCGGTTCCGCATTTAAGATTTTTAATACATACATCTTCACTTAAATTTTCGGGATCGTTACAGTTGGTGCAGTTAAGAGTTTCACTAACATGATTTTCATGTTCAAAACAACAATGGAAAAGTATGAATATTTAGAAGTCATGCAGAAGAGAGATGAGGTGAAGATAAAGTAGGAGGAAGTTTCTACGTAGGAACTCTTGAAAAGTTACTAGGCTGCTCTAATTACATATAAACGATAGTTCAGTAAAATTCATTATCCAGGTGTTTCTGTATTCATTTGTTAATGCTACAGTATATGAGACTTCATCTTTAGGTAAAAATCAAGATAATAACAAGAATAAACTCCAAATGTGCACTTCAACAAAATGAGAATGAAAAGACATACATTCCAAAAATAAACTGACTGTAATTATATCAGAATGAAGATTATTCTCTTCATTACCTATATGTACTTTATACTATATCCTAATAGATATATCCTGGAGAAAAGAAATTAGCAACTGATTGTGATTTAAGGGAGTCATTATCATATTATCAAAGGTAATTTAAAGATACCTTGTCCCGTCCATATCAACTTACAAAATAAGTAGTATATGCGCCTCAAATAAGTCTCAGTTTATAAAATAAAAAAAAAAAAAAAAAATCTTGTAGCTCAAAGTAAAAAAGGAAAAGAAAACCCATGAAGATTTTATTTCTTGATCCTCAAAAAAAAAAAAAAAAAAAAAAACAGAAAACAGAAACAATACCTCTGGTACAGTGATGAGGAATGGTAATTTATGTACAGAAAATTAAATAATACGGGTAAAGATTCATGAAGAAGATAAGGGATTGGCATGGGAGGATGCGTAAATGAGTTTGGTTTGAAAAGAGTGACCTTTAGGGGAAGCAGCCGCTAATATTACAATACCACCGAGCACAGCCAAGCCCAGGCCTAGACCATTAACAACCATGGACTCAGGGCAATGTTTAGGCAAATTCCTATTTGCTTGCAACAAGGTCAGCTTCTCCAAGAGCCCTGTCTCTGCCGTGGCCACGGCTAACCCGTATGCATATAGACCGAGGAATATGTGCCATGGCAACACTCTCACCCTTGATTGGCATGGGAGGATGCGTAAATGAGTTTGGTTTGAAAAGAGTGACCTTTAGGGGAAGCAGCCGCTACTATTACAATACCACCGAGCACAGCCAAGCCCAGGCCTAGACCATTAACAACCATGGACTCAGGGCAATGTTTAGGCAAATTCCTATTTGCTTGCAACAAGGTCAGCTTCTCCAAGAGCCCTGTCTCTGCCGTGGCCACGGCTAACCCGTATGCATATAGACCGAGGAATATGTGCCATGGCAACACTCTCACCCTTGATGCCCGTGCCTCTCCTCTGTGCCAAAAGCTCATGAATCCCATCATCCACTGCATTCTCATAATTTGAACATCTCTATCAGTAATATTTACTTCAAAAGTTGATGATTTCATATGTTAGTAAGGGTTTTAAATGAAATTTTTTTCCACTTTCAGTTCAAAATCAAGGGAATCTTTTGGGATTAAAACCCAACTCAATCCTCGAAATTATGTCGAAAAAAAAATTACGATAAAAGTTTTGGATAAATTATCAAAATAATCTTACAGTTTGATTGCTAACTTTTTTATCACAATTTATTTCATAAAATCTTTTTATTTATTTCAACAATTCATTTTTTTTTTTGTTTTTAACAAAAAAAAATAAGCTTGAAATAATTAAATTAGATTTAGGTACTTAAAAATTTGATTTTGGTTGATTATTTATTAATTTAATTAATTAATTAAAATTTATTTTTTAATTTTTTAACACATTCAAATATGATCTAAACTATTTTAATTTTATCTATTCAAAAAAAAAAAAAAAAAAACTACATGTTCAGAACAAACAAAAAATATTAGGAAGTAAAATGTAATAAGAAACGTTAAAGATCAAAACTATAACAAAAGTAAAATTTGAAAACTAAAGTGATAATTTGCCATAAACTATTTTGTTTGATTAAGAAGTAATCTAAAATACATGAGCTTGTTCGCTCAAGTGCACCGGATGAAATGGGTATCCAGATTCCTGGCCCGTTTGTTTTCTTTAGCATATGTTTCCTCAAAAACTATTGTTGAGCAGAACTTACATTTATCATCTATATCTATATTATATTATACATACGTGATAATAATATATATTGACTACGCTACCAATAATTCATTGTGTTGCTTCCCAAGTTATGCTAAAGGCCACAGGTGGACCACAATGGCCTGTAAATCATTACCATTTCCTCACAGAAAAATCTCCCAGCAACGAAGAGAAAGAACAGATAGAATTATGAGACTAAATGATACATCAAAGGCCTTTACTCTTTTTTCCTTCTTCAAGTAGAAAATAAACGTTTAACCATAAATGTGGTTATGCATGAATTTTCTGAAAACATGGTTATATATAAAGAGACAAAGTTAAATTATAAATTACCTGAGCTCCAAAGAGGCAAATACAGATCAATCCCATCCAAGAATGCAGGCTGTAGAAGTTAGCTACAATCCCATTCTCCCCATGAAACTTCGTCCAAATCCCAAACACCCCACAAGCCAAAGCTACTCCTTGAAGACACAGGTGTACTGATTTCTTCAAATTTCTAGAACCAGGAAACCACCTGTGAATCAAAATAGCTGCAACCAGCAACAAATTTCAAAAATCACCACTCTCTTCCTCTTCATCTTCAACAAAAATAAACCCCTACATTACTTGCTTACCTTCTCCGCTTACGACTATCAAACCGATCACCATTAACAAAGGATGAAGAACCTGTTAACAAAATCCAACCCGCCATTTTCAGATGCAAATGAAACTGGTGTTGTGGAGAAATATGAGAGAGTAGGAGTAGCTAGTAATTACCGCGTAAACTAACTGTTCTTGTGAAGAAGAATGGGGGATGAAACTGGACTTGAAAGCAAGAGCCCATGAAAGCACCAGAGCTGCAACTATGAGTCCTGAAATTCTGGCAAACAAGAGAAGTGGAAAGAGTGTAGCCATTTTGGTTTTTGAGGAGGGAGACGACCGACAGAGGAGATTTGCCTTTTAGATCTACAGCAGTGTAGCTACTGTAACACTCACTCAAGTTGAGCAACCTGATTAATTAAAACTAATCTTTTTCCAATAATTAATTATTTGGATTATATACTTAAAATAATCCTGTATTTTATAAACCTTAAGTTTAACGTTTAATTATAATTATGGAGTATAAAAAGGCAATGAGCTTAACGCACGTAAGCTCACTATTTTTAACCGTTGGATCAACGGTTTGATTATTTTTGCTGAATGGATCTACGGCTTCGTCAACGGACATAACAACAAAAAAATGTTTGCAACATCACATGATATTTTATATTTACTTTTAAATATTTGATTATATCCCTAATAATAATACTTTAATGTATCAAGAATAGTTTATGACGTACGGTCGTTCTCCTCTTGTTTAGTCAAATTATGATTAAATATGAAAATCATAATATAATATTATTACTCCAATTATATAAACAACCATTTAATATGATTAAATATTAATTTTTATTTTCAAATAAATAAAAAAATAAAGATTCCCTGATTTAGTTTTCAATTTTTTTTTCTAATTATCATTTTAATTATTTCAATTTCTTAAATCAAGTATAAATATTTCAAATTTTTTTAAAATTAAATATTAAAATTATTTCGTGCATATACATAGAGTTAAATATAATATGCTAGCTGCAAATTTTTACGGTAATGGCCCATTTAGTTGTTCTCTGAATTTGGGTAAGCCTAGATTTTGGGCTCGTGATCAAGGTTGCATTTTTTATTATTCTTAATTTAATTTTTATATTAACAAGATTCTCATAATGTACTATGCGCAAAAACAATTTTATTGTTATATAAAAATTATAATATAAGTATTATCAAATGTGAATAAAATCATATAAAAATATTAAAAAAATTATTTAAAATATGTAATTTTATGAAAGAGTTGCAAAATGAATGAGATATGAAATATATATATATATAATATTAAGAATTTATATAATGTATAATTCCAACTAAAAATGAATCACAGATTGTATTTCCATTCTCATTTTATGTTTAAAATATTTAAATACATAAATATTATATATTATTATATTAAATTATTACATATAAATAGATAATTGATAAAAATATTATCATATTAATTTAATTTGATATATTTAAAACTGTGTACTGTAAAGATAAGTGGATAATTGTCGTATATATTTTTATATTAAATACAAAATTATTTTAGAGAAAAAAAAAAATTAGGATGTTATGTTGAATGTAATTTGAACACACGACCTTTGAATTTTCAGTTTGAGGTTTCTTCAATTAAATTATCTCATTAATTAATTTTCAAAAAATTATATCATGTAAATTAAATATTTTTTCATGTGAAAATTTAAGGTTAAAGTTTTATTATTAAAGAATTCAAGGTGTTATAAGTCTCTAAATTATGTTCTAATTAAGTATATTAGTTTAATATAAGAACTGAAAGTGTATGGGTCATAATTTAACTAAAATGAACCAAATATAAAATTAGATTTAAACGTTAAAGTAAGATGTAAACAATGGGGATTTGAAAGGTACTCGGCAACCAAAAACAATACAACAAGACCTTTTCATATATATATATATATATAATGCATAGGAGTATATACATCCTTTGGTTAATCATAAGAAATAAAAAATAATTGCAGGAGCCGTAAGTTTCTGAAATTATATGCAAGTAACCTGGTTTTAGTGAGCTAGATTTTCTACCTTGCATGTACCATGGTGTTAATTTCCATGCCAAACAAAGCCATACTTAGTGGATAATCACGATTCACTAGGGAATATAACGTTAATATTGATGTTGTAAATTGTTATATACATATACTTAAATTTATCAACAAATAAATGAGTTATATGTATATCCTCCAGTTAAATATGCATATTTGAGAGCGATTCTATAACACTTGGTATTCAACTCCTTCGCAAGCGACACAAGAGAAAAGAAAGAATCTTTAATTTAAGTACTCAATTGGCAACCATTGATTCAATTACATTAATTTAAATGGCGATAGAAACAAACATAAGCATTAATTAATTGACTCCTTCCCACTATATATACGCACATATATTTCGTCTTAGACATAAAATAATATCATACTTATAATACAGCAACTAAGAAAGGCAAGCCATAAAAAAAATGGCCTTCTCTTGCAAGGATTTCAAGGTTGGAGCTTGTGAAGGCCAGAAGGTGGTGGACGGCGAAATCATGCCCTTACTGCTGCAGCCCTCAGAACCCGGTAAAAGCAGCGTAGATTCGCTCCTCCTGACCTTCAAGACCAACAAGGAGTGGTTCGATGAGATGATCATCAAGCATAGTGCCGTCCTGCTCCGAGGCTTCAATGTCAACACTGCTGAAGAATTCAACGACATTGTCGAGGCCTTCGGCTGGGAGAATATAAGATATGTTGGACCAGCGCCGCGAACGCACATCTACAAACGTGTGTGGACAGCCAACGAGGGACCTCTCTCCGAGTTCATATACTACCACCATGAGATGGTTCTTGTAAGTGATTAGTAACAAGATTTTGACAACATATTTTTATGTATTCTGAGTTGGGTTAATAAGTAAAGTAGTTAAAGAAGGAAATTAATTAAAATGCGTTGTGAAAAATCAGATAAAGGAGTATCCCAAAAGACTGATGTTATTCTGTGAGATACCGCCACCAGAAGGAGGGGAGACTCCGTTTGTTCCAAGTTTTAGAGTAACAGAGAGAATGTTGGAGGAGTTCCCAGAAGTGGTGGAGGAAATTGAGAAGAAGGGGTTGAAATATACGTTCACCACTCTCAGCAAGAATGACACTTCATCCATGAGGGGTAGGGGTTGGGAGGATGCATTTGAAACATCTGATCGTGCTGAGGCTGAAAGAAGGTACATGTACATATATGCAGATTACACAATAATGCTTAGAAATATATAGCAAGGTAGTGATGGTAATAACTGGGTGCAGGGCCAAGGCTCTGGGAATGGAGATGGAGTGGCTACCAAACGGAGGGGTGAAGACAATTCTGGGGCCGAGGAGGCTAACGAAGGTGTTTGATGGAAGAAAAGGGAGAAGAATGTGGTTCAACACGATGGTTGGCATGCATGGCAAAGAACACAGCTCGGCATTAATGGCAGATGGCACAGAGATACCGGCTGAGTTCGTAAAGAGATGTGGAGAGATTATTGAAGAGGAAAGCATTCAATTCAAATGGGCCAGGGGTGATGTTCTTTTCTTTGACAACCTGGCTCTGCTCCATGGCAGAAGACCTTCATTGCCTCCCCGAAGAGTGCTAGTTGCCACTTGCAAATAGTCACTACCCACCATTGCTGAATCACTCGTGCATTCACAATATTTATCCTATTCCCACGTTTTATCCTATTCCCCTTTGGGTCACTTAATAATAAATCACCGTTTTTCTTTCAATATATCAAAAGATATCCAAACATCAATGATATAAGCTTCTTAATATATCTACCAGCACAGAGAAAGCTTCTCCTTGAGCATAATTCACTTTAATCTACCTACTTTTGCAACTGTTACCTCCCAATATTTTCAATCATTCACTTTAAATCTGCAAAATTTCAACATCCTAATTACATTAGGCTTCATCCTCTGGTAGGGCCGTCCATAATATGATTAAATTGAAAATTCTAGAGAAGTTAAATTTCTGTTGTAATTCTACTTAAACAAATTGCGCCCAAGGGAAAATAACTGAATGCCCATAAATATTCAAGTCAGAGTTCAACTCAATGATTGATAAACAAGCATTTCTTATAGTTTGAAACAAGATCCTTCTTCACTTTCATAAAATGACTGTCTAACGGTCACAAAAAAAAAAAAAGAGAGAAAGTTAAAAACAACATGACATGAAACTAAACTTATTCTATGGTTTATTTTCTGGACAAGAAAAGAAACCACAAACATTAGGACCATGCTGGATCAACTACTTTCTAGTGACCTTGGTTTTCAGTTTACCCATGGTCACATTTTAAAATACCAATACCCACTTACGAAGACCGTCCCGACATGTCTCGGCCGCGGCCCCTTGCATAGCCATAGCCATAGCCATAGCCATAGCCATAGCCATAGCCATAACCATGGCTCCTTCCATAATAACCACCACGAGAACGACCTCCGCGCATAGGCCCACGGCCACCTCGACCCCCACGATATCTTGGAAAGTCACCAAAAGTCTGTACCATCACAATCACAGTATTTGAAAATTTTCTTCAAGAGGTCAATCAAATAATGACTATCAAACGGAAATAGCATTATGGAGAGAATTTAAGTAGCAGCCACAAAATACAAGATGAAGGAAACCAGAAATGAAAAGAAACTACCTCGGTATCTAATTTCATTTGCTCGGAGAATCTAGTTCTTCCATTTTGTGAATCATGATCAAGTGCGTTAGAGGAGAGAGAATCAAAAAAGTCATCCTTATTATAAAGAGGCTGCAGCATATAATGAAAGATAAAGATAATGAGTTCCAGAAAAGCCACAAGTTACATTTCTAGAAATCAAGTTCAAGTACCTTGATCTCAACTCTAGATAACTCAGCATCATCTTCCTCTTCAGAACCTTCATCACTGTCTCCTCCATCCCCTTCTTTGTCTTTTGAATGAGACTTGTTATTCTTACCAAGATGACCCCATACTTCGTCTTTTTTGAATTTCTCATTCATTGCCATAAAATCAAACTCTTCAGTGAACTTTGTTACGGGCCGCGAACTCTGCACCGAAACATCAGAAAAGAAGGCTGTCAGTTTATGATCATTCATCATATCAACCAATCTATCAGAGAGCAGTTCAATCAGTCAAAACATATAACCTATTGCTAGCTCCAGATTATTTAATTGCAAAATCAAATATTTCCCAACAACAAGCCAGCTGCTAAATCTAAAGCTTCAACATACAAATATAATATCACTAAGGTCGCCTTTAGTATGCCCATCCAATTCCTAATTTTAATATCATTTCGTTCTTATTTTTAAATTAGAATGTTGCTATTCTGTTTTAACTTACTACCACCCCACTTGAATGCCTTGATGGTGTGAATACAATCCTGCCCTTCCAAATTGGGGGTTGAATTCTCACCATCATCAAGAGATTCAATGTGGCGGTGGTGGTAAACTAAAAGTAACAAATTATGTTCTAATTAGGCTTAAAACAAATAGTAACCAACCATCTTGACAGAAAATCACCAATTTCAGTCAGTACCACTTCCCTCAAATTTTTTTTGAAGTGTAAAACTGGCAAAGAATAGAAAATTTCACCTGCATACTGAAATCCTTAGTTTGTAACATAAAAATTCAGGTTCACCTTATTCTTATAGCCTGGGACCCATATTTGATATATATTGGAATGCAAGAGCGAGTTAAGAAATTACCCCAGCTCCTCGTCCTCTTTCACGTCCCCTGTACCCATGACGAGTTTGGAAAGGAGCTCCATTTGGCTATGAAAATATAAGAGCACAAGTTAGTGTTCATAGCATCTCGTATATTTGGAAAGAAACATATATAAGAGCACAAGTTAGTGTTCATAGCATCTTGTTTGAAAAGAAACATAATAAAACCACATTTGCCATCTCTGAGGAAGAAAATAAGAGAAATGTTGGAAAGCAGAACAGCACCAGCTATTGCAAAGACATCCTAAAATGTATAGGCCATAATATATTCTGTTGTTTTGTTAGGGAACAAACAGAATATGGGGAAAACAACAATACAGGGCAAACATAGTATTATAAATAGACACCAGAGATCATTCATACAACACCTTCAACAACTTAAAAGAACTTCCATAATTTATTTATTCACTTCCTATGTACCTTATCCCCTCTTTACCTCCAGAGCTCCAGTATCCTGCCTCATTTTACCACAATCACATACTATCAAACATTTTGGCTAACTAACACAAAAGAATATTAAGCCCAAAAGAAGCCTATTTCATAGAATAACTGGTTAATGTCGTCAGCTGGGCTTAGACAGAAATATCCCCTCATGCTAAATGGTAAATAACTCCATTCCTCCCAACAGAAAGGCATAGAACTAAATCCCTGTGTACCTTATCCCCTCTTTACCTCCAGAGCTCCAGTATCCTGCCTCATTTTACCACAATCACATACTATCAAACATTTTGGCTAACTAACACAAAAGAATATTAAGCCCAAAAGAAGCCTATTTCATAGAATAACTGGTTAATGTCGTCAGCTGGGCTTAGACAGAAATATCCCCTCATGCTAAATGGTAAATAACTCCATTCCTCCCAACAGAAAGGCATAGAACTAAATCCTGCAAACAGTATGAACTATAAAAAGACAGACAAAGAATAAGTAATCAAATAAATAACTAAATATGTAAAGAGTTTTATAACCTTTTGGCCTGCCCGTGAAGGTATGGGTAACGGCAATATAGGTGGCTGAGCTTCTGCACTAACTGGAGCAGGTTGTTCTGATGTTGTGGATGATGATGATACTTGCACCACCTCCACATCTTTTTGAGCAGTTTGTGCAGGTTGAGATGATGGGACTGCTGTAGATCCAGACTGTAACAGCTGACCTGGGGTAATCAATGAAGGGATTGGTGTTTCCATGTGCATAGAACTAGATGTTCCAACAATGGAGGATGTTGGTTGAGGAGCATTCTGATACAGCAAGTTTTGACTGGAAACTGTATTTGGCTTGGAGACTGGTGGTACAATAGCATTGATTGCCGAACTGGAGGTAATCAGAGGAGAGAGTGATGGCAAGCTAGTGTTTGGCGTCGCAACAGGAAGGGCAGCATTAGGAGCTCTATTAGGCAATGAACTAGGCAATGTCTCCAAGGCTAGTGTTGCAGAGGGTACTGGAGGCAGAGAGGACGACAAAATTGATGATGAAGTGGATGGCAGTAAGGAACTTGGAGTTAAACTATGAGAACTAGCACCAGTAGGAAGTAAAGGAGATGGTGCTTCAGGCAAGTTTGAACCTTGAATATTTGAGGACCCAGTGGGTAAAGGAGCATTGAAACTAGAATACTGCATAGGTTGCTGCATAGAAGGAGGCATGGATAGCCCAGGTGGGGGTCGAAGCAAAGATTGTTGGTGCAAAGGCGGAAGCCCATTTTGGGGGGGATGGCCATAGTATCCTTGCCAATACATAGGCATAGCAAGCCCACTACCATTTGCATTTGGGGGAGGAGGTGAAGCTCCCCATGACCCTAAACTCCCTCCAGGTTGATATAGTGGCAGGCCACCTTGAAAATTTGAACCAGGTAGCCCCACTTGTGCATTATGGGAACTAAGATCAGTCAAAGACCCACTAACAGCAGAAGGCAAGCTGCTAGATGTGGAAACCGTGCGAGGATAGTGAGACTGCAAAAAGCTCAAGACAAATTTAGAACGAGGTTAACATATATGATGCATCAAATAAACTAAAATAGCCTTCCTCCCTTCACCTGTATAATAGCTGGGTCATTGGTTATAGGTGGTGTAGACTGAACAGGTGGAGAAGATTTAACCTGCAAATCCTGTAAAAAGCACAAAAAATATTTCAATGTTACTAACAATTCTGATGAAAATAAACAAGAAAAGGAAGAACCTGGACAAAGTCGACTGAGTACCTAAAATTTTTATATGAATGAGGGTATTATTTTATGTTCTAGACAGCCATTTACCTTTACTGTATAACAGCTCACAGTCTATTAAGAAATAAAGAAGTAAGAACATAGTAACTCGATCATTGTCCAACTAAGGAAATAATTTACAGTAAAACACAGTAGAGAAGAAAGATAATCAAACAAGTGACTCTCGACTAATCTTATAGTTGAAAATACAGAAAAAAGAAATTGAAATCCTATTTCGTAAATAGTTAATTAAGGAAGCTTGCACACTGGTCCATTAGAATGTCCCGAGCATATTTGAAGTGGTATTTTCTTGAAAGAAATATTAATAAGTCCAAAAATCTCATCACTTGGAACATTGTCATGAGGAAGGAATTTCTAAAGTAAAACCAAGTGCTTCCCTGAACATGATACCTTGATATCACTTCCTCTGAACAAAATGTACTCATAAACTTTGTCACTAGGGGGAACTTGTGGACCATCCTTTTTCCTTCCTTCGGTTCCAAAAGATCGTACTGCCACATAAAAGACAAAATCAACTTATAGAATATTTATGTAAAATTATCCCTTTCAATATTTATGTCTACCGTTAAGAATAACACACAAAGAATGATAAAATTGCCGATAACAAAAACATTCACATGCTTTCACTGCCATAAGGTTACGTGACTCCAATAATCTCTTAAATAATTTAAGTATCATGGACTAAAAGCTAAATATAATTACAAAGGTAAGCTCAAAGTCCAAAATAGCCAATTATGGGATCTTTTTCTTTCTTTAACGTGCACTTACTGATTTAAAGTAACAGAGAATTGGTAGAGTCTACACCAGAGACAAGAAAGGAACTAAAACCCATTTATCTACTGGTTGTCTTAAAACATTGGCTTTAATATTTACAGCTCAATTGGATATATTTGCAATTTCTTCTCTTCATCTCCGTTCAACTAAATATCCAACGAACTTACGTTGTTCTATTTCTCTTTGTCTAGCTCTTAATGTACAAAAAGCATAAGAAATATAGACAACGTTCTGGGGGAAATGGTTTTAAGGAGTTTAGGAGGAAAATGACAAACCGATATCATAAAATCAACTAACATAATCAATTTGCACATAAGGAATCAAACAAGAAAATTGAAATTCAAGTAAACGAGGCAAAACCCCCTCGACCTCACCCTTCCCCAAAGAAAAACAAAAGCGAAATAAAAGCGCACCATTTCTCAATCCAATACTGGACTCCTCGGTGTTGATGTTGTAAAGAACACCCTCGTATCTGATCTCACTCTTCGATGTCAAGCTTATCAAGCTCCCTATGTACGAATCCGCCGTTGAGCTCGATTTCGGACCTGAATTCTCCGCTGCCATACCGATCCCTCTTCACAACCAATCTACAGCATATGAACTCAATACATATAAAGAGAAGATAAGAGACAGAAGCCGAGAGGAAGGGAGAGTAGCGAGACTGAACTTTAACTCGAGCCTCCTCCTAAGTACACTGTAGCAACAAAGTACGGAGAGGGATTAGGGTTTAGATTCTTCGAATAAGGCGTGAGAAGCTGTGATTATCGGATCCTGCTTGTGGAAGGGGAAGATCTATATTTGCATTTGCAGGTATTAAATTACATAAATATCCTTTGATTTTATCTTAATTACAATAATTGTTAGTTTTTCTTTTTCTATTAGTAACCGCTGCAAAATATTGACAGCAAATAAAATGACAATTTAAATATAATTAGTGTGTATTATTATCTTTTATCTCGATTCTTTAAGGGTTAATTATATTTAAAAGACAATTGATTTATTACAAAAATAAAATAATATATACAATAAATTAATCTCTTATAATTTTAACTAATTGGTACTACGGATCAATTATAGATACAATAACATTTATATAGACTTTTATACTGAGGATATTAATATTGTCATGTCATTAATTTTCTATATAAAATATCGAGATACATGTATTTTCATTCATAATTATATATTATAAAAGTTTTAAAAAAAGTCATAAAACCAATGAATAAATATAATAAAAAAATAGTTTTATTTTTATAGAACTATAAATAATTGAGGGCCTTCATAATTACTATTTATAAATTGGTTGTTATAATTATTAATAGATAAATAGTTTTATTTTGTTGATGGTCTCGTAACGATCCATTTTATATTATCAAGAGTTTTATTGGTTGCCAAGGTTGTAATATTCGAGTTTAGAATTTAATCTGAAATTAATTTTAATATTTAAAATATATAAAAAAAATATTTTAAAATTAATTTATTTTAATTTTTGTTGAATTTATGAAAAAATAAATAAATAAGTTATGGATGAAATTGAAAACAATTTTAGAAAAAATTGGTGAAAATTTGGGTTCGTGAGTGTTTTTGAAAAAAAAATTAGAAACTGAAGGTCATAGTGTAAATAAGACAAACTTTGCCACGTAGTACCGCCAAGTCAACAACGCTGACGAACCAGAGCATGCCGCGTGGCAAGGCACACTGACATCGGTGTCATGCGAGATGCCACGCAGGCTATCTGCATGCTCAGCGATCAAATGGTCCATGATCGATGTAGTGCCCGGGGAAATTGAAGAAATTGAAGAAAAAAAAAAACGTGTGTGCCACGTCAGCAGCCACGTCAGCAGACCCAGTCAGCAGGCCTGGCCAACCAGGACCTGCCACGTGGCAAAACCACGTCGACCGGGGACGGGCCACGTTGGCGATCCGCGTGCGCGCGATCTGACGGCCCAGATCAATCGCGCGCACGGACGGCCCAGATTTAATTGCACAGACGGTCCAGATTTAATCAAAAACGGACGACCCAGATTAAATCAAAATGGACGGCTGAGATCAAAAGGCAAAAGGGTATAAATAAGACCCCCAAACCAGAACCCAAACCCTAGCCGCCTGCCCTCGCCGGAGAAGACGAACCAGAAGCCGGCCGCCGCCACTCGCCGCCGCACCGGAGGGATTTCCGACCGCCAATCGAGGTAAATTTCATACCCCCAACTCGTTTTACCACGCTGATTTCTCCAGTGGCCAAATCGGAGCCAAAATTCCGGCCAAACGGCCGGAAAAACACGGCCGAAAGCCAGCGGCGCCGCCGCGCCCCTTCTCGGTTTTTGCCTCCGATGAGGCCCTTCCCGGCCTCCGTTTAATGCAATTTTTATATCACCGTGATCACCATTCTTTTCTCTACAGGTTGATCGGAGCCGAATCACCAAAACACGAACTTCACCGGAGAGCCGCCGCACCCGAGAGCACCGCCGCCGGTAAGCTTCGGTTTTCCGTAAATTTTCGGCCCCCCGAGGGCCGTAGGGTTGTTTTATCGCAGGAACCAATGCGAGTGTGGCCGAATTCGGCCTGAAACGGCCGAAAACGGCCAACCCGAGGCAAACCGCCACCGTGCCGGAGTTGCGATATTGGCCGAAAGGGGCCCTGGGCCTAATTTGGGATTTTTTGGAACACGTGCAGGTACCAGTAGTGCGTTTCAGTTCCCCGAGAAAAATTCAGGAAAAATTTGGGACAGCCTGTAGGCGCACTGTGAAGCCGTGTTCGGACTCCGAAACGAGTAAGGACCCCTCACCCTATTTCCTATCACGGTTTTAAAGTTCAATAAATAATAAAACGGTATTTCATGAATCAACGAATGTGTGAAATTGCTTAAGGTCGCTAATGGAGCCCGAGTCTAGTGTGTTTGTCGGTTAACTGTTATTTGGCATGTTTACAGTTTTAAATGCAGCATGAGCTTCGATGTTTTCATTTTATAGTTTCGTGTGCATATTTTACTGTTTTATTGATTATGGATTGAATGACCAGGATATTAATGCTGTATGTTGTCTGTTTGGCATAAATTATCGTTTTGCTTGTTTGTATGTGATTGATAATGCTGACTGAGGGAAAAGGAGAATGAAAATTATGTAAATGGAAATTGTATAATGTGTTCAGCATGACTAGATATCCTGGGAGATAGTGGACGGACCGGGTCCGTAGGGAACCCTACCGGGATTGTGGTCTCCCATACCGGACGGGGTATGGAGATCTTATGTGTTTTGGCGCCCATACTGGACGGGGTATGGGAACGGCCCGTTTCACCCTCATACTGGAGGGGGTAATGAGGTCTATGGTTTGGCGCCCATACCGGACGGGATATGGGGACGGCCCTGGAATGGATTTCAAGTGTTAAGGATTAACGGGTAGCGGGACCCCTATAGATCCCCATGGATACTAGTGGGCTGGTGAATTAGGAAAATATGTTGTGTAACGATTGAATTACGAAAAGTTTGATAGGTACTATGTTATACAGTTCATATATATGTTTTCATGATGATGATGATGTTATTGCTTTCGTATATTGTTTTATGAATTTCACCGAGGTAAGTGAATGGTAAAGGTTTTATTATTAATAAAAGGATTTGTTGTAAATTATGCTCCATTGGTCTTTTTGTGTTTTCTACCCACCTTTACCTCCGTGACGGTGAGATATCGTGATGTCCTTACTGGGCTAGTATAGCTCATTCCTTATTTAATCATTTCAGATCAAGAGGACATCGTTCCCGAGCCGGTTCCGCAGGAGGACGACGAAAGGGACGCCTAAAGACTCCATAGTCACATTCGTAGTTTTTACTTTCAAGTTTCTCCTTTAGGTAGTTTAATCTTTTATATTTTGTGAGCACGTTTTTGGTTTTAGTGTAAGGGATGTTATTCAAATTTTGACTTCGCTTCTGCATTTGATATTTATAATATAAAGTCCATTTTAAATTTCCGGGGCTGCTACAATCGATCCTACGCGCGTGGACGGCCTGGATTTGTTCCCCCTTTAAACATGATCGGACGGTCGAGATCAAACGCGATGAATGGTGCAGATTCATTTCTTACTTAAGCGTGATCGAACAGTCGATATCAAATGCGATAAACAACCCAAATTAACGCGAGGTGAGTATAAATATTTCATATCACACTAAATCCGAACCTTAGCCGCCAACCCCCCGCCAGAGAAGAAGAACCAGTCGCTAGAGAAAGGAGCCGACCGCCGACTATCGCTGCACCGAAGCCACCTCCGATCGCCAAAAAAAGTAAAAATTCTACTACCTGTTCGTAATTCAATTTTGAGCACTCATGTGGCCATATCAGAGCAAAACGAAAGGCAGGTGAGCCAGGAACTACAAAAAAAGCCTGGCGGCGTCGCTACAGGCAAAACTCATAACCTCCTCCGATGAACCCCTTCTTGTTTTCCATTTTGTGTGATTTTTCCACCGTTGTGTTTACTGTTCTATTTTTTACAGGTTGACCAAATAAAAAATTTCAGTTGTGAAGGTGAGTTGGCTGAGCTGCCATACCCAGAAAACTCCACTACCGGTATATTCGTTTTCTGATTTTTTGGGCCAACCGAGACCCCCTAACGTATTTTTTCACATGGATATGTATAAAGGTGGTCGAAATTGACCAAAATCGACCGAAAATGGTCAGGCTGCGGCAAACCACCACCGCGGGCGGTGGGGTCGTCACCGGAGCACGGCGACACCGCCGTGTCGAAACCCCGAAATTGGCTGAAAATAATTTTTAACATCGATTCTAGGTAAAGATCTCTCACTCTTTTATCTGTTACGGTAAATTGAGAATTAATAATGAATAATTATGTATTTTGTAAAAAATTAGAAAAATTCTAAAAATAATTACAAGTCATTAGTGGAGGCGGAACCGATTAGTTCATATTTATCCTGATTTCCTATTTATTTTTCTGTACTGCCTAAATTACTTACTATTATATTATGCGTATTTAAAGTGATAATTTTTATAATCTTCTCGATTATTTAATTTATTTGGTTCCTCCTACATTGTTTATTTGATTGTTTGGTTACTTGGTTATTCGGTTATGTTAAATTATATTGCTTGCTTAAATACCGTTTAAATTAATTGATGAATATGAAATGAGATGTTGGTATGCTTTAGTGGTTATTTGGATGATGAGAATCTAAATAAATTAAAGCTTATTGGGCATCATGAAAAATGATAGACGGACCCGGTATATAAAAAATCTTACCTTTTATATTATCTCAGTCGAACGGGACTGAGAAGCCCCATACCAGAAAGGTTGGGAGATATGGTTTACTATCATATTGGACGGGGTATCGAAACAATAATATTTTTGGTGCCCATTATCGGATGGGGTATGAGAACGACCGGGTTAATTGTCAAATCTTGATACTAGGTCCACAAGTAGAGAAATATCTCTATGCATTCTCAGGGATCCTAATAAATAGGTTAAAAGGAAGAATTATGCACAAAAATAAAACGTTACCTGGTTATTTGTCTTCATATGTTGATTTTAGGAAAACTTGTAACAGTAAGTATGGAATAAAACGTTTTAAAGTTAAATGTATTTACTTAAATCAAATGCTCAATTAGTTTTTTTATTATTTTTACCAATATTTGGTTTTCTGTATGAGTGATTAATGTGATATTCTTATTAAGCTAGTATAATTCACTATTTTAATAACAATTTCAGATCAAGAAGACCAAGATCCAAATCTCAATCAATAAAATGGTTGTAAGTAGTTCACCTCGTGGACTTCCTTCAAATGTTAGTGAAGGTTAACCCCTAAGATATCTATTTATTTATTTTTAATTACTATTTATCTTTTTTATGAACAAATGTAGAAGGAACATTTTCGTAACCCTATTGGGCATTCTAATTTACTGTGTAAGAAATGTAAACCCTAACTTTATTGTTCACTTATGCATTAAAGATAATAAATTTATTTTCTTTAAGGTTTCATGTAATACTCGGACCCAGAATTTGGATCGGGATTAATTTTAAAATAAAAAAAATGTAAAAAAATCTAATTTTAAAATTAATAAAAATTTAATTTAATGTAAAATTATGGAAAAAAAAATAGGTTGAAGATAAAATTGAAAATAATTTTGAGAAAACATGGTAAAAATTTGGGTTCAGATGATGTTTTTGAAAAAAAAAAATCAGAAACTAGGAGTAAGAATGCAATTAAGAAAAATTGTGTCACATAGGACTATCTAGTCAGTAATCTCGACGAACCAGAGCGCATCGCGTGGCAAGGCACGCTTAGTACCACACGGGAGGTCACGCTGGCGATCAGTGTGCCTCGCGATCAGATGGTCCAGAAGTATTTTCAGGCATGTGGATGGTCTCGATCTGTTCCCTCTTCAGGTACGATCGGACGGTCGAGATCAAATCGCGATGAACGGTCCATATTCATTTTCTCTTTAAACATGATCGAACGATCAAAATCAAACGCGATGAACGATCCAAATTAACGCAAGACGGGTATGAATATTTTGTATCACACCAAACCCAAACCCTAGCCGCCAGCCTTCTGCCGAAGAAGAAGAACCAATCACTGGAGAAGGGAGTCGATTGTCGCCCGCTGTACTGCCAGAGCCACCTCTAACTGCCAAAAAAGATAAAAATTCTCCCATCCGTTCGAAATTTGATTTCGAGTACCCCATGGCTAAATTAGAGCAAAAGGAATGGTGAGTGAGCCGAAAATCGCGGGCAAAGTCTAGCGGTGCCGCCACGGGTAAAATCTGAAACCTCCTCCAATGAGCCTCTTTCTGTTTCTTATTTTGTGCGATTTTTTCTCTATTGTGTTCATCGTTCTATTTTTTACAGGTTGACCGAAGAAAAATGTTCGACTGCAAATGTGAGTCGACGGAGCCGCCGTACCAAAAAATTTTACTGCCGGTAAGTTTTTGTTTTTTGACTTTTGGGGGCCAACCAAGGCCCCTAACATGTTTTCTCATAGGGATGGGTATAAAATTGGCCAAAACTGGATAGGCCGAGGCAAATTGCCGCTGCGGGTGACAGTGCCGCCGTGTCAGAATTTTGAAATTAGCTGAAAAATATTTTTAACACTGATTTTAAATTTTTTGGGGTATTTTTATGTACGTGAAATATGTTTTAATCTCTGTAGAAAAATTTAAGAAACTCGGAGATCACTAGTAGATGTAGTAGAAAGTTCGATATTTTGGACACTGATTCGGATAAAAATCTCTCACTTTATTCTTTATTATGGAATTGAAGCTTAATAATCGTTAATATAGTATTTTGTGTAATTTAAAAAATCTTGAGAATAATTACAGGTTTACTAATGGAGCCGAAACTGATTAGTTATTTATTTGTTGTCTTGTGTAACTAATTGTTGAATTTATAACTTTAAATATATGATGATATACTAGAATGGTTGAATGATTCAGTTGTGCTTTCTTGATATATATATATATTGTTTGTCTTGTGTGATTTACGATTGATTTGTGAAATTGGTAATTAATATGCAAACAGAAAATAGTTTGGTCATGTAAATTAATGAATGATAGTTTTACTACATATCCTGATAGATGGTGGATGGACCGGGTATAGGGAACCCTACCGTGAACATTGCCTTATACCGAACGAGGTATCGAGGAATTATATTTTTGGCACTCATATCGGATAGGGTATGAGGACGACCCGATTCACCTTCATACCGGACGAGATATTGAATGATGACATTTTTGGCACTCATACTGAACGGGGTATGAAGACAGATGGTTAGTTGACAATGTTAAATATTAGTTCACGTATAGTGGGATATCCCTATGGGCCCTAAGGGATACCAGTAGGTAAATAAAAATAGAAAGTTATTGTTATTGCTCACTTGAAAATAAGATTAATATATTATTTGAGTTATTGTCCATATAGGTCAATTTTGAAAATTTCATAACAGTAAATATATGCAATAAATGATTTTTGTATGATAAATTAATTTATTTAAATCAAAAGCTCCATTGATTGTTTTATGATTTTTACCAACATTAAGTTTTTGTATCAGTGAGTAGTGTGATATTTTTATTGGTATAGTGTAGCTCATTATTTCATTTACTATTTCAGATTAAGAAGACCAAGATCCATATCCCGACCAACAAAAAAGTTATAAATAGTTCACAATCGAACTCTCTTCAAATGTTAGTTAAAGTCGTTCTAGAATGTTTAGTTATTGGTTTTTTGTTTATTTTCTTAATTTTTGTAATTTCTTTTAGAATGGTTATTCCCGTCATTCTATTGGATATTCTAAATTATTGTGTAAGGAATGTAAAATCTAAACTCTATTATTTCGCTTTCACACTTAATTTATGACTTTATTTTTTTTTAAGTTCCGGATCTTTATATTTCGAACATTTACATAAAGATTAAAAAAAAAGAGAGACATGAGATGTATATTTATAAAAATGGAGAGTGTGTGTGCATTTGTATGTATGTATATTTGAAGATTATTAACAATTTTTAAATATAAAATAATAATTATTAGATTTTAGTTACATAAAGGTCAATCCACAAAAGTAAATAATTTTTTGAAAATGGTGTTATTGGTATTAAAAAGGAATTGATAATTATACTATTTTTTTTTTCACATTTTAACTATAAATATATTAAAAAAAAACATAATACAACTAATTATATAATCCATGCATAAACTAATAAAAATGTAGCATTGTCATTGTTTTTTTTTGTTATCTACTAAAATCAAACTTTTTAAAATATAATTTTACCTTTTATAATTTGACTCCATTGTAATTTCTTTAAAATAATAATATTGCAATTCGTTTTTATATTTTATTGTGACAATTTAATATTCCACAATTTGTTTATTTCAATATTTTAAATAATATTATTTTTAAATTTATCAAATAGAGACAAAAAATATAATAAAAATAGATACTCTCATTTATTTGTTTGCATAAAAATAAGTAAATAGTGTTAAAAAAAAGAAGAAAATCATTATATTAAAAATAAAATAAATTATGATATTAAATAGAAAGTAAACCAAAATATAAAAAAAAATAAATTAAAATATTAAAAATGAATTGTAATATTAAGTAAAATACATATCAATCAAAAAATTGTTATTGACAAATAGTAACAAAAATAAAAAATAAAAACAAGTAAATCTTAAATGAAAGAAAAGAAAAACTCATTGTTTGGATAATTAAAAATTGAAAAGGTGAAAGGAATAAAACCATTATTGTGAGATTTTATTAATTTAATTATAAATAAAATAAAAATATTTGTTACGAATAAATAATCTGTAGCAGCCCCGGAAATTTAAAATGGAAATTATATTATAAATATCAAATGCGGAAGCGAAGTCAAAATTTGAATAACATCCCTTACACTAAAACCAAAAACGTGCTCACAAAATATAAAAGATTAAACTACCTAAAGGAGAAACTTGAAAGTAAAAAAACTACGAATGTGACTAGGGAGTCTTTAGGCGTCCCCTTCGTCGTCCTCCTGTGGAACCGGCTCGGGAACGATGTCCTCTTGATCTGAAATGATTAAATAAGGAATGAGCTACACTAGCCCAGTAAAGACATCACGATATCTCACCGTCACGGAGGTAAAGGTGGGTAGAAAACACAAAAAGACCAATGGAGCATAATTTACAACAAATCCTTTTATTAATAATTATGTAGCACCCGGAAAGGAGGAAAAAAAAAAAAAAAAAAAAAAAAAAAAAAAAAAGAGGGCGGCCACGTCAGCAGCCACGTCAGCAGGCCCAGTCAGCAGTCCCGGCCAACCAGGGCCTGCCACGTGGCAAGACCGCGTCACTCCAAAAGGAGCCACGTTGGCGATCCGCGTGGGTGCGATCCGACGGCCCAGATCAATCACGCGATCGGACGGCCCAGATTCAATCGCACGGACGGCCCAGATTCAATCAAAAACGAACGGCCCAGATTAAAACAAAATGAACGGCTGTGATCAAAAGGCAAGGGGTTATAAATAGAACCCCCACACCAGACCACAAACCCTAGCCGCCAGCCGCTCGCCGGAGAAGACGAACCAGAGGCCGACCGCCGCCACCCGCCGCCAGTCGCCGCCGCACCGGGGAAATTTCCGACCGCCGATCGAGGTAAATTTCATACCCCCGACTCGTTTTTCCCCACTGATTCCTCCTATGGCCAAATCGAAGCCGAAATCCCGGCCAAACGGCCGGAATACGCGGCCGAAGCCCAGCGGCGCCGCCGCGCCCCCTCTCGGTTTTTGCCTCCGACGAGGCCCTTCCCGGCCTCCGTTCGATGCAATTTTTATATCACCGTGATCACCATTCTTTTCTCTACAGGTTGACCGGAGCCGAATCACCAAAACACGAACCTCGCCGGAGAGCCGCTGCACCCGAGAGCGCCGCCGCCGGTAAGCTCCGTTTTTCCGTGATTTTTGGCCCCCCGAGGGCCCTAGGGTTGTTTTCTGACAAGGACCAATGCGAGTGTGGCCGAATTCGGCCGAAAACGGCCGAAAACAGTCAACCCGAGGCGACTCGCCGCCGCCAGCGGCGGCGCCGTCGCCGGAGCACGGCGGAGCCGCCGTGCCGGAGTTGCGATTTGGTCCGAAAGGGGCCCTGGGCCTAATTTGGATTTTTTTGGAACACGTGCAGGTACTGTTAGTGTGTTTCAGTTCCCCGGGAAAAATTCAGGGAAAATTAGGGACGGCCTGCAGGCGCACTGTGAATCGTATTCGGATCTCGAAAACAAGTAAGGACCCCTCACCCTATTTCCTATCACGATATTAAAGTTCAAAATGGTAAAAACGGTATTTCTTGAATTAACGCATGTGTGAAATTGCTTAAGGTTGCTAATGGAGCCCGAGTCTAGTATGATTGATGATTTACTGTTATTTGGCCTGTTTTACACTGTTTACAGCTTTAAATGCATTATGGGGTTTGATGTGTTCATTTTATAGTTTCGAATGCATATATTACTGTTTTATTAATTATGGGTTGAATGACTGAAAAACTGATATTGTATGTTGTCTGTTGGTATGAATTACGATTTGCTTGTTTAAAAGTGAATTGATGATGTTGATTGAGGAAAAGGAAAATGAAAGATTGTATAGACTGATAATTGTATTATGGGGGTCAGCCTGACTAGATATCCTGGGAGATGGTGGACGGACCGGGTCCGTAGGGAACCCTACCGGGATTGTGGTCTCACATGCCGGACGGGGTATGGAGATCTTATGGTTTTGGCGCCCATACCGGACGGGGTATGGGGACGGCCCGTTTCACCCTCATACCGGACGGGGTATTGAGGTTTATGGTTTTGGCGCCCATACCGGACGGGGTATGGGGACGGCCCGTTTCACCCTCATACCGGACGGGGTATTGAGGTTCATGGTTTTGGCGCCCATACCGGACGGGGTATGGGGACGGCCCTGGAAACTGATTATGAATGTTAAAGGTTAACGGGTAGCGGAACCCCTATGGACCCCCACGGATACTAGTAGGCTGGTAAATGAGAAAGGGATATTTTGTACAATGATGGAATTACAAGAGGCGTGATAAGTGTTATGTTTTACAGCTTAGATTATTCAATGATTATGATGATGTTATTGTTTTTCTCATATTGTTTTCATAAATTCCACCAAGGTAAGTGGATGGTAAAAGTTTTATTATTGATAAAAGGTTTTATTGTAAATTATGCTCCATTGGTCTTTTGTGTTTTTCTACCCACCTTTACCTCCGTGACGGTGAGATATCGTGATGTTCTTACTGGGCTAGTGTAGCTCACTCCTTATTTAACCATTTCAGATCAGGAAGACATGGTTCCCGAGCCCGTTCCGCAGGAGGACGACGAAGGGGATACCTAGAGACTCTGTAGTCATACTCATAGTTTTATTTTCGAGTTTCTCTCTTAGTTAGTTTAATCTTTTATATTTTAAGTACGTTTCTGGTTTTTCGTGTAAGGGATGTTAACTGAATTTTTGATCTCGCTTCCGCATTTGATATATTTAAATACTCATTTCATTTTAATATTTACGGGGTCGTTACAGTTGGTATCAGAGCCGCATTTCCTCGGACCCATCCCTTACACTATAGTCCTTCAAAAAAAAAAAAAAATACTCATCGATGGGTCGTTACTCAACCATTCCTTGTAAATGCAGGTACACAGAAATGAGGAGAGGAAGGCCCCCACTAAACCGAGCGGCACAAGATAATTCACTTCGGGAGGATTTGGACAGATTATATGAGATGGTGGAAGCTCTCGTAGCTGCCCAGCGAAGGCAAGAGGAGAGAAGGGAGTTACCCGGACCTCCTCCGCTAGCGCAGGTTGAGCCCCCGTTACAGCAGGCTGATCCCGAGCCACCCCGGCAGGAGCCTGTTCCTCCACAGTACCACCCGGCACCACAGCCGCGGTACGACCCGGTACCACAGCCACAGTACCAACAGGTACCGCCACAGCATATTCCAGTGCCCCCACCCCATCAGCAGGCGCCACCACAGGGTCCCCCAGTTCACCCTCAGCCGGCCCCAGTTCCTTTACCTCGGGACCTCGCTCCCTCCTTGATCGACCCCGGCTTCATAGAGAGGTACAGGAGACTGAACCCTTCTACTTTTTCAGGGGGATCCTCTTTCGAAGAGGCCCAATACTGGCTGACGGAGACTGAGAGAGCATTTGAGACCTTGGGAGTAATTCCTGAGCAGAGGGCTGCCATTGCCTCCTACATGCTGGTAGGGGAAGCAGTACGCTGGTGGGAGCTCAAGCGGGCCACCTTGCCTGTACCAGTTACTTGGGAGCAGTTTCTAGCGGCTTTCCATGCGGAGTATCTCCCTAAGCACATCCAACATTTAAAGGAAATTGAATTTGCTCAGTTGGTCCAGGGTAATATGACAGTGTCGGAGTATGCCCGCAAGTTCCTGGAGCTGGGTCGACATGCCCCGGAGACATTGTTGGATGAGGGCCGAAAGGCCAGGAAATTCCAGTGGGGTCTCCGCCCGGAGATCAGACAGCACTTGTTGGTGATGGAGCTCGAGACATATTCGGCAGTCCTGGCAAAGGCGCAGATCATAGAAAGGAGCTTCGACACCCGCCCTCAGCTAACGGGAAGTTCCCGACCTTCAGCCCCGCTCCGCAGGCCAGCGCCTACCATGCCTGTCCAACCCAGTAAGAGACCCAGGCCTGCCGTTCAGGGCCCTCCTCAGGCTATGGGGGCAGCTCGTGGGAAGATCTGCCAGTACTGCGGCAGGGATCATGGGGACCGACCCTGCTACCGTCTCAACAACACCTGTCGCATATGCGGCAGTGCCCAGCACTATGCGAGGGAGTGCCCTAGGAACCAGAATCAAGGGAGGCCTCCAATCCAGGGCAGAGTTTACAACCTTACCCAGAAGGATGCCGATGCAGACCCGGACGTGGTACATGGTATGTATACTATCTCTGGCCACATTGCTCATATTTTGTTTGATACTGGTGCATCACATTCTTTTATTTCACATGTTCTTGCTTCCAAAATTTGTGTATCACCTGATAGACTAGATTCATTATTGTTTGTATCTACCGCTGGGGGGGAGACATTACTAGGAGAGGTTGTCTACAGGGCATGTGCCGTGGAGATAGCAGATAGGAAATTGAGGGTAGACCTGATAGGGTTAGACACAGGGGATTTTGATGTAATCCTAGGAATGGATTGGCTGGCGGCGTATCACGCCACCATAGACTGCTTTAATAAAAAGATTGTATTTAATCCTCCCAACGAGGAGCCATTTACAAGTTAATAAAATTATTCGGTACTGATTCTCCCTAATGACAAATTCTTTTCTTCTTAATTCCCAGTGCGTTGATATTGTATTTTCCCTAACTAGGTAAACCCAAGAAGGAAGTTTGTATCCAAGAGATTCCAGTAGTCCGAGACTTTCCAGACGTATTTCCGGATGAACTGCCCGGTCTACCAGGGGACAGAGAGGTCGAGTTCACCATAGACTTACAGCCAGGAACCCAACCCATCTCGGTAGCTCCTTACCGAATGAGCCGCATCGAAATGGAAGAGCTAAGGAAACAAATCACTGAGCTACAAAACAGTGGCTTCATTAGACACAGCATTTCCCCATGGGGTGCCGGGGTTACTTTTGCAAGGAAAGGAGATGGAACGTTGAGGCTGTGTATTGATTATAGAAGGATAAACAAGGTAACAATTAAAAACAAGTATCCTCTCCCCCGGATTGATGACCTTTTCGATCAGTTGCAGGGTGCACAGGTCTTTTCTAAAATAGATCTACGATCAGGTTACCATCAGGTAAAAGTGAGAGCAGAAGACATCCCCAAGACGGCATTCCGAACTAGGTACGGACACTATGAGTTCCTGGTTATGCCGTTTGGGCTAACCAACGCCCCGGCCATCTTTATGGATCTAATGAACAGAATCTTCAGAGAGTTCTTGGATAAATTTGTCATCGTGTTCATCGATGATATCTTAATCTACTCAAAAAGTAGAGAAGAACATGCTCATCATCTTGCCCAAGTCCTCCAGGTACTCAGGGAAAAGAAGTTGTATGCAAAGTTGAGCAAGTGTGGATTTTGGCTCGAGCAAACCGCCTTCCTAGGACATGTTATATCGAAGGAAGGGGTGTCGGTGAACCCCGAAAAGGTTGAAGCGGTACTTGGTTGGAAAAGGCTGACAACAATTAAGGAAATTCGCAGTTTCCTAGGGATGGCGGGTTATTACCGCCGGTTTGTCGAAGGGTTCTCCAGTCTAGCGGCCCCTCTAACCCGACTCACAAAGAAGAATGCAAAGTTTGATTGGAATGAGAACTGCGAAAGGAGTTTTTCAGAATTGAAGAAGCGACTGACTACTGCACCCGTGCTGGCTCTACCGAGCGGATCAGGAGGGTATACAGTTTATAGTGATGCCTCCTATCTGGGCCTGGGTTGTGTCCTGATGCAGCATGGAAAGGTTATAGCATATGGGTCTAGACAGCTAAAGAATCATGAGAAGAACTATCCTACCCATGACTTGGAGCTTGCCGCAATCATACACGCCTTGAAAATCTGGCGCCATTATTTGTATGGAGAGACCTTTCAGATCTACACCGATCATAAGAGTTTGAAGCACATCTTCACTCAGAAGGATCTCAACATGCGTCAGAGAAGGTGGATGGAACTCCTCAAGGACTATGACTGTGACATCCTATACCATCCAGGTAAGGGCAACGTAGTAGCCGATGCCCTCAGTAGGAAGAGTGCAGGCACCCTAGCCCATCTGATGGTTTCAGAATGCAAGTCCATTGGGGCTACGCAGCAGGTTCGACTGCAAGATCTGAAGAGGGCCACATGTTTGAGCCACCTAGCAGTCCAACCCGAGTTAATCCAAAGAATAAAGGAAGCCCAGTCAGTCGACCCCGCCCTAGTAAACCGCAAGAAGGATGCAGAACAAGGAGTGAACTCAGAATTTCAGATCTCTGCCGACGGATTGATTCGTTTCAAGGACAGAATGTGTGTCCTAGACGACAATGAATTAAAAAGAGACATCATGACAGAGTCCCATAGTTCAAGGTTCGCCATGCATCCAGGAAGTACAAAAATGTACCAAACTATGCGACCCCGATTCTGGTGGAATGGGATGAAGAGAGATATAGCCGACTTTGTATCTAAGTGCTTGGTATGTCAGCAGGTCAAGGCAGAACATCAACGCCCAGGGGGGTTGCTTCAGCCTTTACCGATTCCAGAATGGAAGTGGGAACACATCACCATGGACTTCGTATCGGGACTACCCAAGGCACGATCGGGACACGATGCCATATGGGTAATTGTTGATCGACTCACTAAGTCTTCCCACTTTCTGGCCATCAGAATGACTGATTCGTTGGACAAGTTGGCAAGAATGTATGTCCGGGAAATAGTCAGACTGCATGGGGTCCCGGTAACAGTGGTGTCCGACAGGGATCCCAGATTCACTTCTCGGTTCTGGAATAGTTTCCAGCAAGCTATGGGAACAAAGCTGTCCCTTAGTACTGCCTTCCACCCCCAAACCGATGGACAATCAGAGAGGACAATCCGTACGCTGGAGGATATGCTCCGAGCTTGTGTCCTTGACTCCGGAGGCCATTGGGACGACCATCTACCCCTGATAGAGTTTGCCTACAACAACAGTTACCAAGCAAGCATCGGCATGGCCCCATACGAGGCGCTATACGGTCGTCCGTGCAGGTCACCGATTTGTTGGGAGGAAGTGGGCGATAGAAGATTGTTTGGCCCGGATTTGGTGGAAGAAACCACGTCCAAGATAGTTAAGATCAAGAAGAACATCCAGACGGCTCAGAGTAGGCAAAAGAGTTATGCTGATACCCGGAGGAGAGACCTGGCCTTTGAGAAAGGTGACCGGGTGTTTCTTAAAGTCACCCCCTTCAAGGGAATTAGTAGGTTCGGCAGAAGGGGAAAATTAAACCCCAGATACATTGGACCCTTTGAAATCTTAGACAAGATTGGTACCACTGCCTACAGACTTGCACTGCCCCCTGAGCTCTCCCGGGTTCACAATGTGTTTCATGTATCTATGCTGCGCAAGTACAATCCGGACCCTTCTCATGTCGTGGCTCATGAACCGCTTTCACTCCGAGAGGACTTGTCTTATGAAGAAGTACCGGTCAGTATCACAGACCGAGAAAGCAGAATACTCCGTAACCGGGAAATATCATTTGTAAAAGTCTTGTGGCAGAACCACACGCCTAGGGAGGCGACTTGGGAGCTGGAATCAGAATTTAGGGCCCAATATCCTCATCTGTTTGATTAAGAGTAATGAGGCAAATTTGGGGACCAAATTTCTTTATGGGGGGGAGAGTTGTAGCACCCGGAAAGGAGGAAAAAAAAAAAAAAAAAAAAAAAAAAAAAAAAAAAAAAGAGGGCGGCCACGTCAGCAGCCACGTCAGCAGGCCCAGTCAGCAGTCCCGGCCAACCAGGGCATGCCACGTGGCAAGACCGCGTCACTCCAAAAGGAGCCACGTTGGCGATCCGCGTGGGTGCGATCCGACGGCCCAGATCAATCACGCGATCGGACGGCCCAGATTCAATCGCACGGACGGCCCAGATTCAATCAAAAACGAACGGCCCAGATTAAAACAAAATGAACGGCTGTGATCAAAAGGCAAGGGGTTATAAATAGAACCCCCACACCAGACCACAAACCCTAGCCGCCAGCCGCTCGCCGGAGAAGACGAACCAGAGGCCGACCGCCGCCACCCGCCGCCAGTCGCCGCCGCACCGGGGAAATTTCCGACCGCCGATCGAGGTAAATTTCATACTCCCGACTCGTTTTTCCCCACTGATTCCTCCTATGGCCAAATCGAAGCCGAAATCCCGGCCAAACGGCCGGAATACGCGGCCGAAGCCCAGCGGCGCCGCCGCGCCCCCTCTCGGTTTTTGCCTCCGACGAGGCCCTTCCCGGCCTCCGTTCGATGCAATTTTTATATCACCGTGATCACCATTCTTTTCTCTACAGGTTGACCGGAGCCGAATCACCAAAACACGAACCTCGCCGGAGAGCCGCTGCACCCGAGAGCGCCGCCGCCGGTAAGCTCCGTTTTTCCGTGATTTTTGGCCCCCCGAGGGCCCTAGGGTTGTTTTCTGACAAGGACCAATGCGAGTGTGGCCGAATTCGGCCGAAAACGGCCGAAAACAGTCAACCCGAGGCGACTCGCCGCCGCCAGCGGCGGCGCCGTCGCCGGAGCACGGCGGAGCCGCCGTGCCGGAGTTGCGATTTGGTCCGAAAGGGGCCCTGGGCCTAATTTGGATTTTTTTGGAACACGTGCAGGTACTGTTAGTGTGTTTCAGTTCCCCGGGAAAAATTCAGGGAAAATTAGGGACGGCCTGCAGGCGCACTGTGAATCGTATTCGGATCTCGAAAACAAGTAAGGACCCCTCACCCTATTTCCTATCACGGTATTAAAGTTCAAAATGGTAAAAACGGTATTTCTTGAATTAACGCATGTGTGAAATTGCTTAAGGTTGCTAATGGAGTCCGAGTCTAGTATGATTGATGATTTACTGTTATTTGGCCTGTTTTACACTGTTTACAGCTTTAAATGCATTATGGGGTTTGATGTGTTCATTTTATAGTTTCGAATGCATATATTACTGTTTTATTAATTATGGGTTGAATGACTGAAAAACTGATATTGTATGTTGTCTGTTGGTATGAATTACGATTTGCTTGTTTAAAAGTGAATTGATGATGTTGATTGAGGAAAAGGAAAATGAAAGATTGTATAGACTGATAATTGTATTATGGGGGTCAGCCTGACTAGATATCCTGGGAGATGGTGGACGGACCGGGTCCGTAGGGAACCCTACCGGGATTGTGGTCTCACATGCCGGACGGGGTATGGAGATCTTATGGTTTTGGCGCCCATACCGGACGGGGTATGGGGACGGCCCGTTTCACCCTCATACCGGACGGGGTATTGAGGTTTATGGTTTTGGCGCCCATACCGGACGGGGTATGGGGACGGCCCGTTTCACCCTCATACCGGACGGGGTATTGAGGTTCATGGTTTTGGCGCCCATACCGGACGGGGTATGGGGACGGCCCTGGAAACTGATTATGAATGTTAAAGGTTAACGGGTAGCGGAACCCCTATGGACCCCCACGGATACTAGTAGGCTGGTAAATGAGAAAGGGATATTTTGTACAATGATGGAATTACAAGAGGCGTGATAAGTGTTATGTTTTACAGCTTAGATTATTCAATGATTATGATGATGTTATTGTTTTTCTCATATTGTTTTCATAAATTCCACCAAGGTAAGTGGAGGTAAAAGTTTTATTATTGATAAAAGGTTTTATTGTAAATTATGCTCCATTGGTCTTTTGTGTTTTTCTACCCACCTTTACCTCCGTGACGGTGAGATATCGTGATGTTCTTACTGGGCTAGTGTAGCTCACTCCTTATTTAACCATTTCAGATCAGGAAGACATGGTTCCCGAGCCCGTTCCGCAGGAGGACGACGAAGGGGATACCTAGAGACTCTGTAGTCATACTCATAGTTTTATTTTCGAGTTTCTCTCTTAGTTAGTTTAATCTTTTATATTTTAAGTACGTTTCTGGTTTTTCGTGTAAGGGATGTTAACTGAATTTTTGATCTCGCTTCCGCATTTGATATATTTAAATACTCATTTCATTTTAATATTTACGGGGTCGTTACAAATAAAATCTTTACCATTCACTTACCTCGGTGAAATTCATAAAACAATGTACGAAAGCAATAACATCATCATCATCATGAAAACATATATATGAACTGTATAACATAATACCTATCAAACTTTTCGTAATTCAATCGTTACACAACATATTTTCCTGATTCACCAGCCCACTAGTATCCATGGGGATCCATAGGGGTCCCGCTACCCGTTAATCCTTAACACTTGAAATCCATTCCAGGGCCGTCCCCATACCCCGTCCGGTATGGGCGCCAAACCATAGACCTCATTACCCCGTCCGGTATGAGGGTGAAACGGGCCGTCCCCATACCCCGTCCGGTATGGGCGCCAAAACACATAAGATCTCCATACCCCGTCCGGTATGGGAGACCACAATCCCGGTAGGGTTTCCTACGGACCCGGTCCGTCCACCATCTCCCAGGATATCTAGTCAGGCTGACCACATTATACAATTACCCATTTACATAATCTTTCATTCTCTTTTCCCTCAGTCAGCATCATCAATCCACATACAAATAAGCAAAACGGTAATTTATGCCAAACAGACAACATAAAGCATTAATATCTCAGTCATTCAATCCATAATCAGTAAAGCAGTAAAATATTCACACGAAACTATAAAATGAAAACATCAAACCTCATACTGCATTTAAAACTGTAAAACATGCCAAATAACAGTTAACCGACAAACACACTAGACTCGGGCTCCATTAGCGACCTTAAGCAATTTCACACATTCGTTAATTCATGAAATACCGTTTTATCATTTATTGAACTTTAATACCGTGATAGGAAATAGGGTGAGGGGTCTTTACACGTTTCGGGGTCCGAACACGGCTTCACAGTGCGCCTACAGGCTGTCCCTAATTCTCCCTGAATTTTTCTCGGGGAATTGAAACGCACTACTGGTACCTGCACGTGTTCCAAAAAATCCCAAATTAGGCCCAGGGCCCCTTTCGACCAATATCGCAACTCCGGCACGGCGGCTCCGCCGTGCTCCAGCGGCGGCGATTCGCCTCGGGTTGGCTGTTTTCGGCCGTTTCTGGCCGAATTCGGCCACACTCGCATCGGTCCCTGCGAAAAAACAACCCTAGGGCCCTCGGGGGGCCAAAAAAATCACGAAAAAACGGAGCTTATTGGCGGCGGCGCTCTCGGGTGCGGCGGCTCTCTGGCGAGGTTCGTGTTTTGGTGATTCAGCTCCGGTCAACCAACCGGGAAGGGCCTCATCGGAGGCAAAAACCGAGAAGGGGCGCGGCGACGCCGCTGGGCTTCGGCCGTGTATTCCGGTCGTTTGGCCGGGATTTTGGCTCCGATTTGGCCATAGGAGGAATCAGCGTGGAAAAACAAGTCGGGGGTACGAAATTTACCTCGATCGGCGGTCGAAAATTTCCCCGGTGCGGCGGCGGGTGGCGGCGTCCGGCTTCTGGTTCGTCTTCTCCGGCGAGCGGCAGGCGGCTAGGGTTTGTGGTCTGGTGTGGGGGTTCTATTTATAACCCTTTGCCTTTTGATCTCACCCGTCCATTTTGTTTTAATCTGGGCCGTCCGTTTTTGATTGAATCTGGACCGTCCGTGCGATTGCATCTGGACCGTCCGATCGCACGCTTGATCTGGGCCGTCCGATCGCGCTTACGCGGATCGCCAACGTGGCCCGTTCCGGAACGACGTGGTCTTGCCACGTGGCAGGTCCCGGTTGGCCGGGACTGCTGACCAGGCCTACTGACGTGGCTGCCGACGTGGCTTTTTTTTTTCGGCCCCTTTCCGGGCGCTACATAATCGATACAAATTATTTATCAATAGAATAACAAATTTGGTAGTAAGAACAAAATATTTATTTTAAAAAATAAATTATTTTCTTTCACTTTCTTTTCCTCTAATTTATTATAAAAATTCAAGACTAAACAAATAAAAATAAAAATAACTCATTTATAATTTTTTTTTTAAACTAATGGATTTGATCATAATTGAGTCCACAATACAAAACCTTCTCATACTTGACTCAAAAAGATAATAAACTAAAAAAAATAAGTAATCTTATAGAAAATAAACAATAACATTTTATTAAACTATTAATTTACAAGAACAATAAACCACATTAGGTGAAATTATAAATTAACTATACATGCGTATAAAAATTCAAGATAATACTACCTTCACTTTTGACAAGAATTTTTTTTCAAAATATTTATATTTTATCATTGCGGCCAAACATTATTTTATTTATTAATGATATTATATATATATATATATTTTTGAAAATGAATTTTTACTATTATTAATTTAACTGTTACTTATAATTAATCATTTTTTAAATATTTTTTTACATTAGTTATTTCCTCACACTTCTTTTACTAAATTTTTTAATATAATATTACGTAAATAAATAATTATAACAGAGCTAGAGGGGGAGAGCATATAATCTTATAAATTATAGATATAAATTATATAAGAAAGGTGAATCTGAGTTAGTTTGCATCTTCCCCGACCCCGATACCTCTGATTACCGCTTCACTGTAGAAACAAAAGGAATCAAAAGTATTCTTTTTCCCGGTATTCGATAACCTCGTGCCCTGAAATCACCCTCGGTTTCACCAATGTTCACGCCACAGAGGAAGCCATTCCCTGGGCTGGCGCTGACGCCGCGAAGCGAGGCGCTGCAGAGAACTGCAGCCACCGCTCCCGGCATTCCAAACCCTAGAAGTGGTGGTGGCGGTAAAGGGAAAGAAGTAGCATTTGCCGATCCTCCCGCTCCATTTCATCCGCCGCCGCCAGTGGCTCTATTGAGTCAGAATGGGCCGTCAAGGGCCGGTATGGATCAGGAGACGGATGATTGGAGGAGCTTTAAAGAAGCAGGACTGTTGGACGAAGCGTCCTTGGAGAGGAAGGACCGGGAAGCGCTTTTAGAGAAGGTTGCGAGACTTGAAAAAGAGGTTAGTTGTGATGCTCGGTTTGGTTTCTTTTGTTGTGATATGTAGGGTTACCTGTTACTTGTAGATAACCAGATCTCCGGTATAGTTTCTCCTCCTTCCAAGATTACTGTAAATTATCATCATAGTAGACCCTGTGCTTTGATTTTTCTGCTCTGTTTTATTTGGTTATCAGAATAGAGCCTAGAGCTTTCTCAAAATAACGGCCCCCCTAGATTTTCATAAGAACATGATGTTAGTAATTAGGAAAAAGAAAAAAGAAAAGAGAAATGAGAGGGAGAAATTTAGTATTTGACAAGATTGCCACTCTTCTAAGGACTTTCTGTCTTTTATAGCTCTTCAGAGTCAGCAAGCAGCCCAACAATATCCTTTTAAAAGATAAGCCTATTCTTTTGACTGTTTTCTGAACTAGATGCAAAGAAAGGAATGCTAGAGTTTTTGAGGTTGTTGAGAGTAGTATGTACAAAATGAAGGATGGGTGGATTTATTATTTTGGGTTCATTTTGTTATGTCATGACATGATTAGTGATGAGAATTTTAGAAATATCATTGATATGATAACACTACTCTAAAGTTCTTGTATATGAGCGGTACCTTTTTTTGTTCACTTTTTATTTTTAAAAAAATCATTTTAAAAGAATATTTCAAAAAAATCCTTTTAAAAGAATAAATTTATTGAAAATAGAAAGAGAAGTTACAATGCAAGGAGGATAGGCTATTCCCGAATGAAAAAGAGAGAGCAAAAAACAAAAAAGAAAGAACTAAAAAAAAAACAACCAAGCAAAGATTAAAAAAGATAATTAACATAAATTGCAACAAAAGCAAGGACCTAAAATTGATGAAGCAAAAAAAAAGCCACAATTACTGAAGTAGTATCTATATAAGGTAGTGAATGGTTGGTTTTGAATTCAAAATTTTAACTCAAAATACTGTAAGAGATGGGATTCCTGATAGAAATGATGCAATATCGAGAAGAGTAGTAGGTTTGTATTATCTATTCGAGCACATCCTTAATAGTTTCCCAGTACCATCACTTATGCCAGTATCCTTCTGTCATGGGCTTCAGGAACATTTGATGCTGGAGCTGTCTACAAAGAACTAAAGAGAAAACTCGAGTTCTTCATAAGTCAAGTCTTAGACTAAATCTCCAACTCAACTTATTCTTATTGTCCCTAGGGAAACCGTTTGGACGAAACTAACAAATTGGACATAGGCTGAGCATATATGTATGGCTAATGTCACCTCCCTTGGGGAAACACTCATGGTGCTCCTCAGAGAAGCAACTTTTTGGTGATTGAAAGTAAATCATTCGATGGTGTCTATGCAAGAAAGAAGGTGGATGGAATTAGGGTGAGCAAGACGGGACGGGGTTTAGGGTTTCAATTACCTTTTGGGAAGATGAAGTTGAATGGCTATTGGGAGCTTTCCATGAGTTCTAATGGACGAAAAGAGGGAAGTTATGAGGCTGAAATAAGATAGACAAAAGTCACAATATATTAGTGGCAATGAAAGGTAACAATCAGGAAAAGCTTCTGGTTATCACATAGGAGAAAGAGGAGGAAGTGCGATGCATCTTCGTTCCAGAAGGTCCACAGGTTGGAGATGGTGAAGGACGATGATAGCTTTGTTTGAAATGGCAGGGAGGAAATTTGAGGCGTCAAAAAAACCAAATTAGGTTGAAATGAGAAATCATAAGAAAAAGTATAGCCCGGAGGTAGCTCATGATAATATGCCAGTATTGCGATGCTGCCCAAGTTACAAAATGGAGTTGAGGGTGAGAAGAGAGAGGAGCTTCATAGACATGGTGAACGAAGGCATTTGACAGGGGAGCCAGGTAGGGAAGATAAGACCTGACCTCGAAATGGGTCGAATTAGAAACTGAAAATTGAAAATTAAAAATTCAACTCACCACTAAAATATCCATGGATGAGGTACCATTTTGTTTATTTGAGGGAATTGAGTGGCCCTCGATTTGGAGAGCCCAAGGACAAGAAGCAGGCTGGACTTATTAAATGTTTTACAGGATTGGGAAAAGGAAGTGGATCAAGTAGGGTGAAACAAAGAAATGGGTTAAAAGCTTTAGGACTGGGTTTGGACTCGTGATTGTGACGAGAAGTAGAAAATTGAGCTGTATATTAATGGAGATCGAGAGAATCCCAACATAGTCGCGATGTCGGACTCAAAGGTAGATTTTTACAACAGAGAGGATAATAGAGAGAGGGGGGGGGTGTTTAAGTGGAGCTCGTGAGGAAGAATTGGGCAGGGAAACAGTGATGGAAGCTGAAGTCGGTTTGATAGAGAGCATTGTGACCGAGAAGGAAGAACAGGGATCTGTTTAGTCACTGACGGTGGTTCTAGTGATTTGTGACAAGGTCGAGGAGGACCAATGCGGGACAAAATGACTATGGTGCGAAGGGATGAGGTGTTGATGGTGAGGATGAGATGAGGGATAGATGAGGGAGTTGATTGAGGAAGAAAATTCTAATCGGGTATTCTAGAACATCTAGCGGATTAACATATGCTTGGTGTCATTTTTGACAGACTAGAAGAACAAGCCATGGTGCTCTTCAATGAGAAAAAAAAGGAAGAAAGGAGAAAGTGAGAGGCGAAGGGATAAAGTTCAAAAGAAAAAACAAACAAAGGGTGGAGGGTTCTAGAGAATTGAGGAGGTTGCAATCCTTCATAATCATGATAATTTATGAAAGGGGGAAAATAAGGGAGAGGAAGTGATTGGGAATACTTAAATAATGTTAGTTTGTATCATCTTTTGGAATATTAGGAGAATCAATGAGCATAAGAAGAGACAGATGATAAGGGTTATATGAATCGATGAAAACCTAAGGTAATACGCTTTCAAGAAAAATGGAATCCATCTTGATTGGTATTGTTCGTGGCCTTTGAAAGACTAAGGTGATTCGTCAGAAAGAACCACTGACTAGGGGGGCTTCTAATGGGATTCGAGTTCTATAAAATGATGGTTTACTTAATTGTGAGGAGATATTGTCGGGGAAATGCTTTATCTCATGCCTATTTGAAAATCGTAGAAATGAAATAGAGGTGGGAGGTAACTGGTGTATATAACAGATGTGAAGGGGAGAGAGAGGTTTGTTGTGAAAGGATCTGGATGATTGTAAACAGAAATGGACCTCCCATAGATTGTGCGAGGGAACCTCAATATGGTTTTGAGTGGACAAGAGAGATTAGGAGAGCATGTTTCGATGGTTTGCATTAATGAGTTTCTGGAGACTTAAGACAATCTTGAACCAATCTTACTCCTTATGGGAAGTAAATGGACATAGTCCAATCAGAGGTTAAGTCAGACTTGTTCTAGAATTGAGAGACTTTTGGTGCTTGTCTTCTACCAATTTCAACTGTCGGGTCTATGCCAAAACTTTTGCAACGCACTATCTTTGATCATTTCCCCATTTACCTATCTTTCGATGGGATTAAATGAGGTTCTTGTCCTTTTAGGTTCAAGGATAAATAATTAGGAGTTTTTGGTTTTTGTGGCAAGATCAGTGAATGGTGGGAGGGATAAAGGTGGATGGTAATACTAGCTTCAGAGTGGTTTAGAAGATGAGGGAGGTGAAGTCCGAAATTAAGAAGAGGTGCAAGAAGGACGAGGGGAGGGTAAAGCTACCATCACTCAGTCTCTACTATAATATCTTGAGGCCTTAGAAAAGTTGGAAGGGGAGGGGCGGCTTGTCCACTAAAGATTTGGCTCACAAGGAATCTGTAAAGTTTTAAGTGATAAATAGATTGCAAATGGAGAAGATCTCATGAAGACACAAATCAAGAGCAAGATGGATTAAGGAGGGTGATAGATACGAAATTTTTCGACTTCATGGAAGATCATCACAAGAAAATCAATTATGTGGAGGAGATCAAGATAGATGGCCGTTTAGTGAAGGATAATGAGTAGCTTAAGGAGGGGGTCATGAAATTCTTTTATAGGTTAGACCATGAGGAATTCAGCTAGAAGCTTAAGCTGAATGGTTTGACTTTTACGTATTTGGATGAACGGAAGTGAGAATCGCTTAGAAGAGAGTTCACTGAGAAGGAGATTCTAGAGGGACTCATACACTTTAGGAAGGATAAAGCCCTTGGATTCAATGGTTTGAACATGAGTTTTTTATAGGAATTTTCCACGTGATGAAAAAAAAATATTTTTGGGCTTTTTAAGGAGTTCCATTCTAAAGATTGAAGGAGCAACAAACATTAAGGATTTCAGATCTATCAATTTAGTTGAAAGTGGTTATAAACTCATTATGAAAGTGCTGAGGAGGATAATAGCTAAGGATATGCATAAGGTGGTAGGCGAGTGTCAACATGTTTTTTGTGGAAGACAGACAGATCTTGGATGCAGATCTTGTTGTTAATGACATTTTAGATGATTTGCTTCACAAGAATGAGGAGGGTGTTTTATGCAAACATGATGCAAAGAAAGTCTATGACCATGTAAATTAGGACTTTCTTGATTATATGCTGAGGTAATTGGGATTCAACAACAAATGGTGTAGGTGGATAAATTCATGTATCTCTACGTCCTCTTTTGTAATCATGGTGAGTAGGGATCATCATCGTTTGTCAAAACCTCTAAAGGCCTTAAACAAGGCGAACCCTCATCCCATATGCTATTTATAATTGTTATAGAAGCTCTCAATAAAATGTTATTAAGGATTATAGAGTGTAGTTGTTTAAAAGTGGTTGAGGGCAAACATGTGAAGGAGATAACTCATTTTTTGCAAAGGACACTTTGTTATTTTCTGAATAGGACGAGAGGATTATTAAAAAAAAAATGAACAGGACAAGAGGACTATACTTAACTTTAGATGCATTTTGCTGAATTTTCAAGCTCTCTCTGAACTCAATATCAATTTAGTCAAGTTTGAATTGGTGAGATTGAGTGTTGGAAGGGATGCTCTTAGATTGGGGAAAGTTTTGGGGTGTAAAAGTATGGAGTTGCTGATTAAAACTTGGGGATACCATTGGAGGTTAAATATAAAGATGTGGCAATTCGGGACCCTGCGGTAGCGAAATTTTAGGGAAGATTGACAAGATGAAAGAGAAACCCCATGTTTAAAGGGTGAGACTCAACTCATAAAATTAAGATGATCAATATCCCCATTTATGACATGTTCCTTTTGACAAAGTCCTTGCAAGTGTAGTCAAGTGATTAGAATCAATCCAATGTAGGTTCTTATGAGGCAACTCGGAGGATAGAAAAAGTTATTACTTGATTGTGTGGGATGAGGTTAAAAAGGCTATATATATGGAAAATTTGGGGTTGAGATCTTTGATGGAGATGAATTTGGCTCTACAGAGGAAATGACTCTGAAAATTCAGGAATAAAAATGATAGTCTATGATGGAGGGTGATCAAGTGAAGTTTGGGACCGTGGATCGAGGTTGGTATACCATATTACAAGGTAGACCTCATGGAAAGAGAATATGGATGAAATATGCATGGGTAAGAATGAATTCTTGGATTGTATTAGTTGGAGGGTTGGTAATAGGGACGACATGGTTTCTGGTATGATGCTTGGTTAAGTGGGGGGTCGTTCAAAGTACTATTTCTTCATATCTATGCTATTGCACGACATAAGAATATCGCGATCTACGAGTTGTATAAAGCTATCGAGGGAGAAGGGGAGTGACATGTGGAATTTATGAGAAAACTTAATAATTGGGAAGTAAATGACAATGAGACTCTCTAAACTCTTTCTATCGCTACAATTAATGAGAGTAACGATCAACTAATTTGGAGACTCAATGTTAGATGGTCCTTGGTCAGGTATTTTTACAGTCATTTGATTAAAAATGACACCACGAACATCAGTTTTCCTTTTTGGGAAATTTGAAGGTTAATGCTCCATCTAGAGTTACTTTCGTTGCTTGGAAAGTAGGTCAATGATGTATTCGTACTCTTGACAAGCTTATTAGGAGGGGAAAATATTGGTGAATTGATGTTTTTTATTTAAAGGGAGGCAGAATCATGTAATCACATTCTTCTTGGGTGCCTGCTTATGTATAAATTGTGAACCTCGGCTTATGAGTTATTAGACATTAATTGAGTGATGACTTGTTCAGAGAGGGAAAAGATTTGCGCGTGGAAGGGTATTAGTAGAGGGAAGAAACATGCTAGTTTCATTCGCCTTACTACTTTTTTGGTGGTATGGAAAGAGAGAAACAAGAGAGCTTTTGAGGGAGTAGAAAATGGTTTTGATAGGGTTAGAGATAGATAGTTTCAAACCCTGAGTTTTTTATTTATGGGTCATCCTCTTTATTCAATAGATGATTTTGATAATTTTATTGATATTTTTATTGACATGTGAATATTTTATACATGGGTTGACACCACTTTGACACTTATGAATGAATCATACCATACTTTTTATTTCAAAAAAGAAAAAAGCAGTTTTGCATTATCAATTTCTGATGAAGGGATGAGAGATTACTTTGACTTAAATTTATCAAGGTCAAGTTATGGTTGGGAGATGTAAATAGGTGGGAAGCAATTTCTTTCTATAGCTACTATAGATGATGTACTGAGATAATGTTTACCTGATCATATACCCTTTTGCAAATTGCACGATAATTATAAAAATGTAGCCAGCTGCAAAATGCCTTATCTGAAAAATATATTTGGTGTAGTAGTTTAGTTTTATAATTTTGACATTTCAGAATTATATAGAACTTGACAATTTCTTTTGCAATAATAAATTTGAGTGGAGAAGGTTAGGCCTTGTTTGGTTATAGGAAGTTGTTTTGGTTTTTATTTTCTAAATTCTTATGTGTACATGAGAATGTGTAATTGTTGGAACGGATAACAAGGTTTGGGAAAGGCTATTGAAAATAAATCAAGAGTTTGAAAACAATTTTTTATTGTTTTCAAATTCATTCCATATTTTCATTATCAGTTCCGAATCTTATTTTCATTTTTAATAACTATTTGTACTTTTTATACAAACATATATTAAGTTATACAAAAACTCAAGACTGTTCGTGATTAACCGTAGTGATTATAAATATATGCTGGTTTCTGAATAAACTGTGCTTTAGAAGATGAAGTTTCACCTATCAACTTGGTTTTCCTCTCCATTCTAACTTTTTGATATTTTGATAGAATTACGTGATTGTTTTATCTCAAAGCAACTATGGATGTCTAAGAGATCTTACTTATGGTGATTCTGAATAGAACTTTTCTTTGGAAGATGAACTCTTACCCATAAGCTTGGTCTGTGTCCAATTAACTTCTTTTTGTATTGGGTTCATAAAATTGCTCTCTGTTCTTACCATGCTGCGAGACTGGTTTCTTGTATTCAAGGTGTTATCTTTTTGTGTTTAAATGAAATAAAGATGTTGGTGATGGTCAGGTAGTTACTTTTCAAATCTTTGGAATTACATGTTGCTGCTAACCTTCAAACCAAGCTTAACCATGAATCTGCTTTTAGGGGCTCAATTTAAATTTGGTTAGGTTGTTCAATTTTAGTTTTTTTTTTCTTTTTCTTTTCTTGCCTTAAGTTCTCATGAATAGTTCATTGTTTTAAGCTTCCTTGAAGATTTATGTTAAACGGAACCATTAATGCTTTTTATTGGAGTCCTTAACTTTTTTGTCTTTGGGATTATACATCTATTTCTGGTATCTTGGTTTATTATTATAGACCATATCTATTTATCTAACTATGGCCTGCAATTTTGAAGATTTGGCACTCCTTATTTAGAGGCTGAAGCTGCTGTTTGTTATATTTAGCCCATACAAAATCTTACTATTACCTAGATGTTGTAGATATTACCATCTTTTGAGATGAGATTTTGTCTTGTATTTTCTTAGTGCTAAACTACTATTGTAGACTGGCCATATGCTGTTCGTGGGTGCATATATTTAGTTTTCCCTTCGCTCAAAATTTGTGTTGAAAAAAGAACTTTTTTTTTTTCTTCTGAGAGGAGTTTGGTCATTATTCATGTAATTTGTCATAGTTAATTACTAGATTTTAGTAATGCTTTCTTATTTATTCAACATAAATGAGTATTATGATTTAATGATTTGATTCAAGTTGATAAAATTTTGAATACATTTACAATAATGGAGCTTATGTTATATTAGAGGTGAATCGCTCATATCTAAAATTAAATTTTATTTCTTCCTTAAAAAAATTGGAATTTGTTTTATAAGGAGACACTATTCTTTTTCTTACTTTGAGCTTTAGATTTCGAAATGTAATGGTCTGCACTATTTGATATAATTGTTCTTTGGCATAGCTATTTGATTACCAGTATAATATGGGGCTTCTCCTCATTGAGAAGAAAGAGTGGGCTTCAAGGTACGAAGAACTAACGCAAGCATTAGATGAGGTAGAGGAGATTCTCAAACGTGAACAATCAGCAAATTTAATTGCTTTATCTGAAGTTGAGAAGAGAGAGGAAATGTTGAGAAAGGCTTTGAGTGTTGAAAAGCAATGCGTGGAAGAGGTATCCTTCTTATTCTGCATTCTTTATGAAACTCACCTTTGATAATAAGTGTTTATTCTTCTCTAATTCTTGGGTTGATCATATTTTTCTTTTGATGCTCTAATAAACATGCTTTTATTTGGTTTTAGTTTGTGATATTTAGATCCAAAGCTAGTATATCATTAGAAAAACTAGCATAATTAGCTCTGGCCATTAGGTTGACATACTATGTATGTCATGTAATTTAGTTATAATAGACTTCCTTTCCCTTACACTGCATGATGCATGAAACGTTTGCTAGTGAAAGAAGTAGCTGATGTTATTCTAGAAGCTTTTATTTTCATGCTTGATCTCTTTGTCCTTATCTGTATGTTTGTGTCACTATAAAGTCTTTGATGGATATTTGTTAGTCATTATACTGAAATTTTCTGTCTCGGTGTTGGTGTCATGTTATACCTTTCTTGCTGCAGCTTGAAAAGGCTTTACGTGATATGCAAGAGGAGCATGCACAAATGAAGCTTACATCTGAAAATAAGTTGTCGGATGCAAAAGATTTGGTGGTTGGAATTGACGAGAAATTATTGGAGGCAGAAGAAAAGATGCGTGTTGCTGAAGCTCAGCTTGCAGAGGTAAATAGAAAGAGTTCTGAGATGGACATAAAATTGCAGGAGGTGGAGGCTCGTGAAAATGTGCTTCAGAGAGAGCATCTGTCTTTAATTGCAGAGTATTTTCCCTGCTGAACCGATTTGATAAATATCATAGTGACTCTGGTTGTCCTACATTTTCTCTCAGCATGTGACTCACTTCATATGGAAATTTTCATTTATTTTGTGTTTTCCTTTTTGCTGCTTTTAGGCGAGAAGCACATGCAGCAACTTTCTACAAGCAGAGAGAAGACCTGCATGAATGGGAAAGAAAACTACAAAAACAGGAAGAGCAGTTGTCTCAACTTAGAAGAAACATTAAAATGAGAGAGGAAAAAGAAAATGAAAATGACAAGATTCATAAGCAAAAAGAGAGGGACGTTGAAGAGTTGCAAAGGAAGATTGATTTTGCAAGCTCAACATTGAAGGAGAAGGAAGATGATATAAACTATCGGCTAAAAGATTTAGATGTGAAAGAAAAAGTGAATTCCTTATCTGTTAAAACTATTGAAAGTTTATAAATGAGTTCATGCATAATACTTCATTTGTTAATTTTGTACAGGCAGCTAATTCCATGAGGAGCGCACTTGAAATGAAAGAGAAGGAATTGTGTGTATTGGAAGAAAAGCTTACTGCTAGGGAAAGAGTGAGTCTAAACACTTGATTGTCTTTCGTACTCAATAAGATGTGGTGAAGATAATGTAGTTGCTATACATTGCATTAAATCATTTATCCTGTTTGGATTAGTGTCTTAATGAGCGCATGACATGAATATATGTATGTATATGAGTATGGCACTAGTGGAAACTTATTGGATTTGGTTGTAGAGAAGATGGAATTAGTAAGAGGGATGAAGAGGGAGAAATAAAGGGGGTAAAGGTGAAATAAAGCATTACAATTCGAAGAGAAGAAGAGTTGAAAACGTTTATTAGAGCTAGCTGGCTAGAAATGGGGGCTAGATAGCTTGGTAACAGGACACGTACTAAAAAGTGTCATGATGTGTGAATGTAATTTTCAGTGTTTATATTAGCTGAAGTATTTTGCTTTTTTTCTTTTTTAAAAAATGGGCTTAGTTGTTTTATTAGTTCCTAAAAAAATTATTTAGTTAGACATAATTCCCAGTTTCTTGTTGTATACTGGACGGGCTATTTTCAAAGAAAATGACAGTGCAAGTAAGAAATCCGTAGAGAGTGATTTCTTAAGACCAGGTCATTGTATAGTCTTCAAGTAGAAAGTCACTTCAAGAGCTTTGCTGATTAACAGTGGTGCTTGTAGTAAAAAAGTTAGAAATTTTTACTGATCATCTTTCAAGTTATGATCCTTTTGCTTTTTAGCAATGGTCCTATAAGTCTCTTTCTTGGAAATAATAGGAGAAAATTATATGTTTCAATATACTAGGTATTATCTTGCATGTATTTCTTAAACTAGAGCAGTTAATATGTTATACAGAAAATTTTTAAACAAGAAAGAAGGTTTACTGTGCATGCTGACATGTAGAGAAGGGTATGCCTTTCCTCAAAGAGGAGACGTTCACGTGAATGGTGTCCTTTTACTTCTCCTCCCATGTTGTAAGACTATTTCAGTGATCTAAAGTTTTGTTTTGCTTTTGAGTTTTTTGACAGGGGGAGATTCAGAAGCTGCTTGATGATCAACGGGCTCTGCTGGATACTAAAATGCAGAAATTTGAGTTGGAACAAGAAGAAGAAAAGGAATCTCTGGACGAGGAACTGAGAAAAAGGATAGAGGTTGTAGAACAACAGGAAGCTGAAGTTAACCACAAGGAAGAAAAATTGAGAAAAAGAGAGCAAGCATTGGATAAGAAGTCAGAGAGACTGAAGGAGAAAGAGAAGGACTTGGAAGCGAGGTTGAAAACTATTAAAGAGAAAGAGAGGTTTTTGAAAGGTGAGGAGAAAATGTTTGAGTTGAAAAAGCAACAATTAGATACTGCTAGAGAGAGCCTGCAGGATCTCAAAGAGGAGATTGATAAGATTGGGGCTGAAAGTACTCGGCAGGAGTTGCAGATTCGTGAAGAGTATGAACAGCTTAAAATAACTGAAGAAGAGAGAGCAGAACACCTCCGGTTACAGTCAGAACTGAAACAACAGATAGAGAAATGGCAACATCAGGAAGAGTTGCTTTTAAAGGAACGTGAAGATCTGAAACAGGATAGAGAAAGTTTTGAAAAAGAGTGGGAAGCCCTGGATGAAAAGAGAGCCAAAGTTTTGAAAGAGCAAAAAAGTATAGCAGAAGGAAAAGAGAAGTTTGAAAAGTTCCAGCTATCAGAAGAAGAAAGATTAAAGAAAGAAGAATCATCAATGAATGATTATATTAAGAGGGAGTTGGATAATATTAGATTGCAGAAAGAATCGTTTGAAGCTGAAATGAAGCATGAGCGATTAGTTTTATCTGAAGAAGCTCAAAATGAACAGAGCAAGATGCTTCAAGATTTTGAAACACAGAGAAGGAATCTTGAGACTGAGATGTGGAGAAGGCAGGAAGAAAATGAGAAATATCTACAAGAAAAAACATCAGAATTTGAGGAGAAGTGCAAGAAAGAAAACTATAATATTGATCGTCTGAAGGAAATTGCTCGGAGGGAAATTGAAGAAATAAAGATTGATAGTCGAGCGTTGCAGAAAGAGAAACAAGATATTCTGATAGATAAGGAGAAGCTAAAAGAACAGCAACTTGAAATGCGTAAGGATATCAAAGAGCTTGGTAATCTTAGTAGCAATCTCAAGAAAAAGCAAGAACAATTTATCCGTGAAAGAAGTCGCTTCTTAGTATTTGTTGAGAAACTTAATAATTGTAGTGACTGTGGAGAAATTACTAGAAACTTTATAATCTCTAATCATATTCGGGATGCCCTTCCTCCTGATGTTAGAAATGTTGACAGATCCCCTGATGTAGTTGATCTGGGAGATGCGAACTCCGGAGGGCAGCATGTGTCTTGGCTTCAGAAGTGCACGTCTAAGATTTTTAGCATATCTCCTACTAGAAAGGGTGAGCGCATTTCTGTTTCTCATTTGGCAGAACATATGCCTTTGTCTGTGGAGGCTAGTATTGAAAGAAAAGTGGATGAGCCTGGTATGACCATCAGTAATGAAGATAGAGATCTTGGTACTGGCTCTTTTGATGTTCAACCACCCACATCCGAAAACACAATCAGGGACTTGGATGATGCGTGTACTCAGTCTTTTGATGATAATAGCTGTATGGACAGTAAGAGACAAGAACCTCCGGAAGATTCCCAACAATCAGAGCTGAAGAGTGGCAGGGGCAGGCGTGGTAAGAAGCCCAAACTGGCATTGAATAGAACTCGCACAATGAAGGCTGTGGTTGAAGAGGCAGAGTTGTTTCTCAAGGACAGCTCTAGAGGACTGGAGCAGAACACAACTGTACAGCCTAATGACATTCCTCAGGAAAATGAGGAGAGCATGAGTGTTTCTGGACGAGTTGAGAAGGCAGCTAGTACTGTTGCAAGGAAGCGGCAACGTGCCCAAGGTTCTAAAATGACAGAAAGTGAGCAGGATGCTGTTGATAGTGATGGTCATTCAGATAGTGTGACAACTGTTAGGCGCAGGAAGAGGCGACAGACAGTTGCTTCAGCCCTTCAAACTCCAGGGGAAAAGCGATACAATCTCAGACGACACAAGACGTAAGCTTCTAGTGTGAGTTTGTATGTTTTCTTCTTCTTCCTACTACTGGTAAAGTGACTGTTCATATGCTCGTGGCCATTTTATGTTCAAGTTCAACACGAGAAATATTCTGGACTAGGTATTGGCGATACGTTTTTCAAATGCTCCAGTAGATTTGGTTGAAGATCTTAACTAAATTCATCCACGTTTTCTATGGGAAAAAACCACCTTCAGTTGACTCACGTTTTAAGGGTTATGACATTAAAGAACTTCAAATGATGTGGGCGAAGTATCAATTCAAAAATCAAGCAACCATTGAGCTGTAAAATTGTGCCCGTCAAGTTTTGTAAGGCCTTGTTTTTTGGGTGCAAACTGGGCACCTTAAGTTCATGTTTTGGAACATATCCAAAAATTTTGTGAAATTAATTTCAAATTTTGACTTATTTTCAATTGGTAGAGAATGTAAATTATATTAGATGATGAAAAAAATTCACCTCATATGAAATTCTATTAAAATTTTGTATAAGGTCAATTTTTATCATTAGGGAGAATTTTTACCATCTTCCAATTACATAAGTGTGGATTTACAAATAAATTTTAAATTTTAAATTTATTCCAAATATAGACTAATTATTTAAGATAGCATTTTTTTTATAAAAAAAAACTAAAATGAAACAGGATTTCATAACTAAAAAATAAGCTTGATCACCTGAGTGGAGCCCTTTATATCATTGAAAAATTGTTTTTCCTTCACATTGTGGTTCATATTCATAAGAATAAATGTTGTGAGGAGCATATTAATGTTCCTTATTTTAGCAACCTTTATGTAGAAATTAATGATTTCCTTTGGTCTGTTATGTTTTTTTTTTCAATAACTAGGTTATATCTTACCATGAGAATAGACTGGAAGCAACTGAAATAGAATAGTATGACCGTAGGAAGCTTGGTTGCATAATTTGGAAATTTCTTGCTACTGCTTTACTGAGGGAGATAATGTGTTTTTTTATGGAATTTGATGTTGGCTTAACTGGTTTTTTCACTGGTTAATTTCCTTGTCTATAGTATCATCCTGTAATTAAAGAAATTAAAAATTGTGGGAGAAGTTAATCATTCTGAAATTTTATGTACATACAATCAGTGCTGGCAAAGTAGCAGCACAAACCTCTGCTGATCTGACGAAGACTGTGGAGAAAGAAGTTGGTGATGCAGAAGCAATTACGAATCCTGAAGCTGTCTCAGTTGATGTTGGTACTGAGAGTGGCAAATCTACACCCTTGGTGCCTGTTGGGAAATTAAATGTTGTGGATTTCTCTCAAGATAGGATTGTTAGGGTAAAATTCTCCTTGCCTTTTCCAGTGTGCTCTAATTGCTCTGTTATGGCCCTGAGCTAAGTAATAGTCTTGTTTTTTATTTCATGAGCCAGTTGAAAACAGCTGCAACGGAAAATACAAAGTCAGCAATTGCCAGGGATAATGCTGATATGAAGACAGTTGAAAATACTGAATTCAGTGAGGAAACAAATGATGCAACAGATTATGTGCAAGAGGATAAGAGTGGAAGCAGAGGCCAGGAGGAGGAAGATGAGTTTGATGATGAGTTTGAGCATCCTGGCGAAGTGTCTATAGGGAAGAGGATTTGGACCTTTTTCACAACCTGAGTTCTCTTTAAATTGTTATCATTTCTGTTGGCAAAAGATACATATGTTAGTTTCAGACGGTGAATTTTTCTTGTAATTTTTTCCTGCATGAGCAGTAGGCCATGTATTTTCTTCGTTTCTTAGGAAGGTTGGCTGGATTTTTTAAGTTGTTTTGAAACTCGGCTGATGTAACTTTACTCTCTACTCTCCACTGGAAGTTATTATGTAGTCAGTGATCGATTCGATGGTGCCATATAAATGCCCACCATTTCTACAAGTTCCTTCTATCGGTTATCATCGTTCACTTTTCAAGTAAACATGTACTTGTTTTGGACATCTCTTGATGTTGGGATCTCAATTTTTTTAGGGTTTTTTATTTGAGGCTGTTGTAATGGTGTGTAGAGTTGAATCCGCAGGCAAGGGTTTGAAGTTTCATGGATAAGAATATTTTCTTGATTCCCAGAGGAACTCCCTTTTTTATTTTTTAGCTGTGATAATTTCAGGAGGAAAAAATATAACATAAGCTGATCACCAGGAACTTTGTGCATTGTGATACAGTTTTCTAAAGGCCTACATCCTAAGCTGCTTCAAGTTAGTCAAACATTGTAGTTAGAATGTACAAAATATCTATCAGATTATCTTTCAAAAAAGTTGATAAACACTTGGTAAAGAAGCTGTTAGCATAAAAATAAGCTAATACCCAGCAGCTCCCAGCTCTGTTACTGTTAATTCCCAAATGGAGCCAAGAGCAAAACCGAGGTGCACAAAAGAAAAGGACATGTCAAAATAGGCCTGCCAAGTAAAAAATTGGAGGGTTCTCTTTTTTCTTTTTAATAGCTTTGTTATTCGTATCGGACAAGAGAATGGTCCGAAACTTAATCCCTATTTTTACCTTCAAAAAGTCTTCCCTTCCTTAAATTCAAGCCTTTGTACTTTTCTTCTGCATTTGCTTCTTTTCTTTCTCTTCTTATTTTCTATACCACATAATATAATATTATAATTGGAGTACGATGCATGCAGTTTTTATAATCATCCCTCCCAATGACCTCAAATTGGCAGCCTAGTGTGTGCCTAATTTGCTTTAAATTTTAGTAGTGTTATGATTTCTTTCTATCCTATTTACTAGTACCAATTTGATTTTAATCTTTTTCATTGATAATTTAAATTTTAGGATATTCTTCATTAATATTTATGGGCAACTTTATATTATTTTAGTTGTTTGTTATATATATTTTAGTAGTTTTACATCATATGTAACAATTGAGATAAAAACAAAAGTACTAGTAGTTTGAAATTATCTACAATTATCCTTACCTTCATTAAATCATGTCCTTTTTTATCCAATAAACTTCTAAAACTTATATTTTAAGTTATGATTCAAAGAAGTTTTTAGATACTTTTTTGAAATAAACATTTTATTTAATTAGGCCATGATAAAAATTTTATCTTCCAAAATATTAACAACTAATATCTTAAAAAATTTTAAATTAAATTAAAAAAATAAATTATACGACGTCATTTTACATCTATTGAAAATCCAAAAATACTTTTATTATATTATTAATCATTTTAGACAAATCCTTAATTAATATATATATATATATATAAATCATTATGTTTTATCTATTACATTAGAGATGAGACAGAGATTCTTAATCCGTGAATGACAGAAGTTAAATAAATTAGATTAACAATGCATTAACATATGGCGAAACTTAATACACATTGCTGTTGAGGCCATAAAAGAAAAACGTGATAAAAAATATATTGTTAATGTAACGATCCCGAAAATTCAAAAGAAAATATATATAATAATTTGAGTGCGGAAGCGAAATAAAATATTTAAGTTAATATCCTTTACACAATAACTTAAAAATAATAAACAATATCAAAGAATAAGTTCTCTAAAAGAAATACTAAAAATGAAAGAAGTATAAAGAAAACTATAAGACATCTGGAATCTACTCGCCGTCTTATTGTGGATCGGGCTCAGGAACTAAGTTCTCCTGATCTGAAATAGTTAAATAAGGAATGGGTTATACTACCCCAGTAAGGACATCACACTATTTACCGTCACAGAAGTAAAAATTGGTAGAAAACAAAAAACAATTAATGGAGCACAAATTTTAAACAAATTTATTTATCAATAATCGAACCATTTACCGTCCACTTATCTCGGTGAGATTTATAAAAAATGACCTATAGAAACAATAATATCATAGATATCATGAATTCATACAAAATCTGTACCATAGCACATGTCATACTTTTATATTTCAATCATCAAACAACAGTTGCCCCCTTTTCATCAACCTACTAGTATCCATGGAGATCCATAGGGGTCCCCGCTACACGTGAACCATTCCCTTAACAAATTTAATTTTCAGGACCGACCCCATACCCCGTCCGGTAGGGGCGCCAAACAATAAACCTTAATACCCTGTCCGGTACGATGATGAAGCGGGTCGTCCCCATACTACGTCCGGTATGAGCGCCAAAACATTTAAAGTCTCCATACCCCGTTCGGTATGAGACAATGTTTCCGGTAGGGTTCCCTATGGACCCGGTCCGTCCACCATTTCTTAGGATATCTAGTGAGGCTGTCATCTTATCCAATTATCAATCCACACCCCTTTCTTATTTTTTCTTTAGTCTCCGTTACCCATTCAAACATGAATACTTAAACAAGCAACGTACATCCAACAATGGAAGCATATCTTAGATTCACAAAATCAAGCAGTAGTGAAGTAAACAGTGATTAATACATTCAAAACTATAGAATAAATAACCCAGATACCATAATACATTTAAACTGTAAAATAAATCAAACAGAAACTGACAGAGAAATATGTCCGATTCGGACTCCATTAGCAACCATAATTAGTTATGCATATCTACTCAATTTATACATAATACAGTTTTATCATTTATTCAGACTTTAATCCTATGATAGGAAATAGGGTGAGGGGTCCTTACCTGATTAGACGTCGAAAATTGAATTTTTATTGCGCCTACGGGCAGTCCCTGGAATCCATGATTTTTTTTTTCGGGAATTGAAACGCATTTACGGTACCTACACATGTCATAAACAACTCAAAAATCAGACCCAGTGCCTACTCGACCAATTTCGGAATTCCGACACAGCGGCTCCGCTGTGCTCCGACGACAGTGCCGCCGCGAGCAGCGGTGATCCGCCTCGGTTGGCTGTTTTCGGCCGAATTCAGCCAAACTTGTATTGGTTCCTGTGAGAAAATACCCCTAAGGCCCTCAATGGGCTGAAAAAATACAGAAAACTGAAACTTACTGGTGGTGGGGCTCTCCGGTGTGGCGGCTCCTTCGGCTCGCGTCCCAGTTTGGTGTTTTGCTCCGGTCAACCTGTAGAGGAAGGAACGGTGGTCACCATGGTAGAAAAATTACATCGAACGGGAATTGGGAAGGGCCTCATTAGAGGCAAAAATTGAGACAACCTGCGGCGGTGCCGCTGGGCTTCGGCGGCACTTTTCGGCCAATTGACCTGTGTTTTTGTTCCAATTTGGCCATATGTAGGTTCAGAATCGAATTCTGAGCCAAGGGGAGAATGTTTACCTTGTTTGGCAGTCGGAAGTTGTTCCGGTGCGGCGGCAGGTGGCGGCAGTCGACTCCCCGGCGGTTGGGCTGTCTTCTCCGGCGAAGGGCTTTGGCGGCTAGGGTTAGGGTTTGGGTGCGGATAAGATTATTTACAACCATTCGCTTTTAATCTGAGCCGTCCATCGCGATTCAATCTGGACCGTCCGATCGCGATTAAATAGGAAATGAATCTGGACCGTTCATCGCGATGCAATCTAGACCGTCCGTACGCAATTCAATCTGGGCCGTCCGTGCACGTGCAATTTGGGCCGTCTGTGCGCGATTCAATTTGGATCGTCTGTGTGCGCGGGAACAGATCTTAGCCGTTTGATCGCGCACATGCGGATCGCCCACGTGTCTCCCTTTTGCGTGGCATCCCGCGTCAGTGTCTCTGCCACGCGGCTCGTCCTGCTTGGCTGGGGCTGCTGACCGGGCAGCTGACGGGCCGCAATTTTTTTAAATTGCGTTTTGACCCCCCGATTTTCAATTTTTCTTTCAAAAATACTCCAAGAATCTAAATTTTCACCCATTTTTTCCAAAATTATTTTCAACTAAATCCCTAAATAATTTTTACCCATTATTATTATTATTATTTCCATTAAAATAAATTAAACTAAATTAAATTCAATATATTATTTCATAATTAATCATTATATTTATATAATAATTACAAAATTATTATTTTCAAAAAAATAAAAATAAAATTAAAATTAAAAAAGAAAGAAAAGGGTTGAGGTGTTACAACTCTCCGCCCATTAAAGAAATTTGATCTCTCAAATTTGTCTCTTACTCTTGATCGAACAAATGGGGGTACTGGGTTCTAAAGTCTTATTCTAGCTCCCATGTAGCCTCCTTTGATGTGTGATTCTGTCATACGACCTTTACAAAGGATATTTTCTGGTTGCGGAGTAATCTACTCTTTTGATTCGTAATGCCGACTGGTACTTCCTCGTAGGATAAGTCCTCCTGGAGTGGGAGAGGTCCGTGGGCCAAGACATGAAAGGAGTACGGGTTGTACTTGCGTAGCATGGACACATAGAACACATTGTGGATCTTGGAAAGCTCTGGAGGTAGTGCTAGTCTGTAGGCAGCGGTACCAATCATGTCTAAAACTTCAAATGGTCCAATAAATCAGGAGTTCAATTTTCTCCTCCTGCTGAACCTACTAATTTTCTTGAAATGAGTGACCTTAAGGAACACCCGGTCGCCTTTCTCAAACGCTAAATCTCTTCTCCGGGTGTCCGCGTAACTCTTCTGCTTGCTTTGAGCCGTCTGAATGTTCATTCTGATCTTAACAATCTTGGATGTGGTTTCCTCTACTAGCTCCAGGCTGAACAATTTTCTATCACTCACTTCTTCCCAACAAATCGGCGATCTGCATGAACGCCCATATAGCACCTCATACGGAGCCATGCCAATGCTTGCTTGGTAGCTGTTGTTGTAGGCAAATTCTATCAGGGGCAGATGGTCTTCCCAATGGCCCCTAGAGTCAAGGACACAAGCTCGAAGCATATCCTTAAATGTACGGATTATCCTTTTTTATTGTCCATCCGTCTGAGGGTGGAAGGCAATACTGAAGGACAACTTCGTTCCCATGGCTTGCTGAAAGCTACTCCAAAATCGAGAAGTGAACCTAGGGTCCCTGTCGGACACCACTGTTATTGGGATTCCATGCAATCTGACTATTTTTCGGATATACATTCTTGCCAACTTGTCCAAGGGATCGGTCATCCTAATGGCTAAGAAGTGGAAAGACTTAGTGAGCCAGTCAACAATTACCCAGATGACATCATGTCCTGAGCGTACCTTAGGTAACCCTATCACGAAGTTCATGGTGATATGTTCCCACTTCCATTCTAGAATCGGTAAAGGCTGAAATAGTCCGTCTGGGCACTGATGCTCTGCCTTAACCTACTGACATATCAAGCATTTAGACACAAAGTCAGCTATGTCTCTTTTCATCCCATTCCACCAAAACTGGGGTCGCATGCTTTGGTACATTTTGGTGCTTCCGGGATGCATGACAAACTTTGAGCTATGGGCCTCTGTCATGATGTATCTCTTCAACTCACTGTCATTTGGAACACACATCCTGTCCTGAAATCGGAGTAACCCATCGGCAGAGACTCAAAATTCTGAACTAACTCCTTGTTCTGCATTGTTCTTGAGGGCTACTAGGGCGGGATCAGCTGACTGAGTTTCTCTTATTCTCTGGATTAACTTAGGCTGGACGGTCAAATTGCCCAAACATGTGGCTCTTCTCAAGTCCTGAAGTCGAATCTGTTGTGTAGCCTCAATTTGCCTACATCCTAAGACCATCAAATGGGCTAAGATACCTGCACTTTTTTTGCTGAGTGCATCGGCTATCACGTTGCCCTTACCCGGATGGTACAAGATATCACAATCATAGTCTTTAAGAAGTTCTATCCACATTCTCTGACACATATTGAGATCCTTCTGAGTGAATATGTATTTCAAACTCTTGTGATCGGTATAGATTTGAAATGTCTCTCCATATAAGTAATGGTGCCAGGTCTTTAAGGCGTGTATGATTGCGGCAAGCTCCAAGTTATGGGTGTGATAATTTTTTTCATAACTCTTTAACTGTCTGGACCCATAAGCTATGACCTTCCCATACTACATTAGAACACAACCCAGGCCTAGATAGGAGGCATCACTGTAAACCGTATACCCCTCCGATCCACTCGGTAAGGCTGGCACAGGTGCAGTAGTCAGCCGCTTCTTTAGTTCTGAAAAACTTCTTTCACAGTCCTTATTCCACTCAAACTTGGCATTCTTCTTTGTGAGTCGGGTTAGGGGAGCCGCTAGACTAAAAAGTCATTCAACGAACCTGCGGTAATAGCCCCCCATTCCCAGAAAGTTACGGATTTCTTTAACTAATGTTAATTTCTCCCAGCCGAGCACTGCTTGAACTTTTTCAGGATTCACTAATACTCCATTCTTTGATATGATGTGTCCTAGAAAAGCAGTTTGCTTAAGCCAGAATCCACACTTACTCAACTTTGCATACAACTTCTTTCTTCTGAGAACCTGCAAAACCTGGGTTAGATGGTGAGCATGTTCTTCTCTGTTTTTGAGTAGACCAAGATGTCATCAATGAACACGATAACAAATTGATCTAAGAACTTTCTGAAGACCCTATTCATCAAATCTATGAAGATGGTTGGGGCGTTGGTTAGCCCAAATGCCATGACCAAGAACTCATAGTGTCCGTACCTGGTTCGAAAAGCCGTATTGGGGATGTCTTCTATCCTTATTTTCACTTGATGGTAACCTGATCGCAGGTCTATTTTGGAGAAGACCTGCGGATCCTACAACTGATCAAAGAGGTCATCAATCTTGGGAAAGGGATACTTGTTCTTGATTGTGACCCTGTTCAATCCTCTGTAGTCAATACATAGCCTCAACGTTCCATCTCTCTTCTTGGCAAAAGTGACTCCGGCACCCCAAGGGGACACACTGTGTCTGATAAAACCACTGTCTTGCAATCCAGTGATCTGTTTCCTCAGCTCCTCCATCTCAACGCGGCTCATGCGGTAAGGAGCAACTGAAATGGGCTGGGTGCCTGGCTGTAGATCTATGGTGAACTCGACTTCCCTGTCCACTGGCAGTCTGGGTAGTTCGTCCAGAAACACATCTGGAAAGTCTCGGACCACCGAAATTTCTTGAATACAATTCTCTTTCTTGGATTTGCCTAGTTAGAGAAAATAGTAAGGTTAAGGTACTTGACAATTAAGAAGACTTGCCATCAAGGAATAAGTATTAAATAATTTTATTAATTTGTAAATGGCTCCTCATTAGGAGGATTGAATACAACCTTTTTGCTAAAGCAATCTATGGTGGCGTGATGTGCCGCTAGCTAATTCATCCCTAAAATTACATCAAAATCTCCTGTGTCTAATTCTATCAGGTCTACACTTAGTTTCCTATTTACTATCTCCATGGCACAAGCCCTGTAGACAACTTCTCCTAATAGTGTTACACTCCCAACAGTAGAGACAAATAATATTGAATCAAGTTTATTAGGTAATACATTAATTTTAAATGCAAAAACAGGTGAAACAAATGAATGCGATGCACCAGTGTAAAAAAAAAAATGAGTAAGATAGTTATAGATAGTGTACATACCCTGTACCATGTCCAGGTTGGCATCGGCATCCTGCTGGGTGAGGTTGTAAACCCTGCTCTGGATAGGAGGTCTTCCCTGATTCTGGTTCCTTAGGCACTCTCTCGTATAATGTTGGGCATTACCACATATGCGACAAGTGTTGTTGAGGCGGTAGCATGGTCAGTCCCCGTGATCCCTACACTAATGCTGACAGATCTTACCACATCCTGCCACTGGAGCCTGAGGGGGAGCCTGGATCACCAGTCTGGGCCTCTTGTTCTGTTGGACAGGCGCAGTAGGTGCTGGTATGCGGAGTGAAGCTGAGGGTCTGTGGTTCCTTGTTGACTGAGGGAGGGTGTGGAGGCTCCTCTCCACTAACTATGCCTTGGCCAAAACGGCTGAGTATGTCTTGAGCTCCAGTACAAATAGGTGCTGCTTCATCTCTGGGCTGAGGCCCCACTGGAACCTCCTAGCCTTCTTGCCCTCATCCATCAATGTTTCAGGGGAGTATCGGCCCAACTCCAGGAACTTACAGACATATTCTGACACCATCATGTTTCCCTAGACCAACTGGACAAACTCCATCTTCTTAAGATGTCGGATGTGCTTTGGAGGGTACTATGCATGGAAGGCTGCTAAGAGCTGTTCCCAAGTGACTGGAACAGGCAGGGTGGTCTAATTGAGTTCCCACCAGCGGTCTGCTTCTCCCACCAGAATGTAAGTAGCAAGGGTGACCCTGCTCGGGAGTCACTCCTAGGGTCTTGAAGGCCTTTTTCGTCTCCGCTAACCAATACTATGCATCTTCAAAGGAGGATTCCCCTGCAAAAGTAGATGGGTTCAGTCTCCTGTACCTCTCTACATAACCTGGGTCAATCATGGAAGGAACTGAGTCCCGCGGAAGAGGGACTGAGCCAGGCTAAGGATAGACTAGGGGCCCTGTGGTGGCACTTGCTGATATTGTGGGGGCACCGGATTATACTGTGGCGATGCCAGGCAGTACTGTAGCTGGGGCACCGAATTATACTGCAGCGGTGGCACCGGGTGGTACTGTGGAGGAGCAGGCTCGTACCAGGGTGGCTCGGGATTCTCTCGCTGCAGTGGTGGCTCAACCTGTGGCAGCGGGGGAGGGTCAGGTAGCTCCCTTCTCTCCTCTCGGCCCTGCTGGGCAGCAATGAGTCTCTCCAGCATCTCAGATATTTTGTCGACATCTTTTCGAAGCGAACCATCCCGGGCTACTCGATTTAGTGGGGGTCTTCCTCTTCTCATCTCTTCGTACCTGTATTTCACAAGGAATGATTGAGTAATAATTCATTGGTTTAGTGTTTCTCTAAGTATCATTGTGTAAGGAACGAGTTCGAGGAACGCAGCTCTGATACCAACTATAACGACCTCAGAAATTCAAAAAGAAATATATATAATAATCTGAGTGCAGAAACGAAATAAAAGATTTAGGTTAATATCCATTACACAATAACTTAAAAATACTAAACAATATCAAAGAATAAGTTCTCTAAAAGAAATACTATAAATGAAAGAAGTATAAAGAAAACTATAAGACATCTAGCATCTACTCGCCGTTCTCTTGTGGATCGGGCTCGGGAACCAAATCCTCCTAATATGAAATGGTTAAATAAAGAATGAGATACACTTGCCCAGTAAGAACATCACACTATTCACCGTCACAGAAGTAAAGGTTGTTAAAAAATAAAAAACAACTAATGGAGTACAAATTTTAAACAAATTTATTTATCAATAATCGAACAATTTACCATCTATTTACCTCAATGAGATTTATAAAAAACGATATATAGAAATAATAACATCATAAATATCATGAATTCATACAAAATCTGTAATATAGCACATGTCACACTTTTATATTTCAATCATCAAACAACAGTTGCCCTCTTTTCATCAGCCTACTAGTATCCATGGAGATCCATAGGGGTCCCCGCTACACATGAACCATTCCTTTAACAAATTTAATTTTCAGGACCGACTCCATAACTTGTCCGGTAGGGGCGCCAAACAATAAACCTCAATATCCCATCCGATATGAGGGTGAAATGGGCCGTCCCAATACCCCGTCCAGTATGAGCACCAAACCATTTAAAGTCTCCATACCCCGTCCGGTATGAGACAACGTTCCCGGTAGGGTTTCTTATGGACCCGATCCGTCCACCATCTCCTAGGATATCTAGTGAGGCTGTCATCTTATCCAATTATCAATTCGCATCCCTTTCCTATTTTTTTCTTAGTCTCCGTTACTCATTCAAACATGAATACTTAAACAAGTAACGTGCATCCAATAAGGCAAGCATATCTTAGATTCACAAAATCAAGCAGTAGTGAAGTAAACAGTGATTCATGCATTCAAAACCATAGAATAAATAACTCAGATACCATAATACATTTAAACTGTAAAATAAATCAAATAGGAACTAACAGAGAAATATGTCCGATTCGGGTTCCATTAGCAACCATAATTAGTTATGCATATCTACTCAATTTGTACAAAATACAGTTTTATCATTTATTCAGACTTCAATCCTATGATAGGAAATAGGGTGAGGGGTCCTTACCTGATTCGACGTCGAAATCCAGATTTTCACTGCACCTACAGGCAGTCTCTGGATTCCTTAATTTTTTTTTCGGGAATTGAAACGTGCTTACAGTACCTATACATGTCCCAAACAACTCAAAAATCAGACTCATGGCCTACTTAACCAATTTTAAAATTCTGACACGGCGGTGATCTACCTCAGGTTAGCTGTTTCTGGCTGTTTTCGGTCGAATTCAGCCAAACTTGCATTGGTTCCAGTGAGAAAACACCCCTAGGGCCCTCGGTGGGCTGAAAAAACACAGAAAATCAAAACTTACTAGCGGTGGGACTCTCCGCTGCGGCAGCTCCCCCAACTTGCGTCGTAGTTTGGTGTTTTGCTCCGGTCAACCTATAGAGGAGGAAACGGTGGTCACAATGGTAGAAAAATTACATCAAATGGGAATCAGGAAGGGACTCATCGGAGGCAAAAACTGAGACAACCTGCGACGGCAGTTTTCCGGCCAATTGGCCTGTGTTTTTGCTCCAATTTAACCATAGGTGGGTTTAGAATCGAATTCTGAGCCAATGGGAGAATTTTTACCTCCTTTGGCGGTCAGAAGTTACTCCGGTGCGGCGGCGGGTGGCGGCGGTTGGCTCCCCAGCAGCTTGGCTGTCTTCTTCGGCGAGTAGCTCTGGTGGCTAGGGTTAGGGTTTGGGTGTAGATGAGATTATTTACAACTATTTGCTTTTAATCTAAGCCGTCCATTGCGATTCAATCTGGACCATTCATCGCGATGCAATCTGGGCTGTCCGTGCGCGATTCAATCTGGGTCGTTCGTGCGCGTGCAATCTAGGCCGTCCGTGCGTGTTTTTGACGGGGTGTAATTTTTCTAAATTGTATTTTGATCCATAATTTTCAATTTTTCTTTCAAAAATACTCACAAAACTCAAATTTTCACCACTTTTTCTCAAAATTATTTTCAATTAAATCTCTAAATAATTTTTACTCTTTATTATTATTATTATTTCCAATAAAATAAATTAAACTAAATTAAATTTAATATATTATTATATAATTAATCATTATATTTATATAATAATTACAAAATTATTATTTCCAAAAAAATAAAAATTAAATTAAAATTAAAAAAAAAAAAGAAAAGGATTGGGGTGTTACGGTTAATTTATTTTTAATTACTGGGAGTTTCATTTCATTTAATATAAAAATATAAAAAAATAGGAGAACACAATACCTTTAAATATAGTAAACCTCTCTCTTGGGTTTTTTAGATGAAAAAAAAAACTTAAATTTCTATTGATTTTATTATCTCCAAAATTAATAATTTAAAATATGTTTAAATAGACTTACATAAAATTTAAATTTTTTAAAAATAATTTGTCATAATATAAAAGATGAAATGAACTAAATCTTTTAAGAAATGAATTCTCACCAATTACATTATATTTAAAAATAAATATGAACTAAATCTGATTTTATTTATTAATTTAAATTAAAAATAAAATCTTATTAAATTCAAATTAATAAATAAAATAATAATATTTATATTAATCTTTAATCTTCTCTGTACATTAAACTAATGAAATTAGGTTTATTTTATTTTTTAATAATCTATCTATTATAAGGAGGAGGACACACTCTAAAGAGAACAATTAGAGTTAACCTCTTTCAATGGAATTAAAGAAATATACCACCTAATCTCAAGTTGATTCTAATTATTGGATGTCAATTATTATTGCCTTATTATTTGTTGACCACTAAAAGAATGATTCAAATGAATTGTTCACAAGAGTAGGGGATATATAGTTCTTCCTAATGGCAAACTATTCATGTGTAATTATTTACCTTGTCTCACAAGTTTTATAACTATGGTTTGGGAAGTTCCTTTAATCTTTACATGGTGCATAATTTCAATTCATTTATTATTTTTAATAAATAATATTAATTTTTATAAAATGAAAATATATTTGTAATTATTCCTCTACCCACTATGCTAATAATCATGTTTTTTTTTTTATATTTTGTGATTATTTGTTACCATTGAACCCAAAGTCTTGATTTTTTAATTTTTCAATAAAATATTTATTTATTATTGTTATTATTATTATTATCGTATAAATGACACATATCTAATTGCCGTTTACTATATATTAAGTTAATTGAATTGAATAATATAGTATATAATTATTTCGACAATAATATTATTTATTATTTTCTTACTTAGTTGTACGGAGTAAAATATAATAAAATTTTTATTAATATAACAATAATAAGTTTATTTATTAAGTGAAAAATAATCTTATTTCACTAAAAATAATTTGTTAAATTACATTTCATATGGAATGAGAGAATTTAATTAAATTTAATTTTAAACTATTAATAAAGAGAATACATGAGGTTTATAATAATCCCCTCTGTTCCCCCCTTACTCATACAAAAACACTCACCAACAATAGTATTTAATAATTACTCAATTCTTTTTTTCAAAATTAAAATTCATATATTTTATTAATTAAGTAATAAATCTATAATTTCTTCAAAAACAGTAGCGATTATTTAGCTAAAAAATAATTAATAATCTAATTTTCATAAAAGACTCAGTGAGCAAATTGTATAGTTTTTTAAGATAGACTGAGTTAAGAGAGTAGAGAGGAAGGCAAGAGAATAAGGCAGTTGGGTTGTGACTTATTTTGCCATAATCCAAACAGGAAATTAGTAAGAACCTTTTTGCAGCCTCAATTGCTGTTTTGTCTTTTCACTCTCTGATCTCTTCAGCAACATACACACACAGGAAAATACATTTTTTTTTCATTAAAAAAAAAGAACCAACTTTGTCTTGCATGCATTTACATGCATCACTTACTTCCATTAGCAAAATGGTCCCCTCCTCCTGCTCCTCCTCCTCATTATCCCCCTGAAACCCTAACCCTATCTAATCCTCCTACCAAGTACTTAACAAAACATCATCTCAAACATTTACTCTTCTCCCAACCACCATTTCTTTTTAGTGAGATTACTTTTGAAAATGGTAATATATAATCACAACCTAATAAGATCAAGAAATCACAACATGGGTATACAAAGCAGAGTAAAAAGATAAACTCTTGCTTTCGCTTTCACAAATCAGAACCTCTTCGATTACTAGTTACAGCCCTCTTTTCATCATCTTATCATTTATTACCCATTACTTTCTCTGCTTTGAGAACCGAGCTTCAACTCTTGTGTTTCTATCTGCTAAATGCTTCCTTAGCTTTTCTATAAACATTAAAGAAGCAAAATGATCCAACTTTTCATTACTTGGCTTTTGTTTCTTTCTCTTCCCTTCCCTCTCCTCCATTTCCCTTTCTGGCTTCACAGTCTTTTGGATCTTTCTATCAAACACTTCGTGGGTTTTATAAATGATGGTCCCATTCCATGTTTACAACTCTTCTAAACATCTTTTCGGTCTTTTCTTTTCCCTACTTGGATAAATACTCCCACTCACACTTTTTTCCAGTTTTCTTCATCAGTGAAAACGAGAAATGACTCACTTATAACTAAGGAGGAAAAGGAAAACACCAATTTTTGTTCGATTGCCTGAATGAATGTTCAGTACTTGGCTTCTGCTCAACTTCTTTCACTCTGCTCGCTAATACCTTTTCCTTTCTCTGGTTAAAGTTAACTTGTTCCAGTCTTCTTGTTTGCTTCTCTGGGTTGGAAATTTTTAAGGCTGCTGTGCTGTAATATATAGCTATGAAGATGCTTATGATGATCACCAACCACTTCTTTTTACTTCTTTGCATATCTTGTTTGGTTCTCTGGTGTGAAGGAGAGGGAGACTTTGATGTGGCTCCAATGAAGAAAGCTGAACAAGCAGCCCTGTACTCTGCCATACAAGGCTTTGTGGGAAACTGGTGGAATGGCTCAGATCTCTATCCAGATCCCTGTGGCTGGACTCCTATACAGGTTTTACTTTTTTACTTTTTAATCCTCTGGAATCTGCATAATTGCATTGCTAAGTTTCTTATTGGCTTCCTTTTCCATTTTCTTTGTCATTTAAGAATATTGACATCAATTTTCAATTCAATGAGTAAATGGGCATTCACTTTAAGTAGTAGGCTTCTGGAACTTAAAAAATCATCTCAAAAAGATACCTGAGGAAAAAACTGAATGATGTTACCAGACATCTTAATTTGCAGTTTGTGTTAGGGATGTTCACAAAATATTATTATTTTGGCATTACATGCAGTTGTTACAAAGGCGTTACCTTTTGAAGGAGCTCTAAGCATTTTTCTGATTGGTTAGTTGTTCTCATGAGCCTGCTTTTTATATTGGTGGTACTCACGTACTCTACTAGCAGTAGCCAAAGTGAAACAATTTGAAGTATTTGTTGTTGAGAGGAAGCGTGAGGTTCATCAAGCATAACTATGAGATGCATGTAAATCTTTTACACACTGACGATATGAGCTTCAATCATTTGTCACCAAGGTGATAAAATTGCTGAAAAGTTGACTAGAATACAACCATCTCTTTTGTTAATTTTAACAGTCTAAGTTGGAAAGTTTTATGTCCTTCAATAACTTTGTTACTTTGAACTGATCTGGAGTTCTACATATCAGTGTGCATGGCAGATTTTTAAGTCTTTTCTCCTTTTTGGCCTAAAATCATGATTCCGAATTGCACAAAAGTTCAGTTTGGACTTAAGAGCTGGAGAGCCATTTTTTTTTCAACGGTGTAAAATCATCTTCACTATCATGTGCAGAGCATTGTTGTTTTACCTTGGTGCACATCAGCACATGGGATGTTTAATGTCATTACTCATCGACCATTAGCGCTTAGAATCATCTAATAATTGTCATTTCACATGTTGGATTTTCATCAATGAATAGATACTAGCATCTTTAACAGTAGTTCATAATAGAGATTGTGATGTTTTCCCTCACAGGGTGTTTCTTGTGATCTCTTTGATGGCCTTTGGTATGTCACTGCCTTAAGCTTTGGACCTGTGCATGAAAACTCCCTTGTTTGTGCTGGAGATGTGGAATTTAGGTCACAATTATTTGAACTTAAGCACCTCAAGTTCCTCTCCTTCTTCAGTTGCTTCTTGTCACCACACCAACATCCAATAACCATTCCTGACAAGAAGTGGTTAAATCTTGCTGACAGCTTAGAATCACTGGAATTTCGATCAAACCCCGGTCTGATTGATCATGTTCCTACAAGCATTGGTGAGCTCGCCAAGCTACAATCTTTGGTGCTACTGGAAAATGGCTTAACAGGTCAGTTGCCGCAAAATATTGGCAACCTAACAAAGTTGAAGCGCCTAGTCTTGGCTGGAAATTCGTTCGCCGGTGAGATTCAAGATAGTTTTGGGTATTTGCCTGACCTGTTAATCGTCGATTTGAGTAGGAATTCACTATCCGGGCATTTACCTATGAGTCTTGGAGGGTTGACCTCGCTATTGAAGCTTGATCTAAGTAACAACCAGTTGCAGGGGACGATACCAACAGAAATTGGAAATCTCAAGAATTTGACTCTCTTAGATTTAAGTAACAACAAGTTTTCTGGTGGTTTGATCCAAGCTCTTCAAGAAATGTATTCCTTGACAGAGCTGGTATTATCTAACAACTCAATAGGAGGAGACTTGATGAGTGTAGAGTGGGGATATCTTCAAGATTTGGTAATTTTGGATCTCTCTAGCTTGGGCTTGACAGGTGAAATTCCTGAGTCTATGGCCAAGTTGAAGAAGTTGAGATTTTTGGGTCTTAGTAACAACTTTCTTACAGGCAATCTCTCGCCAAAATTGGTTTCTTTGCCTCTTGTTGGTAGACTCTACATAAATGGAAACAATCTGACAGGAGAGCTTCAATTGTCTCAGTGGTTTTACAGGAAAATGGGGAGGCGCTTTGGTGCCTGGAACAATCCTAACCTATGTTACCCAGTTGGAGTTATGTCAACCAACTATAAACCATATGGGGTAAAGCCATGCCAGCAGGAAGTTACTTTGAGTGAACCAAATTACACAACAAAATGGGTTGATAGAAACGTGAACCAAAGTTCCTTTTCCATTACTTCTTTGGGATTCTCAAGCCGCGTGTGTAATGGGTTTTCATGGATATTCCTGGTTGTGATATTTATGATCTTACCAGACTTGCATTATTTTCCATAGGCTTTCTTTGTAATGGCAGGTCTCGAAGAAATTAACCTTTTTAGGTGTATCTCATATCTTTCGTTTCTTAGTCGTTAACAAGAAAAGCTAATTGCATTTGCCAATTGTGAGTAATACCAATATTTCACATATAGTTTTACACTAAACTTGTCTTAAGAGCTCCTCCATGGCATACCTCTATAATCGGTGATTGCCTCTGCCAGTTACGAATAATACCAATATTTACTTGATATATCTTTAAGCTTTACTGTACGCACCACAGAATTCCCCAATGAATATCTGTTTGTTTTATGGCTTGACCAGCCACTTTCTCATCTGGGTTTGCAGTGGACAGATCAACCTTCCCCAACCAAGCTTTGAAAAGTGGGAATTTTGGCAGTTGGGGAGGAAAGAAAGGCTTAAAAAATTGATGTGGGGATTATTTACTGGAATTTACAGGCACGGCTGTTATGACTTTTTAATGCAATGAGAGTGAAGTGTGGGGAGGATGGTTAAGACTGATAGGCTGTACTTTTCAACAGGGCACAGGATCATTTGTGTTTTGTAGTTGAGACCATTAGACTGCCATAGCTATGTTAGTGTTTCAGTAAATGGGTGTCTGGATCATACGTTTAAAGATGATGAGGATTATAGGGTTGGGACCATATAAAAGAGAGAAAAAGTAAAAAAAGCCATTTTTGTCAGCTTGAGTTGGGTTTTCTCTTGGTTCTATGCTGCTATGGTTTTCTTTTATCTTGATTTCTTTTTTGGGGGGGCACTACATTAAACTTCTCTGACCTTTTCAATTGAATGTTCCTTGCTTTTCTTTTTCTTATAATAATAAGAAAAAAAAAAAACAATGGAAGAAGGATTTTGAACTTCACTGATTGGGCATCATTTCCCAATCTGAATTTTACTTTGAATTGAAAAATTTTGCAGTGATTTGTATTGGGTTTTGATCAATGGATACTTTGGTCTGCCTTGATAAATATTATATCTTGGGGGTGAACCAAATCATAAGCCAGCCAGCCCATTTACCCATTTTGATTAACTATAAGGCCTGATATGAGAAGGTGATTGATTACTTTTCTCTTTATCTCTTGGCCTAGTCCAGTTCAGTTAAAATTAGTAAACGGGTCAGTTTGGTTCAATTTCAATCTCATATTCCCTATTTAATTCTGACTTTGGATTTAAATCATATTATAAAATAATTTGAAGTGGTTCCAATATATGACTTTTATTTTATTTTATTAGGGTGATGAAATTCCAATGTTAGTGGTTAGATCATACATGTAAGGAATGTCTTGGTAGATGAGATGAGTATAAAAACGTTGCTATCGGACGGTCAAGATCTGGCATATCAAGTTGACATTTTTCACATTAGAAAATAGAATAATAACGAATGAATTATTTAGTTATCATTAAAATGCCTACCGACTACACTTGACAACTGCCTCCCATATGTTCAACGCCCTCAAATTCTTTGTTCAAATCCCTCAAACCGGACCCCCCCCACCCTTTCTATTTTACAATAAACAAATAATTAAGTAACTAAATCGTGATTTTTCTTTAATTAATTAATTAGTCAAGGTCAAAATGCAAGTTAATTATATCAAGGTTAAGATTAAGGTTAGTCAAGTTTGCAACATATGTCGTTGGTCCGGGTGCACGTTGAAATATTGCTGCACGAGGTGAGAAGACTTTTTGTTTATGTATTTATAATTAATTAATCAATTGTATTTACTATAAGTAATTATAATTATTATTGGTGTTGTGGAAATTAAATTGAAGGTGATGTAATTGGAGAGTGAGATTCTGAGCCAAATACAGATCATCTGGTGAATGTTTAAATAAGTATTACATGGACCCCATTAGGCTTCCCTTTCTTGTCTCAGCTTCATACGCAAACGATTGATTCCCTTCTCTAATTGGAATTACATTTTAATTTATTTCATATTTATCACATTTATAAATACAAAATTTATTCATGTGTATGGGAATTTTCTTGTGTTTATTATATATGGGTTTGAGAAATTGGGATCCAATTTTATTGCTTTTGAAAAATTCTAATATCTTTGAATAGGAAAGCTGAGGAAGTGTTTAGTTTCCTAAAACAAACACGAGAAAGGAAGAGGAAAGCAAGTGCCAAGTCGTGGAAATTTTTACTTGTTATATAATTTTAATCATTTTTTCAAATAAAAAAGAAAGATATATGAAGAAGGAAAGTAAAAAATCCTGCTTGAAATAAGAAAAGGAAAGTAAGAGTCATGTTTTTATTAATTTCATTATTAAAAGAAAACAGAAAAGTACGTGGCATTAGTTTCAGCAATCTGTCATATTGACACAGTCCTCATGGTGGGGGGAGGTGGCATTCTTTTATGACTGACTACTCATTTCTCCGTCACATTCACCAGCTTACTCTTACCAGACTCGATAGGTATGTGTGTGTATATATAAAATTATGTGTGTTAAGTAATGTGCAGACACAAATTCACTAATACCCATTTTACTATATTTAATTATGTGTCAATACTTGCCGTCTATAAACTCCATTTTCATGTGTGGACGATAGATTACTTATTGTCATCAAGTCTAAGACACCAAATTAATCAAAGTAATTAAATTAGTCTAATAAATGATATGGGATGAATTAACTCAGGGAGGGCTGGCCATTAATTAAAAAGCTAGCTAGGTACACGTTAATGTCTGCAAATCTGATATATTATTTGATGTGAGCCAAAAAAAGTCTAATTTCAATATACCCACAAGCAAGCAGCCACAGTTTCAAAGAAATTTCTTCCTAAATATTGACCCCAAAATACGTATTCAATTCGAATGGAAAAACAAATAATGTAAACAGGAGAAATTAAAATAATAAATTAATTTATTTTCTCATTTTTCGTACATATATATATATATATCAAGTAATTAATACTCTCTTAGCCGGCACCAAATAGAAAGAAGCTCCAAGTCGTTTAGTTTTGGTATTATTTTCAATCGTTGACATATCTTCCTACCCAAGAAATTTTTAAATTAAATAATGATTATAATAAGTTATATATATATTATATCTAATATATAAAATAATCTTTGGCGTGCGATTTACTTCTCTCTACTCTTTTTCCGCATAAACCCAATTGCCAAACTTTTTCCTTCTTGCCTCCATGAACGTACATAATATATATACTTCATCCGTTGCCTTCTCTCTCACTTAAAAGTCAGAGAAAACCTCTCCCTTTATCTCCCCGCTATACCCATCTCCCCAAAACGGCTTCATATTGAACAATGTCTCTTCCTTATTCCTTTTCTTCATCTTCTTCATCTTTTAGGCCTATGCAAAGAAAGCTTCTGTTCACTCTGTGTCTGGTTTTGCTCCTTCTTTTGGGTTCTTGTGAAGCTACAAGGCTCGGCGTAACGATGAAGGAGGAGACAAAGGTTACGACGAATGCAGAGAATCACAGAAGCTGGGACAAGACAAGCTTTGTATATAAAGAGCAATTGTTCAACTTCTTACCCAAAGGGCTTGTACCGCCCTCTGGTCCATCTAAGAGACACAACTCTCTCATTCATTCTACTCCACTACATTGAATTTTTCTTTTTATTATTTTACTACATACCTTTTGTCTTGAAATGGGTTTTGATTTTTGTCTTTTGGGTTGTTGAGATTTTATGATGAATACGGAAGAGTTGCAAAGGTTTTGTTCTTTGTGATTCTGGTGATACTTATAGTGTACATATATATATACACGATAGATTATTAGATTGCCCTATTGAGAGAGATATATGTATGAAGTTGCTAAGTTGATACCAGTTAATATATGTAGTAAATAATCATATTGAATGGATTGAGCCTATTCCGTGAATTCAAATTTTTTACTTATACATTTTAAATTATTCGGAAGAATGGGTTAATATGATCATCTTTCTGCTTCTTTTGAATATTGGGATTTGGAACTGAGTTTAATGAACTGTAGAATAGAAGCATAGAATGGTAATGAGAGAAAGTCATAGAAGTAAATTGCCTTGGGGCAAGGCCACACCCGACTGCCCCACCATCTTTTCCGAGTCCATCTCGTGATTCAACGCGACTGATATGCATGTTCTTGGCTGCTCATGCAAATATGAGTGGGCAGATTTTATAAACGTTATTGATATATAATAAAATAAATATTAAAAAGTACAAAAAGTAAAATGTAAAATATATTATTTTATTCTACGTGTGAATTCATCTGTAAATTGGGTGCAACTTATAACTCCCTCTGATTTGTTATCTCGCAGTATTTATGATTGTAAAGTTGACTAATTCATGATAATCATCATCCCCGTGGTTTCAACATTTATTTCGTTCTACTAGTTTTTTTTTTTTTCAAAAGAAGATTAAAGGAGTTAGTTTTGAGTTATGATTATTTGCTTTGTGATGTCATCATAAAAGATGATTAATGTTTAATTAGGTAAAGATGACAAATTAATTCAATCTCCAAAATGGGTTTAATTTAAACTTAAATCAAATTCAAATGTCACACGTGTTCCTCGAAATGGGTTTGCAGTAGATTTAGACCACATGGGATGATTTTTCAATTGGAGTAACATGGATGAGTTTGATTACACAAGAAATTATATTATTAAATTAATTAAGCATGGAATGAAATTCATGGGTGTAATAGTGTCTGGGAAATTGACCCACAAAATCACAAATATCAGAAATGTATGTAGAGAACAGCTGAATCAAGGCCAGGGATCTCATCTCACATATATTATAATATATTTATATACATACACCCCCATATATTTGAACCTCTCACACCCTTCAATTGTCTTTGGCAAATAAAATATTTGTACGGAGTGCCACCGTCCCATTTCTCATCTTATTTTATGGGGACAGTTAAACTACGCCCATCATCCTATGCTGCATTCTGTTTATTCATTTATTATTATTAATTTTTTATTTTCGTACACTTATTAAACTACTAGTAATATCATATAATTAGCTATATATATATGTGTGTGTGTGTGTGTGTGTGTGTGTGTTGACAAAGATGTTATTGACTTAGTGGCACGTACAAGTCTGCTTTTGATGGTTCAATTAGTAATTTTTTATAGTTATATATTGTGTTGTGATTTCTTTTCAATCTACTTCAATTCCTGTTCTGTCATTATTAAACAGTACTACGTAAAAATCTAAGTTTAAATAAATTTCAGATCGCATAATAATAAAATGTGATTAAAAATTTCAGAAATTAACAAGAATTAAAAGAAGAGAACAGTGATTCAGTCTACAATTAATTAATGGCTGTGTATCAATCAAAAACAGGAGGAAGAGAATATAGAGGTTGGTATATTCGGGCTGACTTTATTTGGCGCATATATATATATATATATATGTATGTATGTATAAATATATGTACGATACAATTCGAATGGTGGGTCAGATTGCATGCATGGAGATTAACATCGATTAGCCTCTAATTTCTTTGGAAAGGTAAACTTGTTCTGAAAAGCTTAAAAGGGCGAAAATCCCAAAGAAATGTGAATTTTGGTAGTCAAATATTATGGTGCCTTTTTTTTTTCAAAGACCATTTAAATTTTATTTTTTATAGTAAATTTATATATGTATTAATTAATTATCTAATTAACATTTATAATATAAATTAATTAGACATGACACAAAAAGTACAGTTAAACCTATAATTTTTTTTTTTAATGAAATAAGAGATTATACAACTATTTAACTAAAGATATATTGGTGGTTTAAATCATATTTTAATTATTAGATTGCTACATTTTTTTAAAAAATAAAAATAAAAAATGCATGCCCTTATTTTAAAAATTATTAGATGATTCCATGACCTCTTTGCCATTTGAAGGGTGTTTAACTTAGTTTTTGTGTTGGATAAAAACAACTTATAAGTTTGTAAAATTTTCATATTACTGAGAACACAAAAATTCCTTCCTAATTTTTCCTTAAATATGTTATTTTTTATGATAAAAATCTAAATTACTCGTTAATATATTTAAAAATTTTGGTCTAAATATGTAACACCCCACACTCGATATGAAACATAATTTTTACTCATATAATTTTCATACAATAGACCTACAAAATATACATATGCATAGTTCAAAATTTATCATATAACCTAACATCCCATATGATATATATATAATAATTATATATACAGAACAAGAGATTAAAATTTAAAGTTTAACAAAACAAAACGAAATTTTTTAGAATATAAACAAAATGTACATAAACAATAATCTTTTTACAGGTTCTACTCGTCTGGCAATGGTTCATACTCTTTTTTCTCATCTAAAAAATATCAGAGTAAAATTTAATAAATTTCACCATTTCAATAAGTATTTTTGTTCTTTCAATATATATAATATTTTATGTAAACACACAATATGAGATAAATGCAGTAGTAATATTTTAATGCAAAGTTTATTTATTATTTTCACCATTTTCAAATATTTCTAATCAGATTTCTAAATTTCTCTCGAATATCATTTACAATATTTGAATGTATATCCACATACTATCGAAAGAACTCATATATACTCTCGAATATCAATCCTAATCTCAAAACATAACAACATAAACACGAAAGATTACATATATACTCGAAAGATCATTTCTAAGATTTTCATCACGCGATGTCATTTTTAAGGAGAGGTGAAACGGATCCATTCATCGCATGGATAACACACACACAAATCTCATAATCGCCTCAGCAGATATATTTGGTAGGTGACCCACACTCACAAACACTTATCTACGTCTGGATTAGGTTTTAAACTCTATCCATGTGCAAGTTCACTATGCCCGCTGAACTTTAGCCACACACATTCCCCTCCTCGATTCAGACAAAATGAAACGGCATTCAGGGTTCATACCTTAATCACTCGCATCCTCTCATTTCTTATTTCTCATTTATTTTACTCTCATTCTATTTTTTTCTAAAATTTTATTTAAATTGATCGTTTCACCATCATAATTAATCTTTTTCATTTTTATTCATTTATTTATGTTATTTATTTTCTTTTTCAACTTTCTACTTAATTAGTAATTTCTTTTTAGGTTAAAATCCATTTCTCATCATAGTCCAAATATTCCTCAGCCTTTGAGTTTGTTTTCTGGTTTCATCTCCTCATAAATTCCAATAGCTTAGGTTCATTGGTTATATGTTCGGGTTCTGTTCTTCATCAAAAATGGGTTAGTGAAATACATGCAAATTTCAAAATCTGAATTCAGATTCAAAATAAAAAATACTTACACTCATATGCAACAATCTTTCTGGATCCACATAAACGTCCTAATTCCATGTTCGTGCACGACAAAAACTAATTAATATAATTTAAATGCTAAAAAAAAACTAACTTAACTGAAATTACGGGTTTCAATGACAACCCAACGGAATACCCAAAAATATCGAGATCCATACCCAAGGAAGACCTTTAGGCTTTCCGTTCGGTAGATCAGATTTTTGTACTCGAGAAAGACTTTTCAGCTTCCCGAGCAGTGAATCAGAATCTGAAAAGGGTAAATTTGATCTCCATTCCCGAGGAAGACCCTTCAGCTTTTACGGGTGGGTCAGTTTCTCCACTCCTGAGGAAAACTCCTCGATTCCTGCGCGGGTGGGTGGCTAAGCCGAGCTTGCACGGCCAACTCGACACCCAACCACTGCTCCTTGTCACTCAATAGACATAAAAAACATAAAACAAAGATTTACCTTCCCAGTGTGAGGCGATTCGGCCTCGATTTGGCTCCCAATGGTTTTCTCTCTACCACCCTGCGGCTCCCTTACTTGCTTGTAATTGGAATGATCATTTTCATGCCTAAAAAATCGATTAATGTAAAATAAAAAAAGATTGAAAGAAAAATAGGGGGGAAAAAGATGACAAACGAACCCTTTTTACCTCGCTCGCATCGGTCTCCGCCGTTGCACGACGTCTTAGGCTGATTCCTTTTCCTTCCCTTGCGATGGCTGTTCTCGACTTCGCCTTCCATCTCCTGCTCGACCACTTTGTTTTTCTCCTTCTTCAGCCTCTCTCTTCCTTTCCTCTCCTTCTTTCTTCCTCTCGGCTCCCCCACGCAACCATCTCCTCTTTTCCCTCTCACTCGATCAATTCACCTCTTTCTCTCCTCCTCTCACTTTTTCGGGTACTCACCCAAATGAAAAAAAAATCTTAAATTATTCTTTTTTTATATCCGTCTGCCCCAACCTTTGCATCTTGCTAGCTCGATTTGGGTCATCCATTCTAGATTAAATCTCACCCATTTGATCTCCTTAAACGGTTCGATTAGGACCATCCGTTCCTTGATTTCTTTTTGCCCCCTTCCACTTCTATTTATTTATATTTTTATCCCCCTTTTCTTACTTGTTTTCATTTAAGTCCATAAAATTACTTTGTAACATCCACCCAAAAAAAATTAAAAAATGTAAAATAAATCAATAAAATTACAATTAAGATTTAAATGAAAGAATTTTACAATTTTGGGGGTTTTTATTTAATTTCAAGGACCTAAATGAAAGCATATAAGAAAATGAGGGGTAAAAACATAAATAACGAAATGTGGAAGGGAGCAAAGGAAATCAGAAAAATGGATGGCCTAGATCTGACTGCTAGAGGAGATTTAAAAGAAAGCGGATGGCCCAGATCGAGCTTATGAGATCTAACGGCAGGGGGAACGGGTATAAAAGGGAAAGAGATTAAGGTTTTTTTCATTTGGGAGAGAAGTTGAAAAAGAGAGAGGGAGAAGGAAAGAGGGGCGATCAGGGAGAGAAAAAAGAGAGGGTGTTGCACGGGGAAGCCGAGAGAGAGAAAAGAGAGAGGAAAGAAGAGAGAGGTCGGAAAGGAAGAGGGGAAGGGAGAAGAAAAGAGAATAAGGGAAGAAAAAAAGCATGGCTGAGTGGGAAGAGGAGGAAAGCCAACGACTGCACAAGAGGGAGTAGAAGAGAAAGAGTCACAGAGACGAAAAGCTAAAGAGAAGGGAAGCAAGGGAAATCGCGACCGAGGAGCACCGTGTGACGACGAAATCCAAAATCGAGGCTATTTCGAACATCCCACCTGAGCCAGGTGCGTTTTGTTTCCTCTTTTGGTGTGTGTTTTTTACCAAACGGGTATTCATGTGTGTGTGTGCAGGTTCAGAAACTAGAGAGACGTGGGGTGACTAAGAGAAGATAATCGGGAGCTAAATCGAGACCGAATTACTTGTACTGAAGGTAAAACTATTCTGTTTTCGTGTTTTTGTGGTGGTCTAAGCGGTGGTGGGATGGGGTTGGTGTCGGGCTAGCCAAGAGAGCTCGGCTGGGTCACCCACTCGCACGGGAACCGAAGAGTTTTTCTTGGGAATTGGAAAACCCACCCACCTGCGGAAGCCGTGGGGATTTCGATTCGCCGTTTGAAAAACTGAATAGTTTTCCTAAAAAATAAAAATTTGATCCACCGAACGAAAAGTCGAAAGGTTTTCCAGGTACAGATCCTGACAATTTCGGATATTCGATTGGATTGTCGTTAAAACCCGTAATTTTGATTAAATTAATTTTATTTAGTATTTAAAAGTATATTAATTAAATTATGTCATGTGTATACGGAAATTAGAATATTAAGCGGATTCAGAAAAAAGTATAAAAGTGTAAGTATTTCTAATTCTCAACTAGATTCAAATTTTAAAAATTGCATGTATTTTATAAAATTGTGATATTTTAAAATTTGAACGGATACTGACCCAATTTTTGATGAAGAACAAAAGCCAAATCTATAACCAGTAAACATAAGCAATTGAAATTTATGAGGAGATGAAACCAAAAAATAGACCCAAAAGACTGATGAATACTTGGACTGTGATGAGAAATGAATTTAGAATTTCAAAGAAATTCCTAATTAAGTGGAAAGATGAAAAATAAAATAAAATAATATAAGAAAGTAAAAATAAAAAGGAAAAAAATAATTATGGTTGTGAAACGATCAGTTAAATTAAATTTCAGAGGAAGGGGAATGAGAGTAAAATAAATAAAAAATCAGAAATAAAAAATATGAATAATTAGAGTACGGACCCTAAATGACTTTTCATTTAGTCTGAATTGAGGAGGAGAGTGTGTGTGTGTGGCTGAAGTTCAGCAGGCATGGTGAACCTGCACATAGATGGAGTTTAAAACTTAATCCAAACATAGATAAATATTTGTGAGTGTGGGTCATCTAGCGAATGTACATGCTATGAATATTGTAAGATTTGTGTGTGTGTGTTATCCATGCAATGGGGGGATCAATTTCGCCTCTCCTCAATGACAAGGTAAGTGGCATCGCACGATAAAACCTTAGAAATGATCTTTCGACTGTATATGTGATCTTTCGTGTGTATGTGATTATATTTCGAGATGATGATTGATATTCGAGTGTATATATGGTCTTTCGAGAGTATGTGAATATAAATTTAAGGATTGTATATAATATTCGAGAGAATTCAGAAATTCGATCAGAAACATGTGAAGTGGTGAAAATAATAAATGAATTTTGCATTAAAACATCCCTATTGCATTTGTCTCATACTATATTTTACATGAAATCTTATCTAGGTTTAGAGGACGAAAATACTTATTGAGTTGGTAAAACTCATTAAATTTAACCTTAATATTTTGCAGATGAGAAAAAAGAGCCAAAACTGTTGCTAGACGAGTAGAACTTATAAAAAATGTTCATGTTTTGTATATTTTGTGTATATTCGAGAATTTTTCATTTTGTTTTGTTAAATTCTAAATTTTAACCTCATGTTTTGTATATATAATTAATGTTTATGTTACATGGGATGCTAGGTTGTATGATAAATTTTGATATGTATATTTTGTGGGACCATTGCATAAAAATGACATGAGTAGAAATTACGCCTCATATGAGTTTTCGGGGAGTTACAGGTGGTATCGGAGCCCACGTTCTTAGAACCATCCCTTATGCATGATGTTTTAAAGTTTAAATGTGATTTCTTTCAACATTTGGCATGTTGAAAAGTAGGAATATTTTAATTTATTCTTTTCTATACGAAGGGTTGTAAGATGAGATATGGATGAACTCCACCAGAGCAACATCCCAATTATATGTCTTTACGGGAACACATTGATCGGTTGTACCACATGGCAGAGGAGCTTATTAACAAGCCTATAAAAGAGATACTTGGCCCACCTCCAATATTGGCTCCATACAATCCAAAACCAGTTGTTATAGATCCAAATTATCATAGAAAGTTTATGAGACTCTATCCTCCTACATTTGTTGGTACCAAAAATTTTATTAAAGCTGAAGGATGGTTGAAAGAAATTGAAAAGTCATTCTAAGTTTTAGGGTTGACCTCTGAGCAGAAAGTGATCCTGGCTACCTCCTTGATTGTGGGTGAAGCTGACCACTGGTGGAAATTTAGACAGACTACCTTACCTATTCCCATCACATAGGAGAGATTTCTGGGGGCATTCAATGCTGAATACTTTCCAGCACGACTCTGACACCCTAAAGAGTTAGAGTTCATGCAGCTCACTCAGGGGAACCTATCAGTAGTTGAATATGCTCAAAGATTTATTGAGTTAACCCATTTTGCTCCAGCCATACTAACTAATAGAGGGCAAGAAAATTTTAGTTGGGGCTACGTCCAGAGATCCAGAATTCCCTTACAGTTCTAAAATTGAGTACCTATTATGAAGTCTTAGCAAAGGCAAAGATAGTAGGAAAAAAAACTTAGAGGCTCATCCTTAAGAGCAGGCAGTTCTAGACCTTTTGTACCTCCAAGAAGGCCGATTCTAGGGTTTGGTTCATAAGATAAAAGGCCCAAAATGGTAACAGAGATATCCCCTAGACAATCATCAACTCCTGGTAAGATATCGACCTGTCGTACTTGTGGAAAAAATCATGGTAATCAACCTTGTTATCGTGTCACTCGATCTTATTTCAAGTATGATAACCAACAACATCTAATTCGCAAATTTTCACTTATGAAAGAACAACCAGAAGCTCAAATACAGGGACGAGTGTACACCCTTACGGCATCAGATGCTGAACCAAACCCAAATATGGTTCAAGGTATGTATCCTATCTCAAAGAACTTAGCCAAAGTATTAGTAAATCCTGGTTCCACACACTCATTCGTGTCACATACTTTTGCACCACGATTGAGTGTTACACCTGTTTATTTGGAGAATATCTTGATGATATCCACACCAAGCACGAAGGCGTTAGTTTATGATGTTATCTATAAAAATTGCATAATAGAGATAGTTGGTAGGGAATTAAAAATAGATTTTGTACTTTTAGATATGGGGAATTTTGATGTAATTATAAGAATAGACTGGCTAACAGCTCGTTATGCGATTTTAGATTGTCATAACAAGAAGATTGTATTTAATATCCTTAATGAATAAATTTTTATTTTGTAATTGAACGATATCATTTACAATATATTATGGTTATTTAAATTGTATAACTTATTGAACCTAACATATAGAGGTTGACGTGGTAGGTGATAAAGATAAGGAGATTGATTTTATGATGTGTTGGTGGTTCGAGAGTATCCAGATATATTTTTCGATGAACTTCCAGGGTTACCTCCAGACTGTGACATAGAATTTTCTATAGATTTACAACCAGGCATCCAACCAATCCCCATTGCTCCTTACAGACTGGTGAGAGCTAAAATAGAAGAATTAAAGAAGTAATTAACAAAACTTTGAGAGAAAGAATTCATTCGTCCTAATGTTTCTCTTTATGGTGCTCCTGTAACATTTACCAATAGGAAAGATGGAACCAAGTGAATGTGTGTTGATAACAGACAACTAAATTGGGTCACCATCAAGAATAAATACCCTTTGCCCAGAATTGATGACCTATTTGACTAATTGCAAATGGCCCAAATCTTTTCCAAGATTGATTTATGATCCTGTTACCTTCAAGTGAAGATTAAACTCGAGAATATTTCAAAGACCGTCTTTAGAACCAGGTATGACCATTTTGAATTCTTGGTCTTACATTTTAGATTGACGAATGCTTCAGCAGTATTTATGGACATGATGAATCGAATGTTTGAGCCCTAATTAGATCAATTTGTTATTGTGTTCATTGATGATATATTGATTTACTCCAAGAGTCGAGAAGAACATGTTGAACACTTAAGTCAAGTTCTGAAAAATTTTAGAAAATAAAAGTTATATGCGAAATGGAGTAAGTGTGTCTTCTGGCTTGAATAGATCACCTTTTTAGATCATGTGATTTCTAAGGATGGAGTAGTTGTGGATCTGGAAAAAGTAGAGCCTATAATGGAATTGGAACGTCCCACTACTGTGAAGGGTGTCCGAAAATTTTTGGGTATGGCTGAGTACTACCTCCGATTTGTGAAGGAATTTTCTAAGATTGCAACCCCTCTTACCCGGCTTACTAAAAAAGATACTAAGTTTGAATGGAGCTCAGATTGTAAAAATAACTTTAAAGAACTCAAAAATTGACTTGTGACGGCTCCAATACTAACACTACCAAGTGGATCAATGGGTTATGCAGTGTATACTGACGTATCAGGTTAGGGTTCAGGATGTGTGTTAATCTAAAATCATAGAGTTATTGCCTACGAATCAAGACAATTGAAAAACCATGAATGTAATTACTCGACCCATGACTTGGAATTGGCTGCAATTATACATGTCGTTAAGATCTGGCGTCATTATCTACATGGAGAGACATTTGAGATTTATACTAATCATAAGAGTCTTAAATATCTCTTCATGCATAGGAAATTGATCATGTGACAGCGTAGATGGATGAATCTTATTAAGGACTAAGATTGTAAGATATCTTACCATCTAGGGAAAAAAATGTGGTGGCTGATACACTGAGTCGCAATACCTCCAGTATGATCGTAAAACTGATAGCTTCTGAATGCAAGACTCTAGAGATCCTACAAGAATTATAATGGGGTGTTCACAAACGAGGAATGTACATAGCAGTTTCAGAATCGAGGCAGTATTGATTCAAAAAATTAAAAATACTCAAAAAAACTAATACTACTATAGGGACCTTGAAGAATGAAACTGAACAGGGTTTAAGGCCTGACTTCAGAATACACAATGATAGGTTGCTTCAATTAAGAGGAAGGTTGTGCATTCTTGATAACCCTAATTTGAGGAGACTTATCTTAGAAGAAGCACATAATTCTAGGTCTACCATACACTCAAACATCACTAAAATATATAAAAATTTATGATATTGGTATTGGTGGATTGGGATGAAAAAAAATATCTTAGAATTTGTTGGTAAATGTCTCACATATTAGAGGATTAAGGCTGAACACCAAAAGTCAAGGGGACTGCTCCGACCCCTACCAATTCCAGAGTGAAAATGGAAAAAAATCACTGTGAACTTTGTGATGGGTTTACCTAGAACCAAACTGAATCATGATATGATTTGGGTAATAGTAGACTGATTAACGAAGTCATCCCATTTTTTACTAATTAAAGCTGCAGATCCTCTAGATAAACTTGTCATATTATACATTAAAAAAATTATTAGACTTCATGAAATCTCTGTATCAGTAGTCTCGGATCGAGATGCTCGTTTCACCTCCAGATTTTGGACAAGTCTTCAACAAGCCTTAGGCACCACCTTATCATTCAATATAGCATTTCACCCACAAACGGTTAGTCAAATGGAAAGAACCATCCAGATATTAGAAGATATGCTTAGGGCTTCTGCACTAGAGATGGGAGGAAATTGGGATGACTATCTATTCTTGATTGAATTTGTCTATAACAACAACTATCAGTCTAGTATTAGTGTAGCTCTATATGAAGCACTTTATAACAGACCCTATAGATCTCATGTGTGTTGGGAAGGGATTGGGAACTTAAAATAAATTAGACCCGAATTAGTTGAAAAAATTGCATCAAAGATTGTCTTAATCAAGAAAAACTTTCAAACTGCCCAAAATAGACATAAGAGTTATGCAGACTATCGTAGAAGGGGTTTAAAATTTGATATAGGGGATTATGTGTTCTTAAAGGTGTCACAAATAAAGGGTCTTATGAGATTTGGAAGAAAAGATAAATTGAACCCTCGCTTCATTAGATCGTTCAAAATACAGTAGAGAATTGGAACTACTGCTTACCGATTGGCTTTGCCATCAAAGTTAGCTAATTTCTATGATGTATTTCATGTGTCCATGTTATATAAATACCATCCTACTCCGTCACACGTAATTCAATATGAAGAGATTCCTATTGATGAAGAAGATATATCATATTAGGAAATGCTTATAAACATATTGGATAAACAAGAGCGAGCATTGAACACCACCAGAAACCTTTCCCAAGTGATAGGAACAGGTAAAATAGTTTGTTTGAATTTCCACCAACGATCATCTTCACCTACAAGTTGGTATGTAGTCAGGATCACCTTCTGCTTAGAAGTCACCCCTAAAACTTGGAATGTCTTTTCAACTGTTTTCAAGTATCCTTCAGCTTTAATGAAATTCTTAATACTAGTAAAGGTAGGGGGATTAAGTTTCGTAAATCTTCTATGACAATCTGAATCCCTAACGATTTGTTCTAGATTATATAGAGTCGGTACTGGGGGAAGACTAAGTATCCATTCCCTAGTTTGATTAACAAGCTCTTCTACTATGTGGTACAACCGATCAATATGTTATTGTAAGAACATATAATTAGGATGTTGCTCTGATGGAGGTTATCCACGTCTCATTTTACAACCCTACATTTAGAAAAGAATGAATTAGAATATTCCTACTCTTCAACATTCCAAAAGTTGCAAGAAATCACATTTAAACTCTAAAACCTCATGTACAAGGGATGATTCTAGCAACATGAGCTTTGATACCACCTGTAACACCCCACACTTGATATGGGGCACAATTCCTATTCATACCATTTTCATACAACGGACCCATAAAATATACATATGCATAGTTCAAAATTTATTATACAATCTAACATCGCATATGATATATACAGTAGTTATATATACAGAACATGAAGTCAAAATTTAGAGTTTAATAAAATAAAATGAAAATTTCTAGAATATGAACAAAATGTACATAAACAGAAACACTTTTACAAGTTCTACTCGTCCGACAGTGGTTCTGGCTCTTCTTTATGCTCTGAAAAATATCATGATGAAATTTAATGAGTTTTAATAACTTAATAAGTATTTTTATTTTTCAACTCAGATAAGATTTTATGCAAACACACAATATGAGACAAATATAGTAGTAATGTTTTAATGCAAAATTCATTTATTATTTTTACCATTTTTACATATTTCTGATCGGATTTCTGAATTTCTCTCAAATATCGTTTATAATCCTTGAATGTATATCCACATACTCTCAAAAGAATACATATATACTCTCAAATATCTATCATAATCTCAAAATATAACCACATACACATGAAAGATCACATATACACTCGAAATGTCATTTTTAAGATTTTCATCGCGCGATGTCATTTATGTCGTCATCGAGGAAAGGCGAAATGGATCCCCTTATCGCATGAGTAGCACACACATAAAAATTTCACAATGGATACAGCAAATACATTTGTTAAACTCATAAATACTCTCATCCACGTCTGGATTAGGTTTTAAACTCTATTCATTTGCAAGTTCATCATGCCCGCTGAATTTTAGCAACACACAAACTCCCCTTCTTGATTCAAATTAAACGAAAAGGGCATTCAGAGTCCATACCCTAATCACTCGCATCCTCTCATTTCTCATTTCTCATTTCTCATTTATTTTACTCTCATTCTATTTTTTCTAAAATTTTATTTAAATTAATCATTTCACCATCAAAGTTAATCATTTTTATTCTTTTTCAACTTTCTACTTAATTAGTAATTTCCCTTTAGTTTAAAATCCATCTCTCATCATAACCCAAATATTCCTTAGTCTTTGGCTTGTTTTCTGGTTTCATCTCCTTATAAATTCCAATAGCTTAGGTTCCCTGGTTAAAATTAAGTCAGTATCCTTTCAAATTTTAAAATACATAAAAATTGATAAAATACATGCAAATTTCAAAATCTGAATCCAATTTCAAAATGATAAATACTTACACTTCTACGAAACAATCTTTCCAGATCCACTTGGACGTCCTAATTCCCTATACACCTACGATACAAATTAATTAATATAATTTAAATGCTAAATAAAAATTAATTTAACTGAAATCACAGGTTTCAATGCCAACTAGATAGAATACCTAAAAATATTAGGATCTGTACCTGAGGAAGACCTTTCAGTTTCTCATTTGGTGGATCGGATTTTTCTACCAAAGGAAGACTTTTTAGCTTCTCAAGCAGTGAATCAGAATCCCAAAAAGGTGAATTAGGTCTCCATTCCTGAGGAAGACCCTTCAACTTCCATGGGTAAGTCAATTTTCCCACTCCCGAGGAAAACTCCTCGGTTCCAGCGCTGGTGGGTGGCTAACTCGACACCCGACCACCACTTCCCGTCGCTCAATAGCCACCAAAAACACAAAAAAAGCTTTACCTTCCTGGTGTGGGGCGATTCAGCCTCAGTTTAGCTCCTGGTGGTTTTATCTCGGCCACCCCGCAACTTCCTTGCTTGCTTACGATTGGAATGATGATTTTTATGCCTAAAAAATTGGTTAATGTAAAATAGAAAGAGATTGAAGGAAAAATAGGGGAAGAAAAGACAAAAAACGAACCCTTTTTACCTTGCTCGCATCGGTCTCTGTTGTCGTATGGCGTCTCGGGTCGATTCCTCTTATACCTTCTTCCTTTCGGCTCGCTTCCACCATTCTCCAGTCTCTGCCTCTCTCTTCTTTGCTTTCATTCCCTTGCGGCGGTTGTTCTCGGCTCCCCCTTCCCTCTCCCGCTCGACCACTCTTTTTTTCTCCTTCTTCTTCTCCTTCTCCGGTCTCCCTCTTCCTTTTCTCTCTTTTTTTCTTCCTCTCGGCTTCCCCCGCGCGAACCCTCTCACCCGAACGGCTCACCTCTTTCTCTCTTCCTCTCTCTTTTTCGACTAATGAAGAAAAACCTTAAACTTTTCTTTTTTATACTCGTCCTCCCAAATCGTTGGATCTCGCTAGCTCGATATGGGTTGTCCATTCTCTATTAAATATCAGCTTTTTTGATCTCCTCAGACGGTTCAATCAGAATCGTCTGTTCCTTGATTTCTTTTTGTCCCCTTCCACTTCTATTTATTTATATTTTATCCCTCTTTTTCTTATTTGTTTTTATTTAAATCCTTAAAATTAATTAAACCATCAAAATTCTTAAAACTTTTTCATTTAAATTCAATTCCTAATTTTTTTTAATTTATTTTTGACAAATAAAAGGGGTGGATGTTACAAAATATGTATCTCAATCATAATTTAATTTTAATATAAAATTGAAAAGAAAATAAAAATAGGAAGAGAAATAATCTTTTACATTTACTTTATACTCTAATTATTAGGAAATGTAAATAGATGGATTTTAGACAAAAATATTCGGACAGCTCTATAAATAAATAAAAAGTAGTAGAATTGTTATTTTTGTCATTCTAATTTTATTGAGGCATAACTTAAAAATTATACGTCTCATAAATAAACTAATTCAATTCATACATTTATGCTAGCTAACCACTGCAATATTTTATTTATATTAAAAAATGTATAAACTTATACAATACTTACAAATTTATAAATTAATCAATTTATAAGCTCCTAAAAAGGATAAACCAAATATCTTCATACATACTCATAATTGTTTAGGCATATATTTTATGCTTCTCTAGATCCATATAGAATGAAAAGCAAGATATTTGGTGATATTAGGATAAATTCTAAGCACGTTACTTATTTTTCATGGCAACACATGTGTTAATTAGCTTAAATTAATGTCATGACTTACTTAAATTATTTTTACTCTAGTTTATGAAATATCATAAAAATCTAGATAAAAATGTATCTGATCTAATCTAACATAACCTCATCCTCAAAAGTATGCCCTTATTGGGCAAGGTAATCAATGCAAATATTTTGTTTTCATAAATATGTGTGGTCAACATGCCAATCCCATTAATATGTTGTAAATGTTGGAGGAGGAAAAACAAGTTCACCTTAAGAAGCATCCTCATATTCCCCTTAATCCAAGCTTAGTCGAGACTTTCAATGATATTTATGGTCTTAGCAATACTAAAGCTATTATACATGAAATGTTATATATAATCCTATTATCTGATTGCTATTGTTTGTCTCGAATAAAACTACCGGCAAAAATAACACTAGGTCATCTAAAGTCGAGCTGTCAGTGTTGAGTTTGAATTAATGATCACTCAGAGCGACCCACCTCACCTTAGGGCCATAATGGCAGTTGTCAATATCAAGTTTGTGAATGCAACGCTTATGAGCCATTTAGAACTCCATACCAAGATTAATGGTCTTAAAACAAGAGGGGGTCTTCGACACGGAGTTTTTTTGTTCTTTTCGTAGGAGTCAAGTCGTAGTAAATGAGATAATCTTCTAATATATGATGTTGTGTACACTAGTTCCCTTGTGCAAGTTTCAAGCAATCCACCTATAAAAAATAAAAAATAAAAATCATTAGTGTTAGTTACAATTAATAAACTCTCTTCATACTTATTTAGATGTAGGGTAGTCACGGAATGCATGGGTAATACTCTTGCTTTCACGTGGTATCTACAGCAAAAACTTGTAGGAATAACTTAAAATATTATGATATTATATATATATATATATGTATATTAATTAAGTTGCACAATATCAATAGCATTAATGTTAAAAATCTTTATTAATCACTTTTTACTTTTACGTCTCTTACTTTATAAGAATTTACTTATATTATATTATAACTAATATGTACATTAATATAATATGATTAATAAATATAGATGTGTTCAGCGAAAGAAATTATTATTATTTGCAAAAGATTTATGAGTGGGATAAAAAGCCCAAGTCAATCAAAATGTGATGAATAAATATGCTTCTGAAATTTCAATCACATGCAGAGATATAAACTTAGCCCAGCAAAAGAACAAAAGCCATTGGAAGTAACGAATTCCCATTTATTTATTTATTTTTTAAAGTAATCTTACATTATCTTCCTCAAATTAAAATAAATAATAAACAGGATATGTCCCATGTTAAAAAATAAAAAAATATATATGTATATATAGATATATATTTCAATTTAATCTCTTGTAATTTTAATTTTAATTTTAATATTTTTAACTAAATCATGAAGTAATAAGTTGGTAAATAAAAAACTAAAAAAGTTTTAAATTAAAAATTTCAGACTCTTCAATGGGCCGGGATACCTTTAATAATTGTCTTCATATTTCTGGGCTTTTTTGATTCTCTTGTAGATAAGATTTGTTTTTCCTGACGCTCGCCCAGGTTTATCATTTTCTCGTGGGTTTCAACTTTCGTGCATGCTAGTTTTTTTTGTTTAGTATACATATTTATGTATGTTACGTAACAATATATTGTTTTATTATTTTAATAAATTCAGTGAAATAATAAATTAGAACTATATAATGTAAAATTTAATCACATTCTACAAAAACAGAAGTTTGCGATTTATTTCAAACATAACTTCCGTCGGTAACTCAAATTATTCAAGTAATTTTTAAAATGAATTGAAATCACAGAGTTTATTTGATTCTACCATGTTTGGATTCAATTCCAATTTAAATAATTTAATTTATAAAAATTAATAATAATATATATTTGATGTACAATTGAGTTATAAATTAGAAAAGAATATTAGACGAGTATAAACTTCAATGATTTACACATCATGCACATGCCCTCACCCTACCAAATATATGATTAAGAACTTTTTTAAAGTTTCTTTTAATTTCAATAAAATTTCATTAAATTTTAACTAATAGATGTCTGATCTTATATATTTATAATATTATCATATTTACATATTATTATATTTTGTAATTAAAATTATTCAATTATTTTATAAAAAATAAAATTTCATATGTAAGATAGGTGATACAAATATTTATATCTTCTTCGGGTATGAAACATATATAAATTTACATTGATATATCTATTCTATACCTACCTCGTGGTCATCCTTAACTGGACCAAGTAAGGTAGTGATTGAAGGAACTTTTTGTTCCACCAATTAATCTACTTTATATAGACATTTTTCCCTTTAGAAATCATGGTGCTTTGAAGAAAACAGACAATCATGATATGGTGAAATCACATGGTTTGATTTTCCCACACACTTCAAACTTTAGGTAGAAATACTAATATAATGTTTATGGAACAATCTTGATTTCTTATTTAGTTCTTGATAATATGTTTGATCTAATTTAAAAATAGTTAGAATCTTGACGAAATTATAATTTTGGTTTTTTTTATTCTCACGAGTCTTTATTCAATTTTGATGAATACAAAATTTAACATTAAAATTTGATTTAACTGTTACCCTCCATTTTAAATTTGACTAATTAGATTTTTTTCTTTTCATATGCTAAACAAATTACTTAATTATTTTTTATATTGTATTGCAAAAATATCTCAAAAATGGATTTGAAATAGTGCAAAATTAAGTTAATCTTTCTTCTCATTGTAAATCCACACATTTGTAATATATAATATATGAAATTTATATTTGTAAGATGTATTGCATACATGGAATTATATGTTTAGGCACAACCTCCAAAATAAATCTTTCTTTTTCACACAAATAAAATATGACCATATGTATCTGCCTTATAACATTTTTCACAGCCTTCAAGATTTCGATACGAAACTTTAAAATCTTATTTATTATTTTTCTTCTATAATGAAATATTATAAAAGTGAAAAATAAAAAATAAAAAAAGCCAATTTAAATTAGAGGAGTCACAATAACATTACTACTCTCTCTCTCTCTCTCTATATATATATATATATATAGATACATATACACAGTATTAGAATAATACAACAGATTTCTCTCCTACCCAGAAATACATTTCAAATCACTATAATTATCGGGATGCTACCAACTGAAGGCTATTTGTACACACAGAAAAGAGCAGTAAACTGGCATGTTCTACGTCAAACAAACACGCCTTAGAATCTTTTTCCATTTTTCAAATCTCGATCTAGTACAAAAGTGTGTGTGTGTGTGTGTGATGACCATTTGGGTATATATATATATATATATTATATCACGTTATTTTTTAATACATATCCCAGCTGTAATCAACAAATCAAACACCATATTATATATATATATATATACATTCTCAATATATAGCAGTACTATTTAATATTTCATTCTCTTGTTTTTGGGGTTCAAACCTAAAAGGCCCCAAAATCCAATTTCCTAAAAAAAAATACCCACTTCTTTTCAGATACACATATATATATATATGTGTGTGTATTTATTATGGTAGATTATATATATTGTAAGCAAGAGATAAATATCATGATGAATGAAAATAATCATGCCCGGTGTTTTCATGGAGCGAGTGGTATCTTTTAAGAAAAAACTTACATCTCAAGATAAACTAAATTATACTAAAGATTTTAGTGATCTACATGATTTTGTGTTTTTTGCTGCAAGATATCTATATACAAAAATATATAAAATAAAATTTAATATATATGTATACATGATTTTGTGTTATCTCAAGAAAGAAATGGGAGGGAGTTCTGTAAACTGACCTATAATATATATATATATATATATATGCTGACAACAAATACCAAATTCATATATAGTATAACTCCCTTAAATTATGATTGCTGAAAGAAGAACAGTTCACAATATTTGGAGTGAGCTTAGGTTTTATTTTACGAGTGAAAATATTTTATGATTTTATTATTATAATTTTTTAATATTAAAGTGGTTATGCATGCATTGGTTGATATATATATATATATATATATATATACATGTAACCAAATAATATAAGTCAGTAGCACGTTAACCCTTTCCACTACCACATATTGTTAACCATAATACTTTTGAGTTTAAATCTTCTTAGCACAATGTAAAGAATGTAATGCATATATAGTCCACGACTACTCTCAAGTGACAGCATATACAAACATACACATCTATATACACACACACACAGAGATACACTCAAGTTAACAATTATGAATCAGATCCACGAAGGCTATGAAAATGGAAAGGAAGAGGTGACATTATGATTGGGCAGTAGGTAGAGGTGAAAAAGAGCCAAGAAGCCTAATCTTCCATTTTAAGTATTTGACAACAATTAGCCACGTGTGGGAGCAAATTAAAGTGGGATTCTTGATGGGTTTTAAGATCTCTCATGACTTTCTACACGCATTCTCATTTATTGTTCTTTAAAAATTACTTTTTCTTTCACAAAACTTACTAATCAAATCCCCTAATCTCCACTACCACCCCACTTAATTTTTGTCTTCATGCATCCAATTTTGAAACATGCACGTATCTCAATTTCTTATGGCGAGATAGGTCGGATATAGGTTCTGTTTTGAGGCCATAAAATAGTTATCATGCATGCAAACTATACATAATTAATTTAAGCATCTTACAAAACAATGTCAAACCATATATATCACATATTTTTTCAATTGCTTAATTTGGGGCTTGTTTCCCACTTTGGACAAAAGAGAAAACAGTAGTGGCTATGCATGATGATGCTAATTTCACCCACTACCTATCATGAACAGAGGATCAATATTCATATATATCATGATCAAGAAAATGTCAAACCCACCACTACCATTATCAAGAAAAAGAAGGAAAAACATGGACAATCTAGTGGCCTCTGTCTCCATTTTAATTTCTTCATATGTCAACTAGAATACAGAATGATTTGATGGGCTGGCTTAAACCCTGATCAAGTATAGACTAAGTTCAGGACCTCCTGTTGCATCAGGATTCATCATGTAAAACGCTTCTGAATCTTTAGACCCAACAACTCTCTCAAACCTAGCTCTCATATACATCAACTCCCCTTCGGACCCACTTGCTTCATCCCCCTTTCCCGGCAACACGCCGGCGCCCATCGATATTGGCTCCACAGCCTTCAACACCTTCCACTCCTCTTCACCGCACTCCCTCCTCATTGCAAACCCACATTTCTTCCCATTACAGTATGTTCTCCACACCATCTCCTCCAGCAACTTCACCCCTTTCTTCTCCGTCTTCCTTTCGCATTCCAGCGCAATCCTCACCAGCCCAGATGCCATCTCGCGGACCAATATGCTCGTGGGTGTTGCTAGTTCGATTAGAAACGCAGGACTCAGCTTGGGATTTTCTTGAAATGCGAATTGGACGTGACCCCGACGGTACCCGAAAAGGGTACCAATCACTCTAGTGCCTAGACCGGAACGGTAGGGCGATCGAGTCTTGCCGAAGACGGTGAGAGCAGACCGGAGTTTGGAAACTGAGACGATAGATAGCTTTTTCCTAGGTGCTGTGGTGAAGGAAGAAGTTTGTGTGGAGGGTGGAAGATTAAGGACGTCGTCAGTGGAGAAATGTGAAGAAGAGTTGTAGGTCAAGATTTCTTCCTCGTCATATTCGTCATCTTCAACCTTCTTTTTCCAGTTGAAATATCTCCTGGAGAAAGAGAAAGAAGAGTCATGCGCCGTGATTGTCTTCATATAGAAAAAACAAGAAGAAAAAGAAAGGAAATTTAGGTTAAAGATGAAATTTTGAGTGAGTAGATAAGCAAAGAAGAAGAATAAGAAGAGAAATAGGTGGGAAGGACTTGTATGAAGGGGGTTAAGTGAGAGGGGTGATATATTGTAGGATTGTGTCAGCCATGGTAGGAGAATCCTGAGAAAAGGAAGGTAAACAGCCCCACCTAACACTGTAACAAGAGACAAAGAAAGAATGAGACAGGATAGAAAATTGGAGGAGAGAAGGAGATGAAATTGGAAAATGGGTGGGAGAGTTGTTGACTATGAGTCGGGAAGTGTAAATATAATGGAGTTTGGGGGGGAGACAAATCGTACCGGTGAGGCCCACCTGAGCAGAGAGTCGTTTCATGCTCCCCTACCGGACCCATCAGAAATAAGGCACATATACCCATGAGCCAACATTAGCCACCTTAGTGTTTTGCACATTTACTTTCTACAATCATCAGTCTGGTTATCAAGCAGTCACCGGCGCCAAAAGGGGCTTCCAGACCCATTTTAGCATTTCTCTTCCACGGTAGTTTTGCATAAAGTAGAAGTGGGTAATGAAGTAGGGTGGCTAATGGTTGGGGCTGATGATGGTTCAACTTTATTATATTATACATGTGGAGGTTTTGAATATCGTAGGGAAGGTATGGATGTGAAAGGAGTGATCAGGCAATGATGATGATATAACATTGAGCCACCAAAATTATGTTGGCATATAGAGTAGCTGCTTTATCTACTGGCTTTACGTTGAATTTTGGGGTTGGGGGAGATCCCAATGGTACATCTACTACCCACACCGACAACACGTTAAACTAGGGATTGGTACACTACATATATGTTGAGAACTAACAAACACTGTCCCCAAATAAAATTACCCAGTAAAATTTGGGAGCACGGTAAAAATATTCATGACAATAAAATCATGACCAGATGGTTCTGACTTGATCTGACCGAGGCACAAATGCAGTTCAACTAATTACGACTAACCATGATCAATTGACCAACGACGACAACAACTTAATTGCTTCTTGAAAAAACATAATGGCAATAGCTTCAACTAATAAATCTAAAACAGATTTAAAGGTAGTACCAAATAATTCAGGTGAAGTATGGACCCATAAGATTAAACAACATTACAAGAGTTGAGTAAGGAGAATCCCAAATAATTGGCTCCCAGTTAGTTAGTCAACAAAAAAACCAACAGCCACCAAGAAAAGAAAAAGAAAAAGAAAGCTTTCCTCAAACTTTTCCTATTTCAATGGAAATTATTTCTGTGATAATAAGTATGGTAAATATTTAACAAGAAAGAACTACCTTTTCCAAATCAATTACATATAAAATATACCAGTGAAGTTGATTTAATTAAATATCAAATATATAAATATGGGTAATTGATAATTAAGAGGGAGGGAAGAAAAGCTCCCATCACATATACAGAAAATATAATATATTAGAACATGTTTTATTAATGAATTTATATAAAACCTTTGCTTGTCGCTGTCAATAATATAATATTGGGTCTGGTATGTGACAATAACTTTGGGCTTCTACTTTTTTAAAATCTGAAAATTTTAGATACAAAACAAAATAAAATATCGAACCCACCCCGGATTGTATGCAAATCCATCAAGCGTACTGGTGATTTTTCGGCCTGACACGTTTGGGAGTAAACCCAAAACGATCATACCCAGCTGCTGAGTCTTGAGGAAGAAGAAACAAAGTAAAATACTTTTATTATATTTTCACTATTGCTTAATTAATTATTAATTAAATACATATAAATTTAAATTAAAAAAATAAAAATATATATATCAATATACTTAAATTAAGTTAATTGTCATCTTCCTTGCCGTGAGAAGGGCACCTATGTGACTCTAGTTTTCACATAATAACATGGACAACTAGAATAGAGAAGTTAAAAGGTTTTTAATCAATGAGATTTTAACGTATGATTATTAGTATTTTGTATAACATATTTAATAATATAGCGTGTATTTATATTTCTGAATAAAATCAAATAATTGAGTTTTTTATATGTAGATTTCTATTGAAGTGTATGAATAAGAATTTCATTTAAATATAAAAAATTATGTGTATGAATAAGGTTAACCAGACTTTTAGAGTTAATTCGTCAGTTTTAACTTAAATTTCATTATCAATATTGATATCTAAGTAAGTTTATGAGAATTGTGGACTCTAACGTTATTTTACTGATTGATTTATCTCTAATTTACTGTAGTTATTTAATTTTTTATAATTTATTTTAATTTGATTATTATTTTTTAAATAATAATTTTCAGTATAATAATTAGTTTATAAAATTTAATCTTCATGAGACGATATTCAAATTTATATATTTATATTACTAATACGACTAGTGCACTTGTTAGTATTGTTTAGAATGCATCCCCTAGATTTATGTTGGCCAACTAGGATAAAAGTCTATGAAATTTAATTAGCAGAAAAATTAACATGGTCTGTAGTTTTTAACTTTAGAAACATGTGCAACCATACTTAATATAGACAATGAAGAATCTCTAATGTGTTAGTACTAAAGATCAAAACATTCATCAGTCAAATCATGTTAACGAAAATTAGATGATACATCATTAAATCAATATGTCTGTTCGTCACTAAATTCTAATATACAAAACTAAATTTTACTACTAATTAGATTCAAGAGACTATATAAGTTCGAATTTAATTGTACCGAATCTGATATCTGTGAGCTAGAAAATGAGAAAAATGCTTTCTCATTTTAGAATATATTAGTAACCTTGGAAGCTGTCTACCAACATGTAATGACTAGAAACAAAAAATATATATATATAAAGTAGGAAACGACGCCGTTTTAAAGAGTGAAAAAACGACGTCGTTTTGGGATGAAGGAAAACGACGTCGTTTTGGGTAGGCTAGTAGGGTATAAAGGGAGGTCGGGAAAGGGAGAAGAGAAAAGAAGAAAAAAAAAAGAGAGAAAAGGAGGGAAAGGAGAGAGCGAAGAAGAAGAAGGGAAGGAAAGTTCCAGAAGGAGAGAGGAGAGGGTCGGAGCGGAGGAGAGCGAGAAGGAGAGGGAAGGAGGCCGTGAACGGACGACGATACCGGCAGAAGGAAGGAAGATGGAAACGGGAGGTACAGTGAAAATTTCAGTTGCTTTGGTGTGGTGTGAGTTGTGAATTTTGTTTGCAGGTTGCGGAGTCGACGCGACGGAGTTGAGAGGTGGAGGTAGGCAGTAAAGTGTGGGGTTATTCCACACGTTCGCGGAGGAGGCCCGGGGGCAGGGGGGGGAACGAAAGTATGGCGATGTTTGGGGGCGTACGGGGAGCCGTGGGGGAAAAATGGAGGTTGTGCATGTAAGACAGAGGGAGGAAGAGTGAGAGAGCAATCTAGTGAGTGTGGGTGGGAGAAAAACCCAAGATGACAGAAAGAGGTGTGTGCATGGGTGGAGGCGCGGAGGGAGTCGCGAATAGGAGGCGACGTGTTCACTGAGCGCACGGTGGTAAGGGTGTGTGTACGGATTGAGACGGTGCAAGTCGAGAGGTTTTAACCGCCCTAGGGAAGCAAAAGTATAGAGGAAGCGGGAGGAGGCAGAAGGATAGGGGAAGTGGAGCGTAAGGGCGGTGGGAGAGGGAAGAGTACTGGATGGTACGGTGGAGGGGACTAGGATATAGGAACCAGGGATTGATGGGGTGCGGATGAGGGAAGAGGGGTAATATAACAATAGGGGTTAGTAAGTTAGAGAGGGAGGGGGGGGCGAATAGTGTAGAGCACTTGGGATTAGCATGGCGCAGGGGTAGATGGTAGCGTGCGGTTTAGGATGGGAGATTAGGAGCACGTTGGTGGGGTGTAGTGTGAGCCGCCGATGTTGGTTGCGTGAGGGGGTGATACCTGTGTGTGTGTGTGGCCTAATAAGGTCGAGAGGTGGAGGAGAGAGTATGGGTCACCGGTGTTGGTGATGTGAGGTGATGATACCTGTGTGTGTGTGTGGCCTAACAAGGTCAAGAGGTGGAGGAGAGCGTATGAGTCGCCGGTGTTGGTGACAGGAGATGATAATGCTTGTGTGTGTGCGTGACCTAACGAGGTCGAGAGTTGGAGGAGTGAGTATGAGTTGCCGATGTTGGTGACGCGAGATGATGGTACTGGTGTGTGTGCGTGGCCTATTTAGGTCAAGAGGTGGAGGAGTGGATGTGAGTCGCCGATATTGGTGACGTGGAATGAAGGTGCTTGTGTGTGTGTGTGGCCTCATGAGGTCGGGCGGTGGAGGAGAGAGTATGAGTCACCGATGTTGGTGACGTGAACTAATGGATGGTTGTTGTGTGTGTGCTGTTGTTTTCCCGTATTGTTCCCTTGGGGTAGGACCTTGATGGTTAGTTGTAGGGAGGGGGTTATGAGTTGTTTTGGGTTGGGTATGATAACTGCATGTAGACATTTCTGAAATTCTTGTCACTGCATACTGCACCTACAACTTGATTTTTATCGTATTGAGTTATGTGAACTCACATCTCATCATTTACAGGTGGAGTAAGAACGGAGTCGGGATCCGAACGGCTGGTAACGGAGTCTAGTCGGTAGTGCCATAGGGCACAAATTTTGTTTGTGGCATAAAGTAGTTTGTAAAAGGTGTCTTAGTATGGGTATTGAATTTCTGGAAATGTATGATAATGTGTTACCATGTGATGTAGAGGTGGAGGTGTATGTACAATTGATTTGGAGTAATAAATGTAGACAAGTTTCTCTTATGCATAATTGGAATGATATGGGATTTGCGTATAGAGTTGTAGGAGTGCTTTATTTTATACCATTAGAAAGAAAAAAAAAAAACGGGGTGTTGCAGTAACATGACATATAATGCATTAGGGGGGTGTTAAAGTAACATCACATATAATGCATTAGGAAATTAAGACACATAAAATTAGCCATCATGTAGAGTGAGTTGGGAAGGGATTAAAGCCGCTTCGCACCATTTTCTCCAAAGGCCAAAACAAGGGTTCAGGGAGATTGTCCCAATCATACCAATCCCAACCATAGCATTTCTCAGGCTCCAGATTCTGAGGCAATTGATTAGGTTCCGCCAAGACTGCACGCAAGAACACCGTCACATAATGCGACGGTTTGGGTGCCTCCTTGAAGACGTTGTTAGTAACAGTTAAGAGCTCAATCTTGTCGATGCTCAAACCAGTTTCCTCCTTCGTCTCCCTCGCTCCACAATCTTCAAAGCTCTCTCCTGATCAAAACAATATTTGGAGTTTCAGTAATAAGCAAACAAAAGCTAGGAGCTTTACATGCTATTCTGATTTAAACTTAAATGGTTAAAAGAACCCAGGGTTAAATAACGCAGAGTTTAAAGAAATAGAGAGAGAGAGAGAGAGAGAGAGAGAGAGAGAGGCTGACCGAACTCGAGGTGGCCACCCGGGAGAGCGTAGGTGGAGTCACCGATGGAGGAGCGGCGTCGACCCAACAGAACCGATTTGCCCTTTAAGACGAAAACCACCACGGCAACTCTGGGAATCGGCTCCTGTTCCATTTCTCCTTTTTATGTCCTACTTTCCTCAATCCGTCTGCTTTCTCTCGATCGACCGACCAAAGGTTTGCTCCTCAAGAGAGGAAAGTCTTTTATATTGCTTCAAAAGTTGCTACGACGTCGTTCCTTTCTGGTCAGACATTTTTGACTTGCTGCTTGCTGCTCACGGCAGGAATATAATCTTTTGCGGGCCACACCGTATAGAAGAAGACAAACAATTAGGTATTTTGCAGGGGGTTTACGTAGAGTCGTTAAATCTAAAAAAATTGGAATTCTTTTGATTTAAAGAAGGTTTGAACAATTTAAAGGAGGGTGTATACATACATATTTTTGTTGCTGTTATTACATTTTCATTAATTAGTGAATTTGATGGATTTCCATGGCTCAATTTTTAACTATTTACTTTTAAATGATTCCAAAATTTAAACTTCTTAGATGACAGTATATTCTAATAATACAAATCTCATTTAATCAAAGATATCAAGATTTAGTTTTAATAATTGATTTTATCTTCATCATATCAAAATTTAGATTTATGTTTTAGTATGAGAAAAAAAAAAAGAAGAGTGTTTGCGTAAGTAAGAGGGAGACTGAGTTACTACTTGAAAACAGAGAGACCATCTAGCAGTTTGTATAGAAACTAATTAAAAACTTGTTATTAACAAAGTTATGAAAATCAACTAAGCATATGACCAAATTGACAGTTTAGTTCAATAAGAGAATTATTGATAAAACTGTAATTAATGGAATTATGTATACGCGAATTATGTATGAATAAAATTTTACAATGTTAGAAATTATAAAATAAAGTAATTTTATCATCACTATAAAATCCTTCCACACAAATAACGTACAAAAATATATATAATTTGAAATAACAAATATTGATAGATAAATAAAAACAATTAATTAAGAAATTTTGAAGGAAAATGTTCTACAGTTGTTTTCTATCACAACCTGTAAATATTATATTTGGTTAATAAACCATTAATGTGCAATATAATAATTTACTGGGTTTGTCTTATTTGAATCACTTTTAAATAAATGATATACTTGATTATGTAATTTTTAGTGGTAGATTATTTCTTTTTTTTTTTTATAGATTTTTTAAATCAACAATTCGGTTATTTTTAACGGTCGAAAATTTTTCTTTATGTTTTACCATCACAATTATTTATTAATTTTTGTTTTACTTTTAAATCTAAATTTATCTTTCTTATACCTAAAACTGTTATTCTTTCTTTGCCGTTGTTTGCTTCTCCTCTTCTCATCTATTTCTGTTTCCATATTATGCTCCTGGTTTTGCATCTGCTTGTTGTGAAAAGTTACTTCTACTTCTGCTTACTTCTCTTCCTATCGTTATTCTGTTTCTACTGTTAACTTACTTCATCAAACACAATATCAATCAAGGTATGTACTGATTAATTTTTTTTTTTTATGAAAATGGCTTTATAATTATTTCAAATTGTGTCTACCTAATCAATGAACCATTGTATTATATCCAGTTTGTTACCTATCTATTCAATTTTCTTCATAAAAATCTGAATTGAGACTTTTTACTATGAACAAAGCGTGTATATACTTACTAAACTCTTATGCATTAACAAAACCTACAATTTCAGAATGTGGACCATTAAAGTAGTTTTCCAACTAGTTTATAGTCATTTCTTCCTCTCTCTCCTCTCTCTATATTATTCCAATCTAAATCAATTTTAACTCTTATATTTGAGAGAGAAAATGATATTGCTCCTATTAACCTTGTATTCTAAGTCAATAAAGATATTGTGGATGTTATAATTTTTTTATGAGGATTTACACATTTATGTATTACATGATATTCACATCTCGAAAAAAACATGAAAGGTGTAGTAAATGCTCAACAAAGTAGAAAAAAAATACTAATGTGTGTGTGTATTTATATATATATGTGAGAAAATTAGACAAACAACTTAATCAGTTTATCTTATGTTAAAATTAAAGAGTTGTACAAGAGGGAGAAAGTTTATCATATCGATTATGCATTTTCTTATTTTTTATTTTTTTAAAAAAACTTGATTACATACGTATTAAAAAGAGGATAATTAAAATAAGTAAGTTGATTAAATGTACGTAATTATTTAATTATTTAAAAATTAACAAAATTTAAATTTATTCTCAATAAAATTTACTTATTTAATTTATTTATGTCACATAAATTATAATAATAACTATTATGTAATAGATAATTTATTAAATTTTTTTAATTTATAATTATAAATAAAAATGTTTAGTTTTAAATTAATATTTTTTTATGTTAATAATAAAAAACTTAAATAATTTTACAAATTAATGATTTAATTATAAATTAAATAAATTTTTATTAGATTTTTTACAAGTTAAATGACTTAAATACAAGTTAAATAAGTTTTTGTTAAAAATTAAATTTGTATTTTTCATAGCAAATTTATTTTTTGATGTTTTAATAATTAAGTAAAATGAGTTTTTGTTAAAAATTAAATTTTTATCCTTTATATTAAATTTTAAGAAAAAAAATTCATTAAAAATTATAATTTAAATAATTTTACAAGTTAAATGACTTAATTACAAATTAATGAGTTTTTTTTTTTATATTTTTTCATTTAATATTACATATAATAAGGTAGAGATAAATTGATAATTTTACTGAATATATAACTATACAATCCTATCAATCCAAACAAAACAGTTGTCATTATTATACGTTAATACATAATCTTCTCAAACATGATATAATTTTGTAATTATTATTTTGTGTAGTTACTTAAACCTTACCGTACATTAAATACCTATTAAAAAAATTAACAAAACACACAGCATAAAGATCTATAAAGAAAATAGAAAAGAAAAGCAAGAAAATACGAGAATAACTAGGAGAGATTCAGAGAGAGGCTATGACTGTTGAGAAATCCTTGTAGGGTTTGAAGTTCATTTGATTCCTGAGAGTTTGAAAATGAGATACTTATACCTCCACTGAAATAATAAAAGTGTACATACACCTCAACAACACCCATTTTAACTCTATACACATACATACACATCATACATTATATCGTGCCACCCATCAAAATATGCAGCCTATTGCTTCTAAACCCATGGGCTCCTTTAACAATTTATTTGCTTAAAATACGTTTCCTTAGAAAATCTCATGCTGTGATGACACTATTCACACGATTCTCATAACAAAAATGAGCGATTTTATGGTTGAATTAAAATTGGTTTCTTTCTTCCTGACAAAAGAAAACAGCAATGCATGAACACAAATCTTATGGCGCAGAAAAAAGCGGCTCTACATGAGCCCAAAGATAAAAAATTAAATCTCCCCACAACAGCATCTCCATTTAATTCCACCAAGACAAAAAAATAAATAAATAAATAAACAGCCAAATCTCTGAATTTTCATAATATCCAACCCCCAAAAATTAACCCATAACACTTAGTCGTGACAATAAGAAAATTATGTGCTTCCTTTGATAATTTAAATATGATTTTTTTATAGGTACTACTTCTAAATAAATATATTAAACACATTTTGTTCCCCAAAAAAAATTTAAGAAGAAAAAAAAAACTCTCAAGTTATTATCTCCCCTTGAAATTATAGGACAAGAAAATAACGTGTCTTGATTAAAACAAAATATTGTACCCTTTGTCACTGTCGTCCAAATTGGCGGACACATTTGCTTTCGAGTTTCAATGCAGCAAAACAAAATTGAGTGCAAGATGGCAACATGCCCTTTTGGGTCTCTACAAACCACGTCTCTCTCGTTAATCGCCCTAATACAACCACAACTCATGGGACCATACACATACATACATACATTGTACGTATTCACAAGCTATATTGAATTAATTTATAAATTATTAAAATTTAATGAATTTTAGTGTTTGTTGACAATCATGGCAAAATTTTTTGTGTGATGGAATTTATTCAAACCAATATGGAATATATAATTTTTTTTTGAATGTGTTTGAAGTTAATAAGTTCCTCAAATACATAATAAAAACTTCAATTTATAGTGTTTTAAAATTTTTTATTTTACGTACAGATTATAAAAATAATATAATTTATCTCATTTTCTTGAATATTCTTATTATTATTATTATTTTTCCTCTAACTTCCAAAAAAATAGTCTATACAAACATAATTAATAACAATTTGCTGGTTTTACAATTACCCATGTTACCTGCACTATTCAGGAAGTCTGTGATAATCACAAAAAGGCAATTGGGATCAGATTTCACGGGCTTCATATTTTATTTATTTGTTCTTTTTAACTGTATTTCACACACATGGGCTGTCGGACCACAAATATTTCTCATTACAACTTTTCCCCGGAAGCTTATCTTCCGTGATTAAGAGTTTTTTTGGAGCTTGAATTTTTTAATTATTATTGAATTTAACGTTAAATATGTTTTACTAATTAGGTTGATAAATGGATATGAATGAGTCCAGAAATATATCGTTAGGATAATGTTAAAATAAGTAATGTATTTAATTTAAATTATATATATACATATATATTTTGTAACAATTGGTAAGTACTTACCGTGTTACTTTTCATTACCACTGCAGTGGTTAATATCCAGCGACAATAATGTTATAACTATATAAACAAGGACCCATTTGATTTTTATAGTCAATTGGGATTGGAATTATAGAGATAAATAAATAATTAATTACAAAGTTGGTGAGTAATCAACCGTAGCACTATCTAATTTATTGTATTATAATGATGAATCATCAATTACTCGGTGTTGTCGCTTTCATACGTTATATTTAAATTAAATTGTAAAATATGTATGATTTTAATTATAAAAATATTTTATTATTAATTATGTCATTATTAGTTCAAAAGGTTACATTAATTTATTAAAGTGTATAAATTGTATGTAATTTTAATTTCTTTAAAATTAGATTCCAGTATAAACTATATACCGGCAAAAAGATTCCTTCTTTTTAAAAATTTAATTAGAATCTGTTTTTTAAATGGAAAGAAAATCAGCTGGTATGATTCGCTTAATGCGCACCGTATTCTTTTATGAAGCAACACGTTTTTTGGGTTGCTAGATTCTAGGAAAGACTTTCCCGAGAAAATTTTGGAAAAGAATTCGCGTGAATCCCCCTGAGACTCGGGACCTTTTCATTACCTCTAAGGAAAGGGAAGGGAAAGGAAAGGAAATCACTCAAAGAAACCCGCAGTGACTGCCACGTGTCTGCTATTTCTTCGCGGTGCAAAATTTTCTCGGGAAAGTCTTTCCCAGAATCTAGTGACCGGGAGACTGGAGACCTTTTCATTACCTCCAGGACAGGGAAGGGAAAGGAAAGGAAAGGAAAGGAAATCACTCGAACAACCTCTTGAAACCCGCAGTGACTGCCACGTGTCCGCTCTTTCTTCGCGGTACAAAACATTGGCCCCACATTAACAGAAATATTCGTACAATTACGAAGAGTCCTCTCCCGTCCACTTCCCTGCTTCACCCTCTCCCTTCCTTTCTTCTTCTTTTTCTGTCTCTCATTTGTCTCGCATTCTCTCTCTGGTTCTGTATCTCCAGCTTTGTCTATATATCAAGTGTTTCTTCTTTGTTCTTAGTACTCCTGTGTTTCTGGCTGATAAGATGACGGATACAACGGACGATATAGCTGAGGAAATCTCGTTCCAGAGCTTCGAGGATGACTGCAAATTGCTTGGGAATCTTCTCAACGATGTGTTGCAGAGAGAAGTTGGGAGCAAGTTTATGGAGAAACTCGAAAGGAATAGAATCCTTGCTCAGGTGTTTCTTTTATACAGTTCTGTTGCTTTTTTTTATTCCTTGTCAGTCTGGTTCTCTCCTTTTAAATTTCGGTTCTGATCATCTTTAATGTATGTTGTCACTCTGAATTGCTTTGATATGTTTGTTTCGTTTTTTTTTTCTTTTCTGCTGAGTGTTCATTTAGTCTGTTGTTAAGCCAGTACTGTATTCCTGATCGAATGCTGAGAGAAAAGAACAGAGAAAAGGCGAGATGGAGAAAATGAGTTTGTAAAGGCACCGTGTTTTTGTGAAAAGGAAAGGAAAAAAGTTTCTCCACTCTGCAAATGTTTTGTTATTCTATTTACCATCTCCAGAGAATAAAGGCTATTTTCTGGTTCATTTCTTTTCTGATGGTGAATATTCTGGTTTTCCGATATCTAACTTTTCGTCTTCTCTTTTGTTTTTGACAAATCACTGGAAAAGCACAACAGAAGAAGACAGTATTTGGTGCACATTATAATGCCTTTGGAGAACACGAACAAATTGTCTATAAGAAGCGTAATTTTTAATATACAAATTTATAGTTTCATTCAGACATCAATTACGCGGATCATTTCAGGATTCATGGTTTTCATCTATTATGTTATTATCTTTTACTTTGTTTTCTTACCTATTAAATTGACCTTAAATTAGATTTTCTATACTTGATAGTGTGACTGACCTTTTTATGGGGTTGATTACGTGTTATAAGAGTGCTTGTAATATGCGGTTGGCGGGTATCGAGGGTACAGCTGAGCTGCTAGAAAAGCAGCTAGCATTGGAAATGTCGAAGATGTCATTAGAGGAAGCCTTGACGCTTGCCCGTGCGTTTAGCCATTACCTCAATCTGATGGGAATTGCAGAGACCCACCACAGGTAAATTAGTCTTGGCAATTTGTTATTTATTTCTTGACGTGTCCTTTTAGTTTGCTGAGTTTTTCAGAACATATGTAACGTAATAAGTCCTTTGCTGCAGTTAAAGTTACAATATTTTGGTAAATGGGGGAGCGTTTACAGTGGGATTGATTTTGGAAAAACTTACAACAACGGAAACATTTAAAAGTTCTTGACATGGGTTTTGAGTTTGATTTCTTCATTACTATACCAGGAACAGATGAATGGGTTTATTTCCAAATAAGAAAAAGGAATAGATGACTGGGTTAGTAGAATTAGGCAAATATTGGAAGGCTTGGCATAGTTGCCTGCCCGGGCATTTCTTATCCTATCCGTCTTTATTCTATGATGTTATGAATCGCTGGAGAGTGATTGGGTAAGAAATATGGAACATTAGAACAATTAACTTATCTTGTGTAGTCCACTTCTAATGGATCTTTTTGTTTTGCAAAATAGTCTGTAAATTAAAAATGATTTTTTGCTTATCAGATTTTTATGTACTTTCACTTTTAAATTTAAAAATAAGTTGTATCAATTCTGTCATAGCCAACTAATATTGCTTCATGCAGGGTCCGTAAGGGAAGAAATGTTGCACATCTGTCAAAATCTTGCGATGACATTTTTGGGAAGCTGGTGCAGGGTGGAATTTCCCCAGAAGAGCTTTACAATACTATTTGCAAGCAGGTACATATTTTGACAAAAACTCTTTTACTTAATTTCTTGCTGACACTGTTTGTTTGGTTGCTAACATTCTGGAAAGGCCAAAAAAAAAAAAAAAAAAAGGCAGAAGACAACTTCTGATTACATTATAAACAGGTTGGAACTTATTATGATTTTTATTAATGGAAAAACATAGAAATCAGCTTAGCTGGGGCAAATACATGCTAGATTTTGTCTAGTGGAACTTCTGTTATAGCCCTAGATAATGAAAATAATTGATGTTTTTTAAAGTTAAAAATAGGAACAATTTTCTTCACAGCACTTTTCTAAATGAAAAATGGACATAATTTTACTGTAAGATTGGTTTGATCTTGATAGGGCATTGAACTGTTTGTATTCTCTCTTATAACTCTTGGAATCTTCTGGTTGCAGGAGGTTGAAATTGTTCTTACTGCACATCCCACTCAAATTAATCGGCGTACTTTGCAGTATAAACACATCAGAATTGCCGTGAGTTTTTGGAGAACTGACACCAATTAATATGTTCAATTTTAATGTCAAACATTGTGTTAGTGCTAAATATCTAAAAATAAGTCTGGCCCTTCTTGCAGCATCTTTTAGATTATAACGACAGGCCTGATCTTAGCCATGAAGATCGAGAAATGCTGATTGAAGATCTGGTATCTCTAGCCCACCTTAACATATTGCATTGCACTCCCAGAGCCAATAGAAAATGTCTAAGACTGGTCTAGGTTGGGTTATGTCTGGAGTTTGTTCCCCTTATCCCTTATTTTCCATTCATTTGTAGTTTCTTTGACTTGTAGGTAAGAGAGATAACTTCAATATGGCAGACAGATGAGCTTAGGCGTCACAAACCCACACCTGTAGATGAAGCTAGGGCTGGTATGTTTCTTGAGTTTTAAATATCAGAATTGCAAGCTTTGGTTCTTGGTAGATTTTTTTTTTGTTAAGTTAGTTGCACTTAAAAAAGACCCTTTGTTAATTTGTCACAGGCCTGAATATTGTGGAGCAATCTCTCTGGAAAGCTATACCTCATTACTTGCGGCGTGTCAGCAATGCTTTAAAGAAGGTTTGCCTCTTTTCCTTCTATTCTAGTTCTGAAACTGCTAGATCTTTTCAGTCAAGCTAATGTTTCTAATCTCATATGATTTTCATTTTATTTTTTATCCTCAGCATACAGGGAAGCCACTTCCCCTAACTTGCACACCAATAAAATTTGGATCTTGGATGGGGGGTGATAGAGATGGAAACCCAAATGTCACTGCAAAAGTAAGGCTTCTGAAGTATTTTGTAATGCATATGTCTGTGTATCTGTAAACTATTTATTCAAATTCCACAAGAAAAGTTTAAATCTTGCCCATGGTACTGGGGAGTATCTAACTTGGCCCATTAAAAATTTAGTTTGAGTGGAGTGATTTGTATTACAGAAAGCAGCATTTATGGGCTCAGGAAAGCAGGTTTTTGTAATAGTATTTTGGCATTCCAGTGAATGCATCTCTTTTCCTTCAACAGAGCCTTAAATGGGTTGAAGATACAAACGGATCCACCAATGATGAAATTATAAAATAAATAGCTTGCTTATCTCAAGTATCTGTATATTGTCATCTTTCTTCTTCTTTTAGTTACTGAAGACTTGAGCTGAAATTTGGGGGTTCTAACTAAACTGCTAAGATAAGAATAAGCAGTTGAAGGTTCTGTAGTCCTTACACTTTTGCTCATCAGAAATTTCTGGTTGTCTTCTAGTTCCTGTAGCACCTGAAGTTAATTGATATTGGTGGTATACATGGGAACCTTAAATCTAATTGGAGGATTATGCTTTCATGTCTAGTGCAACATCCGTGAATTTGTTATGGCTGTACCATTGGCTACCATTGAACTTGAGGTTATTTACATGCATACTAATATTGTTAAACTATAACCTGCTACAAGGAGTAGCCTTCATCTGAATAAGTTCCTTGAAACACCATCAGATGCATAAAACCTTTATTCGTTAATAGAACTTATTATTTTACTTTTTCTGATCATTATAACAAAAATGTTTGCCCTTCTCTAAGAATTTTTCTCTCTCTCTCTCTCTCTCTCTCTCTCTCTTGGTGTATATATATTTTTATATATATGTTTATTTATGAAAACATCAGTTCTGGATTTGAAACCCAGCTATTTGCCATTTATCCCAATTATATATTGGAACTATGATTTGAGTTGAGTAGGACTTTTTTGTTTTGGTATGCTACAGCTTTTGTGAAGTGCATGATACCATCAAGTGTTTTTTTTTTCTTCAGGTCACAAAAGATGTATCTCTGTTATCTAGGTGGATGGCTGTTGATCTCTACATAAGGGAAGTGGATAGCCTCAGGTTTGAACTATCCATGAACCGTTGCAGTGATGAGCTGTCACGAGCGGCGCATGAAATTCTTGAAAAAGGTTTGCTGTGATTTAGATCCTATTAGTCTTAGTATTCTGCACTTTTATGGTGTCATCTTTGTTCTTTTTCAATGCTAATTGGTTTCTCTGATAAGTACCTTGCATGACTCCTGAGGAGGTTGTGTTACAATAACCTTTTATGTAGGCACATCATATATTTGAGCAGTACTGATGTAGTTCTCAGTTCACAGCCTAGGGAAGCAGTGACTGTGAGGTTTATCTCTGACAGCAGCTGTCAGTGAGAATTATGTATGCATGTGCATTATGTTTGTTGTTTACCAATTGTGTGCTTCCTCGTAGTTTATTAATAATTATTGTTATTTTTAAAATTTGGATTAGTTCCATTTTTTTTACTTAATTTTGTTGGCCTTAGATTATTTTGGCTATAACTTCATTGAGTGAGTAGTAAAATGTTTATCATTTCGTACCCAAGGGCAGAAATGGAATGAAGAAAATTAAACTATGTCATTGTTGTTTCTACATTGGTTATTGCCTGCTTTTTGGACTAAATTGCATGGTAATTGATCCATACATTATATGCAATGAGAATGTTTTAATGTGCAATTTACTTTTTTGCCTAAAAATGCAACAAGATTGAATATGATAGGGTGCCTTGCTAGGTGCCCATTCTTCAAGAGTGACAGGGTTCAAGTCTTTATGTGCAACTATATGCTGCGTGAATGTACTTCAAAAAACATTGAATAGAAAGACTTTTGTTTCTGTGAAATCTTTGTCGATGATGACTATGCATGTGCTATTAGTTTTCCTATTGTAGTTCTGATGAAGTTTCAAACTGTAGATCTTCAATATTAGACTGCATATGAATAATTTCTCTCAACTTTTGCAGTGCTGTAATGAAAATACCTACCCTCCCATACCAAAATTTTGACTCTGATTCAATATTTCTCTTCAGAAACTTCATCGGAGGATCGCCATGAGAGCTGGAACCAACCTTATGGCAGAAGTCAATTGAAGCTTCATAGCCAACAGGCTCCACCCTTTCCTACACAACTTCCTGCTAGAGCTGATCTACCCTCTTGCACAGGTAATGTAAATGGGAAATATTATGGTTCCAAAAGTCAATGTTTTGGGTGCTGATATTAGAAATGATATATTTGCAGATACCACTAAAAATACTGGAAGACCTGGGAAAGTATTTTGTAATATTTTTTTAGACAAATAAGTACTTCTAAAATTCCATTTGGTATTCTGAAGGGTAACCCAAGAAGTAAAGTTATAGTTAGAAAATACTAACTTAGTTTGAAGTACTTCACAAAATATTTTAATACCTAAAAGAGTATAGAAAATATGGTCGGTTATTGAGGGGATCTTGGTATTTGTTAGATCATTTTGTAGGCACATTTGGAAATACCATCATACCTTAAAAGAGTATCTCACATATTGAGTTACTCGAAAATTATATTAATATTTTTTGAGGTACGATGGTATTACTCATAGAAAAACTTCAGAAATACCAATAGATTTTTTTTTTCTTGAAAACTACTTTTCTAATATTTGTGAAGACATTTGGAAAAGTTAAATGTTTGAATTTTATTGTGTGATTTACAGAATCTAACAGTTTTACGTAAAAATACTATTTATGCATGACAGCTGTGACTATAAAGAAAAGCAAATATTTACCATGAATAATTGTTTCCTTTATGGTTGACAATATATTACTTATATTGTTAACAATATATTTTATTTCCTAAGTTGTTACATGCCCCTCAAATCCAAGGTGATAGAGAATCTGCCAATTAGAGTTCACAATTAAATTTACAAAATTGATTAAGTTGATGAACTTCAATGAAGATATCTGCAGTCTAGTTCTTAGAGGAGGCAAAACAAGATTAATAGTGCGATTTGGATAGCACTGCAATTATCTCAACGAAATGATATTTTTAGATGAATGTACACTCTGATACCTTGACATAACTGATATAATCATAGAAGTTCAACTGTAGCATCAACAATAGCTTGATATTAGGATCAACTTTGGAGAGAGAGACAAGCTTTACATCTCTACTCAATATACCCAACCTCAGAATAAGCTCAAGAGCTGAGGGATGAATAGCTAAGTGGGAGTAATGCAGAACTCAAAATCAATTAACGTGATAAAAAACTCCACATATAGCATTAGTATTCAAAATTATAAAACTCTTAACAAATCTTTCCTACTTAACCAAATAATTCGTCTGGAATTATGAATTAAGATAATTGAGATAGTTTGAATTGATTAAAAACGCTACAAGAATGAACTTGATAAGATAGAAATAAATTTGAAAGAAAATAAGTAAAATGCCTTAAGAACTTATCTTGATAAGTAGAATCAATTTCCATTCAATAAGAAGGTTGACAAAAACCTAATTAGTTGAAAACTAAAACTTTATAATTTTATTATTCTCAAACTTGAATTATTACAAATAGAAATTGAATGTCTATTTATAGTTGTAGGTTATGTGAATAATGAGAAGAATAATCTCATAATTTTATGGAGAAATTATATAGGAAATTGAATATAAAATAGAATAGAAAATTTGTAACAAGTAAGAAGCTTGTTTTCTTAAATAGAATAGATATGATCTCTGTTTTCAAATAGAGAAAGTCTTTATTAATAGTGGTTGATTTAGGGGAAGTAATTTTGGAAAATTAGGGCCCCAATAATCTTCCTAAAATCTGTGAGATTCAATCTCCCATTTAGACATGAGATTTGTTTTCCTCTTTGCCTTGATTTCCTATGCAATTTAGGAAGGAAATCTCCCCCTTGGCTGATTCTCCCTTTAAGGGAATTCTTTTCCCTTTCTTTGCTTACATCAGGAAGTCTATAAAATAAAGCCTTGTTTATAGAACAAAGGATGTGAGAGGTATAGAAAAATGAGTTTGCAAGGAGCGGCAGTCAATTGACTAATTATATGAATAGCACCTGCAATACCAAGACTAGTGATAATGAGATAGATATGACTTCCAATTAGTTGTCCAAATAGCATATGATCACTAAGAAAAGTACCGTAATTAGCTGAGAAATTAGTATTGAGTTTAATAGGAGCATCAACAGAATTACTATCAGTCAAGCCTGTGTGAGAAATAAGATGTGTGGCATATTTAGCTCGAGACAACAAATAACCAGATTGATCAAGTAATACTTTTATACATATGAAGAAACTGAAAATATGAAAATCGTTCATCTCAATTTTTTGTTGAGAAACAACAGGATCATTATTCATCTTGATTACTACATACTAGATTCATCTTGCAAATGAAAAGAGCATTGATCATATGAACTAGACTTAAAAACCAAATTGATGCACAATGAGATAAATTTTGTAAACCAAACTTGAGGTTGTTATTTGAGTCCATGTAAGACCTTGCAAAGATGATGTATATTATTCGGAGGATAACGATAATCAGGAGGAGACTTCATGTATATTTCTTTGGAAAGATCACCGTTGAGAAAAACATTTTAACATCATTTAAAATAATTGCATTTTTTTTTTCCTTACAGTAGCAATAGATCTCAGATAGGTATATTGAGCCACAGGAGCAAAGGTCTCCTTAGTCAATACCATCTTCTTGCATGAGACCCTTCAAAACAAGTCTACCTAGTTTCTTTTTATTAAAATGTTTACTTGATTCTTGATTTTATTGACCAATTTATGACTAACCATAGATTTTTCTAGAGGCATGTCAACCAAATATCAAATTCAGTCCTTGTTAGAGCTTGGAGTTATTCCGCCATTGGTTTCTACTAAAGAGGGTCAGTTCTAGCCAAAAATGTGAGACTCATACAAAGAGATGATAGTAAAAAAATAATGATACTCACAAAGATGGAGGTGGTTGTCTTACGCGTTAGAGCGATGAGGGGTGAGTATGATGAATAGAATAATCAGTATTTGTGGAAAGAGGGACGTGAGGTTTCAAAGGCAAAGTAGAGGTATAAGGAGAGGTTATCGACTATTAGAAATTGTGAAGGTTATTGGAGGAAGGCTATGGAGATATATCTACATAAGGCACGCTTGGCATCAGATGTGGCTGATTTTTCCCTTTGTGATTAGTGGTAACTGATGAGTTGCTTCTCAATGTTGCTTTTGTGTCTTTCTGTTCACGGTGCATTTAACTTCACTTGGCAGTGTTGCAGTGTCAAGCTTGATATATGACTTCTTGTAATTGAGTGTGTTGCAGCGTCAAACTTAGATATAGGACTTGCAACCTATATCTTCCGCAAACAAACTCTGATCTAGGAAAGAATTTGGAAAAAACTGGATATGTTAGATAGTTTCTGAACTTTTGCTATAACTTTTTTACAAAGTTAGTGGCTCCTAACTTCTATTTATAAGAACTTCTAAACTTTTCAAAGACTTTGTTGTTGATCAACCAAAAAACCCAATTACCTTCTGCAAATTTTACAAATTTTAAACTGTATTCCTTCAAAACATGTTTGTGGATTCTCTTCTTTTTTCGTTCTTCCTGTTGCAGTATGGCAACTCTTCCCCAATTATAACACTTAGTTCGGCAACAGTAGTAAATAGGTATATTGAATTTTTGTTTGTTTCTTAAGAACAATAGGACAAAATATAGTTGACTTAAAATTCTTTATACTGTGTGTTTCTAAAATTAATAATAATAATATTTTGATTGAGCATGTTGCACTTGAATATTAAATAATTATTAGCTAATTAATACTTTTTACCTAGTCAAACAACATATATTTTCAAGTTATTATTAAATAGTTATTAATTATTATTAGAAAATTAAATATTAGCATAAAATAGAAAGATAAAATTGATTTAAAGCCAATACTTCATATTAATTTATCTAAAAGAAAGAGCATTGAATTTCTTAAAAAAATATGTTCTGTTATTTTATTTATTAAAAATAAAGAAATTGCCTTCTTCGTTATTTTGATAGAACTAACATCTTATAAGCCATATATTTCTCAAACACAAATAAACTAATAGAGTTCATAGCTTGTGTGGCACTAACAATTTCAACAGCTTATTTTGGAAAATTTCGTATAAATTTATACATTATTAGAGAATTAATAAATTATATAACTTATAAGCTCATAGAAAATAAGGTGAATTAAACATGTCTTCCAGTATGTAACAGTTGTAGGAAGAGTTCCTTTCATATGAGAAAGCTATGACTATAAAGGAAAAATAATTATTTACTTAACGAAAACGTTTTTTTGGTATTTTTTAAGTGTTATGGTAATTTTTGAAGGTAACGTTTGACATATTGTTGTATTTTTTATGATATCCTTAGAAAATAGCATTAGTATTTTCAAAAGTGTCATGGTATTCAATATGTTTTTGAAGATATATTAACAAATACCAGAATATCGTTAAAATATTGTTGGTATTGAGAGCTGGGTACCAGACTACCAGTGGCCGCGCAGGAAAAAGGCCTTACAGCACTGTAGAATCTCCACACAAAAAAATGATAATCAATGTATTTTAATGTATTTTACACATTTAAATCTCAATTTAGATTATCTATATTTATGGAGCTTTTCTTCTTTTCATAAAATTATTTGCTTTCATGAAACTCCAGTTGGATAAATTAGATAATTCCCTAGCTTGTTTAAGTGTAATACTTTTTTACCCTTATCATGGAACACAAGTAAGTTTATATTTTTTAGGACAAACGCTAATGTAATATGGAATGCAATCAAAATGCAATCAAATACTAGTGTAAAATTTCCATTTGCAAAATGCCTATGTAATTTTTTTTCCACTATAAAATTTCAGTTTTACTAGAAAGAATATTTCATGCACTATTCACTTTCACACATACATCATGCATCAATGGCAAGTTTTTGGTTCTTTAATAACTATACTTCAATCAGCTGTTGATAGTATCTGGGGTAATAGCTTATTAGTAAGTAACTTGATAGATATGTTTTGTCATGGACTACCTTTACGCAGAATGCAATGACAGTGGATCGCACTATCCAAAACTAGAATTTCCTGGGACTGATTACAAGCCGTTGAACTGTCAGGTGAAGCAAATTGTTAGACATTGATATTTGAGTATGATATTCTTTTGGCTGCTTTACTTTGTTTTCATTTCTCACTATCAGCACTGAAGCTAGCAAGTCCTTTAGTCCCTTTTCTTTCTTTTGTTTTTTCTTTAAAATCTTTTAGGATGGTCTGGGGACTTCCGACGTGGAAATTTCTTTTCAGAATTCCAATCAAAGTTCAGACAAAGTTGCAAATGGAAACACTGTCACTTCTAATGGTTCTCAGCAAGTTGGGACACTGCGGAGTTCTTTCTCATCTAGTCAACTCCTAGCTCAGAGGAAACTATTTGCAGAGTCTCAGATAGGAAGATCCAGCTTTCAGAAGCTCCTTGAACCAAGGCTGCCAGAACGTCCAGGACTTGCCCCTTACAGAATTGTTCTTGGGAATGTAAAAGAAAAGGTATTCTTTTCATCTACTTCTGTAATGCCATACATATAACGTACTGAAAGTTGGTGAAGCAAGTTAGATTATACATGTGGTGTTGTTTGAAGGTTAAAGTGTGCTACTAACTATTGTCCTTCATCTTTTCTGAAACATTAGTATCTTAAGATACCATTTAGTATACTTACTAGAGAATGGCTTCCAACTGTTCATGGTTCCATGGAGACAGTCCTGGTTGTCTTCGAAAACATTATACCAGGTCTCTTTCTTTTGCTTAGTTTCTTCCGGTAGGATTTGGGTCAGAAAAATAGAAAAGTGGAATATGAACAATATTTAGGATCTGGAACTCCTTAAATTGAACTGAAAGAAATCTTTAAGGATGGAATATGTGAAATCTTTTTCATGTTAAAAGGAGTTTATCGTAAAGAATTTAATCTAAGGTTTTCGTCATTATTTTTGTGAATAAGCAGCAGATCAAACTTCAAACTGATATTTGGTATAATTTTCAATTCTCTATAACCTATGGAGAAACAGATAGAACTTGATTGATGATTAATATTACTGCAAATTTATAGTTGTTACTTTCTTATATATCATTCATTAAGCTTTTTGTATCTTTGAATGAGAAGCTAGGGCTTTCACTTCTGTTTGTACATGGAGGATAGAAAGACTAACTTGTGTTGCCTATAGTGAAAAATGAAATAGGGAAACCTTCCCTATATCAATAATCTGAGTATCTATTAAAATTTGCTGTTATTTATTTTCTTAAAGTTTTCTATGAAATTAATCTTACAAACTTACAGAAGTGGATTTAAATTCTAATACAAGTAAATCTTGTATATGCTGGAATTCAAGAGCTTTGTGGGAAGAATTTATGGGGATATTAAGAGATTTAGCAGAGAGGAGACAGAAGGAGAAAGTGAATACATATTTAATCAATTTCCATTGCTAATCTGAAGTAGGTATTCTCTTTGTATAGCCTTCTCTAGTTCTAGACAACCCACAGCTACCCATTTCACAAACTACCATAACCACCCCAACAACCCAATTTACTTCTAACTTCCTAGTAGATTTGCCAAATCACATTCTCCATCTTCATGGGGAATTTTATGAAGGAGAGAAAAGTTATTTCTAAATTATGATTGTAAACAGAGCATGTTTCAGGATGCAGATAAATTAGTAACTAGACTAAGCCAGGCTGTATTTCTAACCTCATTTACAATTAAATGTAATAGCATAGATTATATTATATCATTGATAACTTTAGGGATTTTATCTATATTTTCAATTCTTTTAGATATTAGATTTTCTATTATAATGCTTAAATCATACTTAGGTTAGAATTTTACATTGAAGCATTATAAGTACCTATATAATATCGCATTTGATATGAAGCCTTGAGTTAATATTATTTCATAAATTTCCCTTCTACAGTATTACATTGTTTATAAGGTTAAAATACCACATCTGTATTACCCAAAAAGTAGAAAAAAAATATTATTCTAAAGCATTTAGGAAATCTTCCTCCTATTAAAATTTTAGTATCAAGTTTAAATTCAATTTCTTCTCTTAGATTACTTCCTAATATTTCTACACTCCCCTGAAGCTAGACATAGATGTTAATCCTGCCAAGCTTGGAGCTTTAAGTCCTCAAAATTCTTTCTTGGCAAGGCCTTAGTAAGTGTGTTCATTGTTTGTTAGTTAGATGAGAAGTGTACCACATCGATTATCTCTTGTTCCATTTTCTTCTCTCCCATGGCATTACATTCCTCTTCTCACGCAACATCAATCTTCTCTTCTCGCGCGTCATTTTTCTCCTTTTCTCCCGCGACATTGGTCTCATTTTCTCCTGCGAATTCAGTTTTCTTTTCTCCCACGGCTTTATGTTCTTCCTCTCAATTTGATGGTCCTTCCTACAAATCATCATATGAATGGGTCTCCTCTACTTGGATTCGGTTTTTGGCTCTTGATAAATTAGTAGTTTGTTGCTTCATTTCCTTAAGTTTACTTATGAGATCTCCTATCTCCTGAGTAAGCTTTGCAACATTTCTTTGTAAATCTTTTATAAAAAACCTTAGATTGTTATGTAAAGACATTGTAAAAACCTACAAAGAAATGTTAGAAAATAACATTCCCTCACTTGTTTTACTCTGTGTTTTAGTTGAAGTTTTTTACCTTTTAATTTTCTTCCCTCAAGTTGATTAGCATAACTGAATTTTCTTGAATCAAGGTAATCAAGGTTTGTTTAGAACACTTTTAAGAAATTATAGGGAAAGAAAATTGTAGAATAATTATAGACGTAATGAAATGTAAACACACGGATGAAGATGTTGTGTGTTTATGTATGATACTATATAATAAGCACATGTGGGAGCCCATTATTGACATGTTTGGTAGGAGGTTGGCGGGTTGGAAGAGGAATTCCTTTCTAAAGTGGGGAGACTCACTTTGATTAAGAGTACACTTGTTAATTTACGAGTCTACTATTTATCCATCTTAACAATTCCGACCAACATTGTAAAAAAGACTTGAAAACATTCAATGTAAATTCCTTTGGGGTGATGAGGATGATAACAAAAAGTATCATTTGATTAGGTGGGAGGAGGTTAAAAAACCGGTTTGAGAGGGAGGTTTCGGTTTGAAGTCTATTGTGGAGTTAAACCGGGCTTTTCATGGAAAATGGCTTAGGAGATCTCTTAGGGAGAAGGAGAAATGTGGTGGAAGGTTGTACATGCTAGATGGGGAGATTGAGAGAGGAAGAATGAGAGAAGGGGTAAATTTAAGCTTCACGGGCTAAGCCTTTGGAGGAAGATTTAGGATGACAGCCAATACATCAAGGGTTGTGTGGGTTGGAAACTTGGTAGGGGTGATGGGGTTAGGTTTTGGCATGATGAATGAATAGAGAATTTCAGCTTAGAAAACAGATTCAAAATAATTTTTGACATTGTTTGCAATAAGACTGCTAAGATGGAGGAGACGTATGAATTTGTGGGGGAGGGTAGAGTGTGGGATGTGAAGGTGAAGAGAAAATTGTAAGACTAGGAAATTGATGAGTACAACAACCTGCTTTTGTCACTGATAGAAATAAATTTTGAATATAGAAAATGATAAAAGAATATGAAAGCTTGATGAGAAGAAAGGTTTCTCGGTGAAATCTTTATACAGTTGTCTAACTAAGAAGGATAACAGCCGCAGTATGTCTGCTCCTTATAAGCAAATTCGGAAATCTAAAATCCCTCATAGAATAGCTTTTTTTGCATGGAAGGCGGCCAATGAATGTATTTTGACCCTGGATATGCTAAAAAAGAAGGGGAATGTGTTGGTTAATAAATACTATTTATGTCATGCTGCTGAAGAATTGTGCAACCACTTATTATTATTTTGCCCAGTGACATACAACATTTGGGTATCTATTTTTGGACTGTTAGGCTTAAATTGGTTATGACTGGGAGTGTGAGTAATGAGTTGTGAGCGTGGGTGGACATTTGTAAAGAAAAAAAAATCATTTGTTCTTTATTCCACTTACAATTGTTTGGGTTGTGTGGAAGGAAAGGAATGGAAGAGTTTTTGAGAATATAGAAACTAACTTTACAAAAACTAGAGATAGATGGATTCATACTTTTGCCTCTATTTTGTTAAGTCATTACATTAAAGACATGTGAGACTTTGGTGTTGTCATAAACCACTTGATTGACATGTAACTAATTTGTATTCGAGTGGTATCTCTTAGGTACCTTGTGCATAATAATATTTTCCTTTTATTGCAAAAAAAAAATGTATGATGCTAAGTAATTAAGATGCAATTAGCTATTTAGAGACATAATAGAACAAAAGCTCAATGACAACAAAAGAAACTTAGAGTACAAGGTTAGACACTATGGAGATGTTTTTTTTTTGTTTGTATGATGAGTATGAGTAAAAAGGGTGGATGCAAGAGATGCAATATATGATAACCAAATGAAGGATAACAATTATGCAAAAATTATAGAAGGTAGTAAGATCTATTTAAAGTTTAAATTCTGATACCAAATGATGCAGAATTTAGAATTAACCAATGTGATAAAAAATTCATGCATACAATTTATCATGTAAAAATTAATTTCTAAACAAATTCTCTCTACTTAATCCACAATCAACCTATGATTGCAAATTAAGTTATTGGGAAGAAGAATGAGAATTGATAAAATACTATAAAAGTTATTTTGATGAGTAGAATTAATTTTTCATTCAAGAAGGTTGAAGAGACCTCTCAAAAAGCACTCACAATAGTCAAAAGTTATGAAAGAAAAAATTTATAATGATATTGATGAAAACCAAATTGAATTGAATACAACTAAAGATGTAAGACCTTTATATAGCCATAGGCCTTGAGAATTACAATAAAACTTAAAATTTAAAATCTAAGAAACAAATCTTGAAATTTTTTCTCGAACTCTTAAAGAAAATAATAAAACAAAAACTTATAAATTAACAAAAATTAAGACTCTTCACTCTTGGATAGTTGTTGAATTCTTCAAAGATTATAACCGACCTTTCTTGAACTATTTGACTCGGTTTTGAACTTCAGTATTTAATAAATTTCGTTGTTGAAGATGTGTTGAAGATAGATTAGGATGTATCCAAGTTGAAGTAGGAAATAACTCTTCTTTCATGAGAAAATCAAGGATAGAATTCAGCCATGAGTGTGAGATCATCTCCTTTGAGCTTTCCCCCTCCAAGTATGATTCCAAAACTTTATTTAATATTAGTTTAGGAAGATAAAGTTGACTTAGGACCCTTTTCAACAAATTCGGACTCCTTGAATGCTGTCCCCCAAATCCTACTTGAATTGCGATAAGAGAAGCCGAATTGATGATGAAGATAAGCTCCCTTGATCTTTCCTTGTCTAAGATGACTTAAACTCTTATTTAATATGATTTTATGAAGCGAGAATTCTTTTAGGGCTCTTGAAAAGATAAAATTGGAATCTTTAAGCTTGATTCCTGTGAGTCCTAGTTATGCTAGAACACTTTGTAGCCAGATTTGAGATGGAAAGGAAAAAGGGTGAAAATTATCACGTTTTTGAGTTGAATATTTTTGCCCTTCATCAGCTTTCCATTAAATAGAAATAATTATGATTTACATCCTTAAAAATATGTTATTTCTAGTTGAAATAAAACTCTAAAAAGAGAAAATAATTTACGACATAAACCATAATTATAGAAATATGTACAGTTATTACATTCCTAAAATATATATGAAAAGTATTAATTCTCTAATAAGCAATTCATATTAACTCTTTAATGAGCTGTCCACCTTACTAATATCCTCCTAAAATTGATGCTGGTCAATCAAGAAACATCAATTTTCCAACTAAAAATTGATGATGTTGTCTAGTTATGGATTTTGTAAGCACATCGGTTATTTGGAGAGCACTAGAAACATGTGGAAGAGAGATGACACCAGTATCCATAACTTCTCGTATTGAATGACAATCCATTTCGATGTATTTGGTACGCTCATAGAAAACAGGATTGTTAGCGATTTGAATAGCACTTGTGTTGTCTGCATGGAGAGGAGTAGGATTGGATTGAGGAAACCCAAATTCGACAAGTAGCCCATGAAGCCAAAAAATCTCAGAGCCAGCTACAAACATAGTTCGATATTTAGATTCGGTGGAAGATTTGAAACTTGATCTTGTTTCTTACTCTTGCAAGATATTAAGAAATTTTCAAGAAATATACACCAACCAGACACAGAACGACGAGTATCAGGACATTCAGCTCAATCATCATCACTAAATGCAATAAGGCAGATTAGAGAACCAGTCGGAAAGAATGAGCCACGGCTAGGTGAGCCTATAAGATATCAAATAATACGACGAACAACTGCTAAGTGTAGATGACGTGGGGCTTGCATAAATTGACTGACCTGTTGAACGATAAAGGAAATATTTGGTCGTGTAATAGTATGATAATTCAAGCTTCCAACCAATTGCCGAAATGTAGTAGGATCAGGAAGAGGATCCCCTTCCTCATGATGATATTTCACATTCAGTTCTAATGGAATATCAACTAAGAAGAATCTTGATGGTCAACCAAAGCAATCAGATCTTGAGTGTACTTGTGTTGATGTAACCAGAAGAATTAGAATGAACCTCCAATCTCAAAAAATATGTAAGAGAATCAAGATCTTTCATACGAAAAGAATGCTTAAGATGTTGTTGGAGACTAGTGATCAATAAAGAATCAGTTTCTGTGATAACAATGTTATCTACATATACAAGAAGAAGAACACAACCGTAGCTGTTTTGCGAAAAAACAAAGATGAGTCATATTTACTCTGCATAAAAGAGAATTAGAGCAAAGTATTCCGAAACTTGTCAAACCAAATTCTAAGAGTCTGTTTCAGACCATACAAAGATTTTTTTAATCTACACACATCTGATGTAGGTGTAGAAAACAAACCAGGTGGAGGTGTCATATAGAGATCTTCTTTGAGATCACGATGGAGAAAAATATTTTTTACATCCATTTGGTGAAGTGGCTAGCCTTGTGAAGCAGCAATGGCAATAATAATTCGCACAATAGTCATTTTTGCTATAGATGCAAAAGTTCCCTCATAGTCCACTTCGTACTCCTATTTGTTCTCAAGAGCAACTAAGCAAGCCTTATATCGGTTTAGAGTTTCATTTGAATGAAGTTTAATTGAATAAACCCATTTACATCCAATTGGTCGAATAAATAGAGGACAAGATACAGTGTCCCAAGTATGATTCTCTTAGAGAGCTTGGAGTTCCTCCTTCATTGCTTTCTGACAGCACTCATAGTTGGCAGCTTGTGAGTAACATGATGGAATTAAAATAGACGATAAAGTAAAGAAATAACCATACCAATTAGGAGGATGAGATACTCTGGTAGATCGTCGAATGATAGGCTCTGGAGGGACAGTTGCAGAAGAAATACTAGAGACAAGTTCAGGAAAAGTCTCAAGTGGCGGAGTAGTCTCGGAAAGGAGTAAAGTCGGTTGATGTCATTGATAGACATATTCAGATTTGAAAGCTCAAAAGATTGTGAGTTCTCATAGGTAGGAAGAAAAATATCAATAGGAGATGACTCCACATAGGTAGAGAAAAATATTGATTCTCCAAGAAAACAATATTTCTAGAGATACGAAATTTGTTAGGGTTAGAAGCATAGCAAATAAAGCCTTTTTTTGAAGTTCTATACCCCATAAAAGCACATTTAGCAGATTGAACAGAAAGTTTATTACGCTTATGGGAAGACAAATGTACAAAATAAATACAAATGAATGTAAGTTATGATAGGTAGGATGTTTGCTATAAAGACGATAGTAAGGAGAGTCAAGTTTTAATACCTGAGATGACAGTATATTAATTAAATAAATGACTGTGGACAAAACTTCAACCCAATATTTTGATGGAACAGACAATTCAATTAGCAAAGTACGAGTTATATCTAAAAGATGTCGGTTCTTATGTTCAGCAACCCCATTTTGCTGTGGTGTATATGGACATGATTTTTATGAAATAATTCATTTCTCAAATAAAAATTTAAGAAATTCATGAGACAGAGTTTCAACCCAATATTTTGATGGAACACACGACTCAGTTAGTAAAGAACGAGTTACATCTAAAAGATGTCAGTTCTTATGTTCGACAACCTCATTTCGTTGTGGTGTATATAGACATGATCTTTGTAAAATAATTCATTTCTCAAATAAAAATTTAAGAATCATGAGACATATGCTTTCCACCATAATCATATTTTAACACTTTAATACGTGTTGAAAATTCAATCTCAATATAAGCAAAAAAAGTCTTGAAAATAGAAAACACCTCAGATTTAACACGAAGAAAATACACCCAAGTAAATCGGCTGTAATCATCTATAAATGTCACAAAATAATTATACTTACTATGAGAAATAACAGGTGTAGGGCCCTAAACATTACTATGAATAACTTCAAAATATTTTACAGCTCATTGACCGATAGACAGAGAAGAAAGTGTTTTACTCTTACCTGATTTACATGTAAAACAATCCAAAAAAATATTCGAAAGAGGATTTTTATTACCCAATAAACCAGAATTCAGCAAATGAGATAAAATATTAAAGTTTGGATGTCCTAAATGTTTATGCCATATTTCACTTTTATTGTCAATAGTGGTACAAGCAAAATATAAGGCACGAGGAATAGAAAAGCGAATAGGAAATAATCTCTCGACTTTAGGCCCTTTTATTATTGTCGTTCTCGACACCTGATTTTGCACAAGACAACCATTACGAGAAAAATGCACATCACAATTGTCATCTATCAATTGACCAACTAAAATAAGACTAACAAATAACTTTGGTGATATAAAAACATTTTTGAAAATGTGATTAATCTCCTTAATTTTAGTACTTGGTAAAGTACTCTCACTAGCAATCTCAATTTCTAATGAATCATGATACTTACGAATATTTTTAAGCATACGAGATGAGTTGGTCATGTGATTTGAAACAATAGAATTAACAAGGCAAAGTTGAGATTAGTATCATTACCTTGTAGACTCGAGACTGAAAAAGCTAAAACAATTATTTGTTGTATTGTTTCAAGAGTAACTACAACTAGTGCAACTGTTGATGGAGTTGTTGTAGGATGTATAGATAAAGTTGGTGCATCAAATTGATTGTTGATACTTGCTAAAGCAAAATTATTTAAGCCAGCTTAAAAAGCATTGACTTTGCGATTTGGAAAACGTGTGGGACATTCTTTGAGAATGTGTTCTGGTTGCTTACAGTAATTGCAAAACTTCTTTCCACAATTGGTAGCAATATGACTATAGTTTTTGCAACTGTAACATTGTGTTATGCTCATATCTCTACCTTTTCCTTTTCCTTGCGCTGCAAAAGCAAGATTGATTGTGTTCTTTTGCTGAAAAGTTGTTTGGGTTAAAAGGCATTATTATTCACGAAGCAGTTCTCCAAAGCAAACATCCAAGGAGGGAGAAGGAACACGATTCATCAAGTTTGAGCTAATATTCTCAAAATCAGGCCGCAATTTCATCAAAAATTGATCTCGCTTACTCTATTCATGAGCTTTTTGAATTATACATAGAGATGCATCAGTTATGTCAGCATAAACAATATCAGTAAATTCATTCCATAAATTCTAAAATTCAGAAAAATAATCTTGAGTAGAGAGACTTCCCTGAGAGTAATTAGCAATGTCATGCTCCAACTGAAAATGTCTTGCACTGTTATTTTGATTGTACACTTTTTTGAGATAATCCCACATGGTTTTTACATTCTTATATAGCTTTAGATTAAGTACAATAAGAGGATCAACTGAACCCTAAAATCTAAGTCATCACTCTAACATCTTTAACATTCCATTGGAATAACTTTTCAGAGTCTGTAGGAGCTGGATCGCTTCCATCTATATGACCCCATAATTCTTTTCTTGTTATAAATAGTCGAAACTGAAATTTCTAAGTAGAGTAATTTTTTTTGGTGAATTGAACATTGAAAGATTTAAACGTAATCTTTTAGGAAGTTATCTTTTTGAAACAACGAAAGAGAACAAAAAAAATAACGAAGATTTTAAGACGAAGATCACAAAAATATCTGAATTATTAAAGCACTCAGAAGAAAAACACAGTTAAAAAATATCAAAACACTTTAAAAAAAATACAAATTCAGGCTCTAATATCATATTATGTTGTTGAGCTGAATACTTTTGCCATTCATCGACTTTCTATTAAATAGAAATAATTCTGATTTATAATTCTAAAAAATAGTACTTTAAGAAAGAAAAATAATTTATAGCATAATTACAGAATATCTAAACTATAATTATATAACTATGTACAGTTATTACATTCCTAAATATACATGAAAATTATTAATTCTCTAATGAGCTGTCCATATTAACTCTCTAATGAGTTGTCCACCTTACTAATAAAAATCTTTTAGGTGAGAAATCTTCTAAGCCATGTGACCCTATTTTATAAGGCTTGGCAAGGCTAGCTCTCTTTTGGCTGAATGGGCTTTGTTTTTTTCTCTTATAGGTTTACAAATCGGGCCCTAGCCGTTTTCCTTCGGGGATCCACTCCTGAACAAAAGTTTGGAAGGCCTTCTTGAGTTTCTTTGGCCCTTAAACTTGTGATAGTCCTTTCGAGCCCATCATGTGTTGTGTTTATCCCTTGTATATCACCATATGTACTTTGCCCATGGCCTAAAGCATCATGGCCTTGTCTTGGACAGTTCATGAGGCCATGATCTCCACTTATACTGCTCAACCTGCCTTGTTTTTCCATTAAACAACCCAAACCGCACCCCACCAAGCTTGGATGGTACATACCGCAACACTCATCTTTTATGGTGCCTAACCCGTGGCCTCTCATGCTCATGAGGCCTTGAGATTCATCTTGGATTGTGTCTTGCTCTTCCTTAAGGTGGCCATGGTCTTTCGACATCAGTTGACCATGTTTTTCCTTGAACCCGTGAGCTAGCAAACTCATACAGTCATGTGTGCTTATGTGGCCATGAGTCTTCAAGTGATCTTGAGCTTTCTTGTAAATTAGTGTGATTTGCTCCCCCTTACTCGCATTAACTTCCTCGACCGTAAAATGTGAATATTGTAGGTTCAAAATGGTTCTATCATATTAAGCAACGGGAGGATGACTCTGTTGAAAGATTCAAGGTTCGCCTTGTTGCCCATGGTTTTGTGCAAGTTTCAGGTATTGATTTGATGAAACTTACAGCCCAGTCATTCTCTACGCTATAATTTGCTTGTCATAGCCCTTTCAGCTTCACTAAACTGGTGAATGAGCCAACTTGATGTGAAGAACGCCTTTTTGCATGGAAATCTCAAGGAGACTGTAAATGAAGCAACCTCTTGATTTTGTAGATCCACACAAACGTGACTATGTATGCTTCTTCACAAGTCTCTTTACAGCTTAAAACAAGCTCCTCGAGCTTGGTTTGATTGCCTATCTCGATTTCTTCTCTACATTGATTTTTATTGTAGCAAGACAGATTCTTCCCTGTTCGTTTACGACCACAAATCAGTTACAATGCTGCTTCTTGTCTATATAGGTGACATATTGATGACTGGAAACAATGACTTGTTTATCTTAAACATAATTCAACAATTAAGCTCAAAATTTGCCATAAAGGATCTTGGATCTTTAAGTTTCTTTTTAGGTGTTAAAGTGGAACAACTTCACTGGAGGAGTTATTTTTTCTCGAGGCATATATCAAGGATCTGCTTGGTCGCCCTGGTATGACTAGTTGTGCTCCTAATGCTACTCCTATGGTCCTCAAGGACAAGTACTATGACTCAGACAACAAACTCATAGATGCAACTTATTGTAGAAGTACTATTGGTGCTTTTCAATACCTCAGATTTACTCGAACAAACATTCAACATGCACTAAGCAAAGTTTGTTAATTTTTCAACATTCTGGCATTATTACATCTCAAGGCAGTGGAGAGTCCTTTGCTATCTCAACAGGACACAAGATTATGGCGTACAGTTTAATCTCGAAGTCTTGTCTCCTTATATACATTTTTAGGTGCTGATTTGGCAGGATGCCTCGTGACATGATGAAGCTGAACTGGTTATTGTATCTTCTTAGGTGGAAATTGCGTTTCATGGTGTTTTAAAAACAACCTACCGTTGTTTGATCCAGTTCAGAAGCATAATACGGGTCCATGGCCTTTACCACCACTGAAATACCCTAGCTCACATTCTTATTACATTGCTATTCTTTTACCTCATACTTCTCAATTGTTTGTGACAATCTCAGTGCTCTTCATATGTCCGTTAATCCGCTCTTTCATGATCAGAAAAAAAACATATTGAGATAAACTACCATTTCGTTGGAGAAAAGGTAGGCATGGTTAATCTCATCATTCAGTTTGTGCCCTCTTCAAATCAGATAGCAGATATCCTAACCAAGCCTTTGCCAAGAGCATCATTTCTTCTCCTTGCAGCAATATGAGACTTTATTTACACTTAGTCTCCACCTGGAGGGGGCTGATATGGAAATAAACTCTTCAAAGGAAAAAATCGTTTGATAAGGAAACAAACTATTCGGAGAAATTTTTTTTTGCTGAAGATTAAGAGGAGGATTGTAAGGAAAAAATTCCTTGATGAAAGTTAGGAGGATAATTATAAGGGAAAGGTCTTTCCTAAAAATTAGAAGGAGATTTGTCAAAGTCAAATCACTAACTAATGGCTAAAATCAAGTAATCAATAATTGAGAACTTAATCCTCTTATTATTTCTTACTCAATCTTCTTTTATATATATGTATATTGTGTTTGAGTTTGAATCACAGAGAAAAAGAATAAAACATGCAAAGTTTATAGAGTTCTTCGTCAATAACTAGTCTGTCTTGCGACAAATGATATGAGAGTCAATCAAGGGCTACTAGCAAGCTAATATACTTTTTTTTTTAAATAAGCTAATATGCTGTTTTTGATATTCTAATTTCTTGTGGACCAAATGGAGCTGTTTATTTGATTTCATTTCTTATTTGTGGACTTTCCTTTGTTCTGTCATAGTGAAGCAAACTCTTACCTGGAGGTAATTTAGACTCCTAGATATTTGATAGATGGAATAATGAGGAAGATGATATCTTTTTACAGCCAAATGAATTTAAGGAAAGTCATAGTTAGTGTATTTGGGGTGCTAGATCCATGTGTTTATAATTTTCATTGAATTAATGCTTTAGGAAGTTTAATGCTTTAGGAAGTTTAAAATGAAGGAAACAATGAAATATGGTCTTTTCACTAGAGTATCATTCACTGAAGACAGGATATTGATGTAAAAGAATCGATTTGGAAGGGTGATTGCTGAGAGTAAGTAATACATATATGATGTATTGTTGTTACAGCTCATGAAGGCACGGAGGCGGTTAGAACTTCTTCTTGAGGATCTTCCTTGTGAATATGATCCTTGGGATTATTATGAAACAGCAGATCAACTTCTGGGACCATTGCTTATGTGCTACGACTCTTTGGTAATACCTACATATATGGAACAAGCTACCTAGAGAAAAGAAAGAACATCTTATATACATTGAATTGTGCAGCAATCATGTGGAGCTGGGGTGCTAGCAGATGGTCGACTTGCTGATTTGATTCGAAGAGTTGCTACGTTTGGAATGGTGCTAATGAAGCTTGACTTGCGTCAGGTGCAGCTTATTTCCATCTTTATTTCTTATAACTTGCTCACATACTTTGTTTAAACTGATTTTCTCTTCGGTAACATTCCAGGAATCTGGTAGACATGCCGAAGCACTAGATGCAATTACTCAATATTTGGATATGGGTACATACAATGAATGGGATGAAGAGAAGAAGCTAGAATTCTTAACAAGAGAGCTGAAAGGAAAGAGGCCACTTGTTCCTCCTACTATTGAGGTATATTATTTTCAAATTAATTATGATCATTCTGCAGTGAAGGTTCAACTTCTTCTTTTCTTTTCTTTTTTTTTTGGGTTGAGACTTGTGCTTTTTCTGTTTTGATTCCAAGCCCATTATACAGGGCTTATAGCTTAAGGTACTCGAACATACTTCTTCTAGTAGAGGGAATGAAGTTAAGGCTGGTTGTGTGTTGAGATTTGCAGTCTTCTGATATTCTTTACCTTTTTTTATCTTTATTTCATATTATGTATCCTGTGCAATCGTCGAGACTATTTTTATGTTAAACCTATATGTCCTGTGTTCATATTGCTTCTGTCATGTGTAGACTGCTGTTATGGAGTTCTTAACTCTCTGGACGATTTACTGAAGAAATAAACCTTAAATTGGTCATCTATGCCATAGTTGAGCTAGAAATGTTATTTTCTAGAAGAATTCTGACTAGATGATTTACTAAGGGTTACCATTTCTGTGCATTACTCAAATAAATCAACTGTCTTTTCAGGTTGCTCCAGATGTTCAAGAAGTCTTGGATACTTTCCGTGTTGCTGCAGAGCTAGGGAGTGATTCACTTGGAGCTTATGTGATTTCTATGGCCTCAAATGTATGAATTACTCTGAACTTTTGGTCGTGCACAATCATTTCAAAGTGTAAATGGAGAAGAGCTCGTGTATAACTTTTCTGTCAAATAAACACTAACATTAGCCTGGAATTGATTCTTGACAGGCAAGTGATGTTCTAGCTGTCGAGCTCTTGCAGAAGGATGCCCGACTTGCTGTTAGCGGCGAGTTAGGAAAACCATGTCCTGGTGGAACGTAAGTAGAATTTAACAGAAATGACACATATAGGTTGGCAAGTTTTTAAATGCATAAGGGCAGAATAGAACCCAAATATTGACAAGCCCAAACAGGAGCATTTGTTGTTGAGCCATAAGACTCTGGCACATGTTTTGACATTTTAATGTTAAATGATATGCATTTTCTTCAAAGTTACAAACTTGATGCTTTTCTTCTCATGTAACATACATGTTCAAAATGACTTTCTGGCATATGCAGATACGTTTACTTTTTCATCAGGTTTTGAATATTTCAAGGTCATGTTACATTGTGGATCAAACTCACATCAGAGATGAGTGATTCACTTTGGCTTGTTTGTGAGACAAGCCTTAAGTAGTTGTTTGACTTTGGCTTGTTTGTATGTCAAACCAAAGTTGGGAGAAGCTTGGTAGCTAAATTCAAGATAAGCTCTATATTGAGCTAAACACCTTTTAGTGTTTTTGAACTGTTGGACTTGTTTGTGGCCCTCCTGAACTCAGTATCTTTGTTGCGTACCCTTAACATTATTCATAGTGCATGGAGAGGAAGCAATCTGACAAATTTTTTATAATAGGTTACGGGTTGTTCCCCTGTTTGAAACTGTTAAGGACCTTAGGGGAGCTGGTTCAGTGATAAGAAAATTATTATCAATTGATTGGTATCTGGAGCACATTAAAAAGAACCATAATGGACATCAAGAGGTATGTATGTATGTATATACATAGATATATATAAATATTATTGAAACTGAATTTTGGTGAATTTCCAACCGATATTATATGGCTTATGAAGTTACTGTTGATAGGTTATGGTTGGATACTCTGATTCTGGTAAAGATGCTGGGCGCTTCACTGCTGCATGGGAGCTGTACAAAGCCCAAGAGGATGTTGTGGCTGCATGCAATGAATATGGAATCAAAGTTACTCTTTTCCATGGTCGAGGAGGGAGTATAGGCCGTGGTGGTGGCCCAACATATCTTGCCATTCAGTCTCAGCCACCTGGCTCTGTAATGGTGAGTTTTGTATTTGATTCAGGTCTTGGAATATTGGTGTTATATTGTCTTCTAACTTTTTGATTGATAAGAAAATATGGGTTGGTTTTAGCTTTGATGCTTCAAGAGGTATTTTTTGTTGTCCGTAAAAATCAACAGTTAGACTCATGATACTTGTAGTAGTTGTATTAGCTGTATCAACGGCCACCTGGCTCTGTAATTGTGAGTGTTGTATTTGATTAAGGTCTTGGAATATTGGTGTTATATTGTCTTCCAACTTTTGGTTGATAAGAAAATATTGGTTGGTTTAGCTTCGATGCTTTCAGGAGTTATTTTTGTTTGTGATAGAGATCAATAGTTAGACTCATGATTCTTGTAGTTGTTGTATTAGTTGTATCAACAGCCACCTGGCCCGGTAATGGTGAGTTTTGTATTTGATTCAGGTCTTGGAATATTGGTGTTATATTCTCTTCCAAATTTTGGTTGATAAGAAAATATGGTTTGGTTTTAGTTTTGATGCTTTAAAGAGTTATTTTCTGTTATGTGATAGAAATCAACAGTTAGACTCATGATACTTGTATTAGTTGCTTCACTTTAGATTTTAACTTTGTACTAAAATTTGGTTCTGGCAATTTTTGTTTTGAACAAAAGCGTAAGCTATCATAATTCAGAAATGATGAACCTGATTGTTGGGACTCCTGCAAGGTACCTATATTTTGGTGTATAGTAGGATTCTGAAGTCATAGGCCTAGGAGATTTACATACAGATTATTTCCAAATGCCCTCTTTTTACTCTCTGAAATGATCTGATCCTGATTGTCAGGGTACCCTTCGGTCAACAGAGCAAGGAGAGATGGTTCAGGCCAAATTTGGCTTGCCACAGACTGCTGTTAGGCAACTAGAGATATACACAACTGCTGTGCTGCTAGCAACTGTACGTCCTCCTCTCCCGCCTCGAGAAGAAAAATGGCGTAATCTCATGGAAGAGATCTCAAAAATTAGTTGCCAAAGTTACCGAAGCACAGTCTATGAAAACCCAGAATTTCTTGCTTACTTCCATGAGGCTACACCTCAAGCAGAGCTTGGCTTCCTTAACATAGGAAGCCGCCCAACTAGAAGAAAGAGCTCGATAGGAATTGGACATCTTCGTGCCATTCCATGGGTTTTTGCGTGGACCCAGACAAGGTTTGTTCTTCCAGCTTGGCTTGGAGTTGGAGCTGGTTTAAAGGGTGTTTGTGAAAAAGGATATACTGAAGACTTAAAAGCAATGTACAAAGAATGGCCTTTCTTTCAATGTACGATAGACCTTATAGAGATGGTTTTAGGAAAAGCTGACATTCCGATAGCCAAGCACTATGATGAAGTGCTTGTGTCAGAGAGCAGGCAGGAACTTGGTGCTGAACTAAGGGGAGAGCTCTTAACAACAGGAAAATATGTGTTAGTGGTTAGTGGACACGAGAAATTGTCTGAGAATAATCGGAGTTTGAGGAGACTGATTGAGAGCAGACTTCCTTACCTCAATCCTATGAATTTGTTACAAGTGGAAGTATTAAAGAGGTTGAGACATGACGACGATAACCATAAACTTAGAGATGCACTGCTTATCACCATAAATGGCATTGCTGCTGGAATGAGGAACACTGGCTAAATTTTAGCTTCTGAGCACCATCTTATCTATAATTCTCTTCCTTCCTCTATCTCTTGTTTTATTCTAAAGGGCCATATCTTGATAGTTTAATGATAAAGTATTATAGATGTACTTGAGCTAGGTTTTGGTGTCAACTATATACAGATAATTTACTGTGGGATTCTGTAATTGAATGTTTACAGCTTAATTTTCTCCTCTCTGTAAAAATTTCTTCAAGCCGTGTGTTATAATATGGATTTGGTTTCCTGCAATTTGATTCTTTCCTCTCCCAATGCCCCAATCCCTTCACAACTCAGTATTTTTCTGGTTGTCTAACAGTGACTTTATGTTGTTATATATGGCGTTTAATTTATATTAGTTTCTTTGAAAAGTCTTCTCAATAGTGAGTGTACATAAAACTTATTATGCAGGCTTTGTAGATTTTGTAAGAGGCAAACAAGTGGTTTAGCTTCCATCCAGGGAAAATACTACTCTATTTAACTTGAGGGATTTTTGCTGTATGGATGCGAGATTTATGACAGGATAGATTTGAATTGTTATTTTTCAACCCAATGGAAGAAATTGTGACACTCCATGGAAAGATATGTATCTAGAATTATATATTGTACTGTTTTGTGTTACCTTTTGCTATGTAAATAATTTGCAATTAAAGGAGTAGTTAATCTTCAGTCTGAAAGTTTCTTTCATGATGTCTATAAACAACCATATGAGTGGATAAAATAAATCGAAGTCATTTCTAAGAGAAGTTTAGGAGCATATAATGAGTTCCGTTATCCATTTCTTGTGTGAGTATGTGGAGTATGCATAAAACTTCCCCAAAAAAAAGAAATGGTATAAGAGCCTTTTGTGTAACTATTTTGTGTAAAAAAGAGTCTCTCTTTTAGTGCAGCATCTATAATTTCCCGAGTTTAACTCCATAAATTGGGGCACTTTAAATGGAGACTATAATTGGTTCTCAAAAAGTATGTAATATGGTTGATAAAAAGGTTTTGAATACCCATGGGACCTTGAAGCCAATAAAAAAAAGGAAGTATTAGATAGACAGATCAATACGCACTTACCATTATTCATGAAAAGGAAGAAATATCAAGGCGCCTTCACCATTATTCATCAATTCTCAAACATTGTCATGTTCAAGAAAATATCAAGTTTAAATGACTTTCTTAAGAAGCATAAAGGACTCTTAAAAATTTTATGAAACAAGTTTTATTCTTAATTATTTCACAAGAGTTTTGACGGTCGTTAATCAAATCAATAAATTATATAAAATATTTATATAATTGAAAAGATTTCATTCCTCTCAAACTTAAACTTTAACCATTAATTAATAATCTCTATAAAAGAGTCAAATGATTGGATCCATGACAACTGATGGAATGCCATGAAGAGAGAACAGCTATAGCTAGCAAGAAGAAATGGAGCAAGCTTTACTCTACGTATTTACCAAATATGCCAAACGTAGGCCTAAAATAAAATTTTAGCCGCAAGTCACTTACTTTACCCTACCAAATTACTTTATCCTGAGGCAGAAACGTAATCTTAAGTTTCATGTTTAGTTAAAGTTCCATATTCAAGTCCATGCAAAACCAGACATGAAACTAAAATTTTCTATCTTATAAACATACGTGAGTACGAGCTAGCTTGAAGAAAGAAATGCTGGGAATCAGTGTTAATGTATGTGTACGGAGAGTATAGCTGTAAGAAAATTGAGATGGAATCCATAGTTTTAGGATAAAGACACGCATGCACTAAAGTGTTATCGCCAGAGCTACGTGCTTGTATAATTTGCTTCCAGTTATATCAATTTCACTTTTCCAAATCCTTTTGACGAAAGGATATTCTTATACTCTCCAGGTTCTGTCCCCCATTTATGGAATCTCTCCAACATACAGTACTAATTAATTAGTTCTCTGATCATCCTTTATATATATTATATATATATATCCTTTATCATCTAAGTGCAAGTTGCTAAATGTTCATTAAAGGAGATACCATGGCTGCAGTTAATTGTACAAGCGAGTTAGTGAGGTTAAATCAACACGTCTGCAATAAAAATTAACTTGCCGTAATTGGAGTTCCCTCAACCTACAGAAAACAAGCCTGTACTGCCTTTCAAGTTAGTGGTGTCCAGCTTCCTTTCTTTCTTTCTTTGATAGTGGCTACTAAGCTACTTTCATACACAACATATATTCGTAATATAGCTTGTACCAGACTATCTTCTTTGCGTTTTTTAGTGGGAAGTCACTTCTTGATTTATTCTGACCTCCATTTACCTTCTCCCTCAAGATATATATTTTTATATGTATATAGATATTCCATTTTAGGTGCACACACATTATATATTGAAGGTAATGTATATGCAAGCTAGCAGTGGAATATTATACAACAGATATATATATTATTCATAATTTTTGTAAAAGCCAGGTTCGGTTCATTTTATTCTCTCGGTGCAAAACATGACCCCGCAGGCATTTTTCTTTTCTTTACTGAAAAACAGCCTAGAACACAAGGAAAAAGTGGTATATTCTTTTAATGGGGAAAGAATTTCTTAAATAAATTCATAAATGTACGCACATGTTCAGGTTACAGTACAAATATTGCCCGTGTTGATGCATACTAGTGAGAAATACTAAGTCCAACTGCATATGGGTATGATAATATTAGTAGTATATGCTTACAGAGGTCCACAAAATTAAGCTAGAACTGAGATGGCAAGCCTGTGACAAGTCCCCATATGTACCTTTTTCACTTTTCTCAATAAAGCATCAATATATCCCTATAACGGGCAAACCTTGTTGGGGTTAAAAATAAACTTGCAGTCTTTTGGTGTTGAAACTTTAAAGATCCCATTTATCCCCTCGCCATCATCTTTTTAAGTGCCCAACACTGCATCCAGAAAAGTCAAGAAAAATACAGAGAAAGAGTGAAAAAAAGAAACAGTTGGAACAAAACCTATATGTGTGTGTGTGTGCGTGCGTGTATATACTTCGCCACGTGTAGTTATAAAAATGAACTGCACGGCTTGCTATCCATTATGTGTTCCACTAATTTCTAATGAGATTTCAGGTGATACCTTGCCTAGCCTTTAACCCCATTTTCTACTCCTAGCTAGCTTTACCCCTATTTCTCTTTTTCTTTTTGGGAAATAATTGCTCAGTAAGTCTTTTTGAAGGGTTGACATTTTGCCCTCGGTCCTTAAACAAGGTTTTAACCGTGATTTAGTTTTTAATCTTTTGGTTTAAGCTATGTAGGAAAGTTGTTCAGCGAACGAGTTCCGCTTCAGACATGTTTGAGGTAACAAACAACCTGTTTTAGCTACTTACTGAAAGCCATTAATGTCATGAGCAACGATTTGTGAGATGTTTATTTAAAGTTCAAATGAAGCAGTAGAATTCTTGTTTTTTCTTCTGCATTTTCCATACCTCTATTCTCTCAGAGATTTTTTACCTTCTAATCTTCTGAACACACATACAAACCACATAGTTCCAAGGATATTTTGATTTTGTGATTGTAATTTCTTTTAACAGGATATAATAATATAATGACAAGTATGTGCAACAAACTCAACAATCAATTAATAACAGTAAGTAATTGTAATTCTTGATACTTATTATGCTATAAATCACGGTATTAATGGAAGATTTCTATGTATTGATTATTATACCAAAATTTTGCATATAATTATAAAATATTCATTTTAGTCCTTGTTAATAGTTTTTTGAAATTTTTTTAAATGAATTTCAATCATAAGTTATATATATATATATAAAAAATATATATATTTCACAATGCTAAATAAGACATATACATACTTACTAATTTCAATTAATTTATTCTCTTTGCATAATGATGATGATTAAGAGAAAGTTTGATTTTTCTTTTATAACTAATCTTTCAGTGGTGTATGAACTAAAAAAAAAAATATTTACTTTGATTCATCAATTAAAATTTAATCATATTTATTTAAAAATTTTAATTTAAAAAATTTAGTATCTAATGATTTTTTTTTTTCCTTCAACAAAAAATATATAAAATTTTGTAATGAAAAATGTCACATGCCATTTAAACCACACGGTCTTAGCATCTCAAAAATCATTTTGAAATATTGTAATAAATCCAAACGATACAACCCTTCAATTTATAAATGAATTATATGATTTGAATTTATAAATTCAACATCATAACTTGATTTGATGCACTCTTACATCATACAAACTGTATTATAAAATGGAAAATGCGTGTAGATACAAATTTATATGGTAGAAATTTACTGCAATTGAGGGAGAAGTAATCATCACCCATGATGGACGATGATGAATGCCACCACCTTATCATACACCGACGACCCAGAAGATCAGAAGAGTCAAAGTCGCTTTGCCACGTTTACAAATTCCAAACATCATAGTTTGTGTAGATATTTTATAACGTTGTCATCCTCGCACACAGACACGTTTCATCTTTCCAACATTGTTTACATTTAAATAATATATTAAGCACTAAACAAAATAATATGTTAAGATTATAATTAATTTTGTATTGTTGACCGGTCTTAATTATGAAAAGATCAATTGAATAATCAACATTAGTTTAATAAACTTATAAAAAAGAAGTGATTTTAATCCTTAATCAAATAAGCTAGTTATTGAAAACTAATTAATTAAGGTCAGCTTCTCGGGTTTAAACATTGAGTTATATTGTTATTATTACTATAACATATGATTGATTGATTGATTGATTATGGGAAACGTGGCAATTTAGATTAAAAGAATTACTAATCTAAATGTTAAGAGTTAACGTGGGTGGACTATATATATATAATACATGTATCTATCGCCAACCGTCTAATTTTGTCAACATTATCTTTGCCAATGGTCAAAAAGATATTCGATAAACATGTAAGACTACATATATAAAATACTCTACTTCTTTTCGGTCACAGTCTTGTTAATTGACATGTGTGTGTGTATATATACATATATATAAGTGTGTGTGTGATATTAATGTCTAATATATAAGACATTCTTGACCACAAATCATTACATCGTACAATAATATGTATGTAGTGGAGTCTTGGTGATAAAACAACTTCAACTATAATATGATCGAGTAGGATACATACATATATATGCCGAAATGCCCACATCTAGGGCTCTAATTAATTAGTAAGTAGTGCATGATGGAAGGAAAAAAGACACCTGAATTAGCTAGGTAGAAATTAGTTCAATACTCAAATTATTGAAACAAGGATGAATGTGAACATGTTCTATATGTGTAAAAAAGACACTTGGAGGATTATGTGCCACCCAAATTAGGTTCGGTACTTGTTTTGTCACGACAGTTTTCAATTAGGTATGTATCCAAATTCTATATATCTTCACAAAAATGAATTCATGGAAATTCATCCATCCAACAATGATTAATATTTTCTTTGATTGATATCAGAAAAATAATTCAACCCATATGAAACATGAGATTTATAATATCATTTTTCACCAATTTCAAATGTTCTATCAATAAAATTTATTAATAATGTTACAGAAATTTAATTCTATCAATAAAGTTTATAAAAGAAAAAGTTAATTTTTAGTTAATTTCCATAATTTATTTGAATGGATCTTAAGTTTGTATTAGCTTTGAGTATGGATTTTGGTCGCTTAATGTATGAACCAAAGATTGTTTGATCTGGTTTAGTTTGGAACATTTACTCTTATTGATGAAGTTTTTTTTTTTTGGTCCATCTAAAATGTAAAGTGCTTTTGGCAACAAACAAAAACAAAATTTGCTTTTGATAAATTTAAAATCAAAAGTTATAATATAAAGCTTTTGGAAAATGATTTTGATTTTTTAAAAAATTTACACTTAAAATTTTAAAAATTAATTTCAGCAAATGCAAAGTTTTTATTTTTTTAAATGACAATATTTTCTACAATTATTTCTATCAAATACTAAAATAATATTTAATAAAAATTATTTTTAATAAAGATCCATTTAAACAATATTTTAAAAATCACAACATAACTTAGAACAGGCCAACAACCACTTAATAATATCTTGGAGAGCCATGTATTAGTAAAAAATATTAAAATTACATACTAAAAGTTCTAAAAAGAGAGTTGATCCTACAAGATCTTTTTATTTTTTTTGGAGAAGTGTGGTAGCTTGATCCTACATCAGGTAGATGTATGATTGTTGAATTTAATATAAAAGTTCAAATAACATGTTACTAATAATTTGAGTTTAAGTTTTTAAAAGTCAATGGATTAGCTCGGGTGTCAGATATTATAAATGGTATCATTAAGCTGGTATAATTTTGGATCTCATATATTTTTAAAATATGATTTATAATTGTAATGTATGACTTTTATAAGGAAATTATGAATTTATGTGATGAAAATTGTGATACTTCAAATTAAAAAATTACGAAATTGTTGAACTATATATAAAAATTCAAGTAACGCATTACTAATAATTTGAATTTATACTTTTGAAGTTTGGTTATTTGAATTTGTACTTAGGTAAAATGTTCTTAAACTTTTAATAATTTTTGTTTATTAGCAAATATTTTCATGACTTTTTTTATAGTCAAGTGTACATTAAGTTAATTATTTTATAAAAAAAATGTAACAATTTATATTATACTGAAGAATTTATTTAGAAAATAAAAATTTATTTTAAATTAAAAATAAAGTATTAAATATGTCAAACATTCTCATGTATATCTGTAATTATTCTTTCGTATTTAAAAAATACTTTTTTAATTTTTTCTACAAATTTACTTATTAGTTATTATTTTTGAGAGTAAAAATAAAAGATAAAATTGCTTTAGTAAAAGTGACTTTTTCTTTTTTGTTGTGTGACGAAAAATCCAATAAATCAACTTGCATATATGTTAGATGTTCTATAATCCAATCGTGCACATGTAATCTATTTGATGAATAGGGCAATTGGCATGTCTCTAGTTAAATGATTTGGGACATAACTAGTGACATAAAGATTTCAAATGATCACATAACTTGGTTGTGGAAAATTATAAGGATGCAAAATATGTGTATACATACATATATATATTTGTGATGAACTGGAAAATCACTTGTAATGCATGTAAGGGGAAGAAAGAAAAAATAAAAGGAGAAAACGAACATGTAAATGCAAAATGACATAACTGGGATATTGGAAATAGGACAAGGATGGTAATGAGGTGCACTTATGGTACACAGAATCCAGTACTCAACATGATCCAAAGTGGATGCTTCGCTTTATTACAACAGACTAATAATTCTTTGCACATTTACATAAATCTGTATATCATCTCTCCACACTGATCTGTAGCTAGGGTTTTGGGTGGAGGCAGGGAGCATAATTTATACATACATATAATATGCCCATGAAGATCAGTGGCCAACCATGCAGGTCACTTCACCACCTTTCCCATTTTTATGACATATGTATATATATATATACGTGAGTGTGTGTATTTATAAGCGAATGGGACACTCGAACTTAATGAATCATATCAGCTTATGTCGTCTTCTATATCTTACCTGCCAATTACTGCGTATTTTATTCCTATTAAAGATAAAATTGGCAGCTATATACATATATATATCTACTACAATTTCAATTACATGATTCTTTTGGTAAGAATTAAGTTCCTCATATTCCTTCCATTTACAGATAAAAGTCACAATAAATTATAATAATTGTCGGCCTTAATTATGTTTAATACCAAATTATTATTAAAATATATGTCCCTGAATTTCCCTTTATAAGCATTTACTGTTTGGAACTCCACTGAAAGGTATAAAATATTGGGGGTTAATTATTTGTTAACTTTAAGTATGATTAGAACCTTATATAATTAACATATCCAAGAGAATGTCATAAGAGGCTGTTACATCCTATTGACTTGATTCTTCTTCTATTAGTAATCATCCTTAAGACAAAATATGCACTAATTCGTAATAGTGATAACACGAATTATTAGTAAATTTTTTAATTGTATAAATAAGTTGGTATATCTCGTAAATACAGGTAATCAATTTTAAGTATTTATAAAAATATTATAGAAACAATGTTTAAAGTGTATCAATTGCATTTATGAGGTCTGAAAATAAATCTATATACTTAGAGCACTTAACAATATTTGAGGAAGTATATACTTATTTTACTTCTAATTAACCAACAATTTGGTATCTTTTTAGATGTATTTAAATTTTTTTAAATGTAATCTAGCTTGAGAAACATAATAATTGATAGATTAAGTTTTTTCTTTTGTGGTGTTAATTTCTTTTATAATATCCACTATGTGTACGTTAGGAAATGCATAATTTTTAGTAAATCAATTGGCATTGGTTGTACAGGAGGTCTCTCGTTGGATTGAGCGACTTAGGATGCTTAACTCCTTTAAATATTGGATTATACCTAATTTTCGAACACATTGTTATAATAATTGGTCAAAGTCATTGGAAAGAATTCAAGATCACATCTAAATGGTGAATCCTTTAAATTCGCCATGCTAGCCTAAGTACTTCAGTAATATTTTTCTAAAGTTTTTGAGCTCAAGTTCGCCATAGCTGACAAGGTTTCTGCAGTAGTTTAACATTTGATTCTTCTTTTACTTTGAAAAATTATCCTTGCATCATTAAAGTTATCGTTTGTTGTACATTTTATTCACAACTAGCTCATTGGCATGATGAAGCGGAAAACCCAAGTTCACCCAAGTATATTTCTGAAGGTATAAAAAAGAAAGTCATCATATTCTATGGAGATCTGTAAATGTAATGAAGTACCTCTTATTTATGAGAGCTGAAGTCATACTGCAAACTTAGGGTCCATGTGGTCAAGAATTTTTTTTATTATATATTCTTTTGACCTAAAAATAAAATGTAATCTTGCTACCTACAAAAAATGCACAATCCTGTATAAAATAAACTTAGATATTAGTCATATACCTACTATCTAATATATGTGTGTATGATAGAATCAAACATTTATTACACATAGAACAATTATTTTCTTATACAAAGGTCCTTATATATGTTTATTTTTAATTTGAGACCAGCATCATTAATTTGGATTACCATTGTAGGTGTCTACGCTAATGGTCAAGAACAAAGCTTGATAATAAAGTTACTAATGAAATATGCATGGGGAAGATAAGGTTGGAAAGAATTTGTATGCGTGTTTTTAGAACAAAAAAATAAGACATTATATAGTATGCATATATGTACTTAATGGAGAAAGAACTTAAAAAGATGATAGAACTCTCCAAGAAGATGGAGAGAATGATGAAGACTAAGGGCATGAAATATGCGTTTAACCTTAAAGAATTTACCTTGGATGTGAATGACAAGTTGCAAACAAATTTTTATGCGTTAACATTAATATGTTTAACAGAGTAACTGACCTAAAGATATAACCATGATAACACTCGATTATCATGAGCCATATAGGTGTAGTAAAGCCCAAAATTTAAACTATTTACTTCCAATTTATCATGTTATCGTAATAAGATTATGGGATTCGTAATGGAGTCAAACTATTTTTTTGGTGCTCTTTATTTGTTGTTGCTATTTGAGTAAGGGGTGAGCCAATACTAGTGTTACTTGTTAGATCAACTCAAGAGGACTAGAATAACCATGATTGATTTATTAGTTATATAAAGATCAACCATTAATATAAAGATTCTAGGATTCGTAATGGAGTCAAACTATTTTTTTGGTGCTCTTTATTTGTTGTTGCTATTTGAGTAAAGGGTGAGCCAATACTAGTGTTACTTGTTAGATCAACTCAAAAGGACTAGAATAACCATGATTGATTTATTAGTTATATAAAGATCAACCATTAATATAAAGTGTGTAATGTTTTTGCTCTTCTTAGTTTGATTGAGTAAGGTACATTCGTTCAATTACTCATTATCTTGTTCATTAGATTTTGATGTATTGTATATGTGCTGGGCATGTTAATAGCTTGACACCAGAATTTTATAAGATATACAACTAGAGGGCACTAATTAGCTTTTTGTCCTTACAAAAGTTTTCTATAACACCCTTGCCCAGAGAAACAGAGATAAACTCATGCTTTAAAACGACTTTGTTTTAAGCATCAAGAGTACGAAGGGCCAAAACGTCATTTTGGGAAACTCCAACATGACATCATTTTGATAAAAGAAAAAGGAAAAAAATAAGCCAACCAGAGGTGTGTACACCTCTGACAACTGAAGAAGATGAAGAAGAAGCCTAGACCTGCACGCCGAAGAAGAAGGAAGAAGAGGCGTGCAAGGCTCTCTATCCTCCCACCTATTAAAGAAAAAAGTAAAGGAAGAAGTCGGGAAAAAGGAGAGAAACATAGTCAAACGAGTAGAGAGAGAGAGAGTGAGTCACGAAGAGAAAGAAAATAACTCGGTGTGTGTGTGTGTGTGTGTGTGTGTGTGTGTGTGTGTGTGTGTGTGTGAGAACAGGAGGGAATAGACCAGACTGACAGCGAGGCAGGTCTGGTGCGTGCGACGTGCAATGCAGCAGAGAAGCCCAAAACTAGAACGCTGAAGAGGGAGAACGTGCGACAGTGTGTGCAGAGAAGAAGGAGAACCGCGACGGTGGCTAGGTGCGGTTCCACATATCGACACCTTTCTTCGGTGCAATTTTGTTATATCCGAGTCAGATCTGCGTGCACAACTGTTCTGTGATGATTTTTGGCAGAAGCATGGCCGCGCATGGGTGGTTATGGTGGCACACACTAGTTCTAGTGGCCAAGTGTGAGGCAGCATATGACGCTCTGATAGTGGTGCATGGTGAACTGGGAGCTAATGATGGTGACGTGTGGTGATTCTGGTGAACAGGATCATGTTTTTATGGTAAAATCTCGATCCGTTTTTGTATTTTAATTATTCCCACAAGTGTTCGTTATTTAATCCACATATTTTTTATTTGTAAACGAAAAAATTATCCAAACAATATCAGATTTAGAGGAGAGCGTAGACTTGGGCCAATAAAGATTCTGACACTTTTCTAACTCGACTGTGGGTAAGGGATTAGATTAGTCTTATTTAGAGGCATTCGTATTTTTATAAAACTTTATTTTTCATTAAAATGAATTATTTACAGACTTTACAAATTATTTAAGTTTTCTAACATGAGTTTTGCGAACTCATCATATATGCGTGTGTGCAATTTTATATAATTAGAGACCTATATGATATTGTATATGATGTATGTTTATGTATTCATATTATTACTTGTATGTATATGTAGATTTTATGCATGCTAGTTATTGAGTTATAAGTTTGTGTGACGCATATATATATATGTATAATTGTAGGTTGTATAACGTGTGTGTGTGTGTATGAGTGAACAACTTCTATGTGTCTACTTATAGAATAAAATTTGTATGTATGAGTGAACAACAAGCCTCATGGCTTGTAATTCCGTATAAGGGGTGATTGAATATTAAATTTTTGCTTATTGCTGCATAAAAGTTTTAGGTTATGTGCGTGGAATAGTGCTCATTTCTTAATAAAGAAAGCAGATCGTTACAATTGGTATCGGAGCCCATGTTTCTTGGAATTATCCCCTATATCGTGAGGTTTATGATTCTTTTGAGGTTTAGAGTCAAAAGAAATTAGGTAATATATACCTTAGGAGATGTTTTAGAACTTCCTCCAAAACATATGTGAATGTGAAGAAATATGATTATAGTTTTAAAAATTTGAAAAGGTAGAAATTACAAGGGTTGGAATATGATAAATCTAGAGATAAAAGAATTAGGGATTTACTTCGAAGCCAATTGGAGACGGTGAATAAGCAATAACCATAATATATCATATTACATGAAACCATAGAAAGCTTAAATACTATCAAAGGAATTACCTACTATGCGTAAGTGAATAAATTTTTGGGAGAGACCTTGAATTTCTCTTGAGTTGCGAAATGAATTTTAAAAGGAGAAGATTCCCCAAAGCGAGAAACAAATCCCTCGAATGGGAGAACAACCATTGGTGAGAGAAAATTCTTCTAAGTAGAGGAAAACCTCCTAAGTAAATGGGTCTTAGAAGAGCCCTCTTATGTAATCAAATAATTATTGAAATATTCTAAAGATTCGGAAGGATAAGAATCCATTCTCATCCTTACGTTCAACTACCTTCACCTTAGGAAGTGTCTAGCTTTTGGACAACGTCAATATGTTTCCAATAATTTCTTTTTAGAAATGTGATAATGTGTTCAAAGAAGTAGTTTGAATTGTAGTTGAGAACTTGTTTAGATACACTTTTAAACTAATACAAAATATTTGGGTTTAAGCATTTATTACCATTATATTTGCTTATAACAGTTATGTTATCTAGTCCATTGTTGAATCATGTCTTTCAAATTTTCTTCATTAACGTTTATTGATACACCTATTTTTCTTCATAGTTAATTTACGATTATTCTTATCTTCCTTAACCAACCATATCCAATCACCCAACAAATTCCCAGTTTGCATAGAGATAGTAAATATAAGATTACAATTAGTGCTACTAGTTATAAACTTGCTATGTTGTGAACTAAAGGACCAAAGAGTTTGTTATTGTTGATAATGCCATAATTTGCATCAAAATCATGACATAATAGAGAATTAGAGGTCTAGACCATTTTTCATTTTAGAGAGCTTTGATGTAACCTATTTACTTGATTTACTTATCACATGGATATTATTCGAGTTTTCATCATAGAGGATATTTTTTTGAATTGAGATAGCTTTTAGCCTCCTACTTCTCCTACTAGTGTTTTTACTAATACTTAGGTTCTTAATATTCTAATACTGCTATCTTCAACAATAAATATTATTGGAGATATTTTGGTCAGTTGGTAATTTACCTCCAATTGATTTTTTATTAGATGGAAGGGCTTTTCTTAAATTTGTTGGAGACCAAGAAATTTTTTTTTAAAAAACAAATAGACTCAAAAGAAAGCATTTTTGAGAAACCAAATAACTATTTGGTATTCTGATAAAATATAAAATTTCTTATGAACTTCTTTAGGAAGAACGAATACCCTAACTGCTCCAAATCCTTGTTGAAATGTTGTATATGAGTTATAATGCTGCTTCAGAAACCCTTAAGTATTAAATCATCATATGTTTAATGGATAGAAAACTTCTGTATCAGATGATTAAAGTATACTTAATAGAACTTTTCTTTTTGAAAGTCCTTATATGTTCTAAATTAAATTTTCATAGGAGAAAAAGATATCCTAAGGACATGCTTTAATCCCAAGTCATTAATAATATAATAATAACTTAGAATATAATTCTCTTGTGCCAAAAATTAACCCAAAAATGATGCAATACACCTGTATAAACACTATTCAGAGTCGCGCAGTGGAAGTGTGGTATAGATCCATAAACCCACACATGAAAGATTTCTCTCTAAACCATATAAGAATCATTATAAGTGAACTAGGCATAATAGAAACCCTATGATTAACCTTACTACTACTACAAAATGCTCCAATATGAAAGTATCCAACCTTCCTACTCTCTCATCTAGAAAAGACCTTAAATTTTCTCAACCATTGATAAAAGTATGCTATGTGATTATGACGAATCATGAAGAAAAACGAGAAAAGACAACTGTAAATCTATTATCCTACAAGATCGACATTCGATCATGATACTACAAACCAACCTTCCTAAAAGTAAAATTTCTAAACATGTACGACTAATAGTAAATTCGGATGACTAGAATTAACCCAACCAAACCTTCATTAGCCATTAATTGTGATGATATTTTCTAATAACAAAACTGTTAGTGTGAATAACCCTCGTATATTGTTTGCTTATTCTTAAATTAGAATGTAAAATTTGTGCATTATATTAATATATCAAGATAAATTTTCAAAGTAGACACTCTTAAATTAAAACTTAAACACATGAAGAAATATTTTTCAAGTTAACAAAGACTAAATGAGAATACGATAAACCCACGAGTCATATCTTAGTGTCATACTTAAGAATAATTACTTGCAATATTTAGAAGCAAAAAGTGTAGTATTTAACCATAAAAGAAATGGAATAAGTAGAGAGTAGAATCATTTTTAGATAGACCATTATATGATCCCTCTATCAAAGACTCCTAATAAATTTCAGTAAGTGTATGAATTTCATAATCGCTTACTTAAGAAAAATTCGATCAAGTATTGAGGTGCCTTGGAAATCATTCATGATGGGGTATAAGTACAATTTGACTAAACTAAAGAGTAACTTATTTAGGCACCAAACCCATTGAGTAAAGAGAAGGAAGTTTCGGTACTAAAACATTTTCAAAATCTCTTGAGGTAATTTTTTGAAATAAGATAATAAATGATTTTCACTTAAAACATGAAATTTGAGGGAAGGTAAACATACTATAGTGTTGGGGTATTTAGGTAATTAAGAACTCATTCTTGTGAAGAATAGAGAATGAAGGGTAATCAGGAATTTTTCAGTTTTTGACAAAATTAGAGGAACTATACGAATTAGCTAAAGAATAATCTATGTAGACATCAAGTCATCGAATATGAAAGGGAAAAGCTCTTGAAAATCCTAATATCTTACCAAATTCATAAATAACATTTGAAATTGAGAGATACACTCTTAGTAAATATATCTTAATTATGGGAGCTAAAAATGGTCCGATTGCAAAATAAAGAGATCCTACCAATGATAAAATTATAATGAAATTAATAGGTTGAAGAGAAAACATGTAAAGATGTTCCAAACCCCTAGTCACTGCAAATTTGGAGGATTTAATTTTTCTAGGGGGGAGATTATAACATCCCAGCCCAGAGAAATAAAGATAAGCCCGTGCTTCAAAAGTACGTCGTTTTGAAGCATGGGCATCAAGAGTAAAAAGGAATAAAACAATATCGTTTTGATGAAAAAAAAAAGAAAAAAAATAGGGCAACTAGAGGCATGTATGCATTTAGCAGCCGAAGAAGATGAACAAGAAGCCTGAACTGCATACTGAAGAAAAAGGAAGAAGAGGCGTGCAGGGTTCTTTATCCTCCCCCTTATTAAAGAAAAAAGTAAAAGAAGAAATCAGGAAGAAGGAGAGAAATAAAATCAAACGAGTAGAGAGAGAGAAAGTGAGTCGCAAAGAGAGAGAAAACAGCTTAGTGAGAGAGAGAGAGAGAGCGGGAAGGAATGGACTAGACTAGCAACAAGGCGGGTCTGGTGCGTGCAACAGAGAGGCCCAAAACTAAAAGGTCGAAGAGGGAGAACACGCGATGGTGCATGTAGAGAAGAAGAAGAACTGCGGTGGTGGCCAGACGCAGTTTGACGTATCCACACCTTTTTCCTATGTGATTTTGCCATATCCAAGCTAGATTTGCGTGTGTGGCTTGTTTTGTAATGATTTTCGACAAAAGTATGGCAGTGCGTGGGTGGTTCTAATAGTGCAGGGTGGTTCCGGCTGCCGAGTGTGAGGCGGCATGCGATGCTCCAGCGACAACACGTGGTGAACCGGGAGCTAACAGTGGTGGCGTATGGTGATTCTGGTGACTAGGATCGCATGTCTATGGTAAAATCTCGAGTCATTTTTGTATTCTAATTATTCTCATAAGTGTCTATTATTTAACCAATGTATTTTCTATTTGTAAATAAACCGGATTTAGAGGAGAGCATAAACATAAGCCAATCAGAATTCTGACACTTTTTCAGACTCGACTGTAGATAAGAGATTGGTTAGTCTCATTCAGAGACCCCCATATTTTTATGAAACTTTATTTTTTGTTAAAATGAATTGTTTAAAAACTTTGCAAATTACTTAAGTTTTCTAACGCGAGTTTTACAACTCATCATATGTGTATGTACATTTGTATATGTTTGGGGATCTACATGATGTTGTATATGACATATATTTAAGTATTCATATTGTTACTTGTATGTATATGCAGATTTTATGAATGCTAGTTGTTGAGTTATAAGTATGTGTGACACATATATATAATTATAGGTTGTGTAACATGTGTATGTATGAGTGAACAACTTGTATGTGTCTGCTTGTAAAATACATATATGCCTTGTGTAAATATACAAGTATATTCATGTTGTATGTGTTGTGTGTATATATATATATACTCATTTGAGTCGATGACTATGTGTATGAAGTATATATATTTTACTTATTGTATAGACATGTTAATGTATAATTTATATGATATATAAATAGGTGCATGCCTAAGTAGGTCATCTAGCGATGAACCTAATTAGTAAAAGAATGACATAATAATCTTTAAAAGACGAAAACTTATTTAACTAGTATCATCGAGAGGTGGGTGTATGTGTAACCTTTTGGCATGTGACTGTGGTGAACCCTACCTGTGGATATGGCTTTAGACAAACGTGGCGAAGCGATAAGAACTGTGAACTGTATACTATGTATTGTAAATTATAAACTGAATTGGGATGTATTCACATGGTAGAGGGAATTCTTACTGCTCTTGTTAATACCGGCAGAAATAGCATCACGCGATGAAATTCTTAAAAGACGTAAAAATGGTAATTGTGAACCTTAATGAAAATACAATTGAGAATGAAAGAGTAACTGAAAAGTGATAAGTGAACAATGCAATGTGAAAGTGATATTGCCATGCGCAGTGATAAGTGATTTGATGACAAGTGTAAGTGCAAGTGTTATAAAATCAGTGAACGATGAAATTCTTAGGTCATGTGAAGGTGATGTTAGAATATTTGTGATGTTTGAAAACATGTATGAATGAGAAAAATATTGAGATTCATGATATTGTTGTTATCTCATTGCTTGGGAATCGGTTTTAAAGAAAATATGCATTTGTTTTATAAAACTTGTGTGATTAAGTGTGTGCATGTCTTTACTTTGGACACTGCCCCTCTTCCTTATTGAGTCCGTGAAGCTCACCCCAATTCACACTCCCCATACAAATTAGTCTAGATTAATGGTAAGTTCAAGGTCAAAGAAAAACTTTAAAGAAGCTTCAGTGACAGTGAGAGTTTCGTCTTGTAAATGAAGCCTATTTGGTTTAATTATATTATATGTAACGATCTCGAAAATTAAAAGAAAATATATATTTATTCTAAGTGCGGAAGCGAAATAAAATAATTATGATTAACATCCCTTACACAATAATCAAAATGTATTAAAGATATAAAAGAATAAACTAACTAAAGGAAATACTATGAATGAATACTATAAGAAAAACTAATAAATTCTTAGGCTTTTACTCGCCGTCTTCCTGCGGAACGGGCTCGGGAACCAAGGCCTCCTGATCTGAAATGGTTAAGTAAGGAATGAGCTACACTAGCCAAGTAAAGATGTCACACTATCTCACTGTCACATTAGTAAGGGTTGGTAAAAAACAAAAATGACCAATGGAGCATAATTTATAACAAATTCATTTATCAATAATAAAACCCTTTACTGTCTACTTACCTCGGTGAGATTCATGAAAACAACTTATGAAAATAATAACATTATAAACATCGTAAAATCATGCACACTCTGTAACATAATATATATCTTACTTTTGTATTTCAATCATTAGGCAACAAATTTTCTCTTTTATAAGCCTACTAGTATCCATGGGGATCCATAGGGGTTCCCGCCACACGTGAACCATTCATGTTAACAACTTAATTCCAGGGCCATTCCCATACCCCGTCTGGTATGGGCACCAAAATAATAAACCTCAATACCCCGTTCGGTATGAGGGTGAAGCGGGCCGTCCCCATACCCCGTCCGGTATGAAAGTCAACGTTCCTGGTAGGGTCTCCTATGGACCCAATCCGTCCACCATCTCCCAGGATGTCTTGTGAGGCTGTTAACCTATCCATTTATCAACTCAATCCCATTCCTATTTGTTCTTGGTCTCAATTACCCAATCAAACATGAATACGTAAACCAGTAACGAACACCAAATAAGACAAACATAACATTGGGTTCACAATAATCAAACCATAACAAATTAAATAGTGAATCATGCATACGAAGCCACAGAATAAACAAATCAGATACTACACTGCATTTAGACTGTAAAATAAATCAAATAGGAACTGACCGAAAAACATATCAGACTCGGGCTCCATCAGCAACCTTAATTAATTATACATATTTATGAATTCATAAAATACCGTTTTATCATTTATTAGACTTTAATATCGTGATAGAAAATAATGTGAGAGATCCTTACTTGTTTCAGAATCTGAAATCGGGTTCTTACTGCGCCTACGGGCAGTTCCTAGATTCCCTGAAATTTTTTTCGGAAACTGAAACACATTTCCGGTACCTGCACATGTCCCCAAAAAATCTCAAATCAGACCTAGGGCCTATTCGACCAATTTCAAAATTCTGGCACAGTAGCTCCGCCGTGCTCCGGCGACGGCGCCGCCGTCCACGGCGGCGATCCACCTCGGGTTGGCCGTTTCTGGCCGTTTTCAACTAAATTCAGCCAAACTTGCATTGGTTCTTGTGATAAAACACTCCTAGGGCCCTCGGTGGGCCAAAAAAATCCAGAAAACTGAGACTTACCGGCGGCGGAGCTCTCGAGTGCGGCAGCTCCTCCGGCGCAAGTCGTGGTTTGGTGTTTTGCTCCGGTCAACCTGTAGAGAAAAGAACGGTGGTCACAGTGGTGTAAAAATTACATCGAACGGGAATCGGGAAGGGCCTCATCGAAGGCAAAAACTGAAGAAACCTGCGGCGGCGTCGCCGGATTTCGGCGGTATTTTTCAGCCAATTGGCCGGTGGTTTGGCTCCGATTTGGCCACATGTGGGTTCAGTATCGAAAACCGAGCCAATGGGAGAAATTTTACCTCGTTTGGTGGCTGGAAGGTGCTCTGGTGCGGCGGCGAGTGGTAGCTGTCGGTTCCTCTGGTGGTTGGGTTGTCTTCTCCGGCGAGGGTTCTGGCGGCTAGGATTTGGAGTTGGGTGTGGATGAGATTATTTATAACATTTCCCTTTTAATATGAGTCATCTATCACGATTTAATCTGAACCATCCGATCGCGATTAAATTGGAAATAAATCTGGACCGTCCATCGCGATGCGATCTGGGCCGTCCATGCGTGATCAAATCCGGGCCGTCCGCACGCGTGCAATCTGGGCCGTCCGTGCGCGCGTTTGGTCTGGGCCATCCGTGCGCGCGTTTGGTCTGGGCCATCCGTGCGCGCGTTTGGTCTGGGCCATCCGTGCTCGCGGGAACAGATCTCAGCCGTCCGATCGCGCGCATGCGGATCGCCCACGTGGCCCGTTCTGCGTGGCCTTCCCGCGTCAGCATTTCTGCCACGCGGCGTGTTCTGGTTGGGCGGAGCTGCTGACGTGGCTGTTGACGTGACACAATTTTTTTAAATTGTATTTTGACCCCCGGTTTTCTATTTTCTTTTCAAAAATACCATCAGAATCCAAATTTTCACCAATTTTTTCTAAAATCATTTTTAATTAAATACAAAAAATAATTTTACCATTTTTTATCATTATTAATATTTTTATCTCTATTATATTAAATTAAAACTATATAATTATAAATTAATTATTAAGATAAAATAAAATCAAAATAATTCTAATAATAATAAAAATAAAAAATTTTGGGTGTTACATTATAGCGATGTAATGTAAAGAATTTTGTAAGGCTCATGACTTGTAATTTCGTATAAGGAATGAATGAATCTTACGTTTTTACTTATTACTGCGTAAAATTACCAGTTTATGTGTGTGAAATAGCACTTTTTTATCAATAAAGAAAGTGAATCATTATATTTTCTACTTTAATATTTCTACGTCCTTGTCATAAGTGGCCTTTATTGGGAGTGTTGATATGCAATTAGCAATGAGATTGACCTGTGTCCATCTTCTATCATAGACCTTATAAGCTTATAGGCATTGTCAAAAGACTTGATGAAGTTGTTAAGTTATTTATTATGGCTGTTAAGTCAATTGGAAAACCAAACCTAAAACAAAGTTATCTATACAGAAACAACCAAAAGATTCTATAGAAACTCAAATTACCATTGCATAAGAAGCGAATATCAAATAGCTAAAAACTAATAATAGATGAAAAATGAGATTAAAAAAAAAACAAAAATTGACACGTGAGGTGGTGTTTGCATGCGTGCAACTAGTGGAAGTTGTAATGAGTTAATGTGGAATTAGTGTAAATATACTCATCCATATAGTATCTGTACACATTTATTTTTTAAAATGAAAATTCATTAACGTTAATAATCATATACTTGTGATAGTACAGTTAAATTTGAACCTATACTCTTACAAAAATGGATGAAAATTATTAACTATTCACGTAATTGAAGGTTGATTATCCGCAAACATCTACATACTGTGTCTGGTAGTAGTCTACTCGGTTTTTCTTTTCTTTTCTTTTCCAATAAGGTAATTTCACTACTGTTTAGCCCAGTACAAAACTGATCGTGTTTTTAACCTTATAACCATTGCTCTTCTGCACACATTCCAACAACACTAAGAAAAAGCTTTCACAAAATTGAGCACTTTGGGTTTTAATTCATTTAAAATCTAATAGAATTTATTAAAGAATTGATATCCCTTTTTTTTTTTATAATAAATTTATATATTAATTAATTATATGATATATATTATTTATAATATAATAAAATAATATACATAAAAATACAATTTGATTCTACTTTACAATTTTTAATAAAAAAAAATAATGTATTCTTATAATATAATATAATTTGAATCCGTAATCTTTTATTAAAAAAAAAAAAAAGTTAACATCATCGCCATTGAGTATTACTTATTTGAATTACACACTGTTAGGGAATTTATTTTATATTAAATTAATTTAATGATTAATCTATATTTTATTTATTTAACAGATTTTGGTGAAGAAAAGGCGTTCTCTTTGTCAAATTTCAGTTAAATTTTTGTAATAATTAAGTGTAGTATTTAAGTAATGCTTTTAGAAAAGGTAGTCGGCAATGACATATAGTTGTTGGTCAGATTGTTGCCTTACACATATGAATATATATATGTGTGTGTGTGTGTGTGTGTGTGTGTGTGCATGCTGACTTGGTGAATGCGAAAATGAAAGAAGTAATTTTGAGGTAAGCAGTAGGTGGAGTGTCTACTGCAATTACTTTCTTTTTTCTTCTTGATTCGATTAACTACTACTACATGTCGACAATCTGCCGCCACCTTTATTAACAGATTAATCGACAAAGCCCAGCTCGTAATATTAAAAAATTCGTATCTAATAATAAAATCGAATATTTTAGTAGTGTCCAATTTTAACTTCTAGAAAAATTAACCCAAGTATAATAATGTTTTCTTTTGAAGAAATTAATGAAAAAAACCTAGAACCGAACAGGATACAATATTTATAGTACAAGATAAGATGAGGTGATATGTTTTGTATTTATGGGATTAGACAAAAACAAATTTATTCTATTTTATGTTGGGTAACTAATGAACAACAAAAGATATAATTTTGCGAATTACTAAAATACCTTTTACGTTTCCTAGTGCTTTGATTCTTTTAAGATTAAATGAAAGAAAGAACTAATGCTCTTTTTTTTGTTTTAATAAAAAAAAAGACAAAACTATATAACAATATGTCAGATTAGAACTGTGTTATCTTTTTCTTATCAATAATATATAATAATAATTTTATTAAGTACTTTTAATCTAGTTCACGACTTTTTTTTTCTTGAGGATTATTAATTCTTGACAAAATTTTGACTAATTTTGTATAAATATATCTTTCAAGTAAGAAAAAATAGTAAGTTTAATTATTATTTGCTCAATCTTTAAGAGAGAGGAGGTAAAGATAAATGACAATAATTAAGAACGTATTTTATAGGTAGTAAAAGTATTTTACGAAGAAATTAATTTGTATGTGTGATGATACTTTCGGAAAGTTAAAAATTTCATTCACCTAAGCTAGAAGAACTATCTCAACCAAAACTTAATGGAGGTCTTAGCATTAGGAGGTTAAGGGAATTCACCTCTGCTTTAATTGTCAAGCTCTCCAAGTACATGGTGAGAGATAAGCCTTAGGTCTCCCTCTTGCAAGCTAAGTATTTATATAACTTTAGCTTCTTGTTGTTGGCCAAGAAATACAAGCCTTTTTCTTTTGGAAATGACTTTTTAAGGGCATACCTACTATATATAATAGAGCTTGTAAGATAGTTGTTGATGGCTCCTCTATGAGTAGTATTTTAAGAGGATCTATGGATTTCTAGCCTTAAGGGTTTCATATCGTGGCCTATTAATGAATTCGTCTGTATTCTGATAAGCCAATTAATGAATCATAACTCTATAAAAAAAAGAACCTATATTTGCTACATAAACTCTTAATTTAGAAATCATTAAAATCAAGTTCTATTGTTCTCCATGACAAATGGATATGGGTTCACAGCTCCAATTATCAGTTTGATGTTAAAAGTGCTTACAAATATCTTATACATGATCTTCTTTCCTTTAGTCAATCCAACACACATCTTGCTTGGAAATCTTTTGAAAATAAAAAATCCAAAAAAGACACAAAATGCATTGGTAGATGATAGTGCATAAAGCCCTGTCTAGCTTAATGGAAGACTCTAACCCCTTGAGCTTATTTGTGTTTTCTACAATTAGGAAAGGAAGAGCTATTCTTACATTTTCTTAAAGTGTCATCTAGTTATATCACTCTAGCTTGCCTCAAACTAGTGTTTTAAGACAGATCATTTAAATATTGTTTATATGGAAGGACTTCTAAATTATATTTCTCAAGTACAGAATCATCAAAAGTGCTCATAGGATTATTAATATAGAATTCTCCTATATGCCTCTACAAGGGTGGACCTTACTTGGAAATGGAGAAATCGATTAAAGCATGGTGTCTTTACTTAGACATCTAGCCTCTCGCTTCAGCTGTTGAAGGAGTTGAGAGCGTCATATTTATTTGTTGAGAATGTTATTCTTAGTTAGAGAATTCCTTCCTACAATAATTATCACGATAAGGCAGATCAATCAGTCATCTACTTCTTCTATAATAGTGCGTTAAGACGTAACAAGTTTATGATAACATGTACCTAGCTGCAAGATGGAACTCAATGCGAATGTGCCAAATAGATTGAAGTTCTTTGTCCATGGTGGTTAAGAATGAAGTTTAGAAATCAGACAAATTCTCATCCAAAGTGACTTGCTCAATTAAAAATTTAAATTATTTTCTAAATACATTTTATCAAAAAAAGTTCAAATATCATAACAATCATTTAGTCTTTGCCTAAGACGAGAGTAACAAGTTTACTCTCATTATTAAAGAGAAAAGACAATAAGCAATAAATTAAAATCAAGATTAATTTAACTTGAAAAGAAGTATAGGCCATGTAGAATTTTAAGGTTGGTTTTTTTGAACTTAATAATTAAACGTTAATTTATTCTTAATGAAGCCACGTAGTGATGATTTTATACGATTTCAGCAACCAACAAGATTGATCCTCGATTACAATTCTCATGTTAGATGTAATCACCATAATTAAAGAGATCAATGTGATAAACTCAATCAATCCCATAATGATCTCATACTTTTTGTTAATAAATAGTTTACATTGAATTTTTAAAATGTTGTGATTATTTCAATTAAATAAATTTAACTTACATAAAATATTTTTTTTATTTAAAAATATAATAAACTCGTTGAAATTTAATTCAATTTAGTTAATATAATTTCACTAACATTAATTACATCTCGGTTCATACCGAATCAAATTAAAATTATATTTTTTTATGAAAAAATATAATTATATATTAGAAATGAAGCTATAAACAGAAAGAAATTATATTATAGATAATATGTGTTTATCAACTAATTTTAAACTTTTAAATTTTTATTTATTCATTTATTTTTTGGAATTATTCCATTAATTAGCTTAATTATAATAAAATGGAGCCAAAGAAATGTGGACAAAAGTAGAGGTAAGAATTAAGATGCTTTGCCATAAGCGCCTGACCGCTACAACTGCATCTTTTTAAAATGGCAAAATGCACTTCCGTTATATATAGCAAAAGAGAAAAGTGATAAGGAGAGAAAAAAATAAATAAATAAATAAAGTATTAAAAAATTAAACTTGATTTATTATCATTTCGATTTGAAGTTTTGATTCTGATAACTATTAATCATGCTGAACATTTATATCTTTTATATATATATACATATATATATATATATATATAGAGAGAGAGAGAGAGAGAGAGAGAAAGTAATTAGTGAATATCTTTTCATTAATCTAGCCACATAAAAAAATGAGATAATTTGTTAATAAACATATATATATATATATTTACATAGTTAAAAAGATTACTTGTTTTTATTCACACACACACGCACATATATATATATATATATATATTCTGTTGGATTTATCTCTTTGTATCTTTTATCTTTTACTTAAATGAAACTAGGTGCTGTCAAACATCAAAAACAAAAAAGAGAAATAATAATAATAAATAATAAAAACTTAAAAATTAATACATATATCTTAATACATCTTGAATTTTGTAAAAAAATCTGTCAATCTTTTCTATAAATATATTTGCTAAGATAATATATTTTTAAATTATAAAATAAATTACTTTTTTATTGGTCTTGTTTTTAAATATAAATAATATCTTTATATATATATATTTTTTTTATTTTTATTTTAATATGATTATACATATTTTAAGAATTATTATAATAATAATAATAACTAAAAAGCTAAAACATATAGGTGTTTATTATTGAGTAATACATAAATAGAAGGGGGGAAAAAAAAAAGAGACAAATATTTTTCTTGCATTTGCTCAGTCCACTTATTTTATGGATATTATAAGTAAATTGGACCTACTTTTCAGCTTTTTCTTTTCTTAATTAAATACTACAAAACTATCATTAATCTATTTAATTTTTATTCCTTTATAAATCGATTAATTTTAATTCTTTTATTATAATATATATGCTTAAATTAACACGTTCCAAGTTTCTGTCAAGAATCTGAATGGGCCAATCACATGAAGGTAGATAATCAAAATTAATGAAGTAAATTATGGTTTTAATCAGGAAAAAAAAGGTGAAATAAGATGTATAAACTAAAATGAAAAAGCTAGGTAGGTAATCAATGGCGTGATCTGAAACAAAAGTGTAAAAGATTCAAAATCTTCTTTGATGGGCAAAGTGGAAAAGAAAGACACCTGCAAAAACTATAAAGAAATCGAACAAAGCAAAGCATGCACTGCACAGATGGCAACCGTTTATGGTGCAAATATGGCACAAGAGAATCTAATTACACAGTAAAAGCTATCTGTGTATACGTACATATATATGGTATGCAAATAAATTATACAGAAGGAAAAAAATAAAAATAAAAAAATAGATATTTCAAATTATGCATGTACAGAATCAAAGGGGGAGCTTCAAACTGTTGCAAACAGTGCAAGAGATTTGATAATACCCAGAATTATTCTTTTGCTAATGTAGATGATGATGATGTTATATACAATTGTTTGTATATATGTAGAATAAATGCATGTTGGATGGTCTATACTTACTTGTATCATCTTCAAATTCAGATAAAAAAAAAAAAAAAAAAAAGGGTCCATCTTAATTTTATTTAAATTTCATTCAAAAATAACATCTATATAAATTATATAACATTAATCTAATTCCAACTTTGTTTCATATTTAGATGTTCAAAGTTAATATTTTTATAATTTTTTTTTATTAGTAACCCACTAACATACTATAAGACATTAAAGGATAAATAATGAGCATGCAGAATAATGTATTTTTAAATAATAATATATACCATCAAGTCATAACATAAAAATAAAAATAAATATAGTAATTTAGCAATTAAAATTATCGTTTTTTTTTTATACTGATACGAGTTTAAAAACGAATAATTTATCACTTTATGAATATATTATAATATTTAATTTAATATAATTAAATATTTAATTTATTAATGTATTGATATAAATGTAATAATTAAATTAAATTAAGTTTCAGTAAATTTATTATATCTTTAAATGAAATAAATATTTTGATGTTGTTAATTTTTTTCTTTTAGATGAAGATAACTACAACAGGTTAAAATTTTCATCAAATATTTTGTTTTAATAAAAAAAAAGTGAATAAATAGAGATATTAAGATTATATATCCTTAACGAACAGCTGTATATATGTGTGTGTGTATATATATATATATATATATATATATGTATGGAGGCATTGGACCTATTCCCCCATCCCATTTTTGGATTAATTGATTGTGTAAATACCAAACGTACGATATATGTTAATGAAAAACTAGTGTACCAATACTAAACCTATTGGCATATATTTTGATATCTTCTTGCCTTTTTAGTCACAGTGATCTAAAAGGACATGTAAGCTGTAAACAATTTATATGTTATATATGACAAAAGTATATAAATATAATTAGTATAACTATAAAAAAAATATTATAAAGTTATTCGTCCTCTATATATGGCATTAGATTCTTAGTCAATATATATAATTTCTATATAATATAAGACATAACACCCATTAATTAGTGAACAGTAATTAGCATACACACGAAACCAAACAAATTATACCTATAGATTACTGAAATTAATGATACAGACCATGATATTTATGTGCATGACCTAGCTAAGTGCATATATTCCAACTTAAATCATAATTTAATTTTATTTCTTGTATTAAGATCGTTTTCGATCAATAAACGGTCGAAAATTTATTGTTCTAATGCAATTTAAAGTTATTTCCATAAATGAGTACCAAAAGAATCAGACGTCAAAAATTAATATTATATTTTAAATATATATATATATATATGTATAGAGAGAGAGAGAGAGAGTATATGTGAATTAATTTTAGAATTGTAAACTGTATGTTCCAAATTGAATTTAGTTTATGAGATTTTTCAACTTATATATTCATATAGAGTCAATTGTTATAATATTCTAATAGAATATATTTTCATTCATACTAAACTAAAATTATATTGTTTAGATGTAATAACTCTGCAATATATTCAAAATATTTGTTACTTCATTAAATTACAATGGAGGACTGGAATCTGTAACACCCGTAATTTATTTTTTAGGGATTAAAAATTAATAAATATAAATTTTTATTATTTTATTTTATTTTTATTTTATTTAAAATAAAAATATGAAATAAAATATAAAGAGAATTTAATTGAAAATAATTTTGAAAAAAATGGTGAAAATTTAGGTTATGCAGATATTTTTAAAAGAAAAATCGAAAAATAAGGACCAAAACGTAATTTTAGAAAGTTTTACCACGTCAGACACTGAGTCAGCAACCCTGACCAACCAAGACGCGCCAAGTGGCAGAGGAGCTGACGCGGGAGGCCACGCTGGGGGGCCACGTGGACAATCCGTGTGCGTATGATCGAACGGCTGAGGTCCGTTTCCGCACGCACGGACGACCTGGATGCACTCTCTCCCAAACATAATCGAACGACCAGATTCAAAAGCGATCGGACGGCTCAGAGTGAATCGTGATGGACGGTCCAGATTGGATCGCGATGGACGGTTCAGATTGGATCGCGATGAACGATCCAGATTCACTATTTATTTAATCGCGATCGGACGGTTCATATCAAACGCGATGGACGACTCAGATCAAAAGTAAATGGGTATAAATAACCCTCATCCGTACTAAACCCTAACCTTAGCCGCCAGAATCCCTCACCGGAGAAGACAACCCAGCGCCGGAGAGGAGACCGCTGCCACCCGCCGCAGCACTGGAACCCTTTTCGACCGCCAGAAAAGGTAAAAACTTTTTTTTTTTGTACGAAATTCAATTTTAAGCTCACTCATGGCCAAATCGGAGTGAAAAGATCGGTCAATTGACTAAAAAACACCAGCAAAGCCTGGTGGCACTGCCACGGGGAATTTCACAAAACACCTCCGATGAAGCCCTTCCCGATTTCGGTTTCGCGTAATTTTTCCACCGTTTTCTTCTCTACAGGTTGACTGAAGTGAAACACCTAACCGCAACATGAGTTGGAGAAGCTGCCGCACTAAAGAGCCCCGCTGCCCGTGAGTTTCGATTTTTCGTATTTTTCGTATTTTTCGGCCAACCGAAACTCTTTAACGTGTTTGCTTACAGGAATCGATGCAAAATCAGCTGAATTCGGCTGAAAACAGCTGACCCAAGGCAGACTGCCACCGCAGGCGGCTGGACAGTCGCCGGAGCACGGCGGAGCTGCCGTACCAGATTTTTGAAATTGGTCGAGTGGGTCCTGAGACTGATTTTAGATTTATTTGGAACATTTATAGGTATTATAGGTGCGTTTTAGTGTCCGGAAAAAAAAATCAGGGAATCCAGGGATTGCTTGTAAGCGCAGTAAACCATTTAACTATTCGGTGTTAAATCGAGTAAGGATCATTCACTCTATTCTCTATCATAGAACTGAAGTTTAAATAAATAATAATGTGATATTTTGTGTGATTTTAGTAAACATGCATAATTAATTACGGGTTGCTAATGGAGCCGGAACCGAAAATTATCTACTGCTGTTGTTGATTGTTTTTACAGTTTACTTGCATGATGGTATCTTATTTATTTATTTTATGCCTTTGAACGCATGTATAGTTTATTTTACATGTTTACTACTGAATAGGAAAAAATAAAGTTTAAACGGTAAAGTTTATGATTAAATAATTAGATAAAAAGGCAGTCTTACTAGATATCATAGGAGATGGCGGACGGATCGGGTACATAGAGAACTCTACCGCGAACGTTGTCTCATATCAGACGGGGTATAGAGACTGAATAATTTGGTGTTCATACTAGACGGGATATGGGGACGACCCGCTTCATCCTCATACTGGACAGGGTATTGAAATTTAATATTTTGGTGCTCATACCGGACGGAGTATGGGGACAACCCTGTAATTGAGATTGTTAAAGGAAAGGATTCACGTGTAGTAGAGACATCCCTATGAACCCGTATAGATACGAGTAGGCTGGTGAAAAGAGAAACAGTTATGTTTTGGTTTATTGTTAATGGATATGGATTTATAATACGTTTTATGTTACTGATGGTTCATGAAATTATAATATGTATGATATTATTATTTTTTTTATAGGTTGTTTTAATAAATTTTACTATGATAAGTGAACGAGAAATGATTTTATGATTGATAAATAAATTTACTAAATTTAATGCTCAATTAATAGTTGTTAATTTTATACCAATTTTTACTTTTGTACTGGTGATATAGTGCGATATCCTTACTGAGCTAGTGTAGCTCATTCTTTATTTAACAATTTCAGATTGAGAGGACTTGGTTTCAGAACCCAATCCGCAAGAAGATTGTGAGTAGATGTTAGATATTTTTTATTTTTCATTTATTTCCTCATTTTTCGTGTTTCTTTCAGAGAATTAATTTTGTAATGTTGTTTAGTACTTTTAAGTTATTGTGTAAGTAATGTAAATCTTAACATTTTATTTCACTTCCGTACTTAAATTATTATATATTTTCTTTTGAATTTTTGGGGTTGTTATAGAATCATTATATAAAATTTTTCATTACGGTATGATTACATTGTTGAGAGATCTTACATACATATAATACTGTACATGCTTATAAATTTTGATATCTCAGGAGAATTTTCTGAGTATTCTAGATAATTAAAGTATTTTTTGACATTTTACGCACTTATAAGCAATTACCTATACTTGTGATATCTATAAGTATGCTAAGTATTTTAAGTTTCATATGACATTTATAAGTATTTTGGATACTTGTAAGATTTTTGATAATTTCATCATACATAGGAATATTTTTAGGTATTTTAAAAATTTCTAAATTGAATGTTTTAGAATACAAGATATTATGAGTAGTTTCAACTTTTAAATGATATTCGTAGGTGTTTCGAATATATAAGAGTATTTTAGAATTCTTGGTATTTTGAATATTCAAGATTATTTCTGAATATTATTGAAAATATTTTTATGCATTTTGGGTACTTGCGGAATTTTATATAATAATTTTTAAAAAGAAAAAACTATGTTAACATATTTATAGTGTTTTTGGATATTCTGAAGTAATTATCTATATTTTTTATATTTTAAAGATTTATAAATCACGTTAAAGATTTATAAGTTTCGGGGGCATTTTTTATTTTTTCCAAACAACTCAAAACTAAAATAAAAAAAGTTAGTTTTAATTTATAAGTTTTTATATGATATTTTAATAGATAAGTTGAAGTAACAACTACAAAAACAAAAATAAAAACAAGAACAAAGAATTGAACAGAAACTTGGCATACAATATAAAAAAAAACATGTATCGATCACTCAATGACATAATTTTTTCTTGATAAGTAAAAATAATTTTATTAGAGAATCAAAATTGATATATACCATGACAGAAATATTCAATAAAAACAACTACTACATTTATCAAATAAGGGTTTTATAAATCTTGAGAAAGTAAATTATGTATTTCATGTATTGTGTTATATATTAATTTTTCATATTTCGAGGACACGTTTGAGTCCCAATAAACGCCTCATTTTTAAGTGGATCCTCATCAAATATCCTTCGCTTTATTACACCATCATCATGTTTCTATTTTCTTCTACATATATATATATATATATATATATATATATATATATATATAGACACACACACACACACCACCCACAGAAATATTATTCTATTTTCTCTTGTAGAGCTCTACGTAAACGAACATATATATATATATATGTATGTATGTATGTATGTATGTAAATGAATATGTGGAAATACAAAGTTGGCTGTACTGTATGTGTTTCAGGATACGACACGTTTGGAATTTTCTCTGATATTGGCACACGTAGACTTTAAATCATTGGCCACATATTAGTTGTCCAGACACCAAGAACACCTGTTGGAATTTTTTTTCAGGTTCTTTTGGCTTAAAAATGACAGAAACTAATACCCGAATAATTACAAGGTTAAAGTCTGCTTGTGAAGACTCGTGTATTTGAATGTATTTCTTAAATATTATATCAATATTTGTAATTAATTTTATGATATAATTCAATATAATATAAATAATAAATTTTAATAAATGCTACTTTTACTTTTTTAATTTAAAAATATTTTTATTGAAAATAATTTTTACCACATCATGACAAATATAAGTATTAATTGCATCAAACAAATGTAACTCGAATACTATTTATTTAGAAACTTTATTTTAAATGATAAATATGCATTATAATATACACGTAAGAGTTCTTAATCTTGATCAACGTACGGGAAGTTCAAAATCATTATATGCATAAATAGAAATTAATCATGTCAAATGTGAATATTAGTATTTTTTTAAAAAAAAAAGTACTTAAAAGTTAGAAAAAAATATATATATATATAAAATAAACAGATTGAGAAAAAGTAATTAAGGAAATTAATAATCATTTAACACAAGAAGATAATTGCAGACGCTAATAAACAGGTGAAGGTGAATAATTAATTACGCGTCTTAATAACTATGTTGTTTGTCAACTAATTCGGCACATGATACACGCATACTTATATTTAATAAAATATTGTATATATTCATTTATAATGTGATAAAAATTCATTCATTATAACAAAATAAAAATAAATTCTACAATAATATATATTATTTAAAATATGTTCTACTATTAAAATGATTGATAAATATTTATTTAAATATGTTTATATAAGCTACATATTGATTTATAAGTTTATTTCATTTCAATTACTAATTTATTTCACCAAAAGTACACATACAATTTTCACTTAACCTTTTGTGAGAATTTGTAAATTCTATATTTATGATTAAAAAGTTGTGAATATGATAAATGTGTTTGTATTATCTAATTATATAATTTTACTAAATAAATAATTAAATTGTTAGGAAAAATTGAAATGTAGAAAATAAAAATGGTTGAGGGGGAAAGGCACAGCACTGTATAACAGTAGATATATATATAAATACATCTCCCCTAGACCCGGTGGGAATTACTTGTATTGATTTTTTGTTGAGTAAGTGGTTTGTTTGTTGCAGTATTGCAGTCCTCAGCTTGCCGATGGAAGAAAAAGGAGAATATTTATTCATCCAAAAATTCAACACACCCACCATCTCCACTTCTCGTGCCTTCCACACTTTATAACTCACATGATCTGTTCTTGCATGTGATCTTCTCCTTCCCCTCTTCCTCTAATCCTCCATTACTGTTCCTTCTCCCCTCATCTTAATTCCCCTCACCTTGTACAGATGATGCCACCTGAGCAAGAAACTAGTGCTCCCATATGCACCAGTCCGTCTAACATGATCATGCTCGCCAGCCGGCAGCCCGAGAATATCTCCATCCACGCTGAACCCTCATGTAACGTTAGTCCCTGTCCCGAAGATCTTCATCAACCTTCACTCAGTAATTCTGCACAATCAATTACTACCCAACTTAGATTTTCTGTTCTACGCGAATCTTTACGCCCTGTTACCCTCAAGGTACCCTTTCTACATTTCTGCTTGCTTGAAATCATTCTGTATGTTGTAATTCATATGGGTTTTGCAGTTTGAAGATGTAGCGTATGGGATCGTTCTGCAATCTTCCGAGGGAGGTTGCTCTGGTTCGCATGGATCGAAACAGAGACGAATGGTACTCAATGGTGTTAGTGGTGTCGTTCGACCCGGGGAGCTTTTAGCAATGCTGGGTCCATCCGGCAGTGGTAAAACCACCCTTCTAACAGCTCTCGCCGGCCGGCTTCCGGGCAAGGTCTCCGGCACCATTACCTACAATGGCCAATCATTTTCTAGCACCATGAAGCGCAGAACAGGGTTTGTAACGCAAGACGATGTATTGTATGCCCACTTGACGGTTCTAGAAACCCTGACTTATGCCGCTCTGTTAAGGCTACCCAATAAGCTGACCCGGGAAGAGAAGGTGGAGCAGGTGGAATTGGTTGTAATGGAGCTGGGATTAACCAGGTGCAGAAACAGCATGGTGGGTGGAGCTCTGCTGAGAGGCGTGTCGGGTGGGGAACGTAAACGGGTTAGTATCGGGCAGGAGATGTTGGTGAATCCGAGTTTACTGCTTCTAGACGAGCCCACTTCTGGGCTTGACTCTACCACGGCTCAGCGTATTGTAGCCACCTTGAAAGGACTGGCGAGAGGAGGCAGGACGGTTGTCACCACAATCCACCAGCCTTCTAGTAGGCTGTACAGGATGTTTGACAAGGTGGTGGTGCTGTCAGACGGGTGCCCGATTTACAGCGGGTGTGGGGGTCGGGTGATTGAGTATTTCGGATCAATTGGATATGCTCCCGGATTCAATTTCATGAACCCTGCCGATTTCCTGCTTGACCTCGCTAATGGTAAACTAGCATTAATTTTCTCTCTTTTCTTTTTTTTCTTTTAGAAAAAAATAATATTTCCGATTATAATTCAGATTTTTTATTTTTTTCTTTTCTGGAACTTTTTTTAGAAAATGTTAATATTCCTGTTTAAATATTCTAAAAACCCAGACAGCTTTTGTGCTTTACTTTTTTTTCTTTTTGTTAAAAAAAAAAATAACATACTTTTATTTATTTATCTTGAAAAAAACAGCTAAATGCCATGTAAAGTGAACAGTGTCATGGATTACATGAGACTTTGACAGAGACCATACATGCAGTTTTTTTATATGTGTAGCTCCCACACCGGATGTGAATTGCTTAGCAGAATTAGTCTCACTTTTCTCTGAACCTCCTGACCTTAGCAGTCTAATAGGCTTAATTAAGTTGTTAATTATTTTATTGTTTCTTAATTTTATTTGGGAAATATGCTGTTCTAAATTCTGCAACTTTATTTAGATAATTCTAGAACCATTCAAGAAAAAAAAAGCTCTATATCAAGTCAAAAGAGAAGTCAATTATTGATACGAGCTGCGTCTCATGAATAATTTATTGAATTACCATTTTGTTTCTGTCGTCTTTATCTTCCATACAACTTTATTATTAGTTTCTTTCTTTTACCTGATGGTGACTGTGAGCAGATAATTGAAACATCACCATTTCACTGCCTCTTTTTTTTTTTTTTTTTTTTTTTTATCAAAATCTAACTTTTATCTTTTTTTAACTTTGATCTCCATGATTTATTTAATATGTTGCTTAAATGATTTCATGTTATATACACGCTTTACGTTATAATTAGCTGCTAATTATATTATTATCAATTAGTTGATGCATTAATTCACACGGGGTGCTAAAATTGGTTCATTAATTCTCATATACTTTTTTTCTTCCCTCTGAATTTGTCAAGAATGTTTGGACATGCAGGTATAACTCCTGATTTAAGACAGGATGACCAAGTAGCGGATCTTCATGATAGATTTGACAATCTTGATGACCAAAATTCAACTAAACAGTCCCTTATCTCATCCTACAGGAAGAATATATACCCTGCATTAAAAGCTGAGATGAACCAAAATTTTCCGCACCCATCACCTGTTTCCACTACAGGAGCCAATTCATTTCAAACAAGTATGCAAAACCATATTCCCTCTTCATCAGTTCAACTTTAGTAGATTCATAGAATAATTTACAGGGATGATCATCTTCATTTTTTATGATATTCATGCAGGATGTTACGAGAATCAATGGACAACAAGCTGGTGGCAGCAATTCAAGGTTTTACTGCAAAGGGGTTTACGAGAGAGGAAACATGAATCATATTCAGGCCTAAGGATTTTCCAGGTGCTCTCTGTTGCCATCTTATCAGGCCTTCTTTGGTGGCATACTGATATTTCACATATACAAGATCAGGTATATATAAATTACATAGTCATATTCAACTATATGTACATATATCTCTGTAATTATTGATGATTTAAGGTACGTAAATTCAACAGGTAGGCCTCCTGTTTTTCTTCTCCATCTTCTGGGGCTTCTTCCCTCTGTTCAACGCTGTCTTTGCCTTCCCCCAAGAACGACCAATGCTTATAAAAGAGCGTGCCTCCGGCATGTACCGTCTATCTTCCTACTACTTCGCTCGACTCGCCGGAGACTTGCCGATGGAACTTGTTCTTCCGACCATCTTCGTCACCATAACTTACTGGATGGGAGGTCTGAAACATTCCCTGCTCACATACGTCCTAACCCTTTTCGTCATCCTCTACAACGTGCTGGTCTCCCAGGGACTGGGCCTGGCTTTAGGGGCGGTTGTGCCGGATCTAAAACAGGCTACAACTTTAGCCTCTGTTATAATGCTTTTGTTTTTATTAGCAGGTGGGTATTACATCCAGCAGATCCCAGTTTTCATTGCATGGTTCAAGTATATTTCATTCAGTCACTACTGTTATAAGCTTCTGGTAGGGGTGCAATACTCTGCTCATGAGGTGTATGATTGTGGGATTGGGATGCACTGCAAGGTGATGGATTATCCGGCAATTAAGTATCTGGGTATCGATAATAAGTGGTGGGATGTGGCTGCATTGACCATAATGTTGGTGGGTTATAGAGTGTTGGCTTATGTAGCTCTCAGGATGGGACAATCTCACTGATATTAGGTTTATATGATACCATCATATTTACTTTGAATTTGTTATAATTAAGATCTTGATGAGAATTATTAAATTACAATTATTAAGGCATTTACGTACATACATACATACATATATATATATATATGTTTAGGATTATATATTTGTGATGGAAATTAAGTTTGGTGAAGAAGTTGTAAAATGTAAGATGTTGATTTGATTCTAAAGATGAAATGGGCAGTAGACGTATGTTTCCCATTTTCAACGACTTTTGTCAACCGTACAGCTATTAATGGAAGAACTGCCCTTCTTTTTCTTTCTCTCTCTCTCTCTCTCCCTTTAATCTTTTAAATTACAATTTCCATAAAATATCTGATGACAGAGAATAAAAAACAAAAGTAACGAATCAAAGGATTAGAGTCAAACAACTGAAATCCTGTAGATCACCTTCACTGAAAATCACAGAACTATATGATCTGCATACTATATAATCAACTTATGATCTGCATAAATTTCATGGACACATAATTATTTTCGATATTATATATATATATATATATATATATAGAAATATCTAAATTAGATTTGGTTTAATTAACTTAGTTTTAGTAGAGTCAGTAAGTCAATACATACGCGTTTAATGCAATCCTTCATAACGTTTCCTTCCTCTTTCGTATCAGATGGGTTTAATCTTTTGAACTTTCTTTTGTCTAACCTCTTTTATTGAGCCAATGAAAAACCATAACTCTTCTTCCTGTACACAAACCAACAAATTAGCCATCAAGGATCCGATGAGTCCTTGCTTCTTTCACCATTCATTCCAGCAGTCCTGGCCTTGTTCTTGTTTCACAATAATAGCTGATATGCGATAATTATGTCTCATGGAGAAGGGCAATGATAATAGCATTGTTAACGAACAATAAATTTGATTTATGGATGGCTCATTTTAAGATTTGATTAGTCAGACACGGATTTGCTAAATGTTTGAATGAAAAATAATAATATTATAATCTCTTGAATTCTGACCTCAGTGTTGAATGATATCTCGGACAGTGTTATTTTCTCCGACTTGACAGATGAAGATTTAGTGAAATCTAAGGGACAAGTTTCAACAAAATAATTGCCAAAGAATTTTTCAGCTAAAGCATCAATTAGTCAATCATATGCAGAGCTAGAGCTTGGTAAGTAAATGTGTTGGAGAAACTAATCCTCAAATGCATACAATCATAATAAAATAGAACAAAAATAACAAAAGATAAAATATTTAACATGGTTCACAAAGTGTGTCTACATCTACAAGCAAAACTAAGAAAAAAAATTTCCACTACATTAAATGAGAATACACCACCAATAAATTGTATGCTCTTATATAGAGAAACTATAAGAGTTTTTTTCCCTAAAAATTATCTATAATATACATAAAATATCCCTTATAATAAATATAAAATATCTTAAAAAATTTTTATTAGTATAAATATTGAATATCATGTCAAATGTCACATGACATATGATATGACACTAAAAAGTTATATGTAATCGGTTTAAACTAGTACATAAATAAAATTTTAGATTCGTCTGAATTGTTTAGGATTGAAAAAATATTTAAATAACTAATTCCTTAAATCTTCAATCTACCAAAGTAAAAATAGTTTAAAGGAATAAAGAGCGACATTCGATGAGAAAATGAGGATATGGTTACAGAGGTGGTGTGAGAGAGAAGGCCAACCCAATATATTAGTACTGTTGCAAACAATATTGCCATTTCCTCCAATAGACTAATATTGTTGCCCATGTTTACCATTTCTATGTTGATTTCATATTAATCATGCTAGTAATGTCGGAGGATGTTGTCATCCAATAAACTCTGCCATTAATATTAGAAGAACCCAGAGTTAATGCATCCGCTACTGGTGTTCGGTATGGATGGAGCTCAAAGTCCAATCTAGAAACAAAACTAAAAAGATCGATTTAAGCATTTCTCATTAGTAATGAATTGTAGCTTATTTTATTGAGATTCACAAAAGTACTGAAATAAAAAGATTGTGCAAAGATCGACTGCGAAAGAAAATTTTGAGTATTGTATATGATTTAAGAAAGTGGCGATCTATAGAGAGAAACAGGGAATAAAGACAGCAAAATCAGCATTGCTCCTTGAATTATCGATGATATGATCATAATTCTTGAAGAATGAAATAACGTTGAGCCCATAGAAGGCTTGCAGAGGGCCTCATGAGCTTAATGAGGGAGAAAGATGAACTCTAACTACATCTTTAAAGGTGGATAGATGATAACAATATTGAGAGTATTGGAGAAGACTCACTAGGTTGTTTATTTGTTTCTGTTGTTATTACTATTGTTGTTATTGTTATTAGAGATGAAAAAATGTGCTATTATTATTGTTATTATTACTGTGATTTAAGGAATTAAGGATTTGAATTTTTTTTTTTAATCTTAGACCCGTTCAGGTCAGTCTAAAATTTAATTTATAGATTGATTTATATTTAAGTTTTTTTAGTATCACATCATATGTCACATAGTATCTATTGTGGCATTCAACTAACATTCAAACTAGTGGTGGAGTTTATTAGATGACAATATTTGACCCAGTAAAATTAGAGTTGTTGAATCAGACATTAATAAATTTAACATGTGATACCTAAATTAACATGTTAACTAATATTGATATGGGATGATTAAATTAAAATTTTTCAAAAGTAGAAGGACTATTTTGATCGAAAATTAAGGTAGAGATAATTTAAATAAAAATAAACAATATATGAGCCGAATTATTATTTTAGCTTTTATAAAAATCTAAAATTTTTAAGTGATTACTACGCATAAATTTGATCTCAAAAAAATTTGGGTGAAATCTAAGAATTGATTGATTAAGATTTTGTTATTTCTAATCAAATTGTATATCAAAAATCATCAATTAAACGCTTGAAAAGAGCCTTTAATAATTATACGTAAGTGTTAAGTGTTTCGTTGATCAAATTACGTAAAAATTGTGTATCAAGAGATAAAATTTAAAGCCTAGTAAGATACGGAATCGGAATTTTCTTGGTATTACAATTGGCTTTAAGAGCACTTATTCGGATATACAAAAAGCATAATAAGAAACTGAAGAGGTAAAAGCATATGAAATTGCTTATACACTAATCCGCCAAAAGCAAATAGAAATATGAGTGGATGTCGCTAGCTATAGTACTAGTTTTCTTCTTAATAGACTAACAACAATCAGCCAGAAGGTTTCATAAATCACAAAATAATTTCATTATAGTATTTTATATATCTGCTTATAAACAATTTTTTTTGGAAAAATACACATAATTATTTTCTTAAAGCAGTTAGTATTTATTTTATGTTTGACTATTTAAAACTTTAAAAATATATCACACAAACCATGCACTAAACAGTCTAAATATAAAACTATACTTCAAATGTAACACCCAAAATATTTTTTTTTATTTTTTTATTTTTTGTATTTGAATTTTTTAGATTTTAATTTAATTTAATTTAATTTAATAAAAATAAAAATAATAATAATGATAAAATTGGGTAAAAATATTATTTGGATTTAATTGAAATTGATTTTAGGGAAAAAATGGTGAAAATTTAGATTTTGGGGGTATTTTTGAAAAGAAAATCGAAAACCAGAGGTCAAAACGCAAGTTAAAAAAGTTGTGCCACGTTAGCAGCCACATCAGCAGCTCGGTCAGCAGTCTCGGTCAACCAGGACACACCGCGTGGCAAGGAAACGCTGACACGGGACGGGCCACGTGGGCGATTCGCGTGCGTGAGATCGGACGGCCCAGATCCGTTTCCACGCGCACGGACGGCCCAGATTTCACGCGTACGGACGGTTCAGATTCAATCAGGCACGGACGGTCTATATTTAATTCCAATTAAATCGCGATCGGACAGTCTATATTTAATCTTGATGGACAGTTGAGATTAAAAGACAAATGGTATAAATAACCCCACCCACACCTGACCACAAAACCCTATCCGCCAGTGCCTCGCCGGAGAAGAAGAACCAAACGTCGGAGGAGCCGGCCGCCGCCGCACCGGAGAATTTTTTGACCGCCAATCGAGGTAAATTTTCTCCCCTTAGCTCGTTTTTCGATGCTGAATCTGCCTATGGCCAAACCAGAGCCAAACCACCAGCCAATCGACCAAAAAATCCCGCTGAAGTCCGACGGCAACGCTGCGACTCCCCTCTGTTTTTGCCTATGATGAGGCCCTTCCCGATATCAGTTCGATGCAAATTTTATACCACTGTGATCACCGTTCTTTTCTCTACAGGTTGATCGGAGCCAAACATCAAAACGTGACTCATGCCGGAGGAGGTGCCGCACCCGAGAGCACCGCCACCGGTAAGTTTCGGTTTTTCGTAATTTTTTGACCCATCGAGGGCTCTAGGGTTGTTTTATCGTAGGGACCAATGCAAGTTTGGCCGAATTCGACTGAAAACGGCCAACCCGAGGCGGATCACCGCCGCAGGTGGCGGCACCGTCGCCGGAGCACGGCGGAGCTGCTGTGCCGGAATTCCGATATTGGCCGAAAGGGGCCCTAGGTCTGATTTAGAATTTTTTGGGATATGTACAGATACCGGTAGTGCATTTTGGTTTTCTAGAGAAAAATTCAGGAAAATTATGGACAGCCCGTAGGCGCACTGTAGAGTCGATTTCAGACCCCGAAACAAGTAAGGACCCCTCACCTTATTTCCTATCACGGTATTAAAGCTTAATAAATAATTAAACGGTATTTTGTGACTTTATAGATGTATAATTGATTAAGGTTGCCAATTGAGCCCGAGTCTGATACATTGTTGGTCAGTTGTTGTTTGATCGAATTTTCAGTATTAAATACAATATGATGTTTGATGTAATTATTTTATGATCTCGTATGCATGAATCATGATTTCTTTTATTATGGTTTGTATTATGGTGAACCCGATACTGTGTTGTCTTGTTTGGTGTCAATTACTGATTTACATATTGTGTATTATTTGATGATTGAGATCAAGAAAAAAGGCAAAAAGGTTATGTGAATTGATAAATGGATAATGTGGACAGCCTGACTAGATATCCTGAGAGATGATGGACGGATCGGGTCCGTAGGGAATCCTACCGGGAACGTGGTCTCTCATACCGGACGGGGTATGGAGACCTTATGTGTTTTGGCGCCCATACCAGACGGGGTATGGGGACGGCCCGTTTCACCCTCATACCGGATGGGGTATTGAGGTTTATGGTTTTGGCGCCCATACCGGACGGGGTATGGGGACGGACCTGGAATCAGGTTATTAATGATAATAGTTCACGTGTAGTGGGGACCCCCTATGGATCCCTACGGATCCTAGTAGGCTGGTAAAAGAGGAAATTTATTGTCTGACTATTGAAGTACCAAAAAGTATGACATGTGTTCTGTTACTAAGTGTATATGATTTTATGATGATTATCATGTTTTTGTTTTCATATGTTATTTTCATGAATCTCACCGAGGCAATTGGATAGTAAAAGTTTTTATATTAATAAATGAGTTTGTTATAAATTATGTTTCATTGGTCGTTTTTGTTTTCTACCGACCTTTACTTCTGTGGCAGTGAGATAGTGTGATGTCTTTGCTGGGCTAGTGTAGCTCATTCCTTACTTAACCATTTCAGATCAGGAAGATATGGTTCCCGAGCCCGTACTGCATGAAGACGGCGAGTTAGACACCTAAGGACCTTATAGCTCTATTTATAGTTTTTATTTCGAGCATCTCTTTTAAATTAGCTTATTCTTTCATGTTTTGAGTACGATTTTGGTTATTGTGTAAGGGATGTTAATCAAAATTTTTATTACGCTTCCGCATTTAAGATCTTTAATACATACATCTTCATTTTAAATTCCGGGGCCGTTACAGTTGGTATCAGAGCCGCGTTCCTCGGACCCATCCCTTACACAATAGTGCTTAGAGAAATACTAACCGATAAATCGTTACTCAATCATTCCTTATGAAATGTAGGTGCAGAGAAATGAGGAGAGGAAGACCCCCACTAAACCGAGCGGCCCGGGATTATTTGCTTCGGGAGGATGTAGACAGGTTATTTGAGATGATGGAATGATTCATAGCTGCCCAGCAAGGGCGAGAGGGGAGAAGAGAGCTACCCGACCCTCTTCCACTACCGCAGGTTGAGCCTACGCTACAGCAGGCTGATCCCGAGCCACCCTGGCACGAGCCTGCTCCTCCACAGTACCACCCGGCACCACTGCCGCAGTACAACCTAGTGCCCCAGTCACGGTACTACCCGGCACCGCCACAGTACAGTCCAGTACCCCCATCATATCAGCAGATGCCACCATAGGACCCCTCAGTCTATCCCCAGCCGGGCTTAATCCCTCTTCCATGGGACTCCGCTCCTTCCTTAATCGACCCAAGCTACATAGAGAGGTACAAGAGACTGAACCCTTCCACCTTTGCAAGGGGATCCTCTTTTGAAGAGGCCCAGTACTGGCTGGCGGAGACTGAGAGAGCTTTTAGGACCTTGGGAGTAGTTCCCGAGCAGAGAGCTGCCCTTGCTTCCTACATGCTGGTAGGGGAAGCAGGACGTTGGTGGGAGCTCAAGCAGACCACCCTGCCTACACCAGTCACTTGGAAGCAGTTCTTAGCGGCCTTCCATGCAGAGTATCTCCCTGAGCACATATGACACCTAAAGGAAATGGAGTTCGTTCAACTGGTTCAGGAAAACATGACAGTATCAGAATATGCTCGTAAATTCTTAGAGTTGGGCCAATACTCCCCGGAGACATTGATGGATGAGGGCCGAAAGGCCAGGAGATTTCAGTGGGGTCTCCGCCTGGAGATCAGGCAACACTTGTTAGTACTGGAACTCAAGACATATTCAGCAGTCCTAGCAAAGACATAGATCGTGGAAAGGAGCTTCAACACCCGTCCTCAGCCAGGAGGGAGTTCCCAACCCTTAGCTCCGTTCTGTAGGCCAGCACCTACTGCGCCTGCCCAACCAAATAAGAGGCCCAGACCAGCCATCCAGGCCCCTACTCAGGCTCTAGGGGCAGCACGTGGGAAGATCTGTCAGCACTGCAGCAGAGATCACGGGGACCGACCCTGCTACCGCCTCAACAACACTTGTCGTATATGTGGCAGTGCCCAGCATTATGCAAGAGAATGCCTGAGGAACCAGAATCAAGGAAGGCCTCCTATCTAGGGCAGAGCTTATAACCTTACCCAGCAGGATGCTGATGCCAACCTTGATGTGGTACAGGGTATGTATACTATCTGTGACCATATTGCTCATGTTTTATTTGACACTGGTGCATCGCATTCTTTTGTTTCACATGTTTTTGCTTTCAAAATTAATGTATCACCTAATAAACTTGATTCATTGTTATTTGTGTCTATTGCCGGAGGTGAAACACTACTAAGAGAAGTTATCTACAGGGCTTGTGCCGTGGAGATAGCAAATAGAAAACTGAGTGTAGACCTGATAGGGTTGACATGGGGGATTTTGATGTAAACTTATGAATGGATTGGCTAGCGGTGTATCACGCCACCATAGATTGCTTTAACAAGAAAGTTGTATTTAATCCTCCTAACGATGAGCTATTTACAAATTAATAAAATCATTCAGTACTTATTCCTTGATGGTAAGTTGTCTTAACTTCTAGTGCCTTAATCTTGTTATTTTCTCTGACTAGGCAAGCCCGAGAAGAAAATTTGTATTCAAGAGATTCCAGTAGTCCGAGACTTCCCAGATGTGTTTTCGGACAAACTACTCGGTCTACCAGTGGACAGAGAAGTCGAGTTCACTATAGACCTACAGCCAGGTACCCAGCCTATTTCGGTTGCTCCTTACCGCATAAGCCGCATTGAGATGGAAGAGTTGAGGAAACAGATCACTGAATTGCAAGCCAGTGGTTTTATTAGACACAGTGTGTCCCCTTGGGGTGCCGGAGTCACTTTTGTAAGGAAGGGAGATAGAATATTGAGGCTGTGCATTGATTACAGAGGATTGAACAAGGTTATGATCAAGAACAAGTATCCCCTTCCCCATATTGATGACCTCTTCGACCAATTACAGGGTGCACATGTCTTCTCTAAAATAGACCTGCGATCAGGTTACCATCAGGTGAAGATAAGAACAGAAGACATCCCCAAGACGGCCTTCCGAACGAAGTACGGACACTATGAGTTCCTGGTCATGCCATTTGGGCTAACCAATGCCCCGACAATCTTTATGGATCTGATGAACAGGGTCTTCAGAGAGTTCTTGGATCAATTTGTTATCGTGTTCATTGATGATATCTTAGTCTACTCAAGAAGCAGAGAAGAACATGCTCACCATCTTGCCCAAGTTTTGCAGGTCCTCAGAAACAAGAAGTTATACGCTAAGTTGAGTAAGTGTGGATTCTGGCTTGAGCAGACCGCCTTCCTAGGACACATCATATCGAAGGAAGGGATATCAGTGAATCCCGAAAAGGTTGAAGCGGTACTTGGCTGGGAGAAGCTGACATCAGTTAAGGAAATTCATAGCTTTCTGGGGATGGCAGGTTATTACCGCAGGTTCGTTGAAGGATTCTCTAGTCTACCAGCTCCTCTAACTCGACTCACAAAGAAGAATGCCAAGTTCGAGTGGAATGAGGACTGCGAAAGAAGTTTTTCAGAATTAAAGAAGTGGCTGACTATTGTACCCGTGCTGGCTTTATCGAGTGGATCAGGAGGATATACAGTTTATAATGATGCCTCCTATCTAGGCCTGGGTTGTGTTCTGATGCAGCATGGAAAGGTTATAGCATATGGGTCCAGACAATTAAAGAATCATGAGAAGAACTATCCCACCCATGACATAGAGCTTGCTGCAATCATCCATGCCTTAAAAACCTGACGCCATTATTTATACGAAGAGACCTTTCAGATCTATACCGATCATAAGAGTTTGAAACACATATTCACTCAGAAGGATCTTAACATGCGTCAGAGAAGGTGGATGGAACTCCTTAAGGATTATGATTGTGATATCTTATACCATCTGGGTAAGGGCAATGTGGTAGCAGATGCTCTCAGCAGGAAAAGTGCAGGTATCTTAGCCCATTTGATGGTTTCAGAATGTAGGCCAATTGGGGCCACGCAACAGGTTCGACTTCAGGATCTGAAGAGAGTCACATGTTTGGGCCGCCTAACAGTCCAACCCGAGTTAATCTAAAGAATAAGGGAAGCCCAGTCAGTCGACTCCGCCTTAGTAGCCCGCAAGAAGGATGCAGAACAAGGAGTGAGCTTAGAATTCCGAATCTCTGCCGATGGGTTACTTCGTTTCCAAGACAGTGTGTGTCCCAAATGACCGTGAGTTAAAAAGAGACATCATGACGGAGTCCCATAGCTCGAAGTTTGCCATGCATCCAGGAAGCACCAAAATGTACCAAAGCATGCGACCCCAATTTTGGTGGAATGGGATGAAGAGAAACATAGCCGACTTTGTATCTAAATGCTTAGTATGTCAGCAGGTCAAGGCAGAGCATCAGTGCCCAGGTGGGTTACTTCAGCCTTTACCGATCTCGGAGTGAAAGTGGGAACATATCACCATGGACTTCGTATCGGGGCTACCCAAGGCACGTTCAGGACATGATGCCATATGGGTAATTGTTGACCGAGTTACCAAGTCTTCCCATTTTCTAGCCATTAGGATGACCGATTCCTTGGATAAGTTGGCAAGGATGTATATCCGAGAGATAGTCAGATTGCATGGAGTTCTAGTGACAGTAGTATTCGACAGGGATCCCAGGTTCACTTCTCGATTTTGGAGTAGCTTTCAGCAAGCTATGGGAACAAAGCTGTCTCTTAGTACTGCCTTCCATCCCAGACTGATGGATAATCAGAAAGGACAATTTGTACACTTGAGGATATGCTTCGAACTTGTGTCCTGGACTCTGGGGGCCATTAGGATGACCATCTTCCCCTGATAGAGTTTGCCTACAACAACAGCTACCAAGAAAGCATCGGCATGGCTCCATATGAGGCGTTATATGGGCGTCCGTGCAGATCACCGATTTGTTTGGAGGAAGTGGGCGATAGAAGATTGTTCGGCCCGGAGTTGGTAGAGGAGACCACGTCCAAAATAGTTAAAATTACAAAGAACATTCAGACATCTCAGAGTAGGCAGAAGAGTTATGTAGATACCCAGAGGAGAGACCTAGCATTTGAGAAAGGCGACCGAGTGTTTCTTAAGGTCACTCCTTTCAAGGAAATTAGTAGGTTCGGCAGGAGGGAAAAATTAAACCCCTAATTTATCGAACTTTTTGAAATCTTAGACAGGATTGGTACTGCTGCTTACAGACTAGCACTACCTCCAGAGCTCTCTAGAGTCCACAACGTGTTCCACGTATCCATGCTACGTAAGTACAACCCGGACCCTTCTCATGTCTTGGCTCATGAACCGCTTCCACTCCAAGAGGACTTGTCTTATGAAGAAGTACCAGTCGATATCACGGACCGAAAGAACAGGATACTCCGCAACCGAAAAATATCATTTGTAAAGATCGTGTGGCAGAACCACACGCCTAGGGAGGCAACCTGGGAGCTAGAATCGGATTTTAGAGTCCAGTATCCCCATTTGTTCGACTAAGAGTGAGAGACAAATTTGGGGGACCAAATTTCCTTAAGGGGGGGAGAGTTGTAACACCCAAAATATTTTTTTTATATTTTTTGTATTTGAATTTTTTAGATTTTAATTTAATTTAATTTAATAAAAATAAAAATAATAATAATGACAAAATTGGGTTAAAATATTATTTGAATTTAATTGAAATTGATTTTAGGAAAAAGAGATGAAAATTTGGATTCTGGGGGTGTTTTTGAAAAGAAAATCGGAAACCGAGGGTCAAAACACAATTTAGAAAAATTGTGCCACGTCAGTAGCCACGTCAGCAGCCCGATCAGCAGCCCCGACCAACTAGGACACGCCGCGTGGCAAGGAAACGCTGACACGAGACATGCCACGTGGGCGATCCGCGTGCGCGCGATCGGACGGCCCAGATCCGTTCCTGCGCGCACGGACGACCCAGATTTCACGCGTACGAACGGCCCAGATTCAATCAGGCATGGACGGTCCAGATCGCATCGCGATGGACGGTCCAGATTTAATCCAAATTAAATTGCGATCGAACGGTCTAGATTTAATCTTGATGGACGGTTGAGATCAAAAGGCAAAGGGTATAAATAACCCCACTCACAGCTAACCACAAAACCCTAGCTGCCAGTGCCTCGCCGGAGAAGAAGAACCAGACGCCGGAGGAGCCAGCCACTGCCACCCGCCGCCGCACTAGAGAATTTTTCGACCGATAATCGAGGTAAATTTTCTCTCCCTAGCTCGTTTTTCGATGTTGAATCTGCCTATGGCCAAACTGGAGCCAAACCACCGGCCAATCAGCCGAAAAACCCTGCCGAAGTCCAGCGCCGCTGCCACGACTCCCCTCTATTTTTGCCTCCGATGAGGCCTTTCCCGGCCTCCGTTCGATGCAAATTTTATACCACTGTGATCACCGTTCTTTTCTCTACAGGTTGATCGGAGCCAAACATCAAAACGCGACTCACGCCAGAGGAGCCGCTGCACCCGAGAGCACCGCCGCCGGTAAGTCTCGATTTTTCGTAATTTTTTAGCCCACCGAAGGCCCTAAGATTGTTTCATCGCAAGGACCAATGCAAGTTTGGCCGAAAACGGCCAACTCGAGGCGGATCGCCGCCACAGGCAGCGGCGCCGTTGCCGGAGCACGGCGGAGCCGCCGTGCCAGAATTCCGATATTGGCCGAAAGGGGCCCTAGGTCTGATTTGAAATTTTTTGGGACACGTGCAGGTACCGGTGTGCATTTCAGTTTTTCGGAAAAAAATTCAGGAAAATTAGGGACAACCCGTATGCCCACTGTAGAGTCGATTTCAGACCCCGAAACAAGTAAGGACCCCTCACCCTATTTCCTATCACGGGATTAAAGTTTAATAAATAATTAAATAGTATTTTATGATTTTATAGATGTATAATTGATTAAGGTTGCCAATGGAGCCCGAGTCTGATACATTGTTGGTCAGTTGTTGTTTGATCTAATTTTCAGTATTAAATGCAGTATGATGTTTGATGTAATTATTTTATGGTCTCGTATGCATGAATCATGATTTCTTTTATTATGGTTTGTATTATGGTGAACCCGATACTGTGTTGTCTTGTTTGGTGTCAATGACTGGTTTACATGTTGTGTATTATTTGATGATTGAGATCAAGAAAAAAGGCAACAAGGTTATGTGAATTGATAAATGGATAATGTAGACAGCCTGACTAGATATCCTAGGAGATGGTGGACGGACCGGGTCGGTAGGGAACCCTACCGAGAACGTGGTCTCTCATACCGGACGTGGTATGGAGACCTTATGTGTTTCGGTGTCCATACCGGATGGGGTATGGGGACGACCCGTTCTACCCTCATACCGAATGGGGTATTGAGGTTTATGGTTTTGGCGCCATACCGGACGGGGTATGGGACGGCCCTGGAATCAGGTTATTAATGATAATGGTTCACGTGTAGCGGGGACCCCCTATGGATCCCCACGGATACTAGTAGGCTAGTAAAAGAGGAAATTTATTGTCTGACTATTTTGAAGTGCCAAAAAGTATGACATGTGTCCTGTTATTAAGTGTATATGATTTTATAATGATTATCATGTTTTTGTTTTCATATGTTTTTTTCATGAATCTCACCGAGGTAATTGGATAGTAAAGATTTTTATGTTAATAAATGAGTTTGTTATAAATTATGCTCTATTGGTCGTTTTTGTTTTCTACCGACCTTTACTTCTGTGGCAGTGAGATAGTGTGATGTCTTTACTGAGTTAGTGTAGCTCATTCCTTACTTAATCATTTCAGATCAGGAAGACGTGGTTCCCGAGCCTGTTCCGCAGGAAGATGGCGAGTTAGACGCCTAAGGACCTTATAACTCTATTTATAGTTTTTATTTCGAACATTTCTTTTAAATTAGTTTATTCTTTCATGTTTTGAGTACGTTTTTTGTTATTGTGTAAGGGATGTTAATCAAAATTTTTATTACGCTTCCGCATTTAAGATCTTTAATACATACATTTTGATTTTAAATTCCGGGACCGTTACATTAAAAGAACAAGAAATGAAGCATTTAATTAGGGGAAACAACTAAAATTCTACCTCTATAATTAAGTTCGATAATTAAAAATTGATCGACTAATATTTATTCATTAATTATCTCATATATATTTTTATTTTATAAAATAATGCTAATTGTACGTTCCAAAAGTTTTTTTTGAAAAAATGAAAACGCTAAAAATGAATTAATATGATCGAAATAATTTTGAAGTTAAATAAGTTTCTTAACTGTATAATTAATATTTTTATTCTTCTTTTATAAATTTATAAATTTGAATCATACTGTATGTCTTGTATATATCTTCGATATGAGGTTGATTATTTTATTTATTTATTAAAAAAATTTGATTATATTATTATTTATGTATAAATTAAATTATTAAAATTAATGTGTATTTTTACTAAAAGAGTCTCTCTCCCTACCTACAGATACTTACTCGCGCGCGCACACACATATACGTATATGTCCTTAGGATTATGCCCTGAAAATATCTTAACCGGCCCCTTATCTATAGCAGAATAAGCATAAATCCTAATGCATAATACATATGGCTGGAAGTATAAGTAGGTGAGTAAAGCATCTGATCCAGCAACTCCCCAATAAGAGGGGGATTTCCATGCAGTTCACTTATTCTATTCCTCTTTAAGAAAATGCCTGCCACCATTTTTATACCTATTCACTATCAATTTGGCAATGTAAATATATGCATATTCGCAATTAAGTTAACTTCTGGTTGGCTATAAATATGAGTATAGGAATGTGCAGCTAAACTATCAGACCAGGGAAGCTTAATTTAACACAATCTCCTTCTTTCCTATCCCAAGCTTAATTAGTCTGCAATTTCGAGAAGAATGGCATCGTTAAAAGCTGAGAAGCCTGTTGCCAAAGCAACACCTAAAGCTCCAGCCTCCAAACCGGCGCCTAAGAAGGCTGAGCAGAAGCCCAGGGAACCTAAGAAAAAGGTAGATATATATAATCGCTTATAGTATATTTATGTTTAGAAATATAAATCCATAGCATTGAAGTTTGTTACATAGTCATATACTATAATAAGCATACGTATGTATTTGCATGCATGGAACACGCAACATGCGATTAATTTTTGTTTTGATTATTATTTGATCCTACGCACATGTTGGTATACATACAATTGTTGACGTTAATTAATTACACTAACATTATGGCGTTTAATTAAGGCATCCGGAGGTGGGAAGCCGTCGGCAGCAGCCAAGAATATCTAAAATGGAGGAGAATGGACGACAAGAACTTTGGTATAACATGTTAATTAAGATGATGCAATCACTTCATGAAACTAATTAATTAAAATTATGTATTTATAATTAGTTTCTGGAGAGCTTGCTTAGTGTTAATTACATTGTTATGGAAGCTCTTGTTCCCCATGTACTACCATCCCATGTTTCTACCTTTTTAAGCTTTCCGCATTAAATAAATAAATAACGTATATTTTACATATTATATATTTGTAACTAAAGTTGTATTATTATTATAGTATTATTATTATTATTTCAAAAATACAATTTCATTACAAATAAGGTGGTATCTGGTTAACCACACAATGACAACCTACAAAGGGAAGAGCCACCGTAGAGAAGGCATGTGTAGTCAAATTACAAATTCTAAGCATTCAAAAGACAAAAAGAAAGAAACTAGTAAACACACATTCCCCAACAATAATTTAAATTCAGAATTCAGAATGGTAGCTGAAAATAAACTATTCTAAATTACTTAACAATCTCGTTTATCTAATATGCGTTGAAAATGCATATCTTTAGTTAGCTCCAGACTATAAATGAGAATTGTACATCTGCAAGCTCAATAGACGTAAGACATAAAATCCATCACATGGCAGTAAACAACAGTTCTTCACTAGAGCCTCGAGTAATGACCCTAAACCTCACAAATCATATACCAATAAATGCATCAGCATTAATTTTTATTTCTCGCTAAAGATAGGACCCATCTGATCTTCCGACCGCTTTGAAAGCTATTCACTTATAGGATGTCATTTTTGTCAATCTGTAAGCCTGAAATTCTTGAATATACTTATGAAGTTCTTGGATTAAATCCCAATCATTATGAATCTATTTGTTATATGCCCAACAAATACCCCTTAGTATATACATGAACCAAACATTAAAAAATTTTGCTAATAAACAATCTCTTAACCAACTGTAAAGGCCCTATGAGAGCTGAGGTTCTCTTTTAAACAGGAACAATTTCCTTTATTTTCTGTATACTCACAAAATTAAAGTAGATGACCAATAGTCTCCTCCTCTCTATAGAGAATAAATGGGGTCAAGTTGTATACCTTTTTAGGCCAGTCTGGCTTTTACGAGTAAAAAGTCTTTCATGAGGTGCCATACCATGTGTTTTATACAAGGTAATATAGGTGCATTCCACAACTGTTTCCAAGGGATCATTTTGTTACTTATGAATGTACTAGCTGCTTAATGGTATTTGGGTGATTAATGTTGCATCTTCGAGATAAAAGTAGTCTTAGCCAAATCCTTTTCCATGTGATGCCAAGAGGGTCAACCAAATCAGCCACCATAATAACTTAAGATATCAAAGGGTGTGGCATACATACATGAACTCCATCTTGGTTAGATTACTATTTCTTCTAGCAATTTTCTTCCAACACGTAAGCTTCTCCAAGCATAGCTAGGTTAGTGTAGAGAAGCACTTAAATGAATCTATGAGTAGTGAAAACTAAGTAAAAATTCAGCCAAATAAATATGATAAAATTTACTCCAAGATAAAAATAATCACACAAAGACTCCAAAAATTTTAACTTGTAAAACCTCTTCAATGTGAATGATAAAAACCACAAGACCTCTCATGGTTCAAGTAAAAAGAGCTCTACTATAAAAATTAATATTTACAGCAACAATAAACAACCACTATAATATTCAAACAAATACTCAACAATAAATCAATCAAACAACAAAAGATAAATAAGAGAATAGAGAAATATCACCAAAGAAGCTATTGTTCATGCAAAATAGATACATTCTAATTGTTCAAATACGATCTCCACCATTCAGATTAAAGAACAACTTATCTCGAATATGATCACCAAATTGCAGCCTCATCAGATCACAAATGACCATCCGATCGTCAGAGAAAATTAAACTAGTCGGTATAAGAAAGAAAAACGTGAATAGTAATTTCAAACTGAAAGTACCAAAAATTCAACCATCCACAATCGATCTTCACCAATCACAATGAAGAACAACGAGTCTTTTAAATACCCACCAAATTTCAGCCTGATCTGACTAAAGATCATCGTCTAATCGTAGAAAGAAGCAAAATACGTTGGATGTAATTTTTCCAGCAAACAATTTTCTTTTTTTTTCTCTACCTTTTAGTTGCTGAAAACTTATTTTTATACTATTTCTTAGGGTTAAAGTGGTATACCCTAAAAAAATCTTAATAACCCTAATGGGCCAAAACAAGTGGGTTAAAAAATGATTTGAGTTTTTTCACATAAGAGGGAACTCAAAACCCAACAATTCTCCCCTCCTGATTATGTGGAGGAGTTCGCCAAATCGCCAACCATTCGACATGCTTTAAATTTCACTATTGGTAAAACCTTTGTGCACATATAAGAACCATTATCATCAGTGTGTATCTTATCAAGTTCAAGCTGTTTAAAATCCAAAACATCATGAATCCAATGATACCTCACACCAATGCGTTTGGATCTACCATAAAAAATAGAATTTTTACCAAGATAAATAGTACTCTGACTGTCACAAAATAAGACATATATCTTTTGTGTAAAGCCCAGCTCATTTAAAAAATTCTTCATCCAAAGCAATTCTTTGCATGTTTCAATCACTGCAATGAACTCAGCTTCTGTAGTGGACAATGCAATGCATTTCTGCAACCTAGATTGTCGTTTCACAGCTCCCCTCGCAAAAGTAATCAGATACCCAGAAGTAAAGTTTCTTGAATCTGTATCCCCTTTCAAATTAGAATCTATAAACTACTAAGAATAGGTTTTTCAATCCCAAAACACAACTTCAAACTAACAATACCACGAAGATATCTCAAAATTTACTTCACGGCATTCCAATGCCCTTTTCTTGGATTAGCTAGAAATCTACTAACAGTACCAATTGCATGACTTATATCTGGTTTAATACAAATTATAACATACATCAAGCTACCTACTGTAGATGCATAAGGAATTTTCTGCATGTCTTCTTTCTCTTGTTCACTAAAAATAGACTGTTTGACACTTAATTTAAAAGATATAGTAAGAGGTGTACTTACAGATTTAGCTCTGACCATATTAAATCGTTGTAGTACCCTTTCAATATATTTTTTTAAAATAGCCACAACTTCTTACATTTTCTATCGCAAGTGATTCTCATGCCAAGAATATGCTTTGCTGGCCTTAAATATTTCATTACAAAATATTTGCTCAACTTTTTCTTCAAGCTATCAATTTTGGAAGAACTAGAACCCATAATGAGCATGTCATCAACATATAGTAATATGATGATAAAATCACTATCAGAAAATCTTAACATAAAAACATAATAATCAGAAGTACTCTTCTTATAGCCTTATTGAATCATAACTAACTCAAACTTCTTATACCATTTCCTAGGTGCTTGTTTCAATCCATATAAATTCTTTCTCAATTTGTAAACATAATTTTCTTTGCCTTTTATCACAAAACCTTCAGGTTATTTCATGTAATTTTTCTCCTCTAAGTCACCATGAAGGAAGACTATTTTAACATCCATTTGCTCAACCTCTAAATCAAGACTAGCAATTAACTCCAAAATAACACGAATTGATGACATCTTGATCATTGGTGAGAAAATCTCCTCAAAATCAACTCATTTTTTCTGACCGAAGCCCTTGACAACTAATCTGGCTTTGTATCATAGAGATTTAGAATTCTCTTCTTGCTTCACTTTATAGACCTACCTATTTTTCACAAAATTTCTATCTTTAAGAAGCTTTACCAATTCAAATGTGTGATTATCAGCTAAAGATTACATTCTATATTTCATAGCTGCAATCCATTCTACTTTTTGCTCAATCTTAATTATCTCTTCATAACATTCAAGTTATTCTTCATCTATCAATAGTATGTACTCATTAGGTGAATACTTAGTAAAATGCATTCGATCACTAGTAGACCTCCAAAGTGAAACTTCAAGTTTCTCAACATGTGCCTCTTGTTGAACATCAACTACTTTATATTCAGGAGCACCAATCTCATCTATGTTATGATTGTTATTTTATACATCATGATTTTGAACCTCAACTACATCAAGCATATGAGTTATAGGAGATGGGTTTAAGTCAATCAAACTATCAATTTGAGATATAAATTTTTCCACCGTGTCAATATCTTCAATAGTTTGATCTTCTACAAAGATTATATCACGACTTTTGATAACTTTCTTTTGAAGTGGGTCGTAGCATCTGTAACCAAACTCATCTTACCTATAGCCAATGAAGATACATTGCTTAGTCTTGGCATCTAACTTGAACATCTCATCTTTAGGAACATACACAAAATATTTGCAACCAAACACTCATAGGTGTTCGTAGGAAACATCTCTACCATACCAGAACTTATTAGGAACATCATTTCCCAATGCAACAGTGGGAGTTAGATTGATCACATGTGCGACAATATACAAAACTTCACCCCAAAAAGAGTTAGATAATCTAGCCTCTGAAAACACGCATCTGACTTTCTCCATCAATGTTCTGTTCATCTTTTCTGCCAAACCATTCAACTGAAGAGTTTTAAGAGGTGTCTGCTGACGTCTGATATCCTATTCTCTGCAATATGTATCAATTGGCCCACAATACTCACCACCATTATCAGTGTAAATACATTTCAACTTCTTTCTAATTTCTCTCTCAGTAGAAGCTTGAAATTCTTTAAATGCGTCAAGCGCCTAATCTTTTGACTTTAAGGTATGAACCCAAAGTCCCCTTGAATGATCATCAATAAAGGTCACAAAGTACACCACCAAATAACTTATCATTTAAAGGACCACAAACATCTTAAAGCACCAGCTCAAGCAAATCATCTTTACTGGACGAGGAATGATGTTTAAAAGAAACCCTCTTTTATTTCTTAGCCAAGCAATGAGTACATTTGTCTAACCTTGCACCTTTTGATCGTGAAAGTAAATTCTTTTTACCTAGACAATCAAATCCTTTCTCACTAATATGACTCAGTCTCTTGTGTCATAATTTTGAGGAACTATCACATTCAATTACATTAACAAGATCTGTAAAGATTGAAGCTTACAACCAATATAAGCTCGAAGCCTTTTTTCCTCTACCCACAACTAAGGAACCTTTGCTAAATTTACATTGTCCATCATCAAAGTGCTGTAATAGCCATCATCATCAAGCTTACTAGTGGAGATTAAATGCAACCTAATGTCTAGAGTATGTCTAAATTTTTGGGCTATAAGTTTGTTCTATTTTGGGTCTCTAAACAAATAGTTCCAATGCCTATAATCTTTGACACTCCATCACTACCCATCTTCAAAACTCCAAAATCACCCGGAGTATAAGATGTGAAGAATTTTTTCCTTGATATAACATGAAAGCATGCACAACTATCAAGAACCTAAACAGTATCATTATAGGCTACATTACTCATATTCTTTTGATAAACTATAGCCAAATCATCATCTAAAGTAGTAATGGTAACACAATCAATATTGTTGTCATTTTTCTTCTTTTCTTGTTTCCCTTTGTCTGATTTGTTCTCTTTTTTCCACTTATAACAATATTTCTTAATATGTCATGTTTTACTACAATTATAACATTCACAGTTCTTGTACCTTAATTTTGATTTACTTATGCTCTTGCCTTTATTCTGATCTTAACCGTTATTTTTACTTCTCTCACTATTTTTAGTAACCAAGATTTTTAACTATGAACTAGATGTCCCCTGAGTTCTTTTTCTCATCTCTTCATTCAGAATGTCAGTCCTTGCATACTGCATGGTTACAACACCATTAGGAGCAGAATTAGTCGAAGAAACACGAAAGTTTTCCCATGAGTCAGGAAGTCTAGTTATCAACCAAAGTCCAATAACATCTTCATCAAATTTAACACCCACATCAGACAGTTTATCAAAGATACCTTGAAATTCATTCACATGATCAAGTATAGAACTACATTCTCTATATTGTAAGCATATAATTTGTTTAAGCAAGAATAACTTATTGTTTCCAGTCTTTGAAGCATATAAGGTTTCAAACTTTTCCCACAAAATTTTGGCATTTGTTTCATTAGCAATATGATTCAACACATTATCTTCTACCCATTATCGAATAAAACCACATACTTGTAAGTTTTTAAATTTTCAATCTTCATCGAATTTAGACTCAGATTTTTTAGAAACAAACACAAGTAAATGCAATATTTTCACAATAAGAAGATCCTTCATTTTTCCTTTCCACTTTTAATAATTTATGTTATCCAAATAAACTATTTTACTCACATTCACCTCTATCATTCAAACAAACTAAAGAAAATCCACAATCAACCAATGAATTAGTGAACCTGACTCTAATACTCCTTGTAGGAAGCACTTGAATGAATCAACGAGGAGTGAAAACTAAGTAAAAATTCAGCCAAAATAAATATGATAAAATCTGCCCCAAGATGCTCAAAAATAATCACACAAAGACTCCAAAATTTTTTAATGTGGAAAACTCCTTCAATGTGAATGATAAAAACTATAGGATCTCTCCTGGTCCAAGTAAAAAGAGCTCCACTATAAAAATTATTGTTTACAGCAACAATAAGCAACCATTATAATCCTCAAATAAATACTCAATAACAAATTAACCAAACAACAAGAGATAGACAAGAAAATAGAAAAATATCACCAAAGTAGCTATTGTTCCTACGAAACGGATGCGTTCTGATTGTTCAAATATGATCTTCACCGTTCAAATTAAAGAACAATTTATCCCGAACATATTCACCAAATTTCAGCCTCATCAGACTATAAATGGTCATCCGATTGTTGGAGAAAGTCAAACTAGTTGATGTAGGAAAAAAAACGTGAATAGTAATTTCAAACTGAAAGTACTGAAAATTCAACTGTCTAAAATCGATCTCCCACCACTTATAATGAAGAACAAATAATCTTCTAAATACTCACCAAATTTCAGCTTGATCCGAAAAAAAAAATCACTGTCTGATCATGGAAAGAAGCAAAATATGTCGGATGTAATTTTTCCAGCAAAAAATTTCTTTTTTTTTTTGTTCTTTACCTTTTGGTGGCTAAAAACTTGTTTTTATACTATTTTTTAGGATTAAAATAATATGTAAAAAAAAACTCTAATAACCCTAGTAGGCCAAAAAATAAGTGGACTCAAAAATGATTTAGGTTTTTTCACATAAGAGGAAACCTAAAACCCAACAATTAGAATCTAAGAGCAGTTGAACGGAAGTCTTTATTCCTAAAATATCTTGCTTGTAAAACTTGATATAATAGAGAACAAGGGTTTGACACTAACTTCTGTACTTGTTTAGTCAACAAAATCATATTGAAGCATTCAAAATCTCTGAAACTAAGTTCGCCATTTCTTTTACTAGAGCATAATTTTGACCATCTTCACTACTGTTCCACCAAAATCTAGCAATCAGATTTTCAAACTGTGTACAAATCACTTTGGGGACTAGTAACATATGGAGAGAGATCTACTTTTGCCACTGCCTTAACCAAGGTTTTATTATTCTTGTTTATGTTATTAGAGTTTATGAAGTTGACATCTTTTAATTTTTTAGAGTGCTATAGAGGTATATGTTCTTATTCACTTATCATTAATAATACTACAAATTTATAAATGGGAGTTCTTATGATAATTAACTCCTTCCTCTGTCAATTTGGAGGCTTACTTCTCATCTAAATAAATTGTCATTAAATCGCTTCTCTCAATGGACTTTGACAACGATCAAGTGTAATGATAATAAGCACATTAATTTCATTGCACTCAATAATAAAGCTGAGTAAGGTTGTTTCATATGTGGGTTGCCAGGGATACACCTACACTTCATCTTACACTTGGATAGAAAGAGGCATACAATTAATCGTATATACTAAAAAACCATACATAGCCAAGAAAAAAAAAAAATGATTACAAAAATTATTCTAATCATTATTAGACCGTTCATAATTAATTAGATATTATCATACACGAGGTATATGTTAGTAATAAATTTAAATTATACTATATATAATAGAAACAAATAAAAATATTAAACAAATAAGAAATTATTAGTAAAAATCTACTTACATGTCTCACTGCCATAATACCATTAACCAACTATATATATGATTATTTAGCCCTACTAAATAGTCATTTCTTCAATCGGATAAGTTTAAAAACTTCAGAAGTTTTTACTCCAATCCATGGAGAAAAGAACTATCTATTGATGGGAGCTTGAGTCCACATTTTACAAATAATTAATGTTTGATTTTGATTTCGGAAACTGTTATATATGTACATGTTCTTCACTTTCCAAAAACAATCCGGGGAAGATAACAGTAGGACTTAAATGTAGAGAAACGAAAAGCATCTGATACTGGGTGTAAATTGTATTGTATGCCTATGTATACATTACACACACACACACACACATATATATATATATATATATATATGTTCGAATTTCTGTTCAAAGCCTGTTATTCCATTCTCTTCAACTGCCACCGTCCCTTTGTGTGGTAGGGCTAGGATTCTAATTCCGTCATCACAGTTGCAGAACTTTTTCTCTGTGTCTATATATATACGACCATGTAGATGAAGAAGATGAGCACATATATATTAGCACTTATATTTATCAGTTTCTTTAATTTGATGGCGTCATTGAAGGCTGAGAAACCTGTAGGGTCTCAACTGTTTGGGCATTCCAAGAAGGAAGCTTCTGATGGCGCCTCCAAATCTTCTACTTCCAAGCAGCCTACAAGAAAGGCTGCACCAAAGCCGCAGGAACCCAAGAAGAAGGTATACCCGTACACGCGTGTGTGTCTATATATATATATATATATATATATATAATATTCAATTAATTAACAAATATAAATTTTTTGATTAAAAAAAATATTCACAAAAGTTAATTATGTTTTCATTTGATGTATTTCTACAGGGGAAAGGTGCAGGGAAAGCAGCATCAAAGAAGTGATCAAAATTAATATTAATTGCACGTTGGGTTTTTCCTTTTACTTTTATATATATATATATATATTATACACATGTTATCTTGTGTTTTTCTTGTCTACCAGTGTAATCATGTGGGAACTCGGTGTCCTCTGATCAAATAAAAAAAATTTCATTTTATCATTTTCTTTGCAAATAACTAAATTAACCTACATAAGCCAGAACATATATTATACTTCTACAAATGTTATTAAAATTATATGCTGAAAATCTGTCATATAATTGTTGGGAATATAGAATATGGTCAGAAAGATTTAATGTTTTTCCTATCAGTTTGAATTTTAGATGATCCAACTTATGATTTCTCAATAATAAGCTAAAGAATTATGATGTAATTGACATTAATTAGCTAAGGCATTATACTAGTGAAATGGCTATTGGCAGTTGAAATTGACATAATTGACACGCATGCGCGTGCGCGCACACACATGCACACGATCTTCAGCAAGAAAAATATGAATGAAGGGGCAACGGGTGATGAAAAGAACAGCAATACGAAAACAAGTATTTACAAGTAGATTGCAATATGCATTGAAATGAAATGATAAGTATGCTTGCATGATGCCAACAAAGGCAACTGAATGAAAGGTTAAATGGCTAGAAAGGGCTGACGATGCTCGCCAGCTTCAACATGAATTCAGGAACAAGGCGCCTTCTTGGGGGAGCGACTGCATCTTTGTGACGAGCTGCTGGATCATCAGCATGAATTTTCGCAATTAAATCTGCAAACATTTTGTCTTTTCCCCCTCTCATTGGATCCTGATAAGCACAAACAAGGGTTTACCTTCTGCTTTCTACTTATTAAAATAAAGTAATGATCACAAAAGCATCAGGAAAAATCCAAGTTTTAATGATTCATCTAGTATTTGCACATAGAATGGAAAGAGAAGCAAAGAAGAAGACGAAAAATCATTGTTGTTAGTTTAGTGTTTAGTGATCAGGCCACAGAAGAAAATGATTCCTTCCAAAGATGGAAATATTCGTCTATAAAGAGTGTCAGTTAATAAAAACAAGGAACATTCTTGTTGAGAAGATAAATGACTGAAAAACAAACGTGCAGTTTGATGAATCCACACATCTAATATTGGCATGCCAAACCAGAAAAGACTTGTCTCTTACCTGAAGAAACAAATCCGTGTGAGTCTTTCCTTCGTACAAATATAATTCTGTTTTCACACCAACCCTTTCAAGAGCATCAGCAAAATATTTACTGCAGAAAAAGCATAATCAAATTTATGAACCAGCAATAAATAATAATCATTATTTATTTACAACATTTTTCACTGAAGACACAACACTAGTGGGCTAGGATTGATAAGGGTCTCACCTAGCCGAGCCATGTTAATATGTTATGTTCAGCCTGGCTAGTCAAGACTTGAGTTTGGGTTTTGAACTTCGAATTTTGGTTTTTTACAACTGTCATCAGCCAAATAATTCTGGGATACAACTCAGACTCTATAATTAAAATCTAGCACAGAAAATTTACTTATACAATCCCAGGCCATTTATTACCTGTTCTTTTTTACCTCTTTATTTCACATTTTATGTACCTTTGAGGCTTGATAAGAAATGTTCTTAGTGACCAGATATAAATATTGAAAGGGTTGTCTTATTCATCACATGAACATGCTATTTATAATGTTACAAGATATGGTCCTAATTGAACTAACGTTAGGTTCTAAAATCCTAATGATACAAAAACAATGCTATGTTAGAGATATACACAAATTACAATACAATTTAAATATAAGACATTTATCCCCTAATCTTTTTACATGGTTTTCCAAGGCCCTGACAAGCCTGAATAATGGACATCTACTATTCTATATATACTTAAGAAGATAAAAACATTCAGAGAGACTTTCTAGATGCATCTAAGATAACTATATATAATAACAAAATATAGCCAGGGCAGTTCTTGTTTTAACCAAATCCCCACAATAATTTAATTTAGTAAGTTAAAACAAACCATAACATTTATTTGTACACTGAAAAAGTAGGATGCTACTGTAGCTCAATGAAACATAACACCCGCTAGGTTTTACAAGTTGATGACAAGAAATAACTGAGACTTTTAGGAAAAGATTTAAACCTGTCATCTGATGGAATGGAATAATCTCCAGTACCATGAAAAAGAATAATAGGAGGAAGGAGAGCAACAGCAGGTCTAACATTTGGGTCTTGTACCATTACTGCAGGAGAAAAACGTCTCAAAGATTCTTCCCCGTTCATTATGCTGTGTGAAAATCAAAATTATCCATTTGTTACCATCATAGATGGCATTAGTTTCAGAAATTTAATTTGGAAAATAAGTCAACAGGGAAACAAATTATTTACCTTAGAAAGATCGAACGGTATAAGCCTCGACTATTGAAATAATCTACAAGATTAAGGAGATTGTACCTGTTTGCCAGGACAGAAGCAGCAGTGAAAAATAATCTATTAATAGGTATCCAATTTTATGGGGAAAAAGATTTGCTCCCATCATGTTGTAGGTAGCCATGCTCATCTAGTGAAAATTTCAACATTTAATGATGGAAGAAGATATACTCACCCACCAGACAAGCCAAAGTAAGCCTTTATTTGGGAGACACTCCAGGAAACATTCTCTCCCTCACCACATTCTTTGATTGCCTGCTCCAGGAGAGTACAGGCTCCAATATGAGCACCAGCTGACTGTCCCATCAGATAAATTCTATACAAGTAATGAATCATGCATCAACATAATAATCTGTGAAATAAATTTTTAGACAGAAGATTTAAGTGGAGAAAGCAACTTAGTACCACCTGTTAGGATCACCTCCATATTGAGTAATATTATTGCATACAAATGAGATGCCTTGAGAAGCATCCTGAATCATGTCACTCATAGTTCCCTGAGGAAAATTTCTGCAATAAATTTCAATCGCAGAAAGATGCTATTTGTTAAGGATTGGAAACATTAAAAACATGAAAAAAATACTCAAGTAAATGCTGTAACAGTCCTATGTCTGGAATCAGATCAAGAGTTACGGCCTATGTAAGGTGTACTCAAGAGAACCTCGGATCTTAGAGTAAAACTCCAAACTTTTTAGGTTAGATAGACAATACTTTTATTGACCATAATAAGCATATTTAGAAGGAAGCTAATGAATTAGATTCCTATTGGATAACTAGAATTCTTAGACCTTATTTTATTAAACATCCTAAATCAACAATTATTAAAATTCTTACTAAATATGATTCTTAAAGTAACTATTCTTAATCCTAGACCTGCTGGAATCCTCCTTCTCTTAGATGCCACTTCTTCCTTTCCCGTGGGTTCTGCATGAATAAATTATCCCTGTGAACCTCCTTAACTTGTCAGTGGCAGTCCGTGACATTTCTCCCCTTCCCAACATGGTGCTTGTCATTAAGTGTCAACTGTAGATGCAGTTGCAGTATGTCCTCTTTCTCCCATGAAGCATCTGTCCAAGGGAGACTCTCTTAGGGAATCAGTAACTTACGTTGTCCTGCAACTATCTATTGCTCCAATATAGCCATCAATATGGGCTGCATTTCCTGATGCGGTGTCAAGAGCAAGAATGGCTGAACTGGCTCATTCCCAAAAGATATTTTTAAGTAGGATGCACAAGACACCAAGTGGATGCATGCTCCTTCCCGTAGAGCTAATTGATAGTTCAAAATTCTAATCTGTTCCATGATCCCAAAAGGGCCATAGAAAACTTGACAGCAGCTTAATTTATATTTCATACACACCCACCAATTTTCAACTAGCAGGCATGTTAACTAAAAGTGTAAGTAATCTAACATTTCAAACTCATATTAAGAAATTAGGAATTGACAACGTTTATTCCCCAACTTAAGGGAGGGTATTAAAGGAAAAATAAATTAGGATGTTGAAGTGAAAGTAAATAAGGTTAAAGGGTGTAATTGTTAAAGAGGAAGCAAATTTGATTAAAGTATATAAAGGTAGATCACACTATGTATAATTAATTATAATTAATTGTTTATTTCTTTTTTCCATCTTGAAAAATCCTATATATATATAGGGTTGTAATATTCTATATAATTCACATCAAACGATTCTTAACATAGAATGATATGTTTATTATTAAAGGAAAGAATCCTATAGATATACAACTCTTAATATAGAAATGGAAACCCTTCAAATTAATTACATATGAGTATTTATCGTATATCCTTACATATTAAATTACATATGCATACACTTTTCAACAACTATAATTCAAGTATTGAAATACTGATTTGATTATTGAGATCTAATATCTCCAATTTTGGTACCTGATAATTTTTTTTTTTAAGTTTTTTCTTCAAACCCTCCTTATCCTGCATCAGTAGCATATAAACTGGACTTACCTCTGACAACTAAGATTCATCCAGTTTTTCATGTCTCCTGCTTGAAGCCCTATTGGGGATATCAAGCTGTAGAATTATGTTTTCCCCATACTCATGCAGGGGAAATCATGCTACACCTCAAGCAGTCCTCAGCCAGCATACCAAACAAGGAAAGAAGTAGCTGCTGATTCATTTGGAAAGGATGTCACCAGCTGATGCCTCCTGGGAAGACGACGATAAATGAGCCACTGCTAATGGTGCTCACAGACAAGCACCTTGCCGGGGTGAAGAGTGCTGTTACACGCACAAAAACTAATCCTAACTGGTTTATTGGTCAGGTGTACCAGCAATAGACACAGAGGAAATCCAAACTAGAGGAGAAGTAACAAGTATTAGGAGCTCTGCCACCTTTTGTTAGGACTTTTCAGCTGTTCTGATTAGGGCTCTAAGTTGTCAAATGTGCTGAAGGAATTCATGAAAGGATCTTCCTTCGCATAGCATTTGATTCTACATTTAAACTCTACAATTAGGAATTGATTAAATTACTTAATTGTTCCCGAGACTGTAGAAGCACTGCTCCAATAAACTCCTTTATTATCAATAAAAAGAAAAAGCATGTGATAATTATCCTCTTAAGAATAGAGAATTCTTTAAGAGACCTTTGGTTCTCTCAAACAAAACAAACCATAAGTCGTCAAGGCTGCAAATCTGACAAGCAGGCTTCACACTTGCCAGAAGATTTCTCCCTCAACAAACCTATGACTGGATCACAAGTCAAGGGACCTAATACAGCCATAGAAAAAAAACATAAATCCAAGCATGGAGAAGATTAAGGAAATAACACTGATATTATACACAGGAAATAAATACAAATATGGTCAAGAAAAAAAAGAGCATATTTTCTTAATGGTATTAATAGCTGACATAAACATCGTACCAAACTACAAAAGGTTTAGCAAATGGACACACAATGAAATGGTGATTGCAACCACAGGGAAGCAACTATGGTTGCTGTCATTCCATAAAATGTCATTCACCTTTTCTTCTCTTTTTTTTCCACGATGATATTTAATGTTCTTAGTCACATGTTGACATGGGGTTCTAAGAGGAACCTAGTTAAAGCCTTTATGTGGGAGAGGAAGGATTGATGTCTCCTGTCTTCAGTTTACAGATCAAAAGATTCTCTTCCTTTCGCATAATGATGGGGCGTAGGTTAATAAAGTGCTCATGAGTGCAAGTGTTTGAGTGTATCTATGGTTTATGTAAACGAATCTTAATAAGATTGGTCATGAGGGGATTGATATAGAGGGCCAAGTCATCAAAATGCTTGCTAAGTCATCAGTTGTGGTATGTTGTCTTGACCAATCAGGTATTTATGTGTTGAACAGTAAATAGTTTGCTTCTGTTATCTTCTGTACATAGGCAGCACCAGGGCCCCCCTTAGTGCCTTATTTGTAATACACTTCTTCTATTAAAAAGGTTGGTCGATGCAGGTACGGGACCAGTAATTCTACCAATAAGAAGTGATTCAATTATCTAAGACACCCAAGGAAATAAAAAATCTTGCAGAACGGACTCCAAGTAGCCAATGTAGACATGATTAAAGAAAAAAATACCTGGACTAGCATATGGATGTAATTAACATCTATAACATATACAACAGCATGCTATTCGCTGAAAAAGGGTAATTAACCTGTAATCTATGCATGCTACTATAACATCTCTTTCTGATAATTGTTGTCCCAAAAGGCAACCCCATGCTTTGTACCTGCATCAGCATAAGGAACTCCAGAAACATGTCAAGGTTAGATTAGGCCACAGGTATGATGTAAATGCCCAAAGAAACAGCAAAAAGGAACTCCAGTTCCCATGTACAGAAACATACAAATATTCAGTGCCTTAACAGAATCTAAGTAGACTCCCAAACTAATTTGCTGAACATGTTTAACGAAAACCAGTTATGGTATAGTAACTTCTACTTCTACCAGTCTTTTAGTTCCTTATTTTGTTCTTTTGCTTGGATCATTACCTCCATTTAAGTTAAATTGTTCTATTGTTCTTATTTAACTAAAGGACCCATCTGTCTCTTATATATACAAGGCTAAACCCAATATATGATGTGCACCATTATCTTTTATTCTGACATTTTCCCCCTTCTACAGCTTCATTCCCTTAGAATTCCTATGACACACTACAAAAATGCAGAAAATAACTCACCCAATAATCCATGCTCCACCAGTGACAAATGCTACTACCGGTTTCGGCCCATCTTTGTTTTTAGGTAGATATAGATCAAGCCTGCAAACAAATTTTATATGTTCAAGTTAAAAATCCATGAAATTACAAATCATGTGAATTCATTGCACTTAAATGGCAAAGGACTAAATCAAGATTATAAATTTTACCTATTTCTAGGTTTATCACCATAAACTATACTTCTATGAATCTGCCTGGAGAAGAAATAGTAATATCCCACTGCAAAAGACTAACAGATTAGTTATGCTTGGCCTATCTATTACATTTAACTACTCTAATTTCAGTGAGAATACAAGTTGCATTATAAACTTAAATAATGCAAATAAAAAGCTACAAATAACGTTCAGGAAATTATGGAGTAAATCAGACAAATACCTTGAATAAAGCCTGGCATAAGAAGAAATGAGTAGCAACCAAGTGCAAGAAACCTTAACATCCATTTGTAGCCTACCCTGAACAAAAATGAAGATCAAGAAGCATCCTACATTTGGAAAAGGTTTACTGAAGCAACAAATGCTACGATACTTCAACTTGAAATAACATCTCAGAAGTCCATCAAAAAAACAAAGACAAAAACAAAATTGAAACAACCAGAATGGCTTTACACACTTCAAAGTATTTTCTTTCAATGAATGTAGAGGCTCAAGGTGTGGACTTGATACTGGAGTTAGAAGGACCACAAAGTAGATTATATCTATTTGAACTTTTTCAGATGCGTTGTCCTTTTCTTTTCCATGAGTTGTCTCGTCATTCAGCTTCACTCACATTGAAATCTTGTGAAATTGTCTTGCAATCAACATGTTAGGCTATCTTAAGCATCTGGGAAAAAAATACCTACTAGATTAAATTAAACAAAACTGTCTTAACTATTTGAATGTTTGTGTCGTCTCATTCTAGTCTTGCAAAAAGAAGGTTTTACTAAGTTTCCCACTGGGATAATTTGAGTAAATATTTGAAGGTTAAGATAACAATTTTCTCAGTGTTGATATTTGGATTTCATATTTAAAAGAATCCACCCCTAATCCCTTTTTCTATTGGCAAAGATATGACTCTGTCCTCCAATATTACTTGCATTCCCAGACCCACCAGGGGATGAATTTGGATCTTTTGGAATGACCAACACAAAGTAGGAAGGATTATGAAGCACAAGTCAACCATTTAAATCAAAGCACGGTATCACTGGAAAATTGCCTAATAACTGGATACCATCACGAACACTAGGAACTAAATTAGGAGCTAGAACATACTTCTTTGCAATATTGACATTAGTATCCTCACCTTGAACAAGAAACTTCAGCAAATACGAACTAAGTTTTATTGGCTTAATTTGAGAGATCATAAAATACAATATCTATGCATGCTGTACTGACATATTCATCTTTTCGAGAGACCTCAATGCTTCCATTATTATCGGACTAAAAGAACTTTTTCGTTGGCCTCATTGCTTGGCTTCAATGTATGTATTCTGATGATTTTGAATTCCAGGTTCCAAGAAAAACAAAATTACAATCAATCCATTTATCACAATATCATAATGGTAGAATTCACATTAATAGCTGGACCAATCTCTCTCCTATTTAACTTTCAAATAGATTAACCAGACAAAGTTTAGAATCCAATGCCAAGATTTAAAGCTTAAGTTATATTCACAATCAGCACAAGGAAGCAAACACCTTGAAACCGATCACCCATCCACCAACCACACATAAACTTTATTATAGCCGATTACTCCACTAAACACCAACTTAGTAAATAGAAACCCCAAAAACTAACACGGGTAACCAGAAAAAATCTCCGATAAAGCTAACCAATGTTTTATTTAGCAGCAGCTTCTTTGCCCCCATGAACCAACTCTACGCAGGCGCAAACAAAAACAAAGCAACTCTTATAAACAAAAGTTCAAGAGCAAAACGAAAAAATATTGTACCCAAGATATGTCAAAAGCTTCAAGCTCAACCGAGTCACCAAAAAAGTCTCTGCAGCAGCATGCCCCACATCCTCGCTAAAAGACTGCTGGGGGCTGTCTCCACTGGAAAGGGAAGAAAGTGAGTTTTCGCTGCCGATCCGTCGCCGTCTCTGCTGATAGTTTTTGGCAGAATCATCGGTGGTTGTGGTAGCTATGGTACCATTATAGCTTGCAGCTCTAGAAACAAGAGGCTCCATAGACATGGCTTTCTCATCTTCAAATTGAGAAGAAATGAAGATATTGGTTGATGGATCATCCTCAATTTGACTTTTTACCAACAATGCTCTTTCCGGTGAGGATTTTGAAGAGCGACTCGAGATCGGAAGTAATGGCGACGGCATTTTTCTTTACTTCCGACCCAAGAATGAAGCAAACCCAAATGTTTTCAGGGTTGCATACGTTGTGCTATGGTGTCCGTTAAGCTTTTTATATTTGATAGAAGACCCTTGAGCATCAAAAACAGATGGTATAATTTCTTCCGTTCAGGAAACAAGTAAAAGTTTTGTGGTAGAGACGACAGAGGATCTAGAGGGCAGAGCAGGTAGTTTACGGGAGAAGAAGGAGCCGATTGGGATTTGCCATCTGGGTGTTGTTCAATGTGGGGGTGAGACTTATGGAATTGGTCGCTTCATTTGTTCGCTTCCATTTGCCCCGTTGGATTTGCGTCCCAACTTGTCTCTGTCCTTGGATTGTTCTCATAGGAATTGGCTGTCTTCCCTGTTGTCAACTATTGCAGTACAAGTTCATTAACAACCTTTTTGAAAAAAAATACAGAAATGGTGTAACTAAATACTGAATTGCTATAGTATTATTTTTTCTCTCACAAGTCATTTTTATATAATTATATTTTATTTACTAATAATTTTGGATTACGTAAAAATAAAAATTTTAAAATTTAAACTGTAATGTTGGATTCATTTAATTTTGCACAAGGAAAAGTAAAAATTAATATATATATTTTTTGTAAATATATGCATATATAATTTTTTATATATAATAAATTAATAATAATATAGTGGAATGGACGGTGCTGGCGGCCCAGCCCAGACACTGCCCTGCCCCTTTTAGTTAATTAGTTATATATATTATATTATTATATATTAATGTATAAAAAATAATATATTATGTTAAAAATATAATTTAATATTTGGTGGGTTTCTGTTTTGTATTTTGAAGAATCGAAACTATTTGGTTTTTAACTGATTTAATTGGTCTAACTATTTTTTATTTTTTTATTTTTTTATTCAGTTTAATCAGCTTTAATATGGTTTTACTCTTCTCTAATTATGATTACTACAACTAAAATTACTTAACTATTATGTAATAATTATTTTATCTAAAAATATATGACTCTTATATTAATGTGCTACATCAACACTAATAAGACAATGTTAGGGTTTACATTTCTTACACAATAAATTAAATTGTCAAATAGGGTTACGGGAATGTCCATTCTACGTAATTCATAAAAAACAAATGGTAATTAAAGAAAACGAATAAATAAGTATTCTAAGATAACATTTACTAACATTTAAAGGGAGTTCAGGAGGTGGAGTACACAACCCTCTTTCTGATCAGGATCTAGATTTTGATCTTCTTTATCAGAAATGATTAATAAAATAGTGAGTTATATTAGTAAGTAAAAATATCACAGTAATCACTGATACGAAAAACTGAAAGTTAGTAAAACTCAGAAAATAACTAATGGAGTTCTTGCTTTAAATAAATACATTTAACTTAAAAAAATTTTATTTGATACTTACTGTTACGATTTTTTTCAAAATCAACCTATAAAAATAATTAATGACATTTCAATTTCATGCATAGGATCAGCAATCCTTCCTTTTTAACCTACTTACTAGGATTTCTGAGGGTCCATAGGAATATCTCTCTACTCGTGGACCTAGTATCAATATTGATAATTAACTTGACCGTCCTCATACCCCATCCAGTAATGGGCCCCAAAAACACCATCGTCTTGATACCTCATCCGGTATGAGAGTGAACTATATCTCTCAAAACTCTTCCAGTATAGGATTTCTCAGCCCCGTCCAACTGAGATAATGTCCACAGTAGCATTCCCTATGTCCCAAGTCCATCCACCATTTCTTAGGATTCCCAGTAAGCTTTTATTTATTTAAACTCTTATCATCCAAGCAACCACTAAAGCAAACCAACATCTCATTTCATATTCACATATTAATTCAAATGGTACGTAAACAAATGATATAGTTTAGCATAACCAAATAACCACTCAGAATACCAGATAAACATTACAGAAAGAACTAAATAACCAAATAACTAAGAATACCATAAAAACTATCAATTCAATTATGCACATTATAATAGTAAGCAAATATATGCAGTACAGGAAAATAAATAGGGAATCAAGACAAATGTGAACTGTAATAATCCGAAAACTCCAAATGTAATAAATTATTAATTGAGTACGAAAGCGAAATAAATAGTTAATGTTTACATTTCTTACATAATAATTCAGATTACCCAATAGAGCTACGGAAATGACCACGTTAAAAGAAATAATGAAAAATCAAAGAAATAATAAAAAATAAACAACTGGGCATCCTACTCACAACTCTTTTGTGGATCAGGCTCTAGATCTTAGTTTTTTTGATCTGAAATGGTTAATGAAAGAGTAAACTACACTAGCCCAATAAGAATATCACGCTACTCACCGACACAGAAATGAATGTTGGTAAAAATCATAAAAACAACTAATAGAACTCTTAATTTCAGTAAATTCGTTTATCATAAATAAAATCATTTACCGCATACTTATCGTAACGAGATTTTCAAAAACAACCTATAGAGTTAATAATATAACACATACCATAATTTCATATACGATCAGTCGGAATAACAACCTTCCTTTTTATCAGCCTACTGGTATCAATGGGGGTCTATAGGGATGTTTCCACTACGTGTGAACTCTTTTTTTATATTTTCAATTAACAGGTCGTCTTTATACCCCTTCTGATATAAGCACCAAAAGATACCATCCCTCAATACTCCGTCTGGTATGAAGGTGAAACGGATCGTTTCTATACCCTGTTCAGTATGAGCGTTAAATTACCAAACTTCGATACCTCGTCCGGTATGAGGCAACGTTCACGGTAGGGTTCCCTACATACCCGGTCCGTCCATCATCTCTCAGGATATCCAATGAGACTGTCATTTGATTTATCCACTTAATCAAATAATTTTTCTTTTACCTTTAATTTTCAGTTTTCCAATTCAATATAATCACACAAAACAAGCAAAATATGCATCAAAAAAATACAATCGCATCATCATACTAATTTCAATGTATTATTATGCACTCGAAAATTGTAAAATCAGGCAATCGGTTAAACATAGTAAACAATAGTAAATAACCGGTTCCGCCTCCATTAGTAACCTGTAATTAACTATGAATGTTTTTTAAGTTTCACAAAATACTATATTATTTAAAATTAAACTTCAATTTCGTAACAATAAATGAGGTAAGATATTTTTACTTAAACTGATGTTTAAAATACCAACTTTTGATTACGGCTATTGGCGGTTTTTAGGTTCCCTAAATTTCTCTTTGGGGATTAAAATGCGCGTCAAGTACTTAAAAATATCTCAAAAATCTAAAATCATTGTTAGGAACCCTTTTTGGCCAATTCCAGAATTTCAGCACAGCAGCTCTGCCGTGCTCCGGCGATGGCACCGCCGCCTACAATGACGGTTTACCTCAGGTCGGCTGTTTTCGACCGGTTTTGTACTAATTCCAACGAGAAAATACGTTAAGGGGCCTCGGTTGGCTAAAAAAATCAAAAAAATCAAAACTTATCGACAGCGGGGTTCTTCGGTGCGGCAGCTCCGCCAGCTCACCTTCGCGGTTGAATGTTTTGCTTCGGTCAACCTGTAGAGAAGGAAATGGTGATTACAATAGTGAAAGAATTACGTAAAACGGTAATCAAGAAGGGCCTCATCGGAGGTAGTTTTTGTATTTTTTTGCGGCGACACCGCCGGGCTTTACCTACAGTTTTTGGCCAATCCATCGGTTCTTTTACTCTGATTTGGCTATGGGGGTGTTTAAAATCGAATTTTGAGCAAAGAAATTTTTTTTCACCTCTTTTGGTTGTCAGAAGTGGCTCTGGCGCGGCGGCAGCGGCGGTCAGCTTACTTCCTAGCGACTGGGTTTTCTTCTCCGGCAGGGGGTCTGGCAGCTAGGGTTAGGATTTGGTGTGAACAGAGTTATTTATGTTCATCCCCTTTTAATCTGGACTGTACATCGTATTTGATCTATACCGTCCAATCGCAATTAAATATAGAGTGAATCTGAACCGTTCATCACGATCTGATCTGTACCATTTGATCACGTTTAAATAGGAAGTAAATCTGGACATTCATCGCGTTTAAATATGACCATCCGATCGCATCTGGGGAGAGAATGGATCCAGATCGTCCATGTACGCGGGAACGAATGTAGACCGTCCAATCGCGGGCACGGGGATCATCAGTGTGGCCTCCCGCGTGGTACTGCGTCAGCATCCCTTGCCACGCGGTGTGCTCTAGTTCATCAGGCTGCTGACTGAGCGTCCTTCGTGGCATAATTTTTTTAAATTATGTTTTGACCCTCAGTTTTTTATCTTTATTTCAGAAATACCCCAAAAATTCAAATTTTCACCTCTTTTTTTAAAAATTATTTTCAATTTCATCCTCTATTTAATTTTCTTCATTTTTACATTAAATAAGAATTAAAAAAATTAAAAAATTATATTTCTTCATTAATTTTAATTATAGTTAAAATTAATTAGGACATTATATGAACTAACTGGTTACAGCTCCACTAGTGACCTGTAATATTTTTAGGATTTTTCTCATTTTTTTTACAAAATACACAATTATTGATTATTAATTCTTAATTTGCTATAACTGAGAATAGGGTGAGAAATCCTTACCGCGGATTGGTGTTTCGAAATGTTGCACTGTCTCCTAACAGGTCCTGACTTTCCTAAATTTTCTTGCAAAAATCCAAAATATTCGTCACGCAACTAAAAATACCTCAAAACTCCCAAATCGGAGTCGAAAACCCTTTTCAGCCAATTTTAAGGTACTGGCACGGAAACAACGCCGGCTCCGTCGCCTGCAGCGGTGGTTTGCCTCAACCTAACCGATTTTGACCAATTTTGGCCAGCTTTACACATATCTCTGTAAAAAAATACGTTATGGGGTATCGGTTGACTAGAAAATCACAAAAAACTGAACATACCAACGGGGGATCTTCTGGTACGGCGGCTTTATTCAATTCTCCTTCGCAGCATTCTCCTTCGCAGCTGAGGTTTCTTCTTCGGCTAACTTGTACGGAAAATGATAGTGAATACAATGATAAAAAATTTTTTGTGAAACGAGAAGTAGGAAGGGGCTCATTGGAGAGGTTTTAAGGTTTCGGTCGCGGCGGCCCCGGTGGGCTTTGCCCTCAATTTCTGGCTCACCCGATGTAACACCCATTAATTTTATCATTTTTATTATTATTATTATTAATTTTTAATTTATTTTATTTAGTAATTATTGAATTTTAATTGATTTTGGAAAAAAGTGGTGAAAATTTAGATTCTGGGGGTATTTTTGAAAAGAAAATCGAAAACTGGAGGTCAAAACGTAATTTAGAAAAGTTGTGTCCCGTCAGCGCCACGTCAGCAGCCACGTCAGTGGCCCAGTCAGCAGTCCTGGCCAACCAGGACCTGCCGCGTGGCAAGGCCACGCCGACCCAGGAACGGGCCACGTGGGCGATCCGCGTGCGCGCGATCAGACGGCCCAGATGCGTCCTCGCACGCACGGACGGCCCAGATCAAGCGTGCGCACGGACGGCCCAGATGCATGCGCACAGACGGCCCAGATGCACGCACACGGACGGCTCAGATTCAATCAAGTACGGACAGCCCAGATTTAATCGCGATGGACGGTCCAGATTTAATCTAAATTAAATCGCGATCGAACGGCCCAGATTAAATCAAGATGGACGGCTGTGATTAAAATACAAAGGGTATAAATAAACCCCCCACACCTGACCATAAAAACCCTAGCCGCCAGCCCTCGCCAGAGAAGACGAACCAGACGCCGGAGGAGCCGACCGCCGCCACCCGCCGCCGCACCGGGGAGTTTTCGAACCGCCGATCGAGGTAAATTTCATACCCCCAGCTTGTTTTTCAATGCTGAGTTCCCCTGTGGCCAAATTGGAGCCAAACTCCCGGCCAAACGGCCGGAAAACACGGCCAAAACTCAGCGGCGCCGCCGCGCCCCTCCTCGATTTTTGCCTCCGATGAGGCCCTTCCCGGCCTTCGTTTGATACAATTTTTATATCACCGTGATCACCATTCTTTTCTCTACAGGTTGATCGGAGCCAAATCACCAAAACATGAACCTCGCCAGAGAGCCGCCGCACCCGAGAGCACCGCCGCAGGTAAGCTTCAGTTTTTCGTAATTTTTTGGCCCCCCGAGGGCCCTAGGGTTGTTTTATCGCAGGGACCGATGTAAGTGTGGCCGAAAATGGCCAACCCGAGGCGAATCACCGCCGCAAGTCACCGGAGCACGGAGGAGCCGCCGCGCCAGAATTGCGATATTGGCCGAAAGGGGCCCCGAGTCTAATTTGGGATTTTTTGGGACACGTGCAGGTACCAGTAGTGCGTTTCAGTTCCCCGAAAAAAATTCAGAGAAAATTAGGGACAGTATGTAAGCGCACTGTAGAGCCGTATCCAGACCCCGAAAATAAGTAAGGATTCCTCACCGTATTTCCTATCACGGTATTAAAGTGCAATAAATGATAAAATAGTATTTCATTAATCAATAGCTGTGTGAAATTGTTTAAGGTTGCTAATGGAGCCCGAGTCTAGTGTATTTGTCGGTCAGTTGTTGTTTGTTCTATTTTACAGTTTTAAATGTAGTATGATGTCTGATATTTTTATTTCATAGTTTCGTGTGCATGTATCACTGTTTCATTGATTATGGACTGAATGACTGAGAACCCGATATTGTGTGTTGTCTTGTTGGCGTGAACTACCGGTTTGCATGTTTGTGTGTGACTTGATGATGGTGACTAAAGAAAAAAGGATAAAAAGTTATATGAATTGGCAAACGAATAATGTGGACAGCCTGACTAGATATCCTGGGAGATGGTGGACGGACCGGGTCCGTAGGGAACCCTACCGGGAACGTGGTCTCTCATACCGGACGGGGTATGGAGATCTTATGTGTTTTGGCGCCCATACCGGACGGGGTATGGGGACGGCCCGTTTCACCCTCATACCGGACGGTGTATTGAGGTTCATGGTTTTGGCGCCCATACCGGACGGGGTATGGGGACGGCCCTAGAATCAGGTTATAAATGTTAAGGGTTCACGGGTAGCGGGACCCTAATGGATCCCCATGGATACTAGTAGGCTGTTAAAGAGGAATTATGCTGTTTAAAGATTGAAATGCAAACGCGTGATAAATGTTGTATTATAAAGTTTATGTGATAACGTGATGATGATAATGTGTTGCTTGTGTATTGTTTTATGGATCTCACCAGGTAAATGGAAAGTAAACGTTTTTATGAACAAATGGGTTTATTACAAATTATGCTCAATTGGTCATTTTTTGTTTTCTACCCACCCTTACTCCTGTGGCAGTGAGGTAGAGTGATGTCTTTACTAGGCTAGTGTAGCTCACTCCTTACTTAACCATTTTAGATCAGGAAGACGTAGTTTCCGAGCCCGTTTCGCAGGAAGACGGCGAAGGGGACGCCTGAAGACTCCGTAGTTATATTTATAGCTTTTATTTTCGAGTTTCTCTTTTACTTAGTTTGTTCTTTTATACTTTGAGCACGTTTTTGGTTTTAGTGTAAGGGATGTTAATCAAAATTTTTATTACGCTTCCGCATTTGACATTTTTAATACACATATTTCATTTTAAAATTCCGGGGCCGTTACACACTCCATGGGGAGACTTGGAATCGAATTCTAAGCAGTAGATGAGAATTTTACTTTTTTGGCAGTTGGCGGTGGCTCCAGTGCGGCGGCGGCTGGGGGCGGGTCTCCTTCTCATACAGCTGGTCCTTCTTCTCCGGCAAAGACAGGGTGACTAGGGTTTGGGTTCTCCTGCGACGCGATGTTTATATACTTATATCACGTCGATCTAGGCTATCCATTCACGTTAATGTGGAGTGAGGAAAGTTGTTTGATCGTTGCCTGTTTAGGTTGATTACGTGGACAAATCTGAACCTTTCATCATGATTGATCTCGTTTGTTCGATTGCATCTAAGAAGAAAATGCATTTGAGCCGTTCACGCGCGTGGGATTGAATCGAGGCCATTGGATCGTTGTGCATGTGCATCATCCGCGTGGCGTCAACATCAATGTATTCTGCCATGTGGCGTGCTTTGCTTTGTCGGGATTGCTGACTGGGTTGTCCCACGTGACCGAATTTTTTCTTTTTGCATTTTGATCTCCTGTTTCTATTTTTTTTTTCAAATATACCCCTCAAACTCAAATTTTCACATATTTTTTTTTTAAAATTATTTTCAATTACGTTCCTAACTTATTTTTCTCAAATAATTTAATAAAATTGAATTAAATTAATATTTTTAATTATTTTTATAATACGAAAATTGATCCCGAACCAAATTTCAGGTCCAGGTATTATAATATACACATGAAAAAAACGAATTTTAGATATTATATGAATTTTGAAGTTATGACTTTTAAGAAAACATAAGTATTTATGGTATTTATAAACAGAAATGGTCTATAATGACAAAGTTTTCTTTTATATTTCAGTAGTTTTATTAAATTAATTTTCATAGCTTTAAAATTGTATTAAATTAATGATTTAAATGAAAAAAAAAATTACCTTCAATAGATTTCTTTTATGTTGAACGAAAAAATAAATAATTATTTTTTGTAAGTGTGTATTTGGTGTTTAGTTGTACGATATTTTTTAATACTAAATCTCTATCCTTTATCACATTAAAAATTAATTATACCATAGATATAAATACATTCTTATTAATTAAAAATTAAATTTTATTTTATATTTAAAATTTTTTAAATAAATAATTATTATGTATATTATCAAAATTATTTTTATGTTTAAAGATTATAAAGTATAAAATTTATAATCAATTAAAAATTAAATTTTATTTTTTATATCTTAAAGTTTAAATGAGTAATTACTATGTATGTTAATTTTTTTATATTTTAAAATTTAAGTAGTTAATCTTTAAAGTTTTATTAATGCAAATAGAATTTAATTATGTGTTACCTAATTAAAACAAATCAAGATTTGTTGTCTATCAGAAAAATTTTAAATGATTTATTCCTTAGAAAATAAAATCTTCCCCAACACATCTCCAACGTAATGCTCATTCTTTTTTTTTTTTTTTAAAAAAAAAAAAAAGAAATCATGTTGGGTTCTCCTCCCTAATGATCATTTTTTATTAAGAAAATTCAATAGTTATATAATATTTTTTTTGTACAGATTAAATTTAATTTAATTATCATAATATTATCAACATAATAATAATTTAAATTTTTAATTTTGTTAAATTAAAAATTATATCTTAATTATCGTCAACTGATAATATATCTATAAATAAATTTTATATTTTTAATAATATTTAAATTCATAATCTTCAATCAAAATATAAAAATATTAATAACTAAACTATTATATTTGGGTGGTGAAAGTCATTCTTGGTATTTTAATTAACCAGTCGAAGTTGTAATTTATTATTGTGCATATGATTCTCCTTTGTCATAACAAAATAATATTTTTTTTTTCATCTGTCCGAACCTAAATTTGGACCAAATTCAGAGTTCACTTGTTTCGATTTTCACCTTATTTTACATGATGACCATATTATAAAGTTTATGCGTGAAATATTTTTAGAAATAAAACTTTAACAAAATTACTTATAATAATTAGAAGAATATTATTATATAATAATTACTATGTATATGATATCATGTCGTACTAATCCACTATTTGATATTATTATGAAAGATATTATAATATTAAATTAAATACTATTTTTTTAAAAAAAACTTAAAATTAGGTTATCATAATTTAGTTTATTAGAACAAAAATAGCTTTATTATGTTTGAGGTACAAGTAATAACTTAACCATTGACTTTTTAAATTATGCAAATTGATTTTTTGTTAGCTTCTTATACAAAAAAGATAACTTGCACTTCAAGTTCATATAATGCTGCATAGAATTTTGTTGACTCATTATGAACAAAATAAATTATATTATGATATGTGTAAATATGTCATTTAATATATAAAATATATATTTTTATTAATAGTAATTGAATTATAATTTTAGTAGGAAGAAATGAATAAGAAAATAAATTTAATTTTTAAATTTCAATATTAAATTTATACAAAATGAATTTATGTGAGTGAATTATATTTATATTCAATAAGATGATCATAGTTTCAAACAAGTTTCTTTTTAAATTTAAGTTATTCAAATTTGTTTAACTTAACTCGTAACTTATTCCATAACCTTCTTCTTATTCTCTAACACAATTTTAGCTTTCAAAATTCCTTCTTTCTTTTTCTTTTTCTTTTCTTCTTCTTCTTCTTCTTCTTCTTCCACTCACTGAAAAACAGATTAAATTCATGCGACGATAAGAATGGTAAAATGTTTTCTTCTTTGTTTCTGCCTTCTATAAGAATTACAGTAACAGAGAGTTATGATTTTAAGAATGAGAAACAAATCATAGTAATAGGTTCAAATTATGAAACTTATTTTCAAATTCCAAGGAATTTGAACCCACAAAAAATTCATTGTATTACTTAAGTGTGGAATAATTCTACATCTTCAAATTTAAATTTATAAATGATTTCACAAAATTTTGTCAAATTAGTTTGTTCGAAACATAAGATTAATTTTAGATTGGATTTTTCATCGCAATTTTTTAAATAAATAATCGAGTGGAGGGCAAAACTAAGTTGGGCTGTTTTTTCAAGCCCAATATAAAAGTTTAAAGATTCTAGGCTTGGGCTGATATTGGCATTTGTGATCACAACTGAAAATTATTAAAATATTTTTTAAAAAAAATTTATATCTTATATAATTCTGATGTCAAAGAATTTTCTCATTAAAAAATTTACTAAAAATCAAATATTACATGAATTTATTATATGGTATATATTAAAAATTGAATTTTACTGAACTAAATTGGTCTAATTCTCAATTTTGAACCTATTATAATTTATGTGTACGTTATAAGTGCATGTTTACATAAATAAAATAAAAAAACTAATAAAAAGGACATAGCAAAGCTAACATAATGTTTTTATAGTAGAACTAATAATTTAAATTTGGATTTTATGATCTCTTCTATTGAATTATTATCTTAAGTAAAAATTAGATTATTTTATAGATGATAACCTAGGTTCAATTTATATATATATATATATATATATATAGTACTTCAAAATTAAAATTCTTGGTACATTAAATCTTGCAAACTTGCAATTTCATGCCATGCCCTACCCCATCAAACCCTTTTTACCTTTAAAAATGTGACCAACCCCGCCTAACATTTGAAGTTGCTTTTATAAAGTTAATTGCAAAGACATGTTCCATCAAACACAAAATCAAATATTTAATCCCTTAATTAATATATGATTTCATTTAAATGCATTTCTTAAAAATGACTGCAAGAACATTTGCATTGACTGGTAGTTCTATTGATACAATTTGCATGGCAGGAATATGGTCTAATGCACTTTTCTAATCACTGGTTCGGGCACCAAGATTTGGGTTTAGAAAATCATCACTTCAATTTCATTTGCCAAATTTGACTTGCTTTATTCTAATTCTCTTTTTGATTATGAAGATTGAAGAAGCCAGAAAAGGTGAGACCAAAAGTTTATGTACTATCTCACACTAATAGCATTCAGCACCCGATTTTAGAATTGATAGGCACTGTTCTCCTTAAATCCCCCATTAGCAACATTGGGTATAAATATTCCACGAACACTTGTTATATATTCTTTGATTTTCTTTAGTTCAATCAAAATTCTCATGCCGATTAAAATAAACCCTACTTTACGCACACAATACCAGAAAATGATTATGATTTACAAGAATAGTTTAAAATCCTAGTACAAAATAATAAACTATTTAAAATTTCATATTTCTTCCAAACAAATAACATACTTTTGTAATAATTGAACAATAAATGTTTAACTAGTTACATCATGTGTTACGAAAAAATTATAATATATTTATTTAAATAATCAAAAAAGACTTTGCAACAATCATCTTATGGTTGAATGATTGGTATTTCTATAACTTTTTTTATAAATATGATAATTTAAGATGAACTGTGTGTTCTACTTATATCTTCATACGAGATTGTCTGAGACCAAGTTAAATTGTACAAATGTATAAATTTATGGATTTGGTTATTGGTACATAAATGTCATATAATTATTACAACACATAAGTTTATAGATATGTTTCTTTAACTTCAACTAGTTATACCTATTTATAGGACAATCGAATTTATTATGGTCTTATGTAAACTTCACTTTTATTACCTTATAACAACTAGTGAAACAATCTGGCCCAAAAAACGAAACCCAACCCAAACTTGGGCATTAAGAAAAACAAAGAACAAATCGACATCGTTTTGGAAAATTCCAAAACGACATCGGTTTGGAAAATCCCAAACCGACATCGTTTTGATTTAAACAAAAAAAAGGGATGGCAATCAAAGGCGTGCACGCCTCTGGAAGTCGAAGAATAAGGAGAAGAAGAACAAACCTGCACGTTGAAGAAGAAGGAAGAAGAGGCGTGCATGGCTCCCCTTCTCCACCATAAAGGCGTGCACCTTTATTCGACGTGATTTTTCCATATTCAGGTCGGATCTACGTGCACGGCTCGTTCTGTGATGGGTTCTAGTCGAAGCACGGCAGCGCGTGCTGGTTTCGACAACGGAACATGTGGTGGTTGTGATGCTCTGGTGGCAGTGCATGGTGAACCAAGAACACACGTATGGTGGCTTGTGGTGATTCTGGTGACCGAAACTGCACTACGGTAAACTCGATCCCCTTTTTGTATTCTAATTATTTATGCAAGTGTTTATCATTAACTCACATATTTTCTGTTTGTAAACGATAGAATTATCTAAATAATACTGAATTTAGATTAGAGCGTAGACCCGAGCAAATAAGGATTCCGACACTTTCTGATTCGACTATAAGTAAGAGATTGGGTTAGTCTCATTCAAATGCCCTCATATTTTTATAAAACTTTATTTTCTGTTAAAATGAATTATTTAGAAACTTTATAAATTATTTAAATTTTCTAACGTGATTTTCACAAATTCATCATGTGTGTGCGCAATTGCATACAATTGGAAATCTATATGGTGTTGTGTATTATTTACGTTTATGTATGCATATTGTCACTAGTATGTATATGCAGATTTTGTATAATCTAGTTACTGAGTCATATGTGTGCATGATGCACGTGAATAACTTGTATGTGCATGTTATGGAATACATTTATGTCTTGTATAAATATACAAGTAAATCTATGTTGTATGTGTTGTGTGTATATATATATATTTATTTATTTAAGCCGATGACTGTGTATATAAGATGTATATGTTATGGTTATTGTGTGAGCATGTTTATATATAATACATATGATGTATATGTAGGTGCATGCATAAGTAGGTCATCTAGTAATGAACCTGATTAATAAAATAATAACATAAGAATCTTTAAAAGATTAGAAAATTTGTTTAATCAGTATCACCGATGGGTGGGTGTGTGTATATCCTTTTGGCGTGTGATTGTGGTGAACCTTACCCATGGATTCGGTTTTAACCAGACGTGGCGAAGCAATAAGAATTGTGAATAATATACTATGTACTGCAAATTATGAACTGTAAACTGAATTGTAACGTATTCACATGGTAGAGGGGATCCTTACTGCCTTCGTTGATACTGGTAAAAACGACATCGCGTGATGAAACTATTTTTAATAAGATATAAACTGATAGGAAGGAATAGAAAATCATGAGTAAAGTTTACGATACTGAAATACTAAATTAATATATATTGAACTGCTTACTGCTTAAATTATAATATTGAATACTGAATTATGTTATTTATGGAACTGTTTATACCCTAAGTTATAATACTGAAATAAAAAAAATTTAAATGTTTACTGAATAAATTGATTTAGAAGATTTGGTAATTCAGTATGTGCATGTCTTTGTTATGGGCACTGCCCATTTTCCTTATTGAGTTTGTGAAACTCATCCCAATTCACATTCCCTCCCTCCCTCAGTGCAGATTACTTTAGATCAAGAGTAAATTCAAGATCAAATGAAGACTTTGAAGAACCTTTAGTGATAATAAGAGTTCTTCTTATAAAGTCAACTTAATTTTATTATAGCGATGCAATATAAAGAATTTTGTAAGCTCCATGACTTATAATTCCGTATCGGAGATGATTGAATCTTACATTTTTGCTAATTATTGCGTAAATTTATTAGGTAATTTTTGTGAAATAGCGCTTATTTCTCAATAAAAAAAGTAAGTCATTACAATTGGTATCAGAGCTCATGTTCCTCGAAACCATTCCTTATATCATGAGGTTTATGATTTTTGTGAGATTTAGAGTTTAAAAAAAATTATGTAATACACACCTGGGGATTTGAAGAAGTATGATTATAATTCTAAAAGCTTGATAAAGTATAAGTTACAATGGTTGGAATGTAATAAATCTATAGATAAAAGAATTAGGGCTTCACTCCGAAGCTAACTGGAGATGACGAATAAGCAACAACCTTAATCTATCATATTACAGGAAACCATAGAAAGCTTAAATACTACCAAAGAGATTACCTAGTAGGAGCAAGTGAATAAATTTTTAGGATAGGCAATGAATTTTCCCCGAGTTAGGAAATGAATTTTAAAAGTGGAAGATTTTCCAAAGCGAGAAGAAAATCCCTCAAATGGGAGAACAACCTTTGGTGAGAGAAAATTGTGAACAGTGAACTGTGAACTAAATTGTAACGTATTCACATGGTAGATGAGATCCTTACTGCTCTCGTTGATGCTGACAGAAACGACGTCGCGCAGCGAAACTATTTTTAATAAGATATAAACTGATAGGAAAGAATAGAAAATCATGAGTAAAGTTTATGATACTGAAATATTGAATTAATATCTATTGAACTATTTACTGCTTAAGTTGTGATATTGAATATTGAATTATGTTATTTATGGAACTGTTTATAGCCTGAGTTATAATACTAAAATGAAAAATTCTGAATGTTTACTGAATAAATTGATTTAAAAGATTTAGTGATTTAATGTGTGCATGTCTTTATTATGAGCGCTGCTCATTTTTCTTACTGAGTCCATGAAGCTCACCCCAATTCACATCCCCTCTCCAATGCAGATTAGTCTAGATCAAGATCAAATTGAATATCGAATGAAGACTCTGAAGAACATTTAGTGACAGTAAGAGTTCGTTTTATAAAGTTAATTTAATTTTATTACAATGTGTAATATAAAAAATTTTGTAAGTTTCATAACTTATAATTTCGTATAGAAAATAATTGAATTTTAAATTTTCGCTCACTGCTGTGTAAATTTATCAGATTATGTGTGTGAAATAGCGTTCATTTCTCAACAGATAAAGCAGTTCGTTATAACTATAATGACACTAAAGTAATAAGGAGAGTGATAACTTAATTCGATTACTCTAGTAACTAAAATGATATTAAAATAATAAGGGTGCTAGCGATTGATCACTTTAATAGTGCATGACTGATGATTTTCGTCATTGATGATTTATTATGGTGTATTTTAATATTAACTTCTAACTTTAATAATATAAATATATTTTTTTATAATGTATTTGATTATTGCTATTAAATTTTCTTAGATTGGAATCATGGAATGTTATTAATTTAATGATTGATTTAGTAGAACAAAATCTTCTTCATGTACTCAAAAAGATTATATGTGATTCTTTAAGTCTTAACTCAACAAGAGAATTATCCACTACATATACCTTCTCGGCTAAATTTGTGCAAATACACACCTAACAATATATATTGCCGGATTAATAATATAGAACAATTAATTAATTAATTAATTAAACAACTTTAATTATGTTAATCAATATTCCATGTTGTAGCTTAACGAGTTAATTGTCAATACCCGACATTTGGTATTAATTCGTTTAGTTACACATCAAATATACATGTATACATATGTATTTACACACATCCACTCTGATCACCTTTATCCATTCTGATTCCCTCTCTCCCAACTCTGTAGAAGAGTGTGGTTGCTAGCACGTTTTATAAGAATCCGAATCATTAACTACTCTTTTCAAAACAATATATAAGTGTACATATATACTTATTGAAGAAGAGCATATACTTGAAAAATATACCAGGTGGCTAATTACTATAGTCTAATCGCAAATCAATGTTGTACAGATATGACCTTGAATAATAAAAGAAATGCATGCATGGACGCATAGGATTTTAGATGTATAAAAGTATATGCCTTATATATATATATATATACCTGAATCGTCATCAGTCTGTGGAGAGGAAATGATTATCCTAATTTAAAGAGATGTGCTCCTAAATATCAATACATTATTTGAAAAAAAAGAAAGACAAGAAGGGAATTTTTTCACTTAATGGATATATAATTTCCTTTAATGCATTACCATCAATTTTTTAGTACGTATAATATATTTTGGAACCCTAATCCGGAATCGTATGCTTAGAATCATTATCTTCTTTACATGGTTTACAATTTTGAAATCAAAAGTTAAATTCCAAGAAGTTATATTGATTTATTTGCATGCAAATTTCATATATATATATATATATATAAAGGGTACATAGATTTTAGGTTTTTATAATAATAATTTATTTATTTAGTACAGGGGGTACCCTGTACAGTTGAAGAGGGCATCTTATTCCAAAATTCTATCGTGGAAGTAATGTTCCACAACATGCATGATGGGATGACGAGATCAGCTCGTTGCAAGCATAATTAGTAGTACGTACTATATATGTAATGGATTCGTTAAGTGCCTCTAAATTGATATGATCTCTTCTCAAATTTAAAATTTTAATTTGCAAACACGTAATAGAAAGAAGAAATGGAAATACAAATGTTAAGATAACAAAGAAAAGATCAAATTTTTGGCATCATTTTCTCATGTTTCCATCATTCCGTGCCACCATTAACAAAAGATGAAATCTTTTTTCTTCTTGTTCAAATAATAATCTTAATTATCTAATATTAAGAATATGAGAAATTAGCAACCAAATAAGTTAGATGCTTCGTAACAATAGTTAATAATAAAACTTTATTTTTAGACATAGTCGTGATAGTTTAACCATTAACACCTACAGTATCTACCACTAAATAATTATTTTACAATTATAGTTATTACTATCAAAGATTAATAGATTAGTTCGCTCTTAACTCTTAATATTATAAGGTCATAATATATATAAGTAGTTAAGATAAAAGTCAAATTCGTACTTATTATTCTCACCCTCAGTATTCCTTAAATTTGAGTTTTCTTTTTATTTTTTCTTTAAAGTAAAAAACTTTATGAATCAGATAGCAACAAATACAGCCTTTCAAATATATTTCTCTTCTTTTATTAACGTGAGTATCGAAGTGTTCCTCTAGTCTGAAACTCGAGAATCACCATTTGTTTGTATTTATAGCCTAGAAGCAAGTGGGACCATTTCAATTATCCACCTATTTTTTATAATGGTCCCGGAATGTCCAAAGAAAATAAATTATAAATTAAGCGCAGAAGTAAAATAAACGGTTAAGGTTTACATTCCCTATACAATAATTTAAAGTAACGAATAGTGCTACAGAAATTACTCTTTTAAAAGTAATAGAAAAAAATAAGGAAATAAGCGAAAAATAAATAAAACTAGCATCCTACTCGCAAACCTCTTGTAGATCGGGCTCTGAATCCTGATCCTCTTGATCTGAAATGGTTAAATAAGAGATGAGTTACACTAGCCTAATAAAAATATCACGATACTCACCGACACATAACTAAAGGTTGATAGAAAATCAAAACAACTAACGAAGCACTTGATCAAACAAATGTATTTATTAATAATAAAATCATTTACCGTCCACTTACCGCAGCGAAATTTATAAAAACAACCTAAAGAGACAATAACATAACCTTTATCATGATTTAAGATACGATTGATAACATGTACACATTATAAATCCATATTCAATAAATCAAACAACTGTCCATTTTTATCAGTCTGCTGGTATCCATGGGGGTTCATAGAGATGTTCCTGCTACGCGTGAACCCTTTTCTTTAACATTCTCAATTAACAGACCGTTCCCATACCCCGTCTGATATGAGCACCAAATTACTAAATCTCAATACCTCGTCTGATATAAGGGTGAAACAGGTTGTCCCCATACCCGGTCCGATATGAGCGCTAAATTACCAAGTCTCAATACCCCGTCTGGTATGAGACAACGTTCACGGTAAGGTTCTCTATTATATCCGGTCCATCCACCATCTTTCAAGATATTCAGTAAGGCTACCGTTTCATTTACTCAATTAATCACACAATTTTTCATTTTTCTTCAATCTCTATTTTCCAATTCAATGGTAATCACATAAATTAAATAATACATGCATTTAAAACTATAAAATCGATCAATGAAATACTATCACACAATTAACTGAAAAATAATTCAACAGAATCAATAATAGATAATTTTTTATTATGCCTCCATTAGTAATCCGTAATTAATTATGAATATTTTCTAAATTACAACAAATACCGTATTATTATTTATTTAGACTTCAATTTCATAACAGAGAATAAGGTGAAAGATTCTTACACAATTTGGTGCCTGAAAAGCTAAGCTGCTGACTGCGCCTATTGGAGGTCCTCGAGTTCCCTAAATTTTTTTTCGGGGATTAAAATGCGCTATAAGTACCTATAAATGTCCCAAAAACCCAAAATCAGTCTCATGATCCATTTTTTACCAATTTCAGAATTCCAGCAACGGCATTGCTGTGGCGGCAGTCCGTCTCGGGTTGGCTATTTTCAGCTGATTTTACGTCAATTCCTGCGAGAAAATACGTTAAGGGGTCTCGATTGGCCAAAAAAATATAAAAAACTGAAACTCACCGGCAGCGGGGCTCTCCGGTGCGGCGGCTCCTCCGGCCCACGTTGCAGTTGTGTATTTTGCTCCGGTCAATCTGTAGATAAGGAAACAGTGATCACAATGGTGAAAAAATTATGCAAAACGGGAATCAAGAAAGGCCTCATTGGAGGCATTTTGTGAAATTCATCACGGCGGCGGTGCTGGGCTTTACCCACTATTTCTGACCAATCTGCCGGTCTTTTTACTCCAATTTGGTCATGAAGGTGTTTAAAATTGAATTTCGAGTAAAGGGTGAAATGTTTATCTCTTTTGGCGATCGAAAGTGGCTCCGGCGCGGCGACGGGTGGCAGCGACTCTCCTTTCTGGTGGCGGAAACTTCTTCTCTGACGAGGGTGTCTGGCGGCTAGGGTTAGGGTTTGATGTCAAAAGGACTATTTATATTCGTCCCATTTAATCTAGGTCGTCCATCACATTTTATCTGGACTGTCCAATTATTATTAAATAAGGAGTGAATCTGTACCGTCCATCATGATCTAATCTAGACCGTCCAATCGCGTTTGAGGAGGAAACGCATCCAGGCCATATGTGCGCGCGGAAACGGATCTGGGTTTTTCGATCGCGGGCATGGGGATCGCCCGTGTGGCACCGCGTCAATGTCCGTTATCATGCGGCGCGTTCTGATTTGCCGGAGCTGCTGACCAGGCATCCTACGTGGCACAAGTTTTTTGAATTGTATTTTGATCCCTGTTTTCTGATTTTTTTTTCAAAAATACCTACAGAATCTAAATTTTCACCCTTTTTTCCCAAATTCGTTTTCAATTTCATCATCCATTAAATTTTTTTATTTTTACACTAAATTAAAATTAAAAATTTTAAAAATTACGATTATAATTTAATTTAATTTGCATTAAATTAAATTTGGACATTACAACTCTCCTCTCCTTAAAATAAATTTGGTCTCTCAAATTTGTCTCTCTCACTCAGAATTAAACAGTTGGAGATATTGGACTCTGAAGTTCGATTCTAGCTTCTATATGGCCTCTCTCGATGTGTGATTCTGCCATATGACCTTAACAAATGAAATTTTTTGGTTGCGGAGTAATCTACTCTTTCAGTCCACAATACTGACCGGCACTTTCTCGTAGGACAGATCCTCCTAGAGTGGAAGAGGCTCGTGAGTCAAGATGTGAGAGGGGTCCAAGTTATATTTGCATAGTATGGACACATGAAACACATTATGGATCCTAAAAAGTTTTAGAGGCAGGGACAGTCTGTAGGTGGTAGTACCAATTCTATTTAAGATTTTGAATGACCCAATAAACCGGGAGTTTAGTTTTTCCCTCTTGCCAAATCTACTTATTCCCTTAAAATGAGTGACCTTAAGGAACACCTGATCGCCTTTCTCAAATTCCAAATCTCTCATCACGGTATCCGCATAACTCTTCTATTTGCTTTGAGCCGTCTGAATGTTCTTCATGATCTTAACTATTTTAGTTGTAGTCTCCTCTACAAGGTCTGAGCCGAACAGTTGTCTATCACCCACTTCTTCCTAACAGATCGGCGATCTACATGGGCGGCCATACAATACCTCATACAGAGCTATGCCAATACTTGTTTGGTAGCTGTTGTTGTAGGCGAACTCTATCAGGGGTAAATGGTCATCCCAATGGTCTCTGAAGTCAAGAACGCAAGCTCGGAGTATATCCTCAAGGGTACAGATCGTCCTTTTTGACTGTCCATCAGTCTGAGGGTGGAAAGCAATACTAAGAGATAGTTTCATTCTCATGGCTTACTGGAAGGTATACCAGAATCGAGAAGTGAACCTGAGGTCTCTGTCGGACACTACTGTCACTGGCACTTCATGTAATCTGACTACTTCATGGATGTACATTCTTGTCAACTTATCCAAGGGATCGATCGGTCATCTTGATGGTCAAGAAGTGGAAAAACTTAGAAAATCGATCAACAATTACCCAGATGACATCATATCCTGAGCCTGCCTTAGGCAATCATGACACAAAATCTATGGTGATATGTTTCTACTTCCACTCCGGAATTGGCAAGCTGAAGTAGCCCATATGGGCGTTGATGCTCTGTCTTGACCTGCTGACATACCAAACACTTAGAAATAAAGTCAGTTATATCTCTTTTCATCTCGTTCTACCAAAATCGGGGTCGCATACTTTGATACATCCTAGTACTTGCAGGATGCATGCCAAACTTTGAGCTATGAGCCTTTGTCATTATATCCATTTTCAACTCACTCACTTAGAACACACACTCTGTCCTAAAATCTGAACAACCCATCAGCAAAAACTCAAAATTCTAAATTACCTCCATGTTTTGCATCTTTCTTGAGGGCTGCTAGGGTAGAATCGGCGGACTGAGCTTCTTTTATTCTCTGGATTAACTCTAGCTGAACAATCAGGTGGCCCAAACATGTGACTTTCTTGAGGTCTTGAAGCCGTACCTGTTGTGCAGCCCCTATCCGCCTGCATTCTGAAACCATCAAATGAGCTAATGTACTTGCATTTTTCCTACTGAGTGCATTGGCTACTACGTTACCCTTACCTGCGTGATACATGATATCACAATCATAGTTTTTGAAGAGTTTTATCCACCTTCTCTGACGCATGTTAAGATCTTTTTTTGTGAATATATGTTTCAAGCTCTTATAATCGATATAGATCTGAAAGGTCTCCCTATATAAATAATGACGCCAAGTCTTCAAGGTATGGATAATTGTGGTAAGTTCTAAGTCATGGGTGATGTAGTTTTTCTCATGACTCTTCAACTGTCTGTACCCATAGGCTATGACCTTTCTATGCTGCATTAAATCATAATTCAACCATATGTAGGAGGTATCATTGTAAACTATATATCCATCCGATCCGCTCGATAAGGCCAACACAGGTGCAGTAGTTAACCGTTTCTTTAGTTCTGAAAAGCTTCTCTAACAGTTCTCGTTCCACTCAAACTTGACATTCTTCTTTGTGAGCTGAGTCAGATGAGCAACTCACAAACTTGTGGTAATAATCTGCCATCCTCAGAAAGCTATGGATCTCCTTAACTGATATCAATTTTTCACATCCGAGCACTACTTTAACTTTTTTAGGATTCACTGACACTCCATCCTTTTATATGATGTGTCCTAGAAAGGTAGTCTACTCAAGCTAGAACTCACATTTACTCAACTTTGTATACAGCTTCTTCTCTCTGAGAACCTATAAAACTTGAGTCAGATGGTGAACGTGTTCTTCTCTGCTTTTTGAATAGATCAAGATATCACCGATGAACACAATGATAAACTGATACAGAAATTATCTAAAAACTCTGTTCATAAAGTCCATAAAGATGGCTGGAGCGTTGGTTAGTTCAAATGGCATGACCAGGAACTCATAGTGTCCGTACCTGGTTCGAAAGGCTATTTTTGGAATGTTTCTGCCCTGATTTTTACCTGATGATAACCTGAACACATGTCTATCTTAAAGAAGACCTGGACACCCTGCAACTGATCAAAGAGGTCATCGATCCTAGGGAGGGGGTACTTGTTCTTGGTTGTGACCCTATTTAGACCTCTGTAGTCAATATATAACCTCAATGTCTCATCTCTCTTTCTTATAAATATGACTTTGGCACCCCAAGGGGACACACTGTGTTAATTGAATCCACTGTCCTGCAATTCAGTAAGTTGTTTCTTTAGTTCCACCATCTTAACACAACTCATGCAGTAAGGAACAACCGAAATAAGTTGGGTGTCTTGCTGAAGGTCTATGGTGAATTCAACTCCTCTGTCTACTGGCAATCTAGGTAGTTCATTTAAAAACACATCTGAAAAGTCTCGGACTACCAGAATCTCTTGAATACAAATTTCTTTCTTGGGTTTGTCTTGTACCTCGCCCGGGTTGGCTTCTGCATCTTGCTGAGTGAGATTGTAAGCTCTGCCCTGGATAGGAGGTCTGGCCTAGTTCTGATTCCTCAGGCGCTCCCTTGCATAATGTTGGACGCTACCACATATGCGGCAAATGTTGTTGAGGCAATAGCAGGGTCAGTCCCCATGATCCTTGCCACAATGCTGACAGATCTTATCGCGTCCTACTGCTGGAACCTGAAGGGAAGCCTGAGTCATTAGTCTGGGTCTCTTATTCAGTTGAATAGGATCAGTAGGTGCTGGTCTATAGTGTAGGGCTGAGGACCTGAGGTTCCCTACTACTTGAGGGAAGGTGCGAAGGCTCATCTCCACTAATTGTGCTTTAGCTAAAGCAGCTGAATAAGTACTGAGCTCGAGCACAAACAACTACTATCTAATCTCAAGACAGAGACTCAACTCGAACTTTCTAACCTTTCTACCTTCATCCATCATGCTATCAGGAGAATATTAACCCAACTCTAGGAACTTGCGAGCATATTCTGATACAGTCATGTCCCTCTAGACCAAGTGTGCAAACTCCATCACCTTCAGATGTCAGAGATGTTTTGGGAGGTACTCTGTATGAAAGGCAATCAGGAATTATTCCCAAGTGACTGGAAATGGTAGGGTGGTCTATTTAAGTTGCCAGCAACGGTCTGCTTCTTCCACTAGCATGTAGGTAGAAAGGATGACCATCTGTTCGGGAATCACCCCAAGGGTCTTAAAAGCTTCTCTATCTCAGCTAACTAGAATTTGGCCTCTTCAAAAGAGGATCCCCCTGCAAAAGTAGATGGATTTAGTCTTTTATACTTTTCTTTGTAGCCTGGGTCCATCATGAGAGGAGCTGGGTCCCGTGGATGAGGGACTGAACTATGCTGAGGATGGACTGGATGGCCCTACAGTGGTACTTGATAATACAGTGGAGGTACTGGGTTGTACTGTGGTGGTGCTGGGTGATGTGGTGGCTAGGGCACTAGATTATACTGTGGTGGTGTCGGGTAGTACTGTGGAGGAGCAAGGTCATATCAGGGTGGCTCGGGATCTTCCTGCTACAGGGGTGGCTCAACCTGTGGCAGCAAGGGGAGTGAGAGGGTGGGAGAGGGGGGTCAGGTAGCTCAGTGCTGGGCAGCACTGAGTCTCTCCACCATCTCAAATAACTGATCAACATCCTCTCTAAGGGAACCCTTCCAGTCTGCTCGGCTTAGTAGGGGTCTTCCTCTCCTCATCTATCTGTACCTGCCTTTCATAAGGAATGGTTGAGTCACAATTCATTATTTTTTATGTTTCCTAAGGATTTTATGAAAGGAATGGGTTCGAGAAACGCAAATTTGATACTAACTGTAACGGCCCCAGAATGTCCAAAGGAAATAAATTATAAATTAAGTGCGGAAGCAAAATGAATAGTTAAGGTTTACATTCCTTATATAATAACTAAAAGTACCGAATAGTGGTATAGGAATTCCCTTTTGAAAGAAATACAAAAAAATAAGGAAATAAGCAAAAAATAAATAATACTAGCATCTTACTCGCAACCTTCTTATGGATCAAGCTCTGGATCCTGGTCCTTTTGATCTGAAATGGTTAAATAAGAGATGAGCTACACTACCTCAGTAAAAATATCACGCTACTCACCGACACAGAAATGAAGGTTAGTAGAAAATCAAAACAACTAACAGAGTACTTAATTAAATAAATATATTTATTAATAATAAAATCATTTACTGTCCACTTACCACATCAAAATTTATAAAAACAACCTAGAGAGACAATAATATAGCTCTTATCATGATTTTATATGCAATCGGTAACATGCACACCTTATAAATCCATATTCAATAAATCAAACAACAACTGTCCTTTTCCATCAGTCTGTTGGTATCCATGAGGGTTCATAGGGATGTTCCCACTACGCGTGAACCCTTTCCTTTAATATTCTCAATTAACGGGTCGTCTCTATACCCCATCCGGTATGAGCATCAAATTACTAAACCTTAATATACCGTCCGGTATGATGGTGAAATTGGTGGTCACCATACCCCATCTGGTATAAGCGCTAAATTACCAAGTCTCGATATCCCGTTCAGTATGAGACAACGTTCGCGGTATGGTTTCCTATTGTACCCGGTCCGTCCACCATCTCCCAAGATATCCAATAAGGCTGTCGTTTCATCCATTCACTTAATCACACAATTTTTCGTTTTTCTTCAGTCTCTATTTTCTAATTCAATGTTAATCACATAAATTAAACAATATATGCATTTAAAACTATAAAATTGATCAATGAAATACTATCATTCAATTAACTGAAAAATAATTCAACAGAATCAACAATAGATAATTTTTAGTTCTGACTCCATTAGTAACCCGCAATTAATTATGAATATTTTTTAAATTACATCAAATACAATTACTATTTATTTAGACTTCAATTCCATAACAGAGAATGGGATGAGAGATTTTTAGACAATTTGATGTCCGAAAAGCTAAGCTGTTGACTGTGCCTACTGGTGGTCCTCGGGTTCCCTGAATTTTTTTTTCGATGATTAAAATGCTCTATAAGCTTAGACCATGAGATATAGGACCACTGTACCACCTCAATAACCAACTCTACCTAATTACCTTGTTGAGCCTCCAAGTCATCTTTGGCATCATCACTTGACATCGTTTTTAGACAAGAATGAGTAACCATGGTTACTAAAAGAAACATACAAACATATAGGGAGAGAATTCATAAAGTGTTAGGGTAAGGACACTTAATTGTCTTATAATATCATTCATTGTTAAGAGTACAATAATCTTATTTAGGTAATGAAAACACAACTAGAATGTTTAATCTCCAAATTCATCGTCTCCACGAAACATCTCTATAAAATAATTTTAAACAATATTGTTAAGCTGTAGAACTTTTTTCAGTACTTAACATTGTGTCTCCATAATGTTTATTTCACAATGAACACTAGTTATGCTAGTTTATGTGCTCACTTACCTAGGGTTATAAGAAGGTTGTCATAATAAAGCAAAATATTATATTAACCTATTATTTTCTCCAACAAAGTGATGGGGGTGATTCATTACCTAAAGCATTCAGTAGATGTATGAGAGAACATCTTCTTCTTAATGATTCCAATATTGAAGCTTTATTCAAGGATCTCATCTTTGTCTTTGTACCAATAATACCTTTTTTTTACGATTTTAATGAGGCTTTTGTTCGTTTTGGTTCATTCCTGAATAATCTTGGTACCTACTAGTGGTGTTTTAATAGTTTTCTCTTATTAATAAACTTATCTTTCATTTAAAAAAACCTATTATTTACCAAAGATATCTTTCTATCTAACTTATTCTTTAACAGCAATTGAGCTAGAGACCATCATTATAGTCTTATAATGATGATAAGACATCCACAAGTGATTATATCATTTATTATAGTAAATGGCTCATTTTTATAATGTCAAGAACAATTCACAGTTATAAGATTTACTACAGCGAGTAAATATTAAATTCTTTAGGTACACGTCTTACTTTCCGAAGAGAATTGTCTCTTTCTACTTCTTCAACCATTTCATGTGACTAGATGGGGTTATTTACCTCACAACAAATTTGGTCTTCTATTTTATAACTAAGCACATCGAGTTACAATTTTATTTTATCTAAGTGATCCATCTAAGAAGCTTCAAATTAGATTCACTTCATATAATTATTTGATCATTAACATCCTTCCCAAGCCAATTAAATCAAAATAATTTTAGTTTCTTTCTCGTAAGCTTTGTTTTCTTTCTTAATCGTTTTGAGGTCGAGAGAGGATCGTAGTGCTAATATTTTTTATTTATATTATTAGTATTTGTCTTGTATTTATATTTATCTTGTCATATTATATATCTATTTAACCCTTGTTCTTCGATAGTTATACTATTCTTACTTCTAGCCTTGTAAATCTCATTCAATATATTTTACATATCCTGAGACAATTTCTTCTAATCATCATTATCTTATTTTGTCCTAAAATTTGAGGTTTCTCATTTTTTTCATTTTGGTTTATGCGTATTTGCTTAACAAACTCTGCATGTCTTCTCATTTCTTCCAACTCTTATTAATGCAAAGTCTCTACATATAGGCTGAGTTTTTCATAGTTCAACTTGGCTAGTGTTTTATATTCTTCTCGAGATACTATTTGGTTTGTTTGGTTCATGTAGTCTACTTACTCTACTAACACTAATATGAGATTGTCCTTTACCGTGCTTAGTGTTATTACTTTTTTTTTTTTATTTCATTCATCATTAGCTATTTTTTTTAATCACTTCATAACGTGTTAAACTGATACAAATAGAATTTTACTTTTAGTGAGTCACAATAATAAAGTTGATTATCATTCACTTAAACCTAAGATCTGAGAGAAATTTTATAAGAATATGTTTATGAAGAAGGAAAATCTCATACTTAAGTTATAATAGGAGCATCGGAGGGAGTGCACGAGAGCAGAGAACTCTGCAAAAAAGATATATTCAACATTTTTATCGTGAATGATAATAATAATTGATACAAATTCATTAAACACTTCTTTTCCATTTTATAAGGGTGGTTGAGGTAGGGAATTTCACGTAGTGATGAGTTAGGTTTCTGGAGTGAGTGAGTGTTTGAGTTTTCTCTTAGACAATGGATTGATGATGTGTAAGGTGATATAGAATGTGTGTTTGTTTTAGTAGTAAAATAAGGTCCCAACTGGGTTGTTATATGGTGATCATCATATGGAGTGAATGACAAATTTAACTATTTTAAATACATATTGACTTGTATTTGATAACTGTATTTAACGAGGAAAAAAGAAGACTTGTTGATTATTTACAGGAAGAAAATGAGACTGTGAAATATCTGGTAGTGTTGCATTTGACGTCTTGATGCTTATGATTTGGTTGGATGATGGGCGTGCGCTGTAGGGTCAAAGGCTTATAGACAACCTGAATATGTACGTACTACATATATATATATATATATATATATATGACGACAACGAAATTAAGGAGCAGATGCAAAGGTAGGTGGTATGTGGATGTGGGTGGGGTTTATGTGTGTATCAAGGGCGCACCCACACGTCAAAATGCTATCCGATTCAGACCATTTTATTGCCTCCTAATTGGTTCTATCGACCTAAAGCTCTCCTTTAATTTTTGAGGGTTCCTTTCTCACTTTATATATATATATATATATATACAATGCCAAATAATATAACTACCCTCTTCTCTCTTTAATTTAATAATGAAAATTGAAAACGTATTTAAGCATACCAAGTAATAGTTAGATGTGACTCTTTCCAATCTAAAGCCATGCCTTCTTTTTCTCTTATTATATTTATGAACACATCTAAATCTTTATAAGAAGGGTATTTGAGTTAGATATGAATATCTTTATATAAAAAAATTTGATTACTTGAGTTTGAGTTCTATTTTTATTCAAATATATGAATACAAATATTTATATATATAAAGTACTATGAATGTTCTTTATTTTAATATTAGCAATGAATTTTTAATAATTCAATTAAAATAAAAATAAAAAATAAATTCTTGAAAAAATCATACATAAGAAGAGGTACATATCCTAGTTAAAATTGATTCAAACACATCATTTAATATTTTAATAATTGAAAGAAACGTGTAATACTAGACTTTAGTCGATTATCATTTATTGGTAATATTCCGATATTAATAATTTTATGTATAGCTTTATTTTAAATATTAAAGTATATGTATAGAATTCTAGTTCACGCATTCAAGATATGAAAAAAACTAAATTATCATTTTACTATATCTAATCATTATAAAAATATAAAATAAAAAAAGCACTAAAATAATAATTAAGTTGCAAAAAATATTATGCAAAAATTCAAAGAAATAGTAGTAAAAAGAAGAAGAAAAAAAAAAGATATAAATCAAATCTTTGAGTCGGCCAATTACGACTGTCAAATTTCTAAAAATATAATGTTGCAATTCCATGTGGAACTTCAAAAAGAAAATTATAAATCATATATATATATATAGAATTTTGATTTTCTTAGATTTTGGCGGCATACAGGTGACAAGTTGGGGCAAGAATATATACAAACAGTATCAGAATCCCCTCATCCTGCAACAACCACTACAGCCTGCTGCAAAATTAAAGAGTATTATTTAGTAATTAATCAAACCAAATTATAATTAATTATCATTTGAATACATGTTTATTATTTACTTACTTATGTCAATGTATAGATAACTTTAATTCGATACTTAAGACTTTAAAAAACAAAAAACAAGTGTAAACATTTATTAAGATATATCTTAAATAAAAACTATCCCGTAAATATTTAATATATGATAAATATGTAAACTCTTATCAACAACATTAATGGATATTTTATCTTATGATTATATATATATATATATATATATATAAGTATGAGTAGAACTAACAAAATGAAGAAATAATAAAAAATAAAAAAAAAAATTGAATTAATGGAAAATTGCTTAATTTTATTGTATGATATATTTTAACAGTCTGTATTTTTATAATCTTTTAAGATAAATTAAGATCTTTCTACCACTACAAAAAGGCCCACAAATTATTATATCATCTGCATTATATTGCTTATTATAAGCTTGTTCTTAAATTAATGCGTACTATACATACGAATGATATATTATAAATTATGTTATGTATAATGTGCATGCAGGAACAATATCACGTTAAAGGTGATCCATAACCGCGTAAGAAAAGTTGATTGGCATCGTATACTAAATTCCACCCTCCAAATCCAAATCAAGAGGGACAAGGATTCTACTACTTAATTAATTACTATTTGATTTAACTACTCATTTATATTCTTTGATTGATCTATTCTGACAACTATAAATAAAATAAGTGTGAGATTGTTTAATCATTGTTAGTGATAAGATCCTTTTTTGCTAATTAAGCTACTTTTATATATACATACATTTACGAATAAAAATAAAATAATGTTATGTTCTTTATATCAAATTATCGATTAATATAAAAATTTAAGTCGTATATTATTAATAATTTAATTTTGAGTTTTTAAGAACTTATCGTAAATTTTTATTTTTAATAACAACAGATCATGTTAGAACAGTTAAAAAACTGAAGAAAAAAAATAAACATACTATAAATTTGTAATCCAAAATCATATATACTAAAATTTAAAAGTACAGTCAGAAATCATATCATCTAACGCAAAATTTATAGTCAAAATCAATTAAAGGCACAAGTACTAGTTGTAGGATAAGATTCATACTCTTTAATTCAAATGCAAGACATAGAAATCAATTAGCTACTCAACACATGTTGAGCAAAGGGAAATAGAAAGGCAATTATAATAATACTTTAAAAATATTTTAATTTTATATATTAGTAATTGTTGAACTTTATATTAAAATTTAAATCAGATATTACTAATAACTCGAATATATATATATATATATATATATAAAACAAAGTGTCAGCATTTTGATGATCATATGATGCATAAGTGATTAACAACAATTCCAAAACACAAATGTCTTTAAAGACTGAAAACGAATGGGTGGTTTTTGACTCAATGATAAAGATAAAAACATTTTGCTTCGTAAAAACAAGTGAAAATGACAGCAGTGGCATTTTACATTACATAAAACACTGCAGATTTTCACACACCAACAGTTTGGGAAGTGCTTCACAAAAGCAAATTTTAGGTGCACTTCAAAACAACATTGTAAATTTTTTATGTTTACAATTTTTATTATTAAGGTTAAATTTGATGTGATATGGATTTAGTTCAATTTTGACTCTAGCCAACTTTTACTGTGCAGATCTTCTAGAATGTATAATCACACTCTAGTTTGATCTACGAAAATTATTCAAATAATGTTCTTATAAGCAGAGATATACGGAAAATTAGTTCCTAAAGATTTCTCCAATTCCTGCATCGATAGTGTTCAATAATGGAAGAAGAAGGAAAAAAAAAAAAAAAGAAACATATCCAAGTATCATAAATTAGAACATACGCTACACAGTTAAATTGTACAAAAAAACTTGATTAAACCTTAAACAAGCAAAACAATGATAATTAAAAAATAAGAGGATATATATAATACCAAAGGATGTGTTAAAACTTACTTTGAATAATTGATTAGTAGAAAATCCATTTTCTAATCAAAGTGGAACTGGGAAAATGAAACTTTTTATTATCCTTAATTAGTGGAAATCAGGCTGGTCTAATTATAATTCATCTTTGTGTCCTCATACATAATTAGCCAATTAGATTGATCTCCACTAGTAAACAGATTTTGACTTGCTAACATGGCAATCTTCTGTTTCCTGTTTGGCCAATGATTATTTATATATAAAATACTAAAGATAAATCTGCAATTAGAAGGTTGCAGCCGGATTCAATTATTGTAAGTAATGCATTCATAAGATCCGGTTACTGGCGGTTTTGATGATTTTTCCGGCGAAGCTGGGCGTCAAGTGGGGTGGTACAAGTTCAAAAAGGATATTTTAGAATGTGCTTTGTCGAGCATATGTACTAGTATATCATCATCATCTATAAGTCATATATTCCTTTTTGGGTGTCCATAAATAATGTCATCATGCCCTTCCATTCAACATTCACACACCAATATTTGTCTCTCTTCTTCTTCTTCTTCTTCTTCAGAAGCCTGCATCAAGCAGCAAGAACCAGAGAGTACAAACATGGTGAAATTCTCTAAACAGTTTGAAGGGCAGCTTGTCCCTGAATGGAAAGAAGCTTTTGTTGATTACTGGAAACTCAAGAAAGATCTCAAGAAAATTCATGCCCTTAACACTAACAATAATAACAAGAATAATAATTCTCATACTCTCACTAATATCCTTAAATCCTCTATTGGGAAACTCTCTTTGTTTGGCCCCAAACGTAGAGATCACCATGGTCCTATTCAAGTAAGCGTACCTCTATCTCTACATAAATTTATGTGTAAACTCACTATATCGATCATTACATGTGCTTAAACTAATGTGCTATTTTTGGTCTCGAAAGGTTCACAAGAAGCTCGCGTCTTCAGCTAGCAAGGGTGATTGGTACGAGACTGAATTGCTCGAGCAGTTTGCTGATACTGATGCAGCTAAAGAGTTTTTTGCTTGTCTTGACATGCAACTTAACAAAGTGAATCAGTTTTATAAAACTAAAGAGACAGAGTTTATGGAGAGAGGAGAATCTTTGAAGAAACAAATGGAGATTCTCTTAGAGCTCAAGAATGCCATCAAGCAACAGCACTGTAAAGGAGCTTCTGTGGAGGACTCAAAGGAGGATGCTTCTATATCTTGCACCATTTCTTGTGGTAACTAATCAGCTTTCATCTCATTTAGTGAGGAACGCAGAATGATTAAAAGAAATTCTTATGATGATTTGTATTTTTATTTTTTGCTTAATGTTTATACACATGCTGACAAATGCATGCAACCATGAGCATAATACATACATATATACATGGAGAATGTGATACCCTGTACTTAAAAGGAAAAATGTTGTAGTGGGTGAACTCTGAAGTTGCTTAAAGTGATGAGATAAAAGTGAATAACAGTTAAATTAAGAGAATAATGAAGGAAAACATTATATTTTTTAGCCTTAACGGGATTATTAGTTTGATTTTGCTTTTGTTTTCCTTGGATACAGAGGAGGAATCTGTTAAAAACAGAGCAGAAGCAGAACAAGTGCAAGAGCAAGAGCAAGAGCAAGATGGCAGCAGTGATTTGGAGAAAGGTGAGGAGCCATTTGCCAATTCCCCAAGATCAGATGAGGCAGGAGGAATATCAATGAGAGCAAGAAAAGATGATAGAAAATTGAGAACACTATCAGATCGTGTTTTCAGCTTCCAAGGGAAGAACTTGAGGATCAATATTCCCCTCACAACACCTTCTCGTACTTTCTCCGCGATCAGCTACTTGGTTCGAGAAGATTTAGTGAACCAGTCTTCGAAGAAATGTAATCCAAATGGAACCAATCTGCACATCAACAAAACTAAGTTGCAGCATGCAGAGAAGATGATTAAGAGAGGGTATATTGAACTCTACAAAGGGTTGGGTTATCTCAAGACTTATAGGTATCATTTTAAGCTCATGAATAATCAAAAATTGGATCAGATCTACATATGCTAAGCTTTTTTAAAATGTAATTGTGACTTCCAGGAACTTGAACATGCTAGCTTTCATTAAGATTTTGAAGAAGTTTAACAAAGTAAGTGGATCAAATAACAACTACAAATGTTTCTTTTTGGTTTGCAGACAACAAATGTTTCTTTTTGGTTTGCAGACGTAATGCAAATGAGATTTTCTCTGATGTTTTTCTTTTTTTCTTTTTGTTTCAGGTCACTGGAAAAGAAGTTCTTTCCATTTATCTGAAAGTAGTTGAGAGTTCATATTTCAACAGCTCAGACAAGGTAATTGGAGCCTAAAATTTTATAGAATCCTCACTGGAGCATCATGAGCCAATCGTAATGTTGCATGAACTACTAATGATTGTTGGAGATATTTTCCACTAACAAATCCTTTCATCTGATTAACTTTTCCGACAATGTAAAGTGACCATTGATACCCAAGTAAACATATCTTTGGTTTTCTTAAATCAGTCCTAGATATGCTTGTCTGTCACTTGGCAGCAGAACAATGTTAAACTACTTGCTTACAAGCTTTTGGAAATTACAGGTAATGAATTTAGCAGATGAAGTTGAGAAGCTATTCATCAAACAATTTGCAGAAGACGACCGGAGAAAAGCCATGAAATATCTTAAACCCCATCAACGGAAAGAATCACATTCTGTAACTTTTTTCATTGGTGAGTTCCTTGCAATTTTTCTTTGAAAATATAATTAAGATCAATGGGATTATGTTTTCAAAACAGAGCTTTGAGCTTGTTAAGTTTGGCAGCATGTATATGGACCCATTAGAGCACTAGGCTTTTAGCTCTAGGAGCAGTCCCAGCTGGATCACTTTTCATTTGGGTGGACAATAAAGTTTTTGTCTATGCCACAACATTATATAGTCCAAGAAAATATATACAGTACAAAGATTGCACTTTATAAAATCTGATTAACTCCTAAACTACCAACTAACCAAGCTCTATTATAGAAAAATTTCTGTGTAAGAAATCCATGCGTTTTTCTTTTTCATATATGCTTAGAACTATCAAAGTGAATAGAAAAAGATTACCATGCTCCTATTTCATATTCATACATATATATATATATATGTATATACTGATAAAATCCTGTACTAAATCAAGATTGGTTAAATATAACATAGTTCCACCATTCAGGCTTGTTCACCGGTTGCTTCATTGCCCTCCTAGTTGGATATGTGATCATGGCTCATATCACAGGAATGTACAGCCAGCAGCCAGATACAGTATACATGGAAACTGCTTATCCTGTACTTAGGCAAGTACTCCTCTAATCTGATTACCCATCTTGGAAATAGCTATTAATCATATCCGATATCCTGATAAAAATTACTAAAAGAAGAAACTTTCTGTTTGCAGCATGTTCAGCCTGTTGTTTCTACACTTCTTTTTGTATGGTTGCAATATTTTCATGTGGAGAAAGGCTCGTATAAACTATAGCTTCATATTTGAGCTTGCACCAACTAAGGAGCTCAAGTACAGAGACGTTTTCTTGATTTGTACTGTGTCTATGACTGCTGTAGTCGGGATGATGTTTATTCACTTGTCACTGGTAACAAAAGGGTATTCACTCTCACAAGTCCAAGCAATCCCTGGTCTTCTTTTATTGGTAAATTTTTTATCTTGCGATTGGTAAATCTAAATCTATTAGTACAATTTGACAGTTCTTTTATATGCTAATATATCTTGCTTTTTTTTCTTTTTATCTTCTATATGTGCAGATTTTCTTTGTATTGCTTGTTTGCCCCTTCAATATATCTTACAGATCAAGTCGATATCGTTTCCTATCTGTGATTAGAAACATCATTTTATCACCTCTTTATAAGGTATTTCTTTTACCATTATGTAAATTCCATGGCAGAGCCTCAATAAATTTATTAACCTACTATAATGAACAAATCATGTTTCTTATTACTATGCTTCATATCTTTACAGGTTGTCATGCTGGATTTTTTCATGGCTGATCAACTTTGTAGTCAGGTAAAGCTTTTTCAGGACTAAATAACTTCATTTCCTTATGAAACATTTGTTGAAAAACTGAGTACACCTTTTATGGAACAGGTGCCAATGCTCAGGAACCTTGAGTATGTGGCATGTTACTATATAACTGGTAGCTACAAGACCCAGGACTATGGTTACTGTATCAGAGCAAAGTACTTTAGGGATCTTGCTTATGCAGTGTCCTTTTTACCCTACTATTGGAGGGCAATGCAGGTAAACTAAATTACTAAGTTTCCACATTTCCGGCATGTTTTCTTGAATAATTTATATGATTATGCCTTTTCCAAGTGAAGAATATCTGAGATAAATTCTATATAAATTGTTGATCGGGTTGGCAGTGTGCACGGAGATGGTTTGACGAAGGGGAGACGAGTCACCTTGTGAACCTGGGAAAATATGTATCAGCAATGTTGGCAGCAGGAGCCAAAGTGGCTTATGAGAAAGAACAAACAGTAGGATGGCAGTGTCTTGTTGTGATCACATCAAGTGCTGCAACAGTATATCAGTTGTATTGGGACTTTGTCAAAGACTGGGGTTTGTTGCAAATGAATTCTAAGAATCCTTGGCTTAGAAATGAGTTAATGCTTCGTCGAAAGATCATTTACTACTTCTCAATGGTATATGTTATAGCCTTTCTCATAATGTCTAGGAAAATTTACTACTCCGCAAATCAAAATTAGTCCAAAAGCTGAATTTATCAGAAACATTTACCAACTATAAAATGAACAAGCTAAACTTTTACTTACTAGTCATAGTGATCAAGAACTGGAACCTGAAAAGGCATGTACTTTGTGTGATGCAGGGATTAAACCTTGTCCTCAGGCTTGCATGGTTACAGACTGTTGTTCACTCGAATATCGGACACGTTGATTATAGAGTTACCGGGCTACTTTTAGCCTCGCTTGAAGTCATAAGAAGGGGGCAGTGGAACTTTTACAGGTAGAGAGTTGACTGAAGTTACAACTTGCCTTATTGTTCTTTTTTAAGGTGTTTGTAATGAATGATGTTTGAATGGTCCAGGTTGGAGAATGAGCATCTAAATAATGCAGGCAAGTTCAGAGCAGTGAAGACAGTGCCACTTCCCTTCCATGAAGTGGATGAAGAAGATTGATGCCTAATTCGAAATAGTTGCTAATAGAATTCGATTTTATTGTCAGATGGATGGTTTTCAATTAAAGATTTCCTTTCTCCAGGAAGTGTACAAGTTGATTTCACAAGATAACCCACTTATTTAGCATTATTCCATTGATGAAAATATGGTCCATACTTGTATACAAAATTTTATAGAACAACGATAAGAAATTTATTGGAAACGCAGTTGCGTTAATCTCTTGTTAATGCTCTATTACAAATATTTGTTTGTCTTTCATGTACTTTTTTCTTGCTCTAAAACTTTAATTAAAAATACAATAATCATTTAGTTAATTCAGTATTAAGACAAATAAATTTTGATATATCATTATCACGTATTATTTAATATTAATTTCATGACTATCACATAAATTAAATTTCTATGAAATTCGGATAAAAATTAAATCAAATATTTTTAGGTTGGAAGATAAAGAACAAGGGTAGAAAAGATGATTCATATAACGCCTTGCTGTCTTCCCGACTCAAAATCCATCGAAAGAAAATGGCTGCGACGAGTGCCAGCAGTTTCTTCCCCTGCGTATCTCCTCTTAACTCTTCTGCAAATGATTCTCACGAGCCATTCAAAGGTCTTCTCTGTCCTCACTATTGCAAACCCTTTGCGTCTTGGAAACCGACACCTGCGCTTAAATGCACCAGGTCACCACTCCAAAAACACTCAACTCTTTTTGGTGTTTTTACAATAATCTTTCTTGTTCTTTTCCGGGTTTTGTTCAATTTCCTTTCTTTTTTTTTTTCCTATTTAAACTTCTTCTCCTTCATAAGTTTGTTTCCTTTTCTTTCCAGGCTGAGTAGTGCTCATATAACTGCAGTAGCGCCGAAGCGAGCTTACCGGTCATTAACGGTTTCTGGGTTGGTAGACGATGGTTCTGGGACGAACACGGAAGAAGAATTGAGCAACTCGAGCGCGGTACTGTTATTTTATTTTTGTAATTTCAGCTTAATTCTTGAAAACCTTCTATTTTCTTTAATTTTTTTGGAGTAGTTGTAGATTTTCATGATAGGATATCGGTTCAATATTTGTTAATTTATCTGCGAGTTATATATGTTTGTGTTTGTATAATATCAGCAAACAGTTGGATGTTGGAAATATGGTGTATTGTGACAAGTTTGAAATTGTCCCAATATTTAGAGATCTGAAAAACTCTGGATTTAATAGTTGTATATGAAGTTATACTTGACTAGAATATAGGTATTTTATGAATGAAATGTGAAGATGTTTGCACAAAGTTCTGAGTTAGAAAAGTGATGTATGCTATGATGATTACAAGTAAATCTTGTATATGCTGGAATTCAATAGCATAGGGGAATGAATTTTGTAGAGGATCAAGAGTTTATGGAAGAGAAAAAGAGGCTTAGAGACATGGAGGAAGAGCATTCATATTAACCATTTCATAGCCATGGGTATTCTCTTTCTCTGGAGCTCTCTAGTTCTAGATAACCCACAGTCAACCCAATAGCTTATTTGTACCCATTACACCAAACATCCGACCATAACTATCCACAATTTGCTTCACTTTTAACTTCCTAAGAAACAATCCTATTCTTGAAGTCAACTTGACCTCAAGCTATTCTACAGAACTCTTAGATCTAGACTTGCCATGGCATTGCAACTCCAAAAAATCTTAAAGTTTAGTGCAGAGAGTTGGAAATGAAACTACCAAAGAGTCTTTCATTTTTTTTTCTTCTTGTAAAATGACTATAGAACTGGTAGTTGGAAGGATCAAGCATCAACATAGTTCATCAAACATGCATCATTGCACCAGCCATTGCCATTTGAAGAGGCAGTGGGGTGATATTCTAAAGCTGGAGATTTTGCACCTTGTTACATTCACCATTTGCAATAGCAGCTTGTTAATTTGTGCTGTAAATTGATAAGGTCCCGAACTTGAGATCTAGGCACAGGTGTATTCACATCAAAGTCTTCCAACAACGTTGCAGCTTACTGGAGTTTTGGCCTTTACAACCTATGTTTAGGGCTCATTGGAGAGAACTCAATAATTCTCTAGAGAATACTCTAGTTTGGTGAAAATGTTTGATGCTTTATTCATTGATTGAAGTAGATATTTTTAGGGAGAGCTAGTACTATTTATATCCAAATTCGTAGGATTGAGATACGAAATCAAAGATAGACTAAATTGGTATTAATTGAAAGAGTAAACTGGAAAAAATAATTCCAGTGTTAAATTAAATCAAAGCTACTAATCCAAAATTGCATATCTTTTGCATTGGTCACTGCTTCTGCATTGGTCTCCTTGTGCTCTCCATGCCTATTGCTATATAACAAACTGGTAAACTGCTCATCTTCTTCTGCAACTTGCTTTATTTCTTCCTCACCTGTGTGTGTAACATCACTCTCCCCCATCTAAAGGTGAAGCGTTCACAAGCACCAAGGAAGAATAATGTTGGGACATTTCCAAGACATCCTCCAATAAAGTATGAACCAGAAAAAAGGTCTTCCCAATTAACTAGTATCCGTTGCCGTTTTTTCTTGGATTGCTGGTCGGGAACAAGGTACATAACTCGAATAATTTCTTCCAAGTGGACAGGAGATAGGGGAAGTCCTACCAATTCCGTCCCTTGGAACTTCTTCAAACAACCTTTGCCAACGATAGAAGAACCTAGGCTAAGTTTAGTTTTGGCATTTGTGCAAATGTTTCTATACAATTAACTCTCTCAACTCTATCAGTTTGAGTGAATCCTTTTGCAACCAGTCAAGTTTTACATCATTCAGTAGTCTCATCAGCTTTGCATTTCGGTATAGAACACTCATTTGCAACTAACAGACTTTTTAGCTTTAGGCACGTTCTTACTTCCCAGGTTACATTTTTTTTTCTAGGGCTTGCATTTCTTCCATGACTACCTCTCTCTGCTCAGGCAACATTGCACCAACAGACTTTTTACCTTTAGGCAACATCATCAGTTACTAGGTTGCTTTGCTAATGTGCTCTTACAGTGCCAGTCATAAAAATTTGGGGTGAACTTGAAAGCAAGGGCTTCCCATTGTAATCAGCCCTATAATATGAACCATGTGGACATGCTTATTCGATAATATATGAGAGGGAAGTAGCCTCCTTTGCACTCACTTGGTCAAGGACTCACACCTGTCTTAATATACTTCTGATTTCTGATGATCCGTAGAAATAAGCTTAGCATCTCAAACTGTTGAACAGCATGCTTCATTGTTAAGGACACTTTTGGCCGCTTATTTAATAGAGACCTGGTAACATTTATATTCTTGTTATAAATAAATATTTGTTTTTGTTCAGTTAATTTTATTTCCTGCATATTTTCTATTCAGGGTGCCACTTTTGATATAAAACTACCAAGAAGAAGTTTATTAGTGCAATTTACGTGTAATGCATGTGGTGAAAGAACAAAACGGCTCATAAATCGATTAGCCTATGAAAGGGGGGCTGTTTTTGTTCAGGTAATTGATAAGTTATGTTGATTTTTTTTCTGAAGGAATTCTTATACTAGTTCTCTTGACGATTAAGGCCCTGTTCTGTATTTCTTCAGTTTTTTTGAGTTTCCAAAGTTTGTTGCATTCCATGGAAGAATACAGACAAAATTTCTGGTTCATAAACACTGCTCAAGGTGAACTTATTGTTCTCTTGGGAATCATGTTACTTAAGGACAAAATGATTCCAGCTTCCAACTCATTGTCTTCTTACAGGACTTATAAGAGCAATCAGTAACAATGGAAAAAGAGAAACTTCCTTTGCTATTAAGACTTCCTTTTGGTGGTTCTAGCAGTTAATTTTGATATTCTCGCTTCAGTTTAGTGTTAAAGCTGTATACCTCTCCATCACATTCTTGCTTCTCATTTCGATTCACTACCGTATTCATAAATCGAATGCTGCATATCTTTGAGAATTTTACCCTTTTTTAAAATAATTTGAGAACTTTATCCTTTAAGCTTTCATTTGGTTCATCGACTTTGCATTCCTATTGAGGCAAGGATGCACTGCATTATAGTAACTAAAAGGGGATTTAGCTACTTAATCTGTGCTGTTGCCAAGGTGTGACAGCTTATGCTTCCGCTAATCTGTTGTACAATGGAACAAGTGGTTGGATTGGTGTATTGGATTCTCATTCAAGTTCACTAGTTGAACCCACCTTGAAAGAATGCCATTTTAGTTAAGATTCCAGTTATACACCCGAAGTGGATGTCACTAGGGAGAAATATATGCCTATATGTATATTATGCTTAGTTTTCAGTCCTAATAAAACTATATATTTTGCTGCAGTTTTTGTTCCTTGTTCTATTCAAAAATATATTTTTTTCATCAGCCTGACAAGTAGCAGTTCCCATCAGTGTGCAGGGTGTCTCCAACATCACAAATTAGTGGACAACCTCGGCCTTGTGGTTGAGTATGACTTGCGAGAAACCAATGTTAACTCAAGTACAGACCAAGTTTGACAAGTGATGAAGAATGTGACTTTTTTTTTTTGTTTTATCTTTTTCATATTTTCAGTATGTTATTATGGTTTCTCATAATATTATCCTGTTCTTTGCATATATTCAGAATGGATGCTTATAATTATAATGCATGTTCATTAAATGCTAACCATGCTGGAATGTTAAAAATACAAAATATTCTCATGGCTCAATTTTTAACTTGACGTTATTGTATACATAAGAAATAATTGTCTCTACTGAGTATAAAAATAAATCCATGGCTCATTGTATAACTTTGCTAGACTCTGCAGCCTGTAATAGACAGCAGAATGGCAATGGCTAATCCAGTCCTCATCCATGTTCCAGACCTTATGCCTCGCACTGTATTTCCTCCATTCTGTAAGCCAAAAACACAGCAGTTGTCAAACAGAATATTTTTCAGTCTTTATACAGATATTTTCTGAAATCTAATTGTTTAGTTCATGCAAATTTTTTGTCACATATAAAAGAGCAGGTTGGTCAACAGCCTTTTAGAGTGACCATATTACCAAGCTTAGAGATGGTGATGGTGCTGGTGTTGTATCATCAGGGTCTGGCACTGTTGGTGGTGCTGGTGGACTTGGAACGGTTGGTGCTGGAGCTGGGGCATGATGCCTCTTGTGTTTGTGCCTTCTCCTCTTGTGCTTGGTAGGAGCAGGTGCAGGAGCTGGTGAAAGAGTAATTGGTGCTGGAGCGGGTGCAGGTGGAGTTTTCACTGGTGCTGGTGTTGATGCTGGTGGTGTTTGGACAGGAGTGGGCGGCAATGCTGGTGGTGGTACAGCTGGTGGTGGCACTGCTGGTGGTGGCACAACTGGTGATTGTGATGGAGTTGAAACTGGGGGGCTCTGTGGTGGTGGAATCTGAGGAGGTGAGACTGTAGGACTTGTGGCTGGTGCAACCTTGGGAGCGGGTGGTGATTTAGGAGAAGTTGCGCTTACCGGTGGCTGAGTTGCTACTGTTGGAGGAGTAGATGGTGACAGCGTGGAGGTTGGAGGAGGTGCAGAGGTGGAAGGAGGCGGCGTGGAGGTTGATGGTGAGGGTATTATAACGGGTGAAGCTGCCGGTACTTGACCATTGATGACGGCTAGTGGAAAGCTGAGGCAGGCAAAGAAGAGAGGCCAAATCAGTGAAGCCATGTTGTTGAGGTAGGAAATTGTGGGAAACACGAATTGGTTATAAATAGATAGGGGAAAGGGTATCTTAGAAGCATAAAGTGTTTGGTGAATGAAATGTTGGGAGGGAGAAATGTAGTATTCAATTGAAGGCTACATCTCTTCTAATGATTTGGCGGAGTGAGATGGTAATAATCTGTGGGAAAAGCCAGCTTGCTTGTTTTGAAAAGGTTTCTGACTTGAAGTTGCTGTAGACGTTCTAGGCCTTGCAAGGAGCCCTGAAACGTAATGAAGAAGTAACTATCATGTTTTACTTTGAGATGGACCAGCCCTGTAACTCATTTAGAGGTTTAAGAATTGGCATTATACTGAACTTTTTTAATCTAGATCCTAAGAAATCCACATGGGTAGATCTAAATTCATGCTAGCTACTGATTATTTGGCTAAACTGGCATTACTTCGTAAATGTTTTCTTTAATTTTGCCATAAATTTTTTTTATTGATTGGCTAAATGTTCATGAGACATGTATACGACATAATATAAAATACATGAAGTGAAAGGGTGAACAGGACACAAATGGTATTGACAACAAACAATCAGCTGTGATGCACAAACTGATGTTTAACAGAAAACCTAGACATTGGTAAGCAGTCTCCATCAGATTTGAGGAAAAGAAAATTCAAGAACCCTACTTTTGTTTGTCATTGTTCTTAACCGAATATTGCTCACCTTGCTCGCAAAATGTACTACAGGCTGTAAACATTTTCTGCAACTAGTACTTGAGATCCAATTTATATCCTTTTGATTTTGTAAATTTAACTCCAAAGATTTATTAGATCATTATCTGCACAACCCTGATGCTGTATACCACCAACAAAATGAAATGTTATCTCTCAGTCTACTATCTCTTAGTCAGAGCAATATTGTCGCATATTAATACATATACTTCAAATATTCTATTCATCTGATTCACAAAAACAAGAGAATGCCAAACAAAAGTTCTTTTCTTTTAAGGGAGAAGCAATTGAAGAATTTAATATTACAGCTTGAGCTGAAGTAATAAATTTTCCCCCAAAATCTTATAAACAAAGAATAGACGGGTATAAATAACTTTCAGCCAATCCAGTCCCAGGAGGTTTTACAATTTACAGCAGAAGGTATATATTCTCAGTCGTGTCATTTGATCAAATTAAGACATACTCTGTAGGTTTCAGAAAAGGCCGGCTTTCCAACAAGATACTTCAGCTGGTCCATCCCGAACATCATATTCATGCTCATAAAGGTATAGATCTTTTGAAGAATGTGTTAACCCATGATGATTAATATTTCTTTTGTGCACCTATTTTTACCAACAGCAAGAAACAAGGTTTGAAGACCCTTATAAACAAAACATGATGTGGAAGATATCGTGCATCTTAGCCAGGGCTTTTGATGGATGGCCCCTAATAGGAAGACAAGAAGGTGGGGGCGATGTTTCTGCATTCTTCTCCTTCTTCCTTCTCCGCAGCTGAAAAAATTGCTGCATTACATCAGCACACTCTGATGGCAATACTCCTCTCCGGATTTTCATTTTTGGGTGGAATGGATGGACAGGAGCAGCTGGCTTATCACTCAACTCTGATCCATTTCCTCCATCAGGGAAAAGCCTGCATAATGCCATCCATTAAACTTTGTTGGCCCTTTGGAAGGAAACAGAGAAAGATAGAATCTCTTACCAATTTGTCAACTATACAAAACATTAAACATTCTGACTATTTCCGTTTCATGAAGTTCAAGATTCTGTGAAACTAGCTCAGCATTTTCTTTCATGGACAAACATTAAATTTTAAGAAGAAATGGAATAAAAACAGACCTTTTACAGAAAATACTTTTAAATAGGTAAACCAGCCCATAACAAAACATGAAAAGTTTGCCACTACGATATAGAAATCAACTCAACTTTTCCAAATCACCCCAATCTAAGGATTTCTCAATAAAATTATTTAAATATAAATCTCTCTCCCTACCTAGAAACCAGGAGATTTTGGTCTATCCATACTTGAACCTTGTTTATCTTTTCCCAGTCATTTTAGGATAGAAAACACAATTACAACTGCTTGTTCTACAAGGGCCCCAATCTAAAATTACAAGGACAAATCAGGCTCCTTTCTTTTTTCCTTTTTTTTGTGAAATAAAAAGTGTAAAAATATCATTAAGTATATGCACCAAAGGCATGCACAACCCATGTACTCGTTTTCTTTTTTGGGGGGTGGGGGGACCATTATAACTTCTGCAAACAAAAATTGAAGAATAGACCTATCTTCTGTCAAATATAACATTAAGCAAGATTAGTTCTCAATTGCAGTGGAAATCCATAGAGAAGTTACCAACCTAATCCAACTGCCGTCAGCTCCAAGAAGCTTGTTGGGAGCTCCCCACACAAGTGTGTCAATTCTTGCTTGAAGAATTGCTCCAGCACACATGGGACATGGTTCAAGTGTTACATAAAGAGTAGTACCCTGAGAAGGAAAAATGGTCATCTTCCAACAAGGTGCCCTCAGATAGATTCAATAAACTTACACGTAAATAAGTCAGAGATAGCAAAGTGATTATGTACATATAGATATATGTGTATATATATAGGAAGAATGTTTTATTACTAGAGAGTACAAGACAAGTGGATAAGGTATTGTCCAAAAAACAAAAAGCATAAACAGAAGAGAGCTTCCAATTCCTTTGCAAACTAAGTATATCCCTCAAAAACCCATTTAGAAGACTAAGAACACAATACTATCCCAAATAAGTTAGAAAAGTTGTCTTGATAGACTTAGTAGCCAGTACTGCCATCACCTTCTTAAGACTGGGATAAAGGTAACACCTTTCTGTATCCAGATGAAAAACTGTACACAAAGAAAAATCTGGTAGAAAGAGTCCGTGCCCCATTTAATCTTGCTCCTGAACCCCAATTTAAGTGCGAATCTAAATCAATTGAAAGCTATAAAAATCGGTTTTCCATTTCAGATTGTTTTTATATGGTAACTAAATACAACAATGATAAGCAATACAGGAAATTTTGGACTTCATATCCCTCAAATAAGTTAGAAAAGTTGTCTTGATAGACTTAGTAGCCAGTACTGCCATCACCTTCTTAAGACTGGGATAAAGGTGTGTCTTTCCGTATCCAAATGAAAAACTGTACACAAAGAAAAATCTGGTAGAAAGAGTCCGTGCCCCATTTAATCTTGCTCCTGAACCCCAATTTAAGTGTGAATCTAAATCAATTGAAAGCTATAAATTTGACAACACAATAAAAATCGGTTTTCCATTTCAGATTGTTTTTATACGGTAACTAAATACAACAATGATAAGCAATACAAGAAATTTTGGACTTCAGACGAAGTTGGAGGGTATGGATGAGCTGCTCTCGATTAGAATGATTAAAATCCATTACAACGTCACTATGAAGAAATGCATATCACTAAGTTAGAACTTTTTCTCAGCAAAATGATCATGCCTTGCAGGCAAAACATCAAGGGAAAATTATTCCCTGGATCAGACCCTTTACTAGTACAATAAGAGTGTATACTAATGAACAGGCTTCAAGAGAACACACTTCAGCACTTTTCCCAATAAAAGCCACTGCTTGTTCCCGATTGATTATAGTTCCATAATTTTCACACAACTAACTACATGCAGCAAAAGGTTGGAAACCTCATTGCCATGTGCTAGTGTGGCTTCTGGTCTGTCTTTAAGTACTTTACTCTTTTTTGTTCTGTTTACATCATATTTTTGCTTAAACAGCATTAGCTCAAAGTCTTGTCTTCATTCTACAGAGAACAAGTTATTCTATTCAGCTCTTTCAAAATACCTTTCAAATCCACTCTAGAGAGTAATACTCTAACCACATTGCTTGTTAAACATGTGAAGGACCCAATCTTTAGATTAGACTCACTGACACATCATTATACTAAACTAATAATACATTCCTGGAAGAATATAAAATAAGTAAATAAAGTAAAGATGAAAATATATAAATTAAAAAAAAAAGAGTTTAAAATAGATAGAAGTTACCGCAAGTCTCCATGAGTTAAGTAGTTTTGAAGCCTCCCGTATACAAATCATTTCTGCATGGGCTGTTGAGTCCCGTAACTCCTCTACTCTATAACATAATTTCTATGTAAATTACTCAAAAGAAATTAAGTAACAACTGTGCTTCAATTAAAATTATAAAACTTACAGGTTACAACCACGAGCAATAATCTTCCCCTCTTGTACTAGGACAGCCCCAACAGGAACCTCCCAGATATCAGCAGCCTTATTGGCTTCCAATAATGCTTCCCTCATGAACATTTCATCATTTTTCCGCTGCTCGGTTTCAAGTACGTACGCTTCTTCCCATTCATCAAATCTATCTCTCAGGACTTGTTTGTTCCTCTGAAGCTTCCTTTGTTTTAACTCGCCATCCTTCCCTAAAGAGCCCAATTGTTCGTTTATAATCAGACTATCAGGTTGCTTTATCTGCTCCCTGGACCCACTACCAGAGATAATAATGTTACCAGCTTCTGATACTTCTTTCATAAGCGAAGATCCATGAATGCTTCTCTCTTGTAAAGATAACGATGTTTCCGGTGCCATCTCAGAATTGGTGCCATGAGAACTTCCATCTAAATTCCAACCAAATTCTGCCTCGGCAGAAGTTGAGCCAGTAACTTCTGATGTAAATCCACTTTCCGATTGTTCAATTAAACTCAAACTATCAGGTTGCTTTACCTGCTCCATTGAGCCACTACCAGACACAACAAGCTTTCCAGATTCTGATACTTCTTCAAAAAGAAGTCCATGAGTGCCTCTATCTTTGCCATGAAAGCTTCCACCTGAATTCCAATCAAGCCTTGCCTCAGCAGAGGTTGAGCAAGAAACTCTAGGTGTAGATCCACTTTCTAACATGCTCAAAGCCGGTAATGCACCTCCTTTGTGATGTTTCATTGTCTCCTTTGATCTGGCTGGTTCAGATGATTCTCCTTGAATTTGAGAACAAGTTTGACCTACTTCTACCTGACGTAGAAGTGCACCCTCTTGTTGCATGCTTTTTTCCCTTTTGACAGTTTCGTCACTCTTCTCATCAGCTTCACGTCCAGAAAACCATGCCTCACTGCTTACAGACTCAGTTGATGAACTTTTTCCACCAGACTTTCCAGCCGAACTGCAATTTCCAGCACGTGAACCCCACCTTAGTCGGACTACATCAGCAATAATAGCCCACAAGGATCTGTCAGTTCTCTTTATAATTGCATTTTCTGTGGCTGAGGTTCCCTCTGCCACATCTGCCTGGAATTTCTGAACAGATGGGTCTGTTACATCCCACATCTCATCTGACGGCCCCTTTGCTCCAGCACCTCCAGATGATCGCTTTGAGTCTCCAGAACCATATCGACCCAAACTCTTCTGTCTATGCTTCTCTTCAGATGTAAGTTCATTGTCAGAAGTTTTCTTCACCCCTTGGACTTCTGAAATTGATACTTCATGCCTTACCTTCTCAACAAACTCCCCTATTATTTGCATGGATGATTGCTCTAACCGTTCAGCTGAACCTAAAGCATCTTCTTTGGAGGCAGACATTAAAGACTCTTGAGAAACTGCATCCCTTCTGTTTCTGCCATATGATTCACCATGTATAGATGGACTTGTTCTTGAATACGTGTATAATGCACTAGCAACCCCTTCTGATGTTTCAGAGGAAACCTCCTGCATTGCAGTTTCACTGATTGGATAGCCCAGCACCTTACCTCTATCAACCAATTGAGATGGAGGAGGCATCAGTATTGCTTGTGAACTTCTCTTATCCCTGTCTCCTGCAGTAATCTGCTGCATTCTTTCCTCAGAAACCAGTGTCAAAGATGCTTGGGAACTAGAGACCGCTTTAGAGGCCTTTTGACGAGAACTTGATAATCTAATAGGCTGTTGGATCTTTTTTCCCAAGCTAGTTTGCACCACTCTTTCATCAGTCTGATCTGGTTGTTCTCGTGCTTTTCCTATTGGTTTCACAACTGATGTCAAAACATTTTCTTGGCTAATTATCCTCTTTTCTGTAGTCTTTTGAGAATCTGTAACAGTTAGTACATTTCCAGCAGAAGATACTGATAGATTGGTGGCATCCAAGGTGCCTTGTCCAGATTCAACTCTCTTAAGAGGCTTTTGATCTATAAAGGAATACTGCTGTTTCCCTTCTGCTTCTGAGCTAGATACAAAATTTGTATTTATTTCCTGGCTCTTAATATGAGTTTCAGAGTGTGAAACAGACGATCTTCTAATGTTGGTATCATGAACTTCAGATTTTCTTTCCAAGTCAACTTGGTGAATCATCCTTTGAGAATCTTGCAGCCGTCTTCCTGCTGTTCCTTGAACTGAACTCTGAACCAGATTCCTGTTATCATCTGCAGTCTTCATTCTAGCTTCAGAATGTCTTTGTGAATGAGAAATTCTTTTAGCCCCAGCATCTTGAATTTCTGTTTTTTCAACGAGCTGCTGTGACTTTCTCATTGAGTCAATTTTATCATCAACATAGCCAACTGAATGCTCGGTTCTTTTTCCCAGATCTGAGTCCACTCCCATCATCTTTTCTTCTCTGCCACTAAATCGCTTTTGTGAATGAGTGATCATTTTAGCATCATTACCACAGATCTGCTGTATATGCTGCTTTTTTCTTCTGTGGTCCAAATTCACAGTAAAAACTGATTCCTTTTCATCAACACCAAAATGCTTTTGAGGACTAGAGGCCTTCACATATCCTTCATGACTAGTCCTTAACATTTTTCCTTCTTTAGTTGAAGATCCCTCTCTAGATTGTTTTTCTCTAACTGTTACTTCAATAAGCCTCTTTTCTAACATTTTTGGGGAATCCCGGTCAATATTATTTCCTGCTGCACTATACTTCTGTTCTAAAATTTCCTCACCTGCAGCCTTATCACTCCTATGTCTTCTAAATTCTTCAAGAGCTCGAACCTCAGACTGACCCCCTGTACCACTTCCTAAGTCATCAATTGAGCTTGAAACTTCTTCCACAAATCCGAAATCCTCATCCTTAACTTCTGTGTCACTTTCAAAGTTCTCCAAAGATGAAAATGAATAGTATGATGAACAACTAGAACTTTTCCTCCTCCCCCGATGACCTTCCTCTCTCGAGGAATCTTCCCTGTCTTCATTCCTGCCATGAACCTCCCCTTTCGATTGCAATGTGACTGAACCATATTGACACCTCGAGTCACTCTCCAACAAGTCTGACTCAAAAGTTAACTTCTTTCCCTCATAATTTTCATGACCATTATCCTCTTTGCTCCCTATTTCTACTCTCTTTCTATTTCCTCTATAGCCTCTTTTACCTGAATTCAATCTCCTCTCCACTTCTGCTCTCTTGTTATTCTTGAGGTAACATTCGCCTCTGGGTTTGCTTCTCTTCTTCACCTCCACTTTCTTATATGAAATCTCACTTCTCTCCCTACTACCTAAACATTCCTCCCCGAGTTCTTCACTCAACAAGCTAATTACAGCCTCGGCATCATCTACACAATCTAACTGATACCCATCATTCTTTTCCTCGAAAACCCTGCATCTAAATCTCCCAGTCCTTCTGTCAGTAGTTCCACAACCATAGCTCTCCTTAACAGAACAAGATACCTGGTAATAATCTCTATCAAGATCATAAACTGGAAAGCGATAAAAGTAACCGTTCCCACCAGCCAAGACCAACCTTCTTCTACGAGTAGGCCACTGAATAAGTGTGGATTGCCTCAACCCAGGCACAAAGCAAGGGTTTATATACAACTTATTATGGGTGGCACATGATGTACAACAAGAGCAGCATGAACAACAATTAGATGAGGATGACGGGGTTGTATCAAATCTTTCACTCAGTAAGTTAGAGTAGTCATTGATTGAAAATGAGAAAGACCCTTTACTCCTAAGTGATAGTACCGTTGAGCTAATGTATGAGTTATGCATATCTCTGTCACTCTGTTGCTGGAGAGAGAGAGAAAGAGAGAGTTACCTCGACGGGAGATGTGGATTTTGGTGGGTTTTCTGAGCTGAAACTGAAGGTGAAATCAGGGTAAAGTGCTTCATGTGTGTGGCGTTAGATCAGATTTGCAGTTACTCTACTCGGATCAGAGCCTCGAACGAAGAGGAGATTGTTTCCTCATCTGGTTTGGGGTGAGCTGGGGATCCTGAGTAGTTCAGATTGGAGCGAGTTGGCTTGCTACGATGGCTAACTCTGACGATTTAAGATTGGAGTTAAAAGTCCATGGGCCGATTTCTGTGTCTCCCTTCGTTTCTGAAACTTCCCGCGTTTGCTTTCTTCCTCTGACCGAATCCAGGGAATGGGCTTGGGTTTATCAATTCCCTGCTTTTATTTCTATTTCATTTTCATTTGCTCCATTTATTTTGTTCACATAAATTTTGATCTTAGTTACGAACTAGATTAATATCATCATCATTAAGTATAAAGTTAGAAGAAAAAAAACACTTTCAGAAATCAATTCTATCATTTATATTCTTTATTCATAGAAACTGAGAAATTGATGCATGATTTTAGATTCATTAGGACCGATGGAATTCGAAACTGTAATTTTTATCTTATAGAACTCGGTGTTCTAACCAATTGATGTTAAAAAATAAAATATTAGAACGATATTTTATATCTTTATAAAGCATAAATGTATCAATAAATTGATGGGCTATTTTATTTGAGAATGATAATTATACAATTGTAATTTGTAATTAAAATGTATTAGCAATTTTAATATTAGGTAGATGATGAATTACAAATATGGTTAATTAATGCCAACAAAATGAATACCGTGTGTTGAACTTTCTTTAATTTATACAATTTATTGAACATTTCTAACATATAAATTACAATTAACTAAAATGTATATGTCTTTCACATTTGATTGTGGGAAATAAAGATGTCAATTCAATTTCTTGTTTGTATTATATAATATTATATAAGGTAACAAATTTTGATTTAAATTTCTTCCTATTTACAAATTTTAATATAAAATGCTTATTTTTATTTAATATTATTATTATTATTATTATAGACTAGTCTCTTGCAATTGATAATATAACCAACGGTCAACTCTTCTTCATTAATATATGTAATATAATATAATTCTAGAAGATTAATTAAGTGTGAAATAATATTTGAAATAATTGTGATTGTGATCACACACTTGTTGATTAATCTTAGTGAGCCGCATATGATGACTCTTTTTTTAATTACATTCATCACTTAAATGAGAGACTAAAGTTTTCAACACATAATTATTGTCATCAATCATACCAAAAATGATAAAAATCTCATTTAATTTTTTAAATATTATTAAACATAAATATCAAATTACTATAATTTATTGCATATAAGTGAAATCTTTATTCGTATTAGAAAATATCAAACTTTGTATTTAAATATAAAATAATACATGACTAATTTAATATTTTAATTGAAAATAAAATATCAAAATTTTAATTAGCATAATTAAAATAAATTTGTGAAATATAAATTACTTATTATGAACATTTAAACCAAAACAAATTAAATTAATATATAAGATCATCGTTATATATAATTTTAAGATATTTCCCACTTGTGAAATTAATAAAATTAAAATTAAAAGAAAGACATAAGAAATTAATAAAATTAAAAATTAACTAATTAATTTTTTTTTTTTGCAGTAATTAAGGTTGAATAATTAGCTCATAAATTATTATGGTATTAATTTTATCATATATTTTATTTTTCAAAAGAAAAAAAAAAGGATAATAATTTAATAAAACGACGTCGGTGGTTGGTCGTTTCAAAAAATCTGAAGTCGTAATTGTTGACTTTTCATATATTAAATAGGTCACCAATATAATCAATAGTATTATTATGTCTTTTGGGAAGGGAATATTCGTCAAATAATCAAAACCAAACCTGCAACACCCAAAAAAAATTTATTTTTATTATTATTATTATTATTATTTTATTGTATTATTTTTAATTAATTCTAAATAAATATAATTAAGTGTTAATAGAATTTAATTTATTTTAAATTACCTTAATTTATATTAAATAGAAATAATAATAATAAATATAATAAAAATTGGTAAAATTATTTTAGGGATTTAATTGAAAGCAAATTTGAAAAAAATAGGTGAAAATTTAGATTTTGGGGTATTTTTGAAAGAAAATTTAAAAATCGGAGGTTAAAACGTAATTTAGAAGAATTGCGCCACGTCAGCAGCCTCGGCCAACCAAAATGCGCCGCGTGGCAGAGACGCTGACGCAGGAGGTCACGCGGAAGGGAGCCACATGCGCGCGATCGAACAGCTGAAATCCGTTCTCGCGCGCACAGATGGCCCAGATTGCACGCGCACGGACAGCCCAGATTGAAAGCGGAATGTTATAAATAATCTCATCCACACCCAAACCTTAACCCTAGCCGCCAGAGCCCTCGTCGAAGAAGACAGCCCAGCCGCCAGGGAGCCAACCGCCGCCACCCGTCGCGCATCAGAGCACTTTCCAGCTGCCAAACGAGGTAAAAATTCTCCTATTGGCTCAGAATTTGATCCTAAACCCACCTGTGGCCAAATCGGAGCCAAAACACCGGCCAATTAGCCGAAAAACGCTGCCGAAGCCCAGCGGCGCCACCGCGAGTTTTCTCAATTTTTGCCTCCAATGAGGCCCTTCTCGATTCTCATTCGACGTAATTTTTACACCATTGTCACCACCGTTCCTTCATTTACAAGTTGACCGAACTAAAACACCAAATCGCTACTCGAGCCAGAGGAGCCACCGTACCGGAGAGCCCCGCCGCCGGTAAGTTTTAATTTTTGGTGTTTTTTCGGCTCATCGAGGGCCCTATGGGTGTTTTATCACAGGAACCGATGCAAGTTTGGTCGAATTTGGTTGAAAATGACCGAAAACGGCCAACCCGAGGCGGATCAGCGGCGACGTCGTCGCCGGAGCATAGCGGCTCAATTCCGAAATTGGCCGAATAGGCCTTGGGTCTGATTTTTGAGTTATTTGGGACATGTGTAGGTACCGTAAGCGCGTTTCAGTTTCCGAAAAAAAAATTCAGAGAACCTAGGAACTGCCCGTAGGCGCAGTGAAAATTTGGTTTTCGACTTCGAATCAAGTAAGGACCCCTCACCCTATTTTTTATCACGGGATTAAAGTCTAATAAATGATAAAACTGTATTTGTACGAATTAAATAGATATATATAATTATTACGGTTGTTAATGGAGCCCGAACTGGACATATTTCTCTGCCAATTTTTGTTTGATTTATTTTACAGTTTAAATGTATTATGGTATCTGTTTTATTTATTATATGGTCCTGAATGCATGAATCATTGCTTACTTCATTTCGACTTAATTTTGTGAATTCGATGATATGCTTGCCTTGTTGGATGCTCGTTACTTGTTTAAGTATCCAAGTTTATGTGGAAAATGGAAAACTAAGAAAAAAAATAGAAAAAGTATGTGAATTGATAAATGGATAAATTGACAACCTCACTAGATATTCTGAGAGATGGTGGACGAACCGGGTCCATAGAGAACCTTACCGGAAACATTGTCTCATACCGGACGGGGTATGGAGACTTTAAATATTTTGACGCCCATACCGGACGGGGTGTGAGGACGACCCGCTTCACTCTCATACCGGACGAGATATTGAGGTTTATTATTTGGCGTCCATACCGGACGGGGTATGGGTACGGCCCTAGAAATTAAGTTTGTTAAAGGAATGGTTCACGTGTAGTGGAGACCCCTATGGATTCCAATGGATACTAGTAAGCTGATGAAAAGGGGATAACTGTTGTTTGATGATTGAAATGTAAAAGTATAACATGTACTATGATACAGTTTATGTATGAATTCATGATATTTATGATATTATTGTTTCCATTGGTCGTTTTTATAAATCCCACTGAGATAAGTGGACGGTAAATGGTTTAATTATTAATAAATAGATTTATTGAAAATTTGTACTCCATTAGTTATTTTTGGTTTTCTACCAACATTTACTTCTGTGACAGTGATATAGTGTGATGTTTTTACTAGACTAGTATAGTTCATTCCTTACTTAACTATTTCAGATCAGGAGGACTTGGTTCCCAAGCCCGATCTACAAGAAGACGGCGAGTAGATACCTAGATGTTTATTAGTTACTTTTATAGTTTTTCATTTCTAGTATTTTCCTTTGGATGACTTATTTTCGGTATTGTTAGTACGTTTAAGTTATTGTGTAAGAGATATTAACCAGAACCTTATATTTCGCTTCCGCACTTATATTCTTTATATATATTTTCTTTTTAAATTTTCGGAGTCGTTACAAAACCCACCTTTTTTGTTTTTAATTAAATGGATAATTTAAAAATTCATTTAATTTAATTTTCATTTAGTGGCCTAATTAGTTAATTACATGAATTCGTATCCCAAATGTTGACTCTAAAAAGAGTTTATATATATAAAAAATTATCATTAGAATTGTTTCGAAATGATTGAATTTCACGTGAGCTTATGTAAAAATTTACTTAGAACTTATAATACTAAAATTAAAAAGAAAATATTTGTAATTAAAAGTTTTGTTTTAAACAAATGGTTTTTCTTGTTATTTCAAATATTTTTTTTATCAATTTATGTTAACTTTTTGTAGGATAGGAAAATACATAAATCAAAAACAAAATTAAAAAAGCAATTATGGAAAATTCCTCTTTGGAGTCCAATATATATATCGGTAGACATTGAAACTACCTCATAAAAATCGTGACCATTTGAAATAAGCTCATAAAATATTTAAGACAATATAATTAGGTTGTATTAGTGACATCTTACATATATTTGATATGGTTTTACTTTTGGCCAAGAGCCATCTTTTGTGGTTCCCTTGATTTTGATTGTTGGGACCATGATGATTAATGAATGAAACTACTCTTTCAAATAAAAATAAATAAATCACATTATTTGGTTTAGACTTTCACTTAAAAAGGGTCACAAGTTTTTTTTATTATTATTATTTATATAAATACTTAAAATTTCTTTTTTTTTTTTTGGTTAAATCTTACAGAATTTGAATGTATAGAGACATTTTATATTTTAAAATTATGTGCTGTAAATTTAATATCATAAACTTATAAATAAGAAATGATCCTAACATATTAAATAATAATAATAATAAAAGAAAAATAAATAAGCAAACCTTTATGCACTATCACTATAGTTAAGCAAAACAGAACATTATTAAAATAATAATTTATTTTTATGTTGCAAGATATATCAACTCTTAATAAGTTAGTATTAATTTTTTTCCTAACCCGATAAGAATCAAAGACAATCAAGCTCCAATTTAAATTGTCGTCTAGAAAATAACTCATTCAAATATATACATTTAAATAAAAGTACCAACTCAAGCTGCTAATCAAGTTCATTGATTTTTTTTTATTTACTGATAAAATCTTAAAATATACTGTCATAATACCTTTCACACCCAAAAAAAAAAAATTGACATCAAATCATACTCACATCGCAATCTCCACCATTCACCTTGTGTCCAAAGGTTAAATAACATACGATATCATTACGAGTACATAATTTTATCATATTAAAAGAATAGGTATACATCAACATGTAATACTACCCCTTGAATTTTAATGAATAATGTCACTGTCTATAGAACTAATTTTGTCATATAAAGAGTCATTATATTTAAACTTAATTGCTTCATTAAGCAAGTAACTATTTTTTTTAAACATCTAAATTTTAAATATTTTCACATTTGATTTTTTTTATAAAAAAATATTATATTAGATAGAACAGTAGAAATTTTATTTTAAACAACCATGTAAATCATATTTTTATTAAGAAAGTATACTCATTAATGACAAACTATCTCTACCAAAATTATATCATTCATAGTCAAGGTCTGGAACCTTAAGGAAAATGAATTCATAAAATTAAATGTAGAAGCGACTAATAGAGTTATAGTTTATATTTATTACACAAGAATTTAGAATGCACAATATGGTTACAGGAATGTTCCTTCTGAAAGACAAACGGTAATTAAAGAAACGAAATAAATAGCAAATACAAAAGTACCATATGACAACCTTCACTAGTACTTGAAGGGAGTTCGGTGGTGAACTACTCACAACCCTTTTTACTGATCGTGATATGAATTCTGATCCTCGTAATCTGAATTCTAATCCTCTTGATCTGAAATGATTAATGAAATAGTGAGTTATACTAGTTCAGTGAGAATATCACATTAATAACAAATACAGAAAACTGAAGATTCGTAAAAATAAGAAAAACAACTAATGGAGTCCTTACTTTATTTAAATACCTTTAAACTTGAAGACGTTTATTTGATACTTACTGTAATAAGTTTTTCAAAAATAACTTATGAAGACCTATAGCTATACTACTTTTCACTTTCATGCATAAGAGAACAAGAGATAATAACTTTTTTTCTTACATGCTTACTGGTACCCTAGGAGTTCATAGGGATGTCCCCCTTACTCGTGAACCTAATATCCAATTTTATAATTAACTTACCATCTCCATACCCCGTCTGATAATGGGCGTCAAACATTCCATCGTTTCGATACCTCGTCTGGTATAAGGGTGAACCATATCTTCCAAACCTTTCCGGTAAATGACTTTCCAGCCCCATCCGACTAAGGTAACGTTCACAATAGGGTTTCCTATGTACCGAGTCCATATGCCATTTTTTTGGGTAACCAGTAAGTCTTTCACATACAGAGTTTCATTGATAAACAACTAACAAATGTATACCAATATCTCATATCACATTTACAGATAAACTAAACTACATTCATGCTGACAGTATAACCAAAATAACGGGATAAGTTGATAAAACCATTAAAACTATAAATTAATAATATGTACTATACAAAAATCAAGTAAGTAGGACAGTATAGGAAAATAAATAAAAAATCAAGATAATTGTAAACTAACTAGTTCCGGCTCCACTAGTAACCTGTAAATTTTTAGAGTTTTTTAATTTTTCATAAAAATACAAAATTATACATCGTTAAGCCCCAATTTACCATAACGGAGAATAGGAGGGATCTTTACTTGGATTAGTGTTTCAAGATGTCGAGCTGTCTACTACGCTTCCTAACGGGTATCAGATTTCTTAAATTTTTTTGTAGAATCCAAAACACTCGTCACATATATAAAAATATTCTAAAAATATAAAATTGATGTCCAAAACTCATTTTGGCCAATTTTAAGATTCCAGCATGGCAGTGATTCACCTCGACCTAGCCAGTTTTGTACGTATCCCTGCAAAAAAATATGTTAGTGGGTCTCGATTGCCCGAAAAACTTTAAAAATCGAACCTATCAGCAGGGAGGGACCTCCAGGTGCGACAGCTCTACCGGTCTTCCTTCGCGGTTGAGATTATTTCTTCTGATAACCTATAAAGAAAAGGACGGTGAATACAATGATAGAAAAATTATGTGAAACGGGAAGAAGGAAGGGGCTTATCAGAGATATTTTAGGATTTTAGCAACGGCGGCTCCACCGAGGTTTACCCGTAGTTTTCGGCTCACCCACCGTCCCTCTTGCTCTGATTTGACCACAAGAGTACTTAGAATCGAATTCCGAGCAGGCAGGGAGTATTTTTGCCTTTTTTGGCAGCCGACAATGGCTCCAGTGTAGCAACAGTCGGCGGTCAGCCTCCTTCTCCGACGTCTAGTTCTTTTTCTCCTGCGAGGGTTGGCGGCTAGGTTTTGGGTTCTCGTATGATGCAAAGTATTTATACTCATTCCTCGTTGATCTAGGTCATCTATCACGATCGATCTCGTCCGTCTCATCGTGCCGAAGAAAGAAATGAATCTGAACCATTCATCACGATTAATCTCGATTGTCCGATCACGCCTAAGTGGAAATAAATTTGGGTTATCCATGCGCGCGGGATCGATCATGGGTCGTCCAATTGCAAGGTATGCAAATCGCCCGCGTGACCTCCTATATGGCACTGAGTAGAGAAGACAACCGAGTTAAAACGTTATGGAATAAGAAAATTGTCATAAAGAAATAATATTTAAAACTTTTATTAACTTGTAAATGACTATTCGTTAGGATGGTTGAATATAAGTTTCTTATGAAAACAATCTATGATGGCGTGATACGCCACTAACCAATTCATGTTCAGAATTACATCAAAGTCTCCCGTATCAATCTCTATCAGGTCTACACTTAGTTTTCTATCTGCTATGTTCATGAGTTTTCTATATGCTATGTTCATGATACAAGCTTTGTATATAACCTCCCCTAGTAGTGTGCTACTTCTAATAATAGACATAAATAACATAAAATCAAGTTTTTCGGATAATACATTTAGGTTTTGTGCAAAAATATATGAGACAAACGAATGTGAGACACCAATATCAATCAAAACATATGCAAAGTGATTACAGATAGTGTCCATACCCTATATCACGTTTGGGTTGGCTTCAGTATTCTGTTGGGTGAGGTTGTAAATTTTATCCTAGATAGGAGGCCTGGTTTGATTATAATTTCGCAAGCATTTTCTCGCATAGTGTTGGACACTCCCATATATACAACAGGTATTGTTGAGATGATAGCAGGATCGGTCCCATGATTTTCACTACAGTGCTGACAAGTCCTACCGCGTCCTGTTGTTGGAGCCTAAAAAGGAGCTTGAGTCACTAACCTAGGTCTCTTGTTCTGCTAAACTGGTACAGTGGGTGTTGGTCTACGATGTGAGACTAGGGGTCTGGGATTCCCCATTGCTAGAGGGAAGATATGAAGATTTCTCTCCACTAGCTGTGTATTGGCCAAAACGGCTGAGTAGGTGTTGAGCTCAAATACATATAGCTGCTATCTAATCTCAAGACGGAGGCCCCATTCGAACTTTTTTATCTTCCTGTCTTCATCCATCATACTTTCGGAAAAATAACGACCCAACTCTAAAAACTTCCAGACATACTCTGATACAGTCATATCACCTTAAATTATGTGTGCAAACTCCATTTTATTTAAATGTTGTAGGTGCTCTGGGAGGTACTCTGTATTGAAGGTCATCAAAAACTATTCCTAAGTGACTGAAACGGGCAAGGTGGCCTGTTTAACCTGCCACTAGTGACCTGCCTCTCCCACGAGTATGTAGGTGGCAAGTACAACCTTTTATTCAGTAACCACCTGAGTTGCGAAGGCATTTTCTCTCTCAGTTAACTAATACTCGACCTTTTCGAAGGAGAATACCCTTGTAAAGATATATGAATTTAGTTTTTTGTACATTTTAATGTAGTCTAGGTCCATCATTGGTGGAATTGGGTCTTGTGGAAGAAAGACTGGATTGTGTTAAAGAGGAACCGGGTGGCCTTGTAGTGGTGCCGGATGATATGGTAGAGACACTAGATTATACTATAGCATTATCAGATGACACAATGGAGGAGCAGGTTTGTACTGGGGTGGCTCTAGATCTTTTCGTTGCAAGGGTGGCTTAAAATGTGGCAGCAGGAGATGATCAGACAACTCCCTCTTTTCATTTCGGGCTTGCTTGGTAAAAATGAGTCTCTCCAGCATCTCAAAGAGTCGATCAACATCCTCTCAAAGTGAACCATCCTGGGCTGCTCGATTTAGTGGAGGTCTTCCTCTCCTTATATCTTTATACATGCATTTCACAAGGAAGGGTTGAATGATAGTTTATATTTGATGTTTTTAAGTTTTTGTGTCTGAAATGATTACGAGGAACGCAAATCTACTGTAAAAGCCCGAAACTCAAAGTAAATGAATTTATATTTTTAAATACGGAAGCAAACAATAATATTATGGTTTATATTCCTTACCAGTAAATCAGAAGGTCCAATAGGGATACATGAATGTCCCTACTACAACGGCTCGTAAAAGAAAGCAAATAAATTGCTTAAAATAAATAGATAAATATCTTATGAGTTAACCTCCACTAGCTCTTGAAAAGGATCCGGGAGGTAAACTACTCGCAACCTTCTTGCTGATCGAGATCTGGATCTTGATCTTCTTGATCTAAAATGGTTAATAGAATAGTGAGTTATATTATTCCAGTAAGAATATCACACTAATAAAGTCCTTAATTTAAGTAAATTCATTTATCATAAAGAAAATTGTTTATTTCATACTTACCGTTACGAGTTTTTCAGAAATCGACCTATGAAGAAGAGTAACCAAATGACATTTTAATTTCATGTATAAGATCAGTAATTCTTCTTTTTTAACCTACTTACTAGTACCACTAGGGGTCCATATGAATGTTTCTCCCCCACATGTGAATCCAATATCCAGATTTATCAATTGATCGGTTATTCTCATACTCCGTTTGGTTATAGGTGTCAAACATTCTATAACCTCAATATCCCGTATGATATAAGGATGAACCATATCTCCCAAACCCTTTCAGTATGGAATTTTCCAGTCTTGTCCGATTGAGGTAACGTTCACGATACAGTTCCATATATACCAGACATGTTCGTTCTTTTCAATGATACCCGATAAGCCTTTCACATAAAGATTCTCATCAACAAAACAACCACCATGTGCATACTAATATCTCGTTTCACATTCACATATTAATTAAATGGTATTTATGCAAATAATACAATTTTATACCTCAATAACCAAGAAACGTACTCAGAGTCTTTATTTTCAGTCAATCAATCGGATCAAGAAAGTCACGATTAGGTAGTCAATAAACGAAAAAATAATTAAAAACAATAATTAAAGCATATGGCAGAATAATAATCAATTTAAGCAATAAAGAAAAATGAATAAGCAACACAGATAAACTAGGACAAATATAAACTTATCGGTTCCGGCTCCATTAGTGACCTGTAATTATTTTTAATTTTTTTAAAAATTTTTTATAAAACACAGCATTATTGATTATTAAGTCTCAATTTACTGTAATAGGAAATAGGTTGAGGGATTCTTACCCGTATCGGTATTTAAAACGTCGTGCTACCTATTGTGTCTTCTGACGGTCCCTAGGTTTCTTGAATTTTTATTGACAAAATTAAAATATCAGTCACGTACCCAAAAACATTTAAAAGGCCAAAATTGGTGTTGAAAATCTTTTTCAGCCAATTTTAGGGTTACGACACGGCGGCAGTTTATCTTGGTCTGACCGGTTTTGGCTAGTTTTATATGTATTCTTGTAGAAAAACATATTAGGAGGCATCGGTTGGCCATAAAATCTATAAAAAAAAAAATCAAACCTACTAGCGGAGGGGGAGGGGGTCACCAAGTGCGGCAGCTCTGCCGCTTCTCCTTCGCAGCTGGGGTTTCTTCTTCGGGTAACCTACACAGAAAAGAACGGGGAACACAATGGTCAAAAAAATCGTATGAAACGAAAAACAATAAGGGGCTCATCAGAGAGAGTTTAGGGTTTTGGCTGTGGTAGCTTCGCCGGGATTTGTCCTCAGTTTTCGACTCACTCGTCATTTTTTTTACTCCAATATGACCATAGGGAGATTCAAAATTGAATTCTGAGCACAGAAGAGAAAATTTTATCTTTTTTGACGGTCTATGGTGGCTCTAGTGTGGGGGCGGTCAAGGATCGACCTCCTTCTCCGGTGTTTGGTTCTTCTTTTACGGCTATGGCTGGTCGGCTAGGGTTAGATTCTCTTATGATGCGATGTTTAAATACCCATCCTGTGTCGATCTGGGTCATCCGTTTGGGAACACGTGGAGCGAGAAGGGTCGTTCAATGATTTTTCATTTAGGCTGATTTCGTGAACGAATCTGGACCATTCATCACGATCAATCTTGTCCGTTTGATCACGTTTAAAGAAAGAATGCATTTGGGTCGTTCACGTGCGCGGGATGCTATCTGTCAGATCGCCCAGGCACACTGTTCGCTCATGTTGCTGACTGCTCCGTCCCACATAACCAATTTTTTTTTTTACGATTTAGGCCTATATTTTTAATTTTTCTTTCAAAAATACTCTCCAAATTTAAAAGTTTGCCCTTTTTTTTCTAAAAGTATTTTTAATTTTATCCATAATATATTTTTTTGAATAATTTAAATAAAAATTTAATTAAATTAATATTTTTAATTATTTATATATATTTTATAAATAAAAAAATTTATCTCGAGTCAAATTTCGGGTTCGAGTATTACATATGAAGAATCATCATATTTAAACTTTATTTCTTCATTAAGCAATCAACTATTTTTTTAAAATATCTAAATTTTAAATATTTCTACATTTGATTTTTTTTTTAAATTCTATTAGATATAACAATAGAAATTTTATTTTAAACAACCATGTAAATCATATTTTTATTAAAAATAAGTATACTCATTAGTGGCAAACTATTTTTACAAAAGTTCTATCATTCATAGTGTCATAAATAATCTAATATTTCATAAAGTAAAGTAAATAATATCAATTATTTTATCTTATAAAATACTCAGGTAAACAATTCTAAATAACAAATAACCTAATAATAAAATGATATAATGGTCAAAGTAGTAGTTATCAAACAAAACACATAACCTAAATTTTTCACTGATAAACAATAGCGAAAAATATATTATTCATAATTTCAACCCAAGCTTCACACAGAGAACATGCTTGTAATATCTAACTTATAATCGTAATCATGTAAATAATCTAAATTAGAAATACTGCCTCTAATAATTGCAAAACAAAAATTTAATATTTAGTTGAAACTCTATCATTTCAAATACTAAAGTCGAATATGAATTAAAACTATCCGTTCATTCATATTATAAATTTTAAAATATTTTATAGAATGTAACTCACTTATTAGTGTCTTTTAAAAAAAAAAGCAGGAAAATTTTTTTCAAGAAAAAAAAAGAAGAATTTTTTTAAGATAAGTTTTTGTAAAACTATAATAGTTTACCTAAAAAAATAATTATGTTATATAGGGTCATATGATATATAATCGTGGGGGACTAGAGTGTATAAACGTATATACCGTACAAGGTATACATGTACATGTACATATATATATATAAGGTGAATGAAGTGGATAGAATGGAATATTCTAAAGAATCATAAATGTTAAAAAGGTATGTTTGCATGAGCAAATATCTTTTTATGTTCCAAGTGCAAAAATTAAAGGAAAGAAGCAACCCTTTTTGTCTCTGTGCATTTTGGTATTTGGCAGAGACGGTTGGGATGACGCCAAAACTAAACAAGCCACGTAAACAAAGATACTCAAGGAAAGTATTTTTCAGAGTGGGACCCACATAATGTTTCATTAGTCAAACATGGTTTTGGTCAGGGAAAAAAGGACAACTACCCAATCAACTAAAAACATCACCTCTAATTACATACATACATACATACATACATACAACTCTATTTTATATATTTGATAAATTATGCATCAAATATATAAATAACAACTAGCTCCTACGTAATCAAAAGATTAAAATCTATTAATTATATTATGCAAATTAAATTAAGTGTAAATTTACACAAATTTTTAAATTTATTTTAATCATAACCTAAATTATGAACAAAAGTAATTCAATTACAGTATTAATCTATAAATATTTATTTCAATAAATAATTATTCCATGACCACATCAGCACCGTTAGGTGGTTCTAGAAACATTTCTATTTCTCCCCGATTTAAGGAAAAAAAAAAAGAAAAGAAATTTATGTAATTTTTTTCTAAAATTAATTACGTCCATATATATATATATGTATGTATATGATTTCTTAATATAAATATTTTTTTTATTTAAAAAAGCACATATTGACTTATAGTCATACTTAAATACATAATTTCTTTTAAAAAAAACAAAAAAAAAATAACTATTTAATTAAATAATAATTTAATTCGTTAATTATATGACAATCCAATGGTAAATTAGTTGGGTAAGAGTCCTCTTGTAGTTAAATAAGTTAGTTGTTATCTCTAACCTAACACTTTGGAAAAAAAAAAAAAAAAAAAAAAAAACTCATCCTATTTTAATATATAGTTTACCTGCACCGATTCCATGACATCTAAACACTTATATATATATAATCTATATAATATAATGGATGCACACTACATGCCTGATGTAAATCTAACCCCACAACATTGCCATACCAACTAATCCTATTTTAATTAATTTTGTTTCAGTAATTATCTAAATAATTATATTTTTTATTAAAGTTTACAAAAAGTTGTCATCCTTTCAAATAAATGTCATTGATTGTTATGTAATTTCTCATGGACAAGTATACTTTTGACCTGTATAAAATTCCTTAAACAACTCATTAATAACCATTAATTGATTGTTAACATAATAATATTCGTTAATTTATTATAAAACTATGAGAACATAAATTAAATAAAACACCCAGTTAATTCCCGCGATTTATTACAAAAATTAGTTTATATTTTAATTAAAATAGCCTTAATTTATATAATATATTCGTCTATTAATACAATTTCTTTTCATAATATATATAGATATAGTTGCATCTGTGAAATGTGAGGGCATTGCACCGGCCGCATTGGTGCAAGTGATAAATGATAATAAATACATTGTTGCATTGGCTGGCCGTTTAATTTGTTCTTCTCACGAACCCGACGCTCCTTTCCTTCGTATTTTGACACGTGGCGGTCTCCCACCGGTTCTCAAATGCGCTATTGATTCAACTTTACTAACCTTGTACGTGGCTTCGTTTCATTGGTCCGTCTTAGCATCTACTCACCAATCTGATTCTCGTATCTATTTTAACTTCAACGGCAGCTCATCAGTCTCATGAAATCTCCACCCGTATATTTTTTTTTTTTTTATACTTATTATGAAATTATAATATTTTTAAAAATATATTTGCGTTGAATTATTATATGATTTTAAATAATAAATTTTTAAATGATGGGCCAACTTCAACTTCAAATTAATTATATACTTTTGAATTCTGTTTTATTGTAAGATTTCGTCATAAATTACAACAATTTAATTGATACTTATTAAATTTCTAAATCATCCTAATTTGAATTCGTATTAATTATTTTTTACATGGTGATATATATTATATTAATCTTATTTTAAATAAGAATTCAAACTTAAATAAATCTTTTATCATGACTTAGATAATTTATGTTAAAATATAATGAAGATTAATTTTAAAATTTGAAAGCATGCTTTCATATATCTTGTTCAAATCATATCTAATATACTTTAAAAATAATAAATATAAGTAATTGAAAAGACCAAATCCAAGAGTGAACATAAATAAATTAATGTCATTGATAAACGAAAGCCTGCATTCAATATTATTGTTTGGTAATGTAAAAATTATAGAATTTATTACGTTTTTAAAAATAATTAAAAAAATACAAGTACAACATTCATAATTTTGTAAGGTGTCATTTTGTATTGACTTAAAATTAATAATATAAAATAACATGAATTATATAACATATAATATATATATATATTTTAAAAAAATTATTAAATGGTAACGTATGAGTTAGTCTTTAGATAAACTTGATAGGTTTTTGATTAACTTAAGACTTCTTAATTCCTTTAAAACATCTATTTAAATAATATAATATAATATATATCTGTTTAAAGGTTCTCATATTCTTATTATATGGATTTGATTTTTGCATTTAAATATAACACAACCTTATTTAAAATAATATAAAGAAAATGTGAAGTAGGAATGGGTAAAAGTTGGCTTAATTATAATATAATCTTGGTCATTAAAATTTTCATGAAGTATAATAAGAAAAAACATAAAGCAATTACTTAGTATAAGATGATATTGTCAACTAAAACAAAATTAAATATATTTTAGAAGAAAATAAATGCATGCATGTGAATACAAGAAGATGGTAACGAGGGTTCGTAGTGCTTGACGCGCAATGAACGTCTCTCTTCCCCCGCCATGACGGCGCAACTAATAATCAAATTAAGAGGATTTTAGTTTAATTTTGAAAAAAAATGAAAATAAATTTTTGTGATTTTTATTTCCTGAAAAAACGTCTCTGGTTTAGTTAATTATTTATTTTAACTCATAAAAAAGAAGGTAATTATAATCCACTGGAGGACAAACACTCAAGATTAATCTTTTTGATTATGCATTATTTAATTTAGCAAAACTTCTGTCTCTCTTCTTCTCTGAAGTTTCTTAAGATAGAGAAGGAGAGAGAGGAAAAGAAATATCAAAAACAACGAAGTCGTCGCCATTGATGATTTCGCGACCTCCTTCTCGTTTTTTTTTTTTTTGTTTTTTCCCGCGAAATCATCATTCTTTTATTACTTTCCTCGAATACTCCCTTGCTCATGTAGCCACCATGCTCCGTGTTTCTTTTTCTCTTTTCTCTTTTTGTTTCATTCCCTCTTGTGTGTTTTTAAATTGATTTCTTCCATTCTCACGTTTCTACAAAAATAAAAAATTTGACATTTTCTCTCATTTTCTCGGCCACCATATGGCGAATGGAATGTCTGTTTATAATACATAAACGCATCAAGTCAAAATGGGTGATCTAGTCTCCGTTCAAAGCTTCCTGCTTGCTCGTTACAGAGGAAAAAAAAGTGAAAAAAAATTAAATATTCAAATATACTGCATTCCGTCTCCTAGATTCCTTCTGGGTTCTGTAGGTTTTAAAAGGCCCGCTTAATTCTCACGACGTTCTGATTTCCATAGTGTTTCGGTTCTGGGTACACTTGTTTTGTGAAGAAGATAGCCGTTCTCCCTATCCCAATAGAATTCGTAGATTGTGAGCTTAGTTTATGGTTGACGTGGAATAGTTTTTTTTTTTTTTTTTTTTTTTTCTGCTATAGAGAGTCTCCCCTGTGCTGCTTGCTTGTATTTATTAATCATATCTCGAATTTTAACTTACGGGTTTTTGGAGCTATTGCCCTTAAAGTCGACGAGGTCTTTGTTGTCTTCCTGGTAAACTGGAATTTCTCATCTCCTTTCACTTTTCTGGCTGCCTCTATTTAATTTTTTTTTTTCTTTTAATGAAGTTTGGGGCCTGTAATTTCTGGGTGTACGTTAGCTATCTGCTGTATTTATGAGTGCGGTATGCCTTTAAGGTAGAGGACCTTGCCTCTTTTACTGATTAGGATTTGGATTTTGTGGCTTTGGCTCCTTGAAGGAGACTGCATTTACCGCTGAAGATTGATTTGTGGCAAGAGCTTATTCTTGTTTAATTTTCTGGGCCTCTCTCTCATCTCCCGCTGGTTTTGTTCAATACTGTGTACTCTATTCCTCAAAAAGGAAAAGTGTACTGGTAATGCAAAAAGAGAGAAAGACACAGAGAATGGGCGGTGGGAAAAGGAAGAGGCTGCATTTCAGTAAGATCTATTCGTTTAGATGTGGTAAAGCTTCTTTCAAGGAGGATCATTCTCTGATTGGAGGACCTGGATTCTCAAGGGTGGTTTTCTGTAATGAACCTGGCTGTTTTGAGGCAGATATTCAAAATTATGTTGGCAACTATGTCCGCACTACAAAATATACTCTTGCTTCTTTTTTGCCTAAATCATTGTTTGAGCAGTTTAGGAGGGTAGCCAACTTCTTTTTCTTAGTAACTGGCATCTTGGCCTTCACTCGTCTGGCTCCTTATTCTGCTGTTAGCGCTATTCTACCTTTGATTCTGGTGATTGGTGCAACAATGGTAAAAGAGGGTGTTGAAGATTGGAGGCGGAAGCAGCAGGTATTGCCATTTGCTTGCGTAATTATTAAGCTTCAGTTTTGTTTAGTTTCCTTTTTTAGAGTCACGGTTTTGAATTATCTGGTAGGAACTGAGTCATACCAGTCTAAGGATTCCCCTTAAATGAATCTCAGCAATATTTTCTTTTTTTTGAGTTTTCATAATTTATATTCTAAATCATAATATGGGAAAATTGTGGAGGGGCGTCTTGAGGCTTGAAAGTGACCCCGAGACTAGGACATTTTTCTCATGTTTTTGCAGCTTAGTGCTTTAAGGAGCCTATCTATGGATGTGTATATATATTGGAAAGGGGTGTTTTAAAAGAAGCATGTTGTCATCATAACTACAATAAATACAAACAATTTTATAAGATAATTGCAGTGATAGATCTCCCCATTATGGTGAAAGCGAAGGGCGTTAGGATCTCTATAGATCCTATGGTTCACTGTAGTTCTATTTGTCTGCTTGTTTCATTTATATAGTGGATGCAAATGGATATTTTACCTTTGTTAGTACAATGGAGAGAATGAGTGATCTTTAATTATCTGTTAGCTACTTGTCTGCTGAAAGTTGAAAATGTTTTTAGTCAGAATACGCGGTAATAGAAAGCTATCAGGTATTTGGTGCTCCTATTTTTTATCGTTTGTATTAGTATGATGCTTTGAATTGTTTCTGTTTGTATGGTTTAGCTGTATAGCATTATTTTGTTATGTTTTCTTCATTCTTGTTGGAGGTATTGACCAGATTCTCACTGTTTTAATTAATGCGGTAAATGTTCAGGATATTGAGGTCAATAATAGAAAGGTTAAAGTGCATCAGTCTGATGGGGTTTTTGATTACACTGAATGGAAGAATCTGAGAGTGGGAGATATTGTGAAGGTAGAGAAGGATGGATTCTTTCCAGCAGACCTCCTTTTGCTTTCATCCAGTTATGAAGATGCAGTCTGCTATGTTGAGACAATGAATCTGGATGGGGAGACAAACTTGAAGCTAAAACAAGGATTGGAGGCAACTTCAATCTTCCATGAAGACTCTGACTTTGGTAACTTTAGAGCTATTGTTAAATGCGAAGACCCAAATGCAAACTTATACTCCTTTGTTGGAAGTATGGAGTTTAAAGAGGTCCAATATCCCCTCACGCCTCAACAGCTTCTCCTCAGAGATTCAAAGCTCCGAAACACAGACTACATATATGGAGCTGTTATTTTCACTGGTCATGACACAAAGGTCATTCAGAACTCTACTGATCCCCCATCAAAAAGAAGTAGAATTGAGAGGAAAATGGATAGAATTATATACTTCATGTTTTGCATCTTATTTTTGATGGCATTTGTTGGTTCTATTTTCTTCGGCATTGCAACTGATAATGACCTGGAAAACGTGAGGATGAAGAGGTGGTATCTAAGGCCAGATAGGTCTGAAATCTTCTTTGACCCTAAAAGGGCACCCATAGCAGCTATTTACCATTTCCTGACAGCCCTAATGTTGTACAGCTATTTCATTCCAATCTCCTTGTATGTGTCGATAGAAATTGTCAAAGTTCTACAGAGCATCTTTATCAATCAAGACATTCTTATGTACTATGAGGAGGCTGACAAACCAGCACACGCCCGTACCTCTAATTTGAACGAAGAGCTTGGCCAAGTTGACACAATACTTTCTGATAAGACTGGAACTCTGACCTGCAACTCAATGGAGTTCATCAAGTGTTCCATTGCTGGGAAAGCTTATGGCCGTGGTGTTACTGAGGTTGAGAGAGCTATGGGAAGGAGAAGAGGTTCGCCATTGATTCAGGATCATGAGGAGGCAAACAGGGACAGCCTAACTGATGATTCTCCTGAATCAAGATCAACCATTAAGGGCTTCAATTTCAAGGATGAGAGAATCATGAATGGAAACTGGGTTAATGAGCCTCATGCAGATGTCGTCCAGAAGTTTCTACGTTTACTAGCAATCTGCCACACAGCAATACCCGAAGTGGATGAGGATACTGGAAAGGTGTCATATGAGGCTGAATCACCAGATGAATCAGCATTTGTTATTGCCGCAAGAGAACTTGGTTTCGAATTCTATGGGAGGACTCAAACAAGCATATCACTAAATGAGTTGGATCTGGTGTCTGGCAAAAAAGTTGAAAGGTTAGTAATTCTCTTTTTTTTCTGCGTGTGTCTAGAAAGGTAAGTATACACTGGTTAAGACAAAATTTATATGGATTACATCCACGGATGGAAGTCTTATATAGTCTATAAAGAGTGGAAAAGAGCAACTACACCTGATTCTTTTTTATGCTTTGGCAACAGTTTTTAACCATTGACTTTTTTGTTGTTTAGTAGTACAAAAAGTAGTTTTTTCCTCTTTTTTTTCCTTTTTTTTTCATTTTGAGAATTTTCACTTGTCCACTAAATAGCTAAATTCGTGTTCCATATCCACAACTATGCACTCTTCAGCATTGACTCATAAAGGTATAATGTCTGAAGAAGTTCCAGTGCCTGTACTACATGGTAGCCTTCCACGTAATACACTTATTGTGCGGTTTTGTAATTATGGTTATAGAATGCTAGGATTTGGAATTGGATTTGGATAGTTTTTTTCTCTTTTTTTTTTTTCTTTTTTTTCTTTTTTTTTCCTTTTTCATTTCAAGAATTTTCACGTGTCCACTAAATAGCTAAGATTCCTAGCCTGTATCCACAAGTATGCACTCTTCAGCATTGACTCACTAAGTTATAATGTCTGAAGAAGTTCAGTGCTTGTACTACATGGTAGCCTTCCACATAATACACTTATCGTGCAGCTTTGTAATTATGATTATAGAATGCTAGGATTTGGAATTGGAATTGGAATTGGATAGTTGCTTTTCTTTTTTTTTTTTTTCTTTTTCATTTCGAGAATTTTCAATTGTCCACTAAATAGCTGAGATTCTAGTCTGTATTCACAACTATGCACTCTTCAGCATTGACTCAAAAAGTTATAATGTCTGAAGAAATTCCAGTGCCTGTATTACACGGTAGCCTTCCACATAATACACATATCGTGCAGCTTTGTAACTATGGTTACAGAATGCTGGGATTTGGAATTGGACTTGGATAGTTTTTTTTCTTTTTTTTTTCTTTTTTTCCTTTTCATTTGGAGAATTTTCTCTTGTCCACTAAATAGCTAAGATTCCTAGTCTGCATCCACAACTATGCACTCTTCAGCATTGACTCACAAAGTTATAAGTTCCAGTGCCAACACTACATGGTAGCCTTCCACATAATACCTTATTGTACGGCTTTGTAATTATGGTTAATAGAATGCTAGGATTTGGATTTGGATATTCCTTCGTGTTTCTCCATCTCTCTCTCTTTTTTTGTGTGTGTGTTTGTGTGAGATTGCATGCCCTTAGGAAGGTAATCTTCTTTTGTGCGTATATGTTGAAGTGAATAATTTTCTTTCCGCAGGTCATACCAACTTCTAAATGTTATTGAGTTTAACAGCACAAGAAAACGGATGTCTGTAATAGTGAGAAATGAAGATGGAAAGCTTCTATTACTTTGCAAAGGTGCTGACAGGTTTGTTATACATTACCTGGAAAACTTTGATGTACGAGAGCCCTGTATTTTTCCCTTGCATTTTGTGATCATTTTTTCTCTTCTCATGCAGTGTTATGTTTGAAAGGCTTGCCAATAATGGCAGGGAATTTGAAGAGAATACCAAAGACCATGTGAATGAGTATGCTGATGCAGGCTTGAGGACTCTGATACTTGCCTACCGAGAACTTAATGAAAATGAATACACAATCTTCAATGAGAAATTCACCAAGGCAAAAAATTTAGTTAGTGCAGATAGGGAAACAGTAATTGATGAAGTTGCAGAAAATATGGAGAAGGATTTAATTCTTCTTGGTGCCACAGCTGTTGAAGACAAACTCCAAAATGGGGTGAGTTGGAAAATATAAAGAGTACTGCATGACCTTGTTGAGGTAGCAGATGAAGCATGTTAACTTAGATCTTATGTTTTGCCTGCTAGGTTCCTGATTGCATTGACAAACTTGCGCAAGCGGGGATAAAGATTTGGGTTTTGACTGGAGACAAAATGGAGACTGCAATCAATATAGGGTAGGACTTTCTGCTTAGGACTTCTTTGGAATTTACTTTCATATTCTTTCCAGAAGGTCTCTGACTTTAAGAAAAAATATTTGCAGCTTTGCTTGTAGTTTGCTCAGACAAGAGATGAAACAGATTATGATAAACCTGGATACTCCTGAAATCAAAATGTTGGAGAAAATGGGAGATAAAAGTGATATCAACAAGGTAAATCATCTTTGGATCCCCGTATTCTTATTTCTTGTCATCACAGTTCACTTTCTGCTCATTATGGGATTATTTGCCTGAGAAGATTAGTGAGTAATTTTTTGCTTGAACCATTAGTAGAGCCTAAGTGATTGTTGTAGTGATTGAATTGATTCTAATATGTATGGACATGATCCATGACTGGACCAACCAAACTGGTTGAAGTTTGTCTTCATGCTTTGACATCTGCTGTTTACCAATACCATTATATCTTGTTTTGCTTTGTTCCCAACTATTCTCTCTAGCCATCTATTTCTGTTGAAGGATAGTGAGAAATATATTTTGGCCCTCATATATTTTGATAGCACTGAAATATTTCATAGGGTCCAGTTGATTTTTTAGAGTAGTCTGTTACTTTTCTAACGCTAAGGATCACATTTTCGTTCTTGTTACTAGTTGGTGGTATTTCCTGATTTCATTATTTCTCTTCTGCAAATAGTGAAAATTATTCTCATTTTGGTTGCTCTATTACATTAATCTTGACTGGTTTGTAATTCTCATGCAAAAGATGGAGCTTCCATTTATCATTATGGGACATTACTCTTATGTTGATAGCTCTATATATTATAGAATTATAATTATGACATTGATGGGGTAAACTGGTCCATGTTTAGGCATCAAGGGAAAGTGTCCTGCAACAGATAGCTGAAGGAAAAAATGAAGTTTCTGCATCTGGTGGAAGCTCAGAGGCATTTGCTCTAATCATTGATGGAAAATCACTTGCTTATGCTCTAGAGGATGATATGAAGCAGATGTTCCTGGAACTTGCAATTGGCTGTGCATCTGTTATTTGCTGCCGTTCATCACCAAAACAAAAAGCATTGGTGGGTTTATGGTCTTTCAGTCATTTTTCTCTGTGATATTTCATTCCAGGTGTTTCATCTGTTGTTTTTTTTGAATGTTCTGCTAATATACTGTTCCTTAGATACTAATTTTTGCTAGATGCGAAACTGAATATTCAGGTCACGAGATTAGTTAAGTCTGGAACTGGAAAAACAACTCTAGCAATTGGTGATGGTGCTAATGACGTGGGAATGCTTCAAGAAGCTGATATTGGGGTTGGAATCAGTGGTGTTGAGGGGATGCAGGTGTGTAACGGATAAGGGCATTTTTTTGTTGGAGTATGTGACTCTCTCAGTTTCATTGTATATCTGAACACTATTGAAGTTTTCTACATTTGATTCTTCTCAGGCAGTCATGTCTAGTGACATAGCCATTGCTCAGTTTCGATATTTAGAGCGTCTGCTACTTGTGCATGGACATTGGTGCTACAGAAGAATCTCATCTATGGTAATGTGAACCATATCGTTTGAAATTCTTGGTTCAAAATTTTCAGGCAGTTTCAAGTTAAATGCTGGCCAAAACTTGAGCATCAAAATATTCAAGGAAGCCACATTCTTTAAAAAGTTCGTAACTTTCTCTCTCCACCGCCTGATTAACGCATTTGTTTATTTTCCCCTTGCAGATATGCTACTTTTTCTACAAGAACATCACATTTGGTTTCACCCTGTTCTTATACGAAGCATATGCGTCATTCTCAGGACAACCTGCATATAATGATTGGTTTTTATCACTTTATAATGTCTTCTTCTCATCGCTTCCAGTGATTGCCATGGGTGTCTTTGACCAGGATGTATCTGCAAGGTTTTGTCTTAAGGTATGCTCATTGGTATAATATTGGGACCTGGTTTGCTGGCCCTTTCTTTTTATTTCTAAACAAATGCTGCTTGTAAGATTATTGCTCACTCTGTCCTATCTTGCATGACAGTTTCCTCTACTGTACCAAGAAGGAGTGCAAAATCTCCTCTTTAGCTGGCGGAGAATAATTGGTTGGATGATTAATGGGTTTTTCAGTGCCATAATCGTTTTCTTCTTCTGCATGAAAGCTCTGGAACACCAGGCTTTTAACCAGGATGGAAAAACTGTAGGGAAGGAAATTCTAGGCACAACAATGTACACGTGCATTGTCTGGGTGGTTAACTTGCAGATGGCTCTGGCAATTAGTTACTTCACTTTGATACAGCATATAGTCATATGGGGTTCAATTGCTTTCTGGTACATTTTTCTCTTGGTGTATGGAGCCCTTCCTCCCAGTTTCTCTACCAACGCTTACAAGGTCTTCATTGAAGCTCTTGCCCCGGCACCCTCTTTCTGGATTGTCACAATCTTTGTGACAATCACGACTCTGATCCCTTCCTTTTCGTATTCAGCAATTCAAATGAGATTCTTCCCTATGTATCACGGGATGATACAATGGATAAGACACGAAGGACAGTCAAATGATCCCGAATACTGTGATATGGTGCGGCAGAGATCAATACGACCAACAACAGTTGGTTTCACAGCACGTTTGGCTGCTCGCAGAAATAGATTCAGAGATAGACATCAGAACCTCAGTAGATGAAATCTGGCAAACCCTTTTCAAATTAAAACCCCATCATACCGTATTAATCCAGCAAACACAGGATGTAAATATAAAATACCTGCCTTTCAATCCGAAACTCTGGCTTCTGTACAAGGCTATAAATTAACATATAGAGCTTTCTGAGTTAGACGAGTAAGTAAGCTCTGAAATTGAAGAGCCTTATGCAGTTGTAAGATACATATGCAGAAAATGACCCACATTGTAAATTTCAGCTCCTGTCCCTTTGAGGGTATACAAAATAATTAATTCTTTTCTGTATTTTGAATTTGTAGTATCAATGAGAAATGTATTTAATACGGAAAGATTTGTTGTAGATTGGAAAACAGTGCTGTTTTGATGAGAGTATTAATTAATTCGGTATCATAGTAGCAATTACTTTATTTGCTTATCTCTTTGGGTTTAAGCAGACTTTTTATACTTTAAAACACTAAGAACTCCAGATGGTTAATTGCAAGATCAAAATCTTTACAAGATCAAACTATTTACTTGGTTGATCAAGCATATAGTAAAATGATTTTTATTGAATTCATGTGGGTTCTCCGCCAATAAGATTCCAGTTCTGATTCTGATGAAGTATTTATACAGTCAAGGCAACCAGTTCATATATATGATAGATAGTCTGTATGTGTGTGTGTATATAAAATATGAAATGAAAAGAAAGCAAGAAGCTATTGATTCTTGTATATTAATTGGTTGATTTCCATGTTACAATAATTCTGAACAGTTTGAGAGAGGGACAGAGAAATCATATAAAATTTGTTTCCACATTCTTTTTATACAAAAACTCCTCTCCTCTTTCTTCCGGGCACTGGTATTGTACATTTAGATGATTCTATCAAGAATTTATCTCATCAAAATAAAATTCAGAAATATTCAAAACAAAATAAGTAATAATAATTTTTTTTTTAATAATTAAAAGAACTAAATCAGGATTCTAACCCGATATGATTACTCAACCGAGAGAATTTAAATATAAAGAAATGTTTTTTTTTTTTTAACTCATAAACATAATAATTCGTTAAAATTTAGTTTAATTTGATCATTATTATTTTATAATATATTAATAAATTAAATTTACAGGCGAATTTAATGTATTCAATAAAGTTTGAATTGGAATTAGAACACAAAATTCTTAACCACCGTTCAGTGTTGTTGGTAACAAGTAATACTAATCTTGATCACATGAAGGAGAGATCTATATATATATACAAGCAAATTATGTAAGTAGATCGGTCAAAAGGGTTCACATATACTTTAATGATAAATATTGGATCCAACATGAACCATCCATAATGGATTATTAATTAATTAATTAACAAGAAAATGCCTAAACTTATGTAAATATACATAGCCGGCTATGCAACGGTGAGTCCTAGAAAATCAGCAGCAGATTTTGCCATCACGTTAGCAAACTCATGAAAACTAATGACACCATCGCCATTTGTATCGGCTTCTCTCATCATATCCGCTAGCTCCCTGTACGTCAAAGGGTGACCCATTTTAGCCATGGACCCGGCGAGCTCAGAGGCGGTGATGTAGCCGTTTCCGTCCCTGTCAAATGACCGGAATACCTCCATGAGTTGCTCCTGGTTAATCAAGACCTGCTCGTTCATATCTGGTAAAATGGCGCTGATAAGCTCGTCGAACTCAACAGATCCGTTTCCATTGGAGTCAATATTAGCCAGGAGGAGATGGAGTTGGTCGCCGGTGGGTTTGATTCCGAGGGATCGGAGCAGAGCGCCGAGCTCGAGCTGGGTGAGGCTGCCATCGGAGTCCATGTCAAAGCGGGTGAAGATGTGTTTGAGTTGGGCGAGCTGGTCGGATTGGATGGCAGCCATAATCATTGATGGGATGCAGAAGAGAAGAGGAGAGAAAGAAGAAAAGGGTTTGATTAATGGATAAATTTTGTGAGATTTCTAAGTATGGGAGAAGGTGGTTAGTTGCAGACGTGAGGTTTTGAGAGAGAGAAATATTTAAAGAAGAAAGCGTGTAAAGAAATATTATTATTTAATTTTGACTTTTCTTGGCTACTTCTTCCACATGGTCACTTGACTTCTAATCATGTCCAATATGCATTAATTAATTAATTAATTAATTATTTTAATCCTTAAGACTTGATTAAATCGTCTGGAATTTGGAATTTGGAATTTTCTACTCTAATTATAGGACGTACTGAAGAGTATATTTATTATGAGTTTGGTGGGAAATTTATTATTTTATTTTTTGAACTTAAAAATAATTGTATATAATAATAATTTTTTAATTTTGAATAGAAACGTATTATTTTCAATTATTTTTATGACATCCAATTAATTTTTGTTAATTTAGTTAAAAATTTATTATAAACCATTTTCTAAAGTAAGTTTGTAATTTCATGTATTAAAATTTAAGTCTCAATCTAGTTTATAGTTGGAAACGAAATAATAATTTATCTATTTTTTATTATTAAAATACTATAAGATTTGTATTGCATTAATTTTAGTGATTTAAAATTACAAAATAATATTTTAAAATTAATACCTACTTTTTATATCTTGTGTTACACATATAATGTAGTATTAAAATTTTTTTAATGAAACAATTAGAATTTTAAATACATAATTTAGAAAATTTTATAATCAAATTTCAATTTCATAATAATTTTTAATGATATAGTATAAATTTTAATTACGTATAAATATAAAACAATTTTAATATGTTTAGGAAATGTTTTAACCATTCTATTTGAATTTGGGTTCAAATATACTTTATATATTCAAATTTTTATTAAGTAATTTATATATTTAAAAAAATTATTTGAGAAATGAGGAAAAAAAAAATTGTTGATGAGAAAATTATTGTGGGTAGTGTGGACTCAAATACATTCTATTAATATTCAAATCTTCACTAAATAATTTATTCAAAATTATTTTAAAAAATAACTGTAAGTATATATATATATAGATGATTAATAATATTCTCAGTTTCTCAATGTTCAGGCAAAAGATTCGCTGTTCAATTTGCAAATGATATAATTTTAATTCTTCAAATTAAAATATAAAAGTTTGAATTACCAGTTTGTATATACAGAGATCAACACATGCAATGTCCAGAGAAATACAGCAGAGCCTGAGACCAACTTTTTTTAAAATAAAAATTCAAAGATTTTTTACTAATTAAATAATACATACACATTCTGTCATAATTTATAATTGAGGATACACAAACATGTAGAGTTCTACTCGAATTCACGATTATGAATCATTCAATTAAAGTTGTGTTGATAAATTTGTATTAGAATGATAATCAATATATTATTAGCTAATTATAGAGGTGACAATTTCATTTAGCTGGTGCTCTAAAACACACAGGTTATATTCATTTTTGGCTATACACATTGATCCTTCCTCACCCCAGAAGCTTCCAAAAGCGAACTTTCCATTTCTGCACAGCTCCTCTAGCACTTTCTCAACTTCCTTCATGCATCCCAAACCATCCATCCCTAGCTCTTCTATTCCAACACTCATGATGTACCCTTTATCCAATTCTACAACTTCTCCTTCATGTCCACCCTTCACACTCACTTTCCTCGAATCCAGAAGCTTTTTCTTCGCATATTTTTTCGTCTTTCGAATGAGTTTTCTGGGCAGTTTGAGCAGAACAAAGACGAGGATTTGCAGGATCAAGCACTGGCAGCAACATGAGACGACAACACAGTCTGCAGCAAGGGTGTTCCAGTCTTCCATTGTTGTGAAAAGATGAAGAGAAGGAGAGAGGTTTTGAGGGTGCATGAAGGAGACCATTTGCTTCTTTAAGGAATAAGTTCCTTCTCCTCTTGAGAAGTATTATCAAGAGTAAAGCAAACAAAATGATGTGCTGCGTAGCTAGATGAAGAAGATAATTTCGTCATGATTGAACAATTTCTGCCACTGCAAAAATAGCTTCCTTGGTTTTGTGGGTTATCAGATATAAATTATAGAATATTGCAAGTCAAGAAAACATAGGATATCTTTCCTTGCTTGCTTGCTTTAACTCTTACCTTTTTTTAAAGGGGATTTTGGAAGATTTCTTAGGTAACTTAGTGCCCCCCAAGTATGTAGCTTGTCTCTCTTAAATAAAGTCTCCTTCTCTTGGACGGTTCAGCTTATTAAGAATGATGCTTGTCTTTCCTGCAAAGAATTTTTGCCATTATATATTGACAGTTTTGGTTTCTGGGGATAAAATTATGAATGAGAGTCTTCTTTTCTTTTGGATTAATTTTGTGTTTTCCATTTCCCGTGAGATCAGAATTTCTGTATTTAGTTACTCACATGAGAGGACTCGAGGTGGAGAGAAGTTACTCTAAATACGTCGATAATCAGATAATTTTTTTAGTACTTGAACAAAATAAAGAGCAAAATTATATATTATAAAATTTAAAGAAAAAACATAATTTTATTTTACTTTTTAAATTATTATATTTAAAATATTTATAAAATTTTAAATCTACTAATAATTTTTTTTTTATTTTATTAAAATTCTAACAATATAAAATTTCCATTCTATTAAAATTTTAATTATATAATATTAACTAATTCTGCTTGGCTAATTACAAGAAGAATTGCACTTGAGCTAAAAAAAAAAAAAGATAAATAAAGAGACTGAGGATTTCAAAAACTGTCCCTAAACCTAATGCTGGTAATTCTTGCAAGAGGCAAAGGTGATATGTCATAGAATAGCTTAGCCACCAGAAGAACTATGACATCCTGTACAGAGCACCAGACCAGTTGAAGAAGACTTCATTGCTTAACATTGATCATGTGCCTCTCTACTATTTGAATCATTTTGTGTAAAAAAATCTGTACTGCAATTTTGACTACCAAATGCCATTCTTCGAAACCATCTAATTTCTGCAGATTGTTGTGCAGAGTTAAACACCTCGCTTTCACCTACTTTCATTCCATTACTTAAATCTTCTGTTGCTAGACTGTCAAACGCTCGCACAACCTGGCAAACACAAGAAGGCTGAGAAATAAAAGATATTCTAACTCCAACCAAGAATTTGTGCAGTACGAAAGATTTAAAAACTTTTTTAGTCAATTGAATAAAAATTATTTGCTAGTCAAATTGAATAGACAATATTTTATACCTGTCCCATCCGTGGCCTTTTAGCCGCTGAATGCCTCACACAGGCTGCTGCCGCCTCAATCATTTGAAACATTTCACTATCAACATAATTGCTTCCGATCCTGGGATCTGTTAAACCCTCAAAGTTTCCAGTATCTAGTGCGTGGCCTAGCAAGGGTCGGGCCTGAAATGCAAGTTGACTCTCTATTAGGTTAAACTTGGATGATTACGATTTGGTAATTGCATATTTTCTATTCTTTCCAACCAGTCCAAGATCAAATATTCTTTATTATATTTTGTCTCTTCCACGTGCCAAGGAAATTTTAACTTAGGATATGCAATGCCTTCACTTTCATTTATCTGAAAAGTTCTCCATCAGTGAATTTACCCATTCAACTAGGCTCTCATCTCCCATAGGTTGGGATGTATCCACAGGCTTCCGTCCAGTAATCAGCTCCAAAAGCACAACTCCAAATGAGAATACATCAGATTTCTCAGTCAATTTGCCACTGTATGCATATTCAGGAGCCATATATCTGAACAATCATCCAGTAGAGGAATTTAGATACAAAAGTTTTCTTAATAAGACTTTATGTTTTGAAAAATTAGAACTTCTAAAACGAGAAAACACCAGCATAAAACATACGCAAGCATCTAAAGATACTAAGTGCCTACCCGAAAGTCCCCATAACACGTGTTGTTACATGTGTATTTGCATCAAGAGCTAATTTGGCGAGCCCAAAGTCAGAAACCTGCAAGTAACAGCAAGAAACTTTTCAAACCATAACCTACACCAGGAAAATTATCTATAAAGGGGCCCCAAGAGCATGTGCATACCCGAGCTTCAAAATTGTTATCTAACAGAATGTTTGATGATTTGATATCTCTGTGAATGATACGAGGATGGCCTGACGTATGCATAATGGCAAAATAACATATGTAAGAATTTTCAGATACTCAGGGGAAATCAGTTGATGAAGACTTCATGTACTTTAACTCATACCAGTCACCAGAGACATTAAACATAGAAGCAACATCAGGTAAAGAAAAGAATGCCTAGTTTTTCAAAGCCTGATCATACACACTATGATTCTAAGAAAAGAGTTTTGGATTGTTCAGGAGATAGTTTATGATTGAGAACTTATCCATAAAGATTGGAAATCCCTGGCAACGAAGAAAAAAGCAATTAAGATACCCTGCCTCCTTCCTTAAAGAGGTTCTAAAGAAAATCCCTTTCAAAACAAGGATGAGGTCAAATTTGCAAGCCTTTCCTTTTCAAAACCTGGATGGTTTAAGAAAGAAATTAATCCATTTGGCTATCCTTATAAAAATAATAATAATAGGTTACGGTCAAACCCAATTAGAAGGGAGAACTTCACAACTCAGTCTCCACTTAGAAAAGCAGCCAAAGTAAGCAGGTAACGGACATGGTAGCATATATTATGAAGAAATATGTCTAAGCCAAGTAAGGCTCAACAATAAGAACACACATGCATTCTGTATGTGGCTTACAGTCTTCATGAAGATAAGCTATTCCACGAGCTGCACCAGCAGCAATTTTAACACGTGTTGACCATTCCAGGACTGGTCTTCCTTCATCTAAAAAGAACAAGAAGAAAAAAAGTCAGTATGCCATCATCATCAGCCAATCCTCCAAAGTCATGTAGTAGCTTACCGTGAAGATGGTAATAAAGATTATTGTTGGGGACATAGTCATATACAAGCAATCTTCGGCTATCAGAAATGCAATAACCCACAAGTGAAACCAAATAGCGATGGTGTATGCGACTAATAATCTCAACCTCAGCTTTGAACTCTCGTTCACCTTGCTCTCCACCAGTTTTTAGCTGCTTCACAGCCACTTCTCTCCCATCTGGTAAGAGCCCTTTATACACATAACCAAATCCACCTTCACCCAGAAGATTCTGAGTTGAAAAACCATTTGTGGCCTCGAGAAGTTCTTCATACGTAAACCAGGACCTTGAATTGCCCAATCCACCTGGCTCAGGTGGGGAATATACAACAGATCCACTGCCAGACCCACTTCCTACAAGGGGAGCTGAAGATTGCATTTGCGTCTTCAAAAAGGATGAATCTGGTCAAAAGATGCAAATATTAATCACTCAAACAAATGGCCCCAATTCCAAAAAAAATATTTTCATGCTGACTACAGATTATTGTTTAAGAATATAAAACAAAATATCACATATTCGCAATGACTAATCTACTGCCCCAAGAATAGGACTCAACAGATTTCAAGCTTCCTTTCTTATTTTTTCTTTTTTAGTTATTAACTTGAGACGTTCGATCTAAAAGCTAGCTCTCCTCCAATTTACAATTCTCAAAATGCTTCATGTCCTGATGATATCAAACCATAGTCACATTCATGAAATGTCTTTATCCAACTGCCCAGCTATACCTAACATTGGAAAACTTGAGCACATCTAAAAACTGTGCCAAAATAAAGCAAGAAATCGAATATAAAGATGTTAAACACCAACTGCTTCCTTGACTGGAGCCCAAACCAGTTAAAGGAAAATGACATGCAATAAAATGCTAAAGAGATAAGGCTTTACAAAGCTTACCTGATCCCGGCGAAGAGCCCATGGGTGAGGGCATAACATAACCACCATTCATCCCAGCAACATCTTTCCTTCGCTTTCTCAAGCACCAAACAGCCAACCCGACTAGACCAAGCACTAAGAGCCCCACAGCAACCCCAATAGCCGCCACACCTCCTGGACCAATGGCAGTACTACCAGAAGAACGCGAACTCTCTGGTGCATTAGGACTAGAGCCATTTGTGGGCCCATTATCTGAAGGTGGGACTGGATTTTGGGAAGGAGGTGGTGACAATTTTATTAAGGGAGGTGGAGGTGATAACGTAGGAGTAGACTTCGAAGGTGAAGGTGGGGGGTGAGAAGCAGGTGGAGAAGTAGCAATAGGAGGTTGGGGTGCATTATCAGGAGGCTTGGATGCTGGTGGTGGAGGTGAATTTTCAGGAGGATCTGATGCCGGTGGTGGAGGTGAATTCAACGGTGGAGGTGAATCTTGAGGAGGAATAGATGCAGGTGGTGGAGGTGAAGTTTCTGGCGGTTGTGATGATGATGGTGGTGGTGGTGAAGGTGGACTTCTAGGGGGGTTTGATGGCGGTGGTGGAGGCGAATTAGCTGGTGGATTGGATGTTGGTGGAGGTGGTGAAGTTGATGAATTAGATGGTGGTGGTGATGATAATGTTGGTGGTGGTGGAGAATTGGATGTTGGTGGTTGACTAGCATCAGGTGATGGTGGAGGTGGTGCTGTAGGTGGAACAGATTGAGGAGGATGGGGTGAAGATGAAGGTACAGAAGGAGGTGGTGATGGCACAGATGGTGGTGTGGCTGGAGGAGGAGACAAGGGACCTGGTGGAGGTGGGGATGAAGTTGAAGAGCTTGGCGGTTCTGTTTGATTTGCATCAGGCTGGGAAGGTGGAGGGGAAGGAGATGAAGATTGGGGTGGCGGTGACATGGTACCAGAGGGTGGTGATGAAGTGATCGGCGGAGTTGGTGGCCCCCCGGAGGGAGTTGAATTTGGAGGTGGAGAGGTGGTTGCCATAATTTAAAGCAAATCTAGTGATTATTTGTTCACTATCTATGTAACAAAATCTATGTGCTTTCATGAAATTTGGCAGTGGAAAAACCAAAAAATTCAATCACCAATTCACCATTGTCGAATCTCGATCACATACAAATGTCGAAACAGTAACAACAAAATACTACTCAGCCACCAAACTTTACCAAACAAACACAGTAACTTGAAGATACAGCAACCTTCTCGGTAACAAGCGAGGATCAGCCAATCACTCTGTTCATATACAGCAAATCCCCAGATCGCCACTCAGGTTTTGATCATAAAACAGATGATCAAGGCATGATTTTAGCCAAACCCAGATCAAAAAGCACCTTTATAGCTAAACCCAAATCACCAGAACTTCTAAAAATAGCAAAACTCATGTAGACTACCAGTACTAGAGCCAAAATCTGGATCACCAGAAAGTTTTCGGCAAAAGAGTAATCACTCGAGTTGCGGAAGTCGGAAAGCAGAGAGTCGGATGAATAAGCTGATTGCAATAATAGAAAGTGGGAAATTTTTGAAGCAGTCGATCACGCTCCAAAATCTTCAGTACCGAATGTAGAAAGACCAAAGAATCCAGAAGCTAAAATCTCAAAAACCTTACCTTTTGCGCAAAAATTCAAGTTGTTCATGGATTGCAAATGTTTCAAGGGATTTAATCTTCGAGACTTTCGAAAAGCCGAAGCAAATTTGGATGAATGTCTCTTGTTTTCTCAGAGGAGAAGCTCAGCGTAGGAACACACGGATTGTGGGGTCACAAATCAGAAGCCATACTGATAGAGACCTCTAAAAAATAATTACAATAGATTTGATTTCTCTCCTTTTTTCTTTTTTCTTTTGTTTTTTTCTAATAAAATAAATTAATTTAAAATAATCAGAACATCATGGTCCTAATATTCGGAGAAAGCGTGTAGTTTTTTTTTTAAAATTAAATATTTAATTTAAAATCTTAATTAATTAATAGAAAAGTTTATCATAAAAACAAAATAATTCTAATTCAGCTCTCCAATTAAATATTAACAAGTGGACCCTTTCGTTTTATTTTACAATAAATGCCGAAAAGAAAAAGCATTTAATACGTAATTAAAAAAAGATTAAATACTGGGATTAACTGCTGCCATTTGTATGAACTTTTGGACTTTTTCTCTTGGAGCCCTAAGTTTGACTGAATATTTTAAAGGCATACTACCAATCAGCTTAGTTCTCATCATTTTGATCTTGATTTTTGTTCATATATATATATATAAAACTCGTGATAAATCTTGATTAATTGTTGACTTATATAACATAGTAATTTATATCATAATTTATTGAGTGTAAAGTTTTTACAAGTTATAGTTGATTGTTGGGTTTATATTCAAAGACGAACACGAACAAGAAACCAGCCTTCTCCCCTCTCTCTCTCTGATTATTTAAATAGTGGCATTAATAACATTCATTTGGAACATTAAATTTTAATAATATATTGCATATTCTCAAAACCTTTATATATATTAAATGAAAATAATCATGGATAACATCAACGGAAGGAATACCATATTATTATGCATATACATAGATGGTGAAGTTAATACAGTACACGTATGTTATGATGATTTCAAAGAATTAAAATTATAAAAAGTGGGTGTGCCAGAGAATGCAGAATAAATACAGTAGGCATCTTTAGGTTTGAGAGTTTAAAGTATGCAAGTGTAGTAATGACTTTAAGAAATAAGGAAATATCATATGTTTATAATCAATTAAATTTCTTTTAGATTGAAGCATTAGTATTCTTATTGTCTTCTATAAATAAATTCAGATATAATGCACTGTAATGAACAGACATATTAAGCTTTACATTTTTTTTTTTTTTTTTAATTTAAGAAAGAAAAATTAAGTTTTAATTTTGTTATAAGATATAAAAAAATAAATAAATAAATTTGAATATAAGGAATCATGTGTGTTTTATGAGTAGGAAATGACAACAAGTACTTTAGCGGGTGGTGGGGCACTTATGTTACAAATTATTGACAAAATTTAGGGCAACCCGTGGAATCAAAACATAATAAAGAGTAGAATGATGACATTGACTTGAGGCAATATTTCATCATCATCATCATCACCATGTGTGTTTTGCAAAATACGACGACTCTTAAACCCTTCAAACTTTATTGCCTTTTTTGCTTAGATTTTAATAGCGTGCATGAAAATTATAATAATCAAATAGGCTTGTCGGTGGAGTTTTATGCCTTTAATTTTTGGGTTTATAAAGAAACGTTAATGCAATTAAATCTATTCTCAGGTAAAATATATTCGTAACTTTTAATTCCATAAAATCCCGTAGGAAGGGAGTAATACAGTAAGTGAAACAAGTTTTGCATATGTTTTGACCCATGGAGAGAGGTTCGTTGCCAAAGTTGAAAGGTTGAAGAAGATGCAAATTATTGATGGATACAGCCATACATTTTAAGTGCTAGATTTCTGAGTCCATGTCCGTTTTTAGCGCCCACCAGTCAGTCAACCTCCTCTACATTCTCAATTGTACAAAATACGACCGCCTCTATTTTTTTTATCCTTTGTTTTTGTTTGGTTCAAGGGTTTAGTTAGGTAGGAGAGAATCATCAATCATCAGTTCAACATTCAGCATCTCACACCGACCTCCTACTAAGATTTGTGTAAGATTTAAGGTACGTTGATTTCAAACCACAAGAGTTTAATTCATTCGTATACTTCATTTCATATAAATTTAACGAACAATATCAAGTGGGGTGATCTAGTCTGGACTAAAGAATTTTCTATGAATTCAGTCTTCCTATCATTCATTTCTCGACTACTCAAATTCACCGGCACAGACTCCCCAATTATCATTGCAGTCAATTCTGAACAATAAGACCAATCACAGGAGGGCTCCGACCCGATGTTGTTCAGTTTTAATCAATCATGATGGGAGGATGGTGTACAAATTCAAGTTGTAACTTCAACCAAAACCAAATCAAATGATTCAGTTTGTTTATTTATGAACATAAAATAAATAGAAGTAAGCTTGGCTCTTTTACTATTGTGGTACCAGATTTTCCAGCAACAATTACTATCAGGGGAAAAAGGGGTAAGAACAAAAGTGAATATGTACATAATAATCAGGGCAACGAAAATGTAAGAAAAGGAGCAGAAATTCAAGAGGGAGTCAGATAATCAAGTGCAGAACATCAATGACAATAAGCATAATAAAACTGAAACTCCATCAGACTCACCTTTAGTTTCAAGTGACAAGCTAACAAATGAGCATTCGCAAGCGCCCACAAAATTAGTAGCAGACAGCTTAAATAAGAGGAGAAGAGCTAGAACTTCAAGCATCTTAAAACGTAGAAAAGAAACTAGCGTACCAATTTCTGAAAGAAGGCTGGATTACCTGTATGACTGAAACGTATCTCCACTCTCTCAACTGGTGGACTACATACCAGTCCAGCTAAGCCCTAATGGGAGCAAACAAGTTGATATTCAGAAGATGATAAATAATATGTGGTTATATTGATTCTGTTCCAACAGAAGAGTGGGGAACTCGGAGTGAATAGTTAGAATTCATTTGTTCCGGACATACTGTAAGTCTTATCATCTGTCACCTCATAATCCAATACCTGAAAATATAACCCACTTTCATATATATATGTGTGTATATTATATATACACACACACAAAGAAAGAAAACGGCTTTCTGTTGTCAAATATATATTTAAGAAACAAGCTTATTACTTGCCATATTCAAAACTGCAATCAACTACAGGTGAAATCTGATGTTGGTAACCTGGGCAAGGCAGAATATATTAATCTGAATTACAAAGGTCCAGACAGTTGAGTTAGGAAGTTCATAAGACCTTTACATATAACAATGGCCTCATTCCAAAATTTCTGAGAGCTTCATCTGAGAAATGCTAATATCACACAACCTAATCTAACCTGCATAAATTTCCAGGTTTGACAGAGCTTTATTCCTACAGTCTGAATGATCTCTTTCCACTGTTTCCCAATTCAGCTTTATTCAGGTTTTCTCCTTGAGAAACAAGAAAGATAATGAAGGCGGCAAAATATCAGTATGAAATGCCATCCCACAAAACTTCCTATTAAAAAAAAAGGTATCTTTGCAGTAAGAGAAAGATCAAGACTGGAGCTCCATCAGTAGATCTTTTATGCTTGTTTTGCTAATCGTGAATTTCTTCTTGAATTGATCTCATCTGCCCAACTTTTTCCAATATCAGTTTGAAACTTTCCTGAAATTAATGGGCAAATAGACTTGAGTACTGGACAGGAGTTATAAATGACAGAAATCAACAGTATCAGTTCTTCCATGCTTGCATTAAGGAAAAAAAAATAGCTGACTCTACCTGCTGTTGAAAGGAAAAACTCATCAAGTACTTTTCCATGTTCTGCCACAACATTAAAATTTCAAAGGAGAAGGTTAAAATAGCTCACAAGCATTATAAACAGGAACTAGCATTAGGAAAAGAAATTACCCATTTCATACTCCAGTGCTTGCAGAATCATTTCAATCTGATTCATCGACAAGCATAATCCTCAGTTAAAATAAGGGAAAAGAAAACATGAAGGATCCATTTGGCACACGAAGATATGTTCCTTCTTCTCTCTTTAAATTCACTTAAAGACATTTTCCATTTTCTATTTCTTAAATTCACATGTTTATACATAAAACCAATGTGTTCTTTTTGAAATAAAAGTGATATCTTTAGAAATGATAGAGAAAACAGAGAATGCATATTAGAAAATAATAAAAAAGTAATATTTGACATCTTTAAAAAATGATTTTCATTTAAACTTGAATAATAAACAAATACCTAAACATATATCAATTAGGAAATAAAGCTAGATGTTTTCACATACTAAAGAAAGCCCTATATTTTTTTATGCATTTTCTCACCTAAAACACCAAACATTCATCCCTCAGTAGATTACCATTTGTAATCCCTCACTTAGAAGATCAAAGGAATTAGACGCAGAAAGCTGTCACAAATAAAGTAATGTTGAATCATGGTTTTCTTTATCAGTGTGTTTGGAGCACTCTATCAAAGAGAGAGAACATGCTCAGAACTCATGCTATTATCTTCTGCTAGAAAATAAATGTGTTGGAGCATGCTACATATAAATCTGCATTTATGAGTTCACCAAAAAAATTCTGCATATATGAGTTCACCAAAAAAATTCAGCATATATGAACAAACATGTTCTATTTAGCTAAGCTTGCCCAAAGATGAAAAGTCACATTTGGAAAGGCATTAACAGCAAATTAAGTCAAATATTCTAAATGGGGAATATTTGTCCAAGCCAGAAAAGAATTTCAAAAAATAAATTCGAGCTACATACTTTATCAAAATCTTTCACAAGATTAGCTTCTATAGAAGCATTATTTTCATATTCTGCCCAAAGTTCTTTGATCTCTTCAGCTGCACAAAACAAACCACCATTACAATTTGAAACCAAATATTAATAAATCCGGAACTTCCAAAGACAAAAATCAGCTATTAAATACCCCTCCTTCCTCCACCAAGAACTGCACACATTTCATTCAAAGCTGCTTGTTCTCGTCTGCTCTTTTCTTCCTTGGGCACACCATCAGATGGTGTTATATCTCCAACAATAGCTATCAAAGTCCAAATCCAAGCTCGAAGTTAGTCTTAATATAAACACCAAGTGTATATATATAAACCCAGAGAGACAAGTCAAACTTGAAAAGAAACAATCCACTATCCATACTAGAAAATTTTCTGAATGAATGATTCCCGGAATTCAATGAAGATTTGAATAAAGCAGGCACAGTTCCTCCTTAACTGTTAGAAACTAGATCTTAGAAGTGAGGAAGAAACTATAGATATTAGATAAGGATTTGCCACTTGGTCCATTTGTAACGTGGTTACCCAAATTCCATCTTAAATTCTAGCATTAAATCGTACTCGCATTCCTAAAATCTCATTTTCAATCTGGCAATGCTAGTCAAGCTTGATTACTTTTTCAACTATGCTAAAACAAATAAAAGTGAATCTGATTGATTATTCTGTTAATTGTAAATTCATTTAACCAATTAAAGAACTGAAAGTGGGAAGATACAACAAGATGAGGCTATGACCCATGTAGCATGAAATGGATCGAAAAGGCTCATAAAAAACCGAAACAAAGTTGATATAAACAGTAGTGTTGCTGCCATTTCCACCTTGTAAGATTACAAACTCATAAAATATCGCTAAGATAGCTAAAAAATCAAAAGGGAGTTGGAAGTACCTTCTGCAATATCATGCACAATTGCTATCTTGATACACCTGTTTAAATACAGACGGCACAAAATTTCAAATCCTTATATACCAGCCAAAAAACAAAGCAAAAAGAAAAAAGAACAAGTCCACCATAAGCCAGTAGAATTAACAGAGTAAATCCACTATAAGGTTGAAATATCAGCATGGACTGCTATTAGGAGAAAAATGGCATCATAGATGTCAGAAGGGTCATATAAGTTACTACTCACCAGGCACTTGACAGACTCAACGTCAACTAACTTCATCCAATGAAGCGGAAGACAAAAGAGGATCCCATGACAAATTATTTCACCAATTGTTGCAAAAGAAAAAGAGTCAAAGAACAAAAATGAATATTTTCTGAAAGTTATACTCTTCATCAGTTGTTTAGCACAAATGCCAACACTGGCAAGAAACCATTTTTTCTTGTTGCTTTGCTCTCTGAAGTTGTATACTTATAGTTCATCCTAACTGTACCAGTTTTTACTCTCTGAACTTGTACGCTTGTAGTTCATCCCAATTGTGCCAATTTTTGCATTTCTGTTTCACATGCCTAATATTCTCTGTCACTTAAAAGTTCAACCCAGTAAATGAAAATTTAAAATAATCATATCTACTGCTCCCCAACTTTATGCTCAAAAAGCAAATAATTAAATCCGTGAGAAATAAAAAATTTCCCTATAAATAGTAACCCTAGAAATTTATAACATCTCTAATGCTTTTACAATGCTGCATATTTAATCTTTGGACAGTTTGCATGTTGTTTCCTTCATGTTCTACTCTTAATCCTGAAATTGGCATGAACTAACAGTTTTTCTACTCTTAGTCCTGAAACTGGCATTAACTAAATTTTTATCCCAGCCCCATCGCCTTCCTCAAAGCATAAATCTCATATTTCACATTGTGCGCTCACCTCTAACAAATATAAGATTCTTAATTTTTCATGCCTAATTTCCTCATTTTCTAACTAAATGTTTTGAGCTTATACAAAATTTCTAATTTTGTAAAATGTTAATTTTTAATAGATGCTACAGTAACTTAAATCAGTAAAACTGATGTTGTCATTGCTGGGGCAACATTGCAATGTTTTTCACAGCTTCTACTTGTTTTTAAGCAATAAACTTGTAATCACAGATTAGCGCAAGCCACTAACATCTTTAGACAACTCGTTGCTGTGGCAAAACATCGCCAAGTTGCTGAAGAAGTTACCTAAGTGCATCCAATGAATAGCTATAAGGATAGATAAGCAAAGTAGTCCACTGCATTTTCAAAACCAAAATCCATATTTTAAGAGTGCTACAGATTCTGGCAGGCTGACATGCATATTTCAGAAAAAATATCACATGAAATAAAATGGACGTACGTTTCAATGACTAATAAACATAAAAACAATGAGTTTGTTGTATAACAGACCTCCAGCTTGAGCTCTGAAAGTAAAAATGCCGAAAAGTGTTCGAAAATAATGTGGACATAATTCACAGTTATTCATCCAGTCATGAAGTATAACATATGGTAGACAACTGTTATAAGAGTTCAAGAATAAAGAGTGCAAGCCTTTTGCATGATATGAGAAAAGGTCGACCTTTCTCTGTTAACACCAGGAAGGTCACCGGCAATCAATCCCATCAAAGCCATGCGGTACATATGGTCAGCAATGGATTCTGGACCCTTTATCCCATGATTGAGCCATCCCTTCCTTTTCGTGGTCTTCAATAGATATAGAAGAAAAAAATTAATGATGTTACCAACCATTAGGCCATTTCTTTAACTACATACAAGAAGAGTAAATTCCCCAATTTTTTTACAGACGCTCAATTCAAAATTCCTTCAAAAAATAAGCCGGAGAAAAGAAGCAGCAAATGATCCCTTAATTTTTTTTATTCGTTGTTCGAATTAATGGAAGCAATTAGTCGTGCAAACAAAGTATCAGTGCAAGTGCTTTGCGTCAATTAGCTAAATTTTTTTTCCAAAAACAAAAAGTTTAATATATACACCAAATCTCCGTTTGGTATCGAAGAAACAACGCTCAGCTTATAATTTCAATTCTTAACCAGAGAGCACGCGCATTTAACTCACCGTTTGAAACCTACTTTCACGCGAATGAAGCTAATTTACTTGGACACGATAATCCATCGTACATTTCAATCTTCAGCGAGCATCAATAAAATTATTTAAAAAAATCATTTGCGTTCTTCATCCAAGTTATTTCGGGTATCAAGCTGAAAATCGATAACGTGAGAAAATCGATGGCACTTTCGTTTCGTACCTTGAGTCGATGGCACAATGTGAGAAAATCGATAACCGCGGAAGAAGAGGAGCCGGAAGATCCCATCGGAGCATCGCGATCGGCCAATTTCGCAGCTTTACTGGTAAGGGATTCGTCTGAAACAGGTTTCTGACACCGCATTACGACGATCCTCGGTTTCGGCGATTCTCCGTAGAAAAAGGTTTTCGAAGCAGCCGTATGGAAGATAGCGAGAGGGGAACGGCGGAGTAGCGTTCGATTCAGAGGAGGCGCGTAATGTATCGATGGATTAACTGCCATTGTTTCGCAGATTGAAATGCACTTCTTATATTCAAATTGATTTCGGTTTCTACTTACACAACCTGCTATATTTTTGCTTTCAGGAAACTATTTCTGTTTTTTTTTTTTCCCGAGAAAAACGACTTCTGCCCGTTTCGATTTCATTTTCATTTTCTCGGTTTATTCAGTTTCTTATGGGCATTTTCAGGTCGTTTGACCAAGATTGGCCCAGACTTTTGGCACGTGATCTATTACTATTATTATTATTATTTTTTTTTAAAAAAAGTGATTTTAAAAATTTGATGTTAACAGCTTTTTTTTTTTTTTTTTTTTGAATAAAAAAATTAGGATAGTATACAGGGATGTTAAAAAAATAAGTTACCAGCTAAAACCATTCATGACTGTTGCAGGTTTAAACCGAAATCTGAGTTAAATAAAAAAGGATCGAAGTTAGTTTTTTTTAAACTAACCAACTAGAGTGGAGTATTCGTATTAGTATTGAAGATTCCTTTATAGTTTTATATATTTTTATTAATTTTTTAAAATTTATATTTAATTTATAATTGTTTAAAAATTAAAAAATAAAAAGAAATAATTGATAGTGTAGCAACCATGCAACTGTCATGTTAGTAATATTTTTAAAATTAATATTCATACAGACACATCGTTTATCACGTGAATATTTATTTAATGATATTATATATATTATTAATAATAAATATTTATTCAAATAAAATTTAAAAATTTATATTATATTTAAAATAAAAATAGTATAAAGATTAATTTGAATTTTATAAAAATAATATAATTTTTTTTTATGTATTATCTAAAAAAATCTAATTATAATGATCGAGGTGACATTTCATCTTTCATTAGATTCGAATTTTTATGGAAACGGGAAATTTATAATAGTTCGTGCACTTCTACTATTTATTTAGATTCAAGTTCTTATCACACTTTTTTTTTTTTTTTTATCCATTGTTATTACAAAAATTTCTTATACTATTATTTAAATCGATATCAATTATTAATTGCTTTTTAACTTTTTTGAGGTAATGTTTCATGTACTAATTTTTTTACTACATAATTTTAGTCAGTTCGCTATTTTCTATATTAGAAGCTTTATTTTGAGGAACTTGACTAACTAACTCTTTTGTTTTGGGGGGTGAAATATTGGCATTAAAGCCTTTTTCATATTCTACTTTAGTAATCCTCCTTTGTATTACTAAGTTTCTCATTTCATTCTAATAACAAAACAAATAACATACTCATAATTGATGGAAATTGAGAAACAATTTATGATCATGCCATGCACCAAGCACTTTGAAATTAGTAGAAAACAATAAACCCAATATTATTTTTTAGAAGACATTTCAACGCTTAAATTAATAATGTTTTGCAAAAAAAAAAGAATTTAAATAAAATAAAAGCTTTAGAGAATTATGAAGAAATAAACTAATAATTTTTTTTTTGTTTTCTTAGCTTTATGTAAGGTTGAATTATTTGTTGGAGTACTAACTAATATAAAAGGTCATGATTGTCTCTTCTCTTAACTAATTAAGAAAAAATATTTGAACATACTAAACTATAGAAGATAATCATTCTATTTGCATATGTTCTGACTGATTTAATATGGTGTTAGAGGAATAAACTCTAATATGAAGTACAAAAAAAAAAATTAATTTATTATCTAAAAATTTAAAATTCATATCAATTGGTTAAATTTTTTTTTTTGATGTTTTTGTAAAATGTGAAAAGATCATCATTGCAACCGACTGGTTAAGGTTTTCTTAGCAAGCATGTTTCCATTTGGGACATAATCATGGATGACTTTCAAGCTTTCGCGACCATGGTACTTCTTGATCGTAGAGGTTCAGTGCTCAACAAATAGTCATTTTGCATCCCTTACAATGATTTTTTTTTTTGTGCAAAAGTGATTGATATTCTTTTGTTCTTTTAAAAGATTGAAGGAATGAGTCTTAACAGGGTGCTAAAAAATAATTCACGACTTCTATACATAAATTGAAAAAAAAAATTATGTTTAACTTTTGTAAGAGTAAAATAAGTTGGATAAATAGAAATAAAACAATATAATAAAATGGTCATCTACAATAATTTAATTGGTCCAATTCTTAATGCTATTTTATAGTCTTTGTCCATAAAATCTTTTTATATTTATTTAAATCTTACTTTATAAAAAAAAATAATAATATGTTTAGTTGGTGGATTAATGAAATATTTAATGGATTAATGTATATGTCTATTATGAATTCAAAGGTGATTGACTCTGACTATCCTATTTGACTGGTAAATGCGCCTTAAAAAAATATCATATCAATTTGAAGGGTATAAAATTTAAAATATTTGACTTTTAAATTCTATATAAAATGAATTTGTCCTCATTGTATTACGTCATAATTTTTGTATTAATTATTTTTCTTCTAAAAAGAAACAAGACTTGAGAGTGACGCAATCACACGGCTAAAGCTTCCCGTAATAAATTAATTAATTCTGAAGCATGCAACAGCCACTAATTAATCCACTTATTTAAATTAATATATATATTTTGTTGTAATAGAAAAGTAATAATATTATATTGATAATATCTTAAATTTGGGTGGCTGTCTCAAATTTATTTATATTTGGTATTTCAGACATAATTTTATATGTACACATCTATTAATGTTAGTAATAATTAATTTTGACAAAAATTAATTAAATTACTTAACTTTTAATATAATCAATATGATTTTTTTTTTCAAAAAAAAAAATAAATTATTAGACATCTAAATATTTAATTTATAAGCACGATAAACAAATAAAATTTATAAATTAAGGTACAAAAAAACGATAGTACTATACCAATTCATAAAAATGTACTGTACAATACTATCTGCACTCTATGCTACTTTCATTCATTTATTTTGATAAAAAATAAATAAATAAGGAGAAGATGATGAGCATTTATCATTTTTCTTAAATTAAAAATTCTATGTTTCTATTTCTTTATATTTAGGAAAAATGAGAAAAGAAATTATTTAATTTTTTTTCAAAAAATTTATTTTTTAATTATCTAATTTATTATTTTATTAATAAATAACATAAATACTAAATATTTTCTTCCATGTATAATGTTCAACTAATTATAAAAATACTTTACCTTATGAAAAATTTGTTCAAATAATTTTTATGAAATAACCTAAAAAAGCAGTCAAAGGAGGTGAAAATGAAAATTAAACAGAAGAATATTAACTTTAAAGGAAAGTTTAGTAATATGGGAAAAAAAAAAGAAATAATTAAAAATTTAAATTATTACTGTAATAGAATTTTGCCATAATGATAAATTAATTTGAATTCAAATTGATTTAAATGTAAGAAAATTTATTTAAATTGAAAAAGAAAATCAGAAGAGAAATTCGTCCGTTTTAGATGAAGCTCAGGCATAGATTGTCTGTGACAAGTGGCAAAAGTGGGAGGAGAAGTATTTAAAAAATAAAAATTTATGATTCGTTGGAACATGAAATTCATGTGTGCTGCGAATGATGTGTGTATGTGTGTGTGTGTAATGTTTATAATTGTAAGTTTATATAAAAGAAGGGGGAATTGGGAAATTTGAAAATTGGTCAAATCTTCTTAAACTGAATCCAGTGCAAATTCCCTGGCATTTCCACTGGGAAATCCATGCGAGGATGAAGAAGAAGATCACTAGACGTCCTCTCAAGAGCATGACTCTCTCCCGCTCTCCTGTTCCTCCCGATATCATCCTCGACATTCTCATTAAGCTTCCTGTCAAGTCCTTAGTCCGTTTCCGCTGCGTTTCCAAACTCTGCGCCTCCATGATCACTGCTCAATCTTTCGCCAAACACCATTTCATTCTTGCTCCGAAGAAACCGCCTGCTCTCCTGATCATTTGCGCCACCAGACTCCCGCTAATCCAAGCGCATTCCTTCTTCTCCGCCGACATCAATGGCGGACAAGCCATTCGACGTATGATAGTGCCGCCTCGATTATCACGTTACACAACTCATTCAGTAAACGGCATTGTCTGTATGGATTTCGGACTTTCGGCCACCATCTGCAACCCCAGCACCAGGGAGTCCATTGCTCTCCCTTTGGTTTGCCCTCTCAAATCCCCTCTCGCCTCCTCTACTTACTTCTGCGTCAACTCATTCGGATTTGACCCCGTTGAGAAGCTCTACAAAGTTTTGAATTCCTGGATTGTTGCAGGAGAAGCTTCAAATTACAGAGTTCCAAATTTTGTCCGGTACTGTGTGTTCACCCTGGGGAGTTCTTCTATATCATGGAGGGTAATTCCCGGTGGACCTCCTTATTATCCACAACGCGAGAGTGTTTGCATCAATGGCGTGATATATTTCAGGAGTTGGGTAACAGTGAGCAGGACAAGTGATCGAGTTGTTCTGGTTGGATTCAATCTCCATAACGAGACATTCGAGGTGACGCAACTCCCCGAAGGCGCGGGAAAATTAGCAGATTCATCATCCCTATTAAAATTTTGTGGGACTTTGGGGATTGTTGATTCCCGAATTGGCTACGACAATAAGGTGAGTGTTTGGTTATTTCAACACGATTCCCCTGATAAATTCTGGGTAAAACACAGTATAATTTTCCCTCCTTACTTGAGAAAAATAGGAGGAGAACAGGATTATGTTGTTGTGGGTACGATTCATACGGGAGAGGTCATACTGGTGCCTAGTGTTTTATCAAAGCATTTCTACGTGTTTTATTACAATAATGAGAAACAGAAGCTGAGGAGGGTTAGAATACAGGGGTTGCCTGAATATAAACCTCTTGATTTCTTTTGTAATGGTGTTACAGTTACCAGTTATGAAGAAAATGTTGTGTCCTTTTCGTAAACCTGTAGAAAAGCTGATTGTTAATACTTTTTTGTTTTTCTTGATTCATGGGGATTAGTTGTTTGATGAACTTGTTAAATGAGATTAGCTTAAATTAAAAGAACTAATCCAATTATTGTCTATGGTTTATTTACAAATTAACACATTTTGTTTATTGTGAAATTCATTATGTATAATGTATATATATATATATTTTTACTACACACAAAAAAAAACATGTATGCGTGCGTATATCCAAATCAATATCACAGTGTCAGTCATTACGTAATAATACATAGTTACTTATTTAAATATAAAAATAAAATCTAAATATGATATTCTATCTGATATAAAAATTTTTAGTTGGGACACAAATTTTAGAATTATGCACTATATAAATTTTTTGATAACATACTTTTTTATTTATTTTTATTTTTTACTAGAAACTGAAGCATAATAATTTTTTATATTTATATTAAAAATTTCTTTACTTACCCATAATTTATTCATATAAAATAATATTTATATTTTATTCTATATAACTAAAAAAATTATATTCCATGTACATCCATATTAGAAGAATCTATGATTATACGAGCATTAGGGTGCCAATAAATATCGTCCTCAATCCCAAAATCTTGGTATTAATGGAAGAGAAATTTTATAAGTTGGATTTATACAACTAACATCACACCTTGGATATAAACAAACATGGTCCATGAATTTTCCTAAGATTTTTCTCTTAGAATTGGCTCTATGTATAACTGCATACATATGATAAAAAAAAATATAATTATTTAATTTTAAATGGAAATCTTTACTAACACTGCAGTATGATAGTTAAAATTTTTACGTATTTTTTTTATATTACAAGTTTGATGTAACAGTCGAATTCGGAATTTAGGTTCGGAATAATTAAAATTATACTAACAATAAATTTAGAAAATTTTAATTTTAATTTTTTCTTAAAATTTTTTTAAAAATATGTATTTTGGGTGTATTTGAAAATAATTTTCAAGAATTAGGATCAAACTGAAAATAAAAAAGGACATATTTAAAAAATAATTTGAAAAACTAGGACAAAAGTAAAAAAACGGAAAAATGGCCACGTGGGACTGCCACATTAGCAGCGTGACCATTTGTCATGCACTGCGTGGCAGACACGTGGATACGCGTTCATGCGAGAAGCCATGCGGGCAATTCGCGTGCTAATAGATCCAACAACCCAGATTTACTCTCGCACACATGAACGATCGAGATTCGTTTTCCCTTCAAGCACAATCGAACGGTCCTGATTTGTTTTCCAAATAAGATGGATCAGATGACTGAAATTAAGTCACGCCTCCTTGAATGGATAGTTCAGATCGAAAGTGAAGAGGTAATTAAACCTCTCCATCCGGACCCCAAAAACCTTAGTCGCCAAGAGAAAATCGGAGAAGAAGAAGAGGGGTGGTCGGAAGTGAACTAGTTTTCGAAGAAGAAGACAGGCTGCTGTCACCACTACATCAGAGCTCGTCGTCGACGCTGGAAGGTGAGATTTTTTTCCTTTCGATTTGTATTTTGATTCTAAGCCACCCTAAACCCATAACGACGCTGAAAAATGAAAGGAGAAGCTAGAAACAGTGGCAGAGCTCGACCAAGCCACCGCACCTGCGACCTAAAACCCCTCTAGTGAGCCTGAATCCCGTTCCTGTTCCCTTATATTTTTTGACCATTGGTGTAACGCCCAAATATTTTCAGCATTTTGTTATTATTTTTTATTAATTTTATTTATTTAGTTTAATTTTTAAAAAAAAGCCACGTCAGCAGCCACGTCAGCGGTCCAGTCAGCAGCCCTGGCCAACCAGGACCTGCCGCGTGGCAAGACCACGTCGACCAGGGAACGGGCCACGTGGGCGATCCGCGTGCGCGCGATCGGACGGCCCAGATGCGTCCCCGTGCGCACGGACGGTCCAGATCAAGAGTGCGCACGGACGGCCCAGATGCACGCGGACGGACGGCCCAGATTCAATCAAAAACGGACGGCCCATATTTAATCAAAATGGACGGCTGAGATCAAAAGGCAAAAGGGTATAAATAGAACCCCCACACCTGACCACAAAAACCCTAGCCGCCTGCCCTCGCCGGAGAAGACGAACCAAACGCCGGAGGAGCCAGCCGCCGCCACCCGCCGCCGCATCGGGGAGTTTTCCGACCGCCGATCGAGGTAAATTTCATACCCCGACTCATTTTTCCACGCTGAGTTCCCCTGTGGCCAAATCGGAGCCAAAATCCCAGCCAAACGGCCGAAAAATACGGCCGAAACCCAGCGGCGCCGCCGCGCCCCTCCTCGGTTTTGCCTCTGATGAGGCCCTTCTCGGCCTCCGTTTGATGCAATTTTTATATCACCGTGATCACCATTCTTTTCTCTACAGGTTGATCGGAGCCGAATCACCAAAACACGAACCTCGCCGGAGAGCCGCCGCACCCGAGAGCACCGCCGCCGGTAAGCTTCGATTTTTCGTAATTTTTTGGTCCCCCGAGGGCCCTAGGGTTGTTTTATCACAGGGACCGATGTAAGTGTGGCCGAATTCGGCCGGAAACGGTCGAAAAAGGCCAACCCGAGGCGAATTGCTGCCGCAAGCGGCGGCGCTGTTGCCGGAGCACGGTGGAGCCGCCGTGCCGGAATTGCGATATTGGCCGATAGGGGCCTTGGGTCTAATTTGGGATTTTTTGGAACACGTGCAGGTACCAGTAGTGCGTTTCAGTTCCCCAGAAAAAATTCAGAAAAAATTAGGGACAGCCTGTAGGCGCACTGTGGAGCAGTATTCGGACACCAAAACGAGTAAGGACCCCTCACCCTATTTCCTATCACGGTATTAAAGTTTAATAAATGATAAAACAGTATTTCATGAATCAACAGATGTGTGAAATTGTTTAAGGTCGTTAATAGAGCCCGAGTCTGGTGTGTTTGTCTGTTAGCTGTTGTTTGGCCTATTTTACGGTCTTAAATGCAGTATGAGGTCTTATATTTTCATTTCATAGTTTCGTGTGCACATATTACTGTTTTATTGATTATGGGTTGAATGACTGAGAACCCGACGTTGTATGTTGTCTTGTTTGGCATAAATTACTGGTTTGCTTGTTTGTGTGTGAATTGATGATGCTGACTGAGGAAAAGGGGAATGAAAAGTTATGTAAATTAATAATTGTATAATGTGGTCAGCCTGACTAGATATCCTGGGAGATAGTGGACAGACCGGGTCCGTAGGGAACCCTACCGGGATTGTGGTCTCTCATACCGGACGGGGTATAGAGACCTTATGTGTTTTGGCGCCCATACCGGACGGGGTATGGGGACGGCCCGTTTCACCCTCATACCGGACGGGGTATTGAGGTTTATAGTTTTGGCGCCCATACCGGACAGGGTATGGGGACGGCCCTGGAATTTGATTAAAAGTGTAAGGGTTCACGGGTAGCGGGACTCCTATGGATCCCCATGGATACTAGTAGGCTGGTAAATGAGGAAAAATATGTTGTGTAATGATTGAATAGCAAATGTGTGATAAGTATTATGTTATACAGCTCATATGATTTCATGATAATGATAATGTTATTGCTTTCGTATATTCCTTTATGAATTTCACCGAGGTAAGTGGATAGTAAAAGATTTTATTATTGATAAAAGAATTTGTTGTAAATTATGCTCCATTGGTCTTTTTGTGTTTTCTACCCACCTTTACCTCCGTGACGGTGAGATAGTGTGATGTCTTTACTGGGCTGGTGTAGCTCATTCTTTATTTAATCATTTCAGATCAGGAAGACATTGTTCCCGAGCCCGTTCCGCAGGAAGACGGCGAAGGGGACGCCTGAAGACTCCGTAATTATATTTATAGCTTTTATTTTCGGGTTTCTCTTTTAGTTAGTTCGTTCTTTTATACTTTAAGCACGTTTTTGGTTTTAGTGTAAGGGATGTTAATCAAATTTTTATTTCGCTTCCGCATTTGACCTTTTTAATACACATATTTCATTTTAAAAATTCCGGGGCCGTTACAATCGGATTCCTAACTTATTTTTGGTGCAAGGCAACCGAAGAAAAATCCTGACTGCGGGTGAGGAACGGCGGAGCCGTCACGCTAGAAACCCCACCTGCTAGTAAATCTTATTTTTTTTCCCTTTTTTCTGCCAACAGAGGCCGCATAACCTTGAGTTTTGCAGTTTTTCGCACATGACCGGCTGAAACCAGTCAGACCGAGAGGTGGCACCGCTTGCCGGAACTCTAAACTAGCATCAAAAAATTTTAAACCCCTTTTTGGTCATTTTTTTGGGGTATTTTTAAGATATTTGACACGTGTTTTTTGTTTCTGCAGAAAAATCCAAGAAATCGGAGAATTAGAAACTGCCGGAAAGTGCAGTATAAAAGACAGTATTTCGAATACGGACTCAGGGTAAGAATCTCTCATTATTTCTCTCGTTATGGTTAATTAAAGTTTAATAAATAATAAACGATGAAATTTGTAAATATTGACAACTTCTAATTAATAAAATACAGGTCACCGATGGAGCCGGTAACTGGTCAATATGGAATTGTCATATTTTATCTATACTACTCATTCATTACTAGGCTGTTTTATTTGCTTACCACGTGTACTTTAATTCATTGTCTTAATTGCTTTCTCGTTTATTAGTTTATTTAATCATTTTATCCCTATCAATTGATTGGTTTGAAATAAATGTCTTGATTACACTTCTTTTAATTATTAATTATTAAATTATATTATATATTAATTTATCGTTCTATTTTTCTGTAATCATGGACTGAGATTGTTGTAAGTATTGGTGGCTAAACGTTGATATGGACATGTATGTATTAGTTAACTAAAAATGTTTATCGAGTGTCATGAAAAAGAGTGTACGGGCCCAGTACATAAGGTGAACAGTACTATAGACGTTATCTCAGTCGAACGGGGCTGAGAAGTCTCATAACAGAAGGGGTTAGAAAATATTTGTTTACCCTCATACCGGACGGGGTATTGAGTCGATGGTATGTTTGACACCCATTACCGAATGAGGTATGGGGATGTCTGGTTGATTAATAGATTTGATATTGGCTCCACGTGTAGTGAGAATCCCTATGCACCTCCAGAAGTATCGGTAAGTAAGTAGAAAAGTGAAGTTTAATTATTGTTAGTTTTTTAGAGTATATAATGAATTGCTATCTTAATTCTTTCCTTCATAAGTAGTATTTGAGAACTTAAAATGTGAGTATAACATTAATGTTTTTAAAATTAAATAAATTTACCTTAAAAAAAAAATAACCCAATTGGTTGTTTTGCGATTTTTACCGATATTTGTTTTTCTGTATCGGTTGTAAAGTGTTGATATTCTTACTGAACTAGTGTAACTTATCTCCCTTATTTAATTATTTCAGATCAGGACGACAAAGATTCGGATCTTGAGTACTAAGAAAGTTAATGACTTAACGTTGTCTCCCGTTTCCTACAAGTTGCGCAGCGGAGGTCGACTCTATAGGTTTCTAATTGCACTTTTCTTTTTATTATTTTAATTTTCTTCAAGAAATATTTTCGTAATTTTATTAGATATTTTGATTAAACTGTGTAAGGAATATAAACTTGAATTCTTAATTACTTCCGCTAATATCTTAAAAATTTTAATATTATTATTTAATTAAAATTTTTGGTCTTTATGTTTAAATTTTACTAAAAATGTAAAATTTATTATCTTCTAAATATATTATGAGTTAATAACAACCGACACATAATATTTGTTTCAACTGAATTTAATATTTAAGTTATTAGTGTATTGATTGAGTTGCATTAACTAAATTTAACTTCTTCTCAATACGTTATGATGTATCTAAACAAAAATAATATTGCTCACAGTTAGATTTTCTTAATTAATATAACTTTCTTAATTAATATGGTTATAAGAGGTAAAAAAACACTTAAAATAATTTTTTTTTTATTTGAAAAAATCCAAATGGGAATCTTACACGTGAACACATAACCTCCTTAATCTATTTGAAGTAGAGTGATCCGTGATTTCTTCTACTCAATTATTTTTTGTCAAAGTATACATATATATAATTCTAGTTCGATATGTATATATATATATATGTAATGTAATGTAATGGGTATGAATTAAGGATTGAGATGGATTTGAGGAAACTGATGGGAAGTATTAAGGGGAAACTGAGAGTTTTGGGTTCAAAGAGAGGAGGATATCAATTGATAGAAAAGACAGAAAGCATGAGGAGGGAGATGAAGCAGAGAAAAGCTCAGAAATTGATAGCCAAGACTATTCAGATTGCAGATCCTCATCTCACCGGCAACACCACCATTTTCTGCTTTTAATTATTTAATATGACCTCACAAATTTCAACATTATATTTTTTACTATTTCTAGTTAATTATATGTAATTTTCTCAAGAAAAAGAAATAAGGAGGATGTTATTTTACAATGGCAATTACAGTCTTCGTGTAAAGAAGGCTTTTATTTGGGTATTTGGATTTCATTTTGGGTTTAAGGATGTGAATTGGAAATTGGGTTGGATCAAAGTTCTTTGGGTTTTAATTTTCAAATAGAAAAAGGACTTATTTTGGAGTTGAATCCAAATGACAAAGTTCAAGAATTTAGCCAAGGAATGAATTTGTGTTCCTAATAATAATAATAATAATGATGATGATGATGATGATGATGAATTGTGTAGATGATTTTTTTCTTTATCCTTGTTTAAAGGAAGCACGAAAGAAAAAAAAATGGTGATTGGGTAACTTAAATTTATTAATCATGACAGAATCGCAGAAACTAAGGGCATGATTGGATAAATTGTATAATAATTCATTAATATTGGGTACGGTTCGGTGTGCAAGATTCATTAATGTTCAAATTTAATTATGTTTGGATGATAATCTATTAATATCTGATAGTGTCAGTTATTTTTATTTGAATTGATAGTATGATATTATTGTATATTTGAGTAAATTATTTATTTTGTCCATATTTTATTATATATAATAATAAATAAAAAATAAAAAGAAAAAAAATTAAAAAATATGTAATATTAAATATAAAAATATATAAATATATTTAGTTAAATATATACTTATAATATATATATATATATATAAATAACTAAAGAGATATATATATACAATTAAATATATTATATATATGATTAAAATACTAGATACATGTATATTTATAATTAAAATATTATAAATATGTATTTATATATAATTAAATATATAAACACATACATAAATATATAAGTTTATGTATATATATAATTAAATATACAAATATATATAGATACAATAAAATTGATATAATTAAATAAATTATATATATGTAATTAAAAATATAAGTATATGAATTTAATTAAATATATAAATACATATTTATATATAAAATATATATTTATAATGAAATATATAAACATATATATAAATATATAAATTTATGTATATATATAATATAATATATAAATATATATAGATACAATAAAATTGTAACGTGCTAATTTTTTTATTTTTATTATTATTTACTTCAGCGGCGTTATCACAACCTTGTTAGCATACGTAGCATAACATATATCATCTTACAAATAAATTCGGTCATACACATAGAAAATATTTAAATTAAATTATCTAAATTTCTGAAGTTTCTCCATTGTATATCTAATCTTTACGGCAGCTAACGAATTCACAATTTCTCATTTCAATATGAGTTACTTGCTACTAGCTATGTAATTACTCCATTTCACTAATCATACTTTTTATTCCGTCTCCTTTACCCGCTAAGTTCGGAAGTACGCAGTTCTGATCCAGTTTCCGGTACTACTTCATCTATAAGTGATAGGTAACGAGTATACACAAACTCAGTAAAGTAAATTCAAATCATAAACATAGCATAAAAATACAGTTAAATGCCTAAGCTCTAGTTTCCTCCTGTAACCTGCATTGGATATTGCATGGGTTGATGATGTACTTGCTCAAGGAACAAAATATGTAGCTGAACTAGATTATGACTAGCGAAATCATAAAGAAGTAGATATTGCTGCCATTTCATGTACTCGTTGGATTGTGATTAGCAAAATAGTGAAGAGGTAGACATTGCTGCCACTTTATGTATTTATTGGATTTAATTTTGTTTTCCCATTACTTGCCTGCAGGGATTTATTGAAGGTTTTGGCCCAATGGGCTTCTCAGATTTTCCTGGAGGTCCTCACAGAAGAATTTCGGGTTTTGGAGGGTATATGTGTTGTTATGTCACTGTTCTCAATTCATATTATTGAATGAATTTTATTGCCTTTGGTAGAACTTTGACAAGTGAGAATTCTTATTCTTCTTATTGCATCAAGAATTGAATTAACTTATCAAGTTATCTTGTTGCCTTTATTCATTCTTGCTTCTTTCATCCCAATCACCAAAGTTCTCAATTACAGGTTAGTTGTCGGTTTGGCATGAAGGATTTATTTAGGGTTCTAAGTTATTTATACTCAACATATATGTGGGATTTTAGATGTAATCTTTAATCCTCGGGTTCTGCATCTGTTTGGTATCAAAGCTTTGGCCTTAGATAAATCTCTAGGTATCATTTGTGTTTGATTTATCTAAGTTTATCTTCTTATTCTTATTTGTTTAGACTGTTCAACTTATATCTTTGTTATTCTTAATTTTGGTTGCCCCTTGTTCTTATTCTTCAATTCTGTGTTCTTTGTTTTTTCATATTTTGTTCTTATTAGCTGAATTAAAAAAAATTAAAAAAAAACAGAGAAAAAAGGAAGAAAAGAAATATCAGAATCGACTTCTATTATAAAAGAGAAAAAGTGTGTTCATTGAACTTTCAATTATGTCCATCTTAGTCAAAATGCATCTAGTTCACATATATTGTCTCACAATAGCATAGTTTTTATTGTTTAGAGCGTAGCTTACATTGTCCGCGATCACATATGAAAGCGTCATTCCAAATCCACCACAAACATAGAAACCTTACCACAATCTATTATTCAAAGTCACAATAAACCTCAAACCCTATATGTAATATCACAGTGAAGGATAATCTCACAGACTCCCAGCAGACACACTATTTACACTACTACTAGTTATTACACACTCAATCATGCGAAATAACGAAAACATTATTGCCCTGTTCCTCTATCCGCTAGGCTTGGAAATCAACAACTCCGATTCCAACTCTATCCCTACTTCATTTGTAAATAATAAGGAGTGAATATATACAACTCAGTACAGTAAAAATTAAGTTACAAGCATCATATACAACAATAGGAAACTCAGGGGTTCTATATGTACTCCACCTATTTAACCTAATACCTACCATTGGTAATTTAAATATTATGCATGTTAATTTTGACTGCCCCTCGACATCCCCTAACTGTACAAATATTCTTACCCGTCACCAGTATCGGCGACCACCAATAAACTGCCTATCTCTCGACCCCTAATAGGCCACACACACACAAAGATACCATTCTTTCCCGTCACCAATATCAGCTACCAAACCCCTTCTTGTCGGAGTCTCCTGACCATCACCACTATCGGCGATCAACTTACTTTTTATAGGTAGCAACAACCAACATCGACGTCCCCCAATGCTACAAACTCAAAAATAATATCATCCTATCCTTACTCCCCCACCTCATCTTGAAGCTTTCCTATACCTTTAACCTGTATATCTAAACTACACACGTCTCCCCATAAGACACACACTAACATTTAACACACTCACATCTGTAACGTTCCTCTGCCAACTATCAAATTTACAGCAGCTATACCAACCTATATACAACCCACTCCCTCACACCACATAACTACACCACTCATCCCCTCGCCCTACACAGAGACACCCCCACACCTCTATTCCGACACTTTATTCCCACGCTCTACGGCCTCTCTTTCCTCCTCCCAAATTTTTCTGCATCCACACACATTACTTCCTCTCTTACACAAATCCACATCACTCACCAAATCCCTTCTTCTCTCTCCCTCCACGGCCTACTCTAGATACTCCACTCTCAAATCTCGAAATCACCTCTCCCTCACGGACCTCACTCGTACGCCACATTCCTCAATCTCTCTCCTCTCGCGGACTCCTCCTCATACTTCCCCTCATACTCATACAGAATTCTCTCTCCCACTCAGACCTCACTCACGCACCACGTTCCTCCTTCTCTCTCCTCCCACGGTCCCCTCCGTAAACCTCCATTCGTGCTCACACAAAATCTCCTCCCTTTCGCGAACCTCACTCACACACTACACACCTTCCTTTATCTCCTATCGCGGCCTAGGCTCCTACATATGCCCTCGCTCATACTCAACATCTCCTCTCCCTCACAGACCGCACTCCTTCCATTTTTCTCCTCCCGTGGCCTAGCTTCCTCCATATGCCCCCGCTCATACTCAACATCTCCTCTCCCTCAAAGACCTCTCTCCCACGCCACATTTTTTCTTCTCTCTCCTTCCGCGGTCTCCTCCACACAGCTCCACTAATACTCACACATAAACCTCCACCGACGGGCAAAATTTCAAATCCATATCAACTAACGCATGAAACTTAAAATTACTATGCCTCCCATCTCTATTTTCCTCCTTCCCTTAGCTTGCTCCATCACTATCCTCTGTCTCTTCCTCTCTTTCTTCTCGCTCCTCTTCGCTCCACCTCTTCTCTCTCTCTCTTGAACCTTCTCTTCCCTCCGATATCTCTTCTCTCCGATCTCTCTTCTCTCTTTTCTTTCCTTTCCTCTCTTTTTTTCTTTTTCTTTTCCTTTTTTTTTCTTTCCCTTTTTTTTTTCTTCCCCTCTCCTATTTATACCCCAATTGTTTCCCATCATGTCCGTCCATCTCGCCTCATCTCAATCGTTCACTCCCTCTTCTCTAAACGACGTCGTTTCCTCCTCCTCATTATCATCAAACGGCACCGTTTCCTCTAAACGATGTCGTTTCCTCATCATCTTCTCCAAATGATGCCGTTTCCCCCTCCTCTTCTCCAAACGACACCGTTTCTGTAACGGCCTCGGAAACTAAAAGGAAATGTATATATTTATTCTAAGTGCAGAAGCAAAATAAAAATAGATTATGATTAACATCCCTTACACAATAATTAAAACGTATAAATGTATGAAAGAATAAACTAATTAAAAGAAATACTATAAATGAATACTATAAGGAAAACTAATAAATTTCTAGACTTCTACTCGTCGTCTTCCTGTAGAACGGGCTCGGGAACCAAGTCCTCCTGATCTGAAATGGTTAAGTAAGGAATGAGCTACACTAGCCCAGTAAAGACATCACACTATTTCACTATCACAGAAGTAAAGGTTAGTAGAAAATAAAAACGACTAATGAGGCATAATTTATAACAAACTCATTTATCAATAATAAAAACCTTTGCTGTCCCCTTACCTCGGTGAGATTCATGAAAACAACTTATGAGAAACAATAACATCATAAACATCATAAGAGCATGCACACTCTGTAACATAACACATATGATGCTTTTGTATTTTAATCATCAGGCAACAAATTTCCTCTTTTATCAGCCTACTAGTATCCATAGGGATCCATAGGGGGTCCCTGCTACACGTGAACCATTTACATTAACAACTTAATTCCAGGGCCGTCCCCAAACCCCGTCTGGTATGGGCGCCAAAACCATGAACCTCAATACCCCGTCCGGTATGAGGGTGAAACGGGCCGTCCCCATACCCCATCTGGTATGGGTGCCAAAACACATAAAGTCTTCATACCCCGTTCGATATGAGAGACCACGTTTTTGGTAGGGTTCCTTATGGACCCGGTTCGTCCACCATCTCCCAAGATATCCAGTCAGGCTGTCGATATTATCCATTTATCAATTCACATACCTTTTTTTTTATTTTTCTTAATCTCAATTATCCAATCAAACATAAACACGTAAACCAGTAACGAACATCAAATTAAGCAAACATAACATCGGGTTCACAATAATCAAACCATAATAAATTAAACAATGAATAATGCATACGAAGCCACATAATAACAAATCAGATACTACACTATATTTAGACTGTAAAATAAATCAAACAGGGATTGACCGAAAAATATATCAGATTCAGCCTCCATTAGCAACCTTAATTAATTATACTTATCCATGAATTCATAAAATACCGTTTTATCATTTATTAGACTTTAATACCGTGATAGAAAATAGGGTGAGGGATCCTTACTTGTTTTGGAGTCTGAAATTGGGTTCTCACTACGCCTACGAGCAGTCCCTAAATTCCCTGAATTTTTCTCCGGAAACTGAAACACACTTCTGGTACCTGCACATATCCCCAAAAAACCCCAAATCAGACCCAGGGCCCTTTCGGCCAATTTCAGAATTCTGGCACAGTAGCTCTGCCGTGGTCCGGTGACGGCGTCGCCGCCCACGGCGGCGATCCGCCTCGGGTTGGTCGTTTCTGGCTGAATTCGGCTAAACTTGCATTGGTTCCTATGATAAAACACCCCTAGGGCCCTCGGTGGGCTAAAAAATTCTAGAAAACCGAGACTTACCAGTGGCAAAGCTCTCGGGTGCGGCGGCTCCTTCGGCGTGAGTTGCGATTTAGTGTTTTGCTCCGATCAACATGTAGAGAAAAAGACGGTGGTCACAGTGGTATAAAAATTACATCGAACGGGAACCGGAAAGGGCCTCATTGGAGGCAAAAATCGAAGAAATCTGCGGCGGCGCCGCTGGATTTCGGCGATGTTTTTTGGCCAATTGGCCAGTGGTTTGGCTCCGATTTGGCCACAGGGAGGTTCAGCATCGAAAACCGACTCGAAGGGAAAAATTTTACCTCGTTTGGCCGCCAAAAAATCCTCCGGTGCGGCGGGGGGTGGCGGCAGCCGGTTCCTCCGGTGGCTGGGTCGTCTTCTCCAGCGAGGGTTCTGGCAGCTAAGGTTTAGGGTTGGGTGTGGATGCAATTATTTATAACCTTCCCTTTTAATATGAACCGTCCATCATAATTTAATATAGGTCGTCCGATCACGATTAAATTAGAAATAAATCTGGATCATCCATCGCTATGCGATCTAGGTCGTCAGTGCGTGATCAAATCTGGGCCGTCCATGCGCGCGGGAACGGATCTGGGCCGTTTGATCGCGTACACGCGGATCGCCCACGTGTCTCCGTCCCGCGTGGCTTTTCACATAGCGTCCCTACCCTAGTTGACCGGGGCTGCTGACGCAGCTGCTGACGTGGAACTATTTTTCTAAATTATATTTTGACCCCCGGTTTTCAATTTTTTTTTTCAAAAACACCCCCAGAATCCAAATTTTCACCCATTTTTTCCAAAATCAATTTCAGTTAAATCCCAAAAATAATTTTACCCCATTTTATTATTATTATTATTATTATTATTATTTCTATTAAATTAAATTAATTTAATTTAAAACCTTATAAATTAATTATTAAAATAAAACAAAATTAGACAAAATTCCAATAAAATTAAAAAAAATAAAAGAAAAATTTTTGGGTGTTACAGTTTCACTCCAACCCTCTCTATATACCCATATATACATACACGCCATAATTGTTTTTTTTTTTACCTCCAGTTACTACACACACTCTACTCCTCTTACTCATTTACCCCTACCATAATTACCATATCGTATTGATGAAAAATTATCAGCTCTCTTATGTGGAGTCACCACATTAAACCACCCTAACATTTCCAACGTAACTGTCTCCTCGACACTGACGTGACCACTCACCCACACTATTATTCCCAGATAAAACCCCTCAGCCGTCACCAATATCGGCAACCCTTTTTTCTCACCACAAGACCCCCAACTGGCTACCCACTCACACCATTACCGTTTTCTTCCATCAACAATATCGACGACTCAACTTACCCCCAATTTTCTTCAATCCTCGGCCTTAAATTGGCCATACACTCACACCGTTACCCTACTGGCAGCCCCTTAACCGTCACCAACATCGGCAATCCCACTCATCTTCAGTACCAAACAACCACCAATAGCCAACATCAGCATATTTATCCACCCTAACATACCATCAGTGGAGTTATACAATTTTCACAATCATAGTCAAACATCATACATGCATACATATTCAACAAACATAGAGAACAACTCATACAGGCATTCATATTCAACAAGCACACAAACTAGCTCATACTAATATCCACACACATGTATAATCAACCGAATTCTTACGCATACTCATCAACTCTATTCTATAACATACAAACACACACACTTCCTCTCACTGATATCCTTATCTTTTAACAACCTCAATTATCCGTCTCGGATTGGACACACACACCCTTCCTGTCACGGTGTAATTCTCATTTTTATCTCCCTCAAGAGTCCCTCTCGGACTACTCCCTCTCACTGGTATCTCTCTCTCATCTCTCGGAAAGACCACTTTCAGACCACTCTCTTTCCAATGACATCGCTCTATTTCATTTCCCTCACGTACTACTTGCGGACTTCTCCCTCTCACTGGTATCCCTCTCTCTCTTACCTCTCCTAATGGTCCCTCTCAACCACTCTTACATTCACAATCCCTTGCACTAATCCACTCCCAGCCTAACCTCAGAGGCCTCCCAATATCCTCTCTCCTTGGCAACAAGTATTCACCTGCACATTTCCACATTTTCTACCCCCAATTTCTACGTTAATCGGACTTTTTCTCCCTCTGTTGACACTCAGATACATATATTTATATATACATATACACCGAAGTTTAGAGCTATTCAGTTTCCTATTTTGTACTCCTATTCGTACCTCTTGTACTGTTTCACCACACTTTCGCCTATTCGTTCTTCCCCTCCCTATTCACTCCTCTGCCAACTCTCTCTACAAGTCTTTCCCCTTCTACAACTCCTCTCCGTTGATCCTCTCCCTCTCGGCTACAATTCAATCCACCGGTATATATCTCCAGATAACAAGTTTAACTACAATTTACCATTTCCATGTTTAAAATTCAAATTCACAATACCTTCGGTCTCCATCGTCTTCCGCACCGCCACAACTCACTCAGTCGCCTTAATCATTTCCTCCTTCTCCAGCTCTCTCTCTCGTCCTCGACCGACTCCTCATTTCCTCTCTTTCGGTCCCTTCCTTCTCTGGCTTCTCTCTCTCTCGAATCTTCTATCACTAGTCTCCTTTTTTCCCTTCCTGTTCTCCTTTTTTTTTTTTTTTTCTTTTCTTCATCCTATTTATACTCCACCTACTAATCATCCTAACCGTCCATTCCATCTCACAATCTGCATCGTTCCTTCTCACCCCTCTCCCTCTTCCATACTTATATATTATTATTATTATTATTTCTTTTTTTTTTCATCCCAAAAACCTAATTATTACAAAAATTGAATAAGAGAAGTCGGAGATGAAGATGGTTTGCGGTGTGCGGCTCTTCGTCGGGTTTAGAAGAAGAAGAAGAATAATAAACCCTAGATACGTTAAAGAAGAAGAATGATAAAATGAAGGGTAAATTAGTAAGTAAGAAAAAAATTTAAAGATATAATGAGGAAAAATAATTGAACTGTCATAAAACCATCGAATCGGTGATTTGAAAAAATGAAAAAAAATTATGGTTTTGAGAATCATAACTCAACCACTAAAAATCTATACTATGTGTTGGAAATGCAATCAAATACAAAAAAAACATAAGAAAATCATATTATCATTATTGAACCATCATCAAAACAAGGTCTAAGATGATTGGAGTGTATCAAATTAAATTGATAAGTTAAGCTCACTATTTTTTAAGAGTAAGTTGCATTTGTTCAAATAATTTTTTTTATATAATTTATTGAATTTGATCAATTATGTATATTTAATTTTAGTTAGATACATAAAATAAGCTTCAACTTTTAATTCTAAAAGTATATATAACACATTTAATCTTAATTCGGTGTGTATAATGTATGTAAATATAATTTGAGTTAAACTTTATTGGTAAAATTAAATAATTTAAAAAAATCCATACGTATGTATTGCGTAAAAGAGAAAATCATATATGTATGAGTATATGTATGTATGTATGTATGTATGTACGTATGTGTACATATATCATTTCTATCATTTCGTGTATATACCAAAACAGTCAAAGTACACCCTAATTATTAATTAATTACAAACAAAACGTGTACAACGGTGTACATATATATATATATATGTATATATCAATTTTTGACTGACATAGATAGTATTATATTTTATTAATTTTATATAATCCTCGTGTCAATCCATAAAAATTGAATACTAATTTTAAGAATTTTTAAATATACATATTTTTGCTAAAAGTTAGGAATGTATTTATCTTTTCTCATGCTGCTCAATTATTGACATTATATGACACATTTAATTAATTAGTTAATTAAATAAATTAACATATATTTTCTGGCTAAGATGGCATAAATTTTTTTAGTTAGTTTAGGATTACTATCATATCATATTATATGTTACAAAAATTATTTAACTTGTGTACTTTTAATTTTTATTTAAATTATTTTAATTTATTTTTCAATCAAATTAATTTTTATACTTTTAAAATTTTTTTAATTTAATTCATTTTTTAACAAAAATTGACATTGTTAACCTACAATGTTATATGTTAATAAAACTAACATATAAAATTATTTTATTAGTTCAAATTGTAACGATCCGGAACTAAAAAAAAAATTATAAATTGAATGCGGAATCGAAATAATAGCGTTAGAATTTATATTACTTACAAAAAAAAATTAGAATACTCAATAGGGTTACAGAAATGACCATTTTAAAAAAAATAACAAAAAATCAAAGAAATAAATAGAAAGTAAATAATTGAACATCCTAGATCTTGATCCTCTTGATATGAAATGATTAATGAAAGAGTGAACTACACTAACCCAGTAAGAATGTTACACTACTCACCGATACAAAAATAAAAGTTGGTAAAAATAATGAAAACAACTAATAAAATTCTTAATTTAAGTAAATTCATTTATCATAAATAAAATCATTTATTGTACACTTACCATACCGAAAATTTCAAAACAGACCTACAGAGGCAATAACACAACAATATCATAATATCATATTCAATTAATCAAAACAACAACTTTTCCTTTTAACCTACCTACTGGTATCCATGGGGGTCCATAGGGATGTCCCCATTACGTGTGAACCCTTATTCAACATTATTAACTAACCGGTTATCTCTATATCCCGTCTGGTATGAGCGCCAAAAATACCATCTCTCAATACCCTGTTCGGTATGAGGGTGAAACAAGTCGTCCTCATACCCCGTCCGGTATGAGCGCCAAAAATACCATCCCTCAATACCACGTCCGGTATGAGGGTGAAACGGACCGTCTCCATACCCCGTCTGGTATGAGTGCCAAAATACCAATCATCGATACCCCGTCCGGTATGAGACAACCTTCACGGTAGGGTTCCCTATTCACCCGGTCCGTCTACCATCTCCTAAGATATCCAGTAAAGCTACCATTCATTCATTCACTTAACCAAATAATTCGCCGTTTATATTTCTAGTTTCAAAATTTAACTGTGAATCACGCAAAATCAACAATAGATGGATCAAGAAAATACGACTGAATCATCTTACCAACTCTAGTGAATTGTCATGCATTTAAAAATGTAAAATCAATCAATAAATTAAAACAAGATAAACAGTGATAAATAACCAATTCTGCCTCCATTAGTAACCTGTGATTAATTATTAAGATTTTTTAAATTATACAAAATGCCATATTATTTATAATTAAACTTCAATTCTATAACAAAGAATAGGGTGAGGGATTCTTACTTGAATCGGTGTCGTAACACTAAACTTTCAGCTGCACCTACTGGCGGTCCCTAGATTCTCTGAATTTTCATTCGGAGATTAAAACACACTCCAAATACCTAGAAATACCTTAAAAAACTCAAAATCGATGTTAAAACCCTCTTTCAGCCAGTTTCAGAATTCCAGCACGATGGCACCGCCGTGCTTCGGTGATAGTATCGTCGCATGCGGTGGCAGTTTACCTCGAGTTGATCGTTTTCAGCCGGTTTTATACTCATCCCTGCGAGAAAATATGTTAAGAAATCGAAAAACAGAAGCTTACCGGCAGCAGAGTTTTCTGGTGCAGCGACTCTATCAGCTCACCTTCGCGGTTGGGAATTTTCCTTCGGTCAACCTATGAAAACAAAATGGTAAAAAAATTGTACGAAACGAGAATCGAGAAGGGCCTCATCGGAGGCAGTTTTTGATTTTTTTTTTCCGGCGGCGCCGCCAGGCTTTACTCGCAGTTTTCAGCTCATCCGCCAGTCTTCTTGCTCCGATTTGGTGATGGGGGTGTTCAAAATCAAATTTCGAGCGAATAAATTTTTTTTTACCTCTTTTGGTGGTCGGAGGTGGCTCCGGCACAACGGCATGTGGCGGTCGGCTCTTTTCCCGGCGACTGGTTCTTCTTCTTTGGTGGGCAAGAGGGGCGGGTGCTTGCAGATAGGGTTAGGGTTTGGTGTAAAATGAGGTATTTATATCCGTATTCTTTTACTCTAGGCCATCCATCGCGATTGATTTGAACTGTTCGATCGCGTTTAAATAGGAAATAAATCTGAACCGTTCATCGCGATTTGATCTGGATCGTACGATCGTGTTCAAAGATGGAACGAATCTGGACCGTCCAATCGCGGGCACGTAGATTGCCAGTGTAGCCTCCCGCGTGGCACTGCATCAGCGCGCCTTGCCACACGGCGCGCTCTGGTTCGTTGGAGTTACTGATTGGGCGGTCCTACGTGGTACATTTATTTTAAATTGCGTTTTGACCCCCAGTTTCTGATTTTTTTTTTCAAAACACCTACAGAACTCAAATTTTTACTCTTTTTTTCCAAAATTGTTTTCGATTTCATCATCCACTTATTTTTCTTAATTTTTACATAAAAAATTCATAAATTTAAAAATTATATTTTATTATTTAATTTTAAATATTTTAAAATTAATTTTCGGTATTAGAACTCTCCCTCCCTTAAAAAAATTTAGTCCCTCAAATTTGTCTCTCTCTCACTCAATCAAATAGTTGAGGATACTGGACTCTGAAGTCTAATTTTAGCTCCCATGTGGCCTCTGCTTGTGTATGATTCTGCCATACGACCTTAATGAAGGGAATTTCCCGGTCGCGGAGTACTCTGCTCTTTCGGTCCACAATACCAACTAGTATCTCTTCGTATAAAAGATCCTCATGTAGTGAAAGAGGCTCGTGGGCCAAGATGTGAAAGAGGTCCGGATTGTATTCGTGTAACATGGACATATGAAACACATTATGGATTATGGATAGTTCTAGGAGTAGTGTCAGTCAGTAGGCGACGGTGCCAATTCTATATAAGATTTTAAATGGCCCAATAAACTAGGGATTTAGTTTCTCCATTTTGCCAAACCTATTGATTTCCTTAAAAAGAGTGACCTAAAGGAATACCCGATCACCTTTCTGAAATTCCAAATCCCTCCTCCGGGTATCCGCATAACTTTTCTGTTTGCTCTAAGCCGTCAGGATGTTCTTCTTAATCTTAATTATTTTAGTTGTAGTCTCCTCCATAAGATCTGAACTGAACAATCTTCTATCACCCACCACTTTTCAATAGATCGACGATTTGCATGGGCGACCATATAATGCCTCGTACGGAGTCATACAGATACTTGATTAGTAGCTATTATTGTAGACGAACTCTATTAGGGATAAATAATCATCCCAATGGCCCCCGAAATCAAGAACACAAGCTCGGAGCATATTCTCAAGTGTGCGGATTGTCCTTTCTGATTGCCCATTAGTCTGAGGGTAGAATAAAGTACTAAATGATAGTTTCGTTCCCATAACTTGCTGAAAACTAGACCAGAATCGAGAAGTGAACCTGGGGTCCCTGTCGGACACTACTGTCACGACACTCCATGTAATCTGACTATCTATCGGATATACATTTTTACTATCTTATCCAAGGGGTCGATTATCTTGATGGCCAAGAAGTGGAAAGACTTGGTGAGCCGATCAACAATTATCTAAATGATATCATGTCCTTAACGTGCCCTAGGTAATCCTGTCATGAAATCAATTGTGATATGTCTCCACTTCCACTCCAGAATTGGTAATGACTGAAGTAGCCCGCCTGGGCGTTGGTGCTATGCCTTGACTTGCTGACATACCAAACACTTGTAAACAAAGTTGGTCACATCTCTTTTCATATCGTTCCACCAAAATTGGGGGTCGCATACTTTGATACATCTTGGTGCTTTCAGGATGCATGACAAACTTTGAGATATGAACCTCTATCATGATGTCCCTTTTCAACTCACTGTCCCATGAAACATTTGATGATTTGAATATGAAAGTATAATATGTGCTATGTTGTCAATTATATACAGAATCATGATATATATAATGTTATTGTTTTCCATAGATTGTTTTTTATAAATCTCACTACGACAAGTGGACGGTAAATAGTTTTATTATTGATAAATGAATTTGCTTAATTTAGTACTACATTAGTTATTTTTTTAATTTTTTTTACCAACGTTCATTTCTGTGTCGGTGAAATAGTGTGATATTCTTACTGCGCTAGTGTATCTCATCTTTCATTTAACCATTTCAGATCAAGAAGACCAAGATCCAGAACCCGATTTGCAAGAGGGTTGTGAGTAGAATGCTAGTTTTCTTTATTTTTTGTTCATTTCCTTATTTATTGGAATTTCTTTCAAAAATGTGAATTTCGAAATACTAATTGGTACTTTAAGTTATTGTGTAAGAAATGTAAATCTTGAACATTTATTTCGCTTCCGTACTTTAATTATCATTTATTTCCTTTGAATATTTCCAGAGTCGTTACAATTCTTTTTCCAACAAAAATGTTCTTAATGTGTAATTAATTTATTTTTCAAATAATAAAATAAAGATACAATGATTCCATTGTGATTAGATGAGATATTATGAGCTTAGAAGTTTGAAAAAAATTATAAAAATATAGTAAATAAAATAGAATAAAAAATTTCTTTAAAAGATAATGGGCAAGTGATGTTGCACCTACCCTAGTTTTGGGATACGTGTGCAAAGTAAGCATACATCAGCATGTTAGGTGCCTGTCTAATAGTAAAATCATGATAGAACATAAATTTTTATTTGTAATGTAAATTCATTATTTTATACTTGTAAGCGACAATTCAAATGCTTATCTTATGATGGTCAATTTACAACTACTTATACAAAGGATGCTTTATCTGTAATTTTTAAAGATGTTTTAGTTATTTTGATTTGTATACAACCTTTACATACAGTAAATATTTGAAAATTTTCTCTTATAACCAATAGTTGAAGAAAAATTCATGTTATCTTGTTTTCTTCGATTTTGTATACAAAGAACCTTTTAAGATTAGAACCCTCACACCCTCTTACGAAAGAATAAGATCTTAGTGGTTAACTCATCATGTGTATTGATGATACATTTAGGAAACTTGCTTACATAGAATTACTGAAGGTCTTTCTAGCTAAACCTTTATGAATGTTGTGAAACTTTATTCTTCATAAACTGTTGCTCAATTCATCATCTTGTTTCAATTATAGCACGAATTAGAAAATTTAATTATTAAGAAAATCTTTATTCACTTCTCCTATGTGAACAAATCATATAATAAATTATTTCTTATATATAAATTTAATAAGGTGGTTGTACTTATTAATATGTTTGTGAAAACAAATCCCTCAAATAATTAGACCAACATGTTATATCAACTTTTAATAAGTGAAAAATAAAAATTGCTAACAACACTAAATTCTAATGATACTATATATGTATATATTATATATATACATATATATCACGTGGTTTAATAGGCAGAAAAGAGATCACTATCAACCCTCATTTTAAAGATAAATTAATGCTAGTATAGTACTGAATTGTATAGAAGTGGTAAAAACTGGCTAGCAAGCTCTGCAAATGGAGGGAATTTTCGCTAATTAATCATAAGATTCTCTTAATGATACAATAATTAACGAATGAATTAGCTTAGAAGAAAGTTCCACCCGGTTGCTACCTAATCATATATCTAATATTTAATTAACCAATTAATATCTCATCTGATTGATTATGGGTCAGCAGATCTCTTCAATATTTATATGCATGTTGTCACATGCCTCCTCTCCAACCAGCCTTATCTTGCCAGATCAAGAAAGTAAAAAAAGAGAGAGTAAGAAGAAGAAAAAAGAAGAAGAAGAAGAAGAATCAGTATGTTCGCAGTTACCTTGTCAACTTTCTCTCTTATTCCCATTTTCGTCTTTGGCATCTGCCGAAAGCTACTGATCATTCCTACGAATTTTGAAATGGGCATGAAATTTCTTGATTCATTACCGTTTATTCCCGAGTTTCATGCAGAAGCTGGTGCGGAAACTATGAACAGTGAAGAAGAAGAAGGTGAAACATGTGCAGTGTGTTTAATGAAGATTGAAGGAGGAGAGGAGACTAGAGAACTGAGATGCGACCACCGTTTTCATGGCGGCTGTTTGCAGAGGTGGGAAAAATACGGTCGTTCGACCTGTCCTCTCTGTCGTGGGTCTCTTGCACATCCTAGGGAAAAAGTTGTAGGGATGGAGATTCTGGCTTTTAGGTTTTGCTTTTTCGGTAAATGTGATGATCGGGATACATGGTGGCTTCGATAATTCCATAAGTACTCGAATAATTAGATTTCGTTATTCATGTTTATATATATATATATATATATATATTTGTATGTATTACATGAGAAGCAAGCTACAAATCCTGAGCGGAAAAAGCTCAATTACTGGTCAGTTGACAATGGCTACAGCTGATTGATTTTGTTATTTTATATTGTAATTGAATCAACTTATTTATTACTAAGTATAGAATCATAAAAAGACGTAAGACTATATCTGTATTTTCGTTAGTTTTGTTATTTTACATAACAATTGAATCAATTTAATTAAAAAAAAAGGACCTAAAGTTAAAGATTTGTTAATAAGGCTTGAAATTGTAAAAGATTTAAGACTATATTTATGTTTCCATTTTTTATATTTCTCTATTTGAATAAATATATATATATATATATATATATATACATAGACAGAAGAGGAAAACAAAATTCTTTTATTTGCCCAACCTCACAAAATTTGATTTTAGGCTTATTTTGTTTCTAATCAAAGTCATTAAGCACGTTTCTAATAAAATTCATTGCATTTGCTACAACCACATAATCTGCCTCGATTTTATAATAAGCTATTATTTTTTCTTTCTTTGATTATAACTTATCATACTTGATGTAACGTGAAAAACATGACCACAAGTGCTTTTTATGTCATCCATAGAACCTCTCCAATCACTATAAGTGAACCCCATCAATTGAACTTCAAGATTCCTACCATAATAAATTCAATAATCGAAGTCCCTCTCATATACCTTAAAAACCTTTTCCCAGCCATGAAATGTAGTTCGCTTGGAGATTGTAAAGAATCTTGAGAGAAAACTAGCTTTACACATGATGTCCAACCTAGTGGTTGTTAAATAGAGTAAATAACAAATCAAGCTTCTATACAAATTTGCATATGTTTTCATTGCTCCTGTCTTCCTTTGTTAAAATTTCATTTTGAATTAGGGGAGTGTAAATTGTCTCGGACTTTTTTATTTCAACTTTCTTTAGAACCTCTCTTACATACTTTCCTTAATTAGAATATACTCTATCTTCACATTGGTATATTTTTATTCCAAGGAAATACACATTTTTCACAAATTTGTCATTTTGAATTCTTTTTTTTTTTCATTTCCTTCTTGAATATGTTCACCAATTTGTTTTACTTCTAATTATAATTGCTTCACATTTATTTGTTTCACATGCTTTTGCATCAAATTTGAATATATTAGCTGAAAAACTTGATTATGTGTTGTTCGTGTCTACTCCTGAGAGTAGAATGCTACTGTGAGAGGTTATATACAGAGCTTGTGTCATAGATATAGCAGATAAAAAATTGAATATGAACCTAATAGAAATTTACACGAGGGACTTTGATGTAATCTTAAAAATGAACTAACTAGTGGCGTATCACGCCACCGTAAATTATTTTCATAAGAAGCTTGTATTCAACTCTCCTAATGAGGAGTCGTTTATAAATTAATAAAATTTTTTAACATTTGTTCCTTCATGGAAAATTTTTCTATTATCAAGTATTTTAACCAGACTATTTTCTCTAACTAGGCAAACCCAAAAAAGAAATTTAAATTCAAGAGATTCCGGTAGTTCGAAACTTTTCGAATGTGTTCCTGGATGAACTACCTGAACTGCCAGTGGACAGATAAGTTGAATTCACCATAGACCTTCAGCCCCTTACTGCATGGTCGTGTTGAGATGGAGGAGTTGAGGAAACAGATCAAGGAATTGCAAGATAGTGGATTCATCTGACATAGTGTGTCCCCTTGGGGTGCTGGAGTCACATTTACAAAGAAGGGGGATGAGACGTTAAAGTTATGTATTGACTACAGAGGACTAAACATGGTTATGATCAAGAACAAGTACCCCCTCCCCAAGATCGATGATCTTTTTGATTAGTTGCAGGGTGCTAAGGTCTTCTCCAAAATAGACATGCGTTTAGGTTATCATCAAGTAAAGATTAAGACAGAAGATATTCTAAAAACAGCTTTCCGAACTAAGTACGGATATTATGAGTTCCTAATCATTTCATTTGGACTAACCAATGTACCAACAATCTTCTTGGATTTGATGAACATGATTTTCAGACAATTCTTGGATCAGTTCGTCATTGTATTCATCGATGATATCTTGATCTATTCAAAAAGTAGAGAGGAACACGCTCACCATCTGACTCAGGTTTTGTAGGTTATAAGAGAAAAGAAGTTGTATGCAAAGTTAAGTAAGTGTGAGTTTTGTCTCGAGTAGACTACCTTCTTAAGGCACATCATATTAAAGGATGGAGTGTCAGTGAATCCCGAAAAAGTTGAGGTAGTACTAGGCTGGGAAAAGTTAACCTCGATCAAGGAGATCCGTAGCTTTTTAGGGATGACATGTTATTACCGCAGGTTTGTGGAAGGGTTTTCTAGCTTAACTGCTCATCTGACTCGGCTCACAAAGAAGAACGTCAAGTTTGAGTGGAACGAGAACTGTGAAATGAATTTTTCAGAACTAAAGAAACGATTGACTACTGCACCTGTGTTGGCTTGTCGAGTGGGTCAAGTGGATATACAGTTTATAGTGATACCTCCTACTTAGGGTTGGGTTGTGTTCTGATGCAGCATGGGAAAGTCATAACCTATGGGTCCAGGCAGTTGAAGAGTCATGAGAAAAACTACTCCACCTGTGACTTAGAACTTGCTGTGATTATCCACACTTTGAAGACTTGGCACCATTATTTGTAAGTCAAGATATTTCAGATCTATTCCTGCCATAAGAACTTGAAATACATATTTACTCAAAAAGATCTCAATGTGCGTTAGAGAAGATGGATATAACTCCCCAAGAACTATGATTACAACATCTTGTATTACCTGGGTAGTAACGTGGTAATTGACGCACTCAGCAGAAAAAGTGCAGGTACATTAGCTCATTTGATGGTTTTAGAATGCAAAAAAATAGGGGCTGCACAACAGGTACGCCTTCAGGACCTGAAGAGAGTTACATGTTTGGCCCACGTGACTGTTTAACCTGAGTTGATTCGGAGAATAAAGGAAGCCCAATCTGTCGATTCCACCCTAGCAGCTCTCAAAAAAGATGCATAATAGAGAGTTAATTCAGAATTTTGACTCTCTGCCGATGGTTGCTTAGATTTCAAGACATGGTGTGTATTCTAGATAACAGTAAGCTGAAAAGAATATTATGACAGAGGCTCATAGCTCAAAGTTTATCATGCATCCCAAAAGTACTAAGATGTATCAAAGTATGTGACCCTAATTTTGGTAGAACGGGATGAAAAGAGATGTGACTGATTTTGTTTTCAAGTGTTTGGTATGTCAGCAAGTCAATGTAGAGCATCAACGAGCAGGTGGGCTACTTTAGCCATTACCAATTCCGAAGCGGAAGTGGAAACATATCACAATAGATTTCATGACAGGATTGCCTAGGGCACACTCAGGACATGATGTCATTTGGGTAATTATTGATTGACTCACCAAGTCTTCCCACTTCTTGGCTATCAAGACTACGGACCCCTTGGACAAACTAGTAAAAATGTATATTCGGGAGATAGTTAGATTACATAGAGTGCCAGCGACGGTAGTTTCCGACAAGGACCCCAGGTTCATTTCTCGGTTCTGGTCTAATTTTCAACAAGCCATGGGAACAAAACTGTCCCTTAGTGCTGCATTCTACCCTCAGACTGATGGACAATCAGAAAGGACGATCCACACATTGGAGGATATGCTTCGAGCTTGTGTTCTTGACTTTGAAGGCCATTGGGATGATCATTTACCCCTAATAGAGTTCGTCTACAATAACAGCTACCAAGTAAGTATTAGTATGACTCCATATGAGACGTTGTATGGCTGTCCATACAGATCGCCGATCTGTTGGGAAGAAGTGGGTGATAGAAAATTATTCGGCTCAGATCTTATAGAGGAGATTACAAAAAAAATAGTTAAGATTAGGAAATACATTCATACGGCTCAAAGCAGACATAACAGTTATACGGATACTCGGAGGAGGAATTTAGAATTTGAGAAAGGTGATCGAGTGTTTCTTAAGGTCACTCATTTCAAAGGAATTAGTAGGTTTGACAAGAGGGAGAGAAACTAAATCTCTGGTTTATTGGGTCATTTAAAATTTTAGATAGAATTGGCACCGCTGCCTACAAACTGACACTACATCTAGAACTATTAAGAGTCCATGTGTCCATGCTACGCAAGTACAATCCGGACTCCTCTCACATCTTGGCCCATGAGACCTTTTTGCTCTAAGAAGATCTATCATACGAGTAGATACCGGTGGGTATTGTGGATCGAAAGAACAAAGTACTCTGCAACCAGAAAATTTCCTTTATTAAGATCCTATAACATAACCACACACAGGGAGACGCTACATGGGAGCTAGAAGTAAATTCAAAGCCCAATATCCTCAACTGTTTGATTGAGTGAGAGAAAAATAAATTTGAAGAACCAAATTTCTTTTAAGGAGAGGAGAGTTATAATACTCTTAATTAATTTGTAAAAAGTTTAAAATTAATGTATAAAATTTTTATTTTTTAATTTATGAATTTTTATTTAATGTAAAAATTAGGAAAAAATAGGTGTAGGATGAAATTGAAAATAATTTTGAGAGAAATGGGTGCTTTTGAAAGAAAAATCAGAAATTAGAGACCAAAACATAATTTAAGAAAAATATACCACATAGGACCCCCCAGTCAGCATGCTCGACGAACTGGAGCATGCCGCGTGACAAGGCACGCTGATGCGGTATCACGCGGGAGGCCACGCTGGCGATTTGCATGCCCGCGATCGGACAGTCCAGATTTGTTCCCGCATGTGTGGACAGTCCGGATCTGTTCACTTCTCATACGTAATCGGACGGTCGCGATTAAACGTGATGGACGATCTATATTCTTTCTTTCTTTAAACACGATTGTACGGTTCGGATCAAATCACGATGAACGGTCCATATTTATTTTCTATTTAAACGCGATCAGACGGTCCAAATCAAACGCGATAGATGGTCCAAATTAAAAAGAGATGGATATAAATACGTCACTTCACACCAAACCTTAACCCTAGCAGCCACCCCCCCCCCCCCCCCCCGGCCCTGCTGGTGAAGAAGAACCAGTCACCGGGAAGAGAGCCAATTGCCGCCTGCCGCCGTGCCGGAGTCACCTCCGACTGTTAAAAGAGGTAAAAAAAATTGTATTTGCTCAAAATTCGATTTTGAACACCTCCATGGCCAAATTGGGCAAAAGGACTGGCAGATGAGGTAGAAACTGCAGGTAAAGCCTAGTGGCGCTGCCGCGAAGGTGAGTACAAAACATGAAAATTAAAGTTGAGCCAGCGAAGTCGCCATACTAGAAAATCACCATTCCTTTTTCTATAAGTTGACTGAAGCAAACACCGAACCTCGAAGGTGAGCCAGTGAAGTCGCCGTACTAGAAAATCTCACCACCGGTAAGCTTTTGTTTTTTGACTTTTTTCGGTCAACCAAGGCCCCTCAATGTATTTTCTCGCAAGAATGAGTACAAAACCAGTCAAAATCGGCTGAAACTAGCCAAAAAGGGCTAGCCCGAGGTAAACCGTCGCGGCAGGCAGCGATGCTGCTGTGCCGAAATTTTGAAATTTGTTAGAAAAGATTTTTAATACCGATTTTAGATTTTTTAAGATATTTTAGGTACTCGAAGCGTGTTTTAATCTTCGAATGAAAATTCTGGAAACACAGAGATTGCCAGTAGGCGCAGCTACAAGTTTACCGTTTTAGACACCGATCCGAATAAGAATCCTTCACCTTATTCCCTATTATGGAATTGAAGTTTAATTATAAATAATATGATATTTTACGTAATTTAGAAATATCGATAATTAAAGGTTATTAATGGAGGCAGAATCAGTTATTTATTATTATTTGCTATGTTTAATTGATTGATTGATTTTACAGTTTCGAATGCATGATAATACACTGGAATTAGTATGATAATTTGATTATGTTTTCTTGATGCATGTATTGCTTGTTTTACATTATTTACAGTTAAATTAAAAAACTGAAAATTAAAGGTAAACGAAAATTATTTGATTAAGTAAATGGATGAATGATAGCATTATCAGATATCCTAAGAGATGGTGGACTGAACCGAGTACATAGAAAATCCTACTGTGAATGTTGTTTCATACCGGACGGGGTATTGAGGATTTGTATTTTGGCACTTATACCTGACGAGGTATGGGGATGGCCCGTTTCACCCTCATGTCGGACAGGGTATTAAATGATGATATTTTTTGTGCTCATATCAGATGGAATATGAGGACAACCGGTTAATTGAAAATATTGAATAAGGGTTCACGCGTAGTGAAAACATCCCTATGAACTCTCGTGGATACTAGTAGATTGGTTAAAAGAGAAAGTTGTTGTTTTGATATATTGAATATGAGATTATGATATTGTTGTGTTATTACTTTTGTATGTCAGTTTTAGAAATTTCGTCACAGTAAGTGTACAATAAATAATTTTATTTATGATAAATGAATTTGTTTAAATTAAGAGCTCCATTAATTATTTTCATTATTTTTACCAACCTTTATTTCTGTATCGGTGAGTAGTGTGACATTTTTACTGGGCTAGTGTAGTTCATTCTTTTATTAACTATTTCAGATGAAGAGGATCAAAATCTAGATCCCGATCCACATGAGGGTTGCGAATAGAATGGTTAATAATTTACTTTTCTATTCATTTCTTTACTTTTTTGTCGTTCTTTTAGAAGGGTCATTCCCATAGTTCTATTGGGTATTCTGAATTATTGTATAAGGAATGTAAACCCTAACGCTATTATTTTGCTTTCGCATTCAAATTTATAATTTATTTCCTTTTAAGTTCTGGGTTGTTAGAGACGTGGCTTCATTTAAGCTCTTATTAAACCCTAACTTTATTAAATATTCATTAATTATGTTATACCAAGCTCTTGCTTTTAACTTATTGATTAAACCATAAACACTCAATTTAGTCTTAAACATCCACTTCAATCCTATCACTTGCTTTTTATAGGCTTGGGTTACTGTAAGTATACAAGTTTTGTTTTTATGAATCATCCTCAACTCCTCCTCAATTGCAAATCTCCATTGAGACTTGAGGGCTTCTTCAAGGTTAATTGGTTCCATTGAAACAACATTACACCTTTCAAAAATATCTTGCAATTTTCTAGTTATGTTCACAGAAAAATTTAGATCATATTCATCATATCTTGAAATTTCTCGTAACAATCACTTTCTTGGATTGAAGATAAAAAATTCTATATCTCTCGGTGATATTATTGATGTTTAGCATGATGCTAATTTTTGTTTTCTCTTCTAGGTCATCTCTTTTGGCCTCTAGAATGTGGATATAGCAAATGCTTTTAAACGCTTTAAAGTGTTTCACTATTGGTCTAGTTCCATGCTAGACCTCATAAGGTGTCTTGTCTCTCAAAAATTTTATTGACAATTTGTTTGCCAAAAAATAACCACGTTTATAGCCTTAACTTAAAATCTTTTTAGCAATTTTTTTTTAAAAAAAAATGAGACATCTAGTCATCTCCATAATTGTTCTATTTTTTTTCTAACTTATATCATATGTCGAAAGGTATAAGGATCTGTAAATTGGTGTTGAACCCCAAATTGCTTTTAAATTTTTTTGAAGCTATTATTGGTGTACTTAGTGCCATTGTCAAATCTTAAAATTTTGATTTTCTTTTCACATTGGTTTTCAACCATCATCTTGAACTTTTTGAACAATTCAAATACTTTATTTTAAACTTTATGAGATATACCCAATAAAACCTTGAGAAATCATCAATAAAAATCAAGAAATATTTATTTCCGCTTAAAGAACAAATGGTCATAAGAGCTAGAAATCCATATGGATCAACTCTAGCCTCTTTGTGTCTCTCTATGCTTAATTTTTTTCAAAAAGCTTGCTTGCTTTACTTTCGAAATCCATATACTTCACAAACTTTAGGCAAGTCATTAAGAAAATGCATATTCTCTTCCAAGTTCTTCCTATGCAAATCCTTAAGAGATTGTATATTGTAATGCCCAAATCTCATGTCATAAGTTGGCATCATCCACCAAAACCCATATTAGCACAAACATGATTTCAATGTAAAGAAAAACTATTATTCTTCATTTTAACCAAAATAACTTATGCCCACTAAGATTTATTATAGAGCATGTTTTCTTCTTGAACATCAAAGAATATTTTTTACTAATCATTTGATCGACACTCAACAAATTTTCGTCAAACATAGACACAAATAGCACATCAGAAATGGTTTTCATACTTAATGGAGTTGTCCAAATTGCATTTCCCTTTCTTTCTACCTCTAAGTACTCTCTCACTACCTATATTGATTATCAAAATGTATGACTTGTTCAGTCTATTAAAAACCCTTATTCTGGTGTCATGTAATGACTATAACCAGTATCAATTAGCTATGTTTGATTGAATGAGCTCGTTGAGTAACATGTGGCCACAAATAACTTCTTTTTTTGTTGTTATTCATTTTAAGCTATTTGATCTTTTGATCCGTCTTGTGTTTTTTTACATATTTTTTCTACATGTTTAACCTGTTTACATATCTCTCTAAGTAGTTTGTTCTTTTGCAGTTGGAACATGGAACAAAATTTTCTCTTTTCACCCCTTTTTGTCTAATATGTAGCAAGGAAGTTATTAATTTATCCTTAACCTAATTATCATATATAATATTCTCTTTAGTTTCCTTAATGTTCAATTATTTTAATTTCTTCACACATTATCAACATAATTAAGTTGTGTTTTTAATAATATATATATATATATATATAAAGTAAAGGGGGATTAATATATATGTATGTATATGTATTTAAAGTTATATGGATGATAAATAAACAATATTAATATTATTAGGTATGTATTTCGTATCGGGAGCATCCATTGATTTTTAGGGTAGTGACTGATGGTTCAAGCTACGATGGAGAGGAGTGGGATCCAATTGAGAACATTCAAAGTGCCAACTTCAATTATTAGGGTAAGGTAGAACAACTTCCCCATACTTATAATAATTAATTACATATTCACTAAAATAAAATTCAATAATTCAAAATTAACATAACAATTTATATAGTTCATTAATTAATAATAATAATTATTATAATATTAATATTTTAATAAAATCATATGTAAGAAAATCTCATAACAATACGTACCATTTATAATTTAAAAACTATGTTTTTATATCTCTCAAAATTAACAACTATTTTTTAAATAATTAATGCTAATAAAAAATAAATATAGTTGTCAATACTTTAAAAACCTAATTACCTATTTACCCTCTTTGTTTTTCCTCTTTTTATTTTTTTAAAAAAGAAAAAAACTATATATTAAAAAAAAATTGAGCTACAAAAGCCCGGGATCCCACAAATAATTAATGTTGTGTTTGGTTAATTTTTTTATGGGTAATTAATGTACGATAAGGTTTAGTAATTGTATCATATGGTAATTATAAAGTTATACCATATTTAGAAAGATTGTGAAATACGAGAGACAAACTTTTATTCGCACCTTTCCTGCTGCTCAGGATCTGAGTATTGGTCTTCTTGATCTGAAATAGTTAAATAAGAGGATGAGATACACTAATCAGTAAAAATATCACGTTTAACACCGATACAGAAAATCAAAGATAGGTAAAAATCGTAAAATAACTAATGAAACTATTATCTCTTTTTAAATAAATTCGTTTAATCATAAAAACTGTTATTTTCATACTTACCCTTATGAGTTTCCAAAACCGACCCATTAAAATAATAACCAGAATCGTATTTTATTACACATTTAAGTGAACAATAACATTAAACTTACATTTTTACCCACTTACTAGTACTTCTGGGAGTCCATAGGGATCTCCCTTAGCGTGGACCCAATATCCAATTTATCATTTAACCGGCTGTCTCCATACCCTGTCTGGTAATGGGCGCCAAATATACTATCACCTCAATACCCTCTCCAGTATGAAGGTGAACTATACTTCCTAACACCTTCCAGTATGGGACTTCTCAGCCCCGTTCGATTGAGATAATGTCCACGGTAGAGTTTTTCTATACACTAGGTCTGTACACTCTTCCTCAAGGTACCCGATAACCTTTCCTACTTATATCCATATCATCAACCAATCACCAATTACATACTAATATTTTATATTTATAGATCAACAATAAGCCATTAAAATAAACAATATGAAAAATATTAAAAAATGTAATTAGAGCATTTGCTTTGAATCAGTCGATATGTAAGAATAATCAGCCAAACAATCAATGAACAAAAAAATAATTAAAATATATAAACAATAGTAATTTAGACAGTATAGGAGAACATAAACAACACAGCTAGGGTAATTATGCACTGATTGGTTCCGACTCCACTGATGACATGTAATTAATTCAGAGATTTTTAATTTTTATAAAACGCACCGTTATTAGTTATTAGACTTTAATTTACCGTGACGAGAGAAAAAGGTGAGAGATTCTTACACCAGATCGGTGTTTGAAACACCATCTCTTTTATTGCGCCTCCTGACAATTCTTGAATTTTCTAGATTTTTTCTGCAAAAATAAAAAACACACGTCACGTATTTCAAAATACCCCAAAAAGGCAAAAATAAGCATTTTCAAATTTTTTCAGCCCGTTTAGGGTTCTGGTACGGCGTCGCGGTGCTCTAGCATCGGCTCCACTACCCACAGCTACAATTCCTCTCAGCTTGGCCATTTTTGGTTGGTTTTGGCTGATTTTACATTGAAACCTGTAAAAAAACAGTGTTAGGGAGCCTCTATCAACCGAAGAAGAGGAAAACTGAGACCCTACTAGTGGAGGAATTTTTCGATGCGTCGGCTCCGCCGTTCCTCTCTTGTGGTCGGGGCTTTTCTTCGATTAACCTGCAACATAATGAAACGAGAAACATAACGGCCAAAAAATTGAGGAAAACGAAAAACGAAAAGGGGCACATCGGAGGAATTTTCGGGTTGCAGTCGCGGCAGCTCGGCCGAGCTTCGCTCGCAATTTTTAGCTCACCCTTTGGCCTTTTGGCTTCAATATGGGTGTGGGAAGGTTCAAAATTCAATTCTGAGTGAAAGAGAAAAAAAAACTTTTACCCTTTCAGCATCGGTTGTGGCTTCGGTGCAGCAGCGACAGTGGCTAGTCTCCTTTTCCGGCGACTTGTTCGCTTTCTGGCTGCCCCTCTTCTTCTTCTCTGATCTCCTCTCTAGTTGCTAGGGTTAGGATTCCATGTGAAATGGAGTTTAAATACTCATCTTTATTAAATCTAGGTCGTCCGTTCGAGGAGACGTGGCTCATCTTCAACCGTTGGATCACTTTTATTTGGAGAATTAATCTGGACCATATGATCTGATCAAATTCAACTGTTCTATCACACCTGAAGAGAAAATAGATCTGGGTCGTTCGTGCACGCGGGATGCGATCTAGGTAGTTGGATCTGGTGGTACGTGAATCGCCTGCGTGGACGCGTGGAGACTGGTCACTTTGCTGACGTGGTGATCCACATGGCTAAACTTTTATAAATTTTATTTTTACTCCATTTTTCTATATTTCTTTTCAAATAAGTCATCTCTTATTTCTATTTTGGTCATGATTGTCGAAAATATTTTCAAATGGATCTAAAACTTAATTTTCTTCAAAAATTCACAAAAAATTAAAAAATAAATTATTTTAATTAATATTAAATTATTCCATGTCAAATTTTCGAGACCGAATATTTCATTTTTCCACCAGCCTACATTAAATAAGTTGCTACCACAACAAGAATATTGCTTAAGCTTGTCTGCTTCATTTGAATTTTAAGAAATTCAGTTCCAAAATAATATTCTTTAATCTTTCACTTTAATTACAACATAATTTTTTATTTTCTAAAAAATTATAATTTAATTACATAATAATAAATGTATTTATTAATTTTTAACTTAACTTTATTAATAACAAAATAGTAATTAATCTACATTCATGTGAGCATAGAATAATGGAAAATAAAATATCTTATATTTCAAGATATTTATAAAAAAATCCATATACAAGTATATAGATATTGTTACATTTTCATACATTAGTTTAAAATTATCTAAATTTTTTTAAATACAAATTTTTACACTAATAAAAATATGGACCATCCAACTAAAATATATAAGTTACAGAAAATTCAAACGTTTTGAGAGAAACTGAAAATGTAAGTCCAATAAAGGTTTGGCAGGAAATTGACACCAAACCCCACTGCAATCAAAGAGAAAATCCAAAACCCACAACACTAAATTTCCTTCTATAAATATGCAAATGCTGGTTTCACATTCAATGTCAGAAAATTAAAAAAAAAAAATTAAAAGAAAAAGAGATGAGCTTGTGCCCATTTCTTCACTTGTTTTTCCTTCTTATTTTATCCGGTTGCATATTCTGGTTTTTCAAATTCATTTCTTCATCAAACATGTGGAATCGTATAAAGTTGATGATTTCCCATTTGAAATGGGCATTTGATTTCTTGGTTGAATACTGTCTGATTCCCAATTACATGCACAAGTTGCCAGAAATGAGGGGAGAGACGAGATTCATAACCTGCGGTTACAGATGCAAAGTAGAAGAAGAAGAAGAAGCAGAATGTGCAGTGTGTCTATGCAAGGTTGAAGAAGGAGAAGAAATTGCAGACTTAAAATGTGATCATGTTTTCCATGGAGTTTGCTTCAGAGCATGGATTAGTAGCGGGTTGAGGAAACCCACTTGTCTGCTTTGTCGAGACTCCATAGCTCAGCCTTCTGCCGGTCCTGATGCAACCATGGAGGTTTTGGAGTTCAACTTCTGCTACTTTGGTTCTGATGATCGGGATAGGTGGTGGCTACGATGATTGCAGTCCACTTGTTTAATAATTAGCTTGTTCACGGATAGAACAATACTGATATTAGAACTTAAATAATAATATTTAATATTTTATTAGAATATAAAAAGAAAAATTAAAAGAATGGAGTAGTTTGTAAACGTTATGCAAAAACTTGTATTCGGTTTTTGTTATTTATTTAAAATAATATGAATTTATATATTTTAATTTGTTAAAATTCTGCAAGATGGTGTTTGATCTGGGCACAAATCCTACGGCTAATGTAATCAATGGAAATTCCAAGTAAATCTTCAGAACAAATGAATTATTTTATGACATTTATTAAACTTTACTGATTATTTATATCCATATATATATATATATTCTGATTCGTTCTGTCTAGACCGAGACCACACTCAAAATAGTCGGTCCAAGTATGACAAAATTCAACTTTATTATATGATGCTGATCTTTTTGTCATACATATTTATCTCGCAAACATACCATGTGATCTTGTGAACTAGAATTTGTTGATAGCCTTTAAAATGTATTGTTTAATTATCGAGTTTTGAAATAAATTTCAGAAATAAAATTGTGTGGCATTCAAAGTGGGAAGGTGTAAAGAACGTATTGGAAGGCCATGTTTGGTGGTGAGCAGCAACTTGGCTGTCTGCTTCAGAGGTTGAAATTGTTTTTCAACCAAACAATATTTTACTTGATGCTTTTGAAACTGAAATCTGATAAACGTGTGTTTTCCAACTGTACATGATGTCTGAAGAAGAAAACCAACCTTCTCCAGATTCTTGTTTATCAAACAGTTGTCTGTGGCTATGTGAGAACTTCATAATTAGTCAAATTAATCTGTTCAATACACAAGCACGTAATAAAGGTTGGTAAAATATGGATATCGGATCGGCAAGTCATATTGCACCGGGCCTGGTTTTGGAGGATGTGAGCAAAGCAAGCGTGCATCAGCATCTTAGTTGCCTACCTAATAACACAGTTACGATAAAAACACACAAATTTTTATTACTAATGTAAATTCATTATCTTATGCTATTTAAATCATAAGATTATGATGCAACTACTTATAACAAAAGATGCTTTATCTCTTATTTTTAATGATATTTTAGTTATTTAAATTTGTATATGACCTATACATACAATAGATATTTGTAAAATAGATTTAGAAAGTTTCTCTATGAACCAATAGTTGGAGAAAAATTTTATATATACCCCCCTCACCAGTATCCTTTTTTTTTTTTTTTCTTCGATTTTGTATACAAAGACCTTTTTAAGATTGAAATTCTCACTCTTTTAAAAATGAATGAGAACGTAATTGTTGTACAAAGTGTTAGTGATTAACTCATCATGTGTAACTGTGATGCTTTTAGGAAACTTGTTCATGAGTTAAATAATATCAGTAAAAGTCTTTCTAGCTAAACCTTTATGAATTTTGTGAAACTTTATTCCTCGTAAACCGTTGCTCGAATCATTATCTTGGTTCAATTATAGCACAAATTAAAAAATTTAATTATAAAGAGAATCTTTATCCACTTCTCGTATGTGAACAAATCATATAATAAGTTATTTCTTATATGTAAGTTTAATAAGATGGTTGCACTTATTAATTATGTTTGTGAAAACAAATCCCTCAAATAATTAGACCAACATGTTATATCAACTTTTAATAAGTGAACAACAGAGTAAGTCGATCTCCACGCCTATTTAAATTCTAATAATACTATATGCATACATATATATCGTGTGTTTTAAAAGGCATATAAGAGGTTAATATATAATATTAAATTGTATAAAGGTGGTAAAAACTGGCCTACAAGTTCTGCAATTAGAGAGAATTTTCGCTAATTAATCATAAGATTCTCTTAATGATAAATAATTAACAAATGAATTAGTTTAGAAGAAGGTTTAACCCGGTTGCTATCTAATTATATAAATAACATTTAACTAACCAATCAATGTCTCATCTTATTGATCATGTGTCGCCAGATCTCTTCAATATTTATATGCATGTCCTCACATCCCTCCCTCTAGCCAGCCTTGTTTAGCCAAATCAAGAAAGTCAAAAAAGAGAGAGAAAGAAGAGGAAGAAGAATGAGTTTATTTGCAGTTACCTTGTCAAATCTCTCTCTTATCTCCATTTTTGTCTTTGGCATCTGCTGAAAGCTACCAATCATTCCTATGAATTTTGAAATGGGCATGAAATTTCTTGATTCGTTACTGTTTATTCTCGAGTTTAATGCAAAAAGTGGGCCGAAATTATTAACAGTGAAAAAGGTGGGGAAATATGCGCAGTGTGTTTAATGAATATTAAAGGAGGAGATGAGAGTAGAGATCTGAGATGCGACCACTGTTTTCATGGCGCCTGCTTGCGAAGGTGGGAAAAATACCGTCGTTTGACTTGTCCTCTCTGTCGTGGGTCTCTTGCACCTCCTAGGAAAAAAGTAACAGGGATGGAGATTCTGGCTTTTAGGTTTTGCTTTTTCAGTAAATCTAATGACCGATATACATGGTGGCTCCGATAATTCCACAAGTACTCGATTAATTAGATTTCATTATTCACGTTTATTATATATGTTGATTTTAAATCAAGCCGATCACAATTTTTACTGTAATTTTTAAAGAGAGAATTTAGAGAGAGAGAGGGCAAGAAACCAGAGTATGCTTATGCATGCTCCTCTGTTTTCTAGCTTCTTTTAAACTCGGAGAATTTGATAAGAAATGACTTACTTTTTATTGATTGATTTGAAGTGATATTTATACACAAAAATAAATTAAAGTCCTACTCAAAAACATAATTCGAATTCTAACCAAAAACAAACTTTAAACACAAAATTTAACGTAATCCTAAACCGCATGCATGTCAATGTTCTTTATGCATTCTGTCACCTCTCTGTATTTGAAACTTTATTTCGAGTAAATTTCTATTTTAACTGAAATCCTTACGTCGAACACTCCTCCTTAAGAATTTTAGTCATCCCCAACATTTTCCTCAGTTCTTCAAATTTACCTTTCGACAAGGACTTGGTAAAGATGTCTGCTACTTGATCTTCTATTGCACAATGTTCTAGGCTTACTTCTTTCTCTTTTTCAGCTTCCCTTATAGCGTGGAACTTAACCTTTATATGCTTAGTCTTTCCATGCAATACCAGATTCTTAGCAATGGCGATTGCTGATTTATTGTTGATGTAGAGGACCGTAGGTTCAGTGGAAAGCATCTGTAAATCATCTAGTATTTTTCTTAACCACTGAGCTTGATTTACAATACTTGGTGCTACTATGTATTTAGCTTCGGCGGATGACTGTACAACAATTTCTTGCTTCTTTGACGACCATGAAAACGCATCAAAACCAAGTGAAAAAACATACCCCGATGTGCTTTTAGCATCCTCCACACTTCCTGCCCAGTCACCGTCCGTGTATCCTAAAAGCTCTTCTTTTGTGTGAGCTTGAAAATGGATTCCCATATCAGTGGTTCCTCTTACATATCTTAGGATATACTAAACTGCTGCCATGTGTGATTGTCTTGGTGAATTCATAAACCGAGATAACAGGCCGGTTATATAAGTTAGATCTGGTTGAGTGGCAATTAGGTAGAGTAAGCTACCAATTATACTCCTGAACTCTTTCTCATTCACCCTTTCTTCTTCTTCCGCTTTTGACAGTTTAATATGTGGTATGAGAGGGGTAGATACGACTTTGCAATTTTTAAGCTTGAATTTTTTGAGCAATTCCCTCGCATACTTCTTTTGTGATATAAAGATCCCTTTCTCAGATTGCGCGATCTCCATTCTCAGAAAATAAGTTGCTCTCCCAAGGTTTGACATCTCAAATTCCTGCTCCAGTTGTGTTCTGAGTTCCTCCATTCTTTGTTCATCATTTCCAGTGATGAGAATATCATCAACATACAGTGAGATGATGACCATTTTTCTATCCTTTAGGTGTTTGACATATATGGTTGCTTCATTTTTGTTTCTTTTAAACCCATAGTGGAGCAAGTATGCATCAATTCTGCCATACCATGCTCTGGGAGCTTGCTTCAACCCATATAATGCTTTATGTAATTTATACACATGATCAGTCTTCTCTTCTACTTCAAATCCCATCGGTTTCTTGACAAATATGTCCTCTTCCAATTCACCATTTAAAAAAGCAGATTTTACATCAAGGTGCAAGACATGCCAACCTCTTTGTGCTGCCACAGCAAGCAGAATCCTTATCTTTTCATGTCTTGCTACTGGGGAAAATGTCTCCCTAAAATCCACTCCCGAAAATTGAGCATAACCTTTCACTACTAGGCGTGCTTTGTATTTATTGATTGAGCCGTCTGGGTTCATTTTGAGTCGGAAGACCCATTTAACTCTGATTGCATTTTTACCTTTTAGTTTGGGAACTAGGGACCAAGTGGCATTTTTCTCGATCATGTTCAATTCTTCTTCCATTGCTTTTCTTCAAACCTCATGTTAAGCAGCTTCTTCAAAAGTTGTTGGCTCTGCAACAGCAATGTTACATTGAGCATAGATGTCAGATAAGGTTTTTGTCCTTTTATTTGGTGATTTTTGTGACTCTTGATTATTTATTCTTCATTTTCTTCTTGAGCTTGTTTCGAAGTATAACTTATATCATTGGGGATTATCTTTTCATCCTTCTAATCCCAGTGAGATGCTTTTCTTCAAACCTCATGTTAAGCAGCTTCTTCAAAAGTTGTTGGCTCTGCAACAGCAATGTTACATTGAGCATAGATGTCAGATAAGGTTTTTGTCCTTTTATTTGGTGATTTTTGTGACTCTTGATTATTTATTCTTCATTTTCTTCTTGAGCTTGTTTCGAAGTATAACTTATATCATTGGGGATTATCTTTTCATCCTTCTAATCCCAGTGAGATGCTTCATCAATTATCATATCCCTTCTTATCATAACTTTTTTGGTCTTAGGATTGAAGACCCTGTATCTTTTTGTTTATGTACTATAACCCAAAAAGATACAAATTTCTGCTTTGTCATCCAGCTTCTTCCTTTTCTCTTCTGCTACATAACAGTAGCAGATGGAACCAAACACCCGTAGATGCCTTGTGGCAGGCTTCCTTCCACTCCAGCATTCATATGAGGTCTTTCCCTCAACAGCCCAAGAGGGAAGTCAGTTCAACAAGTATACAGAGGTGCTTATGACTTCACACCAAAATTGGAGAGGCAGTTATTTATCCTTGAGTAAGCTTCTTACCATCTCAACCACAGTTCTGTTCTTTCTTTTTTATACTCCATTCTGGTGTGGAGAGTAGGGGGCTGTTAGCTGTCGTTTTATGTATTCTTTAATATAAAAATCCTTGAACTCCGTTGAAGTGAACTCTAGACCATTATCTGATGTCAAACACTTCAGCTTCATTCCACTTTCTACTTTTGTTTTAGCTTTGAACTCCTTAAACTTTTGCAAAGCTTCATTCTTTGTTTTTAGAAAATAAATCCATGTCATGCTGGAGTGATCATCAATAAACATGATGAAATACTTATTGCTGTTTAGTGACTCTGTGCTCATAGGACCACAGATGTCTGTGTGGATCAATTCAAGCTTGGTACTTGTTCTCTAGGAAGACTTTGAAGGGAAGGGTTATCTATGCATCTTTTCAAGTTGGAAAATTTGGCAAATTCAGTTTTCTCCTATGATTTCAGGGAGATTTGAACTCAATTTTAATAAGTTCATCTTCTTGAGAGCTTCAAGATGCACATGTCCAAATCTTTGATGTCATAGAATGGTATCATTTTGAGCAGTGCACCTTAATTTTTCTTCAGCTCCTTGCAGCTTCAAGGTGAAGCTTCTGTTGATCATTGGAATGTTTGCAATTTCATACCCACGTGAGTATTTTATGGAGCATGAATTTTCCTTGAAGACCATGGTGTATCCCCTTCTAATTATTTGGCTCACACTTAACAGATTTTGCCTCAGGCCAGGCACATACAGGACGTCAGGTATGACCTTTTTTTCTTAGTTCGTGGTTACTGCGATGCTTCTTTTTCTTTCTACTCTTAATGCCTTTCCATCACCTAGAGTTATGTTGAGTTTTGTATCCTTTCTAAGATCAAAAAATATTCTTTTGTTTTTGCACATGTGGCTTGTACAGCCACTGTCAATTATCCAGTGAGTGTCAGCTTCCTCTTGTTGCTCACTGAGTGTCATATAAGTCCGCTCTTCTCCTTCAGTTTCTTCGGTATAATTTACTTCTTGTTAAGATTGATTTTGAGTAGAAGAAGCAGTTGTGTTCCCTTTATTTTTTTTTCCATCAGCACACCTTTTCGACGTGTTCGCCCTTCTTGCAGTAATTACACTTGATCGGGTTCTTCTTTTTATACCAGCAGTCTTCTTCTAGGTGGTTATTATGAGCACATATTCTGCAGTTTGGTAATCCCTTTTGCTGCTTATTGTTGTGCTTGTTTGAATTTTGTGTTGATCGTGTGACTTGATCATCTTGATTTCTTATTCCTCCTCTTCCTTTACCTTGATTCTTGTTTCTGTTTTGTGTAGCTACTAGTGCTCTTTCGGTGGAGTTTATTTCTCTCAAGGCTGTCCTGTGCTCCAATGTTTGCAGCTTGCCCAATAGTTCTGCAACCGAGAGAGTTCTAAGATTGTATGTTTCTTCTATCGCTGAGATTTTGGCCTCGAATCTGGCAGGAAGACTCGCCAACATTTTTTCAACTACTCTTCTGTCTTCAAAGTCTTCTCCGAGCAATCTGATCTTGTTTACAGTATCAAAAAGTTTTGAGGCATACTCCTTTACGGTTTTTGCCTCTGCCATCTTCAGTGTTTCAAATTACTTTCTCAGGTTCCGAATCTTCACCATCTTGATTCTTTCATCACCTTCAAACTCCTCCTTCAACTTGTCCCATACTTGCTTTGGGTTTCTCAAGTTCATTATTCTGGAGAAGACTGAATCTGATATTGCCGCATGCAAACAAGATAGAGCCTGAGGTTTCTTAGAGACGTCTTCTTCATACCTCTTTAATTGGTTTATTGTTGCATCATCTTTCAATGATGTTGGTTTTGCATCGTCTTCCATGACCTTCCACAGGCTGTGGGCTCGCATGTACGTCTCCATCTTTATCGCCCATACGTGATAATTTTCTCCTGTAAATAAAGGAGGATTTAGTGTGCCAATCAGGTTTGTTGTCATTCTATATTTTATTTTGTTGATTTCTTCTCACAGATCCCTTAAGATTATATAGCTCTGATACCACTTGTTGATTTTAAATCAAACCGATCACAATTTTTGTCGTAATTTTTAAAGAGAGAATTTAGAGAGAGAGAGAGAGAGAGGGCAAGAAAACAGAGTATGCTTATGCATGCTCCTCTATTTTCTAGCTTTTCTTAAACTCAGAGAATTTGAGAAGAAAGAACTTATTTTTTATTGATTGATTTGAAGTTATATTTATACACAAAAATAAATTAGAGTCCTACTTAAAAACATAATTAGAATTCTAACCAAAAACAAACTTTAAACACAAAGTTTAACATAATCCTAAACCACATGCATGTTGGTGTTCTTTATGCATTCTGCCACCTCTCTGTATTTGAAACTTTATTTTGAGTAGATTTCTATTTTAACTGAAATCCTTACGTTAAACAATATATATAGATATATATGTTTATGAGAAGCAAGCTACCAAGAGGAGAAAGAAATTTGAGACAAAATACTGTTTAAGTCAACTGTTTTGTTACTAAAAATAGAAAAGATACTTTTTCTACTCTCTTAAGTAATCTTAGACATATCAAAACAAGATTATACATTAATACAAGTTTCTGCAACTTCAAAACCAAAGGATATTTAGGATAAAACGAAAAAAATTTATAGTTGATAGCAAAACTGTCAATCTTTCAACATTTCTCCTTGGTAATTTTGTTATCACTTGCCAAGTATCTTTCTTAAGACTTTAAAACTGTGCTTGGAAAATTGTTTGGTAAAGATATCAGTCAGTTGCTCTTTAAAATTGCAATGTTGCAAACAAACTTCTTCTTCCTTATCTTCTTCTCTCACACTGATATTTAATCTTGATGTGCTTAGTCTCACCATGAAACACATGATTCTTGATAATGGCTGCAGCTGATTGATTCTGTTATTATTGAGCTTATTTAGGATTCCTTATTCAGGAAATCCTCTTGTATAAGAATGATAATTTACTTTATTTAAGATTCTAATATTGATAGGATTCCTCCCTTAAATAAGAAATCCCTTTGTATATATTGAGAAAGTTGGCAGCAATACATTCAAGGGATTATTCTCTAGAATTTTCTCTCATTTTTTCATGGTATCAGAGCCATGGCAAAAAAAAGAAAAAAAGATCTTGGGGGGGGGGGGGGGGGAGGGGTTGTGGGGGGGATAGCCTCGTATACTCTGAATGCAAATGACAATCATGGAAACATAATCACTCAAGTGCAGTTGAAAGGCAAAAATTATGAAGAATGGGCATGAGTAATGCGTATTGCTTTGCTGGCCAAGAAGAAATACGGTTTCATCGATGGAACCGTGAAATAACCAGCAGATGATTCCACTGAAATTGAAGACTGGTGGACAGTCAACTTTACGCTGGTATCTTGGATATTCAACACCATTGAACCTACTCTACGATCAACCATATCGTATGTGGAAACCATAAAAGATTTGTGGGAAGATATTAGACAACGATTTTCCATCAGCAATGGTTCTCAAGTACAACAGCTGAGAACATATCTGGCAAATTGCAAACAATATGGACAAGCGGTGGTGACTTATTTTGGAAGGCTCGAGACTCTTTCGGATGAATTAAATAATTACGATCAAATACTGGTGTGTACTTATGCTGGATGCAGATGCAACCTTACTTCTAAATTGGAGAGAAAACGTGAGGAGGAAAGAGTTCATCAATTTTTGATGGGATTGGATGAAGATGGATATGGAATGGTACATTCCAATATCTTAAGTATAAAACCCTTGCCAAATCTAAATCAAGCCTATGCCATGGTTGTTCAACAGGAACAAGTAAGAACCATTGCACAAACAAAAGAGGACAGAAGCAGTGCTATGAGTTTTGCGGTTCAAGAGGTAATTGATATTCAGGGGGGGATAAAGAGAAAGAAAAAACTAGAGTGTGTTCTAATTACAATTGAGAAGGACATGAAGCTAATAATTGCTTTCAGCTTATAAGATACCCTGAATGGCGGGAAAACAGACCACGCATGACTACTTCTTCATAAGGCAATGTAAGGAAACGTGGTAATAGTGGAGGACGATCCAAGACTATAACAGCTCGGGCAAACACAGCACAAACTACCACATCTTGTGGGGAACGTGAAAATTTGACAGAATTTGATAGAAAACCTCAAGATGCTAAGTGCGCATAAGAGTGGTACCAATGAAAGGCTAATGGGTAAGCAAGAATCTATATCATGGATTATTGACACAGGGGTTACACACTATATGATAGGGACCTTGAAATATTTATAAGACGTGAAGAATATTGTACTATGCTCGGTATTACTGCCCAATGGAGAGGAAACCATGGCTATGAAAGAAGGGCCCGTGTCTCTTGGAGGAGACCTAAAATTGAAACACGTTTTTTCTGTTCTAAATATGGAATGCAATTTAGTCTATGTATCAAAGGTTCTTGATAATTCTGATTTTGTTCTTCAAGTCACTAACAAAGTTGTGCTATACATGATCGAATTTCAAGGAAGTTGATTTGAGCAGGTGAACGACGCGAGGGGCTATATTTTTTCAAAGGAGTGGTGGCGGCACATGCTTCAAAAGCCAGAAATAAAAGATCTTTTGAACTGTGGCACAAGTGTATGGGCCATCCCTCAACTAAAGTAGTAGATCTAATACCTCAAGTTAGAAATTGTGATATGAATAATGATAAAATTTGTGATATTTATTTTAGAGTAAAATAGACAAGAGAAATATTTTACTCTAGTAAAGCCAAAAGATGTTTTGATTTGATACATTGTGATTTGTGGGGACCTTACAAAGTCTCATCTTCTTGTGGGGTGAATTATTTTTTGACAATTATTGATGATTATTCTCGTGCTGTGTGGATATATATGTTGAATAAAAAATTTGAAGTTACTAATGTTCTTAAAGGATTATTTGCTATGATTTGTAGATAATTTGAAAAGGATGTAAAGTATATTATAAGTAACAATGGCAGTGAGTTCCTTTGTTTAAGCAAGTATTTTGAAGAGTAAGGAATATTGCATCAGCCCTCTTGTGTTGGAACCCCCCAGCAAAACGGGCAAATGGAGAGAAAGCATCGATATATTCTCAATGTGGCAAGGGCATTGTGATTTCAAGCCCATTTGCTTATTGATTTTTGAGAAGAATGTGTGCTCACAGCTAGTTATTTGATTAATAGAACACCTAGTATGTTGTTAAATGATAAAGCCCCATATAAAGTTCTTTTTGGCCACGCACCTTCATACGATAACACTAGAATATTCGGTTGTCTATGCTATACACATCATTTAAATCAAGAAAAAGACAAATTTGGTAGTAGGGTTAGAAAATGCTTATTTGTTGGGTATACATTTGGGAAAAAGCTTTGGAAAAATCTGAATATATTGTCTCTAAAGATGTAGTGTTTGTCGAGACAAAATTTTCTTATACAGCTACAAATGATGTTGACATTAGAAATATATAGTGGAATAATGATGCAGTCAGTTATGAAGATGAATTAAAAGTGCAGCATGAATTGAGCTCAGAAAGAGATGATAAAACCTCTCAAAACGCGATGCAAAGTGTTACTACTGATGTAAATGTTGAAGTAGAAAATATAATGACAGAGAATGTTTCACGATAGGAGATGCTTGGTAGGGGACATTGAGTTAAACAACCTTCTGTCAGGTTGAGGGAATATGTGACCAATACTATCATGGCAAGTCCCCCTGCACGTTCATCACTTTAATCAGTTTCCTCAGGTAATCCTCATCCAATAGCACACTTTGTGAATTATGATAGATTTTCTCTATAACATTAAATTTTCTTGGCAAATGTGACCACAAGACATGAACCTGGCATATATACAGAGGTAGTTAAAGATGAACACTGGTGCGCAGCAATGAAAAAAGAGATACAAGCTATTGAAGATAATGGTACTTGGACAGTTGAGGATTTACCTCCTAAAAAGAAAGTGATTCGAAGCAAGTGAGTTTATAAAATAAAATACAATTCATATGGGAGCATTGAACGGTATAAAGTGCGTTTGGTGATTCTTGGCAATAAACAGGTTGAAGGCGTTGATTATCATGAAACATTTGCTCCGACAGCAAAGATGGGTACGGTGCGAACTTTTTTTGCTGTTACTACAGCAAAAAATTGGGAACTTCATCAGATGGATGTTCAAAATGCCTTCTTACATGACAACCTAAAAGAAGAAGTTTACATGAAGATGCCACTTGGTTTTGCTTCTTAACAACCAAGAAAAGTATGTAAGCTTCAAAAGTCTTTATATGGATTACGTCAGGCCCCAAGATGTTGGTTTGCTAGATTAGCTGATTCTTTAAAGGGATATGGATTCATACATTCATGTTCAGATTATTCTTTGTTTAGATTTCGAAATAAAAATATTCAATTAAATGTACTTGTATATATTGAAAATTTAATTATCTTTGGCAATAATGGGACTTGTTCCAACAATTTAAAGATGATTTAAGTTAGTGTTTTTATATGAAGGATTTGGGTCGACTAAAGTACTTCTTGGGTATTGAAGTGGCATGAAACACCAACAGAATTTTTCTCAGTCAATTATGCATTGGATCTTATTTCTGAAGTTGATTTGTTAGAAGCAAAATCAGTTTCAACTCCTCTTAAACAAAACCATAAGTTGGGTCTTACTAATAGTGCAAACTTAGAAGATCTAGCTCGGTACAAACACTTAGTTAGACGACTTGTTTATTTATTTTTTACTCAGCCTGACTTGTCTTACTGTGTTAATCTACTTGCACAATCTATGCATATACCAAAGCAAGCCTACTGGGAAGTAGCACTTAGAGTTGTGTGGTATTTGAAAGGCAATCCAAGTCAAGGTATTTTATTATAAGCCAACTGTGATTTGAATCTGTCTAATTACTGTGACTTGGACTAGGCAAGTTGTCCTTTGACACGCAGGTCCTTGACTGAATACTTTATTCTTCTAGGAAGTTCGCCTATCTCTTGGAAAACAAAGAAACAACACATTGTATCTCGTTCGTCAGTAAAAGCTGAATATCGATCCATGTCCACTACAGCGTGTAAGCTTAAATTGTTGAAATGGATACTGCACTTTCTTGATGTTGTGCATCCTGTACCTATGAATCTTTATTGTGATAGTCAAATAGCTCTACTCATCACATCTAATCCAATTTTTCATGAACGCACAAAACACATTTATATGAATTATCATTTCATTCGTGATGAGATACATAATGGCAATATTGCAATAACATATGTGCACAGTTCTCTGCAACTAGCTGATGCTTTGACTAAAGCTTTGGCCACGACTCAGTTTCATTTTTTTTTTTTTGAGCAAGTTGGGCATTCGCAATCCTCATACTCCAACTTGAGGGAGGGGTATTGAGCTTATTTAGGATTCCTTATTCAGGAAATCCTCTTACTCAAGAAATCCTTTTGTATAGGAATGATAATTTACTTTATTTAAGATTCTTGAATTAGTAGAATTCCTCCCTTAAATGAAAATTTCTCTTATGTATATTGAGAAGGTTCAAGAGATTATTCTCTAGAATTTTCTCTTATTTTTTTAGTTATTTTATATTATAATTGAATCAACTTAGTTAAAAAGAATGTAAATTAAAATATTTTTGGGAACAACTAAATATCACTTAAAATTCTAAAAACAAAAATAATTTTTTTTTGTATTACGTACTCCGAAGCCAAGAAAAGAAAAAGTTTTCATAGATTCTTTTTGTGTAGTTTAAAAAACAAGCATCAACGTAATTGATTTTACTAAAAAAAGAAGTCAAATTAAATATGTTCAAATATTATTTTATTTACTTAAAAAAAAATCAGAATATGAAATAATATAAACACTATTGTAATAACTGTAGTTCTCATTATCTTTAACCTAATTATCAGATAAAATATTCTCTTTAGTTTCATTGGTGTTCAATTCTTTTAATATCATCATACATTACCAACATAATTAAGTTGTCTTTTTAATATATACATATATATATTTAAAGTTATATAGATGATAAATAAACAATATGGATATATATATATATATATATATATGTATAAGGTAATGGAAGCACTGTATTGATTTTTAGGGTAATGAGTGGTGGTTCGGTCCACGCTGGAGAAGAATGGGATCCAATTCTCACATTCAAGGTACCAGCTTCAATTATTAGGGTAGGGAAGTCGTGGAAATTGCTCACCCCAAAATTAATTTAATCCCCCATATACTTATAATCATTAATTATGTATTTACTAATATAAAATTTAATAATTCAAAATTAATATAAAAATTTGTATTACTTTGATATCAATAATAAATTAATATTTTAACAAAATTATTCGTAAATAACCTTATAACAATGAACCATGAAATAGGTATGATTTATAATTCAAAGTTACATTATCATATAAAAAAAATAAAAATATATACCATTCAATTTAATATATGCATATACAAATAAGAGTTTACTATGAACTCAAAATCAATGCAATATAGAAATACAATTTCACAAAATTAACAACAATTTTTTGAACTAGTAAAAAAAAAAAAAAAACAGGTATTATTTTCAGTATCAAAAAAACCCTAGTTACCTCCTTACCCTATTTGGGTTTCCTCTTTTTATCTTCAAAAAAAAAGATAAAAACTTGGAAATGGGTATTAATGAGGAAACTAAAAGGACATAATCAAGGGTGAAGTAACAGGAGGTTTCTCCCCCACCTGCCTGCAATAAATAAGCTGCTACCACCACAAGAATATTGCTTGAGCTTGTCACCTTCATTTCAATTTCAATTCAATCAAGATTATCAATTTCCTCATAACAAAAATGTTTTTTTTTTTTTTCCCCACTTTTTTTACCATTCAAATTCTTTGATAACCAAACACTACCTACCTATATATATATATATATATACATATTGTGGTCAATACATCTTATGCCTCATGGAAATTAATAGACCAAATTTCGATGATTGAATATATTTTCTTTATTCTTTCACTTTAGTTACAACATAAATTTTTATTTTAAAAAATGCTTTAATTAACTTTTACATAAGAATAAATGTATTTATACATTCACTTGAGCATAGAATAATGGAAAATTAAAAATCTTATATTTCAATATATTTATACACAATTTTTTAAATAACTTTTAAACATTCAAAATATAAATTTTTGAAAATTCATAAAATTGTACATGAGCATAAAATCATTATAAAAGAATAAGTAGAATGAAAACAAAAAATAAAATATATTGCCCAGAGTCTATGAGATGTAACCATGATCCAAATTAAAATGATGTGTAAATATCTTTTGCATGATATTTATATTTGATCCCGTTTCCGATCGTTGAAATGTGAGATTAAATAATTTGTTATTTAACAATTAGGTCTAAATAGTACTAAGAATAAAAATATTAAAATTTAATAATATGTATATATATATATGTATGTATGTTGAATTTGCTCATTTATTAGTGTAATTTTTAAAAAATGCTTCTGCATATTTGTTTGATTAATCGTATCAATTGTCCAATGTTTGCTGATTTATAATTCATTTGTGTAGAAATTATTATAAATTTTTTTAATTAAATTCTTCAATTAGACGTAAAATAATTGGTCCCAAACCAAACCACATCTTATATGATCTGATATTTGGGGCAGATTGTGAAGACTATTGCACGTAACATTGATTATTTACACACATATTTCGTTCTCCTCGTCAAATTAAATATGGATTTTTGTGTTGCACATACAAACCTGTTTGACGGTTGCACTTGGTAGTCTCCGACCTTGTATACTTGGGAGGTTCAGAAAAGTCAAAATTTATTTTTCAAACAAACAATGTGTTACACCTCTCTCCCTTTGTCTTGTTTTCTTCTCGCTGCTATTTATTCGGTTGCACTTGGTACTCTCCGACCTTGTATACTTGGGAGGTTCAGAAAAGTCAATTTTGTTTTTCAAACAAACAATGTGTTACATGACAAACAATGCGTATCACGCTGCTTGCAATCCCAGACCTCTCTCCCTTTGTCTTGTTTTCTTCTCTCAGCTATTTATTTAGGCTGAAAAACTTTTCAATCTCCATCTTAAATCCACAAGAGCTAAAAATTATTGGTTTACATACGTTTCTACATTCTACTTAATATCACTGCTTTTATTTTCAATATTAAAATTATTTACATAATACTTTTAACAATTTATAGTACAAAAACCAGTCACTTCTTCAATTTGTACCTGTAACGGCTCCGGAAATTTAAATGAAATGTATGTATTAGAAATCTCAAATGCGGAAATGTAATAAAAATTTTGATTAATATCCCTTACACAATAACCAAAACGTACTCAAAACATGAAGGAACAAACTAACTAAAAAAAATACTCGAAATAAGAACTATAAATATAACTATGAAGTTTTTAGGCGTCCCCTTCATCGTCTTCCTGTGGAACGGACTCGGGAATAACGTCTTCCTGATCTGAAATGGTTAAATAAGAAATGAGCTACACCAGCCCAGTAAAGACATCACACTATCTCACCGCCACGGACGTAAAGGTGGGTAGAAAACAAAAATGAGTAATGGAGCATAATTTATAACAAACTCGTTTATTAACATAAAAACCTTTACTGTCCACTTACCTCGGTGAGATCCATGAAAACAACATATGAAAGCAATAACATTATCATCATCATGAAATCATATAAACTTTATACTATAACACTTACCACGCCTTTGCATTTCAATCATTAAACAATATATTTTCCTCTTTTACCAGCCTACTAGCTACCCGTGAACCATTAACATTACAACCTGATTTCAGGGTCGTCCCCATACCCCGTTCGGTATGGGCGCCAAAACCATAAACCTCAATACCCCGTCCGATATGAGGGTGAAACGGGTCGTCCCCATACCCCGTCCGGTATGGGCGCCAAAACACATAAGGTCTCCATACCCCGTCCGGTATGAGAAACCACGTTCCCGGTAGGGTTCCCTACGGACCTGGTCCGTCCACCATCTCCCAGGATATTTAGTCAGGCTGTCCACATTTTTCATTTATCAATTCACATAACCTTTTTGCCTCTTTTTTTTCTTAATCTCAATCATCAAATCACACACAACATGTAAACCAGTAATTGACACCAAACAAGACAACAAAGTATCGGGTTCACCATAATACAAACCATAATAAAAGAAACCATGATTCATGCATACGAGACCATAACATAATTACATCAAATATCATACTGTATTTAATACTGAAAATTAGATCAAACAATAACAGACCAACATTGTATCAGACTCGGGCTCCATTGGCAACCTCAATCAATTATACATCTATAAAGTCTCAAAATACCGTTTAATTATTTATTAAGCTTTAATACCGTGATAGGAAATAGGGTGAGGGGTTCTTACTTGTTTCGGGGTCTGAAATCGACTCTACAGTGCGTCTACGGGCTGTCCCTAATTTTCCTGAATTTTTCCGGAAAACCAAAAAACACTACCAGTACCTGCACGTGACCCAAAAAATCTCAAATCAGACCTAGGGCCCCTTTCAGCCAATATCAGAATTTCGGCACGGTGGCTCGCCGTGCTCTGGCGACGGCACTGCCGCCTGCGGCGGCGATCCACTTTGGGTTGGCTGTTTTCGACCGAATTCGACCGAATTCGACCAAACTTGCATCGGTCCCTGCGATAAAACAACCCTAGGGCCCTCGGTGGACCAAAAACTCACGAAAAACTGAGACTTACCGGCGGCGTTGCTTTCGGGTGTGGCGGCTCCTCCGACGTGAGTCGCGTTTTAATGTTTGGCTCCGATCAACCTGTAGAGAAAAGAACGATGATCACAGTGGTATAAAATTTGCATCGAACGAAGGCCGGGAAGGGCCACATCGGAGGCAAAAATAGAGGGGGGTCGCGGTGGCGCCGCCGGACTTCGGCTGGGTTTTCCAGCCATTTGGCCAGTGGTTTGGCTCTGGTTTGGCCATAGGTGGACTCAGCATCGAAAAACGAGCCAGGGGTAGAAAATTTACCTCGATTGGCGGTCGAAAACCTCTCCGGTGCGGCGGCGGGTGGCGGCGGGTGGCGGCGGCCGGCTCCTCCAGCGTCTGGTTCTTCTTCTCCGGCGAGGCACTAGCGGCTAGGGTTTTGTGGTCAGGTGTGGGTGGGGTTATTTATACCCTTTGCCTTTTAATCTCAACCGTCCATCAAGATTAAATCTGGACCGTCCGATCGCGATTTAATTGGGATTAAATCTGGGTCGTCCATCGCGATGCAATATGGGCCGTCTGTACCTGATTGAATCTGCGCCGTTCGTACGCGTGACTCTGGGCCGTCCGTGCGCACGTTTGATCTGGGTCGTCCGTGCACGCGAGAATGGATCAGGGTCGTCCGATCACACGCACGCAGATCGCCCACGTGGCCCATCCCGTGTCAGCATTTCCTTGCCACGTGGCGTGTCCTGGTTGACCGGGGCTGCTGACCGGGCTACTGACGTGGCTGCTGACGTGGCACACCTTTTCTAAATTGCGTTTTGACCCCCGGTTTCTGATTTTCTTTTCAAAAACACCCCCAAAATTCAAATTTTCACCCTTTTTTCCCAAAATCAATTTCAATTAAATCCAAATAATATTTTTACCCAATTTTATCATTATTATTATTTTTATTTTTATTAAATTAAATAAAAATCTAAAAAATTCAAATACAAAAAAAAAATAAAAATAAAAATAATAAGAATAAAATTAAAAATACTTAGGTGTTACAACTCTCCCCCCCTTAAAGAAATTTGGTCCCCCAGATTTGCCTCTTACTCTTGGTCGAACAAATGGGGATACTGTCCTCTAAATTCTGATTCTAGCTCCCAGGTAGCCTCCCTGGGCGTGTGGTTCTGCCACACGACCTTTATAAATGATATTTCCCGGTTGCAGAGTATTCTGCTCTTTCGATCCGTGATACCGACTGATACTTCTTCATAATACAAGTCCTCTTGGAGTGGAAGCGGTTCATGAGCCAAGACATGAGAAAGGTCCGGGTTGTACTTACGTAGCATGGATACGTGGAACACGTTGTGGACTCTGGAGAGCTCTGGAGGCAGTGCTAGTCTGTAGGCAGCAGTACCAATCCTATCTAAGATTTCAAATGGTCCAATATATCGGGGATTTAATTTTTTCCTCCTGCTGAACCTATTAATTCCCTTGAAAGGAGTGACCTTAAGAAATACCCGGTCACCTTTCTCAAACGCTAGGTCTCTCCTCCGAGTATCTGCATAACTCTTCTGCCTACTCTGAGTTGTCTAAATGTTCTTTCTGATTTTAACTATTTTGGACGTGGTCTCCTCTACCAACTCTGGGCTGAACAATCTTCTATCGCCCACTTACTCCCAACAAATCGGTGATCTGCACGGGTGCCCATATAACGCCTCATATGGAGCCATGCCGATGCTTGCTTGGTAGCTGTTGTTGTAGGCAAACTCTATCAGGAGTAGATGATCGTCCCAATGGCCCCCAGAGTCCAGGACACAAGCTCGGAGCATATCCTCAAGCGTACGAATTGTCCTTTCAGATTGTCCATCAGTCTGGGGATGGAAGGCAGTACTAAGAGACAGCTTTGTTCCCATAGCTTGCTGGAAGCTACTCCAAAACTGAGAAGTGAACCTGGGATCCCTGTCGGATACTACTGTCACTAGAATCTCATGCAATCTGACTATCTCCCGGATATACATCCTTACCAACTTGTCCAATGAATCGGCCATCCTGATGGCTAGGAAGTGGGAAGACTTGGTAAGTCGATCAACGATTACCCATATGGCATCATGTCCTGAACGTGCCTTGGGCCATGGTGATATGTTCCCACTTCCACTCCGGGATCGGTAAAGGCTGAAGTAACCCACCTGGGCGCTGATGCTCTGCTTTGACCTGCTGACATACCAAACATTTAGATATAAAGTCGGCTATGTCTCTCTTCATCCCATGCCACCAAAACCGGGGTCGCATGCTTTGGTACATTTTGGTGCTTCCTGGATGCATGGTAAACTTCAAGCTATGGGACTCCGTCATAATATCTCTTTTTAACTCACTGTCATCTGGGACACACACCCTGTCTTAGAAACGAAGTAATCCATCGGCAGAGATTCGAAATTCTAAGCTCCCTCCCTGTTCTGCATCCTTCTTGCGAGCTACCAGGGTGGAGTCAACTGTCTGAACTTCCCTTATTCTCTAGATTAACTCGGGCTGGACTGTCAGGCGGCCCAAACATGTGACTCTCTTCAGATCCTGAAGTCGAAGCTGTTGCGTGGCCCCAATTGGTATGCATTCTGAAACCATCAAATGGGCTAAGATACCTGCACTTTTCCTGTTGAGAGTATCTGCTACTACGTTGCCCTTACCCGAATGGTATAAGATATCACAATCATAGTCCTTAAGGAGTTCCATCCACATTCTTTGACGCATGTTGAGATCCTTCTGAGTGAATATGTGTTTCAAACTCTTATGATCGGTATAGATCTGAAAGGTTTCTTCGTACAAATAATGGCGCCAGATTTTCAAAGCGTGAATGATTACGGCAAGCTCCAAGTCATGGGTGGGATAGTTCTTCTCATGATTCTTTAACTGTCTGGACCCATATGCTATAACATTTCCATGCTGCATCAAGACACAACTCAGGCCTAGATAGGAGACATCACTATAAACTGTATACCCTCCCGATCCACTCGGTAAAGCCAGCACGGATGTAGTGGTCAGCCGCTTCTTTAATTCTGAAAAACTTCTTTTGCAGTCCTCATTCCACTCAAACTTGGCATTCTTCTTTGTGAGTCGGGTTAGAGGAGCTGCTAGACTGGAGAATCCTTCAACGAACCTGCGGAAATAACCTGCCATTCCCAGGAAGCTACGGATTTCCTTAACTGATGTCAGCTTCTCCCAGCCAAGTACTGCTTCAACCTTTTTGGGATTTACTGATACCCCTTCCTTCGATATGATGTGTCCTAGGAAGGCGGTCTGCTCAAGTCAGAATCCACACTTACTCAACTTCGCATATAACCTCTTGTTTCTAAGGACCTGCAAAACTTGGGCAAGATGGTAAGCATGTTCTTCTCTGCTTTTTAGTAGACTAAGATATCATCGATGAACACGATGACAAATTGATCCAAGAACTCTCTGAAGACCCTGTTCATCAGATCCATAAAGATTGTCGGGGCATTGGTTAGCCCAAATGGCATGACCAGGAACTCATAGTGTCCGTACCTGGTTCGGAAAGCCGTCTTGGGGATGTCTTCTGTTCTTATCTTCACCGGATGGTAACCTGATTGTAGGTCTATTTTAGAGAAGACCTGTGCACCCTGCAGCTGATCAAAGAGGTCATCAATTCGGGGAAGGGGATACTTATTTTTTATCGTAACCTTGTTCAATCCTCTGTAATCAATGCACAGTCTCAATGTTCCATCTCCCTTCCTTGCAAAAGTGATTCCGGCACCCTAAGGGGACACACTGTGTCTAATAAAACCACTGTCTTGCAATTCAGTGATCTGTTTTCTCAGCTCTTCCATCTCAATGCGGTTCATGCGGTAATGAGCAACCGAAATGGGCTGGGTACCTGGCTGTAGGTCTATAGTGAACTCAACTTCTCTGTCCACTGGCAGACCGAGCAATTCGTCCGGAAACACATCTGGGAAGTCTCGGACTACCGGAATCTCTTGAATACAAATTTTCTTCTTGGGCTTGCCTAGTCAAAGAAAACAGCAAGATTAAGGCATTAGAAGTTAAGAAAACTTGCCATCAAGGAATAAGTACTGAATAATTTTATTAATTTGTAAATGGTTCCTCGTTAGGAGGATTAAATACAACTTTCTTGTTAAAGCAATCTATGGTGGCGTGATACGCCGCTAACCAATCCATTCCTAAGATTACATCAAAATCTCCTGTGTCTAACCATATCAGGTCTACACTCAGTTTCCTATTTGCTATCTCCATGGCACAAGCCCTATAGATAACTTCCCCTAGTAGTGTTTCACCCCCGGCAGTAGACACAAACAATAATGAATCAAGTTTATCAGGTGATACATTAATTTTGGAAGCAAAAGCATGTGAAACAAAAGAGTGCAATGCACCAGTATCAAATAAAACATGAGCAATATGGTCACAGATAGTATACATACCCTGTACCACATCTGGGTCGGCGTCGGCATCTTGCTGGATAAGGTTGTAAGCTCTGCCCTGAATAGGAGGCCTTCCTTGATTCTGGTTCCTCGGACATTCTCTTGCATAATGCTGGGCACAGCCACAAATACGACAAGTGTTGTTGAGGCGGTGGTAGGGTCGGTCCCCATGATCTTTGCCGCAGTGCTGACAGATCTTCCCGCGTGCTACCCTTGGAGCCTGAGGAGGGGCCTGGATGGCTGGTCTGGGCCTCTTATTTGGTTGGGCAGGCGCTGTAGGTGCTGGCCTGCGAAACGAAGCTGAGGGTCAGGAACTCCCTCCTGGCTAAGGACGGGTGTTGAAGCTTCTTTCCACGATCTGTGCCTTTGCTAGGACTGATGAATATGTCTTGAGCTCCAGTACCAACAAGTGTTGCCTGATCTCCGGGTGGTGACCCCACTGAAATCTCCTGGCCTTTCGGCCCTCATCCATCAATGTCTCCGGGGAGTATCGGTCTAGCTCTAGGAACTTACGAGCATATTCTGATACTGTCATGCTTCCCTGAACCAGTTGAACAAACTCTGTTTCCTTTAGGTGTCGGATGTGCTCAGGGAGATACTCCGCATAGAACGCCACTAAGAACTGCTCCCAAGTGACTGGTGTAGGCAGGGTGGTCTGCTTGAGCTCCCACCAACGTCCTGCTTCCCCTACCAACATGTAGGAAGCAAGGGCAGCTCTCTGCTCAGGAACTACTCCCAAGGTCCTGAAAGCTCTCTCAGTCTCCACCAGCCAGTACTAGGCCTCTTCAAAAGAGGATCCCCCTGCAAAGGTGGAGGGATTCAGTCTCCTGTACCTCTCTATATAGCCCGGGTTGATCAAGGAAGGAGCGGGGTCCCATGGAAGAGGGACTGGACCCGGCTGGGGATAGACTGGGGGGTCCTGTGGTGGCACCTGCTGATATGATGGGGGCACTGGGTTGTGCTGTGGCGGTGTCGGGTAGTACCGTGGCTGGAGCACCGGGTTGTACTGTGGCAGTGGTGCCGGGTGGTACTGTGGAGGAGCAAGCTCGTGCTGGGGTGGCTCGGGATTAGCCTGCTGTAGCGGAGGCTCAACCTGCGGTAGTGGAGGAGGGTCGGGTAACTCCCTTCTCTTCTCTCGCCCTTGTTGGGCAGCTATGAACCCTTCCATCATCTAAAATAACCTGTCTAAATCCTCCCGAACTGAATTATCCCGGGCCGCTCGGTTTAGTAGGGGTCTTCCTCTCCTCATCTCTCTGCACCTGCATTTCATAAGGAATGGTTGAGTAACGATTTATCGGTGAGTATTTCTCTAAGCATTATTGTGTAAGGGATGGGTCCGAGTAACGCGGCTCTGATACCAACTGTAACGGCTCCGGAAATTTAAATGAAATATATGTATTAGAAATCTCAAATGCGGAAGTGTAAAAAAAATTTTGATTAATATCCCTTACACAATAACCAAAACGTACTCAAAACATGAAGGAACAAACTAACTAAAAGAAATACTCGAAATAAGAACTATAAATATAACTATGAAGTCTTTAGGCGTCCCCTTCATCGTCTTCCTGTGGAACGGGCTCGAGAACAACGTCTTCCTGATCTAAAATGGTTAAATAAGAAATGAGCTACACCAGCCCAGTAAAGACATCACACTATCTCACCGCCACGGACGTAAAGGTGGGTAGAAAACAAAAATGAGCAATGGAGCATAATTTATAACAAACTCATTTATTAACATAAAAACCTTTACTGTCCACTTACCTTGGTGAGATCCATGAAAACAACATATGAAAGCAATAACATTATCATCATCATGAAATCATATAAACTTTATACCATAACACTTACCACGCCTTTGCATTTCAATCATTAAACAACATATTTTCCTTTTTTACCAGCCTACTAGTATCCATGGGAATCCACAGGGGTTCCCCGCTACCCGTGAACTATTAACATTACAACTTGATTCCAGGGTCGTCCCCATACCCCGTCCGGTATGGGCGTCAAAACCATGAACCTCAATACCTCGTCCAGTATGAGGGTGAAACGGGCCGTCCTCATACCCCGTCCGGTATGGGCGCCAAAACACATAAGGTCTCCATACCCCGTCCGGTATGAGAAACCACGTTCCCGGTAGGGTTCTCTACGGACTTGGTCCGTCCACCATCTCCTAGGATATTTAGTCAGGCTGTCCACATTTTTCACTTATCAATTCACATAACTTTTTTGCCTCTTTTTTTTCTTAATCTCAATCATCAAATCATACACAATATGTAAACCAGTAATTGACACCAAACAAGACAACAAAGTATCGGGTTCACCATAATACAAACCATAATAAAAGAAACCATGATTCATGCATACGAGACCATAACATAATTACATCAAATATCATACTGCATTTAATACTGAAAATTAGATCAAACAATAACAGACCAACATTGTATCAGACTCGGGCTTCATTGGCAACCTCAATCAATTATACATCTATAAAGTCTCAAAATACCGTTTAATTATTTATTAAGCTTTAATGCCGTGATAGAAAATAGGGTGAGGGGTCCTTACTTGTTTCGGGGTCTTAAATCGACTCTACAGTGCGCCTACGGGCTGTCCCTAATTTTCCTGAATTTTTTCTGAAAAACTAAAAAACACTACCGGTACCTGCACGTGACCCAAAAAATCCCAAATCAGACCTAGGGCCCCTTTCGGCCAATATTAGAATTTCGGCACGGTGGCTCGCCGTGCTATGGCGACGGCGCTGCCGCCTGCGACAGCGATCTGTCTCGGGTTGGCCGTTTTTGGCCGAATTCGACCAAACTTGCATCGGTCCCTGCGATAAAACAACCCTAGGGCCCTCGGTAGACCAAAAAATCACGAAAAACTGAGACTTACCGGCGGTGGTGCTTTCGGGTGCGGCAGCTCCTCCAACGTGAGTCGCGTTTTAATGTTTGGCTCCGATCAACCTGTAGAGAAAAGAACGATGATCACAGTGGTATAAAATTTGCATCGAACGGAGGCCGGGAAGGGCCACATCGGAGGCAAAAACAGAGGGGGGTCGCGGCAGCGGCGCCGGACTTCGGCTGGGTTTTCCAGCCGTTTGGCCAGTGGTTTGGCTCTGGTTTGGCCATAGGTGGACTCAGCATCGAAAAACGAGCCAGGGGTAGAAAATTTACCTCGATTGGCGGTCGGAAACCTCTCTGGTGCGGCGGCAGGTGGCGGCGGCCGGCTCCTCCAGCGTCTGGTTCTTCTTCTCCGGCGAGGCACTGGCGACTAGGGTTTTGTGGTCAGGTGTGGGTGGGGTTATTTATACCCTTTGCCTTTTAATCTCAACCGTCCATCAAGATTAAATCTGGACCGTCCGATCGCGATTTAATTAGGATTAAATCTGTTCTGTCCATCGCGATGCAATCTAGGCCGTCCGTGCCTGATTGAATCTGCGTCGTCCGTACGCGTGACTCTGGGCCGTCTGTGCGCACGTTTGATCTGGGTCGTCCGTGCACGCGGGAATGGATCAGGGACGTCCGATCACGCGCACGCGGATCGCCCACGTGGCCCATCCCATGTCAGCATTTCCTTGCCACGTGGCGTGTCTTGGTTGGCCGGGACTGCTGACCGGGCTACTGACGTGGCTGCTGACGTGGCACACATTTTCTAAATTGCGTTTTGACCTTCAGTTTCTGATTTTCTTTTCAAAAACACCCCCAAAATTCAAATTTTCACCTTTTTTTCCCAAAATCAATTTCAATTAAATCCAAATAATATTTTTACCCAATTTTATCATTATTATTATTTTTATTTTCATTAAATTAAATAAAAATCTAAAAAATTCAAATACAAAAAAAAAATAAAAATAAAAATAATAAGAATAAAATTAAAAATACTTAGATGTTACAGTACCAATTACATACATTTTATTTCTAAAACATTCAAAAAGTTCAATAATTTAATATTTAATTAATAGAATAAACAAATTAAATTTACATAAATATCACTAATTATTTTCTGTCATCTCCAAGAATAGTGATACATGACTGAAACAAATGATAATGGCTGGGGAACCAAAATAATTTAGTGGTCATGTTTTGCACATTCAACCCCACAAAACCCTACCACCGAGTATTTGTTTGAAACATATTAGAAATGAAAACTCTAGCTTGCACGCTAAGAACGCACGGGATTAATTTCTTCTTATTCGAGATTTAGTGAAAATTGATTATTATTATCCCAAAAAATATATACAAAAAATAAATATAAACAAAATTTATATTTGAAAGTACAAACGTAAATTCAAACATGAAGAAAAAGAAAACCCAGAACCAAAGCTATCTAGGCTCGCAGTCTGCATACAAATTGAAGGGGGGAGAAGAAACAGTCTCTTACAGACTCTCAGCACTTTAGTACGAGTTGGATAGCATTACGTTGCACAGGCATGAGACTCTGTAATTTGGAGCATTGTGTAAGTGTCATCACAGAAAGATCAAAACAACATATATACGAATACATAAGCCTATCTCAGGAAAGATGCTTCTTAACAATTAGCAGAGCTAAGACGAACCTGGCAAAGTTTATCAAATAGCTGTCTGTCAGTGTGTGAGAACTTCACAATGAAGTCAGCTAGATAATTAGCCAAATTAATCTGTTCAATACAGTTCACGAATTTCAAAACGCGAACATGTAATAAAGATTGGTAAATATGGATGTAGGATTGGCATGTCACCTCATTCAGGGGATCTGCACTGCTCAGAGGATCATCTTCCTCCCCGTCATCTTGATTCTTCATATTCAAGATGAAGTTTGTTTGCTGATGTAAACATTATAGAAATAACATAATTCAAGTAACATAGAAGCTAGCATTTAACTAACCTCGTAAACTCTAGCCATTGCCTCAAGTTGCTCATAGGTGGTTCCCCCAACCAAAGTTCCTGTCGAGTAAAGCAGATCCCTGTTGGATTCCGTGTCCTCTTCCGGAATTTCTTCCCAGTCACTATCCTCCTCCTACAATTATTCAAACTCTAGTTTCATATCTACTGGCTAAAATGATAAGACAGGTTGAGAGAGGGAAGTACCTCATCATTACCACCCAAGAATTGCTCTTGGATTTCAATCAAGGCATCTGCCAGTAAAGCAAATATCTGCATAATTTATGGAAGAAAAGGATGCTTTTAGAACTTCAACATTTGGGCATAGATTCAGACCCAGCACATCATCAGCGTTATCACAAATTTGGAGAAAGAATGCAAGAAAGGGGAAGAGAAAATTGCTGGTACATGATCTTTGACTAACATAAAGCAGACACAATCAAAGCAAGAACAGACACAGAGAATTTTTAACCTTCTTCACATGAATCAATGGTGACGCTTAAATATTAAATAAAATGACTACCAAACAAAATAAAGCAAGAAGTTCTCCGAAGGTTCTTGGAGAAGATCATCTAGACAGATGATAAAACAAACACTAGCATATTGGCCTTCCAGAAAGAAGATATCATTAATCACACTCTGAGTAGCCCGTTCGTGAATTTTTGGCTGGTACAAAATAAGACATGATTACCTTTGCTGGAAGTGGCAACATGATCCATTGATCTGGGGCTGATTTAGCTTTGGAGCGTGTGGTTATCTCTGCAACAGACTTTCCATGAACTGAGAGTGAGTAACTCAAAGCACACAATCATAGAAGAGACAACAAAATACAATTTTGAGCCATAACTGTAGAAGCAAAACCTTAAGTAGATGCCCCTGTACAGTGACTTTTGCTAATTCAGGATGCCTTGTGGCTAGCAGTAACGCCAAAGCAGTAGTACTGACTTTGATTTGATATGCCCCTTGAATCTCAACTACAAACCAATATAATCAATTACCACTCCGTCAACAGTTCTCATTGTTAAACAAGTGATCAAAATAAAAACAAGAAAGAACAGAAACATGGCAACAAACTAATTAATAAAATGAAGAGACACTATTACTATCCACCACTGCTAAGATGATGATTTGAACATATGCAGGATTAGTAGTTTACAAGTTGGAAATATAAGGTGATCCAAACAACTAGGGCAGTTTAAAAACAGGCTAGGAACTTTTTTCTAATATATAGAACCGGACCTATTTAAGTAAGACTCTATTATGGTGAAAATTTCATAGATAACGGGATTCCAAAATAATTTAGATTATCCTTTTATGCAGTTATGACAATACTATAAATAGACATGTATTCACTTATAATATTCAATAAGAAATAAAAATTTCTTCGCATGGTATTAGAAATTTAGGAAAAAACATAGCTTCTCTTTGCTAAACCTAAACCAGTCTTTACTGCTGGAATCAAAACAAAACCCTGAAACTCGAAGAACTGGCCTTCGTGGCTGGTTTCCCTCCAAGCTCAACCCTTCATTGCTACACGCCAGCAGCTGTACGCCAGCAGCTGTACGCCAGCAGCTGTACACCAGCAGCCGCGCTCAGCCAGAACAGCAGCCACACCCAACCAGACACTAGCTGCATCAGCTGCACGCATTCTTCACCTGCAGCAGCAGCACACCTCTATATGCAGTAGTCGTGTCACCAGATTAGAGAGTTTTAGTAGGAACATTTACTCGTGAGATATTATACCCATGGTCATACTTAGAGGGGTAACTGTTTTGCTAGAGCTCCCTAAGTTCCTTCCGTTAGGTTTCTTCCCTTTTGGTGCGGGAAGTAGCCCCTTTCGAGGTCATGGGGTGATTGGAGGCTGCCATATGAGGTGAGGATGGAAGAGAGTTTCAAGATATAATAGTGGGTGATTGTTTCAGGCTCAGGGAACGTATAGTCTCCACTATTAGCTTCTGTAGCTGAGCACTATTGTGAACCAGCTTGGAGTCGAGGGTTTCTCTACATTTCTGTAATGAAATCCTGCATTTGCTGGCCCTGGATTCTTCGTGGGTTCTTCTGTTTGTGCTACCTTTTGGAAGTCTGGCATCGCTGACCTTCTTTTGTTCTCTGCCATCTTCATTAGTGTCAGGCCCTTGATTCATGGGATGGTCAGGTGGTCTGAACGAGGCTATTGAGAGATGAGAGAGGGAGAAGGAAGAGAGAAGAGAAAACAGAATAGAGGATTAGAAAGGATAGATTTTGCTTAGGAATGTCTCATAATTTCCATTGTCATAGGTATAGATATTCTAAGGATATTTATGGTACAGTTGATTAGGACAGCTGGCATTATAGCCCCCCATTGGTACTAGTACGGCCATGTGGCTAGTGCATAATCCAATAAAAAGACGAAAATCGACAATCAGAAGGGAATATTCCTACCGCTACTCTTTTCCTTTCCTAACTAACTTAACAGCTATTCCTCTTTTCTTCCCATGCCTTTTCTGGTTTTGATATAAGAATATTTTTTTCCAACAAGCAAGCTTCTTTTCTATTCTAGTCACAACTGAATCACTCACATCCGTCAGTTTGGACCCCAAGCAGAAGTTGAAGGTACTTGATAGTGAAGGAGCTCATTTTGCAAGTCAACACTCTTTTAAAATTCTTTGTGCTTAGCCCGTCAACCAGCAGCAGAATTTCGGTTCCTCCAATTAACCAGGAGCACTAAAGCTGCTTGAGAAGGGCAACTTTGGAGGGCTTAAGAAACAGAAGGGTGTTGTAAGCAAATATAAGGTGCATAAGCTAAAGAACTTGATCCCTATTACCAATACCTGCAGTAGTAGCTTGCCATTTGGCAGGGGTTTTCATGCTAATTTTTCATAAACCCTTCTAACAATTTTCACCATGCAGGCCCCAAAATGAAAATAGAGGGAGCATTTTTCAGGTCTCAAACTTAAAGATGTGATTGCAATACAAGAGAATTACATGAAGCATAAGTTGGTATCATTTTCAGAATGAGATTCCCAAATCTAATAGGTATGCAGCTAGAATGCTAGAACTAAGAATGAGACTTAAAGGACACTTGCCTTGTTGTTTAGTCCATTCTGACATCACATAGAAAAGGGAATTATTATAGCCATCAGCAGGAATGCTGATTAGCAAATCAATAACTTGTTCAACATTCGGAGCACTCATATGGACCTGCATCAGAAAATTCCAAAATCAATTCACAGAAATCATGACATATGCCTCAGATCTAAAACCATAAGCATTTGTACTTGAAAGGAAAATTGCACCAGTAGGGAGGAAGAGGCCGAGCATCACAACGAAGGTTTATCTTATGTTACTTATACAAAAGGATGATAAGATAGATCTGATCTTTGTTCAATATTACAGATTGAATTCCATGAAAGTTTCCAATTAAATGCCCAGAAAATACAGATTAACAGTACATCACAGCATGCTTGATTTACTCTTCCACCTTCCCTCCATAAAATAGTCTATAATTATTAACAAAGTTCAATTTGTGCCTTACCATAAAATTCAAATGTTAATGAGAAGAGAACAATTCATTTTTATAACACGTAACAGAAAAGAAAAGAGTGCAACATACCAATCTAGCAAAAATAAGCAACAATGAGCTTCTCAATCCCACTATTTGAGCAGACTGCATTCGTCTAACAAGAGCAGCAACCAGATCTCTGATGTGCTGGGCCATCTGAGCTGGGAGATGCAAAATAAGTTGCAGAATGTATCTTCCAACAAAAAGAGATCCAGAACTTTCTAGGGCAGGGTCAAGAAGCCTGCATTCAGAATTGCCAACAATCAGCTTGAGCAAATGAAAAAAACGAATCTAAGTAACTTTAATTCATCATATTGGAGGAAAAGAAATTCTAGCTGTCTCTAACAACTTACAAAACTGAGTTGCATTATTTAAAAAGAAAGCACGCAAATCACTGTTACCTCAATCATAGTTAAAAATATAGTCTAACAAACATGAGATATATTGAGCGGCTCAGATTGTTCATTAGATGCAAGAGAAAATAAACTGATCAAAACAAATTATTCTGCAATTTATCATAAGTGATAAGCATACATCTTCCATGATGAAAACAAAAAATTTTTAAAGGCATGAACTCCAATTTGAAAAAGACCAAACTCGTAGAAGCTTATAATTTTTCTAAACAAAATAACAATATATATTGCATATGAAATGCTGGCCAACTTTAGGGGCAGAAACAAGCATGGGTAGCAACACAATTTATAGTTCACCTCAACAATGTAAAGAAAAACAATGAAAACCTTTAGCAACCTCCATTCCCATACCAAGAAAAAGAAAAGAAGAGAAACTCCCCATAGCTGCTGCATCAAGGACATTCTCATTGTGCAAAAATAACTTGCTCTGTATTCAATGTTATACGATATGCTGACCAAATTTAGTGGCAGAAACAAGCATGCATACTATCTAAATCTGTAGTTTCACTTGAAGGAAATAAAACAACTTATTAGGATTACTAACAATTTCCATGTATTCCCCACAATAACTATGAAAAAGAAACAAGAAAAATTACCTTGAAGCTGCATCAAGCAAACTTCTCATTGTTAACTCAGAATCACCACCCCACGCAAGCAGTTGTTGTCTTCCTCCCGATATAAAAGAAGCCAAACATTCTGTTGCATTCTGTTTAATATTGTAGCAGCAGACTAATATCAAAAACACTACAAAATAACATTGATAAAATACAGAAACTACAAAGCAAAATAGTAAAATAAAACATACGTTACCTGCAATTCACTGTGATCATCGCTTTGGAGCACAATTCGAATAATGGCGTCAAAGCAGACATCGTACACAGCTTTCACTACATCATTAGGAGAATTCTGTACAACTCTAACACAATTTGTAATTAGCAAATATATAATTGAGTTATAATTCTATCTAGATCTGAAGACTAAAAACAAAAAGGGGAACTTTATAATGGCCACCGTGCCAATAACTTGCCTTCAAAAGCATTGTCACAAGATCCAAAGATCCAGCCACTAAACCATTGGCATGTTGTCGAGGCTGAAAACCACCACTGAGATACATTTAAAAAGACAATAAAAACTTAAAACTATAAACATAAATTCAAGATAACTCTTGGAGTCCATACATTATTTATGATTGGCCCAATATAGGGTAAAATGCGTGAAGACAATGGATGAATGCAACCGGGAGCATTTTTCATTGCCTACAGGAAAATCCACAAGGATTTAAAAAATACACAAATAAATAATAAATATGAATAAACAAATACGTCCTTTTACCTCACTAATTAATCAATTTTACAAGTTACTGTGCCTAGAATGCATAACAGATAACATAAACAATCTAAGACAAAAAAGAACAGAAGCAAAGATAAAATATGGGAAAAAGAAATCTGATCTACAAAATCCAAAATTCATCAGTGGTTTCTGAAAAAGTGTGTATTGCAGAAACAACTAACGGAAGGACCAACTTCTGCAGAACATTTAGGGAAGGAAGGAAAGCATAGGCCTTGATTATAGTCATTCAGCCTGAACTCAATAACTAAAACTCTAAAATAACAACCCAAAGTTTTCTAATTGTAATGCTTGTTAACCATAAGTTGAAAGAGAAAAGCTACAATTATGAACAAGGGAAAAAGAAAAAGAGAGAAGGGCTCATGCAAGAAAGAAGAATGTGCTTCAATATAAGATGAAAATAATCAACCACATTCATATTATTACCTCTAAGACCTCAATAATGTCAATACTAATGAAAGGATCTGAAACATGCAACACCCACAGATTAAGGATTACAGGAGAGATAATTGGCTCTACAGAAGCTGAAACTTCACGACCTACGATGTAGAAAAATAAAGAGAGAAGAAACATTAAATATATAGCCAAATAACCTTAACATGAAACTACAAAGTAGATCAAATTCAAGAAAAACAAACTATTTCACGCACCAGCCTTGATTGCTGCTTGTAGTGTTTCAAGTACCAGGATTAAAGTTTCATCAGATGCCTATACAGCACAATCAAACAAAGGTTACCAAACCAATTCAAGATTACACTACAGGAAATGCTAGTAATTTTACCTGATGAAGAAGATCAGTAAGGGATGAAAACAGGCCCATCAGTTGAGGCATAATAACTCCTTTATTTGCTTCAGGTAGGAGCAGCGAAAGTGCCCGACAGGCACCTACTTTCACAGATGCAGGACTGTTTACAGAAAACCTTAATGATGAGAATTATTTTATCCTACTGCACACGGAGAATAATTAAAAGACTGATGGATCATTCAGTACACCTACACATCTATGCCAGTGGTTTTAATAGCTGTGTGGAGGAAATGCTCAAGAACTCCAGTGCTGATCTGAACAGTTTACCAGGAAGTTAATAAAAGACATACAGAAAAATGGACCTTAAAGATAATAAGAGATTGTAAATTACCACAGTAGAGAACTTGGCAACTGCTGCAAATATACGAGCATAAAGAAATGGACATTCATGTACCCCTGGAAAGCATTACCACAGACTATACTCATTGATTTGAAAAGGTGAATTTAAAAGCAGAGGGAACACAACATGAAATATAAATATGAAATAACAAAAAATAGGACATACAGCATGAACGAAGTTACAATAACATATTATAGGAATCTAACTTCTTCTAAAAGTTCAATTCTTACACAGATTGAAATTTTTAGAGAAATCTCCCTATAAAACAGAATCAAAGTCAAATTCCATAAATAAAAGATTTTTCTTTTACGGGAATTGTATTTAGTTTTCTATTAAAATTATCTCTAATCTTCTCTTATATATATATATATATATCTAATGTTGTAAATTAAATATCATGAATAAAAATTTAATAAATATAAAATTTAATTACAATTTCTTATCGTATCAATATAGGATTTCATAATCGCAAAAAAAAATTCTCTCTATCTAAAGTCACATCTGTATCTAATGAAATTATTTCTATCAGACCATTCGAATCAGAAACCACACAAATCTCAATCACCATCCACAAGCTAAATGGAAACAACTGCATTCAATGATTTCAATTGGCCAAGATGTTTATTTGCGGAATAGGGCGGGAAAAAACAACTCAACAGAGTAATCACTTAACCCAAGTGCCGAGGATCCAAAATTTCAAACTTAGAAGGCCGAGAATAATCTGCTCATTCTGCGGTTGATTAACTCCACAAAAAATATTTTTGGTGAGAAATTTTTGTTCTACGAGACGACATATGAAATTTGAGAAGCAACCAAGAAGTTTTACTTGAGCAAAGAAAACACATTAGAAATTTTTGCGAATCTAGTCTCCACGAATTGTCACAAGGAAACCTATCCGTAAGATAGTATTATGGTTTGTCTACCCATCACTGGCAACGGCTTGAAATGTATTTAGAAATTTGTGTAGAGTTGTCCAGATGATGCAAAATGGTACAAAGAAATTCTGGAAAAAAAAAAATTCAAATTTCTCATGAGATTGAATAAAAATCTAAATGAAATCCAGAGAAAAATACTCAGAATGAAACTATTACCTTGAATTTGTGAGGTATTCTCCGAACTAAGGACAGAAATAGAAAAAAGATAATGTTGGGAGATGGATTCACAAGTCCTACTACTAAGCAAAACTCTGCTTTAACTGTCCAGGTCCCTCGTTTCAACTCAGACAACTGGCAAAGATAGGAAAGGTGTAGGTATGATCATTGTAAAAAATTAGATCATACTCGAAACAATTGCTGGAAAAATCATAAAAAACTAGCTGATTTGAAGACCAAAAAATCAACCATAGACAAAAAAAGTAAGGAAAATCGTGTTTCTATTTATGAAGGTGTCTCTTCTAAAAAATCATACCCATTCAGCAAAGAGCAGATAAAAGCCCTCCAAAAAATATATACCTACATCATAGGACATGAGACAACAGTTCAAAAAGATAATTCTTTTAATGCTCTCAATGTTATTTCAGGAAGTCAAGATACTTGGATCATTGACTCAGAAGCATTTGACCACATGACGGAAAATAAAACATTATTTCAAGAATATACTCCATGCAAAGAGAACATCACCGTTTTAAAAGAGTGGCCGAAATAGGTGATATCCTCATTTTAAAAGAGTTAACCTTAAAAGGAGTATTTCATGTACCGAATTCAAAATGCAACTTGTTATCAGTAAGCAAACTTATCAAAAATTATAACTATATTGCTAAATTCCTTAAACTTACGTGAATTTTGGTATTTCGATTTGAGGAGGATGGTTGGTAAGGCAAAAGTGTATTGCGAGTTCTTTCTCTTCAAAAAATGGATCTTTCAAAAGACAATCTCATAATACAATATGTATTGAGTCTCAAGACAGTTCAACTTACTTAGATAATTTTAGTACAATTGTGTCACATTATCTATTGGAATATCCAAACTTTACATAACTTTAAAAATTATTTCTTTCTTTATTAAGAAATAAAAATTCAAAAACTTCACTGTGAATCATTTTAATTGTTAAAACATACTCACATGATTATCCTACAGTACATTATAAAGCCTCTACCTTTTGTTACGGTACATATTAATGTCTGCGACCATCTAAAATCAATAACATTACTAGTACTAGGTGGTTTATATTTTTCGTAAATGATCATATAAAAATTACGTAGCTATTTCTCATGTGAAAAAAAATAAAAAAATTGGTCATATATTCAGAAATTCAACAATATGATCTAAACTCAATTTTAGAAAAAAATACAAGTGTTGAAGACATGTAATGCAAAAGAATACTTTGAAAAAGAGTTTGATATGTATCTTAAAAAAACGTTGATTATTCATCAAAACTCATGTGTTGATACTTCACAACGAAATTGGATAGCCAAAAGGAAAATTAAATAACTTGAAAGTTGTCCGATCCAACATATTTACAACTCAAGTTCCAAATATTTCTAGGAGAAGTTGCCCTAACTGCAACTTATCTTATGAGTAGAATGTTTTTCCGAGTTATTGAATTTCAAACACTTTACAAGTTATGCTCCAATACTTTCCTACCACCCAACTTCTATCTACCCTACCTATCGAAGTCTTTGGTTGTTCAACTTTTATTCACCTATACAACCATCACAGAAGCAAACTAAACCCCAAATCAATAAAATGCATCTTTCTTGGGTATTCATCAAACCAAAAGAGATATAAGTGTTATTCACCAATAACTCGAAAGTTCTATAAATCTATGGATGCCACTTTTCATGAAAACCAACCATATGAAACATTTGTATTTATGGGGAGAAAAATACACAAAAATCTCAATTTTGAGACTCTAATATTGAATATCTTCATCCACAACTAAGATCAAGATGGAATACTTGGACCTGAACCTACTCATCACAGCAAAAACCTGAACTTTGGGTCTACGCCAGAAGGAACAAGAACCAATAAGAGAAAGAACCACCACCACTGCCTAATAAGAGTCATGAATCTAATCCAGATCCAGAACTAATATCACTGAATATTTCAGGTAACCCAAGTTTAGATATCTCCCTTGATAATCTACATGATGATAGATCTATTGTCTTAAGGAAACAAAAAAGAGCATGCACTCACAATTCATAATTTTGTTTCATACAAAGGTTCGTTATCAACTCGTCAAATATTTGTCAGTAATATTGATAAAATATAAATACCAATGACAATATATAAAGTGTTAAAAATATCTGAACAGAAAATTACAACCATAGAGGAAATCCAAGTATTAGAAAAGAATGAGACTTGGAAAATAACATAATTACTACCTGAGAAACAACCAGTTGATTGTAATTGGATGCTCTCAATCAAGCATAATGTTTATGATGGTATCAACAGATTCAAAACTCGATTAATAATTAGAGACCTTACTCAATTCTATGAAATCAATTATCAGAAGATATTTGCACTTAGTAAAGTTTAATACAGTCTAGATACTAATATCTTTAATTGTCAATCTAAATTAACCACTATTCCAACTAGATATGAAAAAAGTTTTTCTTAATGGAGATTTGGAGGAAGAAGTCTATATAAAGATATCACTAGAATTTGAAAGTCAAATCCTAACCGAAAGGTCTACATACTCAAAAAATTCTTATATTTATTCAAACAATCTACAAGAACATGGTTCCACAAATTCATTAAGGCAATCAAGAGCTTTGGATATAATCAATGTCAAACAGATCATACTATGTTTGTCAAGTATAATCCTTTAAGAAAAAGGACAATCTTCATCATATATGTAAATGGTATAATAATTACAGGGAATGACGCAAAAGAAATACTCAAAGTAAAAAATGTTTTAAATAAAGAATTTAATATTAAAAATCTCAAATATTTATCAAAAATAAAAATCGCTATATAAAGAAAAGAAATCTTAGTCTTTCAAAGAAAATATGTATTGAATTTCTAGAAGAGACTAGAATGTTTGGACGTAAACCCGCAGACACACCCACAGTTCTCAGCATTAAATTGGGAAGTAATATCAATAGTGCTCTAATTGGAAAAGAAACATACTAATGTTCAGTTGGTAAATTGATTTACCTACCACATACCAGACCTCATATCAATTTTATCTTTAGTGTGCTAAATCAATTTATGAATAACTCGACTGAAAAACTTATGGAGGCAATGTTTCGAACTCTCAAGTATCTACAAATGATAGTTGGACAAAAATTATTTTTCAAGAAAAACAGAATTCAAGAAATTAAAATATATATTGATTAGACTGAACTGATTATATAACTGATAGAAGATCTACCTCTAAATACTGTACATATATCTCGAGAAACCTAATTATTTGGATAAACAAAAAGTAACCAATGGTATCAAGAAATAGTGTTGTGACTAAATTTAGACCTTAGCACATTGTGCCTATGAAAGAATGTGACTACAAAGAATACTGGTGAATTTCATAGCCTATGAAAGTGTTTTGTAACAAGAAATCCACAATAAGTATAAAAAAGAATCAAGTTCATCATGATCGAACTAAGCATGTGAAGATCGATGGATACTTTGCTAAATAAAAATTGAGACATGAGCTATCCTTGTGGCACATTCAATCTTACCATCAAATTGAGGATATTTTCACTAAGACATTACCTAGGAAGACTTTCAAAGAAATGAGTTTCAAACTTGGTTTAATTAACTTCTTCAAACTAGCTTGAGGGGAAGTGTACTGATCTATCTTCTTGTAAAAGTCTAATTTTTATAAAAATTGGTACCTTTAGGGAAATCTCCCTATCAAGAATAATCATAGTCAACTTTTATAACTAGAAAATTTTTTTTTTTTTATAAAACTGATTTGTATTTAGTTTTCTATTAAAACTCTCTCTAATCTTTTCCTATACATATTTAAAAATTGTAAATTAAGTAACATGAATAAAATTTCAATAAACAGAAATAGTTACAAATTCTCACATACCAGAACCAATATCTTCAGTGATTATCTGCTCTATAAGGTTACCTAGGTTAATGTTGGTCAGACCTGAACCCTGGGGAAACAAATTTAATAAAACATACATCGCTTGAGTACTAATATAAAATGGAATAAATTGAGGAAAAAAATGACAGTTGCCTTCCAGATCAAAAATCACTGTGCACAAACCTCTGCCTCAAGCAGGTGATCTGACAAAGAAGCCAAAGCAAATAAAGCAGCCTCTCTTTTCTGCCAAAAGTTATAATACAAAACTAAGCAGGAAAACTATAAAGATACATGCAGAGACTAAGTTGCTTCAAGCAAGGAAAAAGAAAATGTTAGAAATCACCAGAAAGAGTCTCCTACGAGGATTCTTGGCATGATTAAGGGCAATATAAATACACAAACACTTATGTGCTTCAGATTTTATCCAGTTATAAGGTAGGCAACTCATCTCCCATTTAAGTTAAAAATTTACGGTCAAATGCAATTCGCATTTTCAATTATAAAGTAAGATGCCTCAACCATCTCACACCAACATCATAACTGTGGCAGTCACTAAAAAATTAACCATGAATTCAGTGGTTTACACGATTTTAGCGCAGATGTTTGGAAAAAAAATAAAAAAATAAAAAAATAAAAAGAACTGACCCAAGGACACTTTAAAAAGAAAGATAAATAGAAGGAAACAATTGCTTCTCTCAAAGAGGTGCAGAAAACCTCTTAACAACATCCTTTAAGACGCAGAGAGAAACAATAATAGTTTTAAGAACTACTTAGGTTCGTATATCATGAAATTTGCTGACAAAAGATTATCTACTGGTATAAGTTCCCAAGGTCATGAGCTCTACTTTTCTTAATATACCCATCCACGTGGCCTAGCAAGTTGAGCACATCAGTATTCAAATAATTCTTAGGCAAATGACAGTTTCATCAGTATTTCTTTTATTCAAATTAAAATAAAACTAATATTACATAATGGCATGAATTGGTTACTTTATGCAAGGGAAAGACTATAAAGATCCATCCAAAAGAAAAACAAGCTTTTCTGAGACCAGGATGATCACAGGAAATTGCGAGTTCCTATTTCCGCCTATGTCATTTGCAATTACCCTAATTTTTTTTTCTTTCATTTAAATATTCACAGTTACCCTAGTTAACATGTGCTGATGTCAAGTTTCCCAGCAGCAATGAATTAATTTAGACCTCTCAGCTACAACCATAAGCCACTATTTCGCACCCTGGAATCTTAGAAATTCACTGTCAGAAGGGAGAGCTAATGTGGGAAAGACAACAAAAGAAAAGAAGAGTACCAAAACAGAAGTATATGTAAGGCAAAATTGCTCCGCCAAAACTTCCAAAAGAATAGAATAACAACTAGCTGAATAATTATTTTAGAAAACCACTTACTCTCCACCAAACTGCTGAACCAGTAACCTTTTCTTCTTGAGATTCACTTACTCGTTTCCTCACAGCATCTATAATAGCTTCAGTACCTTCTCTACCAGAAGAAGTCACAACCTCTTCCAGTAAAAGTGCACCTGTAACAATTAATTTCTTATGGGTAAGCAAACAAAATAGATAAGAACTTGGATACAGATAAGCTATAGACCCTATACATGAACTGCATGTAATAGTACAACCACAATAGAAACCCTCTAGGATTTGTCACAAAATGGATCCATTAAGCTCCATTTCAAGGGATAACTCATGGAGACAGGTTGCACAGCTGAGTTATGAGGAAGAGAAAGCAAGAAATTCTGTACATCTTGGATGATTTCACAGAAAATATGAGTTTCTATCGGGATCAATTGGGCAGAAAAAGAACAGCAAAGAAAAATGTGCCTCTGCAGCACTTTATATATTGTTGGGAAGTAAGGTGCCTCTTTAGTAGCTGGCATCATAGGCAATCTGGCTACCAGCTTCATGGAAGGTAACTTCCTCCTTTCACTATCGAAAATTGCCTTTTATTATTTTAAGAAAAAGGTAAGCATATATTAACAGGCAAACCAATGGCGTGCAACCTGAATGCAAACAACTCTAGAAATAAATCAAAATGTCACTGATATCTAATAAGTACTCGACAAAATTAAAATTATGACCCTTGAGGATGTATTGCAGCAAATTAAGGGATAAAGGTGAAAAATAAAAAACAAAATAAAAGATAAATTCAATTTATAATCACAAGAATTGGCTACAATCACCAATTATATGGTTGTCACAACCACAATCACAAGGTTCTTAGGTACTCAATTCAATGAGAGAAAATCAATAATATATTCATAAGCAATTTCCTCAATAACGATGAACCATCCATATGCTTCTAGGATGTCTTCTACGAACCCAATAACACGATGCTTATAACTAAATCAAGAGATTCATCACTAGATGATGCAATTTGTTTGTTGAAAATTACATCTTCCACAATCTCCTAGATTACTGCATCTATCAACTTCCTCTTATCAGTTGGACAATCAATAGTAACACCTTCAATTACCTCATTTATTTAATTGCTTTCATTAGTTGAATTGTCATAACCACATTATCTTCCTTCCTAGGCAGAGATAGGTCCTGGTATATGGTGGTTAATCCATCACTTTAATCCTACAGGGAAGTTTCTGACAATTTTATTGTCTGCACCAAAGAAGTTTGAGCTTAGCACAACTTCAAGAACTTCCCCTATTGACCAATGACCTAGTGCCAAAACTTTTTCACTACTTGCATACCATAAGTTGCTCCAAGTTTTCTTTGAGAGGCTGATTCTCCAAAGAAGGATTCAAATTTCCTTGAATTGGTACTTTAAGTAGTCTTCATATGTAGGCAACTTAGTAAATTTGACCCATGGTTATAGGAGACTGCTGAATTAATCCCTTTTAATATCAATTCTTAATCGTGCTCTAAATTGAGATATTGTTAGACTATCACTTTCTACCAACTGACTTGGAATCTTCAACTCTTCAAATTTTTGCATACACTCAGTGATCGACTTAGTAACAAATCTCATAAAATAGCTTGGAAGGTTAGTCAAGTGTGGCTTTCATCTCATTGTCAAGTGTGGCTTTCATCTCATTTCATGTTTCGAGTTTCATTTGCCATCTTCTTGTTGAATTCTCATCAACATTGTACAATCATATTGTTATGAGTCCAACCAATCTTATTTTGATAAATCTGATCCTCTGTACATCTTGTATGCCATATCAATTGAGTATTCGTCCATTGAGTTATGCCAATTAAAACAGGAATTAAGATCTCTTCTTCCATCAAAATCAGGAGCTTTCACCTTTTCATAATATCCCAACATTATCTTCAACATGTCTCATATCAAGAGCACTAGGTCAACTTGCAGGTTTTGAATTGGTGGGGTTACTTGTGCCCTAAGTGTTCAAGTTCTTCCAAATTGCACTAGTTGTGTTTTGCAATATTCGAGTCTGGTATTAGTGTTTTTCTCATATGCAACATGTCAACATTCTATTCAGGGTTAGACACCACCATCAAAGCTAAAATTTTCTTGAACTACTGTCAGATTGGTCTTTTGGAGGCAGAAAAACAAGGAACCAGTCTGATCAAACATGGCGATCAGAGAAATCGAAACAGGTTAAATCAAGTGAGTCCTACACATGGCTTGGCATGCATGTGGTTCATGCACTGGCTTTCAAGCACCGAACAACAATGGGCTTTTGTCAGTCGACTTGATTTCAATGGAGGTTGCAAATTGAAGGTTGGTTTGAGATGAATTGTGCTAAAAGGACAAGAACAAGAGAGGTAGTAACTAGGTAAACTTGCAAAAACAAGTGGTGCATTTTTCAACGAAGTTTCGCAGCAAGGCTTTAGGGTTTTGACAATCAGGCCTTCTAAGGCTAGTGATAGCAGCAGCTGTTTGGAGTTTTTTCTTTTGCAGTTTGGAGTTTTCATAATTTTTGGCTTAGAAGATTAGTTTTGGCCGTGATACAAACCAATATAGGATAAATTAGAGTTAATTTGCCCATTTAGGAATTTGGGTAAAGTCTAGATATCACAACTATGGTTCTTAAATATCAAGTTTAAAATTTGATTTAATCACACAATTAAGTATCGAGAAAACTTTCGAAGCATTTTACCCAATAATTGATCAATCATCTTAAAGGAGACTACAAATGTATTTATGGAGTGTCAAGGAATCATTTTTTGAATTTAGGAGGATCCCTAGATTGACAATAGCTCATTAGCTAGTTGGCTCCCGCACTTAGTTTAATAAATCTACATCTCCTAATCTCACTACCTCTTACTTTGCTAGTCATATGGATAGGAATATCTCCTGGCGTTTTTCAGAAATCAAAATAATCAGGAGACCATTGACATGCTACCCTTACTAAATCTCGTAAAAAATTTCCATTATTCTCACTACATTGATGGCACAATCTAGACCTTACATCCCCTGGAACTCACACAAGCAAATTTTTTTTTTCCATCATATTATCTATAAACCAACTGCTACATACTTCATTTACTAACTTGCTTCTGAAAGTGAAAGTTATTTGAAGGTCAAGGTTTTTGCTTGAACTGTTGTTTTTAACAACCTCAAATTAATCAGTTGTTGCAAATTCGTAGGTTTAGCCGTATTCTTTCACCAGATTTTGTCTTATCTGCTTTAGGAAGATGGGGGCTTGTAAACATATAGTCCACCATGTGTGGCTTGGAAGTTGTAAACCAGGCTGTTTGATACCTGTCGACTGGTGGACCGGGCTATTTCAACAGACATTTATGTTATATGTTTACTGGACTGCTTCTTGAACTTAAACTTATACAGTGAAGGGGTAAAGAATAAAGCTAAAATCCTTTAGTAAGGTACATTTTTTGCAGGTCTGTGAGCACTGTGGCTAGAGTAAAAGCACAGAATTTTTGGACAGTACTCCCTTTTTAGCTCTGACAGGACAAGTGAAATTTCTCGCCCCTTTAAGGGCTAAGGCTCTTCGCCAGTTTGCTGATATTTTCATTTCTGCGTTACAAAGAAAATAAGGGGCGATACTGCACTGAGTTTGTGATCTTTGTTGTTTTCGTAAATGTTTTCGGTCTTCAAAACAAAGAAGACTCTTGGAGGATATCTTATCTTCCATGATTGTCTTTTCCTTCTATCTTTAATGAGATTTCTTTCTTATAAAAAAATACTAATAAGATTAAGAATTCTACTCCTGATAAAGATAGAAAAACAGAACACAAACAAACTAGGAAACATAAAAAAATAACCTAAATGATATCATTCTTAAATAGTAAATTACTACTATGCATATGCACCCCCATCTTTACATCATCCAAGATATCAATATTTTATTTGTAAGCTTCCAAGACCTTCCCAAATTCCATTTTCCTAAATGACCAAACATCATCCAAAAGGAAGCCAGTAACATTTCATATACAATATCATGCATGGTCACCAAACTTATGCAACAAACAACTTAGGAAATGCTTACCAGAGACACGACAACTGTAAGTAGCATCATCTTCATCAGCAACGAATTGATTGGCATCCATTGACCAAGTACGAACCTAGACAGCAGTCATATGAGTAGAGGAAAAAGAACAAACCAAGAAAAGAACCTTCTTCCTGGAAGATCATACGTATAGCACTAATGCCCAGGTCCACAAAGTTCAGTGATCAAACAAATAGCAAGACCATAAAATGCAGAATTGCATGCACCATGACTCACAAGGACCAAAAAAGCACCATACAGCCAGGCTACAGCACCACAAATATCCACAAATATTGTTCTCACCGATCCAATGCTAAAGCCAATACAATCTTCTTCCTTCCTTTTTTCTATACATCTTAAATAGAGTAACTACAATTTTCTCTATAAATATTAAATATTGCTATCATTTTTTCTGTAAGTATTAAACAGAGAAGACTACTATAACAAGTCAGGTGCATTAAACCAAAGTACATCCAGTTAACAGTTTTTATATTTAAAACTTTTAGTGGCCCCAATTGAAACATATTGTCCATTAATACCCACTCACATTATCAATTTCTCACATGCAAAGGCTTTTCATGAATCATGGATTCAAACAATTGACCTAAACTTAAATTAGTAAAAGCATCAAGAGACAAGATCTTAATACACAATCTATTCCATTGTAGCAGTCACGAAACTAGAAATTAGTTAGTGAGGGGATAGATATGATTTATTGTAAAAAATTTGTGAGTGTGCCAGAGTTGTTTTTTCTTAATTACCATTAGACATTTTATCTTATACATTTTTAACATATAATTTACTTTTACTTATTTATTTTATTTATACGCATATTCATGTACAAAAGTTATTATTATTATAGAAACACTAAGAGAAAGTTACAATGAACATATTTGAAATGATTTACTTCTATTACTTACATATAAAAAATACAAAAAAATTGAAAGAAGCTACTATATATGTATAAATATTAAGGATAAAAACTAAACAAGGGTTCTGGGCAGTCAAAAAAATAGAGAGGTTCTAATTGTCCTTTACACCAAACTACATATTAACTCATGAAGAAGCAAAAAGTAAGGGCAGACATCACAAACCTGCTGATCGGTCATCTGCAAGAAAGCAATTGTGTAATATACCAAATCCTTGATATTATTTGCAATGACCTGAACAAACATAAAAAATCTTAATTTTTTTTGGAGAAAATCTCACAACTTCAGTACCAAATATAATGAAAAAATTAGTGGAGATACAAGTACTATAAACAGTTTGGCACTGCACCTTTACCAGCTTTGCACTACCGATCATGGTCAAAAGAAACTCCAGTAACTGTAGATTGAAATTATGCAAGAAATCAACCAAGTAATCCTAAACAAGAATCTTAGAGAAAACAAAAAGATTTGAGGACAAAAAGCAGAGACGAACGTATATGAAACTGTAACACACACTAAAGATGTGATGAAATACTTCAGAATCCTGAATCATCGAGAAAATCTTTCTTTTAATTATTGTCCCAGCATCCACAACTATTTTTCACAAAGACATTTCGCTATTTTCCTTTAGAAAAAAAAATTTGTTCGCCAGAGACCAAGGGGTTGCCATCCAAATTAGAACTCCTAAAGATTTAATAAGAAAACAGATGATTCCAAAGTGTATATAATATCTTCTGCATTTACACAATTATTTCCACTAAAGCAAAAATTTTAAGGTAAGAAACCATTTGTCCTAAGGATGTAACCCTATGTTTGGTTCCCATTCCATTTCCTCTCAATTCCCAGCTTTCATTACATGTTACTTTTAATATATAGATTTTCAACATGTTCTACATTTAATTTCACCATAACCCTCATCTTGAATTGAAAATATATTCCCACTTTAATTCATAGGATTTGAATTACCATCCCCAAATAATTTTAAGTAGGGGAAGATGTGGGGTGAGATTAAGCATACAAATAATGTTTTAATTTTATATATCAAGACTAATATGAAGATTAGAATTGTAGATTAGGTAAGCATAAAATGGGAATAGAATGGAAGTTGAATCTAACACAGCTTAAAGAAATTTTCACCAACTCAGAGGCCTCTAAACCTCTTATCTCAAAACCACACAAATCAAGGATAAACAATCAGTGGCTCTTTTCCATTCTCTAGGAGTTCCATCTCAATTGATAAAAACACAGCCTACATCATCCCAATAATTGTGTAAGCCATTTCTTAAGATGTACGGTCCAAGAATAAGGCAAAAGAAGATGGTTAGAGGTTTCAGCATCTCCTTCCAAAAGGTTACACAACTTTTAGTCGAGAAAATTTTTCTTTTTTGAGTTGTCAATAGTCCAAGAAACAGGAATATCTTACTTGCTTTAGTCTGCAAATATAATAATCTATACCTGGATGATGAAGGAATCAAGGCTTTTCTCAACGCCATCCGAGTCATAGCTTCCATCATATGGATCTTCTATACCTTCTATTGATGACCGCACATATACTTGAAGAGATGAAACAAATGTCTGCCATAAAGGCCCCATGATAACTGAAGCATTAAAGGGTGTCAAAGAGAGGAAAAAAGAAAATTGATATTGACAAGAAAAAATCATAAAGAAGCAAATACAATCAGGTTTTAACATATGGGCATCCAACATACCCATAAATTCTCTTTCAGCCAGACCAGGGAAATTCTGAACAACCTGGTTCAAGCATTTTAAAACCTAGGTATATAGAAAGAAATGGAATGCCAATAATCAGTATATTTTTTTAAAACATCAAAAACAAGACAACGGAATAACTGGCCCAAATGCATAACCAACCTCCATTCTGATGCCCCAGTCATCAGGATCTTCAGGTAAAACTGGTTGTTCCAAGATGGCAGAGAATTGATCCAACCATGGCTTCAGCATTGGTATCATTAAAGCAGCTGTTTCTGTCTGAACATAATATACATTAGATACATCTATCTGTAATAGAACAAGCTGAACTAAGTCACATGCAAAGCCATGCATCCAAACAAAGAAATATCAAAAGAGTACCTTGTATACGCCGCTCATGACTCCTATTACGGAGATGCAAGAATAAACGATTGAAAGAGCTTTGGCACGCAAATATTTGTCATAAGTCTGTAAACACATCCCAAATAAAAGGTGTCAACAATCAACAATTAAACAAGTCTCTATTCAGCAACGAACCAAAACTTTCTGAGTTACCAAAATCTTCTATGCAAGTATATGTAATCGACTAAATGGTCATAAACTAACACAAAGCAAAAAACAAACAGCCTTAAAATTTAAGATAATCCCATAAGAGATCACGGAACGTAATTGTTAAAAATGCAGCAGAAGAAATTCAGAAACTTTATGAAATATGTACACTGATTATTTTGAAAATAAATATTGTGTATCAATCTTCAAAATAGCAAACTCACACGAGCTGCCAAGAGCAGGCAGCCTACATTTACCTATTATAAACTCCCCTCTCATTCCCTTTATATTTGTCTTCTAAGAAAAAATGTCATACATTCACAGAGCACTAAGAGAGTGCAAATCTGTACACAAAAACTTTACTACTCTAACAAAATAGCAATGAAGTTCCCAAGATCCTTGCTACAATGCAAAGGTTATCCTCTAATCAAAAAACTCAAGACTTGGAACTAAGTGTCTTCAAAATCTGTCAAAATGAGACTCAAACCTCTCAAAAGCTCTTTTATTCTTTTCTTTTTAGATGACCCAAATGATAGCAAGAGGGATAAGCCTGACTGTCTTCTGACTCTGAAATCCTTTCCATGCCCATAACTCCTCCCTCATATTACTAGCCACGACCCAGATTATACCCAATAGACTATAAGTCATAGACCAAAGGCAGTAAGCATATGGTAATTACTAGAGAATATGACTGCAAGTCTCTGCATCATTCTTGCACATAAAGACATGGTCACCAGGATCCTGATCCTTTTGATCAGCCTATCCAGGGTCAAAATCTGCTCCAAGACCGCTTCCCAAGCAAAAAAGGCCACCTAAGAGTGGTCTTCACTTTCCATACCAGCTTTGGAAGGGAACTTGACAGGTTGGACATCATTCTTGAATATGTACTGATAATAAGAGCTACAGAGAAAGAGCTCCTAGAAGATGAACAGCAGCCCTATTTGTCCTCCAAGTTCCTAGAAACCATCACCTGAGACAAAGCATTTGAAGGCACAAGAAACTCTCCAACAACCAATCACTCAAATTCCTAGCTAATTCTATGTCCAAGTAGATCCAACGTGCACCTCCCTAACAGTGATCTCCTTCTTTTGCACAAGCGCAAAAATTCTAGGATACTGCATACTGAGTGACCCACCTTCCATCTAATCATCCACACAGAAGCTCGCTCTCTCGACCCAGAACCAACCTGCATATTGAGCAACCCCCCTTCGATCCAATCATCCACCCAGAAGCTTACTCTCTCTCCCTATAACCCACCTTCCATTTGATGCTCTTTTGGAATGGCCCTTCCCATCATATACTCTTCCATATTGTCAAAAAAATGGTAAATTAGATTAAAGGATATAAAGATAAATTATACCCTATGAAATTAATTGCAATTAATTATTTACTTCTTTATCTGTCCTAAAAGACATGTATATATAAGGATGTAACATTCAATAGAATAAGTCACAAAACCCAGGTTTCCATTTCAGCAAATATTGAAGGTGAATGCTCCTCCTAGAGTTACTTTTCTTTTATGTGGGAGGCAAGGTGTAGGTGTGTCTTAACTATTGGCAAACTGATGAGAAGAGAAAGATTATGGTGAACCATTGTTTCCTATGCAAGAGGGAGGCAGAATCTAGTCATCAGATTCTGTTTGGTGCTCACTTGCGTATAAGTTATGGACAATGGTTTATGGATTATGGGGATTAGTTGGGTAATAGCTAACTCAATAAGAGATGAGATCTAAGCCTAGAAGGGTATTAGTGCTGGGAGAAATCACGTGGGTCTCATTCCTCTTACTATTTTATGAGTGGTGTAGAATGAGAGAAATAACAGAGCTTTTGAGGGAATTGAGAGGATTTCGTAAGAGACAGATGACTCCAGATACTGGATTTTTTGGTTATGGGGCATTCTATTCATTTTATTAAGGATTTTAGGAATTTTATTGATATTTTAGGTTCGAGAAAGGCAAAAAGTTTAAACTTTCACCCCGTAGCTCCCAACTCTGAAGGTTTTATCAGCTTTCCAACAAGGTCACATCTGGACACACAAGTGTTTTCCACCAACTTCTAGCTTGGTGTCCTTTTCGGATAACCACTCTTCCCCTACCATCCCCATCTCTTTATCAACATCAGAAAAAGACCTCCAGCATGGACGGCCAGAGTCACCCACAAGGTATGGCGAGCACCCACCAAGCTTCTGACCCACGACCTCTTCCTTCCTCTCAATAGAATTTCTACAAGCATCTCACCTGCCAACTTACTTACTTCCCCCAGAACACTATAGACACACAGAACCCTCTTCCATTCTCGCAAATCTTGAACCTTTCAACCACTCTTCCAGTAAGTCCGAAGTTAGAAGATTTCCATTCTGTAACAGGGAAACTCGTGGTTGTGGGAGATGACTTAGACATCACCACAGGCGAGAAAAAACCCCACTGAAACTCACGTTCAAAAATTTCTCTCTCTAAAACTCAACAAAGCTAAAAAAATTCTGGGGTTGCAACTCCATCCATTCCTCTTATGTAAAATTTAAAAATTTATATATCAGAAACCACGCAATCAAAGTGCTAAGTCACAGGGTATCTAGCTTGACCAAAACATCTAATCAACGACGAAACAACCAACAAATGAGCAAGAGAATTTTCCCACATAACATTCTATCAAATACAGGAACTTATTCACTTTGAAAGTTAATAATACAGGTGCAGATGGCCCCTAACTGTAAATGAAATTCAACCTTACAACGTACAATACAACTACCATATCTCATTCTTGCAAAGCAGAGGAAAGCAAAAACACTCCTTCAAAGTAACAGTTTGTAATTCTCAGCATATTCACCATCACAATATACATTTTTCTAAAAGATAGAAATGATAAGAACATGCAGATAAACAGAAGAAAACAAACCTGACAGGATGCTACAATTGTATACAAGCAGGGGAATAAAACTGGAATTAGCGAAGGCACCACTTTATCATCCAAGTCCCCGGAGACAAGAGCCAAGCACCTTAGGGCTCCATATACTAAAAAATATGAGAATACTTCAGTCTAAAGAATGAAACATATTCTACTACTATAGAAAAATCATATCTGGTAACAAAATGGATCAATACTGGAATATAACACTCTTTAGCTTATTGGGCCAACTTTCTGGAGTCTTATTCTGCGTGGACCCAGCTTCATCTCTATGCACTTTAGCTGTCCATGCAGTCTTAAGTAATTCTCTGTAGTTGTTCAAGGATACCCTTTTTCCCAAAGAAAGCTGTTTAAAAATATCACATGCTGATAATTCATTAAAAAAAACGGTTTATTCACCAACTCCCAACATTATCTCTACATTAGCCCTCTTGCTAGTATATGGGTTCTTTGAAACGAGAGGAAGAGAAAAATTTTGAGCATGTTTATTCTTCTCGTAATAGAGCTCATGATATATGGTTTTAAACCCTTTGTTTCCCCACCATCAAACCTCCCTCACCAAAACCCGGTTCGAGGGGTAGATGTTCATTTTGGCAAAGGATTTGAGAGATATGTTGCAAGTTTAAAAATGTTCTCACTTTGTGCATGGGTTGCACCCTCTTGTTCCATTTAATGCATTCTCTTTTTCTTCTCAAAGAAAAAAAAGATAACTGTAGATTTATAAAAAAAAAATTATTAGAAGATCCAAAAGTCATTTAACAAGAATAATGATTATATTAAGAATGGTCTTCCTATTGATGTATATTTCACTGAATATTACAATATTATACATACAAGTTTTCCAAAGAGAAAAAAAAGATAGATAATTAATTAAAATTAACTACAAATGATGTAATTTTACTTTTTAACCTGATTTTCTTCCTCCGTAACATCCTGATTTACTTCCTCTCTAACATCCTTATTTATTTTCTTTTTAACATCATAATTTACTTTCTCTTTAATACTTCTCCTCCAGCTGAGAAATAAATGTTGTCCACTCTCAGTTTGGCAATAAGAGTTTGAAATATTGGGTTACTTACACCTTTAATTAACACTTCTCCTCAAATTGGCAGGCAAGTATGGCAAACATATTAGATCGCTGTCAAGTTTTTTTTATAAAATATCTGTTAATCTTAATGTGTTTGGTTCAATCGTGTTGTACCGAATTGTGAGTAATACCTATAACCAACTTATTGTCACAGTATAGGCACATGATATTTTCCCACTCGATTCTAAGATCTTTTAAAATTCTTTCTATCCATAATAATTTGCATACCCCTTGTGTCATCGCCCTGAACTCTGATTCCACACTTGATCTCGCAACTATGTTTGTTTCTTAATTCTCCAAGTGATTAGGTTGTCAACCAGGAAGATAGAGTAACTTGAAGTAGATCTTCTGTCCATAATCAACCCTGCATAATTTGCATCACTAAAGGCTTTTAGGAGCAATTTGTCATTCGTTTTTAACATAATTCATTTCCCTAGTGTAAGTATTGCGATAGTATGTAAGCTGCTTATAAGTATAGTTCTCTGTATTGACTTATAATACTTACCGCGTAAGTGACATCTGATCTCGTGTGGGATAAATAAATCAGTTTTCCTACTAATCTTTGATACATTTTCTTATTTATTGGTGTATCTTCCTCTGTCATTCCTAGTTTTTTATTAGGTAAGTGTCTTACCTGGTTTACATGCTAGTTTGCCAGTATCCTTTAACAGGTGATGAATATATCTTATTTTGAAAAACAAAAATCTCATATTTTGGACGGGAAACTTCAATTCCCAAAAAATACTTCAATTTGCCTAGTTTCTTAATTTTAAATTTTTTTGTTAGGCACTATTTTAGTATTAATTATTTTTTTTCATTGCTTTTTGTTACAATAACGTCATCAACACATATTTGAAGAGTTGTAACTTCCCATGTTTTTGAATGTTTGATCAACAGAGTGTAATCTCTTGAGAGGACAAAGTTTGAAGGTTATCTTGTGGTGATGAATTTTCGAGTTAGTTTTGGATGTTCTCTTGTGATGATGAATTTTTTGGTAGATTCTAAATCTTCTCGTGGTGATGATTTTGAGGTGTGTGACAAAATTGATAGGTTAAAATCTATTGAAAATTCTTTTTTTGAAATAAAAAAGTTTATTGAAAATTTTGTATTTCTTGTCTTCCAATATAAGTTCCCCCTGAAGATAAAGTTAGGTAAAATAGGATTCTTATTAAATAAATATGATGTCCACAAACACATACACCTTTTAGGTTGGTGGATGGTAACATTTGTAACCCTTTTGAGTTGAGTATCCTACACATACATATTTCAGGACCCATCAATTCAATTTACCTTTTTTATGGGAATGAATATGAAGAAAGGCAACACATATAAATATTCGAGCGACCTGATAGTTTGTAACACTTATTGTTAGATAAAACTATTGAAATGTTTTAAGAGAACTTTTAAAATCAAGAACACTTGTAAGCATACAATTAATAATGTAGGTGGCAATAAGGATGGTTTCACCTCATATTATTTTTGGATGTTGTTTTGGAAAATAAGCTCTTATGGAGGTTAAATTTATTCATGCGTTCTGCTCCTCCATCGTATTGCAAAATGTGGACACATAATGATTCACGAAGACTTCCTTCTTAATGGAAGGATGATGAAAGTGTATTATTAAAAAAATTCTTAACATTATCAATACAGGATTTTTTATGGATATTCCAAATTCGGTTTTTACCATATTGTAAAACCGGGGTATGATATGACTATCAAATTTAACTTTGAGGAAAAATAACCATGTGATTCTAGTGCAATCATCAATAAGTGATACAAACCATCGAGTCCCAAAAATATTAGTTGTGTCAAATGGTCCCTAAAATCACTATGAATTAATGGAAAAAGAATTGAACTTTTGTTATCACTAATATGAAATATTGTATGCTTATATTTTGCAGATTCACAGATATGATAGTGTAAATTTCCATATTCTAAATTTGTAAACAATAAAGTAAAACTAATCTTTAAAATGGAGATGGATGGATGCCCAAGTCTCTTATGGTAAAAAAATTTTCTATGGGAGTCGATGATGATGAACGAGAAGGTTCTTTCTGGTGTATCCAAGTAGTAGAATTCAGACAGGAATCCATGTCTGAACACAGCACTTCCAATCATCTTTCTTGATTTATAGTCCCGAAAATCACAATGAAACGCATGAAATGTTATTTTACAATTCAACTCTAGTGATAATTTACTAACTGATACAAGATGAAAGCACAATTTAAAAACATTAACACACTTTCTAAATATGCTAAATGTTCATAGAACCATATGTAATGACAATCTTCTTGTTATTTGGACAGAGAACATACGTACTAATAAGTTCATAAGTATTTGTCATATGATCATGGTTCCTCAGTGTACAATCCAGAAATTTTCAAAGAGTTTATTTGAGGCATTCATACTGTGTAAAGAAGAAAGCGTACCTGAGTATTTTATTACACTTGTATTCGTAGGTTTCTCAAGGTTCTCCAATTAACTTCGTAGTCATTTAATTTCACCTTTAAAAGCAGTGACATCGGTAATTGTTTCTTCTTCCTGTTAGTTAGATATATAAATCTATTCAAGAATCTTCTGCGGGGTATTTTTGTATTTTCATTCTTTGTTGCATGTACTGAGCTTGCCATGAAGTTTCCAACACTCATCTCTGGTGTGTGTGGAATTTTTACAAAAGATACACCAAAAATTATCCCTATTATTGGCTCCTAAAATTGTAGTCTTAGGGTAACTGGCTTTATTTGATTGTTGACAGGTCTAGAACTTCGTGAGATTAGGGTTGAACTATTAGTAGAGCGAGATTCGAGCATGATCCTCCTCCTACTTTCTTCTGATGTTACGATGAAAATTACCTCATTGAGTGATGGTTTTTCCTCTTTTCACAAGATTTAGATTCATACTTGATCATATTCCAGATTTACTCATGCCGAAAATTAATATACACGATCTTTTTCTATAAACATTTTGAGACATGCTGCATTTCTACTGTAATCCATGGTCAGACTGTGGTACTGATCCAACTTTTTTCACCAGCTTTTGACATGTTAAAATATTTATTTATTGATTTTTGTTCTAATATCGTAAACTATGTTCTAACAATCAGATCATAAACTAGTCCAACGTCTTTAACTTTGGAGTACGTTTCACCGATTACATCCTACACAGACTATTGAGGGAATGAACCTTACAGTTTCGCTTATCTCTAGAACCATGGAATCCTCTTCATCCAAAGTCTCGAATGTAGGGATTTCGAGATTTAGTACAGTACCTCGAAGATGGTCAGCCTTCTCTTTGCCTCTTAGGGTGGTCTGAATTAATAAAAACCAGTTCAGATGGTCTTTTTTTGTGAATCGATACGCAACCTAAATTAATTGAAACTCGAATGTGAAACTTCCCATGTGGGAATATACTCTTAACATTTTGAGATATTACCTCCAACATTCTTCAAAAATTATATGATAATTAATTGTTGACAAGAAAAAAAATTAGCAAAAGAATTTTATCCCAAACACGTGGCTGCATAAAGAAAAAATTGATTCCGCATTGAGTTAACTCGGACTTGAAACTTACTAAGTCAACTCAGACCTGAAACTTAGTCAACTCGGACCTGAAGCTTACTGAGACAATTCAGACTAGGAACTCACTGAGTCAACTCGACGATTCTACCTTGACACGGTTTGGCTTAGAACTGGATCGGACTCACGATAGAGGTACTGGTGGTCGGCACGCTCACATCTGGGCAGAGTTTAGGCTTGTGGACAACTGCTGACGCAAAATTGGACAGAGATGAGCACGGCAGGAGTCACGGCTTGCGCCTGATAACTAGTGGCTGCAGGGAGCAGCAGCTGGTTCTGGCCAAACCGGGAGGTGCACTAGGCTGCTAGGTGGCAGCTGCAAGGAGCAGCGGCTGCTTCTAAGGCCAACTATGGAAGCCAGTTGGTGGTAGAGGTGGCCAATCCTGTGGTGGCCGGTGGCAGGAGGGTGGTGGCCGGATATAAAAGTTGACCCTTTTTTTGCAATTTTTTATATTTCGACAATAAAAACCGAATATAATTTGTGAAAAAGTTAATAAATTTCTTAATCTAATACTCTGATATCATGTTTATAATAGTTTTTTTATTGATGTGTATTGCACTAAATATTACAACTTTATATATAAAAGTTTTTTATGATGGAAAACGAAATAAACAATTAATTATAATTAGTTACAAATGGCGTATTACTCTTTAGCCTGATTTGCTTCCTCTGTAACCCTCTAATTTACTTCCTTTTTAATACTCTTATTCACTTCCTTTTTAACCTGTTGATCTACTTCCTTTTTGACATATTACAATTCTTGTAATGCTAACTTATATGAGTAAAGACTGATATGCATCGATTGGCATATTAAGATACAAGAGACTGACCTCCATTCATGTTGTTTTGATTGCTAATCAACTTAATGAGAAATGGCAATAGTTCAGGCCAACCGTTGGGCCAGTCATAGGTTGCAATAGATGCTACAGCCATACTAACTGCCGTGCAGATTTTCTTCTGAGAATCATCCACTGATGACAAAAGAAGTCCACGTATAATAGCCTAATAATGCAACCATAAATAAATTAGATATATGGCCATCAAGAGTTTATGAAAATCAAGCCTTGACAACAATTAAGTGCCCCAACAGCATAATGACAGATTAGAAGACAAATACCAACAACAACTTAAAAACTGCCCACATACGAACACATTTTTAAACTGCTACTTGAAAAGGTAAGCTTATCGCTCATACAATAACCAAACATGCAGCAAACAGTCAAAACCAAGATTACGACTTCGACAAATCATTATGAACTGCAAAAGGAACAACAGCTAGGAAATAGAAATATAATGTGGCATTAAGCTTATCTATCATATAATAACCAAACAGATTGAAAATAGTAAAAAACATTATCACACCTAACCAAATCATTATGAACCACAGAGTTCAACAACTAGAAAACAGAATCTTAACATGGCATCCTTGAAGATATATAGGAAAATATATGTAATCTGGGTCGATGACCTTGTAGTCGTGCATGCAAAACCTCTTTGTGACAAGTGCACAAACACAGTAATCTAAAAGAACAAAATAAGATCCTGATATGTAAACGGTGCAACTCATAAAACCTACTTTGAAGGTCGGCAGGACATAATGACTTGGTAAAGGCAGAGAGAGAAGAGAGAAAAATAATCAAAAATGATATGGGCCTTGGGACAGCTGAGGCTCAAAAAAAACCATTTTTCACTTCTTATTAACCCACAACATATAGGATATGAACTACATATATGACTTTGCCTTTACAAGTTAATCAAAGCCTTTGCAAGTTAATCAGAAACAGGCCTAGAAGAGATACAACAAGACTCAATCACATATAAATTCACATATGGAAGGTGAAAATAAATAGATTATAACTCATACAATAACCTAGTTCTTCAAGTTCATTTGATGCACCAATCTGGAATAGGGTAAATTTGATACTTCATTTATCCATTGCGGGCAATAAATCCATGACTGTCTATAGAGAGTATGGAGAAAAGATACAACACAAAGGAAAAAAAAACCCAAACAACCATACAATTTCCAAACACTTCAAAAAATTAAGATAAGCTTTGAAATGTTATTTTATTTGAAATACATACCAAACTGCACTTTAGCAGATATTCAGTCCAAGGAAAAAGAAACAATTTACCAACAAACATGGAGCTGAAGTGAAAATTGAAAGAGAAAATTCATTGCTCTACTGCATAACAAAACTTCAAGTTATGTTATTAACAAGGGATGTAATTCAAGCATGTGGCAGATTATTCTATAAATTTAGCTTTTCTGGATACCTTTTCCTCGCTTGAAACAGCAGGATGTTCGAAAGAATCCTCACCCTCCTGCCAGTGTTTCTTAATGAATTGCTTTAAAAGGACGGCAGCCAGGTAAAAGAATGTTAAGTCTTCAAATAATCAACAAAATCTCAAATATGCCGTACATGAGAAACTTCACCCAGACTCAAAATGCAAAATGTAGTTATAATACTTCCATTTAAAAGAGGAAAAAAAGTAGGAAACAGAACAGGCTAAAACATTTACTGTTCATTTATTTTACCAATACGGAACTGAGTTAAAAAAATGCAGGATGATGATAAATGTCATATACAGATCTCCTTCAAGCAAGAAGGCAAAGGAGCTCCATTATTTGGCTTTTATTAAAAGTAATAAGTCAAGGAAGACTACTCCTGCCCGCAATATTAGAATTTCATAAGCATATAACTACATTCACCTTGTATAAAAAGAATATACCAAGAAGAGCACCTCTCTTAAAATAGGAAAATTTAACAAGCAATTAAAAGAAAAAATAAGCAATGTCAGAAAGGATATCTGGCGCAGTCCTAATGGAAGCTCCTTGTTAGCAGCAACCTTCGTTAATGCGGCCCCAAAACCTACAGGCCAAGCAAGCAACGAACTATTATATATCAGTTCGATACAGAAGTATGTAAACTACAGAAACAGATAAAAGTTGATTGTCCAACAATGGCACTAGAGCATAATAATTCTACCAAAGGCGATCCTGTTACAGGAATAGCTTCTGTCATGATTATTGCCATCCATGTTCAAGATACAACAATAAAATCTATACGACCTAGAGCTCAGGATACTCCAGATCAACATTATAGCACTCTGTATCACTCAATTGGTTCCAGTTTTATGGGAACTAAAATTTGAAATGCCACTAATCTCCGCATAAAATTTTAATCAATCCACTATCCAATTCCAAGTACCATGGCAGACGAATTAGTCAAAGACAACATCAACAATAATTATCATAGAATTCTGCCCGATTATACAAATCTAGAATTTATCGTAAAAATCAAAAGAGAAATGGGCAAGTATAAAACCTGGTTGAAGAGAGGCCTGATTAAGCGAAGCTTCGGCAAAGGAACGAACTTCCTGGTTAAGGTCGAGGGTAGCAGACAAGCAGTTTAGCAGCCATTGCTGATCCTCATCGACACCCATTAGGTTCGCCATTTGGGAATCCACAGTACAAAAGGCAGAAGCAAGAAAAACCAAGTTTGATTATTGGATCAAATGTTTGCCGTTTCGACTTTTCTCTTTTTCCCGCTCTAGAACGGTGTAGAGAACGGAAGTGGATGCAGAGGGAGCGAAGATTTTGAGTTGGTGGGAGTTATATATATCCCAGGGGAGAAGGGAGAGAGAGAGAGAGAGAGAGAGAGAGAGAGAGAGAGAGAGAGAGGGGGGGGGCTCTTGATGGGCCAGTGGCAAAAATGAAAATTTTATTGAATGTTATTAATGTAGAGTCAGTCAGATTTTTAGGGTTTTGCCATAATAATAATAATAATTATCATACAAATTTTCTTGGACCTTTGAAAAAAGTAACCATCTTTGATTGGGTTGGTCCAATTGAGTTGGCACTTTGGGCTTATAAGAGCCTGATCGAGTTTACTTTAAATTTTGAAAGAGATATTAGTAAATACCATATTGTAAAAGCCAATTAAATAAGAAATTATTATGATAATTTATTTTGTAATGATTATTACCAATAAACATTAAAAATTTATGGAAAAAAAAATAAGATTATATATATAAAGTAAGTTCTTTAGAGGAAAAATTGATACAACAAAATTAAACTTTATAAATAGAAGGCACCCATTAAATTGCAAAAGTATTAATAATGAATATTTTAGTTAATTGACAAGGGAGTAATAATTAATTAAGACAACATGTAAATTTAACCATTCATTTTGTGGTGTCCAAACTGGGACAATAAGTTGAAGAAGTATCTGTGCTTTTGCAGTATTCTCATCCCTTAATTAATCTCAAGGTAACTAAGTTTAAGATATTAAAATACAAATGAATTATGAAAACAACACCAAAATAGACATAAGATTAAGATTTATCCTAAATTAATTTAACCTACACAAAATCATTAATTAATCAACTATGATTCAAACAAAAGATTTATTCATTTATATAATAATAATAATAATAATAATAATAATCAAGGATTAACCATGATATCTTCATTATCTTTCTTCCTTCCACCACTAATCCAATTTGGGTGGTGCTTGAAAATCCATCTCCAGCTCTTGAAGCTTTTCCTGCTCTTCTTGATCCCCCGTTCACTCACCGTAATTCTACAGGACCCTGTGTGACTTATCATTTCATTCCCAAATTGCTCGGGTCCCATTAAATCACTACATCTCATACTGCAGAAACCAGAGTTTGAATCTGACATTTTTGCAGCTGAATAATAATCAGCTGCTTTGTTGTTTGATTCTGATGGGAAATCAAATTTTAAATCGATAAAACCTGAATCTTCCCCACCAGTAAAGTAAGTTTCTTTCAGTGAAAAAACCCTTCTGTTTCCGCCATTAAAACCGGTTGTATCACACTCCAAAACACTGCTATCTCGCTTTTCACTCTCAAATCCGCTTTTCCTCGGCTCGGCTTCGCTAAACCCACTTTTCCTTCCTTCAAACCCGCTTCTTCTTGGCTCGGCTTCGCTGAACCCACTTCTCCTCTCTGAATCAAACCCTAGACCTCCATTAACGCTAGAGCTTCTAGCTGCTGATATTGAACTCCTAGCGCCTGAAAACGCCATCGTATCGCCTCCATCTTCAGACCCCAAAAACCCACCTCCTCTGAAACTGCAAAGAGACCTGGACCTGGACACACCGAGATAATCCACAACCCATAAATCACTCTTCTGATCATCATATCCAGCTACGCTTTTAACGCCATCTTTCTCCCGTTTACCACTTTTTCTAAACAGCTTCCCAATTTTCCAAAACCCGTTTTTTCTCTTGATCTCAACGCAGCTGCTACTGCTTCTTTTGAGCAAGAAAACCTCTTCTGGTTTATCTCCATTGCCGATCTTGGACTTGGGAATTAGATTTGGGGCTTCGTTAATATTTCTTTCGTTCTCTATTAAAAAGGAGATGCGACCCACGCTGCCCACCTCAACAGTGCAAGAATTGCGATTTGAAGAGATCTCAGAACAGGAGCAGGACGACAACCTCTGCTCTCCACAATCTGAGCAGACCAGCTTCACTAATCGATCCTTCAAGCAATAAGGGCAGATACCTACAGACGACGATGATGGGTGTTTCTTGCAGGGAAGATCCGATGAAGAAGAGTAACAATCCGGGAACATGACGTCGCTGTTGTACAATTCCACAGCCTTACCTCTTTCCTTCATAGCTCCTCTTTTCTTTTATCTGTAATCTTGAAAGTGAAAATAGGAATGACCCAACGATCAGCGCTCAAGAAAAGGCAGAGAGAACATAGAAATTTAAGAGATTGAGATCAGAGATTGGTGAGCTGAAAAAGATTATATGTAAAAAGTAAAAGGGTAGATTGAGGATCATTTCAAGAGAGGACTTTGAAAGGGACTACACCACTAAAGGATTTCAAAACCCACAAGGTACTATGACCCTTTGGTAGATAGATTAGATTTAGATTAGATTAGATAGATAGAAAGAGCCGGGAACAGAGAAAGCGTTAGCTTTACGTTTTCTTTACACAAAAACAGTGACAAAGCAAAAGAGTGATGTAAAAAGCAATCGTCTCTTACAGGTATAATTGTGTAGGGAAGTGAACGCAACAGCAAACAGGAAGAGCATGGAGTGAAGCAGTGACCAAAAACATACAAATTCTGCTACTCCATGCACTTGTTTATCAGTACTATACTCTGGGACCCACTTGAAAGAAGAAGAAAAAAAAAAAAAAAAAAGTATTCAAATCATGTGGACTTAAATCAATCAATCGATCAGTCTGTCATGCGTTTTGTCAACTTTTATTTTTAAATTAACATTTTCTTCGCTTGGGTATTGAGCATTGACTTTGTTAATGCAAAATGACATAAATTCTCCCTTCTTCCTCAATTATAGCTGAGTACTAATGTTTGCACATACATACATACACACACATGATGAGAAATGAAAGTTGGATGGCTCAGTACTACCAAATATGAATAAGCTGTAAAGTATTTAAGGCTGCATCTACCCCCAGGAAATAAAAATTCCATAATATAAAATTATAATTGCCTAATTCATTATAAGATTCGTATCCTACCGCTAAAATTATATAATAAATTCATTTTTTTATAAATTTTAAAAAAAAAATTAAAAGGGAAACAAACCCATGACACCTTGCATGAACAAGGCCGAATAGGATAGGTGGTTTAATAGTTTTCTCAAATTTGTTTTTTTCTTTTTTTTTTTTTTGGGTACACGGGGCACACACGTCATATGGTGTCCCTTTCTCCTGGATCTTTAGCACGTGTCCTACCGATTATTCCATTGGGGGCCCCCACACTGATCAAAACCACTCATCTAGTCTTTGGTGTGACCTTTCGAGAATTAACGGTTGTGATGTGGTTAGATGCACCAGTAATGATGGTCATGAGAAGCACATCATGCAATCTAAAACATGTGCAAGCGCTGGTGTGAGATAGTAGTTTAATTTTTATGAATTTTTATTATTGATTTCCATACGAATAATTTGATCATATCATTTATTGAATGTTGACTTATCCCAATAAAATACTGAGTTTTAATTTTTATTGCAAGAATTAAATTTTTATTGTTTTAAATAAATTTTTATTTTTAAAAAAATTAAGGTTATATTACAAGTCTTTTTTTTTTTAGTAATTTTATTTCACGCCATATTAATTTTTTTTAATATTTTTCATAATTATTTTTTTATCTAAAACTTTGCAGTGTTATTATATTTATATAAATAGCAAGTTCGTTAGCTCATATATGATAACATTCTTTATAGTATTGAAAGGAAACATCATCATCATTAATTCAATTTTTTTGGACACAAGTTTCATGTCACGTTATTTGTTGAAATTTTAGAAAAATATGCTCTCTAACCCTATTTAATCAATCTCGCCCGAACATTAAATATTTTCTGTAGGTCTTATTACAATTCTATACATTAGTCTTATTAACACTAGTGGATATTTATTTGTTATGCTTATAATATGTTTAAATCAAAATATATAAATAAATGTATTTTTGTTAAAATCTAATTGAGTGAAATAGCTGTCAGTCATATGAATTGAGAAATTTAAAAAAAAAAAATTGATGTCTCATTATGTCATTTTTAATTATCAATAATATTTAACTGCACCAAAGTTACATGGTCAAAACAGTGTCACTCATCTATCAATTTTAGTCATGAATTCATCATCACTATTACTCATTACTGTAAGTTCATATTTAGACACAAATAAAATCTCATACTTGCTTATACTTATTAGGCTTATTCAAGATAAATATCTACCAAAATACATAGCAAATTTTCCAAAGCAACCAACCTAATTATTCTACTATATATTCGATTTTCTCAAGTTTTATGCTACTGGCAGTTATTTATCATATATATGTTTTTTTCTTAGTGCCATAATGACTTTTTTTCGCCTACATCTTTAATTAATGATCATAATTTAATTAACATACTCTAAAGGATCTTAAATGGGTTAATGTCATACAACTTTTAATGCTCGTGAATCTAATGATATTTAAATATCATTAATATTTTCTTACTAAACAAGTCATTAATTCTCATTGTATGTTCACAATTAAGTACAACATTGATGAAACAACTAAACATTGTAAGATCATATTCATTGCAAAGGATTATAATCAAGTTAATGACTATGATTTTTTTAGACTTATCTACTAAAGGCTAAGTATTATATATAGCAAAGCATTTTTACAAAGAAAAATCTCATTGTAAAAGAGTTATGATGGAGATTATGAGACAATCAGGCTATGCAAATTTACAGTTTTAAATAGTTACCTAACAAAAAAAGGGTCGAGTATAGTATAGTTCTAAAATTAATAGTATAACTCTTGTGTTTAGATTATTTTAAGAGGCTTGATAGAAAATAAGTTTAACTCAACTTAATTATTATCATTATATTGAATACACACAAAAAACTTGTAACGACCCCTGAAATTCAAAAGGAAATACATATAATAATCTGAGTGCGGAAGCAAAATAAAAGATTAAAGTTAACATCCCTTACACAATAAGTTAAAAGTACTAAACAACATCGGAATAAGTTCTCTAAAAGAAATATAAGAAATGAGAAAAATAAATGAAACTATAAAACATCTAACATCTACTCGCCGTCTTCTTGTGGATCGGGTTCGGGAACTAGGTCCTTCTAATTTAAAATGGTTAAATAAAGAATGAGTTACACTAATCCAGTAAGGACATCACACTACATCACCATTACATAAGTAAAGGTTGGTAGAAAACAAACAAAACAACCAATATAGCACAAATTTTAAAACAATACATTTATTTAAAATAAACTATTTACCATTTTTCTTACCATTAGAGAACTTGTGAAAACAACCTATAAAGATAATAACATCATACAAATCACAATTTCATGCATAATCAGTAACATAAAATATATCATAAATCCGTATTCATTAACAATAACTGATTATCACCATTTCTCATTTCACCAGCCTACTAGTATTCATGGGGATCCATAGGGGTGTCTCCGCTACACTTGAACCCTTTATTTTAACAATCTTAATTCCAGGACTGTCCTCATATTCCGTCTGGTATGAGTGCCAAGACATTAAACCTCAATACCCCTTCCGGTATGAGGATGAAGCAGGCCGTCCCCATACCCCGTCCGGTATAAGCGCCAAATGACCAAGTCTCCATACCCCGTCTGGTATGAGACAACGTTCACGTTAGGGTTCCCTATGAACCCGGTCCGTCCACCATCTCTTAGGATATCTAGTGAGGTTGTCATCTCATCCATTTATCAAATCACATCCCATTCCTATTTGTTCTTAGTCTCCATCACCAAATCAAACATAAATACATAAACAAGTAACGTGCATCCAATAATGCAATCATATCTTAGATTTTCAAAATCAAACGGTAGTGAAGTAAGCAGTGATACATACGTTTAAAATCATATAATAGATAAATCAAATACCATAATGCATCTAAATTGTAAAATAAATCAAACAGGAATCGACAGAGAATAATGTCCGGTTCGGGCTCCATTAGCAATCTGTAATTAATTATGTATACCTATTTAATTTGTACAAAATACAGTATTAAAATTTATTCAAACTTCAATTCCATGATAGAAAATAGGGTGAGGGGTCCTTACTTGATTCGACGTCGAAAACTAAATTGTCACTGCACCTACGAGCGGTTCCTCGGTTCCCTAAATTTTTTTTCGGGAACTGAAATGCGCTTACGGTATATACACATGTCCCAAATAACCCAAAAATTAGACACAGGGCCCACTCGGTCAATTTCAAAATTCTGGCACGGCGGCTCCGCCATGCTCCGGCGATGACACTGCCGCTTGTGATGGCGATCCACCTCGGATTGGCTGTTTTCGGCAGAATTCAGCCAAACTTACATCGGTTCCCGTGAGAAAACACACTTAGGGCCATCGGTGGGCCAAAAAATGTAAAAAATCAAAACTCACCAACAGTGTGGCTCTCCGGTGTGACGGCTCATTCGGTTCACGTTGCGGTTAGGTGTTTTGCTCCGGGCAACCTGTAGAGGAGAAAACGGTGATCACAATGGTGAAAAAATCACATCGAACGGAAATCGAAAAGGGCCTCATCGGAGGCAAAAATCGAAACACCCTGCAGCGGCGCCGTTGAGCTTCAACGACGTTTTCTGGCCAATTGGCTGATGCTTTCGCTCCGATTTGGCCATAGGTGGGTTTAAAATCAAATTCTGAGCAAATGGTATAATTTTTACCTCGTTTGGCAGCCGAAAATTGCTCTGATACGGCGGCGGGTGGCGGCGGTCAGCTCCCCGGTGGCTGGGCTATCTTCTCCGGCGAGGGACTCTAGCGGCTAGGGTTAGGGTTTGGGTGCGAATGGGGTTATTTATACCCATCCGCTTTTGATCTGAGCCGTCTAAAATTTTTAATCTGGACCGTCCGATCGCGATTAAATAGGGAGTGAATCTGGGCTGTTCATCGCGATTCAATCTGGGTCGTCCGTGCGCGCAGGAACGGATCTCAGCCGTTCGATCCCGCGCACGCGGATCACGTACGTGGCTCCCTCTCGCATGGCCTCCCGCGTCAGTGTCTATGCCACTTGGCGCGTCCTGGTTGGTCGGGGCTGCTGACCGGGCAGCTGACATGACACAACTTTTCTAAATTATATTTTGACTCTATGGTTTCCAATTTTTCTTTTAAAAATACCCTTATAACCTAAATTTTTACCCAATTTTTCCAAAATTATTTTCAATTAAATCCCTAAATAATTTTTACCTTTTATTATTATTATTATTATTATTTTCAATAAAATAAAATAAAATAATGAAAATAGTTGAGTGTTACAAAACTACTGGAAGTATATCTAAAAATATAAAATTATTTCAAAAGTAGCACATTTTTCACGGGACATGATAAAACATATACTCATAGTAAAGTTAATTTCAACTTTAAGAATACTAAATATTGATATAACTTTCACTATATACAAATAACAAGAGGAGATCATCAAACATAAATTGAGATAATGCTAGTATGCAAATATAATGCGAAATAAATCATTTTTGGTTAAACATAGAACCTAAAAATAAGATAAATTTGTAATATTAATCCTTTATCTCATTTATATAAAAGAATAACATATCTTCCAATTTTACAAGAACATTTCTTGAGTGATTTGGTAGATGGTGAAACAAATTAGTTTTCCAAAACGTTGATGTTCTACCCTAACTAATAATTTCAAATACCTCACTTATATAATGTGAATTCAATTTTCTTTTAATCTCTTCTCTAATATAAGACGAAATGAAAAGATTGCTAGTATTTTCACCACTTGTTATAAGAAAAACGAACAACATCTTAGAAAATGTGGTTGAATTAAAATTCAAATAAGGTGTTGTTTCTTGAAACAACATATTAATTATTGTTTTCAACGGATTATTAGGAGAGGAGAATAGCAACATTTCATTGAAAAAACTTTAGCAATGCCTTTTTGGATGCTCACAATAAATTATTACAACACGAGGAGAATAATGTAGAAAAAATTTTATCGATCATAACCCATGTATTGAACAAAAAAATATTATAGTATGAATTTTACTTCTATCTCACAAACACGGAACAAACTCACGCATACTATAACAAGTGTGTCTTTTTCCAACTTTGTTAAAATTTATATTTCGTAATTATATTTCTACTAAGATAAATAAAATTAATGTTTTGGTTTCATATTTCTAATGATTCGTAATAAATCTTTTTAAGTTATTACATTTATTAGTTTTTTTTTTTTATATATATACATATAATTAATATAGAATTTAACATACTTATTAGAATGCGTTATATACTAAATAATTTAACGAAAACATATTCATCACTAAACTTTATTATAATAATTATATAATAAGCAGTGTATATATAGAATATATTTATTATAAGAAAAGAAAGGAGGGGAGGGGAGGGAAGTGGAAGAATTAATATTGTAGCAAAAGTGAAGCATGTGTATAGTGAAAATAATGTTTAAGGCGGCACGCTCAAGGCATGCTGGATAGAGAGGAATTCATCATTTGGGACAGATAAACAAATGTTTGTAAGGAATGTTTTTGCGAGTTTTGTCTCATTATTTATTGTGCTTTTAAAATTTTGGACTTACAATAATCATTATGTCCCTTTGTCCTCCGTATTATTTGCTATTTCTTTTAATAATTAATCTCATCTTACCCTAATTTTTTAAATATTTATTGGGATTATAAGCTGCTTCAATGAATCTAAATCTAATCAACACATTCTATAAATATAATATCATGTGGAGGACATATATTCATATTCAAATCTTTATTTACAATTTTAAAATAATTACATTTATTCTATGAATGCCAAAGAGAATAATTTTTGAAGGTGCTCATGATGGACTACATTTCTCACCCAACCCATTTCATGTCTTCACATGTTAAGCTTCCAATTACCTACTAATACGCAAGTATGTGTACATATAATTACATATATTTGAAATTCGGTGTATGCCAACAAAAAATTGTATTTAATAAGTTATTCTAAATACGAATTGCATTTAGTTTCAATCAAAATAATTATAGTTCGATTATTAATCTTACGATATTAGAATTGAAAATTTTGATTCATACGAGTTCGAATTAAAATAATTTTAAAAATTAAAAATTATATATATTATAATATTTCTTAAATGAATTGAAAAATTATCAAAAAAAAAAAAAAGAAATTCATCACTCCAACAACCTTCATCCTCTTTTTATACGTGCGAAACGCTAAAATTGAAAAATTATAAACGGCATAATCCACAATTAGTAGTTTATCTCCTTCCTCTTTCGCATAAACTATAATAAATAATGATATGGTTGAACTGAGCCTAAAATTTATATATTTTTTTTTATACGAAACGTTAAAATTTATAAATTTTTCTGCTCTCTTCATATCTAATACTAACAGGCAACAATAGTTTTCATTATTTTTTCTCATGATAAATTATCGTTCTCTTTCAAGTACACCTATATAGTCGAGTAGCAAGAAACGATTATATGAATTCTAATACCAGCCTTTCTACATGCACTTAAACCTCTCGTGTACTAAAAGATAAACAAATCTTTTAAACTTTTCATGCAATAAGTTTTCTAATTAAAATAAAAAATAAATTCATTTATCGATATAGAATTAAATAAAAAAAATTCAATACAAATTAAATCGAATTAATAATTTAAGTTAACTCTATATCGATACATACTTTAATAAATAAAAAAATTATAAATTAATATTTATAAGAATTAAAGTAATTAATTGTTAAACTATAAATACTGAATTATTGTAAAAGTTACAAATACTAAATGTGAAAAAAATAGTCAAACTATAAATGATTAAATTGTACTATATTCTCATAAAAATGGTGTGCCTAATAAGTTACAAATGGTCAAATTAGATTTGTGGAAAAATTTTACAAGGAGAATGTTAAAAATTTGAAATTTGTATGTGGTTTTTGTTTTTATTGTAGTTTGAATTTTCAAGAGTGGGTAATGATTCATTCATATTATATGTGTTTGCTTCCCTTTTGTGCTTGAGAAGATTACATTAAAATTCTTGGTATAAAGAGAAATGATGATGATGGTTTCAAATTTTTTAGAATGGAGCAAGTATCATTTCTCTATCAAGTTGTTACCAAGATTGTCATTGGGATTGCCCTAAAAAGCTTAATTCATTTATTATAATCAAATTTTTGTTGGGTAATTGTTGTGAAATTAAAAGAAATTAAACATAGTAACCACAAGATCTCATTTAAGAAAAGACATTCCAATTGACTCGTCAAAGTTACTAATTCTATCAAAATATAGACTAACACACACACACATATATATATAATAATAATAATTACATGATTAAAAATAATGGTTGGTGTGATTTACCATTTTATTTTTTTATCAATACCATAAAAATATTGTTAAGTGTCACCTTAAAATTTTAGTCACTTCATAATTTTTAAATAAAGTTTACATTTTTAAGTTTATTTCAAGAGTAACTTTACGATTTCAGAAGTAAAATTTGTAAACAAAAAATATCAACTTTCAAATCAGTCTCATATTTTAAATGAGAGATTTAATCAATCCAAATTTCATTTGATTAAATAAAAATAATTCATAAATTATTAATCTTATCGTTGATGCATCATCGCTTGCTGTTAATATTTCATTTCGCCATAAATCATCATAAATCAAGTTAAGCATTTAGTGTTTATTAATTATTGAAAAGATTCAACTTTTAAATGTCAACTCAACGTTTTATATCCAGAAAAAAACATCTCTAGAAATTTTTGTAGGAGATTAAACAAAATATTTTCAGATAAACGTGAAATTGATGGGCGCTCTGTTCATAATGATTGACAACCGGAGATTCAGCGGAAAAAAAAACATATGGCCCATGAGCACGAAGAAGAAGACGAAGAGTAATTCGATGGGCCGTGGGTTCTCGTCTTCTTGAATCTTATTTTTCAATTGCACAACCAACCTTCGCCTTTTACCATAATTACGAAATTACCCTTTCTTGACACTTCCTCTTTCTTCTTCATTTAATTTTCTCTTTCTAAACGGGATTTACAAATTATCCGGTTTGCCGGAATCGAAGCCGTATTTTGAAGCGATGAAGAAGGAGTCCACAGGAAACTCGGTAGTTTAAAAGACGCTTAAGGTTAGTAGAGTTTACGTGTTGCTGGCTGGACTATTTTATTTATTCAGCTGTTATGTCGAAATCGGATTTTCTTTTTGATGTTTCGCGCCAATTGGATATCCCCCTCTGTCGGTAATATTAGTTGTTTCTTGTTGGTCTGAAAATTTTTTAAGTGTATGGTGATTGATCGTTCATTCCTTCGTATCTGGAGTGATTTAATCGATATTGAGGATATTATTTTACCTAAACATTTCTGTCTATAATAGACTTTCTATCGACTATGAATAAGATTTTCTATCGACCTAGACAGACGAAAATGTATTTGATTATTTGTATCCTTGAATGAGTTTTGATTGTTGTTATGAATTCTGATTGGGTTTTGTTGGAAGCTGGATAGAAAAGAAAGTTAAGCTCATAAACTTTGAATTTATTTAGTAGATAATTATTTCATCATGCACTACTCAGAGGCATTAGCAGCAGCAGCACCAGGAACATTACTACTACTTGTTTGCTTTCTCATTCTCGTGCAGTTTAGCAAAGTAACCCTGTGGATTCTTCTCGAAATCCTCCCTGACAATTCGAATTTCCCCTCCCGTACCCGGAGCTACCATTGTCGCAGGCGAGCTAGCATCATTGCCCTTCTCATTCTCGTGCAGTTGGGCAAAATAAGCCTGTGGATTCTTCTCGAAATCCTCCCTGACAATTCTAACTTCACCTCCGGTACCCGGAGCAACCATTGTCTCAGGAGAGCTACCATCAACGCCCTTTTTGACTCCTTTGCTGTCCATCTTCAAGATATGTTGTTCTGCTTTCTGATATTAGAAAAGGTTAAAATGAAGAATTGAAAATAGTCTAATGGTGAAGATTTGCGGGGATGTTGTTAGTTATTTATAGGTGGGATTCAAATAGGGTAACGTAATATCTTCTCGTAAATGAGGTGAAGTCTTGCATGGATTAAGACGGAGATTATTGACTAATTAATTTTATATGGTGGTTTTTCAAGACTAATTGCTCGAGGAACAATGAGATAACATGAGTAAATTTATCTTCTCTTGAATGTATTATCTTGTTTAATTTCACAATTAATGTAGCTCGAGAAGGAAGGCGAAGCAAGGAGAGAAGCGAGCAGAAGAGACGAGCGACATGATTAATCCGGTGGGTCCGAATAAGAGATTACAGAAAACAAGGGTTTTCTTGATGGTGATTAAAGAGGAGAGAAGCAAGAATGGACTAGAAAGCTGACGCCCAACAATGTAGAAGCTGAGGGGGGAGAACGGTGGACGAACGAACAAGGTTTGGCATGTATGTGTCTCTCTGACTCTCCCCCTTCTCTTTCTATCCCTTCAACCCTTCAAATTCATTATACTTTCCATCTCTAACGCGCTCAATAAAAGACAGAAAAATGAATTTCTTTCAGAGCTTTTACTGGTTCCTTTGACATCTAGGTCCTTAGTGTGTCTAACTACTTGTCATTCTCCAGAAGAACTCTACATGTTTAGCTTCTTTTATTCTAAATTCTGTCAAAGTTACCCTGTTATGTTCTCGTGCTTATTCTTATTATGCAGTGTGTGTTTTGCTTTGAAAAACAAGTTGTTTCTCTAGCTTAATTCGTAGCTCTGGAGTTTGAATAATGATAGAAGAGCATGGTTGGTATATGGGCTCACTCCAGAATGAAAGTTGCAAATTTTTATTGTTCTTACTATGACCTGTCAAAAATTGCATTTGTTCTCTTTCTTTCTGTTTAATTTGGCATATGGATTTGCTTGCTTGCAGCTTGCGCATGGTTTGGTAGGTTTCACAATTGGCTGTTTATGGAGGCATGGGAGTATGACATGTTGTTTTGATATCAAGAAAAAACTTATCTTGTATAATGAGTATACATTAATTTACTAAACTGTATCATGCAGGTAGCATCCTTGCATGGCTGCACACACATGTTAAATTTGTTGTCATGTTAATAAACGATGGATCAAATTGACTCAGTTTGTAAGTGGATTTAAAATACCACCTAACCCAATATTAATCCACCCAAAATATTCAATTTATCCCTAACATACATGTCTTTCAATAATCTTGAATATATCAACAAATTAGAAATAAGTTAAATTTATAGTTCTTCCTTTAAATGAATATCTTCTTAGATTGCTGGAATACAATAAGATTAAGCTCTAGGTCTATGTGTGAAATCATTGGGTGAGGCTATTTTTCACTATCAAATTAGAAGAAGCAATCACAACCATTACCATTAAATGGTAATATGTAAACATATATTTTAAGACAAAGTATGGTTTGATATACTTGTGTTACATGAGCGAGTTATCTTGAAGCCCAAAATATATTTCAAGTTACCAAGATCTTTCAGCTTGAAAAGAGAAGAAACATAACCTTTTACCAATTAATATGACCAATTGGATGGTCTTATGATGACAGTGTCATCAATATACACTAGAAGGACCCAAAGGAATCCCCAAAACCCTTAATGAACAAAGAGTAGTCAGCTTTGGATTGAGCAAATCCAGAATGCACAAGGGCTTGAGAACTTAGAATTCTACAAATGAGAGGTCTATCAAGAAACATGCTTTCCTTTTCCATGATAATCAGGAGGACTTCGTCAAATAAATCTCCATTAAAAAATGTCAATTGAGTAAGATGCCAATTTTTAGATGTTGCTAATGATAAAAAAATTTAACAGTAACTATCTTAGCAATTGGAAAAAAGGTTCTCATGAAATTAATACCTTCTTGTTGGGTATATCCCTTAATTACTAAATCAGCTTTCTGGTGATCAAAGGTTCCATCATATATATAGATCATTCTTTTACTTTCTATGTTTAAATGTTATGCAATGAAGTTCTGATTTAGGGTTTAGGAAACTTACCTTCTTGTTGGAATTCCTCCCCTCTTCTTCCTTTCTGATCTTTTTTCTTTTCCTCTTAAGGTTTCAAAGTCTTTTAGTTTTAAAGTCAATTAGACAGCTACCATTTCTCCAAAACTGATGAGAGAAACACCATTTATCAGCCACACAAAACATAGACAACCGATTATCAGAAACATAATTCATTTCTGCAAGTAGAAGCACATAATATCTAATTAGCAAGCCCACTGACCATTTGGGGAAAATATAACTTCTTAAAACCTCACAATTATCACGCAGATTACCCGTGGCCTAAACCCACATTGATCATTCATTATCAGATTGTCTGTTAGGCAAACTGGTACAGCAAACATGAGTAAAATAAAGAATACAATTGAGTCCACCTCTCACCTTGAAAGCTTAAATGAAAAATCATGTGAAAACATCACCAGTCAAGATTATTTGTATTTGCACAATATGCTTTCAATTTATACCAATAAAACACTAAAGTTTAGGATCATGCACTGCACCGATGTTGCTCCATAAAATGGAACAGTCGAAAAACCAAGAGATGAAGAAAATGAAGAAAGAATCCACATAATACTCGTGGTTTAAGAGACGCTTGAGGTTAGTAGTTTGCACGTGTTGCTGCTGGACTATAATTTTTATTATTTAGCTGTTCTGTCAAAATAGTTTTCTTTTCCATAGTTCTCACCAATTTAGATATCCTCATCCTTCCATAACATGTATTTGATTGTTGTTATGAATTTTTATTTGGTTTTGGCCGGAGCTGGATAAAAAAAATGGTTAAACTCATAAACGTTCCATTTATTTAGTAGATAATTTATTACATCATGCACTACTCAGGAACATTAACAGCAGCACCAACAACATTATCACTTCTTGTTTGCTTTCTCATTCTCGCGCTGCTGAGCAAAATAAGCCCCTGGATTCTTCTCGAAATCCTCCCTGACAATTCGAACTTCACCTCCAGCCCCCGGAGCGACCATTGTTGCAGGCGAGCTGCCAGTTCCAGGATTTGAGTTGTGGGCACCTCCACCGCCCTTTTGGCCACCTCCTCCTTTGCTGTCCATCTTCAAGATATGCTGTTTTGCTTTCAGATATTTGAAAGGGCTAGAAAGAAGAATTGAAAATAGTCTAGTGGTGATGATTTACAGTGCTGTAGTTGGTTATTTATAGGTGGGATTCAAAGTAGGGTATGATATAATATCTTCTCGTAAAGGAGGTGAAGTCATGCATGGATTAAAACGGAGGTTATTGACTAATTAATTGTATATGGTGGTTTTCAAGACTAGTTACTCGAGGAACAATGAGATTATATGGATAAATTTATCTTCTCGTGAATATATTATCTTGTTTAATTTCACAATTAATGTAGCACCAGAAGGGAAGGCCACGCGAGCAGAGAAGCAAGCAGAAGAGACGAGCGACATGATTGATCCTGTCCGCGCAAATTCATTTCACTTTCCTATCTCTAATCGCCTTTTCCCACTCATTATACTACTGCTCGTCTTGATGGGGCAGTGAAAAGCTTAAACTTATTTGGTGAATCTCCGTAGTCATCAAATAAAAGGCAGAACAATGAATTTCAATCAGAGTTTTTGCTGGTTCCTTTTGACATCTATGTTTTTGGTATGTTTAACCACTTGTTATTCTCCAGAAAAACTCTACATATTAAGCTTTCTTTATTCTAAAGTCCGTCAAATTTACTCTGTTCTGTTCTTGTGCTTATTCTTATTATGCAGTGGGTGTTTTGCATTGAAAAACAAGTTCTTTCTCTGTCTTAATTCTAGTAGCTCTTGGGTTTGGGTTTGGGTTTGGATAATGATAGAAGAGCGTGGTTGGAATATGGGCTCACTCCAGAACGGAAGTTGCAATTTTATTGTTCTTACTATTCCTTTCCGAAAACTGCATTTTCTTTTTTTTTTTTTTCTTCTGGTTAATTTGGAACGCAGATTTGCTTGCTTGCAGCTTAGACATGGTTTGGTTTGTTTCACAATGGGCTCTTTATAGAGGTACGGGAGTATGACAGGTGGTTTTGATATCAAGAAAAAACTTATTTTGTATGACGAATGTACATTAATTTGCAGCCAATTAGATTAATTGAAATATTTTTCTTTCTTATGATTTTCCCGTAAATATAAAATTAACTGTATTTGATTCCCTCAAAAGAATTCTGCAACATTTCCATAATGTAAAAATCAGAATATTTGTTGACTATCAAGATTTCTAGGAATGTTAATTCAAATTTTTGATAACACCCTACACAATGTGTCTTTATGTGTGTCTCCGCTTTTGCGTGTGTGTAGTATGTTGGCTTAAAAATAAAGTAGAAGACTATTAAGAATATATATTTAAGATGAGAAAAGAGTCTGAACTTCATTCACACGTTAAAGTAAAACAAATAATCTTTATATAGGCTGTACAGGTAACTAACAAAAAAGAACATGGAGTAAAAAAACTGCAGATATCTTATTACCCACTAACAACAGATTTATAAGAACGGATTTTGACTCATTCAATTTTGGTAACTAATTTTTAATCATTTTCTACATGCCCCCTTCATTCAAAATCATATATGTCTAATTGTTGCCGAAAATAGTCACGTTTGAGTTGAGATAAAGACTTCGTAAATAAGTCTGCAACTTGATTATCTGTACCACATAATTCTAGTACTATTTCTCCACATAATGCGTGTTTCTATATGCTTCATTCTGTCATGGAAAGCTGGATTTTTTGTCATTGCAATCGTACCTTTGTTATCACAAAAAATGGTAGTTGTTGCTACTTGTTCTTGGCCCAAATCAACAAGAATTCTTCTAAGCCATACTGCTTGACAAGCTGATGATGTTGCAGCAATGTATTCAGCATCTGAAGATGATAATACAATAGTATCCTGCTTTTTTGAGCTCCAAGAGACAGCACCAAAACTTAGGCTAAAGCTGTAGCCTGATATACTTTTTCTATCATCCAAGGAACCTACTCAATCACTATCAATATAATTAAATAATTTGAAATATGATATTTTAGAGTACCAAATTCTAAAGTTAGTAGTTCTAGCAACATATCGCAGGATTCTTTTAGCTGCTCCAAGGTGATGTTTTATTGGATTATGCATAAATCTGAATAGAATACTAACAGAAAATACAATGTCGGGTCGACTGTGTGTCAAATAATTTAATATGCCTATCGACATTTGAAAATAGGTTGCATCAATCTTTCCTGTGTCATCTTTAGCTTGCAATTTTTCATTTGAATTCTTTAGAGTGGAAGTCTTGTTGCAGCTCACCATGTTGAACCTGTTGAATAGATTAATTGCATACTTTTGCTGCATAATAAAAATTCCATCTACTCCCTGTTTTGCCTCAAGCCCAAGAAATATTGCAACACGCCCAAATCTGTCATTTCAAATTTTTGCATCATAGAGGATTTAAAATTAGCAAGAAGACGTTCACTTGACCCGAAATAAATCATGTCATCAATATAGAGACAGATGACAAAAAAATCAGATTTTTCTTCTTTCTTTAAATATAAAGTGGGCTCATTATCACTTCTTTTCAACCCATTTTCACGAAAATAACCGTCTATCATACTATACCATGCTTGCGGAGCTTGCGTAAACCCATACAATGCTTTTTTTAACTTAAAGACTTCATTTTCATAGCCGGCTACAACAAAGCCTTCAGGTTGAGAAACATAAACTTCCTCTTTCAAGTCTCCATTTAAGAAAACAGATTTCACATCAAATTGAAAAACTGGAAGAGATAAATGAGCAGCTAAAGCAAACAATACTCTTATTAATTCGAAGCGAGCAATCGATGAGAATGTTTCTTCAAAATCAACGCCTTATTGCTGAGCATATCCGTTTGCTACAAGTTGAGCCTTATGCTTTTGTATACTTCCATCAGCTTGGTACTTAATTTTAAACACCCATTTAAGTCCGATAATATATTTTCCTTTAAGTAAATCAACCAATTGCCAGGTTTAATTTTTCTGGATTGCAGCAATCTTTTCATTCATAGCATTGGACCATTTTTGTATTTGTGCAGCTTCGTCGTAAAATTCTGGATATGAAAGACACAGAGCAAAAGAACCAGATGCATAAATTTTCCTCAAGTACCTGAATTTCCTTGGAAGAGTTTCACTTGATGAAGAGGAGTCAGAGTTGACTAGACTTGAGGAATTTGAGTTGACTGTGGGAGATGAACTTGTTGAATTTGAAGATGAAGAATCAGCAGCAATATCTTCTACAATTGACATTTGATCATGCTTTTGAGCACTTCTCCAATCCCATTCTGCTTCTTTGTTAAAGAATATATTTCTACTGATAATAATGTATAGCCTATACGCTTTTGACTAAGAGTTATAACCAACAAAAAATATATTTTGTAGTTTTCTCATCAAGTTTATAGCGAGTTTGAGAATTAATTAAAGCATAGGCTATACAATCAAAAAATTTTAAGTGACTTACATGTGGTTTCCTTCCATTCTATGCTTCATATGGTGTTTTGTTCATAACAACCCTTGTTGGAGAGATATTCAAAATATATACTGTTGGTGTAACTGCTTCAGCCCAAAAGGAATTTGAGAGACCTTTGGCTTTTAACAAACTTCTAACAATTTCCACCATAGTTTGATTCTTCCGTTCAACAACACCGTTTTGCTCCAGTGTATATGATGCAATAAGTTCTCTGCGAATGCCGCATTCTTCAGAAAAATATTAAATTCAGTAAAAATAAACTCATCTCTTCTATCAGTCCGAATGCACTTGATTTTCTACCAAGGTCTTAAATTTTATAAAAGTAAAAAGAGTTTCAGATGTAGATTGAAGAAAATAAACCCAATATTCATACTTCTGTAATCATCAATCAACAATAAAAAATACCAACTTCCATCAAATGATTCGGTATTTATGGGTCCACATAAATCCGCATGCACCAATTGAAGACAACTACCAGCTCTCCATGATTTTTCTACAGAAAAAGATTTTCTGCTTTGTTTTCCCAAAACACAGATGCCATAATGTAGACTCACTAATTTTTCTAACAACAAAAGCAGAATCATTAACTTGAGAACCTTCAAGTGAAAATATTTTATTTTGTGCCATGTGAACATTTACTATGACATGACCTGATTTCTTATCTTCAACACTAACGAATCATTATCAAACAAGATTCTATACCTATTATTCATCAATTGCCAAACACTTAACAAATTATAAACCAAACTAGGAACAAATTGCACATTAGTTAAAAATTTAATGTAACCATAGTTTGTCTTGATAATAATTGTACATTTACTTTCAACTTTAATCACCTTATCATCACCCAGTTGAACTGTTGATTTTTCTGCTTCATCAAATTCTCTAAATAATAATTTTAAATATGATATATGGTTTGAACATCCACTGTCCAAAAACCAAACAGCATCAACAATATTTTTATCAAAAAATTGAGCCATAAATAACATACTTTCTTCTTCTTCTGCAACACTAGCATGTTTTCATTCATCCATTTGTTTGGTCCAGCAATCAGCCTCTTTGTAACCAATTTTTTTCACAATAATAGCACTTAATATGACTATAGTTCTGCTTGAACTGTCTTTGTTCACCAGCTGGTCCTCTCCATCCTCAATTTCCAATACGATCTCTGCCGCGATAATCACCACGAGAACTACCTCTATTTGAGGCTTTGTAATCTGATTTACTATGAGAGAACTCCTTTCACTTGAAAAGCTTTTTCTTCATTTTTTAGTAGTTATCTATTCAATCTATCTTCATGAGGTTGCAAAGAACTCATTAAATCATCAAAAGAATAATCAGATAAATTTTTTGACTACTCTGTTGCAGCAACCATATTGATCAAATTTAGGAGTTAAACTCCTCAATAATTTTAAACTCACAATCTCATAAGTAATTCTTTCACCATATGCCCTCATTTGAGCGACAATTATAGAGGCTATCGACAAAAAAAGTTTGAACAAATTCAGATGTACTCATTTAAAGTATTTCAAAGGTTTTTTGAAGTGACTAAAGTTTGATAGTAATTACTTTTGATGACCTTGAAATTTTATTTTGAGAATTTGTCAAGCTTCCTTAGAAGTAATTGCTACCGACAGAAAATATCATCTGTAACTGCTTGTTGAAAAAAGAATAGAGCTCTTGCATCTTTTTTTTTTGTTTTCTCGAAGCCTTTGCTCATCATTTGGGTCATTGTACCCATTTTACACCAGCTCCTATACTTCTTGAGATACAAATAAAGTTCTTATTTTTATGCTCCAAAATTTGTAACTCTCACCATTGAACAGAGGAATTAAAGGTTTAAATGAGATTGTTGTAATATTTACTGCTGTTTTTTTTTTTTTGAGGTTTGCGTGAACCACTCTGGTGTATTAAGTTTTTTTTTTTTGTTTTGCACTCTCTCAACAGCACAAAATAATGGCTCTGATAGCAAATATGTTTCCTTAAAAATAAATTAGAAAACTATTAAGAGTATTAATTTAAGATGAGAAAAGAGTCTGATATTCATTCACACGTTAAAATAAAACAAAAAAACCTTTATATAGGTTATACAGGTAACTAACAAAAGATAATATGGAGTAAAAAACTGTAGATATCCTATTACCCACTAACAACAAATTTATAAGAACTGACTTTAACTCATTCAATTTTGGTAACCGATTTTTAATCATTTTCTACATAGTATGCATGTGCTTCCACATTTCTGTTTGTGTTTATGTATATACGTGTATGTGTATGTGTATCTTTCTATCTGTCAATCTATATGTGTTTGTAATGATATGTTTATGTCATGTATATGCAAACATGGTCACATTCGTGTATGTTACATAAATAAGTTTATGCACATGTAAATTGGTATTATGCTGGTAGCATGCATGCATGTCTGCGCACACAGTTTAAATCATATGCATGTGTCTGAACATGTTATGTATGCTATGTGCATGACTAATTATTTATTTATTGTAAGGGATAAATTTTGAAAGATCACAAGATATAACATTCACATGCCTATAATAATATGACTCCATACAAATTTTCCGGGAATATTTTGAGAATGGCATAATCCAAGTATCCTCCTCTTATTAATTATTGAAAAGAGTCCCAAAGCTTGGATGAAACCAAGTGGCGGCCTTGTAACTGGTTGCAGGTTTTGTTTTTTCATGTCTTTTCTAAACTTTCCCTTTGAAATGCGATTGGAAGGAACTTAAACGTATCTCCATTCATATAACTGGATGAGCAAAATCTCAATTCATATAACTAGAAGTATAGAAAGGCTTGCATAGGTAAATATACAATAAAATGTCACATACCAGTTGTAGCTTATATAAGCAGGGAATGGTACGCTATAACATTCTTCAAAGGCATTCAGTGATATGTAATTGTAAGATACCATGCGCCTCACGAGTTCAATTATACAGCCACCATCTCTCCAAAACTGTTGACATTTATAAGCCACACAAAATATAGACAACCCATTGTCAGAAACATAATTTATTTCTGCAAGAAAAAACATATAATATCTAATTAGTAAGCGCACTGACCATTTGGAGAAATTATAAATTTCCAAAACCTCAATTATCACGTAGATTACAAGGACTCTAAACCCATATTGATCATTCATTATCAGATTGTCAGTTAGGGCAAACTAATACAGCAAACATGAGTATTGTTACCACCAAGATATAGCACTCAACTCAAGAAAGAATACAGATGAGGTCACTACTCACGTTTTTTTATCGACCCCCCCATTAGGTATGTTTTCAGGGTATGAGCTTCCAGTAAGCTAGCGAGCTAGCTTACTTCAAGTCTATTTAGAATCTCTCTATGCTATGCACTTTCTGGCTGACTTTTTGTGCACGCCAGACGTGCTCGCTAAAGAGTAGGAAATCCGTGCATAATATCTATATCTGAAGTTTTAAAGAGAGCGGAAGTCGTGCTTCACACCCGTGCAGCACTTCCTCCCCTTCAAGCTAGTTTCAGAGAAAAAACAAATTAGCCAAAATTAAAAGAAAAATCATGTGAAATAATGAATTTATCACATAAAACTGCTAAATAATGTTTCATGGTATAGCTGCTGAAGAGCGGGACAGATAGTCAAGCATTTGAAGCAGCTTACCAACAAAGGCTGTAAAGAAGTGGCATACATATATCAATGCAAAACCCTCAGTAGGTCCATTTATAACTGGTAGTGTTTGTGTATTTGTGAAATAGTTGGATCAACAAAAGTAAGTATTAGCTTTTAAATAAATTCTAAACACCATCATAATACAAACAAATAAATAAACAGAGACAATTAGAAAGTTTGCCAAAAGAAATAAGATCAGAAACAGGCGTTCTGTCTCTAATTTTCAATGAAAAGGCTAAAATATGAACAAAAAAAGTTCATCTGAAAAGAGGTCTCTGAAACATCACCAATCAGGATTATCTGTAGTTGCGTTATATACTTTCAGTTTATACAAATAAAACATCAAAGAAAACTAAGTTTAGGATCACTAACTGCTCCCATTATGCTCCTGAAAATGGAACAATAGAAAAACCCAGAGATGAAGATGAAGATGAAGAAGAAAGACTCCGCAGAGTACTCGTCTAATTGACGCTTGAGGTTAGTAGAGCGCACGTGTTGCTGGCTGGAATATATTTTACTTATTTAGCTGTTCTCTAAAAATAGGATTTTCTTTTCGATCTTTCTCGCCTATTTAGACCAACTAGTTTTTAGGTGCCTGTTGATTGATCGTTCATCCTTTCCTACGTGGAGTTAGGTTCAGAGTTCCAAGACTTTCTATAGACTGAATAAGATTTTGTATTAACCTAGATAGATAAAGCATGTATTTGATTATTTGAATCCCTGAATGAATTTTATTGTTGTCATGAATTCTGATTTTTGAGCTGGATAGAAAAGAAAGTCAAAACTCATAAACGTTCGATTTATTTAGTAGATAATTTATTACATCAGGGACTACTCAGAAACATTAACAGCAGCACCAACAACATTATTACTTCTTGTTTGCTTTCTCATTCTCGCGCTGCTGAGCAAAATAAGCCCCTGGATTCTTCTCGAAATCCTCCCTGACAATTCGAACTTCACCTCCAGCCCCCGGAGCAACCATTGTTGCAGGCGAGCTGCCAGTTCCAGGATTTGAGTTGTGGGCACCACCACCGCCCTTTTGGCCACCTCCTCCTTTGCTGTCCATCTTCAAGATATGCTGTTTTGCTTTCAGATATTTGAAAGGGCTAGAAAGAAGAATTGAAAATAGTCAAGTGATGATGATTTAGAGCGCTGTAGTTGGTTATTTATAGGTGGGATTCAAAGTAGGGTATAATGTAATATCTTCTCGTAAATGAGGTGAAGTCATGCATGGATTAAAACGGAGGTTATTGACTAATTAATTGTATACGGTGGTTTTCAAGACTAATTACTCAGAGTAACAACGAAGATAATATGAATAAATTTATCTTCTCGTGAATGTATTATCTTGTTTAACTTCACAATTAATGTAGCACCAGAAGGGAAGGCCATGAAAAGACAGAAGAAAGCAAAAGAGACGAGCGACATGATTGATCCAGTGTGCGCGAGTACAGGGGTTTCTTGTGGTACGTAACCCAAAGCACGCGGTTAAATTTTATGGGCTCAAAGTCTTCGAGTTTCAGCCCATAAAGATTTTATCTAATATTTTTCTTCCGTTAAAAATAGTTTCCATTAAAAAATTAAAATTAAAATTAAAAAACTAAAGAAAGTATAAACTGCTAAAAATATTCACAGACGGCTGGCGGTGGGAAGAGTCTCTTCCTCCATGAGTCTCCTTCACCTTCAAATCCATAACCAACCTCTTATTTACCAAACTACCTTTCTTCCTCCATCTTCCTCACTCTCCCCTCTCAACTTTCTCTCCCTTCAACCCTTCAAATCCGTTTCAATTTCTATCTCTACCCGACTTTTCCCACTCTCCGCCGTTTCTAAAGTCCAACCCTCAATTTCCACCAATGAAGACCAACAACAAAGTGAAGAAGACACCATGGAACTCGACTACTTGGCCCCCGACGGCGTCGTTTACCAGAAGACGCTCAGATTGGTCGAGTGCTCCATGTTCGCTGCTGTCACTGGCCTAGTCTACTTCTTGAGCAATTCTCTCGCAATCGAGGTTTTTTTTCATCCTTACCCCTTGATTTTTCTTTCTCGATTTTCGCTCAATTATATCGATTCTTTTCACTGCTTGTCTGTAATTATTTCTCTTCGTTGGTTCTATGTGTTGCAACTTTACTTGTATGCCTATTTTTATCACCACAAATCTTTTATTTTGTCCTACAGAATTACTTTGGATGTTTCTTTTCGTTTCCGATAGTAATATCCTCTATAAGATGGGGAATTGCAGCTGGGAGAAAAACCATGGTTAGTAACCCTCAATTACAGAACATAAGGGAATTTTAAGGTTTTTGAAGATTTTGCAGATCATTTCTTAATCCAAACTACGGAATTCAGTTTGAAAAGTATTAACAATTTGGATACATTTGGAACTGAATTTCGGAATTTGAACGGAAGTTTAAATCTCTTTTCTGCTCTTATTTTTTGCCTTAAATGTTTGATCCATTTTATACTCTTACTCATTATTCATTTCTACCCAGTATAGCGTAAAACATTGTTTTGGTCTTTCATTTTACAGGTAGCAACAGCTCTACTATTGTTCGTATTGTCTGGTCCTGTGAAAGCCTTAACTTATTTGGTGAGTTTCCATACTTGTCAAATAAAAAATAAACAAGGAAATTCTTTTACGCTTCTTGAGGGTTTCTTTGACACCTATAGCTTTAATTTATCTACCTACCTCTGTTGTTCTTCAGAAAAGGTCGACATCTTCAGCTTTTTATTCTAAACTCCGTCAAATTTACCCTGTTCTTGTGCTTATTCTTAATATGCAGTGGGTATTTTGCATGAAAAACAAGTGGCTTACTTATAATTCCAGTAGCTTTGCAGTTTGGATAATGATAGCAAGAGCATGTTGTTGTCGTGCTGCCAAATCCTATACAAATTAAATGTCTTTTCTATTCAATTTCATTTTTTATAGTTAGAACAATTGCACGAAGAAAGAGAAATTCACTCCAGAAAAATGTTGCAATGCATATTTTTCTTACTTTGCCCTTTCAAAACTTGCATGTTCTCTTTCTTTCTGGTTAATTTGGAATATGGGCTTCCTTGCTTGCAGCTTACACATGGTTTGGTTGGTTTCACAATGGGCTCTTTATGGAGGTACGGGAGTATGACGGTTTGTAGTTTTGATATCAAGAAAAAAGTTTATTTCATATAATGAGTATACGTTAATTTGGTATCCCTTGGTTGTTATTGGCAGACTCATGACTGATACTGTGAATTTATTAGTCACTTCAGCTTTTTCTGTTAAACAATAAAAGGAAATATCGCATCAGCATATACTTGTTACACAAAATAACCTTTCTAGATAATTTTATGGATTGTTGGCTGTTCGTAATTTATTGACAAATCAATTACCTTATTATTGGCCTCTGAATTCTTTGACTTCCCCAACAATCACAATACTGAATTTCTCCTTCATCCTAAAATTTTCCCCTACTTATGAACTCTTTTGAACTTTGCTAACATAAAGTTCTTCCATTTCTTCAGTATTTGAGAAACTTTGACTAGTTGGATCCTGTATTACTGATGTTATTCTAACGTATACAAGTGCTTAGAACTTTAGTTATTACCCCTTGGGTCATAATTCTCTTTTAGGTGGATTTGATTTATCGAATATAATTCTTCTCGCTTAAGATTTTCCCCTGAATATAAGATTACTGTATTTGATTCCCTCAAATTTGTTGTGCAACATTGCCATCATGTAACATCAGTGTTTGTTGACTATTAAGATTCCTAGGAATCTTAAATAAAATTTCTGATAATACCCTGTACAATGTGTCCACATGTGTTTATGCGTGTGTATGTAGTATGCATGTGCTACCACATATCTGTTTGTGTTTATGTATGTATATGTACGTGCATGCAGTACGTTTCTGCATGTTTATTTATATGTAGATATGTCTTTCTATCTATCAATATGTATGTTTGTGATAATATGTTTACTTACATGTATAGGCTAACATGGATATGTAGGTGTATATACTCATAAATAAATTTGTAAGTGCATGCACATGTAAATTGGTATTGTGTGTAACGGCTCCGGAAATTTAAATGGAATATATGTATTAAAAATGTCAATTGCGGAAGCGTAATAAAAATTTTGATTAACATCCCTTACACAATAATCAAAACGTATTCAAAACATGAAACAACAAACTAATTAAAAGAGATACTCGAGATAAGAACTATAAATATAGCTATGGAGTCTTTAGGCGTCCCCTTCGCCGTCTTCCTGCGGAACGGGTTCGGGAACAATGTCTTCCTGATCTAAAATGGTTAAATAAGGAATGAGTTACACCAGCCCAGTAAAGACATCACACTATCTCACCGCCACAGAAGTAAAGGTGGGTAGAAAACAAAAATGACCAATGGAGCATAATTTATAACGAACTCGTTTATTAACATAAAAACCTTTACTGTCCACTTATTTCGGCGAGATCCATGAAAATAACATATAAAAATAATAACCTTATAATATCATGAAATCATACACACTTTATAACATAACATATATCACACATTTACATTTCAATCATCAGGAAACAGATTTCCTCTTTTACCAGCCTACTAGTATCCCTGAGGATCCATAAAGGGTCTCCTCTACACGTGAACCATTAACATTTACAACCTGATTCTAGGGCCGTCCCCATACCCCGTCCGGTATGGGCGCCAAACCATGAACCTCAATACCCCGTCCGGTATGAGGGTGAAACGAGCCGTCCCCATACCCCGTCCTGTATGGGCGCCAAAACACATAAGGTCTCCATACCCCGTCCGGTATGAGAGACCACGTTCCCGGTAGGGTTCCCTACAGACCCGGTTCGTCCACTATCTCTCAGAATATCTAGTCAGGCTGTCCACAATATCCACATATCAATTCACATAACTTTTTTGCTTTTTTCCTTAATCTCAATCATCCAATCATACAAAACATGTAAACCAGTAATTGACACCAAATAAGACAATATAGTATCGGGTTCACCATAATACAAATCATAATAAAAGGAACCATAGTTCATGCATACGAGACCATAACATAATTACATCAAACATCATGCTGCATTTAATACTGGAAATTAAATCAAACAATAACAGACCAATACTGTATCAGACTCGGGCTCCATTGGCAACCTCAATCAATTATACATCTATAAAGTCACACAGTACAGTTTAATTATTTATTTAGCTTTAATATCATGATAGGAAATAGGGTGAGGGGTCCTTACTTGTTTCGGGGTCTGAAATCGACTGTACAGTGCGTCTACGGGCTGTCCCTAATTTCCCTGAATTTTTCCCAGAAAACTGAAAAGCACTACCGGTATCTGCACGTGACCCAAAAAAAATCCCAAATCAGACCTAGGGCCCCTTTCGGTCAATATTGGAATTCCGGCACGGCGGCTCCGCTGTGCTCCGGCAGCGATTTGCCTCGGGTTGGGCGTTTTCGGCCACACTTGCATTGGTCCCTGTGATAAAACAACCCTAGGGCTCTCGGTGGGCAAAAAAATCACGAAAAATCGAGACTTACCGGCGGCGGTGCTCTCGGGTGCGGCGGCTCCTCCAGCGTGAGTCGCGTTTTGATGTTTGGCTCCGATCAACCTGTAGAGAAAAGAACGGTGATCACAGTGGTATAAAATTTGCATCGAACGAAGGCCGGGAAGGGCCTCATCGGAGGTAAAAATCGAGGAGAGGCGCGGCGGCGCCGCTGGGCTTCGGCTGAGTTTTTCGGCTGTTTGGCCAGTGGTTTGGCTCCGGTTTGGCCATAGGCGGACTCAGCATCGAAAAACGAGTAAGGGGGAAAAAATTTACCTCAATCGGCGGTCGGAAACTTCCCTGGTGTGGCGGCGGGTGGCGGCGGCCGGCTCCTCCGGCATCTGGTTCTTCTTCTCCGGCGAGGCACTGACGGCTAGGGTTTTTGTGGTCAGGTGTGGGTGGGGTTATTTATACCCTTTGCCTTTTAATCTCAACCGTCCATCAAAATTAAATCTGGACCGTTCGATCGCGATTTAATTGGGATGCAATCTGGGCCGTCCGTGTGCGCGGGAACGGATCTGGGCCGTCCGATCTCGCGCACGCGGATCACCCACGTGGCACGTTCTCTAGTCAGCGTTGTCTTGCCACGCGGCGGGTCCTGGTTGGCCGAGGCTGCTGACCGGGCCGCTGACATGGCTGCTGAGGTGGGTGCTGACGTGGCACAATTTTTTTAAATTACGTTTTGACTCCCAGTTTTCATTTTTTTTTAGAAAACACCCCCAGAATTTAAAATTTCACCTATTTTTTCCAAAATCAATTTCAATTAAATCCAAATAATATTTTTACCCAATTTTATCATTATTATTATTTTTATTTTCATTAAATTAAATTAAATTAAATAAAAATCAAATAAATAAAATAATAAAATAAAATTTTATTTTACTTGGGTGTTACATTGTGACAGTAGCATTGCATGCATTTCATATCATATGCATATGTATTTGAATATGTTATGTTTATTATACATGTGAGTAATTATTTATTTATTGTAAGGGATAAATTTTGGAAGATTACAAGATACAACATTCACATGCCTGTGGTAGTATGACTCCATAACATTGTCCAATAATATTTTGAGTATGCCAATAATCTAAATAACCCTCGTCTTATTAGTTATCGAAAACAGTCCCAACTCTTTGATGAAATAAAGTGTCCTTGTAACTGATTGCTGGTTTTGTTTTTTCATGACTTCTCAGGTATGGAGTGAGTTGGAACCTTTCACTTTTCTTGTGCACAATTGTACTTCCTTTGCCTTGAATTTGTTTTTCTCTGTTTGAAGCATCTTTTTTCTGGATTTCTTTTGACTTCTTTAAGGTTTGAGAAGTGCAGGTTCGATCACTTGGTGCTATGGGCTATGTTTTGACATCATCTTTCCTAATAAGAGAAAACATACTTGCTTTGGTAATTTCTTGTCCTCTGTCCTAGGCTTTTGCTTGAACTAATATCAGGAATCAATCCTCCTTTAAATGTTTCAATATGCTTGTAGATCACTATAAACATTCACGCCTCTCTCTCGTATATCTTTGCTACGGTGGGCATTAATACAGTTCCATCCATGAGCTTCATATATACCATATTCGGGACTGTGGTATGTTTACCCTCCCCTACCTTCTTTCTCGTTTAGTCATCAATTTCATGCCAGTGTAACTTTCTGCATGTTCTGCTCTTAAACAGCTGTTGCTGAATAGCATCTTCTTTGTGTTCTTGCTGCACCTCTTGTATTCCGTGTTCCTTTCCAGACTTGGAATGAAATCTTCATTGAGAATGCCAGTTTGGCTGGAGAAGGCTCTATGATTCAGTCAGCTACAATCATCTCCATGTAACACTAGATTTTTCACGCAAGCCCAAAGTTTCAAAACCTGTCCTCCATTATATGCATTAAGGCATTTCCTTTATATGCTGTTAAACTTGCAGCAAAAGTGCCGCGAAGTGCCATTCATGAATGAAAAGTCGTAATTAGCTGTAAAGAACTCTTTTTGAGTTTTTATTACCTAACTAACATATGTTTGCACGTAAAATATATATGTACTTCTTGAAAATAAATTCAAGATTTAGAAAATGGTAACAAAAATATTACAGGTATTTCACGGGAATCAAACAGTTCAATATTTTGAAAAAATCAGAGGGAACTCAAGCCACAATTTATATCGATTTCAATCAAGATCCTCGTTTTACAATAAATGAAGGAACCAATTGAAATATGCCAAAAGTAATCATTGGAAGTTTAAGCACATCAATCCATTATTTCTTAAGCAAATGATTGCCAGACAATTTTAGTTTCATTCAAGATATACAGCTCAAATAGGAATCAGTCGAGCTTAGGATTTTCCTTCAAACGAAATTTTTTCTTATATTGCTGAAATACAGTAAAGAAAAAGCACCAACTACCGCGAGAAATCTTGGGTGATGCTTTTTATCTTGGGAGGCATAATCTCTTCTTCAATTTTCACTATCAAACTAAATGAACCAATTATAACCACTGACATTAAATGATAATATACTTTTTTTTTCAATAACAAAGGGTAATATTTATGTATATATATATATATATATTTTTCTAGACACAGTATAGTTTGATGTACCGTCTTCAGATCGGCAATTTCAGCATTTTCAGTTTAACTATTTCTTCGATAATTTAAGAATATTAGTTTGACCACACGAATGACCTAGATTTTGAAAATACTCAATGCAAACTCATATTATACTTCTCATTCATTATAAGAAAAACTAAAACACACAATTTTTTTAAAGCATAAATTTAAAGATGAAATAGAATTACAAATTATTTTTTTAAAAAAAAAAAAAGCTTTGAAAAAGTACGTTCTAAAACTAATAATTTTTCACATCATGCTTTTTAAATACAGACTGACTATATACATAAACTAACAGGGTTATATTATCTTACTAGTAGCAAAACCAGAGTATTGTAACTGTTAAAAGTTAAACCATATGGGACCAAACTATACTTCACTCTATATATATATTTTTTCATTACATTAATAGAAAAACCATCCCTCAAAGACATGGTAGCATTTTCCCCTAAAAAAATGCATGCATAATGTCAATATCCATTTGAAATTCCAGCCCCATGCTGTCATTTCCAAGATGGGAAAAATGCTGAATTTATCATCACCATCTGACCTCACAATCCTTGGCAATAAAAACAAATTGTTGGAATCATTGATTTTTAACAAGTCAGATCCATCTGTAATAAATCTCAATCACTGAGTTCAAAACAATCAAAATTTCAAGAGGGTTGAATTGCTCTGATATATTGGCCTGAGAGCAAGAGCACCGCATAACTCTTCTTGGCACCAAATCTATACTCTATAACAGTTTCAACACTAGAGCTCTTACAAATGTGATCTGACTTAGCAGTTGGTTGCTCTAACAGCCTACGTCCAGCACCCCATGAGCTGGTAAAAGCTCTATTGCCACTCTTAAGAATACATGCGCAAATCTCAACCCAAACTCCTAATAAAACCAGTAAGTCTCATCATCCCTCATCACATGCTTAATAACCAAGAAATCCACAGTTTGATAGTTTTCTTCTTTTTTTTCTCAATTAATGTCTGAAAACAGTCACCAACATATGACTGCCTATTCCACTACGAAACTGAATAAACTTACTATAATAGCGGATGAACTAGGTTGTTTTGAGTGGGCCACATACAAATCCATCATCAATGTTTCAATCAAAAAAGACATTCCCATGCCACCAGTCTTGCTTGATTTGATCCCGAGCAGCCAGCTGAAAAGAAAATCAAAATGGAGAAAGAAAATCTTTATAGAACTAAAATACCCATTTGACTTCATAAAAGTTGTGTAAGCATCAGGTAGTAAAATCCAGTATGCAGAAATTAAATAGTTCAACATAAATAAGGTAATGAAAAACAGAAATGACATACCTGAAAATAATGATAGAATTTTCAGGCTTCTTTCCTAGTTATTCTGTTATTTTAACAAGATTGTTAGTTAAAATCATCAACCTTCAGTTACAGCAGAAGCTTTTGCAAGTTTAACTTTATGCTTTAGTGCCATTTAGCATAGGGGGAACAATCAACCCATCCTATAATCACATTTCCTATGGTACTCTAAGTTACAGACCTCAAGGCACATGTATTTTCATAAAACCTGTGCTCTGATTCAATAGCAAAAGACTTGAGGCCATTGAAAAACTCATAGATAGAAGCTATTGATTGGCAGCAAACAGCCTCACCTGAAGCAATTAATTCCCAGCGCTGCTGTGATTTCATGTATGACAGACGTTGCGAAGTGTAAATACAATGAAACTGGTGTCCAGAGGAAGAGAATCATCAGCCAGTAAACATGAAATATAATATTTAAAAAAAATTATGCATCTCTAAGCTGAGACTGGGAAAACAAAAAGCGGTAGCAACTATACATAGTTGCATGAAATTTCTACGTTTTTCCTTCAAATGGAACTCAATGAGTTGTCTGGCCAAACATAGAAGCAGATAATTCTAATGAGGTTCAGGAATGTGCCTCACATAAGCCGATTCCCCAACATGAGCAAACATGCATGAAAATTACAAGGCAGAGGTTATGCACACCTGTGAATACACAGTAACCAAGAACCATCCAGAACTCATTAACCAAAGGCACCCTGCAACAAAAAGCAAACAAAACTAAATACAACACGAAAAAGACTTGACTGAAGGAGGGCTGACTGACATGATCATTTGATTATCTCAGCAAGTAAAATATGAGTAACATTTACCCCAAAAACAAAAAGTAAAGTTGAAGTACCACATACCCATCATTCAATTTGGCTGTGAGCACATTTGCAATGGCAAAGGGAAGATACAACAGTGACTGCAAAAATAGAATAAAAGCATTAGTTTTGGGGGGAACTTGAAAAGAAAAAGAACAGCTCTAAGCATTTAAAGAAACCATTTGCCATGATATGGACCATACAATCAATCTACGATGAGGGGAAAAAGGGCATGTCCAAATATTTAGGAGAAAAAAGAGCGAGTACTGTTTCAAATGAGATTCAACATACCATGCACATGTTAGTTTTCAATCCTTTTGGTTCATCACAGAGATGAGCCAAAATCATCCTCCCCTGCCAAAATAAACTTATAATAAGCAACAGTATGATAAGGAAATTGATTACTTGATTATATGTAAGTGATGCTTAGTACAAAGTATTAGACTAAGAACTGCAGCACTATCTACAACAACTGTGTAAGACGGGGAACAAATAAGGTAATACCTACTAAATATTACTAGAAGAAAATATGATTTATAGAAAAACGCACAACAAATTCAACTATATACAAATGTATGTTAACTAATAAAATAAGCACATCATTTGTCAGAAACATGAACCAACAACCCATCAGTGAAGCAAAACACTATTGCTTGACAAGACCAAAAGTCATTTTTCCATCTTTTATAAAATTGAAACTCAAAAAGTTAAGCTCAAATAAAAAGAAATCCAATCAAATAAAAATGATTGCTTACCACAAGAAACCCAAATGCAAGTCCAGTTCCCAATATAACTAAATGTGGGTAGTTCCTAATTAGATCTGATGGAGATAGGTAATCCCTGTGAAAAAAAGATTCATATAGGAGGCCTCCTTGCATATTGGGGGTTAGAAAAGAAAAATCTAATCACAGGGTTTCAATCATACCAAACTAGAACTCCTGCCAGAAGCACAGCAAAAGGATAAAGCTGATGAGAAGAGAATATCCATCAGTTGTCATACTGGGAAATAAGAATTATGTTTATAAACATCAGGAGGTCATGGAATTACCATAGCTAATGCCAGTAACATGCTTCCTTTTCTTGCCTGAACCACCTTATAGACATTGGACACACTGCCAAAAAAAGAAGAAGAAAATAAAGCACCTTACCACCACCAAAGCAATACAAATGAACTTATGTTCAAAGTAACTATTCGCAGAAAGAGGTTCCAGTACTTCCAACAGTCTATCATTGTTAGTCTAAAACTGATTGGACAAGTAAGAAATTTCATTATCTTTGGATATGAATTTGCCATACATGCCAAAATGAATTGAACTTCAACCATATAGCACATAGAAAACCACTTACTTGAATGTGACCGTAGGTGTAACACCCAATGCTATCATCAAATATAATACTGCCCTGTGGGTAGGTATTTCTGGAATCGATAAAAAAACAAAATGAAGTCAAATAAAATTGGACGGACAACTGGAACTTCCTGTTCGGATTAAGCAAATGTAAGGTCCAAATTAAAAACAACTAAAAAAAAGTTAAGAGAAATGCAAGTTTGAGTAATTCAACTATAGAGATACAATATCTCACACAATCAAACATCAAGAAGTTTAAGGTAATAAATCATCAGAGTACCAGGATAAACAAAGATGAAAAATTATGTTAAGCATTTGATGGTTTTGGGAAAATCTATGCTCATTGCTGCCAATTACAAGAGATCACATGGACTTCCTTTTACCATGTTTAGTAAAATGAATATGATGAAAAATTATACATCATAAAATGATGCATAGCCAGCTATATGCTTTCTTTAACAGTAAAATAAAACAATCTTACTTGTCATGAATTATAGCTATTAAGAATGAAGGATAGCAATAATCATATTAATGTTTAAGAACATAATTTTGTATAATCATGAAGGGTAATCATTTTTTCTTCTTATTGTTGAGGATGCACCATCACTCTTTACCTGACTTGATGACTAAAGAATAGTGGTTTCCAATACGAGGTAAGATAGACAAATGTGCTAAAAGCCAAGCCAAAGTAGGAGGTAAATACATTTTCCTCAACCTCGACGAGATTACTGTAACTTTCCCTTTAACGTTTGAAATGCGATTGGGGGAACTTAAGCAATTCATATAACTAGAAGAAGCAAAATCTCAATTTGTGTAACTAGAAGAAGCAAAATATAGGGCACATTTAGTTTGAAGAACTGATACCTTATGAAATAGAGGATAGTAAAGATAAATATACAACAAAATGCCACATATCATATATAACCTATATAAGGAAGGGTGCACTATAAAATTCTTGGAAGGCATTCAATGGTACACATTTGTAAGATACCATGCGCCTCGTAATTTCAATTAGACAGTCACTATTTCCCCAAAAATGATGAGAGAAACACCCTTTATCAGTCACGCAAAACATAGACAACCAATTATCAGAAATATAATCAATTTCTACAAGTAGGAACATACATATCTCATTAGCAAGCCACTGACCATTAGGAGAAACCTCACAATTATCACACAAATTAACAGTACACTAAACCCATATTATTCATTCATTATCATATGGTAGGTATGTCAGGTCCAACTAATACAGCAACCATGAGTATTCTTACCGCTAAGAAATGGCACCCAACTCAAGAAGGACAAGGACTTTCCAAATTCCTGAGCCCACCATTCAGCACCTTAGAAAGAAAAACAGAGGGCATCAGTACTACCAAAGAAAATAACAAAAATTAACGAAAAATCAAGTGAAGATAATGAATCCATCACATAAAAATGCTAAACAATGTTTCACAGTAGAGCTGCTCAAGAGGGAGACAGATAATAAAGCATTGAAGCAGCTTACCAACAAAGCCTGTAAAGAAGTGGCATACATATATTAATGCAAGACCCTCCGTAGGTCCATTGATTACTGGTAGGATTAGTGTATTTGTGAAATAGCTGGATCAGTAGAAGTAAATATTAGCCTGCAAATAATCTCCAAACCAGCATAATAAAGAAAAATAAATAAACAAAGACAATTAGAAAGTTTCCAAAGAAAATAAGAACAGAAACAGGAGTCCCAATCTCCAATTTTAAATGAACAGGCAAAATATGACAAGGGAAAAATCATCCAGAAAGCACAAGACAACCCCTCCATTTAGGTCTTGGAAGTGGGGAAAGAAAAAGAGGAATCTGAAACATCGCCAACAAGATTACTTCTATTTGCACTAAACTGCTTTCAGTTTATAAAAATTAAAAAATAAAAGAATAGTAAAGTTTAGGATCACTCACTGCTCCCATGTTGCTCCATAAAATGGAACAGCAGAAATAACCCAGAACCAGAAAGTATCTCTTCCACACATGGCAGTGCTCCCAAAGGCCATACTCTCAAACTGCCATCATGTGAAAGAAAGTAAACCACACCAGCCATAAAATAAGATAATATAGAAGATTATTAACACATACCGCACATGCAAGTGCATCACATCCTGCAATAAAATGAGAAAACCAAATATATGCTTGTCAGTATTTAGCATAAATTACAAAGTCAATAATGAATGACAGTCATGATAAAAGATATCACCATGGTCAAAAAGCTCCCCCAATGGGCTAGAAGAATTTGTTCTTCGTGCTTGCTTCCCGTCAACAGCATCAAAAGTCTAGCATGTAGTAGTTAAGAGCTCAAACAGGGCCATACCATAATACAAAATTAAGCAGAAACAGAAGCATAGAAATTAAACCAATTGAACAGCCAGATTAAAACAGATTGAAACCTGATATAAAAATAGAAGTAATCCATGCGCGAAATGAACCCACCTTGGGGGTGGCGAATCCAAATGAGGTGAATATATCTGAAACAGAAATGAACCAGAATCAGGTGAGTTGGTCTAAAGAACATATATAAATCACCACAAATGAATAGAATTCCGTTTTCAACTCTATTGCATAACCTAATACTGAATTCACATGTCCGTTTGTAGGCATTAGTCGATGAAATTATCTATCAGATTAAAATTGAAGAACTCATAATTAACAAACAATACCAAACACTCTCTTATCTTTTTCTTTTGTCATTTATTTTTACACTCATTCTCCACAAACACCAACATCAACTATCAAGAAATTTCCACTCACATAGCCAAGCAAAGCAGATGTAACCAAGAACATAAATCCCGTAAGTGTTATCTGGAAAACCAAAAGACATGAGAAGCAGTCAAGAAGAATAAATAGAAATGTTGCAAATTAAATTCAAAAGAAAGAATTGCCATACCATGTTTGGTCTGCAGAAGATTAAGCAGCAAATGCAAACAAGAAACACAGAATAATATCAGTAAATGTCAGAGGGAACTTCATGCAGTGAGAAACACACGAAAAACCAACCTACCAATGCTTACATGAACAAACCTTAACAAATAATCTCTACTCCAATCGTCAAGTTTGCTATTTTCAGATTCTAACATTTACATTCTAGCTCTCATGTCCAGTTAACAACATTTGGGGGGTCATCTATCCCACTTTTGATCATTTTCAGCAAACTGATGTTATAAACTCGGTAATGATTATTAGCTTAAATGGAATATCTGTGATTATATGGAATTAGAAACCATAAGCTAAGTGCCGATCAAAGTTACAGACCATCTGACAAGTGGATCAGTAATCAACTTTAACTTTTTAACATGATAGACTTTAGAGACCAAACCAATAGATTACTTACGGCATCCAAAGCGGGAAGAAATTGACACAGCGACTCCAAAAGGGTTGCAGCACGTATTTGGCCAGGTAAGAGTAATCCACGCCACTATACTTGTATCTATGCAGAGCTGCTACACCACGAGCGCCTATGTAACCCATTTTTTTTGCTGATCAAATCAAGTTCTTGCCACCAAATCCTTATGAAGGATAAGTAAAACCTGCTATAATTTAATAGCTATTATGTTATTCCACTGGTTGAAGCATCTCGCTAATGTCAGTATTTTCAACAAAAAAAGAAAATAAACATGAATCACTGACCGAAATCAATGCTTTAAGTTAGCAGAGATGACATGAAACAATAGATTTACTTTTTTTATCAAACGAATAGATTCCGAAGACTTAGGTAGGATATACACTTTTCTATCACTACCAAGAAAAGTATTTTGAAAAAAAGGAGAGACAACCTAATATAAAGTGATATAAAAAGAAAGGGTTACTATCAAACCAGAAAGAATGGACCTGGAAGTCAAAATACATCAATAAATCAGCCATGAAACTGGAAGCCAAGCAGAACTGACTACTAAATCAAGACTAGAAAAACAGAGAGAACGAGAATCTATTTGTTTATTTTCTTGTAATCTATTTTTCCTGATAAAAGATCTTAGATAAAATAAAATTTTGCTCTGATAGTAAGAGTACTCGAAGTAAAAATTATATAAAGGCTCTTTGAGTTGGCTTTTGAGTTAGTGCTCGCTTTTGTACAACTTTTTTAGTTATTTCTAGTACTAAAAAGTAAACAAATAATCATGGTATTCAAAGTACAAAACAAAATTCTCCTAGAAACTTAAAATAATATATAGGACGGAATAATATGCCTTGCATTTATCATAAGTTGACTTTTTTGCTTCTTTTGGTTCCTTGGGTGTCCATCCAGTACCATTGTTCATCAACAATAAGAAGATATGCGCAATATGTTTCTTTCTCTATTTATTTCCTTGTATTATAGAGGAAGCCTCGGCTTTCTCACTAGTTTTACAAAATGTACGAGTGATTCAAGAAACATAATGTTCAATTCACTTGACTTTGATCATTAAATTTCGTTTGCTAATAACATAAAGAAATTGAATTTTCTTTTATTCACTAACAAGCCCCGTTCTAGTTTTCATCTTCACAGCAAAATATTCAATTCAATGAAATATACTAATTCAATCAAATGTAACTAATAAAATGAAAATTAAAACAAATACCTAGACACATGTTTTAACCGGAATACATCAATCACCCCTCAAATGAAGCTGCCCAGTGGCAGCTCCTATAATTCGGGTGGACCTGCCGCTGGGTAGCTCCTCTCGAAATGAAGCTTCCCAGCGGCAACTTCTCTTAAATGGATGGAGGTGCCGCTGCGCAACCCATCAAATGGATCGACCCAGAAGAGCTCTCTAAAATGGGTCTCCCGCTGGGAAGCTACTTCCATGGAGACCGATCCATTCATGAATCGACCTCCGTCAATGAGAGATTTATGTTTTTTGCAACAAAAATTAAAAAGAAAAGAGGTAAATAAGGGATCAGTTACCTATTCCGGTGAGACAGGAAAGGGAAGATGGAGAGACGGAGCAGAAATTAGAAGACAAACGAAGACAACCATGGAGGGTGTTTGGCATTAGTTAATTTTAAACAAATGACGGATCTAAAAAATATTATTTTTTAAAAAAAAATAATAATTAAAATGGGTGTTGGGAATCCAAATTTATTTAAAAATAAAATTCCAAGGCTTTTTCGTAAAACGTGCAAGGTAAAATTAAGGAGGCAGTAATAAAAAGTTTTACTGCTAGTAATCGAATAACGGAAAATAAATTAGTAAAATTTATTTAAACATATTAATTAATTATGTTACGTATATTAAATTGATATATGTGTGTGTGTGTGTGTGTGTGTGTACGTACGTATGTATAATTTTTTAAGTTAATTTATATACTTAATTCATTTTTCAAAACAATTAATTATTAATTTAAAAAAAATTAAAACCTTAATCAAAATTTTCGATCAAATAATTAGTTGGTTTTAGGATTCGAGGCAGGCAAATTAGAAGATTGGTCTTTCAGTTTCTTAATCGGTTGAAGTGATTAATTGACGTAGATGTTTAATTTTAGACGATTATTTTAGATTAAGATATATATTAAAAGAAATAAGAATGGAATTTACCATGTCATAAGAATCTTGGACTACTAGTTGCAAAAAGCCCATATTTATTCACCGGTCAACCCAGACCGAGAAAGTCAAAATTTTAATAGACCAACATGTAGCTGGTTAATTTTCTCTTGGAAATTCAGTTTGGACAAAAACAAGTTTCCAATTGTTTTGTTCTTGTTGATTTGGGCTTTCAAGTTAGATATTTGAAATAAAGTATTTTACTAAAATTTAATATTATTATAAGTTTTTTCTGTAATATATTTAATTTAAATTATCCATCTTTTATAAACAAAACATAGAATAAACATTGATTAATTTTATTTATTAGATACGAAATAAATCGAATTTATAAAATAATATAAATATTTTTTTTCAAAAATATATATTTTTAACCATTCTATTTATTTTTAAAATTTATAATTTTTTAAAGTGTATAAAAGTACAAATCAAAAAATAATTTCTGCACTTTAAAGATTTATTTATTTCAAATATAGTACAAAACTTAAAATGAAACTCGAAAAATTTAGAGAGAAAAGAAAGATCGCGTTTAAACACAAACTGTAAAAACATCAAATAAACTCGCACTGTAAGTTGGATACTTGGTGGATTAGTTCAACCCATTTCCTGTGACTAAACTCATTCTTCGGTCACCAGATAGATAATCCATACACTTATGTATATAATTTATAATATGCCTTTCTATTTTGGGATTTAACGTTCCAAGACAAACACCCAGAGCCATCTCACTACGACTTCATTATTTCACATTTCATTTCACTACTAGCATATTTACTTCACCCAAATGAATATTATTAATACATAACCCATTTATATTTGATTCGTTTGAAACCCCTTGTAAATACACAGTTGAACATATACTTTTTTTATCAACACTAAATATAATGAGAGTATAGTCTTCTCTAAGGCACTACAACTTAACCTACGAAACACATACATATGCACACATATGTTTGGCATATATATATATATATATATATGCACACGAAGAGTGAGAGAGAGAGAGAGAGAGAGAGAGTGGTATGCAACAAAGTGCAAGTAAAGCCATAAAAAGCAAACCCATAAGAGATGGGCGTTATACATGATCTCTGTTACATGTCTGTGTGTTTTTTTTTTTTTTTTTTTTTGGCTCCAAATAATTGATCACAGCTAAGGTTGAGGTGTTAGAAAGATAAAGAGAATTAAAGAATCTTATCAAACACCCAAAAAAATAATAATAAATAATAAGAAAATTAATTTAATTAATTAAAAAAAGAAGAAGAAAAAATTGGAAAAGAAAATTAGCCACAACAGAAGATGAGATCTCAATAATAATAATAGACTTGATTGGTCTGAGCAGCCTCCATTGTCTCCCCCTTTGTTATTTAATTGTTTGCCGCCACCAGCAGCAGCCGCAGCCTTAATTAACCCACCACCTTCTTTATCCCTACTCCACAGCCAAACAAACTGTCTCTGTAATATCAGTTTATTTATTTAAGAAACTAATAATTAAATATTAAAAAAAAAAAAAAAAAAAAAGGGACATATTCTTTCCATGTGGGCATTTTATGTCAAGTAAGCCACATGGTCTCCCGAGATGACTGACAACTGGAAGTGGGCCAAACACTATCAGACAACCACGTGCCACGATGATTCTTCCCTCTCTCACTCTTTTTCTTTTTAGACAGTTAAAACTAGGTTTTAAACTATCATGTGATGCATTCACACCCAAGCAATCATGTACCTGCATTCGGATGAGGACCGATTGATGCAGGTTTTGACATGATGGTGGGCACGGCGGCCATGGGTCCCGCTGGTGATGAAGGGAAACTATGGACAGGTAACCCCATTGTCTGTGATTGATGGACGTGATACAGCGGGTACATCGGCATCAATGTATTCGCACCTACCATAGCTTGTCCCGGGTACACCTGAGAGAAATGCCCGTTTACGTAGGACCCACCAGTGTAGCTTAGTTTCTGTACACCACACAACACACGATATAATAATAACATTATTATTATTTCTAAACTTTTTTTCTCTAAATTGCTTAAAGGGAAAATTATAATTTTCCAAATATTTTATTTTACTCTTTATTTTTTTATTCAGTAAAAAAATTTCCAAAAAAATAAAATTAAGCTTTAGTTTCTTTCATCCTCAGACATTGGAAATGTGGCTGATGGGGGGCCAAAAAGGAATGAATGGCGCAGCGGCGAGTTTTTGGACCACTGACAACAAAACTTCAAATCCTATTCAATACATTTGGTCGATTAATTGAATCCTAGCCGTCTGATTTTTGATTCATTCAGTTAACGAACAAACCAACAGAAATCAGTGGTCCAGATTTGGGACCACTACTACATTCACACAAACATTATTGGGCCCCGATCTACTTAGACAATCAACTAATTAAAGTACTAATCAAAGTTCCAAAAAAAAAATTATAACAATTTAATTAATTAAAATTTTATAAAATTTATATTGAATTTCAATGCTTTGATTAATTTAATTAAATAAACTTACATGGTTGTAACTGATATCAGTCGCAATGTAAGTGGGAGAATACCTGAAACAGAGAAAGAGAACGCCTTGTGTAAGATACGGTACACCTTAAAACTGTGCACCTGAGGAAATAATCAACGGTCAAAATTGGCGTACCCATAAAAAGGAACGGGCTGATGATGCTGGTGGTGAAATGGCGTCGCCGGTGTCCCCGCCGGGTAATACCACTGAACGTGATTAGCTGCCGGTACTGACGTGGCCCTCGGTCCAACGTTGGATCCTTCAAGCAAAATCAAAGTTGTAAAACGTAGAAAAAGCCCTCATGATGCTGATAATTACGAAAACGCCATCAACGACATTTTTCTTTTTAAACTTTTATATACCTTGTTGAGGAGGAGTGGTGATCGAGGCGGACCTCGGGCGGCGGGCGCCCAGCGAAGCCAGATTACAGTTGGCTCGGCGACCGTTAATGATCGGTGCGGCGTCCTCGCAAGCCTTCTTGGCCGCTTCGGCATCTTTAAATGTAACCTTTTATTTTACAGAACAACAAAACCTTATCATGTTTTTCTCTGTGTGTGATATATATATATATATATAGAGAGAGAGAGAGAGAGAGAGAGAGAGAGAAAGAGATTTGACATAAATCTGGGTGTGTGTATATATGATCGAAAAGAGACATACGAAGCCGTAGCCCTTGGATCGACCGGTGAGCTTATCGGAAATGATGACGGCTTCGAGGATCTCGCCGAACTTCTCGAAGTGCTCTCTCATGGCTTCCTTGGGAGTTTCCCAAGCCAACCCGCCAACAAACACTTTCGTGAGCGTCGTGTCACCGAACTGACCCACGTGATTGCTCATCGTCATTTCACCCTTCCTGATGAACACTGTAAATCCAATCTCCTATACAAAGAAGCCAATATAATGTGTATATATATATATATAATTGTTTATGCGGTTCCGATAAACTCAACAAAAAACCCAGAAAAGGAAAGCTTATATATACGTGTATGATAGTGTAGAGATAGTGATGAGGAGTGGGTTTTGATGGGGGAGATTGAAAGTGAAGGGTGTTTCAATGGAGTTATACTGGAGGAGGGGTGATCGAGAATGGAGAGACTGAAGACTGGGAGAGAAGAGAGAGAGGATGGAAGAGGGAAGGGTGATATAAGGGGAGAGGAAGGAATCAAGAAATGGAGGAAAAGACAGAGACAGAGAGGCAGACAGATAGATTGGACTTTTGGTTTTAGGCCCAAGTTATCAACGTGATCACACGCCTCTCTCTCACATTATATATGCGTAACCCTATATATGTGTACGTATATATGTATCTATGCGTGTAGTCAATGAATTTCATAATGTGTAATTGATTTTTATGACATTTTTTGCTATAAGTCTGAATAAAGGTTAGATTTTATTATTATAAAAAATTAATCCATTAATAAAGCTTTCGAGATCTGAAAATTGGATGGTATACAAATTTTATAAATATAAATAATTATTTATTGTTGTATATTAAATAACTTATTTTTCAAATCTTATTAACTGTAATATCAACTTGTATATATATTTTTTTGTGAAAAATCAGTGTTAATTGGTCCTATTTTATATTATATTAAAATCTATTGAACTAAAATTGTGAATCTTGCGTTAAGGTTTTAATTTTTATAAATATTAATTGGGTAATTAATTATTTCAAAATTTAATATACAATGAACAAATAAATTTTAATTATATTAATTTATACCGTAAAGTTGTTTGGTCTAATTATGTAATCCGTCTATTTTCCTTCTTTGAGAAGATACGGTCCATATATAGCGTTATAATTTAAGGTATGGTGGTTTTCAATAAAACTATATCAATTTGAATTTATTAATTATATCAACAAATAAACTGCATATATAGATTGTTATTTATTCATATATAGCTGCCCATTATTTATCCTTTTTTTATTTATGTTATCATTTATTTAATTTACTATCACAAATAAACATACTAAATTTTTTCATGTACAAAATATGCATTTATAATTTATTCATACACACACACACACGCATATGTATCACGTATATAGCAAATATAAAATTTAGATTATGATGACTTCTTACGGTACATCATTTTAATAAATCATCATATTGTCACCATAATATCTATATTATCTATCATCATTTTTAATTGATTATTTTTTTTTGTATATATTATCCTATTAAAACACAATTATATTCATTTATCGTCACATTGTCATGATCACAATATATATTGATATTATTTACTATCAATTTTATTTATTAAATACAATGGATTTTCGTTTTTTGTTAAAAAAATTAATTATTAAAATAAGATTCACAAATTTTTAAATTAATTACTAGATAATTTAGAGGGTATTTCTTATTACTGAAATAAATATACTTAAATAGTAAATTTAAAGGATGTTTTAAGTTAATTAAAGCATCCATGTTATTTATCACACGATGTTTATATAAATACTAATAATTTTAATTAAGAGAAAATTAAAGACATAATTAAATAAAATTATGTCTTTAATCCAAATTCAACACGCGGGCAAAGAGTCTCAGCAATTGTCATTCCTAAATAGTTTTATGTTTTAATCAAGCATATATCAACGGATATATATATACATATATATGTGCTCTATTACACGTTAAAATTTCTTTTTTATTGAAATCAGAGGAGCGTGATGACACGGAGGTGAGAAGCGCGTCGGGTTGGGTGGAAAATTAGAAGAGTCGAAGCATGGAAGCACGTTAACGCCGGAAGGAAGGGACAGCTTAAAAGGCGTTACGTTAAAATGAAGAGAGTGGGGCCCGCAAACGGTAACAGAAATTTAAACGCAAACTACGTGCAATCCTATGAAAAAATTTGTTTTTGTCCCAATCGTCGTTCCAATACGACAACTGGCCCCACCCCGTATTGCATTTATGCTCTTCTCCTCTAATTTATTTATTTATTTTTTACCCAATAATCGAATATTCATCTCTCCCAAAATAAAAAAAAAAAGATAAACTTTACAGTTCTTATTAAATTTAATTTTTATAATATTTAAATATTTTTATTAATTACATTTCAAAATTTTCAAAAAATTAAAATAAATTGAGATGTGTATATATATATATATATAAGTCAATGAAATAATACGGGAAGGTCAAAGCCAAAGGTTAGAGTGAAGAGTGTAGTAGACAGCTGTACTTCTCCAACTTCCTCATTATTCAGATGCTAAGATCACGTGGGTCCCAAATTTTGATGTACTCAGGTGTGCATCGTCATCATCATCATCGCCCATGCACATACACCCCCAGAAACTCTTAGCTGTCTCTCTAACAAATTAATTGCATTAATAATTATAATCCCGTTCCGTAATTAATTATTACTAATTTTCTGACAAATTTTTTTGTTAAAATATATTAAGAAAAAATAATATTTTACTGAATATAAACAATGTACTTATATAAATCATATAATTAATTATCTATAAATGTGATATACAAAATTAAATATTTTGGTTAGGAACTGTTATAATTTTAAATGATAATCTTATGCTACCTTTATATTTTTATTTTTATTTTTTGAAAAATAAACTTTATGGTTAAAACTTAGTTATTTTATTTTGATATTTTTTGTATTCATTTTAAATTCAAATATTTGTTAACAAAAAAATTAATATGAGGAATCCACTGATTATTTTTCTTTAATCCTGCTCCAGTCATTAATCTTAGTTTAATTCGGTCAAATTTACATTAAATTAATATCCCTTGTATAATCATATTATTTAATATTATTTTAAGTCTATTTATAATTTATTCAAATAAATTATTATCATATTTTTTATTAATAACTTACCGTAAATTTGGACATTTTTCACTTGAATCAATTTAAGAAAATACTAAATGGACAGTAAAAGATTTATATTATTAATTTTCAATTAATTAATTAATTGAAGAGTTGGGATTAATCAACTAATTAAGAGAATCTAAGAAACTAAATATATGAATGTATTGAAAGGTGGCGTTTGGCTTCCAAGAAAATCATGGCATAAATCATGGAGACCTAAATTACCGGCCGAATTAGTTCCTTCAAGAAGATGGTCAAACCGCGTTGCTTTTTTTTTTTTTTTCTTCTCCTTTATCGAAAATAATTTTTCTTTTTTCCAAAAAGAAATGTAAACTTATTTCAAATAATTTTAAATTTTAATAATTTAATATGAGTTAAAGAGGTCAAGATATAGAAAACTATTTGTGAAATCCTGAAAGTTTTTTAAAGAGTAAACCGAGAGTTCCTCAAAAAAATTTTCAATCTATAAAAAATTACAAGTTCAGGTCAAATTGTATTATAATAAGTATTATTGTTTGAAAATTATTTGTGTTGTATTTGGTTAGTATATTTATACTAATTAACTGATGAATATATACATTTTTTATTTACAAAAGATCTTACTCCAAGTTCATCTGACTCGAAAATTCTTATTTTTTTATTAGCCTTACAAATTAGAATGTAACACTCCGAGTCCACGATGACTAAATTTATTTAATAATAATTTTAAAAAAATTTAATTTTAATTTTTTTAAAATTTTTAAAGAAATATATATTTTGGATGTATTTAAAAATTATGGTCAAATTGTAAATAAGAGAAGAGTATATTTGAAAAAAAAAAAATCAAAAAAGAGGGATCAAATCATAAAAAAGAAAAATGCGGCCACATGACGAACATGCTAGCATGGTTCCACGCAGGAAGCCATGAGGACGATATGCGTGCTAGGCCGATCGAATGGCTCAGGGCCTCACTTGCGCGCGTGAACAATCAAGATTGATTCCCTGAATAGGCTCGATTGAACAACTTGCATGCTTATAATCGGACGATCCATATCAATTTTCTCATTAGGCACGATCGAAAGGTTCTCGCCGCTCTTCGTGTTCCATACGGACGACTCAGATCGAAACCAATGAGGTATTTAAACCCCACTGCCCGGCTCCCTAAAACCTTAGTCGTCGAGACCACCGGATAAGAAGAAGAAGGGCGGCCAGAAAGCAAATCAATCGTCGAAGAAGGGGAAGCTGATCACCGTCGTCACCTCATTGTAGACCAAGTCAAATGATGAGTTTTTTTTTTCTTTTATTTGCTATGTCTTTCCATTTTACACCACTACAAACCCTTATTGTTGCCGAAAAACAGAGGAAAAAGCTGGAAATAGAGGGCGAAGCTCGGCTAAGCCGCTGCGCCCGAAACTGAAAAATTCCTCCAGTGAGTCCGAATCCCCTTCTTGTTTTCTTTCATTTTGGACCATTGATTACCTAACGTATTTTCAGTACAGGATAAAAGAATGAGAACCGTGACTACAAGGGAGAAGTGGCGGAGCCACCGCACTAAAAACCCTAAATCGACGGTAAGTTGTGGTTTTCCTCCTTTTTCCCACTAATAAAGCCACTTAACCCTAAATCGTGCAGATTTTCACCCATAACCGACCAAAACTAACATGACCGAGAGGAGGAGTCGTTGTTGAAGGTGGAGTTGGCATCATAGCACAGTGGCGTCACTGTGCCAGAATCCTAAACCGACCCCCAGAAGAATTTGATTGGCCGTTTTTTTACATATTTCTGTGATTTTTGACGTATGTTTTGGTTTTAGCAAAAAAAATCTAAGAAATACAAGAACCAGAAATCGTCGGAAAGTGTAGTGAAAATAGTAGTATTCTGGACATCGAATCAGGGTAAGAATCTCTCACTCTTTCTCTCATTATGGTTAAATTAAAGTATAATAAATAATAAATAAAAAATTATAAATGTTGGCGATCTTTTGATTAATTAAATACGGGTCTTTGATGGAGTCAGTAACCGGTTAGTGTATAATTGCCCTAAACTTATCTATGTTTATTGTTATATCGCTTTTATTTATTTACTGTTACTTCGTATACTTCAATTTACTGATGTTGATTGTCTTTCTTGTTTATTTAGTTTATTCAACCGTTTTTATAGTTATTTGTTAATCTAGTTTAGAAACGAATGTCTTACTCACATTCTCTTGAATTATTGAGTATCAATATACATCACCCATTAAAAGATTGCCCTATTGTCCTGTAATTTTATAATGTAAGTGCTATATGTATTTGGTGGCTAGAAACAAATGTCTTACTCACGTTCTCTTTAATTATTGAGTATCAATTTATATTACCCATTAAAAGATTGTCCTATTGTCCTGTAATTTTATAATGTAAGTGTTGTATGTATTTGGTGGCTAAATGGTAGTGGGGACTAGTATTTATGTGCAACGTGCTAAAAAAAATTAAGGAACTTACCGGATGTCATGAGAAAGGGTGCATGAACCTAGTAATAGGGTGAAACTTACCGTAGACATTACCCTCAATTGGACGGGGTTAAGGAATACCATACCAAAATGGGTTGGGAATTATTTGATTACGCTTATTATTGGATGAGATATTGAAACGATGGTGTGTTTGACGCCTATTACCGGATGAGGTATAAGGGCGGCCGGTTGATTTATAGAATGGTTAATTGGTTCATATGTAGTGAGAATCCCTATAAACCCCCAGCGACATTGGTAAGTAAGTAAAAGGTTAATTACTGTTGTTTTTTTAAAATGTGTAGTGTGTATTGCTATTCTGATTTGTTTCTTTATAAACAATATCTAGAAACTTAAAATGTGAGTAAGAAATACATGTTTTTAAGTTAAATAAATTTACTTATAAGAAAAAATAAGCTTCGTTGATTGTTTATGATTTCTACAAATTTTTGATTTTTTTTTGTATCGGTAGCAAAGTATTGATATTTTTACTGAGTTAACATAACTCACATTTTTTATCATTAATTCAAATAAGAACGATCAACATCCGGATCTTGAACAGTAAGAAAATTAGTAACCTCTCGTAAAATTAGTAACCTCTCGTTGTTTTTAGTTATGCATCAAAGATTGATCACATAGATTTTCAATTTACATTTTTATTTATTTTATGTTTTTTAAGAGTTATTCTCATAACTGTATTAAACATTTCAATTAAACTGTTGAATAAATGTGACTCAAAATTTTAGATTGCTTCCGCAAAATTTATAAATTTTAATATTATTATTTAGTTAATTGTTGGCTTTTATATAGAAGATTTCATTAATATTTAAGATTTGAATTTCTCCAATACCCCAATCTATAATTGTTGATAATTAATCTTATTTATTTTTATTTTATTAATTTTATTTTACTCTCTTGATAAAAATTAACTCTTTGTTGAAATCTTACTTTAAATTTAAAAAACTTCAATCATATTGTTATCTCAAGACTCCAAAAGATCAATGTAAACAAAAAGTATTTTGTGATAATTAATTGGAACATGTTTTATTGAGTTTCTAAAAACATCTTCATAAATTCTCTATTTTTGTAGAATATAATATACTCCAGATGAATTATTTTTACAATATATTGATTATTGGTTGTCAATTTTTTAGTTTATTTATATTATTTTTATGGGTTTAATACTTAACATAAATATTAAAATCCATTGCACAAGCATACCATATTGAAATGTTATTTAAATTTAGCAGCAAATTTAGTCCTCTACCACGAATTTAGCCATGGAAAGAATTTCCAAGATCTTATTTGAATTATTTAAAAATAAAATCAAAACATTTAGTCATTTTCTTAATTTAAATTGATTAATTTACTTTATCATAATTAAATTCTTTTAAACAAGGAAAAGAAAAAAAATAAAGTAGTACCCCGCTAGTACAGATTGTTCTCTTATTTAAATAGATATGATATAGTAATATAATTATTAAAATTGATATTAATCTATTTATAATATTTAATTTAATTTTAATTTATAAAATTATAATAATTAAATTAAATTAATTTTTTAAAAAATACTCTTAGTTGCACTAGTTTTAATACATTAAAAATTCCATCTAAAGTTTTTTTTTTTTTTTCATAAAAATTGAGAGTACATATATCTATATATATATATATATATATTACATATATATAATCGTGTCCCTCACGGGGCCTACGGAGATTCATGCTTATGGCAAGTTTTTTTTTTTTTTTTTTTTTTTTTTTTTTTGTAGAGTACGTATAATATATATATATTAAAAGTGGGAGCAAAAGCTTTCGATTTGGTGAGATGCCAGTGTAAGTGTCAGGAATGGTCAATGAAAGAGGTTTGACTGCCACTGTTCATCTTCCATGCTGTTACTATAAGGGAGTCCCATACTCCGAAAGTTCCGATGCTACCTTCCCTTAAATGAAACTATAAGTTATTTATTTTTAATTTTTTTTTATTTTGTTATAAGTATGTAATTAGATAACATAACATTTTTTACTAAAACTTAATAACTCGAAATTAAGTCTCTTCACCTACTCCATATATATATATATATATATATATATACAAACACTCACAAACTTATTTATGTGTATCCATATGTTTATCTAATCATATTATTGATCTTACATACTTTAGCTAGAAAAGCTTTCGTTAGATACTTAGAGTAATCAAGTCTGTTGTGATTGTCTATAATTCAATTGATAATAAAATATACTTTTTAATTATTTATGTTTTTTGAATATTTTTTTTAAATTAAATATTTAATGCACAAATCAATTCAAAAAATAAATTTAATTTTTTAAAATAAAAATATATATTTCATTAATTAAGTAATACATATATATTTATCATAATATAATTTTATAATAAAAATATGTAGTGACATAAAACCTGAGTTGGATCCACAATCTCTTAAAAAATAAAAAGACATATGAACTATTCAGGTAAATACTTCTTAATTAATCAATTAATTATAATAAAAAAATATTAATTTCTTTTTAATATATTATAAGACTATTTTACTTTTCAAGATATTTTTATGTCATAAGACAAAATTATCTCTTAAAATAATCTTATTTTTTAAGACATTATTATTTTTTACAGTATTTTTGCTTCTTAAAAATAATACATTACTTTCAGAATAATTTCACCTCCTACGATCATTTCATATGAAGTACTTAAAATTAAGAAAAAAAGTCAGAAATAACTCTCTTTATATAGATAATGTATCCAAGAATATTTGAAGTCTTCACTTTGCTAATTGTCAATTGCCAAAGAATAAAAATTTGGCTGCTTGTGTTTGTATCACTTAGCTTAACATGACCTAAACCTCCAACTACAACTAAGTATTTCAAGTTCAAAACATGTATTCATATTTTTTCCTTACTTGTTACTTATTTTTATTTTCTATCATTATTGATTGAATGTTAAATGATTGTATTGAAAAATTTTTACCACATAATTCTCACATCCTCTTTCGTACACATTTTTGGATAAAAAATCTTTCATCGTTCCTTGAATTCTAACAAATATTTGATGCAGAAACAGATTCATCTGACAAATTTAGGAGAATAACAACTTTCTTAGTAATAAGCTAAGGAAAAAAAAAAAAGCATTTAAACAATAAAATAGTAAGATATGCTTACAATTATGTTTCTCTTAAATAAACTATCATAAAAGTTGATTGTAATATGCAGAGAAGCTCCTGCTTTATACACCCATAAGGAAGAGAGTGAGTAAGAAGAGAGCATGGAGGGCTCTGTGCGTGTGCAATGTGGTGCAGGCCTTAAAAAAAGTGTAAAAACAAAAAGCAGGTTTTTAGGGTTTTGGGTTGTGAAAAAACAAAGGCCACGTGACGTGTACTCCCAGCGTGCACTGAATTTCAATTTCTTTCTCTGCAAATGGAACGTGGCCAGCTGTATGGCATGGGGGGCATTTTTGTAAATGCAGATTATATCTTGACCACCAAAACCAACCAGAATGACAGACAGAGATATTAATAATGTACTTTTACATAATTGGGTGCTGCCTCCTTTAAAGTAGAGAGCAGAGCATGGACTCTGATCAAGGGGTTTAAGTGGCATGAGCTGTACCCTCTCATGCTCTGAGTTGGCATTATGAAGAAAAAAAAGGAAAAATTCACTCATAATACCATGATTTCTAAATTCTAGATTTCATGTCAAGAGCATCGTGGTCAAATAATTAAGCTACTAATATTTTATTTAAATTTAATTAAGAATGTAAAATTTATTATTTTATACATTAATAATAAATTAAAAATATTAGATCCCTAATGTGATTAATATTTAATTTATTATTGTGTTGATAGTGTTATAATGAATAAATTAGAAGATGGTAAAAGAAATATTATATAATAATTATTTTTTAATAGAAATAATTACTATATATAAATATCCAATTTAACTTTTTGGAAATTAAAATTTTTTTCAAATATTATTATTTGCATTCTCTTCTCTTTTTGCATCATTGCAAAGGTGGAAAAGGAGTGCTAATATTAGTTAGGGAGAATATACTTTCTTATATGTTGAGCTTCTTATATATTAAGTCACCGCGGCACGTAATCTTTTTGAAAAATAAATTAATAATTCATTATGGGATGTCTTGAAAAATATTTAATGAATTTAATTGATAAATATGATATAAATAAGTACTACGTATACATATGTATATGATGACTTACTGTAAAATAAGAGCTGTTAGTTTTGTTTTTGTTAATGTTATTGGGATACATTAATTGAATTACAATCACCTCATTTCTCTTTGATTCATCACTAAGATGTATCTTCAGCAAGAGATGGTGGATTAGAATCATATAATTACTGTATGTATATCACGTAATTAATAAATATATTTATTTTTTTACTTAAAAAAATGCTTATGTATTAATTGCAACTAATTGATCAGATGCAAAAGATAATTGATGGAATATGTAATAATAATCGGATTAGGGGGTAATGCTTTGAATATACCAGGTTCATGCTCACTATGATTATGAGCTAAACTAATCAAAGAATATATATTAAGTATTCAACATTTGAACAGAAGATCTAGATAGGACAAATCAACCATAAATCATGATCATATAGGTGTTGAAAAATATATTCAACGAATTAGATTGAGATTTGAGTGCTATGTATTCAGCGCATGCTTAATTAATGAAGTTAGAAAAGAAGGGTAACTCAAGAGGAGCAAACTGTACCTATTCCTTCATATATATATATATATACACACACACACACACGCGCGTAATTTCTGAAAAAAAGAGTAAAAGAAAGAAAGAAAAAAAAAAAAAAACCATCATTTAATTCGTGCTAAATTAAGCTCAAATTGATGATATTTGGTGATTATACTTGTACAGAACAGAAACTTTTAATATTGAGAGAGAGGCCAAGTGGGTGGTGGGGGATTGAGCTGGCTGGCTCGTGCAGGCAAGAAATGATGGTCACGTCGTGGGTAGGATATGTAGAATGTATATTAGAGACACGTTGAATTACATGTATCACAGACTATTAACATATACATATATAATAATCTCTAGGCTTCTTACGTGAGTGTTATACGTATACACGTGTATGTACATAATAAGGCTTGAGACACAGACAGATAAGAGACCAACCAGAACATGATGTGACCACGCTACTCCTCTGTCTCTCACATACACACTCCATTTTTCTATTATCACACACCACGTTTATGCATCGTGTCAACGAGTCACCCCTCACGTGCGACTACTACTGGATGTGGGGGTGAATTGTACTGTCTAAGCTTCATATGCTACACATGTAAATATATATAGTTGATGGTTTTGAAAAGAGTTGAAAGCGTGTCCAGTACAAGTTAGAGACAACAGATAGCCACGATTGATATGTTTTGAGCGAATGTGTCTGTGTCGACAATCATTTATGGTGGTGGGGTTTGGTCGGTACCGTTGGATTAGTGTACTATACTAGCTGGTCTTGGCATGAGTTGCGGCAGTTATAGGTACTTGTAGTTTGTGTAGTAATTTACCTTTTGTTTTAGGACTCTGATTCCTAACTGGATGCCATTTGTTGACCACATTTCGCAATCTGGCAGAGCTCCCTTGCCAATGGAAATATGGTGCACCCTACAATATTTCTCAAGAGAAGATTCACATGTATATGAAACAGTGAACGTGCATATATATATATATATATATATATTCATATAATTCCACTGAACATAATTAAGTGATCATATATTTTTCCCCACCTTTGGCGGTCAAGGTTATTCAGCATCACATACAACGGTTATGCATGCATCAATTCTGTAAACAATCTGTTGAGAAACACTATCCATCGGTCATGCCTAAAAAAAAATCTGAGGTGTTCTCCCAAATATTTTACATGGCCATGGATTTAGAACTTTTTGATCAAGAGATTCTTGTAACAGTATTCTGTCCCCGGGAGATGCGAAGCAACAAAAGATCAACATTTTGGCTTATTGGGTAAAAATTAGAATTGCCAATTTACTCCACGAAGATCCAAAAGATGAGAACTAATTTGCACCGAGGCAAAAACTATATGATGTTTTCCGTTGTCTTTTTGTTTAAACACATTCAGGTTTTGCACTATCTCTTCTTTAAGTTATCTTTGAAGTAATAGGATATGACATGTCAGTTACAATCGAATTAAACAAAATTCTATGGTCATTCCAAACCTAACCTTGTTATTCGCTTTAATTTTTTATTTCAACCACACAAGATAAGTCTATTCCCTCATTTAAGCTGTACACCCACTTTGTACCCACTATCCTCACCCAATGGTTTCAAGTCTACGAGAATGATGACATTGGGATTGTACAGTTAATGATTAATAATAATGAAAAGTTCCCATAACTCTCAAAATCTACTTGCTGATCTAGAAAAACAATTGACTTGAAGATAAGAACTTTAAAAAACAGTTAAAAACCTATTTACAGATTGTGAAATTTACGGACGCAATTTTGCTAGAAAAAGGACAGAAATTGATTTAGCAATATAAGACTCAGAATTCGAAATAAAAAAAATCTTATGATTTCATATAGGCAAAGATGGGGGGAAGCAAGTCTACAAAAAACATTTGCGTGTTTCATGCTTATAGACATGCAATTATTTAAAAACTAAAAAAAAAAAGTCTAGATCATGGAAAATAATTTATTCTAGATGCTTAGGACGAGATTAGATTCAACTGCGTAGAGAGCTAGCCAATAATGCTACCTGCTTCAATTTCATCCACTTTCTGAGCCTTGGCTCTAGTGAGTAAGACCTAACCTTTTAATGCATGAGAAATCTAAGATGGACTTTAAGGACCAAAGGTGATAAATCAGCCATCGTGGCAAATTAATATTCTTGGAACCACACAGTAAGCAACCAGAACGGGTTAGTCAATCCGAAAAGGTGATTTTCTGGTAAACTCCCAGGTGTCCAAGGAAAAGACATACCTCATACCTCTAAAGTCTCATTGACTATGGAGGAGATAATTTTGCATTGCAAGTTCTCGAGCAATCCTATAGATAGAACACAATGAAAGTCCAGAAAATATATGAACACATACTAAGTCAGCTACCAGAAGGAAAATATATACCATAGGCCAGTCACCAGCGGCTCAGTTTTCATCCTCGACCCACATGCAGGATTATCTTCTACTGTTGAGACCCAAGCACTTTTGTTAAGTTTTGTCTTGCTGGTATTGTGGGTTGCAGCACTCTGATCAAATTTGGCTTGGGGAACAATTACAGTTTCTCCTCTCAACCTAGTTCCTTAGAATAGAGGCTATGGTGTCGATCATTTGTCAGCATTTGTCATTGACAACAAAACGGGGTTTAGATGTTTCAACAATAACATTCAGGTCCTCATCAAATTTAGCCTTCTTCAAATGATCAGAATATTCTACACTAGCAGAAACAAATTTACATTGTGACTACTCACTACAGCTTAGTTGCTGATGGGAGCATCCCAACAATTGGGGTGGGGGGGGGGGGGTAAGGCAACAAAGCTCCACAATATATAGCACTTGAATTGAAATCATATTGGTCCACCTAAATGATGCTACATGTGTTGGAATTAAACAATTTTACAGACCTAATATTCGTAAAATTGGTTGAAGACAAGCTAGAATCCCCTATTCATTGCCTGGCATGGTAGGAACAATAAGATGCTGTCCTTGTCCCTGCAAGATACGAACCCAAAGCAGCAAATCATCATTTTTCTGAAGAAAATCTAAAGTAATCATCATATCCAATTAGATGCAATTCTGATGCATTTCTTGCCAGTAATTTTTTGGCAAGAAATAGGAACAATTTCAAAAGAGAACCAGGAGATGCCAAACTCTACTGAGACAAGGTCAATGAACTTTTCTAAGCACTTTTAGCAGCATGATCACATCATGTCTTCGTCTAGTACTGGAGACGACTGGTTCCAAATCTTGATTTGTTTAACAATCATCTTAAATCTAGATAGAATTTAAGGTATGTTATCAATATTTTTATTTCCTTTTGGTAATATGTAACACTTCTTTCTAAATGAGCTGCACCCTCTTGGTGTGCCGTTCCTATTATTATAAATCTTTTTTCTCTTCCAAAAAAGGTGGAAATTTCAAGCAAAAGTACTAAAAAAAGGACAGCCTATGCTACACTTTGCACTAGCCTTGACAGAGTCTCCCAGATGCATCAGAACATGGAAAATTTTTAAATTTTCCAGTGACTGAGAACTGAGCTTATATTCAATCCACAAAATCTTCCGAACTAGCCACTAAAAGATCTTAGCCTCTTTCACTTTTATTTCAAAAAAAAAAAAAAAAAACAAAGAGATCCTAGCCTCTTTTGAAAATTTCCTGTCAGTCTACTAAAGTTTCTTTAAATGATAGCTGGTATCGTGAAATCTTGAAAATCAAACCTAATAGCAATCCCCATTCAAAGATTTAATACAAACTGTACAATCTGAAATGATATATCAAACTTTCCCCCACATTCAAAGATTCAATATAACCTGCAAACTCCGAAATGATATACTCAATCTTTAAATGATAGTCTACTAAAGTTTCTCTTACACAGGAATGATCCTTTTTTCTAAACATAACTTCTCTAAGACCATATGTTCTTTTTTTTTGGGGAAAAAATGAACAAAGGTGGCCTCTATTTACAGCATCTTTGAGACAATATTTTTCAAAGTACAGGGGAGTAAGGTGAACTTTACTACTAACTCTATTTAATAATTTTTAAAGAAATCTAACAAGGTAAAGTAGGGTTTATTAAACACTATTCTTAACCCTCAATGATCCAACAATCCAAATTGGAGGGTCGAGAAGCTTCATAATTCATTATACACAATATTTTTGGTAAAGTGACCTAATTACTTATTCTTTTCCTATTTGATAATATATATTTTTCATCTAAAGAAATACTTATTGTCATATTCATAAAATCTCTACCTTACTTTTGAAAACTTCCATTTGATCTTTTTACTATAGGTAACTTTCAGATAAAGGTTGGTTATGATTGTTAGGGTCAATTTATTTTATATTTGACTATTTGTTGGGTGGTTAAAAAAGAGAGGAACAGAAGAGTGTTCGAGGGGATTGATGGAGAGATGTCGAAAATTAGGAATAGATGGATTCACTATTTTGGTTCTTTAATTTTGAGTCATCATATTTATAGGATTGAGACTTTTGGGAATGTCATAAATACACTAACAGAGCTGTAAATATTTTGTAAATAGGTAGCATCCCTTTGGTACTGTTTATCTAATAAACATACTATCCTTTTTATTTTTTAAAAAATGATTATTAGGGTCCATTTGGCACGATTACTTCTTGAACTGTAAACTGCTAAAAGTGCTTTAAGAAAAGCTTTTAACAAACTTAAGAACGTGCTTTCACAACAAAACATAGTATTATATTTAATTAATTATGTTATAAAATTAATAGTAAATATTAAAAATAACAAAAAATTATAATTAATAATTATATTTTAAATTTAAAAATATTAAAATAATAAATTAGTGAAACATAGTCAATAAATATAAAAATACTTAAATTATAAATTAGCAAAACATAGCAAAAAACAAATTTGCTTCTACCTAAAAGAACTTCTGTTTTTTTAACATTTTGACGGACTTCTACTTCTTGGTAGCAGAAGTAAAAGCCCTGCTGGACATACACTTATCTTATTCAATTTTAAAAATCTTTATTTTATATTCTTCCTTAGGCTCCTAACCATAGTGTTTGAGAATAAGAAATTGATACAGTACAGCTCTCATAGACAATTTACCTTTAACCTTCATGGTCAAGTAATAGAAACAAAAACAAGTGCCTAACTAACCACCCAACATGTAAAACAGTTACAACTTCCTAATGTTCAAGCAAATCAACAAAACACATAAGGAATTGGAGTTAAAGTATATGCTTAACCTATCCATAACCATACACCATCCACTCTGCTGAGATCCGCCAACCATGACATACAACCACAACATGATTGAAATTGAAAATAAAGAACTTTAGCATCTGTTAATTTACATATTGTTTGTTTTCATAAGGAAAACAATTTTGAATGCATAAAAAAGTTTAAGTTGAGGGTAAGTATTAAAATCTCTATTTTTCTATTTTGTTTTCGTATTAATTTTACTCTCTCACAAAAGTCTTAGTTGATTATTCTTTTTATTTTATTTTTTCACATGTATAAAACATATGCATACACACACAGAGATTATTAGTTATAAGTGAAAATTTCAACATGTATGCATATTATATATACACATACATGTAAAAAGTAAGATTATTATGGGGAATGAGCCATATATATATTTGACAATGAAAATCATGTATACATGCCAATACACAAATGCTGGACTCAAGGGGGGGCACTGGTGATGGCCCCCTTTTGCCCCCTCTTAGTTCTGCCATTTTTTGTCATTTAAAGAAGCAATACATGATGATGTTCTAAATATCATTAAGAAATAGTCCAACACACAGGTGAACCAAAAAGCATATAGGACCAGTCTGCCTTGAGCTTAGGCGAACATGAGCAAATAGAAAGAAAGATATCTTTACATAACTTCATATTTCACAGAAATTCCACCAACACTCTTACTCCCTTGTGACAAGATAATAAGTTAAGCCTGAACTTAAAATACTTATTTAAGTCTCAATAAACCATGGTTGCTACTAGAAAGATACGATCAACATTGTATTTGATAATGCACCTCCCATGATAATGGAAATATAAGAATATGTGCATGTAGACACTTTATCTGGTCTGTAATAATATCTGAATTTTTTGGTGTTTGGTGGGTGTGTAATATGTACCTCCTCCATCCATGTGTGTGTGTGTGTGTGAGAGAGAGAGAGAGAGGCAGACAGACAAAGGAAAAGGGAAAGAAAGAGAGAAACACTTACTTGGTTATTGATGTAGTTCATAGATCCTTGAAGAGTGAACTGCAAAGCACATTCATCATCAGTCCAGAAAAGACAGTGACTAAGAAACTAAAAGAAGATAATGCATCATCAATGAAGAAAAGACAGTGAAGAAACTAAAAGTAGATAATGCTGATGTAAATCATTGGAGACAAAATAATCTGAAGCATGTCAATAAGATCACACCTGTGCATTTTGGCCAGGAAGACCTCCAACTGCATCCCTTTTAACAGAGCCATCTCCACCTCTAGCAGACCCCTTAGTATCACCCTGTCAAATTTTAAGATGAACAAATTTCAGTCTTAATGTGAAAAGAAGGCAATAAAGAGAAAAAAAGGGATATGTAGTAATATAACTACCTCCAACTGCGATAGCAGAATTATCCCCGAAAGATTGATGCCGCAGAAAAAGAAGACACATAGTCCGATTAGGTTTACAGAGATCAGGAAGTAATGAAATAAAGAAATCTCTTTGTTAGATAAAAACCTGAAGCAAACTAATTTGCTTCAATAATCACTGAAAGAGAGGAAACAGACAGTAGAATCAGAACCATATTCCCCTTTCCATAGTTAATATTTTCAACGAGTCAAAGATACTGAAGCCAAAAACGACCAACTCATCCTAGAAACTTAAGCATAAACCAAAACCAACAAGCAAATGAGCAGAAACTGAAAGATCACCAACCTCCCTGTATCTAGCCAGGTAAATCTTAAGTGGTTCAATATAATCCTCAAATCCCAATGTTGCCATTGCCCACAACAAATCATCGCCATTAATTGTCTTCCTCTTCTCCTTCTGACATTTGTCACTGGCCCTGCAAAAGAACCAACACGCCACGAAAAAGTAGGTTATATCTCAAATCAAAAAGCCAACTCCCGAAAAAACAACTAATATTCAGGAAAAGAATCAACCAATTCCGCGAAACACCAAACAACAATCATAAAGAACTTTGATTCTCAAGTAGTGTAATTTTTTTCTGAAGCTACATCCAGGGTATTGGATTTTTTTTTTTCTTTAGAAAAGGAATATCTATCAATATGAACATTAACTTCAAACACTTGGGTTAATAACAAAGTCCTCTATCCTAAAAAGACCAATCGCAAATTTTAGAATACTAGCAAAAGGAACCAAAAAACACCAGTTATTTACTTATTTATTTCACGAAAAGAATACATGTCTAATCTCTGGTGTCATATTCATATTCGCAAAAACTGCGGGCAAGTCCCAGAAACACCGAAAATCATATTAAACACCTCATAAAAGCAGCTAAACTTAACAATCCTTGCTTTCAATAAGCAGTAAGAATCACAATTCACCAATGGCACAGCATTTCACAACAGAGGAAATTAGAATAGAACATAGAGACCGAAGGAATTTCAACTTACTCGCTGGTAATGAAGCTGATGAACTCGGAGACGCATTCTTGAACAGTATCCTTAGCGTCCTTGGCGATCTTGCCGTTGGGAGGCAATGCCTTCTTCATGATCCGGCTTATATTGGCTATAGGCAGGTACCTGTCCTGCTCCCTTACACCTGAATGCGGGCTCTGCTCTCCGCCGCTCTCGTGGCTCCCTCCTGCCGGACTCGTCGGTGCGTCCGCCATCTCACTAAATCCCTACATTCCCCACTCCCACACAAACACGGCATTTCATACATAGTTACATCAAAACACACCGATAAACGCATTCAAATCATACGTCTCAGGCATATAAACACACAGATTAAAAAAAAAAAAAAAAGTCGATTGCATAGGAAAAAGAGACACGATTAGCGTTGTTGACACACAAATTTAACACAAGGAGGTAGCGAATTTCCACACATGTAAAGATAAACACAGACAATAAAACACACACATCTAATACAAGACATGAATTAACAGCGGATAAAAATGAAGAAGCGAGAGGAAGAAGAAATCGAAACCCTATAAGAGAGGGGAGATGAAGTTTTAAAAAGAAAGAGACAGTGATTACCCGTGAAAACAGAGAGAGAAGGAGGAAGAATTTGTATTTGGCGCGCGTTAGGGAGATGAAATTGTTTTTAGCGAGAGATGAAGATCTGACGATGGAGAAGAGAGGGAGGAGAGAAGCTGAAGAATGCGATGATGATGATGATGATGATGATGATGAAGAGAGAGAGATGGTGAGAGAGGGGTTATTTCTTTTTGGTTTTTGGAATTTTGTTTATCAAAACCGTTGGTTTGGAAACGAGTGGTCAGGAAGAGGTGTTGGCGAGTTATTTATACATGGTTGGAGTCCCCACACACACACACACACACACACACACACACACACACACACACACACACACACACACACACACACACACCCCTGTTCCGTTACCATCTCCAACCAATCACATTTTTCTTAATGGATTCTGCAAAAGTAGTTCAATTTATATTTGGACCACCAGTTCACCAAAATCTTATAAATTAATTCCAAGATTTTCAGGTCATGCTCGTAGTAATCATTAATATAACCTAGTGATTGTAAACAAATTATAAAAAAAAAAACAATATGAATTGAAATTATGCTAATCTTTTCAGATTTCAAATTTTTAACATTTCCGATAATTTTTTTTCCATTTATAACATAAATTTCCAAATAAATTCCAAAAATAAAGTCTGCTCTTTTCAATTACATGTCTCCAATAAATAAACTATGTTTTACCAGAGTTTATTCAGAAGTATATTTAATTTAATTATAAAAATTAAAAGTTAATTAAGTTTAAATAAATTTTAAATGATATTAAAGTAATAGGTATTAGATTATATTAATGTTCATATTTTTGTAGTGCATTTTTAAATAAATTTTACAAAAAAATTAGTGCCTGCATAGAAAATTTATGCCAAATTTGACGTGTTGTGATTTGGTTTTTCCTTATATTCAATATTGTAATTTTTTTTTATTATTTAATTCTCTTGGTTTAACATTAATCAAGTAATAAATACTCTAAGACAGAGTATGCAACATTTTTTAAATAAATTTAATAAACTATCAAAATCATTATAGGTTAAAAATTGTTTTTTATTAATTTAAATATTTATTTATAATTAACATTATCAAATCACCTATAAATAGAAAAATGTATAACAACTTTTTTGTAAAATTCAAGTGGAAACCTTTTAATTGTCTTTTAGGCAATAACCACAATGTTCAGTATCAAATCCATAAGATCAAAAATAAAGAATACACATGCTTACCAATTAAACCCAATAGCTCCCTTAACTGGACGAACTCTTGAAATGAATGCTATGTCAACAAAATTAAGCCTATAGTGAGTACATAACAGTATCTTATATACTTGTCCAGCACAGTATCCATAATGATGAGAATAGGGACAATATGAAAATTCCAGTAGATGAGTAGACTTTCAGAAACATACCGGCAAAAGATTTACATGAAATATCTTGAATTTCTCTTTGAATGGTAAACTTATCTTCCATCTATCCTTAATTTGGTCCCCTAATCACTAATCATCAATAACCTGGAATAAGGTTCAAACCTGCTATCCAGTCGGAAAACAGGTTCATATCCACCCTCACCTGGGAATAAGGTTCATGAAGATACAAGCTGTTTACTCCTCATTAGGGACAAACCTGCAGTGTATGGTTTTCGCATGGCAGCCAACAAAGATGGTTAAGACCAGACAAGCCATGGTCTGCTAACTGAAGTTGCTTAACAAATATCCTTCCTTTGCTGCTCTCTTTGTAATCTCCTTCTGCTCCCGAACCAACATACAAGGAAAAGAAGAAAAGTATCATCAGTGCTCTTTGTCATGTTTCCTGTGCTGAAGTGAGAACTAAAATCAGAACATGATAACATGTCATGCAAAGTGCCATGGCGGAGCTTTATTTTAAAGAGTAGTATTCATTCCTAAAAGCAATTATTCCTCATGATACAATGAATCAGAAATGCAATTGTTCAGTTTAGAGGACAGTTCAAGTAAGCAACGGCCTTACCTGGATTCTTTTTGTTACCATCCCAGCACCCTCCTGATTGTGATTCAACAAATGCAAAACATAAGAAAACAGCAAATTCTGAGCAACTCAAGATGGTGTATTATTGCACACAAGAAAAAAAAAAACTAGCCTTATTCGTAAGGCTAGAAAGAAAATCACACACCTTAAAACTCTTCTCCTCCCATGTTATTTCCTCCAAACATTTTGATTCCAACAAATTCCAAGATGTTGGAACCTTAATCATCTCCACATGCTGCAAAACTCTCAAGCTATCTGTATATTAATAACCCTACTTGTTCAGTATTGGTTGAGAAAAAGTAATAGGAATAGTCTTATGTTCTAACATTATGGCTCAACTGCATCAAAGTAGATCTAAATAGCATATTAAATGGGTTATTATCAATATATTGAAATTATAAAATTATAATATTTGCAGAGGTAGGGCTTCTTTGAGTGTCTATTTGGCAGTCAATAATAACTGAAGGACACTTAACGAGCTTGGACGGGTGCCATTTATTCATTTGGAAGTGACCCTAACCAAACGCACCACAGAAACTATAGGTAGATTTTCAATTTAGCCAATGGCCAGATCATCAATATGATAACCCACCGCATGCATTCATGGTATATTCTCTGCTCCAGGATTTGCTATGAATTGTTAGTGTCAAAATAATACATTTTGCCAAAGTGTAACAGAGAACGAAGAAGAATTATTATTTTTAAATAAAAAGTCTAGTTTACCACTAATTCACCAGCACTAAGAAGGTGTCATCTCATGTACAAAAGTATTTACATGTCACTTAGTATGATGTTAATAAAACCTCAAAATTCCTAAAAAAAAATTAATAGGATGCTCCATAACCAAAAAATCCAATATCTGAAATCATCTATCGCTAACTCTAATAAAATCCTCTTCCACCCTCCCGAAATAGAAATAATGCTGAATGAATTAATTATATATTTATTCGAAATTTTTCACTTTTTAGGGAATATTATGTAGTTTTATGTATTTAAGTATGGATAGTTAATGATTAAGGGATAAGGAAGTTAGACAAGGTAGTTAATAAATCCTGGAAATAACTTCTAGAGTAACTACCCTCCCATAGTAGTAAAATAGATTGCTGTCTCTTTTGATAGATTACGTATGAAGGAATTTATAAAAGTTTTTTGAGTACTTTTCTCACTCAAGGAGATCATTGGATTCTTTCTTAATCTACTCATATTTAATTCAAAATTAGGTAAAGGAAGAAAGACACATAAACATTCACAAATACCTACTGATCTTTATGTTCATTTACCCGTAACTTGATCTATCAGAAGGGAAATAACATCCTCTCGTGCTGCCTCCTCTGGTTGTTGTTCATTTAATCAACCTGTCATCTAGGATATAGAGGGCCTGTCGGGGTGTGGCTCGGGACTCCACCGGTGTGCCTTGGATTGGAATACGTGGGAGAGTCATTTGAGCTGGGAGACAATGAAAAATGGAACGGACTTTGCTAGCGGCAGGTAGTTTAAGTTTGTAACCAACAGATCCCATTTTTCTCAATGACCTTGCGAGGGCCTTAATAGAGTGAGCCAAGTTTCTGATTTGATCTAGCTGCGAGTGTCTGTTGCCTGTAAGGTTGCAGATGAACATAGACAGCTTCATGCAGACGGAAATTACAACCAATGCGGTGGGCATCAGCCGGTTGCTTATCCTGTTTTGTGCTCTTTAAAGGTGGAACTTTAGGATTTTGAAGCTATCTTCTCTGTCCTTGAGGTAGTCATTGAGAGTGAGAATAATGGAATCCACTGGACTGAGTGGGACATCAATACGGAATGGGCCACCAAGGGCCTCAAAATGGTGTATGGATGGTTATGTGATAGTGGTGTTCCACCAGAACTCCCCGAGCACTAACCAAGTAAACCAGCTTGTGGGAGTATTGTGACACAGGAAATGTAGATATGTTATGAGACATCTATTAACTACCTCTATCTGACCAACCATCTGCGGGTGCTAGGTTGTAGGTGAGGCCACGGAAGCTTCCTGTAGTTGGAACAGTTCTTGCAAAAAAAAATAAAAAACAGAGAAAAATTGAATCCTGGTCACTAATAATGGTGTCTGGCATGCTATCTAACTTAAAAATGGCCACTGTAATTGCTGAGTGGAAAGGATGGGTCAGTTCCAGGAAGTGAGTGTATTTGGGGAATATGTTTTTATCATAACTACCTAGACAATTTCAAACTTGCAACTGCCTTCTAACTGACATTGACAAGTGTCAGTCAGCTGGTGGCAGTGGTAAAATTATTTGTAGCAGCAAAAAAACACACAACATAAACACACTTCGTCCTACATAATCCGAAATAAACTGAAATCTGTTTCTTCCTACTCCAATAAACCATATTAAATGTGTACAGGTGTAACCAACTAGAAAAAATATGAGCACTAAAAGGTTTTACTTGTGATGAAGGCCTCCTCCCAGAATTCAAACTTTGACCACGATGGTGCGATCTCACGTATTGGAATTCCCTCGCTCAGACACACTCTGCAGAGCTTGGAAAGTTTCAGTAAATAAAAATTCTAACAATAATGTCAATAGTCTATTCTAGTCAACTTATGCTGATGAGGAGTATAAGAAGTCCTAAAAAAGGAAAAAGCATGTGGCAAGCAGCAGCTTCATTTTGCAAAAAGCAGCATGACAATCAAATCTGGAAGAAATGGGATTTTCTTTTTTTTTTTTTTAATATAAAATATTGAACTAGGATTTTACTAAAACTTCATTAATAAAAAGTTCTACTCCGATGAACCTAAAAATTGGCACCTTGTTTTGCTTCTTGACACTATGGCTTAAACTTGTATCAACCATGGATTACTAATGGATTACCTTCAATATGCATCATACGCATTTTCTGTATTCGTAATTGCAAAGATTCTTCAAAATTGCTTGAGAAGAAAAAACAATTAATCATAAACAAAATAATGTGAACTTAGTTGCAAAAGTAAAGCAATGAAATTCTTTATTCTCAAAGGGAAAAAAACCTTTATTATTGTTGTGAAAAATAACCTAATTGAATTTGATCATTTGCTGCTCATTGACCAAATCTTTTCAGTACTTAAGAAGAATAAACTTTAGAGTCCAGAAGTAGAGCATACTCAATGACCAATTCTCGAATAACACCCGGAAGCACCCCATCACTGATAGGAGCTGTTTGCACTTCAAAGGAATATGTACTGTTGCACTCATGTGAGTATCTTCCCTCAGCTTCACTGTTATCCTAAAAGCAAATTCCAAAAGCATTTTAAGATTAAAACTTAACAACAAACATGAGTGAATTACATGAACATTATTGCCACATAAATGACAACAAATACAATGCCTCATAAGTCCTGGGTCATCTCAAGACTTGCTAGGAGTAACAAGTCAATCTAGCTTTCCATTTGATACCAAAATCTACATGAATCAACATTATAGTTTATAATTTGAAAATGGCTACCAACATGACTGATAATAAATAGTTTCATCCATTGGAAATTTAGAAGGCTAAATTAAGGTACACTAAATTGTAATTCAGTAATCTTTGACACCAGTTTCTCCATTAATTTGAATGCACATTCAAATTTGACCATATTTCAAAACAAACAAATCTTGTTAGATGCCTTTGGATCATCACTATTTTTGAACTAATATTATAGACCCAAAAGAGAAACCACCTCATGTTGGAAATAAATGTTAAACTTAATTTTTCAAGACCAAAACAACTATGAAATGGTTACCAGCTCGTATAGAAGACTTAAATAAGCGTAAATAATTTTGTTACCAGAAGATTTCTCTGATAAAAGGAATAGAAGAAGAAAAACCTGTGCTTGTTAAATCTCATAATGAAGAACTACCAAAGAGGGCACACTTTGGACCTTGGAACTTTCAACTTGTCAATCTCAAAACACCTAAAAGAAAATCACAAACATCAATCACCCACCTTTTGACAAACGACGAAAAAGTTTGTTATGCAGCCTTCAAGTATGTGATCACCATCATTCGAAAGCAAAAGCTCAGTCACCAGAGGAGGTCTCAACTTCTCCAGAGGCTTCCTTAGCCTGTACAGAATACAGAATTCATCCTAATCACAATTCAGATAATGCACCAAAGCAAGAAGAACATTAAAGACACTCAAAACACTCCTAAAGTTTCCTAATAAAGAAAGCAAGGCAGATATTGAGATTACGAACATTAAACTTCACATTTAAGACAAAAAGAAGAACTTCCCACCATCTGATGGTAATCCAACTTAGCTAACTACTTGTGAGTAATTCTTATGTCCTCATTTGAATTCAAACCAGTATACCACATTCTTTTTTTATCTTAACAATCTAGTTTGACAGCTGAAAGGAAAATGCATGGATGAGCATGCTGCAGCAAGCCCAAAAGCGCATACCCATTACCACGCCAAACTAATGAATTGAACACTGTGGTCTGAATAAGTGACTCTCATGGAAGCACAGCTCGGGAAAAAAGTTTCTCTTTTTTTCTCAACAATTCAATTGACCAAAACCCTAGAAATGCAAAGAAACCAACCTTACCCAATCTGAATACTTGGCAACCGCAACCTCCCTACCATAACCCACCAAAGCCAAATGCGCCCCATTTCCTTCAACACCAAACAAACCAGGGACATAAGTTCCAATATGCACATTCACATCAAAAACCCTATCGACTCTTTCTCCATCCAGGTCCTGAACTCCATAGAATTTCTCCACATCGCAGCTGACAAGAGCCGTGACCGCCAATTCCTCGCCATCGCTCCTCCTGCTCTCTCTCAACGCAACTTTCAACGCCTTGCTCATTGAATCGTTTACCAAGCTTGGAATGCCCGATATCCATACAGATGGGTCTATCGAGAACGATGACAGCGAACAATGTGGTGTCGTCTCGTAGGGCTTGAATAAGAGTCGAGGTTTCGAGTTCAAGAGAATCCTTGCTGAATTCGCGAGTCTCCGGAGATGCCGTTCCCAGAACAAGAGGCATGAAGCATTGTCATGGGTTCGAGTAGTCGTGTAAGCACCTGTTCGAAGTGGATAAACTAGTGACTGAAACTGAATTCAGAACTTCGTTATGTTTATACTTTTATGAGTTTGGTATTCTAAGAAGAAAGGCACGAGGACTGCAGGAAGGAACCTTACCTGGATGTGACTCGAGGAAGGTGGCGACTGGAGGAGTGTCGGAGGAGCGCGAAACGACGCCGTTGCTGAATACGAGCCTGAAACTCGACATCTTTATTCTGGAAGGCCAAAAAGAACAAAAAAACGGAGTTGTAGTATTATAATTCAAAACTTAACAGCAATATGTTTGGGAAAAATTAAATTGTTCAATTTTTTTTTTTAATTTTTAGACTTAAAAAAAACTATAGTAAATGGTCAAAACTTAAAATGACTGTAATCATTTAAGAATTTTATATATTTATTATATTTGTAATTAAACATACTACTAAATTAATTAATTAAATTCTATGCCTGCTATATTAAGATATTTAATAAATTTATTATTAAAATTCACTTTTTATGGCAAAAGATAAAAATTTCTATTTACTACTGTTAACTGTCCTTCTCAGCCCACTGAACAGAAACTTCAAACATAACATCTCTTGTTACTTATTATAACAAAATTTATTTTTGTTTCAATTTGCAGACATATATATATATATATATTTATATTTTAGTCTTCAACAAAATGCTCTTTAAAAAAAAAAAAAAAGATATTTATAGGCCGTAAGTGTAATCTCTATGTTAAAAGGGCTGAAAGAGTTCAGCCCAATTGCCCAAGCCCATGGGTAGGAAAGAAATGGATTGCTTGCGACAAAAATAGGTGACATGTCTAAAATGTGTGCTTGTGTATATATATGTATGAATTTGTGTAATAGGTTAATAATGATTTTGTTGAGATGTATTTGTGGTGTAGATAGTGTAGATACACTATTATTTCGGAAAACGTATAAATACCTTGTTTTAACCTTCAAACTCTCTAAACTATATATTTTTCATTCTTATAATCCTAAAATTTATCTTTCATCGTCATTGCATTCTTCCTTTATGTGTCCATTAGTTTTTTTTTTCATCATTTTATGCTTGCTTCATAGATCTTTTTAAGTTTTAGTTGAGAGAAGAAGAAAAAAGGTTTTCTCACCATTAGAGAGAAGACACAAGTGCTTATTGCATGGTATCATAGTACTTAGATAGAGAGTGAGCATTAAAATCATACAGCTACTCAACCAAATGCATTATTTTTAAGTGCAATCATCTTAAATCTCTCGAATCTGAGTAGTTCATACTACAACGGAGTGAATAAAAGCCCTCGTGCACTCCTAGTCACTCAAAATTAATTGAAGCGAACAATTATCATACCTAGGTCATATAAATGAAAAGAGTATTGTGAATCAAGAATAAAATAGGTTTGTTGATATGAGCTTGAGAGAACCAACAGATCCTTCAGATCCTTTGATGGAGCATTGGTTATGATATAACGACGTCGTTATCACTTGGATCCATAATACCCTATTTGTTGATAGAAAGTGCATGACATTTTATCTAACATAATGCATTAGCTACGGCTCAAGCTAAAGTAGAGGCTTGTGCAGCAAAATGCACCAAAAATCTATATGGTAAAGCAGGAAATCAACCAATCTCATAGAAATCCAAGGTTTTTAGGGGTTTATTTTTCAAAACTAAAGGGTTCATTTGATGAATAGAAGAATTATGAGCTGATGTCAAATTGCATATGTGGGGGACTTAATACAATAGTTGATTATCAACAAATAGATTGTTTGATGAAGTTTTTGATGGGTTTTGATGAATCAAGCATAGACCCGATGAGTGTAAATAAGTGTACAAAATCAAATACAATACAAAGGGTACACTTGATGGGTAAAAAACTAGACTTATAGACAAGGGTTAATTTCAAAGAAGGGATTAAATTACTTTGAAATATTTTCTCTGGCGGTAAAAATTGTATATGTATGATTACTTCTTTCCTTAACAGTAGTTCATGGATGGTATCTTAGATAATCTAATGTCAGGAATGCATCTATACATGGTGATCTGAATAAGGAACTATGCATAGAGACATCACTTGCATATCCTGGTTAGATAACATAAAAGATATGTAGATTAATGAAGAGGTTATATGAATTTAAGCAAGTTTTAAGACAATATTATGTTAAATTCTTAAACTTAATTGTCAAACAAGGATTCACATAATGCAAATCTAATTATAGTTTATTGGTGAGAATGAATATGAGAGACTTTACAGCAGTACTAGTATATGTAGATAACATAATTGTGGTCAATTAAACAGTAATCAAATGATTGGTAAATTGAAATAAATCATGAATAAGTAATTCAAAATTAAAGATCTTAGAAACTTGAAGTACTTTTTGGGCATTAAAGTAGCTAGGATGAAAGGGAGGATTCGCAATTATCATAGGAGACATGCATTATATTTGCTGAAGGATATTAGAATATTAAGAGGAAAAATATCAAAGGTTCTCTTAGATCAAAACGTTAAGTTATCAAAAGAAGGTGGTGAACCTATCACTAATCCAACCATGTAAAGAAGACTCATTAGGAAATTGTTGTATTGAACCATAACAAAACTAGATATAGCCTACTCTTTACAACTGATAAGCCCTGTACGAACACGAAATATATGGATTGAGTTGCCCATGTTGTAGACCCAAGACATAGTAAAAAAGAATAGGAAAAACATGAACCAGTCAACCTAGAAAAATCTGCCCAGTTAAGGATTTTTAATTGTTGTGGAATTATTGTGATTTCTTTTTTATTTTGTTTCAATTATGTAAGCGTAGAAGTAGGAGTTTTGGTTCTTTCTTCTTGTATTTAAATGTAGTGCAAATGAATTAAAAAGGCAAATCAATTTTTTCCAAAAAGAAACCCAAACAGCGTTGTTTCTCACTGTAATTAGAAACACCCAACCTCTTGTTTGTTCTTCTTACTCTGATCGGGACCTATTAACAACTTCTGAACAATTTAAGGAAAAGCTTACAGATAAGTCTTTAAATGCAGTATACACGGATCAAGGCATATTAAATGCGTTTATTGGAGATAGATTATTCTATCCTCGTTCAACAGAGTTAAAATTAAATTACTATAGTAATAGTGATTAGGTAGGATGTTTGGGCACAAGAATGTTAGTCACAAGATATTGTATTTTTCTTGATGTCTCTTTAATCTTCTAAAAATCAAAGAACCAACAAACGGTCTTAAGATCATTAATTGAAGCATAATACAAAGCCATGACAAGTATGTGTTGTGAATTGACATGGATTTACTGGTTGCTTTTGGGATTAATAATTCAAGACTTACAACATTATATTGTGATAATAAGACCGCAAGACATATAATGATCAATGTGGTATTTTATGAAAGAACAGAGCATGTTGAACTTGACTATTACCTGGTATAAAAGAAGGTTTAGGTGTTAGGTTCCAGTCAGATTGAAGTTAGAAATCAGAAAGCTTTTCTTCTTAAGGTGAGAAAATTACTTGAATTTTCTTGAAAAACATGGTCCGCCCCTTTTATTCAAGAACTGTAGCTTTTAAATACAAAAAAATGAAACAACACGCTTCCTACTTTTAAGGAACTGATAAGGATAAAAATCAAAAGAAAATGATAAAGGAAAAATGTAGTTACTGCGGACGTGGAGAGTTGAGGATGGTGGCTTGACCGAGACAATATGCATATTTTCCTTTCTTCTTTTGATCTGCGGTGTGTGGGTTTATCATTGCCTCTCCTTTTTTTAGAACCTTGTCCTTAAGGTTCAGGTGGCCTTGGTCTCTCCATTTAGCCAGGTTTTGTAGACTCGATATCTTCTTCCTCTTTGTGGCCTTCTAGAAGCAATAGTTGGGGTCGACGACATCTGTTCCCAAATGTAAATTTTTCGTCATAGTGGAAGCACAACCCTTATGCTCGTCGGCGTTGTGCTTCTTTCCAGGATAATCAATTGGGCGCAGCAGCTATCGTTGTTAGGGCTCGTGTGGCTTGATCAGGTAGGGAAGATACTTGCTGATCGGGTTGAGTCTACCCTGCCCATCTCAGCTTATCTTAATGGCCCAGCTGCTCCTCATGTATGTGAGCCAGACTTATTGCATCTTTTAGCGTTCTGGGCTTAAACATCCTTATGTCATCTACGATTTCGAGCTTGAGTCCACCAATGAAAGTACCTACGAGGGCCTTTTGGGTCCAACCCTGAACCCAATTACCCAACCTTTTAAATTCTTTTTGATAGTCTCTCAGCGAGCTCAATTGGCATATTTTGGATAAGACCTCATCAAAATCTTCATACTCCATCAATCTAAAATGGGCCTAGAGTTCTTTAGTGAACCTGGCCCAAGTCACCACTCGGTCGTCTTCCCTGTACGCCCTTTGCAACCATTGCCACCATTAATTAGCCTCCCCTCCAAGGTGGAAGGCGGTTAATAAGACTTTATGGTGGTCAGTGGTGCCTTGGAATTGAAAAAACTGCTCGACCCTATTGAACCACTCGGTGGGTTCATCGCCGGCATATGTCAGGAAGTCCAGTTTAACCAGCTTCGAGTAAAACCCCTTGTTACCTCGTGTTTGGTTATTCGTCTTCTTTTCTTTTGTTAAGTCGTATTGGTCCCAGTCACCCTAGAGAGTGGCTTATGGAGCCCTCACGGCTCGACATAATGGTGTCTGAAAGGCGCAACAAGTTCTCTTCAATCAACCGCAGCTTATTGGCTATTCCCACTTCCAAACGACTCATACTATCCTGCAAGCCACCCAGCCCGACCTCAAGTTTTTCAATCCATGTTTTGTTCGACGCCATGAAGGTCTATGTAGCTGATATTTAAACCTCGCTTTGATACCAATGTTAGGTCTCAGTCATATTGAAGTTAGAAATTAGAAAGCTTTTCTTCTTAAGATGAGAAAATTACCTGAACTTTTGTGAAAAATATGGTCTACCCCTTTTATTCTAGAATTGCAGCTCTTAAATACAAAAAAATGAAACAACACATTTCCTATCTCTAAGGAATTGATAAGGATAAAAATCAAAAGAAAAGGATGAAAGAAAAATGCAATTATTGTGAACGTGGGGAGTTGAGGATGGTGGCTTGACGGAGTCGACAGTATGCATGTTTTTCTTTCTTCCCTTGATCTGCAGTGTGTGGATTTATCATCAGATTAGGAGCATTGTTATAAGGCATTTGAGAAGTAAATAATAGTTTACAATCATGTTTACCAAAACATTATCAAATGGACTATTTAGCCAACATATGATCGAGATGAGAGCAGAAAATGTCGACTCTCTCTCTTAATGGACAATGTAAAAAAGGTTAAAAAGATCATGAGCCATATCATCCAAGCCCATAGGTAGTAAAGAGATGGACTACACAAAAAAGATGACACACTTAAATTGAGTGCATTTGTATATATGTATGTATAGGTGTGTTAGGTTAATAATGATTTTCCTAAAGTGTATTTATAGTGTTGGTACACCAATATTTTGGGGGATGTAGAAATATTTTGTCTTTATTTTTCATTCTTACAATCTTAGGTTTCTCTCTCGTTGCTGCTACACTTCGTTTTTCCTTTGTGTGTTCCTCAATTTTCTTTTCACATCTTGTACTTGCTTCACAAATCCTAGTAGATCTAGATCGAGAGAAGAAAAAAGAATGATTCCTTGCACTATATCATATTCTTCTTATTTATTACAGCTAAATCTATTTATGTTTTAATTTACAAACATACATATATGTTAAATTTTTAACAAAATTCGAGTTACAATTATGATTAGTTCAATTTTTTAAAAAAAATAATAACTAAGCCTTTTTATAAATATGTTTTTTAAATTGATCATGATGCGAATATTAAATAAAAAGCATATAACAAAAATATATGATTATATTAAAAAAAAAAGAAGAACAATTAAGTAACTATGAAGCAAAATTACATAACAATTTCTATCCTATGATCTTTATCTATTGCAGCTAAATTTATTTTTATTTTAATTTATGAACATACACACATATTAAATTTTTAACAAAGTTCAAGTTATAGTTATAATTAACTCAATTTTCTTTAAAAATAATAAGCAAACCTTTTTATAAATATTTTTTAAATAGGTAATGATGAGAATATTAAATAAAAATAGATATAAAAAATATTCGATTATGTTAAAAAATAAAAAAAAGAAGAACAATTAAGTAATTATGAAGCGGAAGAACATACAAATCTCTATTTTTATCTATTGCAGCTAAATTTGTTTCCGCTTTAATTTATAAATATACATATTTGTTAAATTTTCAACAACGGTAGAGTTATAATTATGATTGGCTCAATTTTCTTTAAAAAAATAATTAAGTGTTTTTATAAATATATTTCTTAAATCAGTCATGACGCGAATATTAGATAAAAATATAGATAACATAAATATATGATTATGTTAAAAAATAATTGAAAAAAAAAATAATTAAATAACTATGAAGCATAAGAACATAAAAATCTTTATCCTATGATTCTTATCTATTGTAACTAATTTTTTTTCTGTTTTAATTTATAAATATACGTACTTATTAAATTTTCAACAAAATCTGAGTTATAATCACGATTATAGCTCAATTTTTTAAAAAAAAAATGATCGAGCTTTTTTATAAATATATTTCTTAAATTGGTCATAATACGAATATCACACAAAAAAGTAGATAACATAAATATGTAATTATATTAAAAAATAATAAAGAAAGAATAATTAAGTAATTATGAAGCATAAGAACATAAAAATTTTTATCCTGTTATTGTAGCTAAATTTATTTCCGTTTTAATTTATGAATATACAATTAAATTTTCAACAAAGTCGGAATTATAATTATGATTAGTTCAATTTTTTTAAAAAAAATAACCGAATTTTTTTATAAATATATTTCTTAAATTGGTCATAATGTGAATATTAGATAAAAAAAAACAGATAACATTAATATAAGATTATGTTAAAAAAATAAAAATAAAAGCAATTAAGTAAGAAAAGGAAGAACATAAAAATATATAGGAATTCAACATGTAGTTAAGTGAATATAAAATATATATATATATGATGTTTTTATTTTTATTTTTATTTTTTTTCCAATTTTATGTTAGATCAAGATGGAACAACTTATTTATTATTTCTTAGAAATAATTAACTAAGTAACCAAAGGTATCATGATCCGATATCTCCAAAAAAGAAATCTAATTTAAATTATGATACATTTAGTAGTACAACTACTAGCGTGGTGGACTGCCATTTTACTCTACCAATAAAACATAGCCAAATCAGCACAGTCAAAATATTAAAAAGAAAAACAAATGTCCTCACCCAATCATAACTGTACCGTCCTGAATAGTCAAAAAGTCAAACAGAGAAAAAACATGTAAGACCGTTATCTTCCCCGAGCTTAACACAGAAACTCCAGCAATAACTTCCATTTCTGCAATCAGTGTAACAAAAATGGTGTCTCTTCGAAACAACACTTACTTCATTGCCAAAAGTTACAACCTAAAATGAAACCTCCTCACCTCTATAAACAAACCCATCACACCATTTCATCAAATATTACTTCTCTCCAAAAACCATGGCCGCCGGTTCCTCCTCCTCCACCACCCCAACTTCATCCTCAATCTCTATAACACAGCAGGAGTTCAACATGTTCCACAACATTGACCGTCAGCTCTTCATGAGGCTAATCCTCGGTCTGGGGCGTGAGCAGGGCCAAGCCATGCAGATCGTGGCTCTATTCATCTGGCTCGAGCAGGCTGGCAAGGCTCGAAACCTGGTGGCCAACCTGGTGCCAATACCCGACACGCTGCTCAACTCCATAGCCGACGAAGCTGTTCTAATCTTAAACTGCATCGAGAACGAAAACTACGTTTCGTTCGCCATGAAAAACAGCAATAATAACAACGTGAAGGATGAAGGTATCCCGCTGATCCAGTCCATGACGACAAAACCAGGACTTTCTCTGAAGTTCTTGCACGACAATCGATTCGCCGTACTTCGGGGGGTCACAAGAAACTTGAACGAGGTTTGCGTGAGAGCATTCAGAGACATAGTTCTCAAAACGTCGCCTTTGACGATGTACCAGTATCATCATCATAATGAAGCCGACCACATGAAGATGATGATGAAGAATCAACTGAATCCTTACTACGGTCCTGTTATGAGTCCGATGTTTCCACCAGTTCAGTTTGGCCACTATGGTCAACATCATCAGAGCAACATTAATGGGTTATATGGGTTTAATAATAATTATATGGGGATGAATATGATGATGAACGGCAGTGGTGTTCCACATGATCAACTCTTGAGAGGAAATGGCGATATGAGTTTGAAAGCTTATGAGCTTGAAGCCATGAAAGAGCTAGTTAATGAGGAGATTGGAGATATGTTGAATCGGATAAAAATGAAGGTAAATGATGATGAAGACCAAGAAGAGTTGCCACAGGATGAACGAACTGTTTTCTTAACATTCTCGAAAGGATACCCTACTTCAGAAGAGGAAGTTAGAGAATTCTTCACCCGGTAACTCTTCTCTAATCATCTTTATGCGTTTGTTTACATAAAGTAAAATGATTTTATCACTTACTAATTGGGTGAAAATGAAATGAAGGAATTTTGCGGAGTGCATAGAGACAATTGTCATGCAAGAGGTGGATGATGAGACGCAGCCGCTGTATGCGAGACTGGTGCTGGAATCTGCAGCGAGAATGGATGATGTACTTCAGGGAGCGCCAAAGAGGAAGTTCTCCATCAATGGGAAGCATGTTTGGGCCAGAAAATTTGTGCGTAAAACTTTCAAGCCGCCATCTTTGGCTTCTACTGCACTTTCTCAATAGCCAGCACCATCGCCTCTTTAAAATTTTAATTTAATTTTAAATTCAATAAATGATATTATTATTTGCTAATGAATTGGAGTTTTCTAGTTAATTATTTTGGTGGAATAATTTCTTTGAATTTCCATCGCTGGGAAGTTTAGAATCCTGCAGAGACCGAACATCATTTTATGTAATGTGGATGTTTTTAAGATATTTCTGTTGTGAAATGTTTATGCATTTAAAAATTATATCTCTATTTTATAAAAATTTATAAACAGATCTAAATGTTGTTAGACATATGTGATTCGATTGGTAAATGTTAGAGATTGAGAAAAATAAGTTTTGTTGATTAGCCTTTAAAATTTGTTAGAATGTCATTTTATATAATGTGGGTCTATGCATCTAAAAATTATATCTCTATTTTATAAAGTTTTCAAACCCAATATGAGTATGTTAGATATTGAATAGGTGAATATGATGAATATATTAGAGATGAGAGAAATGAGGTTTATCTTTGTTTTATTAAAGTTTGCAAATATATATTAATATGTTAGATACTTATAACTCGATTTAGATATTAATAAGTTAGATATTTATAATTCAGATTTATGAATGTAAAATAATATTTTTTAAAAAAAAATATTTCTTTTTTACTTAGGCAGATGCGCTACCAAGTTGCACTACATTCCTTTCAATTGGTTTTTAGTATCATTGTAGAGAATTCTTATTTTGTTTTCCATCCACATTCTTATTTTCTTTATTGATATACAAAATTTTTTTGCTTATTTTTTTAAATATTATATAACAAACATATATAATAAATAATAAATTAATATTTTTTGTGAAAATTCACTCTATTCGATTTTCAGATACTATTTTAAGAAAATAAAAAATTTATCTATCTAAAATCATAATTATTAATACGAATCTTTTTTCAGATAATAAAAAAATCAATCTTTTGTTGCAATAAATACAGAAATTATGCAACAATCGAAATCAAATTGTTTTATAACTAGATGATATCAATAAACTTCTATAAAATGATTTTACGATATTAAACTTTAATTTAACCTTACGAAAAAAGATGTACGCATTCTGTTGATATTTGATATTGCATGCATGCATAGCCAGCTTTTGACATCGTTGACTCAAGAAGTAAAAGAATAAACAAGATAACCATACAATGTTAGGAGCGGGTGATCCTATTCCAATCATAAGATGATCTGAAATTATTTACAAGGAAAATTGACTAGCATTAATTATATGACTCATACACTGGTTTCACTATAAAAATATACAGATTTCAAAAGTTGGTGTAAGCGGGTTACAAAGACCTTTGGATAAGGTCATAGAGCGAGATGGCAATTTCAGCACTGATTAGTATAATGATGAGCCACTCCAGAAAATCTGATTTCCTATTTTGAAGAATCTCCTGAAGAAATCGAATGTTGTGCTGCAATCAAAAAAGACACATTCATTAGTTTGGGAGGTCATTTATTCTTGAAATAATTAGAAAGGAAAAGAGAGGTAATTCCAATAAAATTGAGAAATTGTACCTCTACAAACTTCAATTTAAAATCAAGGCTTGCAAACCTCTGTGTCAATTCAAATTCATCTCTAAGGTACTCCCATATCTGTGCGTATTTGGCATCTTTCCAGGCAATATCTGATCTGCAAAACATAACTTTGGTTAGATAAGATCAGATACTTGAACCTGAAACAACTATCTGAGAGGGGGGAGAGAGAGAAGGAGAGAATTAGTTGAAGAACTTAGAACAATGAATTCGGTTAAATAGCTGAAATAACCATGTCAATATCTAGGTACTTTTCTGAGATTAATAACTCCTATTAAAAAAGTAATTTTTGTATCAGAGACTGCACCACCAATTTCCATCAAATCAAGCGAATATGCTCAGGAACATCTCTATTCTATTAGAAGCTCATACAACATCAATAAAGAGTTGGGACTAGTACATGAGAAAATATATGACCGTGTTATCATGTTCTGAGCCACATGGCTACTGGAGTGAATGAAACATGGCTGATGAGGTGACGAAACGATTGAGACATGGCTGCTAGAAGAAAGATGTTACTGTTCTATTTAGTTATCTACTTTATTTATTAATATAATTAGATATTATGAAAAGTGTTACTAGGATGTGGGATAGTTATTTATAACTACAGAAGCTTATTGTTCTTATGAGCAGTTATGTTTTCTTGTACAAAAATAGAATACCAGTTTGAAACAGATATACAGAAAATCTATCAAGAAATATCTTTAGTACTTTAAACTTTAAGTGAATATTGGGTTCTCTCTTAAGTCGTCCACACTATTCAAAAAATCCATCAAAAAATCTCTTTAGTGCTTTAAACGTTTAAGTGAATATTGGGTTCTCTCTTAGCAAGTCCACACTATTAATCTATTTAGACTTTTAAGTGAATATTGGGTTCTCTCCCAGTAAGTCCCCACTATTAATCTATCCCATAGCAAGATCCTAAGGACCATACCATTTGGTATGAGAGCCTACTATTATGGATGATCTATGAACTCTGCAGCGTACTAAAAAGTTGAGAAAATTTTCTAGTGGCACCAGAGAGGATTTGAAAGAGGAATGTCTTGAGCAGGAGCAAGCTAGAGCAAAACAACAACCATTAACAACAAAATCTGGGGAGCAATTCCTCAAACATCAGTCCAAATTTCAAAAAGAGCAGAGAAGGTAGAGTTCATAGGGGAAGATGAGAATGGCAGCCCGCAAATCATTTAGAAAACTGAGGAGACGTTGATATTAAAAGCAATGATAGAGGAAAATAGAACAAGCACAGACACGGACAGACAGTGATGCTCAATTGTGGTTGGAGATGAAAGCTGCTAATGAGGGTGCTGATCTCATGGAAGAGCACAAGCAGATTGGTGCCCTTGACCCCGAGAAATAGTATTATTATGCACAAAGATATCAAAGGGATACCACCCGAAAACACAAAATTACAAGTCGATCAGGTGGTTCATGACAGTTCTAATATCTTCCCAATCCACCATATCATGACCAATCAAAATAAAATCAAAAGTATGAAACCATCTATCCCTAATATTTTTTCTTAAAATAAAAGTGTGAATATATATTAATAGAGTACTAATGGGGGTACCACCCATTTACAAATTTACAAAGTTGTTAGGGTGTCAATAACATCCCCAAAATCCTCATCTCTAATAATGTCATGACCCAAAACAATGTATCCAAAATAATTAAACCATAAGTCTCTTAGTCCATTAGTATCCATCTCTATATCCTCAAAAGCTCTCCTATTCATTTCTTTCAAATGACCCAAAAAATGGTTAAAGAGATGATCTTAACAATACTCTTTTTCACGCCAATCCCATCCAAGCCCATATCTCATAAAAAAACCGAGCCTGAAACGACCCAATTGATACCGAGCAGTCTATAAATCTGGCACCATAGTTCATAGACAACCTGGCTGTGAAGAAGCAGGTGGCAGCATGATTCTTCAGCCCTCTTACACATAAAACACCCATTAACTACAATCTGTCCTCTAGTCTTCAGCTTATCAAGTGTCAATATACTTTCTCTACTAACCTCCCACGCGAAGAAAGCAATTCCAGACGGAACTCTGGATTTCCAAATCTGTATTGAAGGGAAGAGGGGTGTGTTGTCCTGCCCAGCCCCCACCATCTGCCTATAAAACAATTTTACCATGAATTCACCCTTTTTGGACAGTTTCCATTGAACCTGGTCTGCATCATCACTTATACGACATTGTGAGACCAGCCTCAATATTTCTTCATAATCAAATACCTCCCAATCATTTAGATTTCTACAAACATTCACTGTCCAAGAGCATCATCCATTTTCCATCACATACGCCTCCTCAACTGTCATATTTTTAGATTGTGCAATGGCATATCTTCTAGAAAATCTGGTTTTCAAACATCCCCCTCCAGCCACTCATCATGCCAAAACTTGATGCAGTTGCCCCTACCCAATTTCCAGCTGATACACTCCTTAAATCTCGGTTAGCCCTGTTTGATATTCTTCCATAATGCCAAACCATGGCCCCTACTGTCATGGCTTCCCTCCCCTGCTAACTCAAAACCGCACCATTTAGCTTCTATGACCTTTCTCCACAATCTACCCTCTTCCTTTAGGAATCTCCACAGCCACTTGCCTTAAAGAGCCCTGTTCATATCCACCAAAGACCGAATATTCAAATCACCCTTGTTAAGAGGTTTCTTAATTTCTGGCCACCTCACCAAGTGATACCTTCTTTTCTCAATTCCATCTCCCCATAAAAAATGACATTGATTTGATTCCAATCTTTTTGCAATGCTGACCGGTATAGTTAGAGTGGTAAGATAGTAAATGAGAAGGTTAGCGTTTTGATGAGAGTGTACCTTCCACCTTTTGATAAGAAGTTTGTATTCCAAGTCGCAAAACGGTTCTCGGACATTTCAACCACCGGCTCCCAAGTTTGTTTATCTTTGTATCTTGCCCCTAACGGCGTCCCTAAGTATTTTATAGGAAGCTGCGCAGTTCTGCACCCAAGGATCCTATCCAAACTGTTTTCATCTCCCATACTCCCAATCTTTACTAATTCATATTTATTTAGAATAATATTGAGTCCCGAAACGCCTTGGAAGCAGAGGAGGATGCACTTGAGGTGCATTAAGTATTGCTTTTCAGGTTGACAAAATAATGTGTCATCCGCAAAAATAAGTGCGACACCTCAATGGAATTATCACATTTGCCCACCTGCACACCTTTAAACAGCTGCACTTCTTGTGTCCTCTCCATAAACCATTCAAAGCTTCCATCACAACAATGAACACCAATGGGGAAAGTGGGTCCCCTTGTCGCAACAAACCATTTCAATAATTTTGTTAGGATATGAAGTAATAGGAAATATGACAGGCTGGGAGAATTTCCCAGAGGAATCAGTTAAATCTAATATAACCATAAGCTTCCTCTTCCAATCGGGGATAATTCCAGTAATGGTGAGATTATGCATGTATGCCCATGTGCCTTCCCTTAGATCAGCGTTCCTTCCTGATTCCTTTGTCAGTGTTGGATTTTCTTTTCCTACTAAATATAGTCAGCAAGGGATTATGGCTGGAGAAAGAGGCTGATTAATTTGATGGTGAAGAAAGAGAGGTAGAACCAGTCCTAGTGATGTAGAGGAGGCCAAAATCTCCATACCTACTATCATAAGGATTCAGTCTTCACAAGCAATGCACATGGAGAGCTTCTTAGACTGTTCTTTAAAAGAATTTTCTATATTGAGATTTTGGTGCTTTGTCATTGTTTGCCTCCTGCAGATAGAAGATGGAGAAAGAATCTGCAATGAGAGAGTTGGGTGTAAAGGCATTTACATACATCTGCCTTGGTGATTGGGCAAGTTGGGCAATTCATTCTTTTCCCTGGGTCTAATTGTTCCATGGCTGACAGATTTGAGTGCAAATCCATGCATAACTAGTTTGCAAAGCCTAGGTTGGAAATTTGCTCCCATGCATGCAATTTTATTAAAAGGGGACTGCCCATGCAATTTCATGGTCTAAGGGAATCTAAATGTGGTCCAGCAAATTTCTTATCAACTACACTACAAAGAGTGGTCAAACGAGCATCTCTTCACCGGGCTTCCTACCATTGGAATGTTCTAGAACCAGGATCAAAGCAGCAGGCTACTAAAAGTACACTCAGTCCTCAAGCACCTTTTTGAGGGATGTGTACTATTATGAACCACATAACTGCTGGAATTTCGATTGCCACATGGCTGCTGGAAGAAAATTGTTATTATTGTAGCTATCTAATTACCTAGTTTATTTGATGACAAATTAGTTAATAGGAAAAGTCCAAAAGTAATTTCTAGAATGTGGAGTGGTTACTTCCAACAGTGGAAGTAATTACTTTAGTAGCAATTGTGTTTTCTTGTATAAAAACAAAATAACAATATGAATAAGATATGCAAAAAATTTGTCTTTTTTCTGAGTACTTTAAACTCCAGGAAGATCGATGTGTTCTCTTTAAATAAAACCATACTGTTAATCTACCTCATTACAAGATCTTAAGTAACGATCATAACATATTGTATGTCTTCTCATCACAATGCTGCAATAAGAAAATCATTAGATTTCATAAAATTCACCTTCTCAGTAAGGATGCGAAATTATTACCTCTCAAAAAGTCCAAGCTTAAGAATCACATCAGCAAGATTAGAATTTGCCTTCCCTACCAACTGAAAGAGTTTCTTCCTATCCATGGTAAAAGTTCCAGTTTTTTCCATCCCGCGATTTATGTCAGTAAATTCTGCAACCATTCCATCAACCTAAGAGAAGAAAGAAATTCATGAGAATAGAAAAGCAGAAACAAATTATGCATCCAGAAAGTAACTCAGATCAGATCATAAGTACCTGGCGCCCATAATAGTCAAGGGCAATACTTTGGCCAAGAACACTGCCGATGGTGCGGATTCCATCAATATTCAAGAACTGTAATGTGATGTAATCCAATCCACCTTGCATCCATGTGTTTAGAGTCGGTTTCTCTCTTACCTCATATTCTGCAAATAACCACAAATCAAGTTCAACTAGGCTTAATCTTCTTCTTTGGGAAAGCTAGAAGTTTAACGGCTTTCAAAAGAAACAACGGAGAACAGTAAGAGGAAGATGAGCAGAAACACTGGCACACATTGCTCCAGCCAAATGCCAAGGCAATTTTTTTTTTTTTTTTAAATATACCAAATGCCAAGGCAATTAGAACTCTCTAATAAAAAGTTAACCAGAAATATAACATTGGTTTGCGAACAGTTAATAAGAGCAAGTTGACATGTCCATTCACAAAAAAACTTCCCAATTTAATATGTTTAAGCAGGTAAATCCAGATAAAGGAATAGCAACTATATTGCAGATCACCTTCCCCACCCCTCCCCCCACCACCCAAACCGAACCCAGAGTGGGTAAAATTTTGCAGATCCAAATCCTGCTGACTGCATATTGGGTGAGCCGGGGATGTGGTAGGAAATTAAAAAAAGAGACAAATTACCAAATTTGTTAGATATTTGTTACAATTTGGTTCTTAATTTTTTTTCGTTACAATTTGTTCCGTAACATTTTTTATTTATTTCAAACGTCTAATTTCCTTCTATTTCCTAATAGAAAAAGCTAAAATGATCAGAACATGTTTGGATGCTTAAAAAAATAACTCAAAAAAAAAGATACCCCCCCCCTCTCCAACCGAACCTATGGTGGTAAGATTACGCAGGTCCAAATCCTGCTGACTGCATATTGGGTGAACCGGGGAGGAGGGAGGAGATGAAAAAAATGACAAATGACCAAATTAATTCCGGACTTTGATACTTGTTTCAATTTGGTCCTTGATTTTTTTTCATTACAATTTGATCCCTAGCATTTTTAATTTGTTTCAAATGTCTAATTTCCTTCCATTTCCATACAGAAAAAGCTAAAATGATTAGGTCGTCTTTGGATGTTTAAAAAAATAACTCAAAAAATAATTTTGACTGATTAATAAACTAATAACAATAAAAAATATTTTTAATATTATTAATTTATTAATCATTAATTTAATTAATTAGTTAAAGTCAGTTTTCTAATTTGTTTTTTGAAGTATTCAAACATGGCCTACCCATTTTACCTTTTTACTCGGCATTTGAAACAAATAAAGAACGGCAGGGTCCAGATTGTAACAAAAAAACATTAAGAACCAAATTATAATAAATGTCAAACATCATGACTAACTTAATAATTTCTAGAAAATAATATGTTCAAAGACAATGCGTTAAAAGGAAGTGGATATCAATGGAAAAACAAAAGCATCACACAATAGATTCTCATTCTCCTTAAATTTGGATAACCATAATAAACAAAAGGTTCACTTGGAATTTAACAAAGCATATGAGACAGACAAATAAGCCAAACCTAGTAAGCACAATAGCTGAACATGTAACTAAACTGCAACATGTCAGACTAAAGGAAAAATGAAAAGCCTATCTGCTATCAAGATCCCCCTGTCATATAGCAATTTTGATAGAGTATCTATGCATCCATATTTAAGTTTCACCAATCTATCTAAGTAAAATAAAAAATCTTATGTGATTCTATTGTTGCATTACTGACATAGGACTAGCTACTTTAGATAGAAACTATTGCAAGATAATTGATAGCAAATAAAAGGGAGATACTAGAGAAAGATAGACGGAAACAAGGGATTCAGTAAAAAGACAAGGAGATAGGAAAGACAAGTAAAGAAAAAAGAGAGATTAAGATGAGACTGAACAGAAACTTAAGTAACTCTCAACTCTTACTTGCCTACTCTTTGTTATTAGGCTTCATATAGATGCTAATTATAAATCATAAAGAAATATCGAAGTAAAACTAAATGTAGATGGCTCCAGGTATCTCCCTGAAGAAACGATTTGCTTTAGCCTGTAAAGAGCCTGAAATTTTCATCCCATATATGATGAGGACACTTGAAGGACTGACTTAAATAGCCGAAGACACCATCTCCTCAACAACATCACATATTTAAGTGACTCTAAATGGTATGAAAAGAAAGACTTCATGGTGAAGCAAACAAGGATACAAACTCACCATCCTTTCTCATTTCAGGAAGCAATCCTGACGCATGCTTTTCTACAATTTTCAGATACTCATCAACCTCATGTTCACGAATGTTAAACAAGACAATGGAGCCATATTGAAAAACAACCATGTAATAGCAGTCACTTCCACTTATGTAACCACCCATACCCTGAAACAAGGCATGTAAGATTGCCTTCAGTATGAATTTTATTTGATCAGCAAATGATGAAAAGTATATAAATAGGAAAAGAGCAGATTTCATTAGACAAAAATTGCACAGTTATGTCAAACAAAATTAACACTACTCCATTTCCAGACATAATTCAACAATATATCTAAAAGGAAAACAAAACAACTAAAGAAAATAAGACACAATTTCTTCCAGTCAGATGTAGCGTAGACAGCCATTGCCCCATCCCTTAAATCAGTTATAAGTTTCTTTAATGGGTAGTCAAATCTGCGAATACTGTCATCAAGAAACTTGACTAGCTAACTAGGAAACTGGAACACAAACTTGAGGAGACTACTGTGTTCTGCAGTTGTCTCTTTTATCTTATCAGTTTTCACTTTGGCCAGAAAAACTAGTATACAAGTTTGATGGTTGTAAATTGTGACATAAATTTCCAGAATTGATAAGCACCAAACTTTTTTGAGATCATTTTAAATATCCATATAATAAAGAAAAGGAGATACAAATTTTATGACATACATCCATGTGAAAATGGAACTAACCAAAATTTTCACACATGTATATATTTTACACAAGAAGGGCATTCAATCAAGTACAAATGTCGAGTCACCAAACGAAAATAGAAGCAACAGACAATTGGACATCCTAGACTCTTGTGTTCCTTTCAGAATCATGTGCAAAATGCAAACTCTCACTCAACAAATTATACTAATACTCACTGCTAAATGCAAACTCTCTCTTCTCTGACTGCAAAATTGCCAAGAAAAAAAATATACTAAGATACCGAGAAAAAAAATAAAGACTTATTTAGAAGTAAAAAGTAATTAAACTTTATTTAGATATAGATTTTTGTCTTAATTGAAAGATAAAAATTCTAATTTATTTATTTTTCTACTAAGATGAAATTGCAATTCGACTCAAATTTCAATTCTAGTGAATGTGAATGAGAATATCATACAAGTAAGATAAATATTTAAATGAAATATTGTTTTAATTCCTAAATTATTTTTGGGTCCAATATAGATTCATATGAAAAAAAACATACAAATCCAACATTGCATATTGAGAATACGAGTGAATTTAGTTCAATTCTACATTAAATATGTAAACTATCACTAAATTAGACATTTCAAATAATTAAGATCTAGAAAAAGAATGAAAATAAAATATATTTGAACTAAACAGAGTGTCAGAATTAGGTTGAGTAACAAAATGCTGACATTATACAAGAACATATTGATAATGCTGCTGATATCAGCAAGCCAATTAAGTATCATTAAACTTTGACATACATACTAATGTACATGGTGGTGATTAAACTTAATCCTAATCAAAAGAACTCTAAACAAAAATCCTTGAATGGAAAAAGTTTTTAACTTACATTTGGACTGGAATGATCACCGAACTTAAGAACAACATAGTTAGTCATACGTGATGTTGGCGGGATAAAATTCTGCCTGTTCTGTTCCACTAAGCTTTTCAAATCCACACTACACCAGAATATAACCACCCAGATAAGTAACTCTTCATAGACTAATATAGCACAGAAATATTACCTATTAGAGACTTTTGCTTTCAACTCTTCCACCATTTCCACAAAAGATTCAGTAAAATATATGCCAAGTACACGATCTTCGGGTCTCTAGTCTAAGGCATGTGCATTAAGATTTTGGGGATTTTCATTTGTAGAGTTCACTAAATACAATTTTCCAACTTATTTCAATTTTTCTGCTTCTCAGCAAACAGCCAAACACTAAGTCGACTTTAATAATCTCCTTTTATTTCACACTTTCCATCACATTATCCTCAATATTCATGATTAGTTTATTTCCGAAAGTTGAAAAATAAAATATATTCATGAGAAAATATTAAACGAAGACCAAACCTAGTAGAGAAGAAATAAGCTCGAACATGAATAGAAGGCTTATTGTCCTCCTCCAAGCTGCCATAATTACCATCTCCAACCTCCGAGCACGACACCGTTTCATTCCAGTCCACGGCGTGCTGCTGTTGAGCTGAAGAAGTAGTAGAAAAAGCAGAAATGCACCTTACCACTATCAGAGAACCAAAATCCGGGTCAACCTTCCGGGTTGTGGTAAAAGCGGTAACAGACAAAGGAGAGAGAACTAGGGTTTTGGAGAGAGAGCGCAGCTGCGATGATAGTGGAACTGGAAGCGGCGGCTTCTGCTTCGGAATTGCGTGGGAAAGGATTGTGCGGAAGGGGGCGTGGCGGATGGTCTTCAAGTGGGCGTCTATGCTGCGCCACATCTTCAGTTGAGAAAGCTAGGAGTCAGAAACTGCAAAAGCGTAAGACGACATATTTATGTTTTTTTATTTTTCTAAAAAAAAAGGAAATTACTTTTTATATTTATATTTTTCACTTGAATAAATTTTATAATTTTTTAAATCTTATTTGAAGGCAACTTTTTAAAAACTTAATAAAAATAAATGGATTAACCGATAAATTTGAAATTAAAATAATAAAATGTTTGATTTTTTTGAAGAACTTTGAAATTACAAGAACAAGACTGATATACCTTAAATTTGTTCTATTAAAGCTTAATTTTCAATCAAATAATATAGTAAATTATCTTTCTGGGTAAAAAAATTGTCAAATCTGAAAAATTACGAAAAAAATAATTTAATCAAAATTAAAAATAAAAACTAATTTGAACAAAATAAATTTGAAATTAAAATGATCGAAACGACGACGTCTGGTGATTCTTAATTGAAATAGTTCCGATCGGGCTTCATCTCCATAGGGTTTAAAGACGTTTGCAGGGTTTTTGGTCTGATTCGTCGTCTCTAACAATGAGGTCTTCGCTCGCCTCTTCACGGATCCTTCCGTTCACTCTCTGTTCAATAAAGAACGCTAAATATAAATGCTCTTTACCGGACGTTCCTAGTATACCCATATCGGAAGAATCAAAAATTTCTGCGAATCTCGACCCAAACACCGCCTTTCTCGAGAAATCGGCCCCAGAATCCGATGCACACGGAGACCGAGCTGCCCCAAGTTCCTTTTCCGAACCAATATCAGAAGACGAATGTTTGACGCAAACCCATGTCATCAACACTCTGCTAAGTCGCAAAAATCATCCCGAATCGGCTTTGAGGTACTTCCGTCGCGTCGAAAAGAGGCGTGGGTTTGTCAAAGGCGTTGATTCATTTTGTGTTTTGCTTCACATCTTGGCGAGTTTCCCACGGACACATGAGCAAGCCAAGAAATTGCTTAACGGGTACGTGTTGGGTGATTCAGATCCCCTGCCTAGTATTTTAGTCGATCGCTTGGTGGAATGTGCTAAAAGCTTTGGCTTTGAATCTGATTCGCGTGTGTTTAATTTCTTGTTGAATAGTTATATTAGAGCTAAACGTATAGATGATGCTGTAGATTGTTTTAATGGAATGATAGAACACGGTATAGTTCCTTGCCTGCCATTTATAAATATTCTTTTGACGGCATTAGTTAGGAATAATTTAATTGATGAAGCTCGAGAGTTGTATGAAAAGATGGTTTCCAGAGGCGGTAACAGGGATCATGTTACAGTACATCTGATGATGCGTGCGTGTTTGATAGAAAAGAAGCCTGAGCAGGCGGAGGAATATTTTAAAGAGGCAAAGGCTAGAGGTGTAGAACTTGATGCATGGGCGTATAGTATTGTTATCCAGGCTGCTTGCCAGAGAGGAAATTTGAGTATGACTTTTAGATTGTTGAGGGAAATGAAAGAAATGGGATGGGTTCCTTCTGAGTGTACATTTACTAGCGTCATTGCAGCTTGTGTGAAGCAGGGAAACATGGTAGAAGCATTAAGGCTCAAGGATGAGATGCTGAGTTGCGGGAAGCCTATTAATGTGGTGGTCGCGACCAATTTGATAAAGGGTTACTGCAAGAACAGTGATCAGACAAGTGGTTTGGATTTGTTCAGTAAGATGAAGGAGGAGGGGCCTCGTCCAAACAAGGTTACGTATTCAGTTTTAATTGAATGGTATTGTCAGAATGGGAACATGGAAAAGGCATATGAGCTTTACCTGGAAATGAAATTCATGGGTATCCAACCAGATGTCTTCCACATCCATTCCTTGGTACAAGGATTCTTAAAGGCTCAGAAACTCGAAGATGCAACAAAGCTGTTTGATGAGGCCATTCAGTGCGGTGTTGCCAACATTTTCATTTATAATGGTTTTTTGTCATGGTTTTGTAAGGAGGGTAAGTTAAGTGAAGCTAGCAGTTTGTGGGAAAAGATGGTGAGCAGGGGAGTGCAACCTAATATGGTTTCATACAACAACATGATTCTTGCTTTCTGCAAAATGAAAGATATGGATAAGTCATACTGTTTATTTTTGGAGATGCTTGAAAATGGTTTAAATCCAACTGCTGTCACATATTCTCTTATGATTGATGGGTATTTTAAAAGTGGTGATCTTGAGCGTGCCTTAAATGTCCTAGATCTAATGCACGGGGCAAATATTGCTCCTACTGACTACACCTTCAATACAATTATCAATGGTTTTTGTAAAGCCGGTCGAACATCTGAGGCGAAGGATAAGTTGAAGGAGTTTGTTGAAATGGGTTTTGTTCCCATTTGTATGACTTACAATACTATTATAGATGGTTACATAAAAGAGGGTGCCATCAATTCTGCTTTGACAGTTTATGGAGAGATGTGTGAGAATGGACTTTCTCCAAATGTAGTCACATACACCAGCCTTATTAATGGGTTCTGCAAAACTAAGAACATTGGTCTTGCTCTGAAAATGAGGAATGAAATGAGAAACAAGGGTCTTGAACTTGATATTACTGCATATGGTGCTCTAATTGATGGATTTTGCAAGAAGAGAGACATGGAAAGTGCACGCCAACTTTTCACTGAACTCCTTGATGTTGGGTTATCTCCAAATACTGCTGTTTACAATAGCATGATTAGTTGCTTCCGGAATTTAAATAACATGGAAGCAGCTCTGGAAATGCATAAGAAAATGATAAACGAGGGGATTCCTTGTGATTTACATACATATACTACATTAATTGATGGATTCCTAAAGGAGGGTAAACTACTCTCTGCATCAGAACTCTACTCAGAAATGCTTGCCAAGGGTATACTGCCTGATGCTGTCACATATACTGTACTGATAAATGGTTTTTGTGGGAAACGTCAGCTAGAGAATGCATGCAAGATCTTGGAAGAGATGGATGGGAAGAGCATGACTCCGAATGTTCTGATTTATACTGCATTAATTGCTGGGTATTTTAGGGAAGGGAATCTGCAGGAGGCCTTCAGACTGCGTGATGAGATGCTTGACAGAGGTCTTCAACCTGATGATACTACTTATGTTATACTTGCAAGTGGAAAAGTTAGAGGGGAAAATTTACTTTCTGGAGCTGCATTTCCTGAACCTAAAATCAATTAAGTATTTGTTTTGATGTAATTTGAGCTTTATTTTGGTCCTTTTATTTAGGGCCAAAAGGCATTGCTAAAGGTACTTTTCCCGCATTCCTGCTATTTTTCATCTATCAGCCTAATTTTCCAACCAGAAGGCATTTCCTATTGTAACTTATAAATTTGTTTTGCAGGACTGAGGTCATTAACTCATATTGGCATTTTTTCTCGCGATGAGAAACTATGTAGATGCTGACATTCATAAGTTGACTTGAAAAATTCAAGGATGAGCCTCAAAAAGGTGCATGCAGAACAAGGCCATTTTCATGGTTAGTTCTTAATGGTATCTTTTCCACTTCTGCTTTGGGTGTGCTGTCCACATCTACTAGTGCTTATGATTGCTAAAAAGATGAACCTTTTTATTTCAAAAGAAAAATGTTGTTAAAAAGAAAGCATTAACAATGTTGAATTGTATTTGTACATGATTAGGGTGTGAAGGAAAAGATGCCCAGGAAACTGCATATTATATAGGTGATAGAAGAAAAATTGCACCTAATGTGGGTCATCCAAGTAATTTTGAGGTAAATACCTTCTATTAAATCTGAGCCCCTTGAGGAGTGATTGCTACCTTTAGTTAATTTACCATTTTGAAATGCGATGAAGCACCAGGTCCTGCTACTGCTGTTGTAGCTCCTTGTTGTCTTTTTTACCCCTCCCAGGACCAGTTGTAATTCATCAGGATCGAACAGGAATTTCAAAGGCCAGAATAGTAGCTGTTGCAAATTAAGTTAACACCTGTCACCAGAAAAGGACTTCAAGCTCATGCCTTTCATCTTAAAGTAAATAATCTATCCTATGGGACTTGGTATCGTTGTATCACATATCCTCCTGGAGGTCAGTGATGGTGCATCCTTCTTTTATTTGATGTGTAGTGTCTACCACTCTTTACCAATTTCATGTCTTCTATGATATATATATATATGTATATGTAGTATTGCATTGAATGCCTTGATTTTATCTTTCAGAAGCTTATTAGAAAAAAAAAATGTATGACAATCCTGTACTAAGAGGAATTTGAATCAACTTAAAAGTTCATTCTAGTTGGTTGTCTATGTACTTAGTTGTGTCTATATATCTGCGCTAATGAGCAAACACATATATTCCTGCTGGATCATGCCAATAAAGACTCTGATCATGGTCGCATAATCTTTGAATGCCAATCTCTATTCACAACCTGCAGGATCTTCTCTCTGCCATAATTCACAAGTGATTACCTTCTTGTTTACCAGGTTGTGTTCATTTTTCTTAAAACTCGTGTCAGCCAACATTATACCTCAATGTTATTGGTCTGCAGAGTTGCAATGAGAGCAAATGAAGGAAATCTATTATGCAGGCTGCTTTTGGTTGGATGGTTAGTACTTTTACCATTCTCTTCGAGGGTGTGGAGTTCGAGTTTTAAACTGCACACCTCTTGTCGTATGATAACTGATAAAAAAAATTCTTTTGCATCTTCTCTTTTCAGTGTGTCTGGAGATAAAAAACAAACTATATGCATTGTCTGCTATAATGAGTTGGATATACTCCCGCATGGTTCATTTCCTGTTTTATTTCTTTACCTAATTATTGGAATGCTATTACGTTGCATTTGGTTATAACCAATTATCTTCTCATTTAATTCCTAGATTTTGTTAGCTAACATGTAGAAGATAATCATAATTTACAAACTTGGACATTTGATGTGTAATTAAGCTGACTTATTTTCTATCTTCAATTCTATAACCATATATTTGTATTTTCACCTGTCAGAAAAGAATTACAAAAAAATATGGAATTGTCTTAGAATTAGACTGTTGTTTTCGTGTAAATAGGAAATAATAATTGTTAAACTAAAATGTCTCATTTTTACTCTATTCTTATTTCTATCTTAGTATTGTGATCTATTATATAGACACTGTTAAAGTTGGTACCCAATTCGGTGTGCTTGACGTCCCTCATCTTTCTTGTAGCTTGCAGAGTATTTAACTGAAGGAGAAAAATTATATTCCCCGGAGGCCCTTTGTGCAATATGCGGAGGAATGCAATGGGTTTCTTCCTTGGTGCAATGATTTTTGCTATTGATGCTTCACTCCCTCTATGCAGATTGGAAATCGGTATGTTTGTTTTGGGATACGGGAATGAGATACAACACCTTGGAGTAGCTTTAGTTGATAGGCTTTTCTGATTGTGAGGGTAAGTTAGTGATATTTTTGTAGTTCCTTGATTGAAATTGAGGAGTCTAGATCTGAACTACTAAAACTATTTGGATTTAGAAATATGAAGCTTCAACCATCTGTACTGTGGGTGAAAAGAACTGTTGGAAGCTGAAGCAAGGAGGTCTTAGGGCATGGGTTTAGTTGGCATCCCAAGTACTTATCTGTTTCTACTCTAATGATCTTGCCAGTTATAGATTTTTTTTTTTTTTTTTTTTCTAATTTTATAAAGTGAAAATTCATAAAATTTTATAATTAGATGATAATTGTACACTAATAACCACACAATTAGAGTTTTATACTCTAGAGGTGAAAGTAACAAGCATATAGCCAAAGGATTGATTGTTGGACTAAACCAGCAATTGGTGTCAAATTTCTCTCACATTTGAACAATTTCATATGATACAAAAAATCTGATGATTGTGATGTAACAAGACAACACCCAACGGAGGTTGATTGCAACTTTGTCCACCAATATCTTCTTCCACTTATATATATATATATATATATATATATGTATGTATGTATAACTTTGATAAGGTTCCTCATTCTACTGGTGGGTTGATTTATTTTTTAATAATCAAGTGCTAAGTTGATTATTATTTGTAATCATTATGATTATTACTTGCTTATTACAAAATATTTATTTTGTTTAAAAATATAATAAGTTTGTTGAGAGCTAACTCAATTTGATTGTTGTAGTTTTAGAAGGTTTAAATTGTAACCTGATTTTAAAAAAGAGTGATACAGATAAGTCTTAAATATTTGTACTAAACTTCAAATAAAAATCATATAGAAATTGTGCAACTCTTGTTGACCTAAATTATCATGGAATTTCAAATAATATGTGCAAAAAATAGTTCCTCATAAAATACCAACTATATATGGGTCTATATATGCTTCAAAACTTAATATATATATATATATATATGTATATAGACACTCTGAAGTAAATACAAGCTGCTACTTTACCATAAATTCTACCTCACCTAACTTTCTAAAATACAGCACCATTCATGCACCAAAACTGGAATTATGAGAATTTTTGATGGTTGACAAGGCAGAGATTTTGGGTAGGATTGTTATTGTTATAGTGTATCTTTTGTTGAAGGGTAGCAGTAGAAGAGAATCCTGATGATGCTGCTATATTCAAAATAGGCATTTGACCAACATTCCCATTGCTTTGCCATGTCCACGACAACGAAGATCTCATCGATGAAGCTGCTTCTATTGCCCTCTCTCCGGTTTGTTCCTGTCGAGTATGAAATTTGTTATTTTTATTTTTTAATTAACTGCAAAAGAAGAGAGAGAGAGAGAGAGAGAGAGGAAAAAGACTAGAATTAAAAATGAAATAAATTTAAGTACCCTGAGGTTTGGTGATGAAACAGGATACATCCCAGACAATAAAGTATTAGGATTTGGTTGTTGCCCACCAAGATATGCAGAAGCAGAAGTCTCAAGCTGTCCAAGAAGAAAAATTATGAGCAATCAATCATAACATATATGTTTATGCATATAAATTTTCACTCTAGGTTACTAAATTAACTAAAAAATTAATTTGTTTACCTTTAAACTTACATGTAGGAGCCCATTTAAGATACAATTAAAAAAAAAAACATAAAAAAAATTTAAAAAAAAAAAAAAAAAAAAAAAAAAACCCTAAGGTTTAAGGTTCAAGAAAGTCAAACCATACAGGCAAGCCTATATTTTTCTTTGGATCAATCAAACTGTTGAGATTTGATTTTAGAAATTTAATTATTGAAAGTTGAGGTTTTCATAATTTTATACAGAAACCCATGTAGTTATAAAACACAAATAAACTCAAAAGAAATGTTAATTGGAACTTTACCAGTGACATCCCTTTCAAGGGTGTTTCACTGCTACAAGCCTGCAAATCCCCCACATTTTCTCTCCTACTTGGAGTAAGAGAAATTCCAAGGCTTAGGTCGAGGTTCTGGCCACTTCCTGCAACCAACTCATCGAATTTAAGACACCGAAAATTTATGAAAAGGAAATTGAATGAATGTAGCATATATAAGAAAACCAATTTTACTACCTCCATTAATTTTGAAGTTACTTTGCTCAAAATTGGTTACTGCTTCTCTTCCATTACACTTAGTGGCTGCCATGTCGTAAGCACTGAATTCAAAAACCGGAATTACAGTTTTAAATTCAAAACCAATCTTGATTCTAGGATTCATTTCAGAAGAATTAATATGGTTAATTACAAACAACTTCTTAACATTTCTCAATAAATGTCAAGTTGTATTTTAGTATGTATTATATTATATTCACTTGATTGTTAAATGATAAAATATTAGCTAGAATTAACAGAAATCATAAGAAACCAAACTAGACTAGAAAACAAAGGTGTCTTAGATTGCTAAGGACTAAAATAAAATAACTTCAGTTTCATGGATTCTTACTTCTTTCCAAGGAATTGTCCAATTCTAGCCTCCCAACGGCCGCATTTATGCAGTGTCACACCTCGGAATCTTGAACTTCCTCGGGAAAACCCGGTGCTCTGTCTACGGAGAATGTGAACAAATTCTTCTTTACTCAAGTGTCTCATCTGCACGTCAGATTCAATTACAATAAGAATTCCAGAAAATCTTACTTGGACTAATAATTACTCTTTGTTATATGTTGTTTACCTGTCTCCGATTCAATTACAACAAGAACTCCAGCAAATCTAATTTGGACTAATAATTACTCTTGTTATATGTTGTTTACCTGTTTGATCTCGTCTTTGTAGTCGGATAAACTGAAATTGATATCGGCATCATCTCCTCGGAATTTGATAGCAGCTCGATCATATGCTCTGGAAAAATTATAATAACAAAAAAGCTCAGATTCTGAATTGTTATTCCAAGATTTTCAGTCGAATTTTTTTGCATTTAAGTAATTAATTTGACAAGAAAATGAACTCCTTACCTTGCTGCAGCATGAGCAGTGTCAAACCCACCTGCAGAAAGAGAAGAAAAAAAAAAAACCTCTTCATTTTTCTGATCTGAATAACCATGAAGAAGTTCTAGCAAAAAAATCAAATGAAAAATATAAATCATCCGAAAGAAATCATAATTTACCTAAATAAACTTGCTTCCCACAATCCCTGTACACACCAATTTAAGTAAAAGCATTAGATAATTGAAAAATAAATAAATAATGTATAATATATATGTATGTATAGGTGAATATATTTTTATGTGTATTACCATATATGTGATTCCCAGCGACCTGTTCGCCGGTAGAAGGTGACTCCTCTGTACTGAGAGCTTCTAGACCTTGGCCCTCTTCTGCTTTTCTTCACCTTTTGAGGCACAATTTTCTGCCCTTCAATTGCCTCCGCGCTACCCTTAGCACATGATAAATTGAGCCATTGACGGTCAAGCCTTACCGAACTCCCTACCCCGAACCCGAACTCTACTCCAGGACCACTTTTTTCTCCGGCGACCGGAAAAAGTTGCTGGGTAACAGAATCCGGTGACGGATATTTCTCGTCTCTGTCGTCATCATCGTCAACTCCTCTCTTGATCAAGATGTCAAAAATGAAAGCGGAGCCGGTGTTGTTGGAGTAGTCCTCGTCACCGGCATTGGTCGGAGCTTCGTCGAGGGAGTTGATTATGGAGGAGTTGGAGGTGCCGGAATATTCTTCCTCCATTTGTGTCCTGACCGAACCTGCTCTAGCTTCAGCAGTTAACTTGTACGGCTCTGCTAACACCGTCATCGTCTTCTCGTCCTCCCGATGATTATCACAGGAGGAAGATTCACTCGCGACAAGCACATCAAGATTGAGATCCAACATGATACTTCCTATATATATATGTAATATATGTCCTTTTTCTTTTTCCTGATTTCTTTCTGGTTGATCTTTCAGAGAATAAATAACAATTCTGTTGGTGATCTAAAAAGCATTTACGCCTGGATAAATAATAAATTAAAAACCAGAGAAATCCAGTTGAATAGATATGGTATTTTATGAAGGAAGCAAAAGAGAAAATGGATTTCTCAGCAGTTGATTAATTCTCCGTTGAAGAATAGAGAGATGAGAGGCGAGCCAGAAGAGAATAACGATTTGTTTCCTACCTGAGAAAATAGAGAGCGACAGAGAGAGAGAGAGAGAGAGAAAGAAAGTTTGCTATGGAAATTTATGGAGCAGAGAAGGTCTGTAGGATTACACAGAGAGAGAGAGAGAGAGAGAGGTTGAAGAAGGACAAGTTTGGTGTGGTGTAAGAGTAACTGGCAGAGAAAAGGGAGAGCTAAAAAGGAAAAGAAAAGAGACGGAGACGTGTGAGCAGTGAAGGAGGTTTACACTTGATTCCGGGGCAGTCATTATTCTACTTCCTCCATTTCCATACAATATAAAATTAAAACTTAATTAAAAATTAAAACCTTAAATATTTTTCAATTAAGATTAAAAAAAATTGATATAATTATTAATTTAGTAATTAATATTCTTAAATTAAATTAAAACACACTCTTAAGATTACCCAAATAGAGAAAAATTTAACCCTTTACATTACATTAATCATGAAAAATTAATATATGATTGTTAGATAATATTAATTAATGGGTAATAAGTAAAGTCCATTCGAAATCAAGTGACTCTTTTGCTAAAAACATCACGAGAGATGATTAAATTAGTGGCTTCTTTTTTACCATTTTTGGGGAAAAAAAATCCTAATTATGTTTTTTTTTTTTTTACTTTTCATACCAATTCCTCTCAATTTTATCATATTTGAGTTGAAACTTTATTTAATGTATTTTTACAAAATATATATTATAATTAAAAAATCAAAATAATTAAATTATCATAATTTATCATTAGAATTTTCTACTATTAAATTTTAAACAAAAAATTTGAATTGTTAATTTATAATATATCAAATTCAATATTAAAAATTTATTTGTGAAAGTAAAATTAATATTTTGGTAAAAAAAAAATATGATTGCTATTAATAAATAAAAACAAAAAAATTGTAATTATGAGTCATAACTCCTTGAGCATGAGTAATCACAATTTCCAATGGAATTAATGAGTTGGTGATCCAAATATATTTTTTTTAGCCCACCAAATAATCTGTTTTATAAATTAAAATATTTATACCAAATGTAATAATAAAATTAATATTTTTATTACAATAAAATTTTAACAAAGTCTCATCCATATTTTGGGTTATAAAGATATGGAATTTAAAATTTCATAGTTTTCATTTGGTATAACTCATCCTCATACAATATAAGAAGACATTTACTTATTAGCTTCTCTATGAATCTACACAAAAGCAAGAACGAAAAATGAATATAATATAAGGGCTAATTAAAATGAAAAAAAATATAATTGCTTGGCAATTCACATACATACATACGTACGTACATACATATATATATATATATATATGTGTGTGTGTGTGTGTGTCTACTATAAAGCATATAAACCGATCAAATTTCTTTAAAGACTTATGGAGTACCCTTTCTTTAAATTAAGAGACCCCACAAAAAAAATTATTGATTTGAAAAAAGCTTCGAGATTTGAATATTTCCATTATTGTTGGGTAGCACCAACAAAAAAAAAAAAAGAAAAAGAAAATCTACAAATTGGTCTCTAAGTATTTTCTTAAAAGATGTTTGTCAACATAGGCTGCCAAACAACAAAATTTTCATTGTTATACAATCTACTAAAATTTTTGAATAAAAAATTGCACCAATATATATTACGTATTATAATATTATATCTATATAATAATTATTTTTTTATTAGATTAATTGGTATGGTGTACCCATAATCGAATTTTTTTCTAAATTTACTTGACAACTCTTAATAAAAACGCAATAATTTGGGGTTCAGGTTCTCAAGGCCGATAATTTTTTAATTTAGAATCACATAATATCAATAATTTTTTGATCTATAACTTTATTAGATAGAAAAATCTTTTAAATCACATCAAAATTTTCAAACCGGATCTCTTAGGGTATATGGGGGATGAAAATTCTATCTAATTCTATAAGAAGTTTTAGTTGATGATATATCTCTTATAAGCTATTTGTAAGCATACATCCCTATGGAGTGGTTAAATCATTTTTTATGACGATCAAGATGATTTTTGAAAGTGGAATGAATTTGCTAACTTTCTCCTATAACCCACTTGTTTGGATATTGCCCATATCCGTGTGCATACCAACACTTTAGATAAGCATATTTAGTTCCAATCAAGTAATGAGTCTTTCATGATCACATCCGTTTATTCCAGTCTCATGATACTAGTGGTGATCTCGTTAAGAATAACGATGGACATTACTAATTAACTATTATTATTAGAACTATCACATTTAATTATTTGTTTTTAAATTTTGAGTACCAGTTACCAATTTTACTAAGTAAATTTTTTATTTTGATATAATCCTAAATTCTTAAATTATAATTCAACTTTTATCTTGTATTGTTAAATTGAGTTTAGTTTAAATTTTAATTTAATAAAATGATATTAAATATAAAATTAAAATTAAAAAATAACAAAATCAAAATCAAATTTAAGTTATAGTATCGTCATTGCTAATTTACTAACAAGTGGAAATACAAAATTTAGTTGTAAACTTGAATATATATATAATTTAATATAGTTATGTATTAACTATATAAATTATGATTGAGTTTACATGTTAAATAATTAAAATTTAAAAAAAAAAAATTGAAAAGAATTGTATAGACTTGAACAAAATTCAATGTTACAGCTTTACGAATACGAATACAGTACTAGCTTTATTTTGAATTGATTAAATGCATATAAAATGTGTAAATATGTAATTCCGATCTCATCAACTTGCTACATAGAGAACTTCTAACTCCTAAATATTAAAAAGGCTTCTAAAAGTTTTTAATAACTCGATTCCAAGTGACAAGTAAAACAATCATGTATTAATGAAATAATATATATATATCAATCATTATAAGAGAAACATATTATAATAAAAACTTTATTAGATATTCGCAAAAATATTTTTATATATGTATTCATAAAATGAACATTAAATAAATATAGTATCTTTTTAAATAATTAAATATTTAATTATACTAAATGTCAGTTTATTCATAAGAAATAACTAATTCTTCAATTAAATTTAATGTTTAATTTTCTTACAGTTAAATTTTAATTTTTTTTTGTAAATTATCTATCTGATATAAATTATTTATCTCATATATATAAAAAAAAAAAAAGAATTTGATGTACAAAAATTAGTATGACGATATTTTGATGGTTAATCAAAAATAATATTTCAACATACTAAATGCATCATTTTCTCTCGAAATAATAAATTTTATTTTCTTTTAAAAATTCAATCAAGTTTTTACTATTCGTCTACAAAATATTTTGTGTGCATTTAGAAGAAAAAGAAAACAAATAAACAAACATGTATTTGAAATGTTAAACAATTGTTACAAAACTTATACTTTGTAGTTTATTATTTTAAGGTTGGCATTTGTCCAACATTAGGGACATATACGTATACATATACATACATACATACCTAAATATATAAATATACATAGTCGACAGAACGTTGCAGATTAAACTTTGTAGTTGACCAAATGTCTACAACTATTATTATTATTATTATTTTTTTTTTTAAAAAAAAGAAAAAAACATTAAACTTTTACTTGAGATTCACATGGGAAATTTTTTGTCAACATCTATCCATCTTTTCGGTGAGGCCAAACAAAAATTTCAACCAAAAAGCTCCTCTTGTAGATCAAAATATCATGAATTTTACTTCCATTTTTGGTCGGTCACCAAATATTGCAGACACAAACAAAATCGACTGTGTAAACATATTAAATACATTATTAATTCTATTGTGTATACATTTTAAGCTGTATATATTCCATTCATGTTTTATATAATAAATTATTTAGACATCTCAATATAAGCAAACTTAATAATTTTAAATTAAAAACTAAAAGATAATAATATAGAATTTAACTCAACCGATCTTTTAAATGTCACTGAGTCTTTTAATTTAAATTTTAATTACATGAAATATAAATATAATATTATAAAAATTTAAATAAAAATAATATAAATTCGAAGGCAAAGTATAAAACACGTGTGAAATCACCAATTCGCCATCACAAACCGGCACGTGGCAATCAAACAAGACGAGTGGTTATGATCGTACTTGGTACTCTCATGTATCTTACAGGCGTTTAATCATGTAATCTTCCCTCTATCATTGTGCCTCGTAACAGTTGTTGACTGTGCCGTAAATAGACATTTCCAATAAAACGACACCGACCCGTCAATTTCTTTTGTCCCAATTTTCTTAAATGGCGATATAATTGGGTGGGGCCCCACAAGAAAATGTTCATCAAATCCAACGGCTGGGGATGCGTTATCTCCGCAAGTGGGTCCCAAAAAAATCTCAACGTGTATTTCTTTTTATACATCACAATCGTACTTGTGATTTATTTCTTTTTATAAAAATATCATGAAATTATTTTTTGGTTTTTCTTTTTTTTTTTTTCTTCTTTTTTGCCCTTTCCCATTTTAGGAGTAGAAGATGAATCACGGGGGAAAAAGACAAAGAAACCGACGAGAAAGTGTTATTATACGGATTTGTCCTTTCCTTAAAAATTCACAAATATTTTCCTTTATTAAAAAAAAAAAGGATAGAGAAAGTTTGCGGTGTATTACGTTCGCACTAAAAGTCCGTATACGCGAATTACCACAAGATTTTGCTTCGAGTAAATCGTATGAGTTTTTTTTTTTTTTTTTAATTGAGAGTGATATATTACACTTGATTTTTTGAAAATTTCAAAATTTAAAATTTGACGTGCATGATAAGCAATTGATCGTACGTACGGTGGAGGGTGGTTGCACGTGTGGGAAAATACAAATATTAGGGTGTGAGTACATAGACGGTGGTAGTTTTCTGGATCACGTGTGTGGTATTGTTAGTAGAGAACTGCCTCTTCTCCTCTCTCAAAAGGCAAACTGGTTCTCTTTAGTCTCCATAATAGATATCTGCCTGGAGTTTAATTTTGGGACCACGAGTATTTCATCAACTAGTATGGTCCTGGAAATTACATTTTTACCCTCACCCTATGAAATTACATGTTCACCCTCATTTAAACGATAAGACAATTCAAAAAAATAAATAAATAAATAAATAAATTGAAATTCCTATATTCTATCTCAAACAACAATTAATTAATTAACTAATTAATTAAAATTAAATCCCTCCTAATGAAAGATTCCATTATAATTAATTGACAATCGCCATGGGTTATTTGTTTGATATGAAGAAATGCATTAACTGTAGTTTGGACTTTGGGTATGAGGATTGAATAATCTTATAAATCTTAACTTTAATAATCTAATTTTTGACACTTGTAACACAAATGTCATGAATACATGACACTAATGTAGAATCAATTCAAAATGGTCAAACCCACAATGAATAATCCGGTTACATTATTTTTTTTTAATTCAAACACTTGTTAAATTTTTATAATTTATATATATATACACACACACACACATATATATATATATATATTCACTTTTAATGTTGTATATGATAAAGTTTCAGATAAGTGCGATTTAGTATCTAGTAAAATTAATATGCACATTATAACATTTTTGTCAACTAAAAGACGGATAATATTCTCGGCTTTTTGCTTAAATTTATTTTTTTTAATAAAAAAATTGACATAATATTACATTTAGCTCAAAATTTATTTTGTTTCCTACTCCAATTGTACATTTTATGTAGCGCCCGGGAAATTGAAGAAGAAGAGAAGAAAAAAAAAAAAAAAGGGGGGGCTACGTCAACAGCCATGTCAGCAGACCCAGTCAGCAGTCCCGGCCAACCGGGACCTGCCACGTGGCAAGACCACGTCGATCCGGGACGGGCCACGTTGGCGATCCGCGTGCGCGCGATCGGACGGCCCAGATCAATCGCGCGCACGGACGACCCAGATTTAATCGCACGGACGACCCAGATTTAATAAAAAACGGACAGCCCAGATTAAATCAAAATGGACGGCTAAGATCAAAAGGCAAAAGGATATAAATAGAACCCCCACACCAGACCACAAAACCCTAGCCGCCTGCCCTCGCCGGAGAAGACGAACCAGAGCCGGCCGCCGCCACCCGCCGCCGCACCGGGGAGATTTTCGACCGCCGATCGAGGTAAATTTCATATCCCCGACTCGTTTTTCCACGCTGATTTCCCCAGTGGCCAAATCGGAGCCAAAATCCTGGCCAAACGGCCGAAAAACACGGCCGAAAGCCAGCGGCGCCGCCGCGCCCCTCCTCGGTTTTTGCCTCCGATGAGGCCCTTCCCGGCCTCCGTTTAATGTAATTTTTATATCACCGTGATCACCATTCTTTTCTCTACAGGTTGATCGGAGCCGAATCACCAAAACACGAACTTCACCAGAGAGTCGCCGCACCCGAGAGCACCGCCGCCGGTAAGCTTCGGTTTTCCGTAAATTTTCGGCCCCCCGAGGGCCGTAGGGTTGTTTTATCACAGGAACCAATGCGAGTGTGGCCGAATTCGACCGAAAACGGCCAACCCGAGGTGAACCGCCGCCACTTGCGGCGGTGCCGTCGCCAGAGCACGGCGGAGCCGCCGTGCCGGAGTTGCGATATTCGCCGAAAGGGGCCCTAGGCCTAATTTGGGATTTTTTGGAACACGTGCAGGTACCAGTAGTGCGTTTCAGTTTCCCGGAAAAAATTCAAGAAAAATTAGGGACAGCCTGCAAGCGCACTGTGAAGCCGTGTTCGGACTCCGAAACGAGTAAGGACCCCTCACCCTATTTCCTATCACGGTTTTAAAGTTCAATAAATGATAAAACGATATTTCATGAATCAACGAATGTGTGAAATTGCTTAAGGTCGCTAATGGAGCCCGAGTCTAGTGTGTTTGTCGGTTAACTGTTATTTGGCCTGTTTTACAGTTTTAAATGCAGCATGAGGTTTGATGTTTTCATTTTATAGTTTCGTGTGCATATTTTACTATTTTACTGATTATGGATTGAATGATTGGGATATTGATACTGTATGTTATCTGTTTGGCAGAAATTATCGTCTTGCTTGTTTGTATGTGTATTGATAATGCTGACTGAGCGAAAAAGAGAATAAAAGATTATGTAAATGGGTAATTGTATAATGTGGTCAGCTTGACTAGATATCCTGGGAGATGGTGGACAGACCGGGTCCGTAGGGAACCCTACCGGGATTGTGGTCTCCCATACCGGACGGGGTATGGAGATCTTATGTGTTTTGGCGCCCATACCGGACGGGGTATGGGGACGGCCCTGGAATATGATTTCAAGTGTTAAGGGTTAACGGGTAGCGGGACCCCTATGGATCCCCATGGATACTAGTGGGCTGGTAAATGAGGAAAATATATTGTGTAACGATTGTATTACGAAAGGCTTGATAAGTATTACGTTATACAGTTTATATATGATTTCATGATGATGATGATGTTATTGTTTTCGTATATTGACTTATGAATTTCACCGAGGTAAGTGAATGGTAAAGATTTTATTATTGATAAAAGGTTTTGTTGTAAATTATGCTCCATTGGTCTTTTTGTGTTTTCTACCCACCTTTACCTCCGTGACGGTGAGATATCGTAATGTCTTTACTGGGCTAGTGTAGCTCATTCCTTATTTAATCATTTCAGATTAGGAAGACCTTGTTCCCGAGCCAGTTCCGCAGGAGGACGACGAATGGGACGCCTAAAGACTCCATAGCCATATATGTAGCTTTTACTTTCAAGTTTCTCCTTTAGGTAGTTTGATCTTTTATATTGTGAGCACGTTTTTGGTTTTAGTGTAAAGGATATTAATCAAATTTTTGATTTCACTTCCGCATTTGATATTTTTAATATACATTCCATTCTAAATTTCCGGGGTTGTTACATTTTAATTATGGTATATGTAAATTAAATTAGTAAAAAAATTATGTTTGATCTATAATTAAATTAATTTTTTCATGTTTTTAATTTTATAACTGTAAACTTTATATTTATAATTGTTAAGGAATGATTTATTGAAATCATCTAATTCAAATTATATATAAAATTAGTTTCAAATTAGATTTCTATTTTTTATTTAATTTTCACATTAATTTTTGTCTTCTATTTTTATTCATATCATATAGGATTAAACTTTAGACCGAACTCAAGGTAAGTGTATATTATTTGGTTCAAACCAAGCAACTCAAACTGAAAAATATTTTAGTTAATCTTAGTTATTAAGCCTAAAATATTCTTTCGATTCGAAAAGTAAAACTAAATTCTTCTTACTTGGTTTCAATTTTATATGGATAATTTTAAACCTATTATATAACACCCGGACCCAAAATTTAGGCCCGAAATAATTAAATCATAATAATAATGTGAATTATAAAAAATTTAATTTTTATTTTTAAATGAATTTTTTTTAAAAAAATTACGTTTTGGATGTATTTCAAAATATTTTCAAAAATTAGAGTTAAAATAAAAATAAGAGATGACTTATATGAAAAGTAATATGAAAAATTGGAGAAAAAGTGAAAATAATAAAAATTTGGTCATGTGGACCGCCACGTCAGCAGCGCGGCTGGTCGCCATACACCGCATGGTAGACGCGCGAGAAGCCACGTGGGTGATCCGCCTGCCAGCAGATCCAATGGCCCAGATCTCATCCCGTGGGCACAGATGGCTATATCTGTTTCTTCTTCAGACGCGATCGAATGGCTAGATTTAATCCGATTGTGTGACCCAGATTAATTTTTCAAATAAGAGTGATCCAACGGTTGAGAGTGGGCCACGTGTCTCTACATGAACGGCCTAGATCGATACGGGGAGGGTATTTAAACGTCGATTCCCAAAAAACTCTAACCTTAGCCGCATTTAACTTCGCCGGAGAAGAAGAAGAATGGCGACCAGAATGAAAACCGACCGTCATTGCTGCCGCACCAAAGCCACCGCCGGCACCGGGGAGGTAATTTTTTTTTTTGCCTTTCATTTCAGAATTTGATTTCAAGCTTTCCCATACCTGTATCGGTGTTAAGTGTTAACATTCTTACTGGGCTAGTATAAATCACCTCCTTTATTTAACCATTTCAGATCAGAAAAATCAAGATTTGGATTCTAAACAGCAGGAAAGTTAGCGACTAAAAGTTACTTCAACTATTACCTATCTTGGAGTGAAAATATCACTATAAATTTTGTAACAATATTGCGTACACGCTCAAAGCATGATGTAATATGGGTAATTATTGACTAACTTACCAAGGCCTCTCATTTCTTGGCCATCAGAGTGACCGACCCATTGGACAAGTTAGCTAGAATCTATATATGAGAGATAGTCAGACAATATAGAGATCTGGTGACAGTGGTATCAGACAAAGACCCTAGGTTCACCTTTTAGGTTTTGATAAGTTTTCATAAAGTAATGAAAATGAAACTGTCATTTAGCACTGGATTTCACGCTCAAACATATGGACAATCAAAACGAACCATTCGTACACTAGAGGATATGTTGAAGACTTGTGTTCTAGATTTCGAATGGCATTTGGATGATCACCTATCCCTGATAGAGTTCGCCTACAATAACAATTATTAAGTAAGTATTAGTATGGCTTCGTATGAGACATTGTATAGCGGACCCTGTGGATTGCCGATCTGTTGGGAAGAGGTGGATGATAGAAAATTGATTGACTCAGACATTGTAGATGAGACCACAGTGAAGATAGTTAAAATTAGAAAGAACATCCATACAGCTAAGAATCGGCAGAAAAGTTATGTAGACACTCGAATGAGAGATTTAAAATTTAAGAAGGGCGATCGAGTATTCTTTAAGGTCACCCCCTTTAAGGGTATCAGCTGGTTTGGATAGAGGGTGAAGTTATCATCTCCGGTTCATCGGACCGTTTAAGATTTTAGAAATGATTGGAATATCTTCATACATACTAGCACTACCTCCAAAATTATCCAGAGTCCATAATGTATTCCATGTATCTATACTACGCAAATACAATCTGAACCCCTCATATGTCTTGTCTTATGAGCTACTTCTACTTTAAAAGGATCTATCCTACGAGGAGGTAACGGTTGGTATTTTGGACCGAAAGATCAGAGTGCTTCGAAATAGAGAAATTTTTTTTCGTTAAACTCCAATGGCAGAATCACTCGAAGGACGAGGCCATTTGGGAGCTACAATCAGACTTTAGGGCTCAGTACCCTCAATTATCTGGCTAATGAGAGAGCGATAAATTTGAGAGACCAAATTTTCTTAAGGGGGGACAATCATAATACCCAGGTCCGAAAGTTAGGCCAGGGATAATTAAATCATAATAATAATATAAATTAGAAAAAAAATTACTCTTATTTTTAATTGAATGTTTGAAGAAAATTGTGTTTTGGATGTATTTAAAAATATTTTCAAAAATAAGAGATAAAGTAGAAATATGGGAGAATCTATTTGAAAATAAATATAAAAAACTATAGTAAAAGTGAAAATAACTAAAATTTGGCCACGTGGATCACCACATCAGCAGTGTGGCTGATCGTCGTGCACCGCCTGGCAGACACGCAGACACGTGTCCATGCGAGAAGCCACGCGAGTTATTCGCATGCCAGCAGGTCCAATGGTCCAGATCTCCTCCCGCGTGCACGGATTGTCCAGATCTATTTTCTCTTCAGGTGTGATTGAATGACCAGATTTAATATGATCATACAACTCATATTAATTCTCCAAATAAGAGCAATCCAACAATTGAGAGTGGGCCACGTGTCTCTGTACGGATGATCCAGATCGACACGGGGAGGGTATTTAAATGTCGCTTCTCGAAAAATCCTATCCCAAGCTGCACCTGACCTCGCCAGAGAAGAAGAAAAAGGGCAGCCAAAAGAAAAATCGACCGTCGTCGTCGCCATCCTACAGCCGTCGTTAACACTAAGGAGGTAAGTTTATTTTTCTCATTTCGTTTCAAAATTTGATTTCAAGCCTCCACACACCCATATCGGCGCCAAAAAGCCAAAAAGGAAGACAAAAACCAAGAGCGGAGCTCAGTCGAGCTATCGCAGTCGCAACCCAAAAACTGCTTTGATGAGTCTGATCCCGTTTTCTGTTCCCTTCAATCTTTCTACCGTTGTCTCTAATTTTTTTCTAGTGTAGGTCGACTAAAGAAAATCCCCGGCCGTGAAAGAGGAACGAGGGAGTCGCCACATTGGAACCCCTTCCCCCTCTCCCCCCCCCCCCCCACCCCACCGGTAATGCTTCAGTTTTTCCTTTTTTCAGCCAATAGAGGTCGTCTAACTTCATTTTTTAGAGGTTTTCGCACAAAATCGGTCGAAACCAGCCAAAACCAGCCATACCGAGAGGAGACACTGTCGTAGACGGCAGAGCACCGAAGCACAACGGCGGTGTCGTGCTGAAACCATAAACCGACTGAAAAATTTTAAAATCCTTATTTTTGGCCTTTTTAGGTATTTCAGAACATGTGACGAGTATTTTTTATTTTCACATAAAAAATTCAAGAAATCTGAGAACCGCCAGGAGGTACAGTGAAAAAGGTGGTATTTCAAACACTGACATGAAGTAAGAATCTCTCACCATTTTCTCCTGTTACACTTAATTGAAGAATCTCTCACCATTTTCTAATTGTGAATATTAGAAACCCTTAATTTATTTAAATACAGGTCACCAGTGAAGCCAGTAATTGATCAATATGAAATTGTTTATTTTACCTATATTATTTATTTGTTGCTAGAATATAATTGTTTGCTTACCACATGCACTTTAATTCACTGGTTTATTTACCTTCTCAATTCATTGATTTACTTAACCATTTAATCTTATCTGTTAATTGATTTAAAATAATTTTCCTGATAATATTTTTCTTAATTGTTAAAATATCAATTTATACTGTCTATTTAAAATTTATTTTATTGATCTGTAAATGTGTAATGAGATGGTTGTGTGTAATTGATAGTTGACTGATGATATGAATATGTGTATAAAAGGCTTATCAGGTATCATAAAAAAGGGTGTACAGACCCGATACATTGAGAAAAACTTTACCATGAACATTACCTCAGTCGAACTAGGCTGAGAAGTTTCATACCGATACATAGAGAAAAACTTTACCATGAACATTACCTCAGTCGAACTAGGCTGAGAAGTTTCATACTGGAAGGGTTTACGGAGTAACTGTTCACTCTCATACCGAACGGGGTATTAAGGTGGTGGTAGTTTGACACCTATTACCGGAGAAGTATAGGGACGACCAGTTAATTGATAGATTGGATATTTGATCCACGCATAGGAGGAATCCCTATGGACCCCTAGAGATACTGGTAAGTATGTAAAAAAGGTAAAATTTTACTTCTATTGTCCTTAGAATATATAATAAATTGTTATCTTGATTTCTGCCTTTACAACTCGAATTTTAAAACTAAAAAGACAGGTATTAAACTTTTATTTTTACATTAAATGAATTTATTTAAAAAGAAAAATAGCTCTATTAGTTATTTTATGATTTTTACCAATATTTGATTTTCTGTATCGGTATTAAGTGTTGACATTCTTACTAAATTAGTGTAGCTCACCCCTCCTTATTTAACAATTTCATATCAGAAAGACCAATATTTAAATCATAAATAACAGAAAAGTTAGCAACTAAAGGTTGTCTCTCACATCCCATCAGAGTTGTCCAGCGGAGGTTGGTCTTATAGGATTTTAGTTATATTTCTATTTTTCTTATTTTAATTTCCTTAAATAGAAATTTCCGTAACTCTATTGGACATTCTAATTTACTGCGTAAGAAATATAAACTCCAAACTCTTAATTGCTTCCGCTACTTTTTTATTAATTTAATTTTTTCATTTCAATTAAATTTTGGGCCTTTACATATTACATGTGAAATTTTGAATATTTAATATGTAATTTTCTAAAAGAAATATATATGTTATAGTATAATCATAAAAATATTTAAATTAAAAAATAAATAAGAGTTCAACAGGACACCACAAAAAAAAAATAGTAATTCAATAGTTTAAGAAAGTCACAAAAACATTTAACATAAATTTGATTTCAAATTATGATCAAATAGGAAAAAAATATTATGCGAATATATTTTTGATGATCCACATCTCAGGATCAGATGCTGATAAGCACATTAAACTATATATGTGATTGAGATCTCTCACAATTCAAGTACAACAATGCAATTACTAGGGATATATTCTATAAAGATTTGTTGAACAAGTCGAATAGCAATTTAATAGTAATTCTAAAAAAATTTTAGAGAGATTAACTTAATATGTAAATTGTGTATGGTAATTGGGTATGGTATTTTTGGTTTGATAGCTAAGTGGTGATCTTGAAGTGAATTATTATTTTTGAGAATATAAAAATTTTTGAAGATTGATTTAATCAAAGAGGTAACCTTAATTAGATTAGGATCCCCAATGTATATTTTTTCTTTTTAGCAAAAATTATAAAAATTTTATTGGTGAATAGCCTTTTTTGGACCACATGAATTGAATAAATCAATTATTGTTTGTTTTTGTTTTTTCCCTTTTAGGGGTATTTTAATAATAATATGCTCAAATTTGCCAACTACCAAAATTGTGAACACCATCAATGATGGGAGAGAGAGAGAGAGAGAAACCTTAATGGAGACAGACAAGGTCATGTCAACGGTCACATACATATAAACACAGACAGCCCAATCAATTCCAATCAACAAAAAGTTAGATTACCTTGATGATCAAATCTGAGCCATCCATTATTGCCAAAAGAAGAAGGAAGATAAATTATTGATTGGTTGAAAAAGCCAAAATTTTTTGAAATTTCAAGAAAATAAATAAGAGAATATTATATTATCTCATAAATTCAACCCTAATTATGAATAAACTTTCCTATTATGGTCATCTAAACCTTAAAATATCTACCTTTTTTTTTATATATTCCATTTCCTATTTTAGGAAGGAAGCATAGAGAAGATTTGCCACTAATATCAAAAATGGGAATCTTTTATTTTATTTTAAAAAGTGATAATGATTTATGCACATCAATAATGACAACTTTTACTTGTCTTATAAAATTAAAAACTTTACTTGAATTGTAAAATCAATTCCAACAACAACATGAATAATTCTCTTATTTTGATTTATCAACTATTTGAATTGAATTGAATTGAATTGGGTTCTATGCCACCTTACAAATTTTGAGTCCTAAAATTGGAATAATTGCTTTTTGGGAAGGAAGAGGATGATGTCTTGTCAATTCTTTCTTTCTTTCTTTTTTTTTTTTTGGAGGAATTTGTCAATTTCTTAGTTTAGAGAAAAGATTTACATGGTTTAAATCAATTATGTAGTTACATAATTTCATAATTCTGATTAGTTTAAGCTAAGAAATAGACATATAAATATGTTTATACATAACTTAATGAGATTGAGTCATATATAACAGAATATTTGGTTAAGCTAAAAACAAAAATAAACTTTTATATTTAAAATTAAATTGAGTTTAAAACAATTGTAATAAAAAAAAAAAACTACTTTAAATATATTCAATTAAATTTTGCTACATTAAGCACATCATTAGCCGCCACGTACAAAGTTTTTAGGGGAAAATGATAAGAAATGGTGACTCGATCACAAAGAACATTTTCATTTTGTGCTCCTCCACTTGCTTTTGAAAGTTTATATATTAACATACAACACGCTGAGTGCTACACAAAAATGTGATTATTACAACAAAAAAAAAAATGTGCTCAAGAATAATTTGATGCTTATTGTTTTAAAAAAATTATTCATGAAATTAAATAATTAAAATAAAGTGATGAAAAATCTACACCAACTAGGACAGTCTCATTCAATTTCAATATTTAATGGAATAAAATATTTATGAAAATTAAATATATGAATTAAAATATTCAATACTAATTTAATGGAGCTGTCCAAATTAATGAAATTTATGAAAAAGAATTATTTTAATCTAGTTTTATTTTAAAAAAAGAAAAAAAAAAGAACCAAAAACCGAACATGAGCTATAATTTCATATTTTCTTATCAAAAAATAATTTGTTATAATTAATGTAACAGCCCCGAAAATTCATAATGGAAATTATATTAAAAATATCAAATGCGGAAGCGAAGTCAAAATTTGAATAATATCCCTTACACCAAAACCAAAAACGTGCTCACAAAGTATAAAAGATCAAACTACCTAAGGGAGAAAACTTGAAAGTAAAAACTACGAATGTGACTATGGAGTCTTTAGGCGTCCCCTTCGTCGTCCTCCTGCGGAACCGGCTCGGGAACGATGTCCTCTTGATCTGAAATGATTAAATAAGGAATGAGCTACACTAGCCCAGTAAAGACATCACGATATCTCACCGTCACGGAGGTAAATGTGGGTAGAAAACACAAAAAAACCAATGGAGCATAATTTACAACAAATCCCTTTATCGATAATAAAACTTTTACCATTCCCTTACCTCGGTGAAATTCACAAAACAATATATGAAAGCAATAACATCATCATCATCATGAAAACATATATATGAACTGTATAACATAATACCTATCACACTTTTCGTAATTTAATCGTTAACAATATATTTTCCTAATTCACCAGCCCACTAGTATCCATGGGGATCCATAGGGGTCTCGCTACCCGTTAATCCTTAACACTTGAAATCATATTCCAGGGCCGTCCCCATACCCCGTCCGGTATGGACGCCAAACCATAGACCTCATTACCCCGTCCGGTATGAGGGTGAAACGGGCCGTCCTCATACCCCGTCCGGTATGAGGGTGAAACGGGCCGTCCCCATACCCCGTCCGGTATGGGCGCCAAAACACATAAGATCTACATACCCCATCCGGTATGGGAGACCACAATCCCGGTAGGATTCCCTACGGACCCGGTCCGTCCACCATCTCCTAGGATATCTAGTCAGGCTGAACACATTATACAATTTCTATTCACATAATCTTTCATTCTCCTTTTCCCTCAGTCAGCATTATCAATCACATACAAACAAGCAAAACGATAATTTATGCCAAACAGACAACATATAGCATCAATATCCCGGTCATTCAATCCATAATCAATAAAACAGTAAAATATGCACACGAAACTATAAAATGAAAACATCGAACCTCATGCTGCATTTAAAACTGTAAAACAGGCCAAATAACAGTTAACCGACAAACACACTAGACTCGGGCTCCATTAGCGACCTTAAGTAATTTCACACATTCGTTGATTCATGAAAAACCGTTTTATTATTTATTGGACTTTAAAACCGTGATAGGAAATAGGGTGAGGGGTCCTTACTCGTTTCGGGGTCCGAACACGGCTTCACAGTGCGCTTGCAGGCTATCCCTAATTTTCCCTGAATTTTCCTCGGGGAACTGAAACGCACTACTGGTACCAGCACGTGTTCCAAAAAAATCCCAAATTAGGCCCAGGGCCCCTTTCGGCCCAAATCGCAACTCCGGCATGGCAGCTCCGCCGTGCTCCGTAAAAGGCGCCGCCGCTGGCGGCGGCGATTCGCCTCGGGTTGGCTGTTTTTGGCCGTTTCTGGCCGAATTCGGCCACACTCGCATCGGTTCTTGCGAGAAAACAACCCTAGGGCTCTCGGGGGGCCAAAAAATCACGGAAAAATGGAGCTTACCGGCGGTGGCGCTCTCGGGTGCGGCGGCTCTCCGGTGAGGTTCGTGTTTTGGTGATTCGGCTCTGGTCAACCTGTAGATAAAAGAATGGTGATCACGGTGATATAAAAATTGCATCAAACGGAGGCCGGGAAGGGCCTCATCGGAGGCAAAAATCGAGAAGGGGCGCTGCGGCGCCGCTGGGCCTCGGCCGTGTATTCCGGCCGTTTGGCCGGGATTTTGGCTCCGATTTGGCCACAGGAGGAATCAGCGTGGAAAAACGAGTCGGGGGTACGAAATTTAGCTCGATCGGCGGTCGGAAATTCCTCCGGTGCGGCGGCGGGTGGCGGCGGCCGGCTTCTGGTTCGTCTTCTCCGGCGAGCGGCAGGCGGCTAGGGTTTGTGGTCTGGTATGGGGGGTCTATTTATAACCCTTTGCCTTTTGATCTCAGCCGTCCATTTTGTTTTAATCTGGGCCGTCTAATCGCACGCTTGATCTGGGCCGTCCGATCGCGCCTACGCGGATCGTCAACGTGGCCCTTTTTGGAACGACGTGGTCTTGCCACGTGGCAGGTCCCGGTTGGCCGGGACTGCTGACCGGGCCTGCTGACGTGGCTGCCGAGGTGGCTTTTCTCTTCTTTTTTTTTTTTTCGGCCCCTTTCCGGGCGCTACAACTCTCCCCCCCATAAAGAAATTTGGTCCCCAAATTTGCCTCATTACTCTTGATCAAACAGATGAGGATATTGGGCCCTAAATTCTTATTCCAGTTCCCAAGTCGCCTCCCTGGGCGTGTGGTTCTGCCACATGACTTTTACAAATGATATTTCCCGGTTGCAGAGTATTCTGCTTTCTCGGTCCGTGATACTGACCGGTACTTCTTCATAAGACAAGTCCTCTCGAAGTGAAAGCGGTTCCTAAGCCAAGACATGAGAAGGGTCCGGATTGTACTTACGTAGCTAGATACATGAAACACATTATGAACCCGGGAGAGCTCAGGAGGCAGTGCAAGTCTGTAGGCAGTGGTACCAATCTTGTCTAAGATTTCAAAGGGTCCAATATATCTGGGGTTTAATTTTCCCCTCCTGCCGAACCTACTAATTCCCTTGAAGGGGGTGACTTTAAGAAACACCCGGTCGCCTTTCTCAAAGGCCAGGTCTCTCCTCTGGGTATCAGCATAACTCTTCTGCATACTCTGAGCTGTCTGGATGTTCTTCTTGATCTTAACTATCTTGGACGTGGTTTCTTCTACCAAATCCGGGCCAAACAATCTTCTATCGCCCACTTCTTCCCAACAGATCGGCGACCTGCACGGACGCCCGTATAGCGCCTCGTATGGGGCCATGCCGATGCTTGCTTGGTAACTGTTGTTGTAAGCAAACTCTATCAGGGGTAGGTGGTCGTCCCAATGGCCTCCGGAGTCAAGGACACAAGCTCGGAGCATATCATCCAGCGTACGAATTGTCCTCTCTGATTGTCCATCGGTTTGGGGGTGGAAAGCAGTACTAAGAGACAGCTTTGTTCCCATAGCTTGTTGGAAACTATTCCAAAACCGAGAAGTGAATCTGGGATCCCTGTCGGATACCACTGTTACTGGAACTCCATGCAGTCTGACTACTTCCCGGATATACATTCTTGCCAACTTGTCCAAAGGATCAATCATTCTGGGCCGTCCGTGCGTTTAAATCTGGGCCGTCCGATCGCACGCTTGATCTGGGCCGTCCGATCGCGCCTACGCGGATCGCCAACGTGGCCCTTTTTGGAACGATGTGGTCTTGCCACGTGGCAGGTCCCGGTTGGCCGGGACTGCTGACGTGGCTGCCGACGTGGCTTTTCTCTTTTTTTTTTTTTTTTTTTTCGGCCCCTATCCGGGCGCTACAATTAATCAATTTTATAATTTATCCTTAAATTAATCAAATTTAATATTTATTTTAAAAAATATATTAAACTTAATATTAAAAGAATAATAATTTTAATAATATAAACTAATTTATTAATTTTTATTTAATAATAAACTTGAACCTCATAATTATCTGAATCATAATTTAAGATATACTTTTTTTAATTTCTGACTCTTATATATAAATTTAAGATTCACTTACATATTATAACGTACCCACTTTACTTAAATCTTAAATCGGTTAATTTCAGCTCTTATTACCATAAGGGTGTGGATTCAAAATTCCTTTGGAACCATTAAAGAAAAGACTTTGGCAGTGGTAAAGACAAAAATAACAATGATTTCAATACATTATGAAAAATAGTTTTGGCCACAATTTTATAAGTGGACCACTAAATTAAGTTGGTTGAAACACTAGTTTAGTGCTCTAATTTATAGATTTAACTAGTGGTTTAAGAATTTATAAGTTAATACATTAATGATAAAATTATTTAAATTATATATTAATATTATATAAATAGTGTTAGATGATATGGGATCCAAATTATATCGTATAGTTGTAATACCCAAATTAATTTTAATGTAATTTTAAATTAATTTATAAATATAATTTTTTAATTTTTTAATTTAATATAAAAATAAAATAAATTAATTGAATGATGAAATTGAAAAAAATTTTGAAAAAAATGGGTGAAATTTTAGTTTCTGTGAGTATTTTTAAAAGAAAAATTAGAAATTGAGAGTTAAAACGCAATTTAAAAAAATTGTGCTACGTAAAATGTTCAGTCAACAGTCTCGATGAACCAGAACGCGTCGCTTGGCAAGGGAAGTTGATGCAGTGTCACGTGAGCGATCTCCGTGCCCGTGATCGGACAGTCCAGATTCGCTCCCACCCGCACGGGCAGCTTAGATGCGTTCCCTCACCAAACGTGATCAAACGGTCAGATTTAAACGCGATCAACGGTCCAGATCCACTTCCAATTTAATCGAGATCGGATGGTACAGATCAAACGCGATAAACGATCCAGATTAAAAGAAAATGAATATAAATAACCCTCTTTACACCAAATCATAACCCTAGCCACCAAACACCCTCGTCGGAGAAGAGGACCAAGCCATCGGGAAGGGAAGCCGCCGCCACCCTCCGTTGCGCCGAGGGAAAAAAAGAGGTAAAAAATTTATCCATTTGCTTAGAATTCAATTTTAAACACCCATATAGTTAAATCGGAACAAAAAGACTGGCAGATTGGCTAAAAACTGCAGGCAAATCCCGGTAGTGCACCGCAAAAAATTACAAAAACACCTCTGATGAGGCCATTCCCAATTCTCGTTATGTGTAAGAATATAAATAACCCTCTTTACATCAAATCATAACCCTAGCCACCAAACACCCTCGTCGGAGAAGAGGACCAAGCCATCGGGAAGGGAAGCCACCGCCACCCTCCGTTGCGCTGAGGGAAAAAAAGAGGTAAAAAATTTATCCATTTTCTTAGAATTCAATTTTAAACACCCATATAGCTAAATCGGAGCAAAAAGACTGGCGGATTGGCTAAAAACTGCAGGCAAAGCCCAGTGGTGCACCGCAAAAAATTAGAAAAACACCTCCGATGAGGTCATTCCCAATTTTCGTTATGTGTAATTCTTCCACTATTATAATTACCGTTTTCTTCTCTACAGGCTGACTGGAGCAAAACACCCAACTACAAAAGTGAGCCAACGAAGTTGCCGCACCGGAGAGCCCCGCCGCCAGTGAGTTTCAGTTTTTCATTTTTTTGGGCCAACTGATGCCCCTTAACGTATTTTTTTTTGCATGGATTGATGCAAAACTGGTCTAATTCGGCCAAAAACGGCCGAAAATAACCGACCCGAAGCAAACCGCTGCTGTCGCTGGAGCACGGCGAAGCCACTGTGTCGGAATTTCAGAATTGGCAAAAAAGGGATCCTGACATTGATTTTGGATTTTTTGAGATATTTTCAGGTATTTGTAGCGCGTTTTAATCCCTGAAAAAAAATTTAGGGAACCCGAGGACCGCCAGTAGGCGCAGTCAATAATTTTAGTATTTCGGGTATTAATTTGAGTAAAAATCTCTCACTCTATTATCTGTTATAGAATTGAAGTTAAATTAACAATAATACGGTATTTTGTGCAATTTAAGAAATATTCATAATTAATTACGGGTTACTAATTGAGTCAGAACAGGAAATTATTCACTGTTAATTTTGTTGATTGATTTTACAGTTTGAATGCATGATAGTATCTGATTGATCGATTTTATAGTTTTGAATGCATGTATTGTTTGTTTTATGTGATTACGATCGAATTGGAAAATTGGAGATTAAAAGTAAACGAAAAATTGTGTGATTAAGTGAATGATGAAACGACAACCTTATTAGATATCCTGAGAGATGGTGGATAGACCAGGTACATAGGAAAACCTACCGTAAACGTTGCCTCATACTGGACGAGGTCATTCCCAATTTTCGTTATGTGTAATTCTTCCACTATTATAATTACCGTTTTCTTCTCTACAGGCTGACTGGAGCAAAACACCCAACTACAAAAGTGAGCCAACGAAGTTGCCGCACCGGAGAGCCCCGCCGCCAGTGAGTTTCAGTTTTTCATTTTTTTGGGCCAACTGATGCCCCTTAACGTATTTTTTTTGCATGGATTGATGCAAAACTGGTCTAATTCGGCCAAAAACGGTCGAAAATAACCGACCCGAAGCAAACCGCTGCTGTCGCTGGAGCACGGCGAAGCCACTGTGTCGGAATTTCAGAATTGGCAAAAAAGGGATCCTGACATTGATTTTGGATTTTTTGAGATATTTTCAGGTATTTGTAGCGCGTTTTAATCCCTGAAAAAAAATTTAGGGAACCCGAGGACCGCCAGTAGGCGCAGTCAATAATTTTAGTATTTCGGGTATTAATTTGAGTAAAAATCTCTCACTCTATTATCTGTTATAGAATTGAAGTTAAATTAACAATAATACGGTATTTTGTGCAATTTAAGAAATATTCATAATTAATTACGGGTTACTAATTGAGTCAGAACAGGAAATTATTCACTGTTAATTTTGTTGATTGATTTTACAGTTTGAATGCATGATAGTATCTGATTGATCGATTTTATAGTTTTGAATGCATGTATTGTTTGTTTTATGTGATTACGATCGAATTGGAAAATTGGAGATTAAAAGTAAACGAAAAATTGTGTGATTAAGTGAATGATGAAACGACAACCTTATTAGATATCCTGAGAGATGGTGGATAGACCAGGTACATAGGAAAACCTACCGTAAACGTTGCCTCATACTGGACGAGGTCATTCCCAATTTTCGTTATGTGTAATTCTTCCACTATTATAATTACCGTTTTCTTCTCTACAGGCTGACTGGAGCAAAACACCCAACTACAAAAGTGAGCCAACGAAGTTGCCGCACCGGAGAGCCCCGCCGCCAGTGAGTTTCAGTTTTTCATTTTTTTGGGCCAACTGATGCCCCTTAACGTATTTTTTTTTGCATGGATTGATGCAAAACTGGTCTAATTCGGCCAAAAACGGCCGAAAATAACCGACCCGAAGCAAACCGCTGCTGTCGCTGGAGCACGGCGAAGCCACTGTGTCGGAATTTCAGAATTGGCAAAAAAGGGATCCTGACATTGATTTTGGATTTTTTGAGATATTTTCAGGTATTTGTAGCGCGTTTTAATCCCTGAAAAAAAATTTAGGGAACCCGAGGACCGCCAGTAGGCGCAGTCAATAATTTTAGTATTTCGGGTATTAATTTGAGTAAAAATCTCTCACTCTATTATCTGTTATAGAATTGAAGTTAAATTAACAATAATACGGTATTTTGTGCAATTTAAGAAATATTCATAATTAATTACGGGTTACTAATTGAGTCAGAACAGGAAATTATTCACTGTTAATTTTGTTGATTGATTTTACAGTTTGAATGCATGATAGTATCTGATTGATCGATTTTATAGTTTTGAATGCATGTATTGTTTGTTTTATGTGATTACGATCGAATTGGAAAATTGGAGATTAAAAGTAAACGAAAAATTGTGTGATTAAGTGAATGATGAAACGACAACCTTATTAGATATCCTGAGAGATGGTGGATAGACCAGGTACATAGGAAAACCTACCGTAAACGTTGCCTCATACTGGACGAGGTCATTCCCAATTTTCGTTATGTGTAATTCTTCCACTATTATAATTACCGTTTTCTTCTCTACAGGCTGACTGGAGCAAAACACCCAACTACAAAAGTGAGCCAACGAAGTTGCCGCACCGGAGAGCCCCGCCGCCAGTGAGTTTCAGTTTTTCATTTTTTTGGGCCAACTGATGCCCCTTAACGTATTTTTTTTTGCATGGATTGATGCAAAACTGGTCTAATTCGGCCAAAAACGGCCGAAAATAACCGACCCGAAGCAAACCGCTGCTGTCGCTGGAGCACGGCGAAGCCACTGTGTCGGAATTTCAGAATTGGCAAAAAAGGGATCCTGACATTGATTTTGGATTTTTTGAGATATTTTCAGGTATTTGTAGCGCGTTTTAATCCCTGAAAAAAAATTTAGGGAACCCGAGGACCGCCAGTAGGCGCAGTCAATAATTTTAGTATTTCGGGTATTAATTTGAGTAAAAATCTCTCACTCTATTATCTGTTATAGAATTGAAGTTAAATTAACAATAATACGGTATTTTGTGCAATTTAAGAAATATTCATAATTAATTACGGGTTACTAATTGAGTCAGAACAGGAAATTATTCACTGTTAATTTTGTTGATTGATTTTACAGTTTGAATGCATGATAGTATCTGATTGATCGATTTTATAGTTTTGAATGCATGTATTGTTTGTTTTATGTGATTACGATCGAATTGGAAAATTGGAGATTAAAAGTAAACGAAAAATTGTGTGATTAAGTGAATGATGAAACGACAACCTTATTAGATATCCTGAGAGATGGTGGATAGACCAGGTACATAGGAAAACCTACCGTAAACGTTGCCTCATACTGGACGAGGTCATTCCCAATTTTCGTTATGTGTAATTCTTCCACTATTATAATTACCGTTTTCTTCTCTACAGGCTGACTGGAGCAAAACACCCAACTACAAAAGTGAGCCAACGAAGTTGCCGCACCGGAGAGCCCCGCCGCCAGTGAGTTTCAGTTTTTCATTTTTTTGGGCCAACTGATGCCCCTTAACGTATTTTTTTTTGCATGGATTGATGCAAAACTGGTCTAATTCGGCCAAAAACGGCCGAAAATAACCGACCCGAAGCAAACCGCTGCTGTCGCTGGAGCACGGCGAAGCCACTGTGTCGGAATTTCAGAATTGGCAAAAAAGGGATCCTGACATTGATTTTGGATTTTTTGAGATATTTTCAGGTATTTGTAGCGCGTTTTAATCCCTGAAAAAAAATTTAGGGAACCCGAGGACCGCCAGTAGGCGCAGTCAATAATTTTAGTATTTCGGGTATTAATTTGAGTAAAAATCTCTCACTCTATTATCTGTTATAGAATTGAAGTTAAATTAACAATAATACGGTATTTTGTGCAATTTAAGAAATATTCATAATTAATTACGGGTTACTAATTGAGTCAGAACAGGAAATTATTCACTGTTAATTTTGTTGATTGATTTTACAGTTTGAATGCATGATAGTATCTGATTGATCGATTTTATAGTTTTGAATGCATGTATTGTTTGTTTTATGTGATTACGATCGAATTGGAAAATTGGAGATTAAAAGTAAACGAAAAATTGTGTGATTAAGTGAATGATGAAACGACAACCTTATTAGATATCCTGAGAGATGGTGGATAGACCAGGTACATAGGAAAACCTACCGTAAACGTTGCCTCATACTGGACGAGGTCATTCCCAATTTTCGTTATGTGTAATTCTTCCACTATTATAATTACCGTTTTCTTCTCTACAGGCTGACTGGAGCAAAACACCCAACTACAAAAGTGAGCCAACGAAGTTGCCGCACCGGAGAGCCCCGCCGCCAGTGAGTTTCAGTTTTTCATTTTTTTGGGCCAACTGATGCCCCTTAACGTATTTTTTTTTGCATGGATTGATGCAAAACTGGTCTAATTCGGCCAAAAACGGCCGAAAATAACCGACCCGAAGCAAACCGCTGCTGTCGCTGGAGCACGGCGAAGCCACTGTGTCGGAATTTCAGAATTGGCAAAAAAGGGATCCTGACATTGATTTTGGATTTTTTGAGATATTTTCAGGTATTTGTAGCGCGTTTTAATCCCTGAAAAAAAATTTAGGGAACCCGAGGACCGCCAGTAGGCGCAGTCAATAATTTTAGTATTTCGGGTATTAATTTGAGTAAAAATCTCTCACTCTATTATCTGTTATAGAATTGAAGTTAAATTAACAATAATACGGTATTTTGTGCAATTTAAGAAATATTCATAATTAATTACGGGTTACTAATTGAGTCAGAACAGGAAATTATTCACTGTTAATTTTGTTGATTGATTTTACAGTTTGAATGCATGATAGTATCTGATTGATCGATTTTATAGTTTTGAATGCATGTATTGTTTGTTTTATGTGATTACGATCGAATTGGAAAATTGGAGATTAAAAGTAAACGAAAAATTGTGTGATTAAGTGAATGATGAAACGACAACCTTATTAGATATCCTGAGAGATGGTGGATAGACCAGGTACATAGGAAAACCTACCGTAAACGTTGCCTCATACTGGACGAGGTCATTCCCAATTTTCGTTATGTGTAATTCTTCCACTATTATAATTACCGTTTTCTTCTCTACAGGCTGACTGGAGCAAAACACCCAACTACAAAAGTGAGCCAACGAAGTTGCCGCACCGGAGAGCCCCGCCGCCAGTGAGTTTCAGTTTTTCATTTTTTTGGGCCAACTGATGCCCCTTAACGTATTTTTTTTTGCATGGATTGATGCAAAACTGGTCTAATTCGGCCAAAAACGGCCGAAAATAACCGACCCGAAGCAAACCGCTGCTGTCGCTGGAGCACGGCGAAGCCACTGTGTCGGAATTTCAGAATTGGCAAAAAAGGGATCCTGACATTGATTTTGGATTTTTTGAGATATTTTCAGGTATTTGTAGCGCGTTTTAATCCCTGAAAAAAAATTTAGGGAACCCGAGGACCGCCAGTAGGCGCAGTCAATAATTTTAGTATTTCGGGTATTAATTTGAGTAAAAATCTCTCACTCTATTATCTGTTATAGAATTGAAGTTAAATTAACAATAATACGGTATTTTGTGCAATTTAAGAAATATTCATAATTAATTACGGGTTACTAATTGAGTCAGAACAGGAAATTATTCACTGTTAATTTTGTTGATTGATTTTACAGTTTGAATGCATGATAGTATCTGATTGATCGATTTTATAGTTTTGAATGCATGTATTGTTTGTTTTATGTGATTACGATCGAATTGGAAAATTGGAGATTAAAAGTAAACGAAAAATTGTGTGATTAAGTGAATGATGAAACGACAACCTTATTAGATATCCTGAGAGATGGTTGATAGACCAGGTACATAGGAAAACCTACCGTAAACGTTGCCTCATACTGGACGAGGTATCGAGACTTGGTAATTTGGCGCTCATACCAGACGGGGTATGGGGACGACTCGTTTCACCCTTATACCGAACGAGGTATTAAGATTTAGTAATTTGGCGCTCATACCGGACGGGGTATGGGGACGGCCTGTTAATTAGAAATGTTAAAAGAAATGGTTCACGTGTTGTATAGACATCCCTATGAACCCCTATGGATACCAGTAGGCTGATAAAAGATGAATTTATTATTCCAACCAATTGCATATGAAATCATGAGATGTATTATGTTATTGTCTCTATGAGTTATTTTGTAAATCTCGTTAAGGTAAATTGATAGTAAATGATTTTATTTATGATAAATAATTTTGCTAAATTAAGAGATCCATTAATTATTTTATTATTTCTATCAACCTTAATTTCTGTGTCACTGATGAGCGTGATATTCTTGCTGAATTAGTGTAGCTCATTCCTTGTTAACCATTTCAGATCAAGAGGAACATGATCCAAAGTTTAACCCACAATAGGGTTGCGAGTAGGATGCCAATTTTATTCATTTTCTGGTTATTTCTTTAATTTCTCTCAAAATAGTCATTCCCGTAACCCTAATTGTTACTTTAAGTCATTGTGTAAATAATGTAAACCCTAACTATTTACTTCGCTTCCACACTAAATTTATAATTTATTTCTTTTACAATTTTCGAGGTCGTTACAATAGTTATTTTAAAAAATAAAAACACTAAGATAATCGGAATTCATCATAAATTTTTTTTAATAAAAAAGTATATGTACATTAAACATTTAACTAATTGCTAATTCAAAATTTAATTTAATTTGTCTGTCTTTATCAAAAAGACCAATTGTAATTTAATTTGTCGGTTTTGAATTTAATTTAATGTAATTATTCAATTATAATCAGTTAAAAATTAATATTTCTTAAAGATATAGATTCTAAAAATTAAAGCCGTAGCATAATTCAATAGATGTGGAGCCGTTGTTATTTTATTGTTTAATTTACTTTAAATATTTTTTTATTATTTTGTGCATTATTTATCATTGCTTTTTAGGGAAGATAGTCTTTAATTAATCTTTATGTCCCTAATTAGTCATTTACATGAAAGAAACAGAAGAACAAACCATTCATAAAATATCAATATTAAATTTGATTAAAAAAACACCATGTGATATAATAAATACATATATAGGTTATACAATTATTGTACTATATACTATAAAATAATCAATATATAAAAATGTTTTTGCATTTTAATTATTAATTAATACATTTAATTACTATTGATGATAACGTAATTTAAGATATGAGAATCTATATTATTTTTGCCCATAAAATTTGTCTTGCTTGAGGAGAGTTAAAATTAACTTTTACTTAAGAGTTAAGTTAATTTTTTCTTCTTATAACGTTATACTAAATAAAATTTAAAATCTAAATATTTTACCGCAATAAAAAATTTGAATGATTACCGGGACAAAACTCATTCTTTGTTTAAATTAATTTTATACTATAGTCATGTTGAGTTAAAGTTTAATTGATTAAAAATACAAATAAATTAATAATACTAACATAAAATAATATAAAGTTTAATATTTTAATTTTATTTAAGTAGTATAGGCTTGAAAAGTCGTATTGTAATAATTTGGTATGCTTGTCGGCAAGGGGTACGAGGTTTAAAAGACAAATATTATGTGACGTGGTCGCTTCCTCTCCATTCATATTAAAATCAATGCCTCTCGTCCGCTCTTTTAGGTCACGTTTTTTCATTTATTTACGAAAATACCTTTCCTTCATTTCCATCACGTGTTTATTTAACTTCCACCTTTTGTTAGTCATTGTTTATTTGATGGCTCGTAAAATCGAATAAATAATTTATTAATTTTTCACGAGAAAATAAACAATTAGTTTTTTTTTTACTTATTTTATTCTTAAAGCAAATTCATGAATGTTGCCTACTAAGGACGTGTATGTTAATGATGATAATATAATATTATGTGTATATAATGAGTTTTTGATCACACTTCCTTAACTCATAATCCTAATTTATAGGAATATATTTTGTAGTACATTTATAAAACTTACTCATAATTTTACACATAATTTAATTAGGAGGTTGTCCATATTATTTTAGAATAATAAATAAATTAAGTATATAAAAGGTTTATGTAAAATCAAGATAAAATATTTTAAATTTTATTAAAAGTATGTTAATTTAAAAATATATTATTAAAATTGTACTATTATAAGATATCAAAATCCATCCTTATATTGATAAATCCATAAGCAATAATATCAAAGTTATAATACATATAGATGTCGACCCATTACTTTTATACAATAATTAAACATATTGAACATAATTATCATTTAGTTCGTGAGAAAATTCAAAATAAAAGCGTCGTAACAAAATACATAAACAACAAACAATAGGTTGCAAATATTTTCACTAAAGCACTTTCAAGCATCATTCTTAATCAAGATGGAAAAAAAAAATATCTATTCTCTATCTTAAAGAGAAATGTTAAAATATTTAGGTTATATTTCTTGGATTATCAAACTCACAGGTGAGTAAAAATAAGTTTAATATATTGTATTAATGGTGCACGTAGAACTTATTTATTTGAGATATAAGTATCTTAGTTTTTTTTATTCGAATAATCTGAAATACAAAAATATTACAATTTTATTATGATTTTCTCACAAAATTATCATCTCTCTTCATTTTTTCTTTTTGTGTGTTTATTGATTATTTTTCTTACAAATCATTATACATCAAATTTACATTAGTTTTATAATGTATTTTTTTTAATATATTCTTTTTGCTTTAGAGAAGCTCATAACATGACGATGATCATATGTTACCCATGGCATTAATTTTATATTTTTTTTTAAAGAATGAGAAATAAAATAAATAAATAACTCAAACAAGTTTCAAATATTTTAATAAATTGAATTGAAATGATAATTCATTTTTATAATAACCACTAAATAATCTAATATCTCCACGTAATTAATATAATATCTTTAGAAGATTTTGACACCCAACAGAATCTCAATTATCCTCTTAAAAAAAACCCCCCAACTAATTACGCATGCACACGTTTGAGTGATCTTGGTTAAAGTTTATACGTGAATCATATGGATGGTTATATATATATTATTTTGCCTCCACTAGCAATATTTGATTTATATATACTCCCTTTGTGCATGGTTAAGGTTTCTTATACATGATTTTTGAAAAAATAAAGAGGTTTACTTTATACATGTGAAATTTATAAACATGTATTTAATTTATTAGTTATTTATTAGTATACTATTAATTATTAATAGTTAACTATAATGTTTGATTTGGTCTGATTAAGCGTTTAATTTATTAATGTATTGATGAAATTGTAATGATTAAGTTAGATCTAATATTAACATATTTAATAAAAAAAATATTTTGTAATGATTAAATTTTTTTAAATTAAAATAATCATAACGTAAAAAAAACCAATTATATTCTTTTTTTATATTAAAAAAAAGTTATTGGTTACATAATATATAACCTCAACCTTAATTGGGTATTTAACTCTTGAATATTTACTTAAGGTTTGATTGAGATATTAATTTATTGTAAATTACTCTGATAAGACATCATTATTTTTTTCATCTTCAAATGCACATGATACTTTAAAAAAATAATTCACACATGATGTTCCTTTTTTTTTTTAATAAATAATTTATATTTATATAATATAAAAATAATTTGATATTAAACCCAATTAAAAAATACTGCTGTTAAATTCACTAGACAGATCTCAAGGTTGAAATTTTGTTAAAAAATTTACGCTAACTATATATTAATAAAATATTTATTTGGAGATGTAATTTGATGTGGATTAAATATTATTAAAATATCCAATTATATATTACTTTATATACTTATGGAATTACATTTTCATTATAGTACCATATGATTTCAGGTTAAAATCTCAGGTAATAATTAGAATATTAAAAAACATTATCTCAATAAACAAATACAAAGATTATAGTAATTTTTACACTTGTGGAGTTAATTTTTTGTTACAATATATAATTTTATGTTAAAATTTAATAATATTTTTTAATTAAATGAATTGAATGATGCATGTTAATCATTTCACAAATGGGTATTGAAATTCAAGTATTTACTTGAAAAATATACTTAGCTAATTAATTAATTAATTAATCATGACATAGTAACAAATAATCCTCTACTACTGCTTCTTTCAATTTCTATAATAATTTCATGAGTTTTCCGACTAAAAAAAAAACATATGTTATCATTACTTATATATCAAATAAACAATAATTAATTAATAAGTTTTACTTTTGCAATTATTTAAGTTTTAATTTAAAATAAAAATTCACGGTTCGAATTTTATCTAAAGTAAGAATTAAAAAAAATAATTAATGAATAATATATTATTTGATTAATGCAAATGAATTATTATGTGAAGCACTTCTTTTTCATTAGTAACCAAAGAAAAAAGAAAAATATTCAATCAATTATGGACCATTATTAAAAATTAATCATATACATATAAATATAATATTTAGCACGTTATGCATGTGTAAAGAATAGGCAACGTAGAGGAGACTCAAACCTAGTATATATATATATATATACACACACACACACATATATATATATATTATATACATATGCCTCCTTTATTTAAATCGATATTCGTCCTATCTATCTTTCTTTGTTCGAATTTTTTAATAGGGAAATAAGCAAACAACTTGTCTAAAATACAATGAATTGTATTATAGTGTATGTATAAGAAATCTTTACATTTGGTAAGTTAAATTTAATTTTTGTTGGTGATGTTATGAGTTAAAGTTTTAATGCATTAAATTAATATATTATATATGTATAATAATGATGGATATCTTTCATTTTATTTACTTCAATATTATTCCACTTCTATTGATCTAAAGGTAGTGTCTAGGCCTATTAAAGCCGGCCAAAAAAATAATTTATAGGGTTAAAAAGTAAATTAACAAAAGCGTAATAAATATAAATTATATTATATACATATGTAAAGAAAAGTATGTATGAAGTATTAAGTATCCGTTACATGTATATAGCGTGTATGTATCTATATAAGAACAATTTTTTTTATTTCAAGAAGGTATATATTAATCTTTTATTGAAAAGAACCCAAATTTAAATATGGGTCAAACAGAAAAAGAAAAAAAAAGTGTATGTATATATGTATATACTGAATCTAAATGTATAAGAAGAATGTAAGATCCTAAAAAGTCATTATAATGTAATTCTCAAATGTTTTTAATCACCCTCAAAACAAACTATGACTTTAAAAATTCTCTTGAAGCTTTACCTTTTGGGTTTTTTCAAAATTTTAGATTTCTGATCTGTCTCCTATCTCGATGTGATCAGAAATCAACGATCAACAAAGTCAAACCCAAATCTTTGACTTTTCTTAAATACTTTACTTCAGCTAAATAATACAATAATATTATATAATCCCACCAAGAAATTTTATTAAATACTAAACATAATAATTTATTATTTACAAGCCACCATATCTACAGTATTTGGGTTCTGGACTTTCTCTTTATATATATATATATATATATGTATATATGTATATGTAATGGACAACTTTATGGTAGGTATATAAGTATATATTACAATTATTCTGGAAATGTGATTTTGTAAGATAGAGGGGAAAAAAAGGGAGAATAATTCTTTAGCACTGAACAAGCAACAGTTCTTGATTTGCTTTTCTTTTGATATAATTAATTTATATTATTCAATTATTTTAGTTGCCAATCTTCTTTTTCTTTTTTCTTTAGAGCACGTGCCTTATGTTTGCATTATACATCATAATATACAATTATGATAATTATTGTAATATCCAGTTCCGAAAAATTATGTTTGCATTTAGGTTCGGGGGTTGTTTTTGAAAGAAAAATTAGAAATTAAGGATCAAAATGTAATTTAGAAAAAATGCGCCACGTAGGACAAATCAGTCAGCGGCCCCGATGAACTGAAGAGCACTGCGTGGCAAGATACACTAACTCGGTGCTACGCAGGAAGCCATGCTAGCAATCCACGTGTCTACGATCAGACGACCCAGATTTGTTCCTGCGCGTGTGGACGGTCCGGATCTGTTTTCTCCTTAGGCGTGATCGAACGGTTGCGACTAAACACGATGAACAGTTCAGATTCGTTTCTTCTTTAAATACGATCGTATGGTCCAGATCAGATCGCGATGAACGGTGCAGATTCATTTCTTCTTTAAACTCGATCAGACGATCGAGATCAAACGCGATAAACGGTACAGATTAAAGGGAGACATGTATAAATATTTCATTTCACACCGAACTCTAACCCTAGCCACCAGCCCCCCACTGGAGAAGAAGAACTAGTTGCCGGAGAAGGGAGCCGACCGCTGCCCGCTGCCGCGCCGGAACCACCTCTGACCGCTAAAAAAGGTAAAAAGTTTTTCATTCGCTCGAAATTTAATTTTAAACGCCTCCATAGCCAAATCGGAGCAAAAGAATAGGCGAATGAGCCGGAAACCACGGGTGAAGCTCTGCGCCGCCGTCGCAGGAAAAACTAAAAACTGCCTCCGATGAGCCCCTTCCCAATTCCCGTTTCTTCCGATTTTTTCACCATTGTATTCACCATTTTATTTTCTATAGGTTGACCGAAGAAAAAACGCTCAACTGTGAAGGTGAGCCGACAGAGCCACCGCATCAGAAAATTCCGAGGCAAACTGCCATCGTGCCAAAATTCTAAAATTGGCCGAAAATGTTTTTAACACCAATTTTGAATTTTTTGGGGTATTTCGAGGTACTTGATGTGTGTTTTAATCTACGAATGAAAATTCAAGAAATTTGGGGATCGCCAGTAGGCGCAGCTGAAAGCTTAGTGTTTCGGACACTGATTCAGGTAAGAATCCATCATCTTATTCCCCGTTATGGAATTGAAGTTTAATTATAAATAATATGGTATTTTGCATAATTTAGAAAACTTCGATAATTAATTACGAGTTACTAATGGAGAAAGAACCGGTTATTTATTACTGTTTGTCCTATTTTAACTAATTGATTGATTTTACAGTTTTAAATGAATAATAATACACTGGAGTTGGTAAAATGATTCAGTTGTGTTTTCTTGATGCATGTATTGCTTATCTTGCGTGATTTATAATTAAATTGTGAAATTGAAAACTAAATGTAAGTGAAAAATTACTTAATTAAGTGAGTGAATGAATAATAGCCTTACTGGATATCCTGAGAGATGGTGGACGAACCGAATACATAGAAAACCTTACCATGAATGTTGCTTCGTACTGGACGGGGTATTGAGGATTGGCTCATATCAGACGGGGTATGGGGACGACCCGTTTCACTCTTATACCGAACGAGGTATTGAGGGATGATATTTTTGGCGCTCATACCGGACGGGGTATGAGGATGACCGGTTAGTTGACAATGCTGAATGATGGCTCACACATAGTAGAGACATCCCTATGGACCCCCATGGATACCAGTAGGTAGATAAAAAGAGAAAGTTGTTGTTCTAATTAATTAAAAATGAGATTATGATGTTGGTTGTGTCATTGCCTCTATAGATCGGTTTTGAAAATCTCACTACGGTAAGTATATAATAAATGATTTTATTTATGATAAATAAATTTATTTAAATTAAGAGCTCCATTAGTTGTTTTTATGATTTTCACCAATCTTTATTTCTGTATCAGTGAGTAGTATGATATTCTTATTGGGCTAGTGTAGCTCACTCTTTCATTAACCATTTTAGATCAAGATGACCAAGATCCAGATCCCAATCCACAAGAGGGTTGCGAACAGGATGCCCAGTTGTTTACTTTCTATTTATTTCTTTGATTTTTAGTTTGTTCTTTTAGAATGGTCATTCCTGTAGTCCTATTGGGTATTCTAAATTATTGTGTAAGGAATGTAAACCCTAACTTTATTATTTCGCTTCCGCATTCAATTTATGATTTATTTCTTTTTAATATTCTGGGTTGTTACACGATCAGACGGTTAAGATTATTCGCGATGAACGGTTCACATTTATTTCCTTCTTAGGCGCGATCGGATAGACGAGATCGATCACGATGGACGACCAAGATCAATGCAAAATAGTTATAAATATTTTGTATCACACGAAAACTCAAACCCTAACTGCCAGCCCCCTGCCGGAGAAAGAGGCTGACCGCCGACTGCAAAAAAAGGTAAAAATTCCTCATACTTTCTTGAAATTCGATTTCGAGTACCTTTGTGGCCAAATCGGAGCAAGAAGGACGGCGAGTGAGCCGAAAACTGCGGACAAATCCCGACGAAGCTACCACTGCTAAAACTCCAAAATTCCTTCGATGAGCTCCTTTCCGATTCCTATTTTACGTGATTTTTTTATTATTGTGTTTATTGTCCTTTTCTATGCAGGGTAGCCGAAGAAAGAACATTAGCCGCGAAGAAGGACTGGCAGAACCGCCGCACCCGAAGGTCTTCCCATTGGTAGGTTTGGTTTTTTTGTAATTTTTCGGCCAACCGAAGCCCCTAACGTGTTTTTCTACAGGGAGATGGTCAAAACTAGTCAGGCCGAGGTAAACTGCTGCCGTGGGCGACAAAGTCGTGTCGGAATCCTAAAATTAGTCGGAAAGAGTTTTGAACACTGATTTTGGACTTTTGGGGTATTTTTAGGCTTGTGACGAGTGCTTTGGATTTTCATAAAAAAAATTCAGAAACCCGTTTGGAGATGTAATAGACAGCGTAATGTCTCGAAATACCAATCTGGGTAAAGATCTCTTACTCTATTCTCTGTTAATGTAAATACCCGTTAGGAGATGTAATAGACCGTACAATGTCTCGAAATACCAATCTGGGTAAAGATCCCTCACTCTATTCTCTGTTAATGTAAATACTCGTTAGGAGATGTAATAGACAGTGCAATGTCTCGAAATACCAATCTGGGTAAGGATCCCTCATTCTATTCTCTGTTAATGTAAATTGATGTTTAACAATAAATAATTTTGTATTTTTGTGGAAAATTAGAAAATCCTAAAAATAATTACATATTACTGGTGGAGTCAGAATCGGTTAGTTCAAATTTTTCTTAATTTTTTGTTTATTTTTCTGTACTATCCTACTTGCTTAGTTTTCGATAGTACATGTTCTTAATTTATAGTTTCAAGGGTCTTATCAACTTATCTGGTTATTTTGTTTATATATTGTCAGTATGAATGTAGTAATTGATTTATGAATATGATATGATATATTGATATGCATTTGTTGGCTGTTTGTTGATGAAAATTTGTATGTAAAAGATTTACTAGTTACCCAAAAAAATGGTGGACAAGTCCAGTACATAAAGAATCCTACCGTAAAGATTACTTCAGTCGGACTGGACTAGGAAGTCTCTCACTGGAAAGGTTTGGGGGATACGGTTCATCCTCATACCGGACGGAGTATCGATGCGATAGAATATTTGGCGCATATTACCAAACAGGGTATGCAGACGACAGGTTAATTGTAAGTTGGATATTGGGTTCACGAGTAAGGAGGACATCCCTATGAACCCCCAAAAGTACCAGTATGTAGGTAAAAAAGAAAAAGTTATTGTTTCTCATTCTCTTATGTGTGAAAATAGAAAGTGATATGGATATGAATCTTCATAGGTTGTCTTTGAAAAAAATCATTATAGTAAGTTATAAACAAACATCTTCAAGTTTTAAATGTATTTAAATAAAGCAAGGAATTAATTAGTTATTTTTCTGATTTTTTTTATCAATCTTCAGTTTTCTGTATCTGTGATTAGTGTGATATTCTTATTGAGATAGTGTAACTCACCATTTCATCAACTATTTCAGATCAAAAGGACAAGATTCAGATCCCGATCAGTAAGAAGGTTGTGAGTAGCTCACTATTCAAACTCCCTTCAAGTGCTAGTGAAGGTTGTCCTGAAATATTTAGTTATTCGCTTTTCGCTTATTGTCTTTAATTTCCGTTTGTCTTTTAGAATGAACATTCTCGTATTCGTATTGAATATTTAAAATTATTGTGTAAGGAATGTAAACTCTACCTCCATTAATTACTTCCACATTTAATTTATGAATTTATTTCCCTTTAAATTATGAGCCTCTACAATTATAATTATATTTTATGTATTTTTTTTATTAATAATAATAATAAATTGGCAACAACTATCCTATGTAAATTTTATTGATTAACTTAAATTTATGTTAATTTATTAATATAATTTGGTATCTTTTATTTTGTCTTTAGCTTTCATATAAAATAGTTTTTCTCTTCCTATTAATCTTATAATTAAATGATTAAAAAGATATTTCTAAAAAAATATATTTACCAAATGAATTGAAATATAAAAAATAAATTATTTAAAGAGAATTTATATATTTTATTAATTACCTAAACACCCAATAAATAATAAAATATGCATGTACTTTGCTTCTCTCTTAAGTATGATTAATTTTAGTCCAATGATTTTAGTTGGTAATCCTCTTTTTTTCCTTTAACATGCATTACTTATGTTGGTTTATACATAATATACATTTATGATGATAATAATTATATTTGTTGTATTGTAATTCTCCATTTTTATTTTAATTAACAATAATGACTTGGTAATATTTTTACTATTTAAATTTTGGTATTTTTAGTTTTTATTGTTATCTAAAATAATTTTTAATATTAATCTTGAAACTTGTTGTAAATATAAACGTTTATAAACAAATGTGTTTATTAAATGAACTGAACTAGACAACTATCAAATTGTAAATAGAAATTTATTCATTTTATTAACTATATAAGTATTCAACAAGCAAGAGAACATGCATGTACTTTGTTTCTCTCTAGATATAATTAGTTTAGTATTAATTTAGTATATGTAATATTTTAAAATATTTAAATTATTACGTGTACTATTTTTTTATTATTTTAGTTCTTATACATTTAAAAAATTTTATTTTAATCCTTCAATATTAACAATGTCAATATAGGTGTCACGTGGAATCATATTGGACACTTGACACAATCAAATTATATCATTATCTATATTAGATATCACGTGTCTGATGACGTGACCATTTCACTATTTTGAACCCTAGCCACCCAAATTCACCTTTCTATATTTCTTGTGTTGTTCATTCTTTTTTATTTTAAACAAGGTTTCTAACTATCAAAGAACTTTTAAGTTGTTGCTTCTAAAGTAAGCGACAGAGCTTGAGGATAAAATCTTTATGAGTTGCATTGCCAACCATGGGCTTCAATCTCTCGTGGATCGAATCAAATCACCAAGCCTTCCATCTTCCATCGCTCATTTCTTCATGTTGGATTGAGTTTTCTATTTATCTAAACACCACATATGAGAAATCAATAACCTAATTGCAACTGCATTTTACTATTAAAATTGAAAGAAAAAATCTTCAACTTCTCATTGGAAAACATTGCAAGACTCAAAGTGCAAGCTAACACTGAGATGAACACCACCAACAAGATAAATTAGTGGCAATATTTGATTCATAACATGTATATATGTGAAGAAAAACAAGCAATGGAGCTTGAAGACGAAATCTTTATGGGTTGCATTGCCAACCATGCAACTATTAAAGAACTTTTAAGTTGTCGCTTATGAAACAAGTAATGGAGCTTGAAGACAAAATTTTTATGGGTTGCATTGCCAACAATGGGCTGAAATCTCTAGTGTATCGAATCAAATCACCAAGCCTCCCATCTTCTATCACTCATTTCTTTATGTTGGATTGAGTTTTTCATTTATCTTAACATCACATCTAAAAAACCAATAACCTAATTGTAACTACATCTTACTATCAAACTTGAAAGGAAAAATCTTCAACTTTCATAAGAAAAACATTGCGAGACTCAAAGTGTAAGCTAACACTAAGATAAGCACCACCAACAAGATCTCCTCCTTACAAGCACTCTCGTCTCACATTTAGTGATTTATAATCCAAAATAGAAACATCCACTGTAATGACTCAGAACTTAAAGAAAATAAAATTATATTTTTAAATGCAGAAGCGAACAATAATGTTAGAGTTACATTCCTTACACAGTAAATTTAAATATCCAATAGGGTTACAAAAATATACATTCTACAGTGGTTCGTAAAAAAAATAAATAAATGATTAAAAATAAATAAATAATGTCCTAAGGGGTTAACCTCCACTAACACTTGATGGGGTTCGGGAGGTAATCTGTAACAGCACCGGAAATTTAAAAGAAATGTATATAAAATTTCTAAGTGCGGAAGCGAAATAAAATAGATTATGGTTAACATCCCTTACACAATAACCAAAACGTATTAAACGTATGAAAGAATAAGTTAATTAAAGTAAATACTAGAAATGAATACTATAAAGAAAACTATAAAATCTTTAGGCATCTACTCGTCGTCTTCCTGCAGAACGGGCTCGGGAACTAAGTCCTCCAGATCTGAAATGGTTAAGTAAGGAATGAGCTACACTAGTCCAGGAAAGATGTCACACTATCTCACTGTCACAGAATTAAAGGTTGGTAGAAAACAAAAAGACCAATGGTGTATAATTTATAACAAATTCATTTATCAATAATAAAACCCTTTACTGTCCACTTACCTCGGTGAGATTCATAAAAACAACTTATGAAAATAATAACATCATAATATCAGGAAATCATACGCACTCTGTAACATAACACATATCATACTTTTAATATTTCAATCATCAGCCAACAAATTTCCTCTTTTACCAGCCTACCAGTATCCATGGAGATTCATAGGGGTCCCCGCTACACGTGAACAATTCACTTTAATAACTTAATTCCAGGGCCGTCCCCATACCCCGTCCGGTATAGGCGCCAAAACCATCAATCTCAATACCCCGTCCGGTATGAGGGTGAAGCGGGCCGTCCTCATACCGCGTTCGGTATGAGCGCCAAAATATTTAAAGTTTTCATACCTCGTCTGGTATGAGAGACAACGTCCCTGGTAGGGTTCCCTATAGACCCGGTCCGTCCACCATCTCCCAGGATATCTAGTGAGGCTGTCGACTTATCTATTTATCAACTCACATACCTTTTCTATTTTTTCTTAATTTTCTGTTTCTCACATAATCATGAATATTTAAACCAGTAACGAGTATCCAACAAGGCAGGCTTATAATCAGATTCACAAAATCAAGCCATAATGAAGTAAACAGTAATTCATGCATTCAAAACCATAAAATAAATAAATCAGATACTATAATGCATTTAAAACTGTGAAATAACTAAAACAGCAACTGACCGAAAATATATCAGATTCGGGCTCCATTAGCAACCTTAATCAATTATACATATCTATTAATTCATAATATACCGTTTTATCATTTATTAAACTTTAATGTCATGATAGGAAATAGGGTGAGAGATTCTTACTTGATTCGGAGTCTAAGACTGGTTTTTTTTTTCACTGCGCCTACGAGCTGTCCTTAGATTCCCTGAATTTTTTTATGGGAACTGAAACACACTTTCAGTACCTACATGTGTCCCCAAATAACTCCAAATCAAACCCAGGCACTATTCGGCCAATTTTGAAATTCTGGCACGGCGGCTCCGCCGTGCTCCGACGATGACGCCACCGCTTGCAGCGGTGATGCACCTTGGGTTGGCTATTTTTCGACTATTTTCGGCCCAATTCAGCCAAACTTACATTGGTTCCTATGATAAAACACATGTAGGGCCCTTGGTGGGCCAAAAAAATACAGAAAATTGAGACTTAACAGCGGCGGAGCTCTCGGGTGCGGCGGCTCCTCCGGCTTCAGTCGCGGTTTGGTATTTTGCTCCGGTCAACCTGTAGAGAAAAGAACGGTGGTCACAGTGGTGGAAAAATTACATCGAACGGGAATCGGGAAGGGCTTCATCGGAGGCAAAAATTGAGGAAACTCGCGACGGCGCTATTGGGCTTCGGCGGTGTTTTTCGGCCAATTGGCTGGTGGTTTGGCTCTGATTTGGCCACAGATGGGTTTAGAATCGAAATTCGAGCAAAAGCGAAAAATTATACCTCGTTTGGCGGCCGAAAAGTGCTATAGTGCGGCGGTGGATGGTGACGGTCGGTTCCTCCGGTGGCTGGGTTATCTTCTCCGGGGAGGGCTCTGGCGGCTAGGGTTTGGGTCTGGGTGTGGATTAGATTATTTATAACCTTCTATTTTTAATTTGAGACATCCATCGCGATGCGATCTGGGCCGTCAGCACGCGTGAAATATCAATCATCTGCAATCGCTTTTGATCTGGGCCGTCCATGCACGCGGGAACGGATCTCAGCCGTCCGATCGCACGCCCACGTGGCCCTATTCTGCGTGGCCTTCCGCATCAGCGTTTCTGCCACGCAGCGCGTCCTGGTTGGGCGGGACTGTTGATCGGGTTGTTGACGGGGCTGCTGATGTGGTGCAATTTTTTTAAATTGCGTTTTGACATCAGGTTTTGGATTTTCTTTTCAAAAACAGCCCCAGAATCCGAATTTTCACTCTTCTTTCCCAAAATTATTTTCAATTAAATCTCAAAAATAATTTACCCATTTTTATTATTATTATTATTTTTATTTTTATTTAATTAAATTAAACTAAATTAAAACTATATATTATTAAATAAATAATCATTTAATTCATATAAATTTACAAAAAAAAATTTAAACAAAACAAATTAATATTCATAAAAATAATAATAAATTTTTGGGGTGTTACATAATCTACTCATAACTCTCATGATGATCATGATTTGAATCTTGTTCTTCTTTATTTGAAATAATTAATAGAAGAGTGAGCTACACTAGTTTAGTAAAAATATCACTCTAATCACTGATACGGAAAATCGAAGGTTTGGTGAAAATCATAAAATAACTAATTGAGCTCTTTATTTAAGTAAATTCGTTTAACATAACAAAAATCATTTATTCTGTACTTACTGTTGTGAGTTTTTCAAAATTAACTTACAAAGACGAATACTCAGATATTATGATCTCATGTGCAAGTTAACAAGATTAGCAATTCTCCTTTTAACATGGTTACTGGAACCCCTGGGGGTCCATAGGAATATTCTCCTACTTATGAACTAAATATCTAGATTTGTCAGTTAACTCGGTCGTCTCCATACCCCATCCAGTAATGGGCGTTAAACAAATCATCACTTCGATACCCCACCTAGTATGAGGGTGAATCATGTCTCCCAAACCCTTCCGGTATGGGACTTTTCAGCCCCGTCCGGCTAAAATAATGTCCACAGTAGGATTTTCTGTGTACCAAGTCCGTCCACCCTTTTCTAAGGTACCCAGTAAGCCTTTCATATATATATGACATCAATCAATCATCAATTTTATGCTGACATTTCATATTCACAAATCAACAGCAGGTTATGCAAACATGTGACATGTACATTAATAACATAATTAAGATATTTTATTTCAGAATAAACCAACACGAGAATGTGCAGTGAGGTAAACCAAATAACTGAGAAAATAATTCAAAACTATCAATTAAATATGCACAATATAATAGTAAATAATTCAAGCAGTACAAGAAAATACACAATGCATCAGGACAAATATGAACTGATCAATTCTAACTCCACTAGTGACTTGTAATTATTTTTAGAGTTTTTTTAATTTTTCATAAAACTTAAGATATTCGACTATTAAGTCTCAATTTACCGTAACGGAGAATAAGGTGAGAGATTTTTACCCGGATCAGTATTTTAAAATACCATACTATCTACTACGCCTCCTGATGGTCTCTAGGTTTTCTAAATTTTTTATGTGAAAATTAAAATACTTGTCACATACCCAAAAATATCCTAAAAAGCCAAAATCGTTGTTGAAAAACCTTTTCGAAAAATTTTAGGGTTCTGGCATCGCAGCGGTGCCGTACCTCGACGCTGGCTCCACTGCCCACGGCGGCAGTTCACCTCAATCTGGCCAGTGTTGGCTAGTTTTGATCGGTTTTACATGCATCTCTGCAAAGAAACACATTAGGAAGCCTCACTTGGTCGAAAAAATAAAAAAATCGAGACCTATCAATGGGGGGGTCTCTGGGTACAATGATTCTGCCGGTTTTCCTTCGCGGTTGGGGTTCCTCTTGAGCTAACCTGCATCAGAAAGAGATGATTAACACGGTGTTCAAAGAATTGCGTAAAACGAAAAATGAAAAGGGGCTCATCGAAGCGGGTTTTGGATTTTAGCTGCGGTGACTTGATCGGGTTTTGCTCATAGTTTCTGGCTCAATCACCGTCTTTTTCTCTCCGATATAGCTACATGAAGGCTAAAAATTGAATTCCAAGCGAGAAGGGAAAAATTTTAATTTTTTCAGCGGTCAATGATGACTCTAGTAAGGCGGTGGCGGTGGTCAGCCTCCTTCTCTGGCGTATGATTCTTCTCCAGTGAGAGCTGGTGCGGCTAGGGTTAAGGTTCCCTGGAACATGATATTTAAATAGATTTTCTGTGTCAATCTGGGCAGTCAGTTTAGGAACACGTGGTCCTCTCTCGTCCATTAGATCTATCTTATTTGAAGAATGAATATGGGCCGCACTATCAGATTAAATCTGACCGTTCGATCACGTCTAAAGAAAAAATGCATTTGGACAGTTCACGTGCGTGAGATGAGATCTGCACCGTCAGATTGCCAGACATGCGGATCACTCGCGTGGCCTCCCGCGTGGTGTTGATTTCAGCGGGGTTGCCACGTGGTGTGCTTTGGTTCGCTGGGGTTACTGACCGGGCTGTCCCACATGACCAAACTTCTATTTTTATGATTTAATCCTATGTTTTTAAATTTTTTTTCAAAAACACCCCCCTAATTTAAAATTTCACCTAGTTTTCCTAAAATTATTTTCAATTTCATCCCTAATTGATTTTTAAAAAAAATTTAATAAAACTTAAAATAAAATAAACTAAATTATTTATTTATAAATTTGTTATAAGTGAAAAATTTATCCAAGACCGATTTTTGGGCCTGAATATTACAACTCTCCTCTCTTTAAGAAAATATTTGGTCTGTCAAATTTGTCACCTTCTCAATTAATCGAATAGTTGGGGGTACTAGGTTCTAAAGTCTTATTCTAATTCCCAAGTGGCTTCTTCCCGAGTATGATTCCGCCATAGGATCTTGATGAAGAAAATTTCTCTGTTGCGAAGTACTCTGTTCTTCCGATCTACAATATCTACTAGTACCTCCTCATATGATAGATCCTCCTTAAGTGAAAAGGGCTCGTGAGACAAGATGTGTGAGGGTCCGAGTTGTACTTGCAGAGTATGGACACATAAAATACATTATAAATTTTGGATAGCTCTAGAAATAGTACTATTTTGTAGGTGGATGTACCAATCTTGTCTAAAATTTTAAACCGTCCAATGAACCGGAGATTTAATTCCCTCCTCATGTCAAACCTACTGATTCTCTTGAAAGGAGTGATCTTAAGAAACACTCGATCGTCTTTCTCAAATTCCAAATCTCTCCTCCAGTTGTCTGCATAACTCTTCTGTCTACTCTGAGCTGTCTGAATGTTCTTCCTGATTTTAACTATTTTGTTGTAGTCTCCTCTACAATATCTAGGCCAAATAATTTTCTATCACCTATCTCTTCCCAATAGATTTACGACCTACAGGTTCAGCCATATAATAGCTCGTACGCGGTCATGCCGATACTTATTTTATAGCTGTTATTGTATATGAACTCTATCAAGGGTAGGTGATCATCCCAATGGTCCCCAAAGTCTAGAACACAAGCTCGAAGTATATCTTTCAGTGTGCGAATTGTTCTCTCTGATTGTCTATTAGTTTGAGAGTGGAATGCGGTGCTGAGAGACAATTTCATTCCCATAACTTGCTAAAAATTAGACTAAAATCGAGAAGTGAACTTGAGACTCCATGTAGCCTGACCATCTCCTGAATATAGATTCTCACTAGCTTGTTTAATGGGTCGGTCATCTTGATAGCTAACAAGTGAGAGGACTTAGTGAGCCGGTCGACAATTACCCAGATAGCATCATGTCGAGCGTACCTTAGGCAATCCTGTCACAAAGTCCATGGTGATATATTTTTATTTCCACTTCAGAATTGGTAATGGCTGAAGTAACCTGCCTGGATGTTGATACTCTGTCTTAGCCTGTTGACATATCAAGCATTTGGAGACAAAATCGGCTATCTCTCTTTTCATCTCGCTCCATAAAAAATGAGGGCACATACTTTGATATATTTTAGTACTTTCGGGATGAATAACGAATTTTGAGCTATGAGTCTCTGTCATGATGTCCCTTTTTAATTCATTGTCATCTATAACACACACTTTGTCCTGAAACCTGAGCAACCCATCGTCAGAGACCCGAAATCCTAGATTTACTCCCTATTCTGCATCATTCTTAAAAGCTGCTAGGGTGAAATCGATCAAGTGGGCTTCCTTTACTCTTTGCATCAATTTGGGTTAGACAATTAAATGGGCTAAGCACGTAACCCTTTTCAGGTCCTGAAGTCATATTTATTGTGGAACCCCTATTACTATGCATTCGAAACCATTAAGTGAGACAACATACCTCTATCTTTTTTACTGAGTGCGTCGGTTACAACATTGCCCTTGTTTGGGTGATACAAAATCTTGCAATCGTAATTCTTGATGAGCTTTATCCAATGCCTTTGATGCATGTTGAGGTCATTTTGAGTGAATATATGCTTCAACCTCTTATGCTCTATATAAATATCAAAAGTTTCCCTATACAAGTAGTGACGCCAGGTTTTAAAGGCGTGGATAAGAGCAGTAAGTTTTAAGTCATAGGAGGGGTAATTCTTCTTATGACTTTTCAACTGCCTGGACCCATAGGTTATGACTTTCCCATGCTGCATCAGAATACAACCCAACCCTAGGTAAGAGGCATTACTATACATTGTGTATTCACCTGTCCGACTCAGTAAAACCAATACGGGTGCAGTAGTCAACCACTTCTTGAGTTCTGTAAATCTCCTTTCGTAATCCTTATTCCACTCAAACTTGACGTTCTTCCTTGTAAGCCGAGTCAATGGAGCGGCTAGGATAGAAAACCCTTTCATAAATCTGCAGTAATATCCTGTCATTCATAGGAAGGTATGGATCTCCTTAACTGAAGTCAATTTTTCCTAACTGAATACTGCCTCCACCTTCTCAGGATTCACTAACACCCTATCCTTTGATATTATGTACCCCATAAAGGTAGTATGCTCAAGTCAAAACCTACACTTGCTTAGTTTTGTATATATCTTTTTTCCTGTGAACTTGTAAAACATGAGTCAGTTGATGAGTGTGTTCGTCTCTGCTCATTGAATAGATCAGTATTTTATAAATGAATATGATAACAAACTAATATAGGAATTGCCTAAAAACTCTGTTCATCATAGTGTCCGTACTTAGTTCTGAAAGTTATTTTGGGAATGTTCTCTGCCCTGATCTTCACCCCTAATGAATAAACCAATTATTCCATATTGGTGTAACAAAGTTAAGATTCAAGCTGTTTGTATTCGAGAAGATTTTGGTGAATTTAAAAATTTAGGGTTTAAAACTGGTGAAGCAATATTTTTTTTTTTTTAAAAAATATAGATTAGATAATTTGTGTGATGATAAAAAGTTATATCAAATACCACATCATCGGACACGTTATATCTTTATAGACAATAACTAACTTGATTATGTCATGTGGCCAACCTAGGTCCACATGACACCTATACTAACCGGTTAATAGTTAGATATTAATTTTTTTTAAAGTACATGAAACGAAGTAACAAAAAAATAATATAGATTAGATCATTTGTGTGATAATAAAAAGTTATATCAAATACCACATCATCGGACACGTTATATCTTTGTAGACAATAACTAACTTGATTATGTCACGTGGCCAACCTAGGTCTACGACACCTATACTAACCGGTTAATAGTTAGATATTAATTTTTATTTAAATTACATGAAACGAAGTAACAAAAAAATAATATATAAATCGAGTTGAATATTTTAAAATAATATAGATACCAAACTAATGTTTTGGCTAATCAATTATATTTTAGCTAGCAATCTTTATTTTTCTCTTTGAAGAACACAACTTATGTTTGAATATAAATAATATACAATTATGATGATAATAATAATAATTTTTTGTATTACCTCTGCATTTTTATTTTTTATTAATAATGATAGCTTGTGTAACGACTTTCCTATGTAATTTTTATTAGTTAACTTGAACTTAATTAATAAAAGAAGTTACTATAAGATGCAATATGATATATAACGGACATGCAGCATAAATTAATTCCTGTATCCAATGAACAGATTAAAAGATATGAATAATCATACTACACGTAGAAAATAGTTAAAAGAGGGTCCACGAAAAGATAGAGAGATGTCTCACATTTATACCCAAAAAGGAAAGGTTGGTCCACATGTAGCAATTGTGGCACACAATTATTAGCTGTAAAACTGGAACAATATATTAATTATATATAATGCTCCCACAGCATTTTAATAAATATATCTATAATAATAATAATAATAATAATATATTTGTATACATATATAAATATATGCATGTGTATGTATATGTTATTTATCTTCACGAAGGAACCAAATTCCCAACAGTGAGATTTGTCTCTTGTCTTTTCCCTTTGTAAATGGTACCTACTAGGTTGTCTTCCATCAATATAATTTAATTAAATGTTTTGAAAACTAAACTTATCCAAATAACATTCTTAGTTAATGATTTTTGTATTTTTTCTTGAACATCCAACATCATCTTCATATTTAGACTTTTTCTTTGGTAAAACTCTAAATTTAACAACTTAGGATAGATTGATTGGTATTGTCAATGCACTTATTTTACACATAAACTACAAGGTGTTAATAAGAATATACATGGGTTGAAAAATTTCTTTCCTCAAGGAATTCAATTTGTAGAAAGATGAATCAGAGCCCATCTCTTTGGGCTTGGGAAGCTACCAAAATTACTCCACGGGCCAATATATATGTATTATATATAAATTATTTCTTTTGAGATTGAGGTATATCTTACCATATTTATTATTTATTAATGAAAAAAGTAGATATGGTCCCAAATGGATGGCGTTTCCAAAATTGACAAAATCTTCAGATGTGTACCGGATTTACATGGTAGTTATTAACTATTGTGTTTAGAATTCTAATATAAATAAGAATTACATAACTTCGAATTTGAATTATAATTATCAATTATTTGCGCTCAAGATGAGTTTATTATTGAAACATTTCAGATACTATCAAAATCAATAGAACCTAAAATTTCTGTTTTAGTTGCATCTAAAATTATTTAAATTAACTATTTCTCTAAAAACACATTTTCTCAAAAGAAATTAAAATTTTATTTTCTCGTGGTCTAACTAATTACGAACTTCCTAAAATAAAATTTGACCAAAAAAATAATAATTCTTTGATCCAAAGATAACCTAAAAGCGAATAATTTTTTTCGTACTTAAATCAATCTCCTTCCTAAATTATTTCAGGACATATTTCTAACAATATACAATGGCAACAATAGAAACCCTGATTTGCTGTAAAGATTAATAATAAGATTACAGAACGGCTGGAACTTGATCTAAATTCCAAAACCATCACCAAATGCTAAACGCAGTGTCCTACATATCCACATTCAAGTGACCCAACAAGTAGGAGAAATTACATACTCACCTCGTCTACTATGCAAAGGAAGAAAACCAGAATACACTCACTTTTCGAGTTCTGTTCAACTAAGATCCAACTGTTCCAGATGTTATATACAGGCTGCAAAATGAGCATCTGCCAATCTCCATTGTCAGGTGAGAGTGCTTTCATGGCAAAAACCTCGTGAGTATTCAGATCCAAATATTTTCTGTTACTTCCTTGAAGATTCAGCTTCTTGATAACTGACTTTTAGTTAAACAACTTTAACTTACAACTATAAAATAGAGTTTTTATTTTCTTCGGGTGTAATAGGATCCACTGCCAGCATGACCATGATGCCGATAACGTGACCCACCAGTTCTCCCCCCCGTTCCTTCCCAAGAGTTACTGCGGCTGGAAAATCTACTTCCCCCAGTTGGTGTCCAGTTCAATGTCTGGGTCCCTAGAGCGTTAAGCTCCTCCTCATCTCTATCGTTATACTCCAACACCAATCTTTTAATGTCCTGTTTCTCTTCAATCTCTGCTGCTTCTTTCTGTTTTGTGCTCTGTATAAGTGAGCAATCCTTGGGAATGTACATTTGCTTTGTTTGTTGCTTGTTCCCGCGCTTTACAAGAACTTTTACCTGAACCTCCTTTCTTCCTCCAGTTTCCGCATCCAGTACTTCATCACCACTTTCACCTCCAGCTGCCCTCCCGTGGTGATCCCTGGTAGATCCCTCAAATACATTCATAGGTATTGTCATATTCAAAGCAGGTCGGCCACGTAGTTCCTGCTTGCGTTGCTCCATGCTCTCCTGCATTAGGAAATTATGGGTTGTGTCATTATGCTACCAATTCAAAACCCATATTAGATTCAATTGGTCAGAAAGGGAATGGAACATTAAACCCATATTCGATTTAATTGGTCAGAAAGAAAATGGTATATTAGTTCTGAAAGTTTGGATATAATTACACTTGGGTCCAGTATTTTAAAAAATAAATAGTTAGTTATCATATTAAAAGTACATCTAATCACGTCCAGTTTCTCAATAAATGTTAAACACTGGCTTACTACATGCCACATAGACTGTGACTAATAAAAAGCAACATAAGTCATTTTGCTTGAGAAAATACCAAAAAAAAGATCAGATGTTAGCTAATAAAGTAAAGAAAAAAATAATAAAAATGTAAAAGAGCAGATAGCATGTATAGAGGTGAAGTATCACTAATGTTAAACAGAACTACTGACAGTGATAAACTTGCCTGCACCACAGCCCTGAGCTCTAGATCAAAATTGGCTACTTCCAGAGGGTCTGCCTCTGTTATCTTCTGTCTGACATGAACTTCATCATCCTCATCGGAAACAGGTCCAACACCATCACCATCGTCATCGTCATCTTCACTGTCACATCCATCATCACGGTTCTCTTCATCCAACTCTTCTTCTTCACGTCCATCTGGTTCAATGGTGCCACTCCCAGAATCACTATCACTGTCTCCATTGTCATCATGCATTCCCCCATTTTCATCAGCCCCATTTATGATGCTTGGTCCATTTCCTGATATGACATTGGAAGCAGTTCTGATTGAAGACTTCTCGGTGTCAGAGTGCTTCTCACTATTGGACTTGTCAGCTGAGATAGTACGTTCATGTTCCTCAAGTTCTATAATAGCAGCATTAACCTCTTCAAGGGATGTGTACCGAGTCACGTTGGGGCGTAAGTCCGCAAATAAGTCCTGCAAGTGCTTCAAATTGTAAGTTCATCCTAATATAAAAGAATAGGGGACAACTCTGACACGGAAAGGTTACAGCAAGGGCTAATTCTTAGAACGTGTGCAACTAACACTATAAATCCTTAACTCCTCCCCACCTAGTAGAAAGGATTGGAAACTTGGGTTTCTCTTTCTCCACTTCCTTTGGTTCATGCACATGGGTAAAAATAACCAGCATTAACTATGAGGTTGCCATAAATCATAGAGATGCTTTGGATATTGAGATCTTATGATCAATTACAAGAGGACTATTTCTTACAAGAGAACATAGAAAGGATATAACAGGTAAACAGATTATACTTGAACCGAAACATGTGCCTGATTTGGAAGGTCAACCACTTGGCTATAAATGTTATGTTCACTATTACAAACAAATATGCTGAAGAAACTAAAATCAATGGAATAACTTGCCACAAGTTGCTCAACATTAAGCAGAGAAGATGGATAATTACAAGTTAAGGTAGTTATCCAAAATATTAATTATAAGTTCATGATGAAATTACAGATTTAGGTTCAATAAGATTGAACATTCATATAAAAGAGGAGAAAAATCATACAGACTTCTATTTAGACATATATATTACCTCTCTTTTTCGCGTTCCAATAAATAAAGTTTTCTGTTTGGAATCATCTTAGGTCTAACTCCTATTACTTTGGCATTGCAACTGCATATTTACAGCACAGACGTAATCAGTTGAACTTTTGATTAATTAACATCTCTTTTTTTTATTTTGACTGACCTCCTCCTTTCTTTTATTTGCGGGAGGTCAAATTCAGATTTAGATTGCTGTTTACTTATTTGAGTTCAACCAGAGAATTATTGAGGTGAAATTTGGTATGGTAGATGGAGTGTGGTACTCCAGAGTTTCAGTTAGATCACATGGTAACAGATTGTGGAAGAAGATTTGCACAGGAAGAGAAAAGTTCAGGAGTGACTTATTTGGAGAATTGGAGATGAGGAGAGGATTAGATTCTGTGTCAGACATTTGGCTTGAAGGCGGGGGCATTAAGAGATCTGTTTCCACGAATTTTTGCTATTGCGCGGTATAAGGATATTTCTATTAAAGAGGCACTCAGAAATGGCGGGGGTACTCAGGGAGTGGCATGTGGAGGTCGTGCAGAATCTCACTGAATAAGAAGTAAATGAATATGAACCTCTTTTGAGCTCTTTGACATCAGTTTTGCTGAATGAGGATTATGACCAACTGGTATGGACTGTTAGTGGAACTAGGAAGTTCACTATGGGGACTTCCTACAAATATTTGGACAAGAAAGAACCAATCAAGGGCAATTTTCCGTTCAGGTATATCTAGAAGGTGAACACCACTCCAAAGATATTTTTTTTGCTTGGAAATTAGTTCATGGGTGTGTATTGACCATTGATTAACTAATAAGAAGAGGGAAGATTCTGGTTAATTGGTTATGCTTATGTGAGAGGGAGGAGACTTGCGACCATATTTTGCTTCAGTGCCCCATTGCATATAGCTTATGGTTTAAGGCTTTTCGGATTCTCGGATATAATTGGGTCATGGCTGGCACTATTAAGGAAGAGATATGGGCTCGGAAGGATATCATGAGCCGAAAAAACCTTTGGGGCTAATCCAATTGGCAATTTTTTGGGTTGTGTGGAAAGAAATAAATATGAGAGTTTTTGTGGAGCTGGAGGAAGGTATTGGTAGAATTAGAGAGAGATGGTTCCAAACCTTTAGTGTTTTGGTTATGGGTCAACTTAATTATTCTATGGAGAATTAAGGAAAACTAATTAATACACTAATTGATATGTAAATAATTTTGTACATAAGTTTGCACCTCTTTGGTACTTGTCGTGCTCGATAGGATTTGAACCTACAACATTGAGTAACGACCTAAAATAGTTATTTTTTTTTAGAGAGAAGGATAAGTTATATCAAGATGCCAAGCAATGCAGTTGTTCCCACTGAGAAGGAGAACCCATTGTGATTCCACCATTGTCCACCATAAAACAATCCCCTCACTTTACCCTCCTTGAAGCGTGCAACTTAGAAATAAAAGAAAGGAGTCTTTCAAAGGAATGCACCATGGATCATGCCAAAGTCTAATACTAGTATATCTCACTAACTCTAAACTGAGTGTGCCCAATAACCACATGCCAATTATGGAAAATATGCCTCCAACGACTCTGACCAACAGCACCTTTGCCTACCTTAGATTGCCAGCTGTCAGGTGCAAACCGAATTTGGCACTCAGAAACCTCCACCAGAAGGTGCCCTTCCCAGAAAAAAATGTGCCATTATTAGAACAAATATCTATGTTGGCATTCGCCAGAAAAGCTTTCTTGACAGAGACCAACAGCCCAATCCCAAGGCTGCCAAACCTCAAAGGTTTCTTCAGCTAATCCCAAGTGACTGAATGGAAATTCCTATGCCCATCAGAATTGCCACACAAGTTAGGCATTGAATCGCTTAAATCCTTTTTGCAACCACTGCAGGGATGGAGAATTGTCAAAGTAAATAAATAAGGAGGTTAGACTAGGAACCTTTGATGAGCATGAGCCTGTCTCCAGTTGACAAATAGTTCTTCTTCCACCCCAACCAGCCTCTTTTCTATTTTAGGCATGATAGGATCCCATAAAGACAAATCCTTGATATTGGCATTGGGGGAGCAGCAAGTACTTAATGGAAGGCACTGGCTTTGCAACCCAGACCATGAGCCATACAAGCAACATAGCACTAGCACTGATACTAACCACCTTTAATTTACCATAGTTTATCTTTAAACCCAACACAGCCTGAAAATATAGTAAAACGCATCTGAAGTTGGTAAGTTCCTTTTGAAGCTTAAAAAAAAGTAGTGTCATCTGCAACCATAAAAATGGATTAAACCACCAAATGATGTTCATCACTGCCAAAAAACCCTTGATAAGACCCAACTCCTTAGCTTTAAGGATAAGGTGGTTTAAAGCGTCAATCGCCAGAATGAACAAAGAGAGTGAAAGTGGATCTCCTAGATGTTGGTCCCTAGATGATTGGAAGAAACTTGATGACCCACATAGATAATGACCCAGAGAAGAGAGTTGAGATGCATTGGGGTACGTGTTTACTCTATTTCTCACTGAAGCCCATCCTTCCACTGTATAAATGAGAAAAGACCAAGAAGCATGGTCATAGGCTTTTTCACTGTCAACTCCAAAAGGCACACTTGATCATCTTTCCTCCTCATCAGATCCATATACTTGTAAGTCAAGAATCCATCTACTACCAACAAAAGCTTGTTGATCTTCCTTAAAAGCGGATATCACCACTTTACTCAATTATGATCCCAGAACTTTAGGAAGCAATTTACAAATAGAACCCACCAAACTCATCGACCAAAAATCAAGCGGAAACGATCATATGGAGGAGGTAATCTATCTTTTCTTTGCAGATGATACCCTGATTTTCTGTGAGCCAAATAAGAAGATGATGCTTAATTTGAGATGTGTTCTACTTTGTTTTCAAGCGGTTTACAGGGTTTAATATAAATTTGACTAAATCTGAGTTGGTGAGATTGAGTGATGGAAGTGATGAATCGAGATTGGCAAGGGTGTTGGGATGCAAGACACAGGTATTACCAATCAATTATCAGGGGATACCATTGGGGTCCAACTACAAAGATGAGAGAATATAGGATCCGGTGATTGAATTATTTGAAAGAAGATTAGCATGTTGGAAGAGAAATCTCTTATCTAAAAGTGGTAGATTGACACTTATAAAAAGTACGTTGGCTAATCTTTCTCTATATTATTTGCCTATTTTGATAATCCAGTGAAAGTGGCAAAGAATTTAAAGACAATTCAGTGCAGGTTTCTTTGGAAAGTTGCGAAGGATGGGAGAAAGTATTATTTGGTGAAGTGAAGCGAAATCAAGAAGCTTATGGTTCAAGGGGGATTAGGGCTAAGATCCTTTATAGACATGAATCTGGCTTTACAAGGAAAGAAGCTATGGAGATACATGAAGGAGAATGGGAGGCTTTGGAGAAGAGTGATTGATGCTAAATTTGGGTCTATGGATAGAGGATGGTTCACAAGAGTAAATATTAGAAATTCCAGGACAAACAGATAGAAATTCCAGGAGTGTGTTAGTTGGAAAGTGGGAAGAGATAATAACATTTTGTTCTGGAGGGATGATTGGGTGGGTGGGGGAGATCTTCAAAGTCAATTCCCCCTGGTTTTTGTCATTGTACAATTCAAAAATATTACAGTTGCGGAGGCTTACAGAGGAGGTGATGGGACTAGGGTATAGGATGTCAATTTGATCAAAAACCTTAATAATTGGGAGATTGAGAAATATGAGGCATTGCTCCATCTACTTTCTTTGGTTAATCTTAATGGTAATAGAGATCAGCCAGTGTGGAAACTTGAGAAGAAGGAAGAGTTCTCGGTCAAGTCTTACTTAACCATTTGGTAAGAATGAAGGTGCAGGTGAAGTCAGGTTTCCATTCAAGTAGAGATGGAAAGTGAATGCTCTTCCAAGATTTCTTTTTTTTTTTTTTTTTTTGGCATGGGAAGCAGGAAGAAAGTGCATATTGACTATTGAGAAATTAGTAAGGGAAAAATTATGATGAATGGATATTACATGTGTAAGAGAGAAGTAGAGTCCTGCAATTATCTTCTTTTATGGTGCCCTGCGGTTTATAAACTACAGACTATAATTTATGGTTTGTAGGGGATTAAGTGGGTTATTGTTGGGTCGGTTAGAGAGGAGATTTGGACATGGGAAGGATTAAGTAGGGGGAGGAAAAAATAAGTCTCATTCCACTCACTATTTTTTTTAAATAAAGTGTAAATCTATTAACAAAGCACCTAGGGAGTGCAACCCATGTACAAAAAAATTACATGTTTGTTAGGCAATCAATCATGTACCCAAAATTTTCCACCTTGTACATGTCATGCCCCAAAATTAAAGCCTCAAACAAGTGAAACCATCTATCCCTAATTCTATCCATAACACTTTCTACACCATCAAAGACCCTCCTATTTTTTTTCTTTCCAAATAATGCAAAAAATAGTCAACAGAATTAGACCAAAGAATTTACCCTCCCTACCAATCCCCTGCCATGCCCAAATTTCCTCCCCAACAGACCCAGACCCACTGTACCCCCAACAATCCATAGATCATAAACCAAATATGTTGAACAGCCGGGCAATGCAGTAGTAGATGATTACAAGTCTCGGCCTGGCTTTTACACATATAGCAACAATTAACGAGCATTTGACCTCTTTTCATCAAGCAATCAATAGCTAAAATGGCACTCCTACTGGCTTCCCACACAAAGAAAGCAATCTTAGGTGGAGCATTAGTCATCATCTAAACCCAACAGGATTTCATAATATGATTTGACCAAGAACACTCCATTCTTTTTGGGTTTCCAAATCAGCTTGTCCTCATCTCTCAATACCCATAGATTTGATTGAATTAATAGAAGACTCTCATATTCCTCAACTTCCCAATCGTTAAGATTCCTAGTAACCGCCACCTCCCAATCTCCCCCACTTCTCTCACCAGCCGAAGCCGCCTCCACTGTCATATTTTTATTCTGCGCTAAAGCATAAATTCGAGGAAACCTCTCCTTAAGACAGCCCCCATCAGTCCACACATCTTCCCAAAAAATGATTTTATTGCCCCTGCCCAACTTCCATTTAATACACGAACTCCATTTCTCACCTCCCGCACAAATACTCCTCCAAAGTCCACTTCCATGTTTTCCAACAGCAACATTCCAGCCTGCTCTGCCCTTCCATCTACCCCATCTCACCTCCACTATTCTCTTCCACAGCCTTCCTTCCTCATCAAGATAACGCGACAACCATTTACCATGTAAGGCTTTATTCATTTCCAACAAAGATCTAATGCCCAAACCCCCAACCTGATTCGGTTTTTTAACCTCCTTTCAATTCACATGGTGGTATCGTCTCCTCTCATCATCATCACCCAAAAGAAACGGCATTGTATCCTCTCTAGTTTTCTCGCCACCTTCACTGATAATAGAAGAGTCGTAAGATAGTATATGGGGATATTGAATAAACTACTTTTTCCGAAAATAAGTCGAGCCCCCTTAGATAGAAAATTTCTCTTCCAATTGGCCAATCTTTTATCATACATCTCAATCACCAGATCCCACAAAGCACTATCCTTAACTCTAGCACCCAACGAAACTCTCAAATATTTTAAAGAGATTCACTTTTCTGGTTCCCATCAAACCAGCATAAAATACCAGCTCACACTCCTTCCCCACACTTACCATTTCCGATTTTTCAAGATTAATATATAGGCCCGATACAGCTCGGAAACACAGGAAAATTCCTCGAAGATTCAACACCATTCCTTATCTGGTTGGCAGAAAATAAGTGTATTGTCAGCGAAGAAAAGATGTGACGCCTCCACCTCACATTCCTCCTCCCCACCCAGACACCTCTCAAAAGCTCCCCCTCCCCCCGACCCTCTCTATGATCTTGCTAAGGGCTTCCACTTACTATATTTTCGGTGATTTGGAAAAAGAGAAATGATAGAGCTTTTGAGGGGGGTAAAAGAACAATGTACTAAACTTAGGGATAGATTGCTACATTACTTGGGATCTTTGATGTTAGGGCAGCCTATTTATAACAAAGAGAATTTAGGAAATGTTATAGACATAACCACTAACATGTAAATAATTTTGTACATAAGTGGCGCCGCCTTGGTGCTTAATCTTGGTATACTTTTTATTTCACAAAAAAAAAAAAAAAAAAAAAGAAGTAAGCATCCAAGTTGGAAACTAACAACTCAAGTCAGCAAACTCAAAAAACAAGTCTACAATCTCACTCTTCAAAAAAGCACAATTATGAAGGATGAACACCGTGCTAAATCCATCTAGCCCCAAAAACCTTATCCCTGTTCCAAGAGCGAAGAGCTCCAAAGATCTCATCCTCCGCAAAAAGGGAGTCTCAGTAGATTCTTGATCGTCCAAACTCACCAAAAGAAGGGCCATCAAGCTTTAGTCTCCATCCCTTGGTTTCATGCAGCAAATTCACATGAGAGACTTTGTGTTTGCCGCATCCCATCATTGGAATCAATAGTATTACCCTTCACCACAATTTTTGGAAAAAAAAGTTGCTTCTCATCTTGGCCTTAGACATCACGTGAAAAAATTTTGTATTATGTCCCTTTCCTTGAACCACCTTTTCTTAAAGCACATATCCAAGAATGTTGCCTCCATCTAATCTCTTCCATATTAAGCAATTCAGCAAGCTTGAGTTTGGCATAATTCCTTTTTTCAATCTCAATGCCTTGAAGGCCTCTAACCTCTTATGTTTGTCCAGGTCATCTATAGGTGTTAACAATCCATCTGAGCAAAAAAAAAATACAGAAGCAAACACTCTCTCTGCTCCAAATGTTCACCCTACTTTGGCATGAGCTGCCTTAGAGAAGACCTTAAAGTTGGCAAAACCCACACGTTAACCTCTTCCCATACCTTTTTAACCAAATATGTGAAGCCATCTACCTTAAACCACATATTCCCAAATCTAAAAGGGTTGACCCTCTTAAGGTCAAACAGATAAGAAAATGGTCAAAGATGGTCCGGGGGAGTCTAGACTACAACATCCCAAGGAAATATTCCTCCATGACCAAAGAGGCCAAAAATCTATCAACAACATGAAAAGGAGGGATTATCCTTGCAGTTGGACCAGTTCCTCTTACTACATGGATCAAATCAATCATAATATCCCTCAATTCCTCCAAACAATTTGTTGATGCTCATCCACTAGACCTCTCTATAGGAGAAAGGAGCACATTGAAATCACCGCCAATGATCTAGAAGTTGTCAGAGAACCAATAAGCCTACTTGAGATCATCCACAACATACTCCTCTCGTCTCCTTCACCTTTTCCATACACTCCTATAAACCACCATTTTAAACTAGAATCCTTATCACTCAATTCACAAGAGATGAAAGTCTTAATCTTTTACCCCTTGATCCAATCAAGCCTACCTTAAAACTTGTTCTTCCTATTACTAAAACCAAAGAATAATGGTATAACTGCCCTGCAAGTCAAATTCAATAAAAGTGGTAGTGCACCTTTACTGATAATATATCCCTGGCAGTGTATCAAAAATTGATCAAGTATTATATATACACATACACCTACAAATATGTATGATATTGAATTTACAATTTCTAGTAAGGATATCAAATCAAACAACTTCTCAAGCTTTAAAGCTTGTAATTCCTATTGCTAAAACCAAAGGAAAAAACAGCATAACTGACCTGCAAGTCAAATTCAACATCAAGTGGTAGGGAACCTTTACTGAGTATATATCTCTGGAAGTGTATCAAGAACCGATCAAGTTTTCTCTTGGAGGAACCTCGGTCAAAGTAGTGTCCACATGTCTCAAGAAGAGTGATTACCATCCTAATACGGAAACAATCTTCTTGTGGATCGAGCACCTCTTGCTAATAGCAGGAATAAAATAAAAATGTATTACTATCTATGGGAACAGAAAAAATGAACTAGCAAAACAAATTGCTAAAAAGGAGCAGAAAAGCCAATCGGCTCTCGCCCAATGGTAAAGTCCGGTACATAGAAAAGAGCAGAAGAAACAATAACTGTTCACCAGCAGCGCTTTCAATATATATATATATGTTTCATCAGCATCAAAAACACTAGATGCAACATTATTATAAATAATAAAATATTATTTAATATATTATCTAGTCAAATCTTCTACAAGCAAAAAATTAACTCATGAGACAGTACAGATTTCATATACTTGTGCATAATGGATTTCCCACATACACAAGGCAGCAATGTCTTTAATAATTTCACACATAAACTGGTAGCTCCTAACTTTCGAAGTCCAAAATATGCCTACAAATTCAGAACTCCAACCTCTTTCAGGTGCCTGATAGAAGAAGACTAGGGAAACAAAGTTCCCGGCATAAAATTTCGATCAGAATACTACCGATGTTAATAAGACGAATTATAATTCAGGAGTGCAGAGAAAGAAATGAATACTACAAAATTATTAATGACTATGTGGCAAATATTGAGTTAACTCCATCACCATGCCTTGGGCTGAAAATAGATTTATACATCCATACCTCTGGAGTACCATGGCCGAAGATAAGAATCAAGTAAAGTGTCTCAAAAATAACAGATGAATCCACATGCTCATAGTTGTATAATTCTCCTAAAAATCGCATATGAGCAATGCGTTTTTGCTGCATTCCATAGTCATTCAACTCCAGCCCAAGTCTAATCTCTTCCAAAACCTGGAAGTATAAAACAATAAAAATGGTTCCAAGATAGCTTGATAAGAAGCAGAAAACAAGCTTCATGTATACATTCTTTATATGCAAAAACTTCAAAACAAGCAAAGCCCTAACAAGATAAGGACCTTTTTCACTTTTTTCTCCATATCCAAACAAAATATCTATGGTCTTAATGCTAGAATAGCATTTTCAAATCCATGTTTTCTCAGATGAATCAGTTAGCCCATGCAAATGCCTATCCGTAAATAGAAAAAATTCTGTGATGCCATCTTTACATACAGGGAAAAGAACAGCTCACCAGTATGACCAAGAAAAACCTATCTAACGTGGCCCTTAAAGCAGCTGACTTAAACAATAATACGTCATCTAATTCCCAACTCCCTACATCTCAAGGTAGCTAGGATCCACAAACGAGATAGGCTCTTCTATATTTCAAGGTAGAAGAGCCTTGGGCAATTCCACCTCTCCTTCTCACAAGATTAGATATCAACGGCACCCCTTTTTATTTTGCTCAACGAGCATCTCTCTATAATGTGACTAATCTTGGATCTTTTTGATTTAATCTCCACTAGAAGAATATAAATTCTATTTTTTTTCTTCCCTTAGTTTTTTTTTTTTTTTGAAATGAAAGTAGGAAGAGTTTGTATTAATGTGGTGCCAATGAAGCACCGCCCATGTACAAAAGTTTTTACATGTTTATTAGCATATCCACAATGTAGGCAAAATCATCCATACAATCAAGGTTATGCCCTAGAACACTAGAGCCAAAATAGTAAAACCAATTGTCCTTAATAGTATTTAAATCCGCTTCTTTCCTTTCAAAAGCGCAATTTTTTTTTTTTTAAATAAAAAGTATCAAGTGTGTATTAGCATAGTACCAAGAACGGGGGTACCACCCATGTACATAAATTTACAAAAGCGCAGTTATTGCGCTCTTTCCAAATAGCCCAAAATAAAGTAAGGATTATGATGCGAATAGCTTTTTTCCTGCTGTTGATACCTTCCCATGCCAATAATTCAGATTTGATCATGCCAGCCATCACCCAAGATTCTTCTTCCCTTACATAGTTGAGTTGTGGCACCCTCTTGGTGCCTTTTAACATATTTTTTTTCTCTCAAAAGGGTCCACAAATAAAGTTGGTTCCATTCACATGAAAACTGCAGATTTCTCATCGCTCCACACATTCAAGTGCTTATCATTTTCTTTTGTTTATTGGAACTTTATCTCATATTTTATTTAAGCAACTGTATTTCATCTTTGTAGAGAGTGGGATATAATGGACCATGATATCCTAAGCAAACCTTTGTTTGTCAAGCATTAATAATTTTACATTGGCTTTTCATAAGTTCACAAAAGGGGACGTGGTTATTAGTTATGGACTCACCAAAACCAAGGGTCTTATTCAAAAGAGGTTACATTTTTATCCAGGAATGACTTAAATATCAAATCAATGTATACAAGAGCAGAAAGATCTGGAAGAACAGAAACCAACCTCATCTACAACAGCTACTGCAAATTCATCATGATAGCGGCTCAAACCAGCAGTCAGAGAAGCAATCAAGTGAATTTGACCATACTTTCCTTTGTGGACCTTCAAAAAGCACTTTAGAAGGTATTGCTCGCATTCACTCCATGGCAATTTACGAAGTTGCCTCAGCACATGCTCAATAGAAGACTTATCAAGATCCGAGAACAGCAATTTTCTAATGTACTATAAGATGAAATAGATTAAGGAGTTAACAAATATCATAATTGACAGAGAAAAATTGAACTTGAAAAAGGATTTCTACCTGATGTAGTGGAGGACGGACTTTAGAGACTCGTGCTGATCTTTCGGGTGGCTTGCACAGGTAGTAAGCATTTTCGACTAAAGTGCTGTGTCGAGGATCCAGATTTTTCACATTTTTCAGGCGCATCAATATCTCTAACATGTTAGCCATCCGTATAGTAGTTTCAGGAGATCGATACAGGAAACGACCACATGTCTCAAGAAGATTGCAAGCAACATCAATGTTGTGATGAGTAAAATCATCTAAACAAGCCTGGTGAAAAGTGAAAAATGAGTAAACATCTGCTATGAACCCTATAGCTAAATATATTCCCCTTTTCTAAGGATATAAAATTCAATCACAAGGCACAAACGAGTCCCACCCTCTATATCTCAATTCTGATTAAAGATACATATTCTTTTTATGAGCAATTCTAATATCTAACCAGATGAGGAAGACCACAAAGACTAAGCTCCTAATGTTCCATCAATCACACAGATGGAATAAGCAAAGAATGAAGCTGATAACAAGATAGAACACTGCATTTGCTACCTGACTCTTCCTGAGAGACTCGTAGTCGAGGAATACTCTAAGAACCATAACCAAGCAACTTAGGAAGTCAGAATAGTCTAAGTGCTGATTATTTGTATGGAACATACCTTTAAACAACTGAAAACAAGACCAGCTGGGGCTATTTTGAACTTGCAGAGTTCTCCAATAAACCTAATATTCCGGATCTTTGTTTCAATATTCATTTGATCCTGTGGCATATTTAACTTTAGACTCAAATCATGTATACTTGATAGGACTAAAAAGATTTTACCTAGAACAAGAACAATAAGAAGATACTAACCACTCAAAATCAGGCAACATATGCTTTGAAACTAACCTTCTTATTTACTAAGGAGCTAAACTCCTCTTCCAACATCTGCAACAGCATGGTAGAGATATCCTTCATACAAGTTGAGAGTGTGGCAACCAAGCGTGAATAGTATGGCAATAGCTCCAGAGATGTCCTAGGGACATTAAACAATGCCCTCACAAGCCTTTTCCGATTTGACTTAGAATTTAAATAACAAAACTCCACCTAAAAATAGAATTTCAAAAAGAATAGATAATTAAGAACACAATCCTGATGTATATACATCAAGAAACAGAAGCTGAAAGAGCAAGCAAAAAATAATGCCACACTGGAGGAACAAAGTCATTATTACAGTTAGTTGATCAATAAGGTCACGACTAACGCAGCCAGGAAGTCTCTGCAATAGAGCATCCAAATTTGCCCCTTCAAGATTTTTAAGTTTCTCCTTCCCATTTTCTCCTTTCTTGTCTGTATCCCTTTCCTTGCCCTTCTCCTTCTCAGGCTCCTTAACTTTTTCTTCCTTGTCTTTTGCTTTCTCAATGCTTTTCCCCTCTGCCAAACTTCCTGAATCTAGAGAAGTATCTATAGTATCTTGTGCAGGCAGTTGACTTTGAAATGATTCAGAAGCAGATTCCTTAACATACAAAAAGACGAACAATAACCATTAAGTGCCTAGATGTATAGAGAGTTCAGGAAAAAAAAAAACTCATTATGGTAAAAAAAAAATCTATACACAATAAAAACAATCACTGAGCAAAGAGAAATGTTGGGCACGGAATACATATAGTCAAGACCACTTTAAGGGATATCTCCAATTAGAGATCTCTGAGGAAAAATGATACTGACTTCAAACACAGCAAAAGCGAAGTCAGGAACTACACGATACTAGGAACATCCAGATTTTAGCTTACTTACAGTAGGTTTCTCTTGCATCTTTCCAGATTGTTCAGTTGTTTTAGGCTCTGCTTCCCCTAATAATACAGCAGGAACAAATGCCCTACAGGATCATATAGATTGTACCTTAATAGCATTCATTATAAAGAAAATGAAAATAAAATAAATATATCATAAAATCTCTTAGAAAATCCAGATTGTCCAAAGTATTCTTCACAAAATAGAAATCTTGTGAAGGAACCACACCCTGGTTAGCAAATTCAATCAAAATTAAACCGAGCATAATCTGGCAGCAGATCCTTGTCCTTTTTTGGGATAAAATTTTCTTGTCATTACTCATTCCTTATTTATCTGTACTATGTTAAAACGAACCTAAGATCTGGTAAGCATTCATAGAAAGTCCTGGTATCTTCATCATCCCAAATCGCTTCAACAAGAGAAGAATCTTTTCCAGCAGCAGGAGATGAAGCATCCTCTCCAGTAGTAACCCTAGTTGTGTGACCATCCTCAGGCATCACCGGAGGCTGCATATCAAGTGCTTCAGCCAACCTGTTAAGAGTTTACAAGATATGTAGATTAACTCAATGTGCAAAAAGTGGATTAGTTTCCAACCACTGTGCTTGACAAATGTTTTCAATGTACATGAAAAATGTGTGAATAATTAAACAGACTACTAAATTTAACTCCACCAAATACCAATGTTCAATCATTTGCTGACCACATGGAAAGTTTTTTTTTTTTGGGTGGGGGGTTGGGGAGTTACCCTGTCATAATTTAGCTACGAAAAGAAGATAGTACTAATCAAGCAGAACGGCTAATGTACTACTCTTTTCAGACATGAGATGTAAACATAAGAATCCATGAATATTAGATATATTGATATGTCCCTATTCAACTATGTGCAACCAGCACCAGAACAACCATGAAATTGAAATCATAAAGAAACTTACGATGAGATATTGCGATACAAATGGTCATAAGATTTTCGGAGCTTCTCATATGAAGAGGCATTTTCCTCATTAAGCTCCCCTTTAGCATTTATAATCTTTGCATTCTCATGCTCCATTTGCCGCAGTAACTGTTGGAAATTTACAAGTCAGCAATTAGCAAAATTATATGAGGAAATAAACTTTCTTGTAAAAATATGTATAGACAAGAAAAAGAATTAGAAAACTAAAAAAATTTGTAACTGGGAGACTTCAAAGATAGGAAACATATAAGATTGGAAGGAAAGGGTATCAGCTGCAATGAAAGCAGTAAAAGTCTCACAGAATGTTCAGACTGAAGAAGTTCCGCAACAGCATCAGAATATGCATGAAAAGCCTTCCTGAAAATTTTCTTCTGATCTGTTGTGATGTTTAGGCCCTTAGAATACTGAGACAAAATATAATCAGAGAAGACAATCTATAATAAGATCAGCAATAAAGATGAACTAGCTGAGGACAACATGGAAATGCAAGGGCATTATAATTCTCATCAAAATATAGGTCAAAGAAGTGACTGATACTTACAAACACAATATGTAACACTTCTAACCATAAGAAGGCACATATAAATTGCAAAAGTTCACCAAACAATAAAGAAAGCATGTTAAAACAAAAAAGAAATACTGGCTTAAAAGACCAAAAAGAATGCCAGACCTCTTCATCTTGGCCAGAGAGGGGAAGCCCTAGGAAAACTCTTCCTTGTTTAGCAAAACTAGCCAGGAGAGTCAAATTTGTCTGAGTAGTATCTCGGTCCTTCAAGTGTTCAACACTAGTAAGGTCCTTAATAATATTGGTGAAGATGCCACTATCTTCTATCACTCCAACAAAGTAAAGCTCCACAAGGAGTCTCAGAGTACTTCGCTTTTTCATGGCCTTCAAATTCCTGTCTGCATCCAAATCATCTCCAGATTTTCCAGGAAAGAAAACTTTTAAGAGTCCTTGCACCAGACTTGGCGAGAAGTCTTTGTACCTTTGGTGAAGTAAAGAGCAGATCTTTGGAAAATAAACAAGTATCAGATACAGCACAAAGAAAACATGTAACTTCCTCAATAAACATTATCCAGTATGCTTTGATATTATCTAGTAAATGCACCGTATAATAGTATCTAACATAAAGCCTGCATCCCGTTAATATGCATGCTAAAACAAACAAACCACATTGAATTCCTTCTGTTTGCTGATCAACAAAACACAGGTGCACTTCATGAGTATTAATCAATCAATGGCTTCCAAACTATTAAACTAGCTGAATGCTGACAGACTTCTCAAATATAGATCAACAAAGGAGACTGACAACAACCACACAAAAAAAAAAAGTAAAACAAGACTCTCATAGACTGAAAACTAAACACGGTTAAGTTATTAGATTGACCAGAAAACTACACGGATAACTTCCTTCCAAAATCAATAGTATTCAAAGCCTTCTGGTGTATATATCCTCAAGAAAGGTCTTTTTCAAAAGAATTTGAATTCTTAATTTACAACATATTGCCTTACTAACACCTTGTTTTGATTCCTCAAATAAACACAATCTAGTTTTGGTTTCTTTTCTATTTTAGCAGTCTACATCAAACAGAAAAAGTTATATCAAATTTAATTTAAACCTAACAAAGAAGAATGTAAATTCCATGAAGTTTTTTTTTTAAAAAAAATGTAAAATTCCATTAAGTATTTTAAAACCTAATAAGCCAATTTAAGTGGGCGAGGTAAACTAAAAAATAAGGTTTTTTAAGAAACTTATAAATAAAGAAAACATATAAATAAGATGGATGTCTAAGCCCCATTAAACAGACAAAAAGCTGAATGAATATCCAACAAAGCCAACCTGAACTGCTGCTTGAATGTCTGAACTTTTAAGCTTCGCATCACAAATAGCCGTCACAGCCTCACTAACAAATTTGCTAAGGTTGACATTTCGCAGCTCATCCATCAGCACTTCTCGCTGTTCTTCATTTATCTGCTTTAATTTCTTAATTACTGCTGTGTTCCGCTTGATGCTAGAATCCAATGTCCTAAGGAAGCCTGAGTCTGGAACCAAGAGTAAAACACAAATAAAAATGAAGCAGTGATTAGCGTCAAAGTATTGAAAGATACAGTCCTTCAGAAAATTATTTGAAACTATATGTCCGTTCAACATGGCATAACAAGGTAGAACCAATTAAGACATAGCTATAAATACTATAAATACTATCAACTGGTTGAATCAATGCTTTCTTATAAGCAGAAATAGCTAAACACATTCATTGTCAATTGTTTTTTTTTCAAATAAAAAATAAGACATTCCCAAGTCAATTGTGGTCCACATGGACAAGGAACCGGTGGGAAGAAGTCCTAGCAATAATGAGAATGAAATGGTTAGTGGCTGGGTCAATTGATGACAATGTTTGATTAAAACAAACAGAGAAACTGAAGAGCATTTGGAGGAGAAATCACCCCTTTCGATGGGATTCAGGATAACTACTTTAAGACCCACAGTCAAATAGACATACTTTCACCCAAAAAAAAAAGGTTCTTAGAAAGGAATATAGTCTTTGGATAGCCAAATGCTTGTCCCTTCATCAGGGACAATTTCTTTGTCAAATCTGAACTACGCCTCCAATGAAATTACTACAGCAATCAAACCACCAGAAAAGTTCATCTTTCTTACCATCAAAACATCTTCTCGACATTCCTCATAACTAAAGTCCCTCTCACTGTATCCCCTATGAAGCGTTTTTCTATTCCAATTGGGATATGTACAAGTACCATTAAAGGTTTCTTATTTCAACAACTAGTCAATCATTGTTCAGTTACATTTTTAAAAAGAGGGGGGTAAACTCATGTATTAACTAGTTTAACTAACCAGGCCTTTCAGGATTCAAATTGCTTTGACGAAGAGCCATCTTTGCCTCAATTGACTTCTTAATTTCCTCCAGACGAGCAACAGCTTCCTGCAGATCAGAATTTAAAGAGAACTATTCAATGATTTATTAACGAAAGAATTAGGGCCATTCCAAAAATGAGCACAGACTTGTTTTATAGTAGATACTAATTGGGAACAATATAACAACAAACCAGAAGTCATAACAACTCTTTTTTACCAATAGGAACTCTTTGTAGTAAAGAATTACTGCTGAATTCTTAAAGCATATTAATGAGTCAGTTCTAGGGCCAACTCGTATAAACGCTCATATTGATAGATACATTAAATTCACCTCAGCATCTTGCTTGCCACTAAGTCCACTTCCAAGATGGCATTCCTCCTCCTGCTGATCCATCTTCCAGTTGTATTCTCCGTTATAAGACTGCCCAGGACGGATCAAAGATTTTATTAGCAAAAACAAGAACCAAAGAATGAAAGGCAATGTGGGCAATATAAAGCATTCTTGAATCAATTTGTGGAACCATTGTAATAAAAGAACCATATATACCCTTCTAACGTCAAAAATTAATCCAAAGCTAAAAAACTATAAATATTGCAGCCATTACCATTGCACATTAAATTAAAATCAAAAGAACAACAAAGTTAATCTTCAAACTTGTCAAAATGCCCGATGACCCTGTATACAAGGCAATGTTATAACTCTTGTTAATTTGTTAGCCTTGTTCACCCTCCTGGCTGGGTGCAACTGCATGGTGGATACGCCAAAAATGGATTTCCTGTGTGGGAAGAGGGGGAGAATCCTAGTTAATGGCTACCCTATGCGTTTGTAAATAATGAATCCCCAACTATCTTCTCCTTTGGTCTTATAGAGGCAATGAAGTTGTGCAATGCATCTTTCAACCTCCTCAACTTAGTAGAGTTGTTTCTGGTATGGTTGTAGATCAGTCATGGCCATAATTCATAAAGCTAAGAAGAAGCCTCTCCACCTTATTTCATTGGCTATTTCTGGGCCATATGGAAAGAAAGAAGGAAATAGAAGAATTTTATCGAAAATTTGCTCTCATTTTGTTAGACGTGGAAATCATGAGTTCAAGACCTTGTAAATGGCTTCTCTATATGAGTGATACCGCCTTGTACCTTGTTTATGACATTCTAATCTCTTCCTCTCAAAAAAAGTAAAACATTAACCTATGTATAATAAAACATTAACCTATGTATAACCAATAAAATAATTACTAGAAAAAGTATTGAGATCCACCCCATTAGTTTATAATTCCACTGCGAAAAATAGCAATCAAATCAGAAACAGAAGAAAGATTTCCTCTATTATTGTATCCCTTAATGCTCCTTCTAAATTTTTAAAGCATCACCTGCGCCCTAACTAGCTAAATTTTTACACAGTATAATACAAGACTGATAAACAAAAAGGATCTGAACTCATAAAAATGATAATGCACGAGAAACAAGAGACATCGAGCAGTGATAACTAAGCTAAACCAAATTGGAATTATAGCTTAAAATTATTAAAGAAACTTTATTTATAAAACTGGAGTAAAAATCAAATTAAGATAGTTCGAATTAAACACACCACAAGTAAATCAGCAGCAAAACACTGTAACTCATAATCGAAATTTATTTCAACCAAATTATCTACATAAACCTGAGTCAAATGCCAAGTGACTCCCGATTGGATTCAAATAATTTAACCAAATAAAAACCACACAGCTATAATTTCTTCAAAAAACTATAACATTAAAACAACAAACCTAATCATGTAGTTAATAATATTTCCTTGGTATTGCAAAAAGTAAGCAGGTAAAAATTCGCAACATGTGAGTGTGTATATATATATAGAGAGAGAGAGAGAGAGGAGGACGGATAGTTAGGATTACCTGGTTACGGATTACGCCAGAGTCTACGCGGAAAAGCGAACTGAAGATGACTTGCTCGCCTGCAACGCAGTGGGTACATACGAACGAACGAGAGAGAGAGAGAGAGAGAGAGAGAGAGAGAGGGGGATGAGAGAAGTGGAGAACCGAGTCTGAAAAGAGCATCTCGGAACCGAATCGTGCATGAATTCCGGGTCACGGCTTTGGGCTTGGGATATTGGTTTGAAATTTGGGGGAGAGGGAAGGCCCACTTTAAGCCCGTTTTCAAGTTAAATCCATGATCGGCCTTTAAAGCCCGGTCAAATGTTAAAAATATATTTATAACATAATCTTTTTGTTATATAATAAATAATTGTTATAACATGATTTTTTGTTACAAGATTACACTACTTTTTATACTTTGCGGCATAAAGTCATTGATTTAAATCTATATAAAAAAATTTTATACTTTTTTTTTATGTTTGTTTTGATAATCTTTCTATTAAAGATTATAAATGTTTTGTTGTTGCGTCAACTTACTTATTTTGTAAAATTTTTAATTTATATATATTATTTTATCAAACATATGTTGTTTAAATTAAATAAAAGTATGTTAATATTATATTTTTTGTTTATTTTTTTTGAATAATTTATATGTTTTATGATATTAGAAGTTCTACCTATTTAGAAGTAAAAATTAAAAATAAAACTTAAACACAAACAATTTATACTTTGAAAATAATAAGAAAAATGTATATTTGCTATTTTGTAATAAAGAGTGGTTCAAAATTGGTTCCTACGAGTTATAATAAGGTTTTTCATGTTTTAATTATATATAGACGGCAAAGTGAAGAGGAAGATCCATGGCGTAGAAGAATGATTGGGCGGAGATGTTTTGGGAGTTTGAAGAGTTAAGGGTTTTTTTTTTTAATGACTTTTATATATTTTTTTAATTTAATGAAAATGACATATATATTTATAATAGGTAATTTAGAATATATAGTTATGTATATATATTGTGAGTTGGTTACAGGGTGGGTAATCCTTAAATCTCAGTGAAGTCTTTTATATACTGCATGATATCCGACAAAATGCATGACTAGCACATGTATATGCATAAGAGATATATATATATATATATGTATTGACACACATGCATCTGGAACCAAAATTGATTGCATGAAAAGCGTCCTTTTCAAACCAACTTTTTTGCAAAATTTTATAATTTAATATTGGAATCCGGTTACCGTCATCAAACACTTTCTGGACAAAAAATTCAACACATAAACGATAGATACTAAAACTGGGAGCTGGTAATTTTGAATAGGTTTCAGACGTACACACACGTGTACACACACACATATATATATATGTATGTACATTGGCATGTTCTTTTTAAGGAGATAGTAAGACCTATATATTGATAGATTAAATGGGAGAGTTCTGGAAATCGAAACTGATAAATTTGTCCCAGAATCCAAACAAAACTAAGAGACTACGAATATGGGCAGTAGAGCGAAACATGGATGGCAAAAGGGATGCATAAAGTGGAAGATCTAAATTAAAAGTAATTAATTAATTTAATATTAACAAAATTCAGTAAGTAACAAATAGACAAGAATAATTTGCTAATTTAACATTACTAAAAATGATGGAGACGACAGAGCCCCACAGACTAAGAAAGGACATTCTACTTTTCTACGTTCACACTGTTGGAAAAATTCATGAGATTTTCTTTATAAATAGCCTTCCCTACTTCGGCTCTTTTCTTCAGTACCCACTTCTTCTTCTTCTTCTTCTTCCGACATCAGAAGACCATTTCTTGAATTTTGTCGTTGTGAGCAGAAAGCATCGCTAATGGAGAAGATCAAAGAGAAGGCTGCAGTGAAGAAGATGAAAAATGAGACATCCTACAACTGGTTCCCGCCAAAGAGAGGTCAGATAAAGAAAAAGATATTCGAGAACTTGGCGGACATGGTTGAGACTGCTGTCTCCACCGTCACTTCCAAAGTTGCAGGAACTGGCGATCAGACCTCCAACATCAATCTCACTAAAATTGATCGAGAACAAAACGAAGAAGAAGAAGGTGACAACACTAGTTTTGAAAAGGTGATGATCTCCGGCAGTGCCGCCATGAAACCTGGAGGTAAAAACCTCATCAACACCTACAAATCTCAAAAGATCAACCCACTTTGAACAGATTTCCAAACACTGCTCATGTCGCTGGGAGACGAATGCAGGTTATCATTACCTAGATATAATGTACGTGTATACATAATATGTGTGTGTGACTATATATATATATATATATATATATATATATATATAGCTAGCATGTGAACAATTAATGTTTGGCAAGCAGTTTATGCCAAATCTCAGCTTTCTTCATCAGCAACTTATGATCTCATTAATCAATAACATCGTCCTCCTTATCAATCACCTTAATCCTTCTCTTGTTATCATCTTTGTTTCATTTTATTTTTCTTTTATTATTCCTTACCAAGTCATATCGGGTTTAGTTTGTTTTGAATCAAAACTAAGAGAAATGGATAAGATAATTACTCATTATAAACTACAATATATAAATCCTCGTAGTTAATCAGTATTCCAGAAAATATCTTCATTGTTCTTAATCTCAATTAGATAGTGACATTTTCAGACAAATAGAAAATGATTTGCATGATTCTTGATTCATTCCAAAAGAGTCAGAATTGATTTTATCAGTAATTGTCATTAAACAAGAATCAGTCAATATATAAAGATATGGATATACAGTCACATATGCTCTCTGAAGTGCTGAGAGCAGCATGTCAAAAAGATGGACTTCTTAGTTGGACCCAGGAGGTGACGATAAGGGCCATGTCTAAATCATATATGTGTATATATATATATATATATATATATATATATATATAATATTATAAATTCTCAAAGATCATTAGATTTTGTTAGTTTTGAACTTTGACCACCAATCTTTTAATTAATTGGGTTACTTTATATATATGCATATAAATATAATATTAAATTAAAATTCAATCTCTACATACACATTATTCTACATTTTAGATATATTACAGGCAACGATAAAAAATTATAGTAATCAAAGTAAGATTAAATCTTGTTAGAATTACAGAAATATTTTCATAATTAAATATGATCTTTTCGGAATTTAAATTGCATCAACAAATTTCAACCAATTTATTATATTTTTTAACTAAATAAATAATTTTAACAATTAATTTATTTAATTAAAAATAATCACGATAATGTTAAAAATTTGAGGGCGAGCAAAGACAAAAAGTGGTGGCCAATGAAGGAAAGGGATTTTATGTGACGGCAAGTGGAGTTTAACATTTAAAAAGAAACAAAAGATTGTCCAGAGCCACCATTGAATCTTTCACGTGCTACAGTACTACATCACAGGGATGACGTCACCCAACTTGTTAAACATCTGCTTGAAACCAAAATGGAAAAGCGTCCGGACTCAAAATTATATTTTCCAAGTCTTGAATTATGTAGACACCAGAATAATTAACAAGTTTAAACAAGCTAATTGCTAACTAGTATCCTCAATCGACACTCTCATCTACATTAGAACATACAATCTCAATATATCTACCAGCGACATTCGTCGAATTCCTGAATTTTCGCACACAATGAAAGTCACTCGAAACACCTGAATTTTGGAGTTACGACTCCTTATTAATCACCATCAAATAAGGTTTGAGAAAAAAAATTATTTTTGTTCACCCAACAAAATGAGCTCTTGTATATTGTATTTTTAATACGTCTTTATTAGTAATTATGAAAATATAGATGATTAAATTAAATGAAGTTTAAGAATAGGCAATAATATATAATATGTGAATTGAAGCCTATAATATAATAATTATTTTCTTGAACTGCAAGTATGACACTGTTATTGTTAAATTTTAAGAGATCGTCGTTTTAAAATGTCAGAATAAGTTTAATTAATTATTTAATGCGATAATATAGTTATATATTTTTATTAAACTTTACGCAATGTATGATGGACGTGCTAGAATTAAAAAAAAAATTGATTAGTATTTTTTTATCAATTTAAAATTTTAAAATAATTAATTTAATCAATAATTCAATAGTCACTTGTAATATTTTTGTACTAATTAATAGTAAATATAGAAAAATAATATGTAATAGGGCTGCATCATGGGGCACAACAAATTGTTTGTGTATTTATTAAAGAAATGTGTCATTTTGGACCGGAATGTTAGATAAATATTTAAAATTTTACTGTTATTATTATTATTAATTCATTTACTTTTTTTATATATAAAAAAAATCTAACTAATAACAATCGATAATTTTACTAAGTAGGCATTTAGGCAAAGTGTTATTAAAATAGTTATTAATTAAAAATATTTTTAATCAGAATTTATTTAATATTTAATAAAAATACGTGTAGAAAGAAATACTACTTTAAAAAAATAAAAATTTTGTGTTTAGTAAAATTAACTTTTAAATTTTTAAATATAAATTTTCAGTAAAAGTCAAATTTATTTTTAAAAAGTCATATATTATAATTTTTAATTTTAAATCTATTAAATTTTGAATATATCTACTACTAAAAACACTTTATATTTTATTTTTTTTTTATTGTAAAAAGTATTTTTAAAATATAAAAATCTCAATCAAACATAACGCTAGACGGAGTATAATATAAAATCATCTTTTATACTCAAATAGGTAAAGATTCTTTTTTTTTAAGTAGGCCTTTTAAATTTTTTATTTAAATAAAAATATCTCATAAATATATTTTTCAATATAAATAACAAGAGTTTAAAATTAATTCTTTAACTTTAAAAATAAATAAAATAACTATTTAACTAAAGCATGTTCATTTAGAAATGTTAAATATTTTTTAAGTGTATTTGGTAAAATATATATCTCTGAGTCATTTTAATTTACATAAAGATCCTCAATAAATTCATTGACATTTCCAAATCTCAAAAGTAACAAGATAAAAGAGAGATGGGGGCTTGAACCTATTAATGATAAAAAAGACACTCAAACACACACACACACAAATGTATTTATTCTTCTTCTAGATTAGTTTGAATTTTGGGAAATTGAGATTGAGCAATTTGTGTTGGTCAAAGGGCATTTTTGTAACACCACAAATTATTATTATTATTATTTTATTATATTTTAAATTTTATTGTAATTTATTATGTAATAATATATGTTTTTAAATTAGTTTAATTTAATTAAATAGAAATAATAATAATAATAATGAATAAATTTATTTTTAACAATTAGGGTTATTATTATCTTAATTACCCACCCAGTTTTAATAAATGTTTACTGATAAAACAATTATATATATAATTCAAATAGAAAAACAAAGCAATACCCAAATTGTTAGTGTACTTTATCACTAGTACTAATTAAGCATGGTTCTAAGAGTATAAATTAAGTCCAGTGGACAAGATTTCTCCAGCAATATATCTATACATATTCACTAATTAATTCATTAATATGACTTTATCTTGGATTAATTTATCCAAGTGATAATGGAGATTTCCATAGTTTTGACCATGATGATGGTCATTGGTTACTGATGGTCAAATTACTCCCCTCCTCCCAAAAAAAAAAAAAAAAGGGACGGCCATGACCCACTTGGATTCTTTGCTTTTGAAAATTCTCACCACCAGTCTAAATCATAATTTCATAACAATTTCTCAATCAACAATTTATAGGATTATGAATTAATTCAAGCAATATAATTTGAGGATTAGATAATATTTTTACTGTAGCGCCCGGACCGAGGAAAAAAAAAAGTCACGTCGGCAGCCACGTCAGCAGGCCCGGTCAGCAGTCCCGGCCAACCGGGGCCTGCCACGTGGCAAGACCACGTCGCTCCTGAACGGGCCACGTTGGCGATCCGCGTGGGTGCGATCGGACGGCCCAGATACAATCGCACGGACGGCCCAGATTTAATAAAAAACGGACGGCCCAGATTAAAACAAAATGTACGGCTGAGATCAAAGGGCAAGGGGTTATAAATAGAACCCCCACACCAGACCACAAACCCTAGCCGCCTGCCGCTCGCCGGAGAAGACGAACCAGAGGCCGACCGCCGCCACCCGCCGCCGCACCGGGGAAATTTCCGACCGCCGATTGAGGTAAATTTCATACCCCCGACTCGTTTTTCCACGCTGATTCCTCCTATGGCCAAATCGAAGCCAAAATCCCAGCCAAACGGTCGGAATACGCGGCCGAAGACCAGCGGCGCCGCCGCCCCCCCTCTCGATTTTTGCCTCCGACGAGGCCCTTCCCGGCCTCCGTTTGATGCAATTTTTATATCACCGTGATCACCATTCTTTTCTCTACAGGTTGACCGGAGCCGAATCACCAAAACACGAACCTCGCCGGAGAGCCGCCGCACCCGAGAGCGCCGCCGCCGGTAAGCTCCGTTTTTCCGTGATTTTTTGGCCCCCCGAGGGCCCTAGGGTTGTTTTCTCACAGGGACCGATGCGAGTGTGGCCGAATTCGGCTGAAAACGGCCAAAAACAGCCAACTCGAGGCGACTCGCCGCCGCCAGCGGCAGCGCCGTCGCCGGAGCACGGCGGAGCCGCCGTGCCGGAGTTGCGATTTGGGCCGAAAGAGGCCCTGGGCCTAATTTGGGTTTTTTTTGGAACACGTGCAGGTACCGTTAGTGTGTTTCAGTTCCCCGGGAAAAATTCAGGGAAAATTAGGGACGGCCTGTAGGCGCACTGTGAATCGTATTCGGATCCCGAAAACAAGTAAGGACCCCTCACCCTATTTCTTATCACGGTATTAAAGTTCAAAATGATAAAACGGTATTTCTTGAATTAACGCATGTGTGAAATTGTTTAAAGTTGCTAATGGAGCCCGAGTATAGTGTGATTGATGATTTACTGTTATTTGGCCTGTTTTACAGCTTTAAATGCATTATGGGGTTTGATGTGTTCATTTTATAGTTTCGAGTGCATATATTACTGTTTTATTAATTATGGGTTGAAAGATTGAAGAACTGACACTGTATGTTGTCTGTTTGGCATGAATTACGATTTGCTTGTTTAAAAATGAATTGATGATGCTTATTGAGGAAAAGGAAAAAGAAAGATTGTGTAGACTGATAATTGTATGATGGGGTCAGCCTGACTAGATATCCTGGGAGATGGTGGACGGACCGGGTTCGTAGGGAACCCTACCGGGATTGTGGTCTCACATGCCGGACGGGGTGTGGAGATCTTATGGTTTTGGCGCCCATACCGGACGGGGTATGGGGACGGCCCGTTTCACCCTCATACCAGACGGGGTATTGAGGTTTATGGTTTTGGCGCCCATACCGGACGGGGTATGGGAACGGCCCGTTTCACCCTCATACCGGACGGGGTATTGAGGTTTATGGTTTTGGCGCCCATACCGGACGGGGTATGGGGACGGTCCGTTTCACCCTCATACCGGACGGGGTATTGAGGTTTATAGTTTTGGCGCCCATACCGGACGAGGTATGGGGACGGCCCTGGAAACTGATTATGAATGTTAAAGGTTAACGGGTAGCGGGACCCCTATGGACCCCCATGGATACTAGTAGGCTGGTAAATGAGAAAAGGATATGTTGTATAATGATTGAATTACAAAAGGCGTGATAAGTGCTATGTTTTACAGCTTATATTATTCCATGATTGTGATAATGTTATTGTTTTCTTATATTGTTTCATGAATTCCACCGAGGTAAGTGGATGGTAAAGGTTTTATCATAAATAAAAGGATTTGTTGCAAATCATGCTCCATTGGTCTTTTGTGTTTTTCTACCCACCTTTACCTCCGTGACGGTGAGATATCGTGATGTTCTTACTGGGGTAGTGTAGCTCACTCCTTATTTAACCATTTCAGATCAGGAAGACATGGTTCCCGAGCCCGTTCCGCAGGAGGACGACGAAGGGGATGCCTAGAGACTCTGTAGTCATACTCATAGTTTTATTTTCGAGTTTCTCTCTTAGTTAGTTTAATCTTTTATATTTTAAGTACGTTTTTGGTTTCCGTGTAAGGGATGTTAACCGAAATTTTGATATCGCTTCCGCATTTAATATTTATAATATAATTTCCATTTTGAATTACCGGGGCTGTTACAGTTGGTATCAGAGCCGCATTTCCTCGGACCCATCCCTTACACGATAGTGCCTTAGATAAATACTCACCGATATATCGTTACTCAATCATTCCTTGTGAATGCAGGTACACGGGAATGAGGAGAGGAAGGCCCCCACTAAACCGAGCGGCTCAGGATAATTCGCTTCGGGAGGATCTTGACAGACTGTATGAGATGGTGGAGGCTCTCGTAGCTGCCCAGCGAAGGCAAGAGGAGAGAAGGGAGTTACCGGGACCTCCTCCGCTAGCGCAGGTTGAGCCCCCGCTACAGCAGGCTGATCCCGTACCACCCCGGCAGGAGCCTGTTCCTCCACAGTACCAACCGGCACCACAGCCGCGGTACGACCCGGTACCACAGCCACAGTACCAGCAGGCGCCGCCACAGCACTTTCCAGTGCCCCCACCACATCAGCAGGTTCCACCACAGGGTCCCCCAGTTCACCCTCAGCCGGTCCCAGTCCCTCTGCCCCGGGACCCTGCTCCTTCCTTGATCGACCCCGGCTTCATAGAGAGGTACAGGAGACTGAACCCTTCTACCTTCTCAGGGGGATCCTCGTTCGAAGAAGCCCAATACTGGCTGGCAGAGACTGAGAGAGCTTTCGAGACCTTGGGAGTAATTCCTGAGCAGAGGACTGCCATTGCCTCCTACATGCTGGTAGGGGAAGCGGTACCCTGGTGGGAGCTCAAGCGGGCCACCCTGCCTGTACCAGTTACTTGGGAGCAGTTCCTAGCGGCCTTCCATGCGGAGTATCTCCCTAAACACATCCAACATTTAAAGGAATTAGAATTTGCTCAATTGGTCCAGGGTAATATGACAGTGTCGGAGTATGCCCACAAGTTCCTAGAGCTGGGCCGACATGCCCCGGAGACATTGTTGGATGAGGGCCGAAAGGCCAGGAAATTCCAGTGGGGCCTCCGCCCGGCGATCAGACAGCACTTATTGGTGATGGAGCTCGAGACATATTCGACAGTCCTGGCAAAGGCGCAGATCATAGAAAGGAGCTTCGACACCCGCCCTCAGCTAGCGGGAAGTTCCCGACCCTCAGCCCCGCTCCGCAGGCCAGCGCCTACCATGCCTGTCCAACCCAGTAAGAGGCTCAGGCCTGCCGTTCAGGCCCCTCCTCAGGCTATGGGGGCAGCACGTGGGAAGATCTGCCAGTACTGCGGCAGGGATCATGGGGACCGACCCTGCTACCGCCTCAACAACACCTGTCGCATATGCGGCAGTGCCCAGCACTATGCGAGGGAGTGCCCTAGAAACCAGAATCAAGGGAGGCCTCCAATCCAGGGCAGAGTTTACAATCTTACCCAGAAGGATGCCGACGCAGACCCGGACGTGGTACATGGTATGTATACTATCTCTGGCCACATTGCTCATATTTTGTTTGATACTGGTGCATCACATTCTTTTATTTCACATGTTCTTGCTTCCAAAATTTGTGTATCACCTGATAGACTTGATTCATTATTGCTTGTATCTACCGCTGGGGGGGAGACATTGCTAGGAGAGGTTGTCTACAGGGCATGTACCGTGGAGATAGCAGATAGGAAATTGAGGGTAGACCTTATAGGGTTAGACACAGGGGATTTTGATGTAATCCTAGGAATGGATTGGCTAGCGGCGTATCACGCCACCATAGACTGCTTTAATAAAAAGATTGTATTTAATCCTCCCAACGAGGAGCCTTTTACAAGTTAATAAAATTATCCAGTACTGATTTCCCGAATGGTAAGTTTTTTCTTGATTTCCAGTGCCTTAATCTTGTATTTTCTCTAACTAGGTAAACCCAAGAAAGAAGTTTGTATCCAAGAGATTCCAGTAGTCCGAGACTTTCCAGACGTATTTCCGGATGAACTGCCCGGTCTACCAAGGGACAGAGAGGTCGAGTTCACCATAGACTTACAGCCAGGTACCCAGCCCATCTCAGTAGCTCCTTACCGAATGAGTCGCATCGAGATGGAAGAACTAAGGAAACAGATCACTGAGCTACAAGACAGTGGCTTCATTAGGCACAATGTTTCCCCATGGGGTGCCGGGGTTACTTTTGCAAGGAAGGGAGATGGAACGTTGAGACTGTGCATTGATTACAGAAGGATAAACAAGGTAACAATCAAGAACAAATATCCTCTTCCTCGGATTGATGACCTTTTCGATCAGTTGCAGGGTGCACAGATCTTTTCTAAAATAGATCTACGATCAGGTTACCATCAGGTAAAGGTAAGAGCGGAGGATATCCCCAAGACGGCATTCCGAACCAGGTACGGACACTACGAGTTCCTGGTTATGCCGTTTGGGCTAACCAACGCCCCGACCATCTTTATGGATCTAATGAACAGAATCTTCAGAGAGTTCTTCGATCAATTTGTCATCGTGTTCATCGATGATATCTTAGTCTACTCAAAAAGTAGAGAAGAACATGCTCGTCATCTTGCCCAAGTCCTACAGGTACTCAGGGAAAAGAAGTTGTATGCAAAGTTGAGCAAGTGTGGATTTTGGCTCGAGCAAACCGCCTTCCTAGGACATGTTATATCGAAGGAAGGGGTGTCGGTGAACCCCGAAAAGGTTGAAGCGGTACTTGGTTGGGAAAGGCTGACAACAGTTAAGGAAATTCGCAGTTTCCTAGGGATGGCAGGTTATTACCGCCGATTTGTTGAAGGGTTCTCTAGTCTAGCAGCTCCTCTAACCCGACTCACAAAGAAGAATGCAAGGTTTGAATGGAATGAGAACTGCGAGAGGAGTTTTTCAGAATTGAAGAAGGACTGACTACTGCACCCGTGCTGGCTCTACCGAGTGGATCAGGAGGGTATACAGTTTATAGCGATGCCTCCTATCTAGGTCTGGGTTGTGTCCTGATGCAGCATGGAAAGGTTATAGCATATGGGTCTAGACAGCTAAAGAATCATGAGAAGAACTATCCTACCCATGACTTGGAGCTTGCCGCAATCATACACGCCCTGAAAATCTGGTGCCATTATTTGTATGGAGAGACCTTTCAGATCTACACCGATCATAAGAGTTTGAAGCACATCTTCACTCAGAAGGATCTCAACATGCGTCAGAGAAGGTGGATGGAACTCCTCAAGGACTATGATTGTGACATCCTATACCATCCAGGTAAGGGCAACGTAGTAGCCGATGCCCTCAGCAGGAAAAGTGCAGACACCCTGGCCCATCTGATGGTTTCAGAATGCAGGTCCATTGGGGCCACGCAGCAGGTTCGACTGCGAGATCTGAAGAGGGCCACATGTTTGAGCCACCTAGCAGTCCAACCTGAGTTAATCCAAAGAATAAAGGAAGCCCAGTCAATCGACCCCGCCCTAGTAACCCGCAAGAAGGATGCAGAACAGGGAGTGAACTCAGAATTTCAGATCTCTGCCGACGGATTGATTCGTTTCAGGGACAGAGTGTGTGTCCCAGACGACAGTGAGTTAAGAAGAGACATCATGACAGAATCCCATAGTTCAAGGTTCGCCATGCATCCAGGAAGTACGAAAATGTACCAAACTATGCGACCTCGGTTCTGGTGGAATGGGATGAAGAGAGATATAGCCGACTTTGTATCTAAATGTTTGGTATGTCAGCAGGTCAAAGCAGAACATCAACGCCCGGGCGGGTTACTTCAGCCTTTACCGATTCCGGAGTGGAAGTGGGAACATATCACCATGGACTTCGTATCGGGACTACCCAAGGCACGATCGGGACATGATGCTATATGGGTAATTGTTGACCGACTCACTAAGTCTTCCCACTCCCTGGCCATCAAAATGACTGATCCCTTGGACAAGTTGGCAAGGATGTACATCCGGGAGGTAGTCAGACTACATGGAGTTCCAGTAACAGTGGTATCCGACAGGGATCCCAGATTCACTTCTCGGTTTTGGAATAGTTTCCAGCAAGCTATGGGAACAAAACTGTCTCTTAGTACTGCCTTCCACCCCCAAACCGATGGACAATCAGAGAGGACAATTCGTACGCTGGAGGATATGCTCCGAGCTTGTGTCCTTGACTCCTGGGGCCATTAGGACGACCACCTACCCCTGATAGAGTTTGCTTACAACAACAGCTACCAAGCAAGCATCGGCATGGCCCCATACGAGGCGCTATACGGGCGTCCGTGCAGGTCGCCGATCTGTTGGGAGGAAGTGGGCGATATAAGATTGTTTGGCCCGGATTTGGTAGAAGAAACCACGTCCAAGATAGTTAAGATCAAGAAGAACATCCAGACAGCTCAGAGTAGGCAGAAGAGTTATGCCGATACCCGGAGAAGGGACCTGGCCTTTGAGAAAGGCGACCGGGTGTTCCTTAAAGTCACCCCCTTCAAGGGAATTAGTAGGTTCGGCAGGAGGGGAAAATTAAACCCCAGATATATTGGACCCTTTGAAATCTTAGACAAGATTGGTACCACTGCCTACAGACTTGCACTGCCTCCTGAGCTCTCCCGGGTTCATAATGTGTTTCATGTATCTATGCTACGTAAGTACAATCCGGACCCTTCTCATGTCTTGGCTCACGAACCGCTTCCACTGCGAGAGGACTTGTCTTATGAAGAAGTACCGGTCAGTATCACGGACCGAGAAAGCAGAATACTCCGCAACCGGGAAATATCATTTGTAAAAGTCATGTGGCAGAACCACACGCCCAGGGAGGCGACTTGGGAACTGGAATCAGAATTTAGGGCCCAATATCCCCATCTGTTTGATCATGAGTAATGAGGCAAATTTGGGGACCAAATTTCTTTATGGGGGGGAGAGTTGTAGCGCCCGGACCGAGGAAAAAAAAAAGCCACGTCGGCAGCCACGTCAGCAGGCCCGGTCAGCAGTCCCGGCCAACCAGGGCCTGCCACGTGGCAAGACCACATCGCTCCTGAACGGGTCACGTTGGCGATCCACGTGGGCGCGATCGGACGGCCCAGATACAATCGCACGGACGGCCCAGATTAAAATAAAATGGACGGCTGAGATCAAAGGGCAAGGGGTTATAAATAGAACCCCCACACCAGACCACAAACCCTAGCCGCTGCCGCTCGCCGGAGAAGACGAACCAGAGGCCGACCGCCGCCACCCGCCACCGCACCGGGGAAATTTCCGACCGCCGATCGAGGTAAATTTCATACCCCCGACTCGTTTTTCCACGCTGATTCCTCCTATGGCCAAATCGAAGCCAAAATCCCGGCCAAACGGCCGAAATACGCGGCCGAAGACCAGCGGTGCCGCCACGCCCCCTCTCGGTTTTTGCCTCCGACGAGGCCCTTCCCGGCCTCCGTTTGATGCAATTTTTATATCACCGTGATCACCATTCTTTTCTCTACAGGTTGACCGGAGCCGAATCACCAAAACACGAACCTCGCCGGAGAGCCGCCGCACCCGAGAGCGCCGCCGCCGGTAAGCTCCGTTTTTCCGTGATTTTTTGGCCCCCCGAGGGCCCTAGGGTTGTTTTCTCACAGGGACTGATGCGAGTGTGGCCGAATTCGGCCGAAAACGGCCAAAAACAGCCAACCCGAGGCGACTCGCCGCCGCCAGCGGCGGCGCCGTCACCGGAGCACGGTGGAGCCGCCGTGCCGGAGTTGCGATTTGGGCCGAAAGAGGCCCTGTGCCTAATTTGGATTTTTTTTGGAACACGTGCAGGTACCGTTAGTGTGTTTCAGTTCCCCGAGAAAAATTCAGGGAAAATTAGGGACGGCCTGTAGGCGCACTGTGAATCGTATTCGGATCCCGAAAACAAGTAAGGACCCCTCACCCTATTTCTTATCACGGTATTAAAGTTCAAAATGATAAAACAGTATTTCTTGAATTAACGCATGTGTGAAATTGCTTAAGGTTGCTAATGGAGCCCGAGTATAGTGTGATTGATGATTTACTGTTATTTGGCCTGTTTTACAGCTTTAAATGCATTATGGGGTTTGATGTGTTCATTTTATAGTTTCGAGTGCATATATTACTGTTTTATTAATTATGGGTTGAAAGACTGAAGAACTGACACTGTATGTTGTCTGTTTGGCATGAATTACGATTTGCTTGTTTAAAAATGAATTGATGATGCTTATTGAGGAAAATGAAAATGAAAGATTGTGTAGACTGATAATTGTATGATGGGGTCAGCCTGACTAGATATCCTGGGAGATGGTGGACGGACCGGGTTCGTAGGGAACCCTACCGAGATTGTGGCCTCACATGCCGGACGGGGTGTGGAGATCTTATGGTTTTGGCGCCCATACCGGACGGGGTATGGGGACGGCCCGTTTCACCCTCATACCGGACGGGGTATTGAGGTTTATGATTTTGGCGCCCATACCGGACGGGGTATTGAGGTTTATGGTTTTGGCGCCCATACCGGACGGGGTATGGGGACGGCCCTGGAAACTGATTATGAATGTTAAAGGTTAACGGGTAGCGGGACCCCTATGGACCCCCATGGATACTAGTAGACTGGTAAATGAGAAAAGGATATGTTGTATAATGATTGAATTACAAAAGGCGTGATAAGTGCTATGTTTTACAGCTTATATTATTCCATGATTGTGATAATGTTATTGTTTTCTTATATTGTTTCATGAATTCCACCGAGGTAAGTGGATGGTAAAGGTTTTATCATAAATAAAAGGATTTGTTGCAAATCATGCTCCATTGGTCTTTTGTGTTTTTCTACCCACCTTTACCTCCGTGACGGTGAGATATCGTGATGTTCTTACTGGGGTAGTGTAGCTCACTCCTTATTTAACCATTTCAGATCAGGAAGACATGGTTCCCGAGCCCGTTCCGCAGGAGGACGACGAAGGGGATGCCTAGAGACTCTGTAGTCATACTCATAGTTTTATTTTCGAGTTTCTCTCTTAGTTAGTTTAATCTTTTATATTTTAAGTACGTTTTTTGTTTCCGTGTAAGGGATGTTAACCGAAATTTTGATCTCACTTCCGCATTTAATATTTATAATATAATTTCCATTTTGAATTACCGGGGCTGTTACATTTACTGTTTAAATTTTATGTTTTGAGGAAATTAACAGAGAAAATTTTAATCCAAAAAGAAAGTAGGTAGCCATTTTCTCCTAAATATTATAAATGTTTTTAGAAATTTATGTTATAACTTATCAAAAAATAATCAGACTACTTGAATTGATCATTCGTGCCGCTATATAAATTTATAAAAATTATTCTTATACAATTACTTTCCCATGTGAAGTTACTAATAAAAGTAAAGTAAATAATAAATTTAATTCCTTTGTAATTATGCTTTCTTTCCTTATAATTTTGCTTTAAATTTATAAATGTAAATTTTCATATGAAGTAATAAAAATTCTTCATAGTGTGCTTATTTTTTGCTTTATAGCTATGAAGTTTGAAACTTCTAATTATAACCTTATTTGTTATAAATCTTAATTCAAGTGAATGTATAATAAAAAATAATTAATTCCCAAATAACTAAGTGCATACTTTTCCATAACAAAAAAAAAGGAAGAATTGGGAATATGCATTGGTCGGTTTCGAGTAAAAAATTTTAAAAATTAATAACTTATTAGTCGATCAAATATTATTCATAAATTTATTTTTTACATCCACTTATTTTCTCGTATGAAAATATTTTATATATTGCATATGCTAAAATTTAGTAACAATCAAAGATTTGAATTATAGAGTTTTAGGTTTAATATTGTTTGAAAAACCTAGTTATATAGCAGCAATATTCATTTTCGTAATTTAGAATCACAAATTTTAAAAATATGTCAAACTCTTATAATTTTTGGTGAATGATTAAATATACTTTCAGTAGAATAAACTTTATATTTAATTTTAATTTTTATATCTTTAAAAATAAATAAAAATTTTATACGTAAATTACGTCATTAAAAATATAAATTATTTTAAATTTTTTCTACCAGCATATATCACATTAATCTTTAAGAAATTAAAAATATATATATTTTTAGCTGTTTTATTGTGATAATGGACATGAGTGATGATAGTGCATTTCTTTTATTTTTATTTATTTATTTATTTATTTATCATTGATGACATCATCAAGATGACATAATGGTCTCCACATACTAAAATGGGCATGACAAAAAGCTGCAAATAGAATATATATATATATATTTTTTTCTCACGGTGTTTTAATTAATTTCAGCCATTCATAAAATTAAATATACAGTTTGGTTAATTTAATCAATTATAGAGATTTAGTGGGTCTTCAATAAACTTCCCAAATCTCTTTTCTGTTTTGACTGCTTCATAATTGGGCATCCGAATTGAACGGCTGGTTTTGGTCAAAGAGGTTTTTATTACGGTTGAAAAATCTAGGTTTTGGTTACCCATCTGGTTTTTTAATTCTTAAACATATTATCTCATAATTTTTTAATATTTACAAAGTTAATTTATTTATTTTTCCTAATCTAATTGCAAGAAAAAAATAATTAAAAGTTTAATATATATTTATAGATAAATTTACAAATAAATTTATATAGAATGACTAAATTTATTCCAAACCCATAATGATGAAGAGCCATCACTATCTTGGGTGTATACGACTATGATTTTAGTAGCAGTGCATGAATTTATAATTAAACGAGTCAAATTAAATAGCCACGACCCAATTCTCGTCACAATCTGGAGAACTTCTCACTGAACAAAATTTGGACAATCTCATAAGACGATGGACGGCTTAATTAAATCTCTAAGAGATTCTCAAATTAGTAATTAAAGTTTTTTACTTTAAAAATTAGATAACTTTTCCTAACTATATAATTTTTAATATTTTGACAAAATAATTTTACATGAATTGTGTTTATTTTATTTATGGGTCCTCAAAGGTTGATTGTGTTCTCCTTGGTACCACGTGGTCATCAGAAATGTAAAGGATGCGACGTATTTGGTGAAAAGAATATTTGAAGTTGGGAATTTCAAACTGCTAAGTCATACCATACATTGCTTCCGTTTTTATTTTAATCTGATTTGGTACACCAACTTGGGCATATGATGGAGACAATTCAATCACTTTATAGTCAAATTGAGTTGGACCACGTAATACATCATATGTAAATTTTAAATTAAATATATCTTTACATTTATGTTGTTTTTCAAATGAATGAATGAAATTTCTTACTTCAATTAAAAGAAAAAAAAAAAGAGTTAGTATTAAATGTTCTTTTCATTTGAATACTTTGTGACTGGTTGGAATTAAATTCAATTTAATAACTGTAATACACTAATGAATTTAACGATTGACTTTATTAAATCAAATGGTACACATTAATTACTGTTAATTTATAGCACACATGTAAATAATGAACTGTTTGTTGTTCTTAAATATATTTAATTTGTACTGCTAAACTACTGTATCTGTAAAATCTAAACTTATTTTTTTTAATTATTATTAAATAACAACTTAACATATATTATACGATAAAAGACAATAAAAATACAATAAGTAATTACGATTGAAAAAACATAAAAATATTATGATCTTAAGCTCGTATATTTAAAGAATAAAAAGTTATATATACCCAATTGTAGCAATTATATATAAAGTTTAAAAATCTTAATGTAAATTAAACTTATATTTATTTAACAGCAAACCGTTTCATATCTATAGTTTGGATTTTTTTTAAAGATTCAATTTATAAGATTATTTATAACAGATTCAGTATTTGTGATTTTTCTTTTGTACATTAATTTTTTTTTTTTTTTAATGTAGTTTACATAATAAGAAAAAGCAACAAGGAAACAAAAAAACAAAGATTGTGAACTCCAGATAAGTAATCAAAAAACAGTTTATTAAATCATGAAAACAATTGGTGATTATCTTTCAAAAGAAAATCCATTTCATCAAATTACTATTACATAGCACAGATTGCTCCATAAGGTAAAAGAAAATCCATTTTATCAAGCACAAAAGGTGCAAACTGCAGAAAATTTTCCAGTTCAGAGACCAAAATTATTTCCATATAGAGCTGCCTAGCATAATAGTACATAAATATGTTCAATCCCTCTCTAAATCTATGGCTGGTTACCAGCAAAAATGCCATCTCTGTCTCTCAAGATGAAGCTCCAATACCAGGTTCCTGAATTTGAATCGATGTTCTTGACAAACTTGCTTCAAGCTCATTTAGCTCGTCCATGTCTAGTTCGTCGTCGTCGTCGTCGTCTTCAAGAACATCCTGTTTGGGATCAGAACCATCATTTGTAGAACAGCTTGGTCCCTCTGCTGCTGGCTCATTCTTGACCTGAAACAGAACAATGTCAAACAGACACACACAAAAGGACCAAAGCATTATCGCAAGCCTAATTAGTGTTTCTATGCCAAGTGTTTTACAAAGTTCAAGACCCTATTTCTTATATTCATGCATAAAGTATAATCAATAATCGTTATCATGTACTTTAACATCCTGGAGCTCTTCAAGGAGTTCAATGAAGCAATTATAGATGCAGTCAACTAGGCAAAACAGGTTAGACACTACTTCCCCCGGCCCCCGGAAGGAATCCATCTGCAATTTGAATTTCATAAACTTGTAAATGTTCCAAGTACTTTTTACAGTAGCACCATACATCTTATTTGCAAAATTTTGTTTCAACAAGTAGAACCAGATATCTATTTAGAACATTTTCCACCCAGCCAAACAAAGCTCTCACCCTTGAACCTCAGAAAATAATTCACGAACTTTTTACAGTAGCACCATACATCTTATTTGCAAAATTTTGTTTCAACAAGTAGAACCAGATATCTATTTAGAACATTTTCCACCCAGCCAAACAAAGCTCTCGCCCTTGAACCTCAGAAAATAATTTATTTGTCCCTAGCCTTTCTAACAACCCTTGTATTAGAAGCCAATATTAGAAGAACCAAAAACTTATGTTATTGCACCTCTTCTGTTAAGTGAGTTGACAAAGGAAGTATACATACTAATTTTGGTTATAAAACCATTGATTCTCCAACATGACACCTGAGTAAGGATTTTCTGTTTGAGGACAGCAAGCCTCTAGTCAATTACTTAAGGATAAAGATTACTGCCAACAATCAAATCAGCAGAAATATGTAAAGTGCTGCCCTCAATCAATTACCAGAATATATAAAAGTGCTTTCCTCTGCTGTTTGCAAATAGCATTGAAGAGTGAGTCGGTATTTTTGATGATGCAGAATAACTTCAGTTAAAATTACTTATACAAGAAATCAATCCTTTTAAATATAAAACTATAGCACTATTTAGGAGTATGTTGTTATAGTTTTAGTAATTTTAGTATTTAGTTTCCTTATACTAGTATTATTTCTTAATCCTATTAGTATTAGTATTTTTTTAATTTAATCCTATTCAAGAAAGGTTACTTACGACAGACTTCATTTATTCATTTTGAAGGTTTCTCAATTTTCTGATTACTTGATGCAATCAAATTGTTATGCTTGAGAAATCTTATATTTGATATTTAAGAAACCCTAGATGTAATATGTAGGTTTTTACCTTCACAATAATGTAAACAAACAAATGCTAATTTGTCCTACATCATTTGAAATATCTTTCAATGAATAGGAACTTCTTAGTTGAAAAGCTGATTAAAAAAAATTTATCAACCTGAATCAAGAATTCACATGATTGACATATTAAAAAAAAAAAGAATACCTTTTGATCCACAGCCTCAGGTTCTTCTTGTCTCTGGTACTGTTCATATGCCTCAGCATCATCCACAAATAAGCTGGCATCCGACAGAAACAACTCGCGGCCACTGAAAAGATGGAAATAAAATCATGAGATTGCTCAATTAACTGATTGTGTGAAATGTAAGAGGATAATACCTCATGCGGTCATTCTTAGCCCTCTCTGCTTGTTGAGCAGCCAAGCCTGCTTCTCTTTCTTCCATCTTTTTCTTCTTCCATTCCATAAACAATTGAGGAGTCATTGGAGTTGACTTTGTCAATTTAGCACGCTGAACAAATAGATGAATAATTATAAGTATTAACAGTTAAAAGATTAGCAAAGAAAAAAAAAGATATTGTTAATAATTATGAAGAAGATGAATCAATTGTAACACAGGCAACCAGACGGGGTCATGTGGAACAGAATTGAAAATAGCTATAACCTGATTTTCGATCTCTTCTTCAACAGGAACCTTCTCAGCCTCCTCTTCTAGAAGGGCCTTCATTTGAGATTTTAACACATATCCTGGAGGAAGAGCATGTCTGTAGTGACAATCTTTTCCACCATTTGGGCAATCCCAAAACCAACCATATTGTTTCTTCTCCACTGCTTCCAGAAAGTATTTGCATACCTATAATAGATACAGAAAAAAATAAACTATCCACAAAGATACAGTGTCTACTTGAGCATCAATCAGGTCATTAAAACATTAAACCCCAGTTATCACGAAAATAACAGAAATGAATATTCACTTTATAAGAACATGTTGTATCTTAGGAGGAATCATCAACTAAAAATGTCCTCCAGATAGGTGTCAATTTTCCTAAAAATCTCCTTGAAGGTCCTACTTGGCATCCTGCTAAACTACCCAAATCTTGTCATAGAAGCGAAAACCAATACATCTAATATCCTGGATGTAATTCCTGGCACTATAACAAAGGAGATTGTATCACTTTTTGGAGAAGACCAAAAAATACCAGCCAATGAACCATAGACCAAAATTGATCTTGTTTTCCAATAAGATAATTGCCTACAAGGATCCAAAAAGAGCACCTCTACCGTCCTTGTTTCATCCCATTCAAAGTTATGTTTTTAGTTTTTCGTACTTCACATATTTAAAAGAAATCTCTTGACAATTCAAAGCCTATAATGTTTCTGTAAAAAAAAAATAGAAATTAGAAAAAGTTAGCAGATCAGATAGGTCTATTTCTCATTTTAAAAAGAAAAAATAGCTGTTTAAACGATCACATTAACATTTTAAAATGATGGTCAAGGTTGCAACGATAGCTAAGTTGATAGGAAATGCAATCCAGACTATTCGAGAAAATGATCCAAATAAAAGATTCATTTGATGAATCCTCATTTCCTTGCTGAGAAAGGTCATGACAGTAAATCCCCTTAGGAGGCGAAGGCCAGGTCCCTTTCATTAAAAACTCAAAAAAGCCCTCCCCCCCTACCACCTTCCGCTTCGAATTCCTCCTCTCTCACAATTCCACCAATTTGGCTGTTCCGCTTTAGTATCATTACAACTGCCAAAAACACATCCCTGTAACTGTTGACAATGGGCAGTCACTACCACCATTGCCTAAGCAGTTGGGTGGTAACAAGTCCTCCGACATCGGCCTGCAGCTATTATGTAATATACCAGGCATTCAGAGAAGAGAAACAGATAATATATGCAGAGGAAAATTGGAGCTAGGTGAGTGTTGCAGGTGCACAAAATGGTGTCATCGTACGGTGCAAAAATGGTGAACACAACAAACAAAAACGAAAACAATGAATGTCTTTAAAAGGTATGCAAGTATTGATGAAAATATGACAATGCTCATGAAAAAGATTTTAAAAAAAAAAACAAAAATAGAGCAAGAAAATGTCTAGAGGGGTGATGAAGAGCTATTTGTATAAAAATGTGATGCAGGAAAAAGTTCTTCTTTTCCTAAAAGAATTATCTATCTTTAGGACTAATTTTAGTGGGTGAAAATCCTATCAGGAGAAATATTTGTAGGATCCTATAAATACTATATAGTCTCTTTTTATGTATGTTTTGATTGACATTCAGATTTATTCAAGAAAATTTTTTCCCTCTCAATTTTTTTGGCTGTAAAAGAATTTATCCACCCAATTTGGTGATTTCTTTTTTTCTTTTCTTTTTGTTAATAGAAATGAAATTTCATTCAAGTGCTGCCCATGTGAACAGCATGTTTCAGTTTTGCAAGATAGATTCAGAAAATATATCTATGAAGTTCATTAAGTAATCGCCATCACGGAGAGGATGACCCTTGAACAAAACATTTGGAACCAATGATATCAAATCCTAGCACAGGAATAGCAAAAGTACTCAAAAACTCTTCTATTATTTCTTCCCATATGTTATCAAAATGATCTCATTCTGTCTTTCTCTCGAAACAAAGTAATCATCTACCAAAATAGCAATGAGATTATCCTAAAAGTAACAAGTACATTTAGAACATGGGAACTACCACTGACCGGAAAGACGACAACCTTCTATTAAGGCGTGAATGAATACACCCTAAAAGTACAGAGTATAGAGTACTAAATCAAATGAGTACCTCAACAATTCAATCTAATCCTAGCATTAGAATAGCAAATGCCCTCAAGAGCTCTTCTACTTTTTCCTTCCATACGACCCATGAAATAACTCTTTTTGTGAGCTATTTCATTCCCTATTTGTCTGTCTTAAATATCCCATCTCCCTATATCAGAATCAAAATGATCCCACTTTGTTTCTTTGGGAACAAAATGATCATCTACCAAAAAAGCAATGAAATCCTCCTAAAATTATCAAGTACATTTAGACACAGGTATTACAACTGACAGGAAAGATGGCAACTTTCAAGTAAGGCGTGAACAAATACATCCTAAGAGTACATAGTAAATGGTATCAAATTGAATGAGTACCCAAACAATTTAACATGACTGGAATATGCATGGATGCAAACCTTTACTCAAATATCAAATTCATGTCTTAAAATTTTCAATTAGTTTATATGTAATTAGCTGAATACATGATTTGATGTATCTGATTTTATTCCCCAATCATTGTTAGAAGACCTTTATTTCCTAATCTTTTCAAATAATTCCATGATATATACAAGGCAGGAACATAACGAAAATATGGTGGTGGACTCCTAAATAACCATGTTTTTCTGCCAAAACTTAGATCACTGCTTTCATTGTTTAGCTCTCTCATGCTAAGAATCATTTTCTAGCTCATGCAGCCTCTCTTTCTTCTTTATTTCATTCTTTTTTCTCTTTCATGTGATGCTTGGGAATTAGTAGAGGTACTGTATTTTCTCGAGTAGAAGTTGTCATTGCTTACAGAAGAACAAAAAAAAAACACTTTATGATGACATACTGAAATGAATGTTAGACCTTTTGGCATAAAAAGATTCCATTCATGGGCTATTAAGAAATGGACCAGAAACTAACATCTCGAAATGCTAATTTTATGATGAAAGAAATAAGCATTAGAATCATATAAAAGGAGAACACAATAAGAGTAATATAGCTAAAAGGAGAAAGAAAAGCATACAATATCTGTTGGTCTGTTCTGGTTATACTCCGTTTTCTTTGACTCGACGACCTTCTCAAGTGTCTCTTGATCCCAGTCTTCCATTGTTTCTTTGTCTTAACAAACAAGACAATCGTCAAAAATAAAACTTTGATACAGTGGAGAAAAAAGGAAGAACAAGGAAAGAACATCAAGCAGTTAGGAAGCATAAGATCTATAACACAAACATATCTCTGTTTGACTACCTTGATCACGCTTATCACTGTAAATATCAATCTTCTCACCCTTCCTCTGGACATTCAAATCATGTGAGAACTTGCATTTGAAGCCCTTAGTGCACTGACCCGCTTTGTAAAATTCACACACGATAGACTTGGGATCAACACCTATTAAAAAGATTCCTCCATCAGAAATATAACAATTCATACACATCACTAATAAACTTATAAAAGCATGTGAAATATACAATACATACCCACAGGCACTTTTGGCTGACTAATGGCTACCTTGAACAAGTCATTCAGCTCCTTCTCTCTTGCCTTCTCTTCCTCTTTCTTTTTCTGTTCACGAAAAGCATTTTTTTGCTCACTCTCACTTACTTGATTCCTATAAAAAATTCACTCAATAACTAAAACGCAAATTTAGTTTCTCCCTTGTTTTGAAATCACTCCATAAGCAACCAGAATATAATTCAGTTCTAAATCGGTAGAGTTTACCAAAAGTTGATTCGCCCAAAAAAAATCACTAAAAACTAATTTCTCTTAACCCAAATCAATCCTTCAACCAATCAACCATACAAGCTCCAGTACTTCCCTTTTTTTTTTCGAGATACGTACTACTTCCCTATTTTTAGTATTCCTAAGCACACCCAGAATACTCGATCTTCTCAATTTCTCTATAGAACAGTAATCCTTCTACAGAAACAATCAGAAAAGGACGAAAGTTAATATTGGCAAAATATTCAAAAACGAAATAAACCTTAACGGCAACTTTAGTCGAGTCCGGTTTGGGTTGCACCGATTGCTTGAGGTTTTGGACATATTTCTGCACATTCTTGCTCTTGTTCTTATTCTTGAGCCCAAATGTTTTGTCTTCAACGATCTTTTGCTTCTTCGCTAAATCAGCCTTCGATTGCACCTTCGGCGGCATTATTGCTCGTTCGGTTTATTAGCCAAAAGTTTCAAAAAATCCGGACAAATAACAGTATTATACTGATCGAAGATGAAAAGAAATTAGCGTTTTCGATTATAGCAAAGAGTGAATTCAATTGAAGGTCCAAAGTTGGTCTTATGGCAGGAAGAGGGTTTTCTATGGTCCGTGAAGTTCCGATGATTAGACGAAATAGGAGAAGTGCAGTGGGAATGTTGTTTTTGGTTCGGATGAAATGACGAATTTCTCCTTCCATAGGCATGTTTCTGTCGGACAAAAATTTGAAAGAGAATTGGATAAATAAGTAATTTTAATCTTTCTATTTTTCCTAATTTATGAGGCTTTTTTTGGTAAATAAATCTGAATTTCGATAACAGTAGAAACTTTTTAAATATAAACTACATTCATTATCTGCCTATCCTTGCAATATAATTTTTTATAATTATATAAAAAATTATTTAAATTTGATCTAAACATAATAAGATATATAAATTCATTTACCTTATTTAATAACATATATAAAGAGAAAAAGAAATCTGTAAAAATTATTTTTTAAATTCTTAATACTAAATAAATAAATTATTTTTTAGCATCTAAAAAATTATTAAAAAATAGTCTTTAAAATAATTTCATTAACTAAATTACAATAATAGATTGGTAATTCGTCAAATTTTTAGTAAAAAAAAAAAAAAAGATATGAATTTTGAGAAAAGAGCCGTTGCATAACGACCACGAGAAGCACCGAAGTTCTATCAATCAAAGCAACCCGCAGAGAGAGAGAAATGGGATTTCACGCAGCAGCTTTTAGGGTTTCTCAAATTAAAAGTAGAGCTCTGTTTATGGTTCAACTGAGTACATCTTCTTCGCGCTCCTTTTCCCGTAAGCCGCAATTGTCAAATCACCGGAAACGGTTCGCTATTAATCTCATTCTCACTCCACTATCGCCACGACTAACATTTCACAGTTGTGTTTTATTGTCAGAAGCACGTTAATTGAGTATCTAGTGATTTTCAGGCCTTCTTTTGGAATTGCATTTGACATCGATGGAGTCATTCTCCGTGGCCGTCTTCCAATTGGAGGCTCTCCGCAAGCTCTGAGAAGATTATATGGAGATTCTGCTAGTAGTATTACACCATTTTACAACATCCTGTTTACTATGCGTTTATACGTATACATATATATATGTAACAATTTAATTGGAGTGACTGGGCTTTAAAAGAGCGCATTGATTTACGGCGAATGGGCACTGATTTGCTTGGTCTAATGTTACTGCATCTTAGCATAGCTGACGGATAGCTTCTTTGCAGGGAATTTGGAGGTTCCCTTTCTGTTTCTGACAAATGGTAAGTGGTTTATCATATTTCTTTTTTATTCTGAATCATCAATAGACTTGGAAAAGTAATATGAAAATATAAATAGCTGCCGCTTCTTGTTTAGATATATTGGATTTATCATGTACGTGGGATTTGTTCATGGACAAACTGTCATATCATGTACTCAACATGGGAGCATAGCCCAATTTCTTTTGGGTGTCAATTGTAATTAGTGCTAAACTTGCCATCTTTAGCAGCCAATGGTGGTATCAAGTGAGCAAAAATGTTATTAATAAAGGACCAAGATCCTTCTTAAACCTTCCATCTACCTAAAAGTACGAGAGTAGTTTGAAGACCATTGTTATTTCAGCTTTTCCTAGTTTACTGGTGGAGGCCTACATAATTTGTCCATGTTGTGTTACAATGTGACTAATAGGCTACATGACTAATCTAGAGGGATATGTTGTACTATGCAACTTTTATGAATGAATATGATCATGAGGTACAGAGTGGTTGCATTCTAGTGATATATTCTAATATAACTCCACTTAAATAGGTGGCGGCATCCCTGAATCTAGACGAGCTATAGAGTTAACTGAGCTGCTAAATGTAGAAATTAGACCTGCTCAGGTAGTATTTAAAGACTTATTCTTAATGCACTGTTAGAAGACTGATTCCTTTGGCCACTATCATATGCAACTATCATTTTGACTGAAACAAATTGGAATAGCTTCTTCCTTTTCCTGATGTAGGTTGTGCAAGGTCATTCACCTTTCAAAAACTTGTTGAAGAGGTGAGTTACTGTGTTGACATTGATGTCGAGTTCAGTATGTTCCAAATGAAAACTTATCTTACAAAAAGTAATATCCAATTATTTAGAATCAACTGGCTTTCTTTTTTCTTTGTTAATCTTCATCACTTTAGTTCCTGGCTGCTATATATGATACTGTTGAACATGATTTGCTAGAATAACCTTATGCATAAATCACTTAGACCTAATCATCAAGTATTTGGCAACTGACACAATTTGTTGGCTTAAGCTGGTGAATGCCTGAATCTGGAAATAAGTTCATTATGTTTGAAACAATAGGTCCTGAGATTTCCATTTATTTTATATATATGCATCTTAGCTAGAAACTGTAGTTTAGTTGGTTGTATCTAAGATGAGATCAATCTTGCAGATCTCACTTTTTAAGTCCCTGTCTCTAATAAATCACTAATTCATACTTTTCAATTGGCTTCATGGAGATCCACTAGTCAAATGTTGTGAACTTTTCTAGGCTTGTTATAAGAAATTTCTCCATGCGATTACTAATAAGCCATTTTTCCATTTCAGTTATTTACTTGTCAGTATTCTGCTGAAGGTTTTTTACCATCAACTGCCATTGTTATGATCTTCAGATTTGAGAATGAACTTATTGTTGCCACTGGAAAGGGGGATCCTGCTTTGGTGATGTCTGAATATGGTTTCAAGTAAGCTCTTAGCTTTTCATTCCTTAAAATGGAAGTATTAGCTCTTATGTGTGGACAGACTTTCTGATTATGTAGAAATTATAATTGTCCAAGTAAATTTTTGTGCTAGGAAAGTGGTCTCCTTGGATGAGTATGCATCTTACTTTGAAAAAATTGATCCTGTGTCTCAGTACAAGACATGGAAAACCAAGTTGGTATTACATGGGAATAGTCATTCAGGTTCAGCTGAAAGGGTTAAGGCAGCATTTGTTGTAAGTGATCCTGTAGATTGGGGAAGAGACATCCAGGTATTTCCCATTTCAGTTTCATTTTGCTGTGATATATATACGCATATACATACGTGCGACCGAGATTGAAAATAAATGAAAGTTAAATGGTATTGCAAATAGTCCAACTTGTGTCAGATTATGGTAATAATTTGTGTACCATATTGCATCGTTTTTTCTTATGCACATCATATGTCTCTTTACAAAGTTTATTTACTTATCTATCCATGAATTGCATCAGGTTCTATGTGACATTTTAAGATCTGGAGGACTTCCAGGACAAGCAAATGGGCAACAACCACCATTGTATTTTGCCGCTGATGATCTTGAATATCAGGTTGGTTAGCATACTAAGTTAAGAAGTTAGAATTTTGTTAAATTGACCTTTTGCTAATTTTTCTTCTTATGTAATCTAGTTATTTCTTTAGTCCTTATTACTTAATTTTCACCGGTACTTCATAATACTGACATACATCAACATCATACAGGCTGCATTTCCTTCCAAGCGTCTTGGCATGGGTGCTTTTAGAATTGCATTGGAAAGCATCTTCAACAGGTAAGAGTAGTGCCCTTTGTCAGTTTAAAATATAATTTTATAACATGTTAGAATTGTATCATATCATATTCTTTTCATGAGAGTGAGAGTGCAGTTATTTTATTACCACCTTTTGGATATTGTATTCTGAGTTGAAACCAAATTGAGGCCAAATATCTTTTTTCTTGAATATTCTTTATCATTTATGACCAATGTAAATGAAAGATGTCTCTCTGTATTAAACCCCCCCCCCAAAAAATTATCATTTCAAAATTGATCGATTTGCAGAATTAACCACAAAGCTCTAGAGTATGTAACTTTTGGGAAGCCAAATCCATTTGTGTTCAAAAATGCTGAAGCAATTCTGAGCAAACTTCAGGCGTCCTGTTACGTTAATCATCTTGATGATGATAGAAGTTCCATGTCAAATTCATTCAAGACTCTTTACATTATTGGTGACAATCCAGCAGTTGACATCAAAGGTGCAAAACAGGTTGGTTTGATCTACACTTTTTCATACCTTCTCAATTGCTATCTATCTACTTGTCCATATATATATATGTACATATACATATATATATATATATAGTATTTAGATATAGTAGAGAGTATCTTGTACAAAGAATTGATCCTAGTTTATTCAGGATAACAAACATCTCTTTCCAACTTCCAATTTTCAGGCTGGGCATCCTTGGTTTTCCATCTTGACGAGGACAGGCGTCTTCCAGGGAGAAGACAATCATGCTGAGTTTCCAGCAGATCTGGCAAGTTTTAAGTTGGTTGATCAGTATTCAGAATGCATGAAGTTTCTGTCACCTATCTCATGGAGTGCTTTTGCCATTTTTTTACATGCAGGTTGTGAATACAGTTGAAGAGGCAGTGGAGTACATTCTTGAAAGGGAATCCATCTCCTAGTGCTCACTCCGCCCATGCATGCTCCTTTTATATTCATTCAGCACTTGATGTAGAAATATCTGACTGGTTGTTGAAGTAAGTATCCTTATTTTCATAATGTTTACTGGTAAATTAATTAAAACAAATCTAGATTTCAGAGATGTTCTTATTGAATTCAAACATTTTGAGAAAATTTACAGTCTGATCACATATGGTGTGGCCTTATTTCAATTCAAACCTTCTATTATTTTTTATGACAATTGATTCCTTCGTCCCAGAACATAGAAAAGTTACGGGACATTAATACTTCTCGAGAGTAGTAACTTCCATACATATATTTTAACTCATGTTGAGATAATTCAAAGAAGATGGCAACCTCGTGACCTGGATAGGGAACAGTCTCTTGCTATAGAGGAATGGATCTTAGCCACATGAGAGGAAAAAATAATCTAGTCATTGGCATTGACCCAAGAAAGAAGATAATCTTGTCCAACAATGCAGGGGGAGAACCTCTTGCTCATCTTTCGACAAAATAGATAAAGAATCTTGCCTTTTCTTTGATATTATACATTATATAAATTTTTATTTATCTATTTGTTTTTCACATGATGTATCAAATCTTCTACCAAAAAATAAGATGTGATAATTTTTTATATTTTTAGTAGAAATTCTTTTCTTCTATTTATGTTAAATAACATTTATGTCATCTCATATATAATTTTTCTAAAATTATATTTTGTATGTATCATGGTCTGAAAATCTAGTAATAATAATAATAAGACTATGCTTATGAGTTTCATTGAGGTTTGTTTGCTTGCAAGAAGATAGTGAAGTTTGAAACCTATAAGGATTTGAACCTTTGAGGTTTCTACTTGTACAGAAGTCCATTAATCTAGATTCTTGTTGGGATTTTGACAATTAGTGTTGACCAAAAATTGAACTAGAGTTGTAATGCATGAGAGGAAGAAATTTAAGGATTAACAAATAGTTTACTTTTAATAATCTAACAATCATCTGCTGCTTTGGTGTCCCGTGGCTTAGGACCGTTGGTGTGTGATCTATGAGTTGTTAGGGATTCAATGAGTGATGATGGATTCGGTCCATGAGGAAATTTGGACTTAGGATGGGTTATATATGTAAAAAGAAACATTGTAAACATTATTTCATCAATTGTTTTATGGGTTATCCGGAAAGAATGGGACTTGAGAGCTTTTGAGGGTAAAATTAGCAGTCCATATAGCATTAGAGATAAATGGTTGCATTTTTTTGGAACCATATTGTTAAGTTATGACATTATTAGTGATGTAGATTTTGAAAATATCATTAAAGCTTTAATTCTTTTGTAAATCTTTTATACATGGGTATTCTGCTAATATAATACTTTATACTTTTTATTTTAAAAAAATAATAATAATCTAATAATCATTATGTTTTTTTTTTAATAATTAAATATTCTATAAGAGAAATGTGTATAATACTTTAAAGTTATTTTAAGTAAATAATGGATCACCAAATAGTATTCTATTAGTTGTTTAAAATACGAGTAGTTTTTATTAGCGTATCATATTATATAATTATAAAATAAATCACCATAATGTAGTCTAGTACTATGTTTTCCCAAGTATAAGCACTTGTAGAAATATGAAGAAGTTGTGTCATCAAATTAATATTATTTTTCAAACTTCTTATAAATTTGATCTACAGAACAGTTTATATTATAATAGACTACCTAGATTTGGACCCAATACATCCCGTTAGATTTAGGCTCAATATGACCAGATTAAGTTGATAAATTGGCCGAAATACAACCTGTCACCAAGTCACAACCAATGCACAGTAAACATAACTGGCAAGTTTATAGAACAACTCAGACTAGTAGACAGTTTATAACAAAGGTGTCTTCAAATGTATACAAAACATGCTCTATGACATTATATATAATACATATACATACGTGTATAGAAGCTATGAACTCATAAATTACATCATATATATATATATATATATTTATCCTAAAATTATCTTCTTCGTATATTTATGGAATTATTAAAAAAAAAGTTAGTTACTTGTAATATTAAAAATAATATTTAAAATAATGAAAATTAGGCACTTTATCTATACCTACATTCATATATACACATCAATTCTTCATTTTTAAAATTATTTTATATTTAATATGATGATATAATAGTTATCTATTTAAATATTTTAAACATAAAAATAGAATGTGAGTATAATATTATTGTCATACAATTAAAATTTAGTTGGTTACAAATTCTGAAATTATAACCTATATAAACTTTTGATCACCTGTTTGTTTTTTCCCACACTTCATTCATCGTGCACATCTTTCATAAAAATTTAATGTAAACTAGTATTTTATATTTATATTATATATATATATTATTTATGTATAATTTTTGTAATGATCTCGAAAGCTTCAAATGAGATAAATTGTAAATTAAGTACAGAAGCGAAATAAATAGTTAGGATTTACATTCCTTATATAATAACTTAAATTACAAAATAGAGATATGAGAATGACTCTTTTTAAAAAAAATTACGAAAAATTAAAAAAATAAACAAAAAATAAATAAAACTAGGCATCCTACTCGCAACCCTCTTATGGATTGGATTCTGAATTCTGGTTATCTTGATCTGAAATGGTTAATAAAAGAATAAGTTACACTAACCTAATAAGAATATCACGCTACTTGCTGACACAGAAATGAAGGTTAGGGTCCATAGAAATGTTCCCACTATATGTAAATATTTATTCAACATTTCAAATAACGGGTTGTCCCCATACTCCGTCCGGTATGAGTGCCAAAAGATATCATCCATCAATACCCCGTCCGGTATGAAGGTGAAATTGGTCGTCCCCATACCTCGTCCGGTATGAGCGCCAAATTACCAATTTTCGATACTCCATCCGATATGAGGCAACGTTCACAGTAGAGTTCTTTATGTACCCGGTCCGTCCACCATCTCCCAAAATATCCACTAAGGCTGTCGTTCATCCATTCATTTAATCAAATAATTTTCCGTTTATCTTTAATTTCTAATTTTATGATTTAACTGTAATCACATAAAACAAGCAATACATACATCAAAGAAATCTAATCAAATCATCATACCAATTCCAGTGTATTATCATACATTCAAAACGGTAAAATCAACTAATAAGCTAAACACGGCAAACTAAACTAAATAATTGATTCCAGCTCAATTAGTGACCTTTAATTAATTATAGATATTTTTAAATTACATAAAATACCATATTATTTATAATTAAACTTTAATTCCATAACAAGAAATAGGGTGAGAGGTTCTTACTCGAATTGGTATACAAATACCTCTACTGGCGGTCCCCAAGTTCCCTGAATTTTTCTTTAGGGATTAGAACACGCATCAAGTACCTAGAAATACTCCCAAAAAATCCAAAATCAGTGTTAGAAACCCTTTTTGGTCAATTTCAAAATTCCAGCACGGCGGCTCTGCCGTGCTCCAGCGACGGCACCGCCGCCCACGGTAGTGATTTGTCTCAGGTTGGCAGTTTTCGGCCAGTTTTGTACATATCTCTGCAAGAAAATACGTTAAGGGGCCTCAGTTGGCCAAAAAAAATTGAAAAACTGAAGCTTACCGGCGGCAGGGTTCTCTGGTGCGACAGTTCTGTCGGCTCACCTTTGCGGTTGTGTGTTTTATTTCGACCAACCTGTAGAGAAAGAAATAGTGATTATAATTGTGAAAAAATTACATGAAACGGGAATCGGAAAGGGTCTCATCGGAGGTGGTTTTTATTTTTTCCTACGGCAGCTGCTGGGTTTTGCCCGCAGTTTTCTATCAATCTGTCAATCCTTTTGCTATAATTTGGCCACGATAGTGTTTAAAATTGAATTTCGAGTAAATAATTTTTTTTTTACCTCTTTTGGCTGTAGAAGTGACTCTGGTGCAGTGGCGGCGACGGTCAGCTTCCTTCCCGGTGACTAGGTCTTCTTCTCTGGCTAGGTTAGGGTTTGATGTGAAGATGGTTATTTATATATGTTCCTTTTTAATCTAGGTCCTCTATCGCGTTTTATCTGAACTGTCCGATCACGATTAAATAGGAGTAAATCTGGACCGTTCATCGCGATTTGATATGAACCGTCCGATCGTGTTTAAATAGGAAGTGGATTTGGACTGTTCATTACGTTTAAATCTGACCGTCCGATCGCGTCTAAGGAGGGAACGGATCCGGAACGTCCGTGCGTGCAGGAACAAATCTGAACCGTTCGATCGCGGGCACGCGGATCGCCAGTGTGGCCTCTCGCATCAGTGTCCCTTCCCATGCAACGCACTCTAGTTCATTGGGGCTGCTGACTGGGCGTCCTACATGGCACAATTTTTTTAAATTACGTTTTGATCCCTCAGTTTTCGAATTTTCTTTTAAAAATACTTTCAGAACCCAAATTTTCACCCCTTCTTTCTAAAATTATTTTCAGTTTCATTCTCCTTTTAATTTTCTTCATTTTTACATTAAATAAGAATTAAAAAATTAAAAAACTATATTTATACACTAATTTTAATTACATTAAAATTAATAAATCAAGGGTATTACAATTTTTGTTTACATAATGCACTATATAAACTTTTTATTATCTATTTTTTTCATACATTTTATTTATCTTACAGATCTTTTACCAAAAATTAAAGTAAATTATATATTATTCTTTGTATAATTATAAAAACTGTATTTTGTATATAGAAAAATATATTAGGTATCTAGTGCTTAATAATATCAAAATACGCAGTAGAGCTTTTGGGGAACAGTAAAAAGATACAAGATTCATCTATATTATATAAGATAAGTATGTGTGTATAGCTAAACATTCAGCAATAGCAACACACATTTCCTTAATTTAATTTGTCTTCTTCGTCGGTTTATTGATGTTTTTCTCGTAATCTTGTGCTGGGTTCCAAGCCCATATATTTTACACAAGATATATATATATATATGTATGTAGTAACTATAAACTCGTCAATAAAAGCATAATATCTTCTTTGCTCATTTATGGATGCTTTTCTATTAATCTTTTTGTTGTGTTATGGCTTGGATACTCATACAACTCATTCTTCAAGGTAAACATTTCACACTTTCTCGCTTCTTCCTTGTATCAGAGTCTTCATCTTCAAGGCTTTTTCTCTCATCCTCCTCCTCGAATCCCTACTCGATGTAATCAAAGGTAGAATCTCTGCTAAAATCCACAAAATTGTAATCAAAGGAAGACATTGTTGGCCAGTTGAGAGATGAAGTTAGAATTTTAAAGGAGGAGAGGGAGATTTTGAGGAAGGAGATTGCTCAGTTGAAGGAATGTTTTAAATGAAATTATCATTTAATATCTATTTTCTTGTCTAATTTTCATGGTTTTATTTATGTTGTCATAGCAATAATCTAATTTTCTGTATGCATTTGAATTTGCTTTTAAAATCAATATATTCAAGTTTAAATGGTTACATATATTGTTATCTACACTAATAATGTTCTAAAAAAACAGAGAAATCAAGAAAAAAGGAAGAAAATCATTTAACCATGATATAGTTTCAGGTAAAAAATTGACTACCTTATAATCTGTGTTTATGAAAATAGTTAGATACACAAATTAACTGTTTGCAATTGTAGTTAAATCCACTACCCTTATGAACATACTATGTTACGACCCCGGAATTCCAAAAGAAATAAATTATAAATTAAGTGTGGAAGCGAAATAAATAGTTAGGATTTATGTTCCTTACACAATAACTTAAAGTACCAAATAGTACTACGAGAAATACCCTTTTGGAAGAAATACAAAAAAATTAAGGAAATAAATGCAAAATAAATAAAACTAGCATCCTACTGGCAACCCTTTTATGAATCGGGTTCTGGATCTTGTTCCTCTTGATCTAAAATGGTTAAATAAGGGATGAACTACACTAGCCCAATAAGGATATCACACTACTCACCGATACATAAATGAAGGTTGAAAAAAATTAAAATAACTAATGGAGCACTTAATTAAGCAAATTCATTTATCAATAATAAAACCATTTACCGTCCACTTACCGTAGCGATATTTATAAAAACATCCTCCAGAGACAATAACATAGCACTTATCATGATTTCATATACAATCAATAACATGCACATATTATAATTTCAAATTCAATAAATCAAACAACAACTATCTCTTTTCATCAGCCTGCTGGTATCTATGAGGGTTCATAGGGATGTCCCCACTATGTGTGAACCCTTTCCTTTAACATTCTCAATTAACGAGTTGTCCACATACCCCATCCGGTATTAGTGTCAAATTAGTAAACCTCAATACCTTGTCCAGTATGAGGGTGAAACGGGTCGTCCCTATACCTCGTTCGGTATGAGTGCCAAATTACCAAATCTCAATACCCTGTCAAGTATGAGACAACGTTCACGGTAGAGTTTTCTATTGTACCCGATCCGTCCACCAACTCCCAAAATATCCAGTAAGGCCGCCATTTCATTCATTCACTTAATCACACAATTTTTCGTTTACCTTTAACCTCTAGTTTTCCAATTCAACTATAACCACACAAAACAAACAATACATGTATTCCAAACTATAAAATCGATCAATCAAATACTATTATGCATTTAAACTATAAAATAAATCAACTGAAACAAAAGTAGATAATTTTCGATTTTTGCTCTATTAGTACTCCGTAATTAATTATGAATATTTTTTAAATTACACAAAATATCGTATTATTATTTATTTAGACTTCAATTCCATAACAGAGAATAGGGTGACAGATTCTCATTGAATTAGATGTCCGAAAAGCTATACTTGTTGACTGCATCTACTAGCGGTCATCGGGTTCCCTAAATATTTCTTTAGGGATTAAAATACGATATAAGCACCTACAAATATCCCAAAAAACTCAAAAACAGTGTCAGGACCCCGTTTTGGCCAATTTTAAAATTCTGTCACGGCGGCTCCATCCTGCTCCGGCGACAATATCGCCGTCCGCGGCGACGATCCACCTCGGGTTGGTTGTTTTCGATAATTTTCAGCCAAATTCGACCAGTTTTGCATCAATCTCTATGATAAAACACGTTAAGGGGACTTGGTTGGCCAAAAAAAATAAAAAACTGAAACTCACCGGTGGCGGAGCTCTTTGGTGCGGCGGCTCCGCCAGCTCACTTTTGCGGTTAGGTATTTTACTTCGGTCAACCTGTAGAGAATGAAATAGTGGTTACAACGGTGGAAAAATTTCACAGAACAGGAATCGAGAAGGGCCTCATCGGATGCGATTTTTTAAATTTTTTGCAGCAGCGTTGCTGGGCTTTTCCCGCAGTTTTCGGCCAATTCGCCGGTTTTTTTGCTCTAATTTGGTCATGGATGTGTTTAAAATTGAATTCTGAGCAAAAAAAAATTTTATATCTCTTTTGGCGGTCGGAAGTAGCTCCGACGTGGCGGCGGGTAGCGACGACTTCCTTCCTGACGGGTGAGTCTTCTTCTCCAGTGGAGGGGAGTCTGGCGGCTAGGGTTAAGGTTTGGTGTGAAGAGGGTTATTTATATCCGTCCCATTTAATCTGGACCGTCCATCATGTTTGATCTGGACCGTCCATCGCGATCTAATCTGGACCATCTGATCATATTTAAATATGAAGTGGATCTGTACCGTTAATCGTGTTTAAATCTGATTGTCCGATCGTGTTTGGGGAGAGAATTCATTTGGGCCGTCTGTGCACGCGGGAACGAATCTGGACTGTTCGATCGCGGGTACGCTAATCACCCGTGTGGCCTCCCACTTGGTACTACGTTAGTGTCCATTATCATGCGGTACGTTCTGGTTCGTTAGGGCTACTTACCGGGCATCGTACATGGTAAATTTTTTTAAAATTGTATTTTGACCATCGATTTCTGATTTTTCTTTCAAAAATATCCTCAAAACCTAAATTTTCACCTATTTTTTTCAAAATTATTTTCAATTTCATCTCCATCAATTTTTTTATTTATTTTTACACTAAATTAAAATTAAAAAATTAAAAAATATATTTATAAATTAATTTAATTTACATTAAATTTAATTTGGGCATTACAACTCTCTCCCCCCCTCCCCAAAAAAAATTTGGTCTCTCAAATTTGTCTCTCTCACTTTCAATCAAATAATTGGGGATATTGGGCTCTGAAGTCTGATTCTAGCTCCCATGTGGCTTCTCTCGGTGTGTGATTCTGTCATATGACCTTAACAAAGAAAATTTGCTAATTATGGAGTAATATGCTCTTTTAGTCCACAATACCGACCGGTACTTCCTCGTAGGACAGATTCTCCTTGAGTGAAAGAGGCTCGTGGGCCAAAATGTGAGAGAGGTCTGTATTGTACTTGCGTAGCATAGACATATGAAACATATTATGGATCTTAAAAAGTTCTGAAGGCAATGCCAGTTTGTAGGTGGCGGTACCAATTTTGTCTAAGATTTTAAATGGCTCAATAAAGCGGAAATTTAGTTTCTCTCTCTTGTCAAACCTATTGATTCTCTTAAAATGAGTGACCTTAAGAAACACCCGATCGTCTTTCTCAAATTCTAAATTTCTCCTCCGGGTGTCTGCATAACTCTTCTTCCTACTCTGAGCCGTCTGAATGTTCTTCCTGATCTTAACTATTTTGGCTGTAGTCTCCTCTACAAGGTCTGGGTCAAAAAATTTTCTATCATCCACTTCTTCCCAACAGATCGACGATCTACATAGGTGGTCATACAATACCTCGTACAGAGTCATGTCAATACTTGTTTGGTAGTTATTATTGTAGATAAACTCTATCAGGGGTAGACGGTCATCCTAATAGCCCCTAAAGTCAAGAACACAAGCTCGAAGCATATCCTCAAGTGTGCGGATTATCTTTTCTAATTGTCCATCGGTCTGAGGGTGGAATGCAGTACTAAGGGACAATTTCATTCCCATGGCTTGCTGAAAGATAGACAAGAACTGAGAAGTGAACCTAGTGTCCCTGTCGGATACTACTGTCACTGACACTCTATGTAATCTGACTATCTCTTAGATATACATTCTTGCTAACTTGTCCGAGAGATCGGTCATCCTGATGGCCAAGAAGTTATAAGACTTGGTAAGCTGGTCAACAATTACCTAGAGGGCATCATGTCCTAAGCGTGCCCTAGGCAATCTTGTCACGAAGTCCATGGTGATATGTTCCCACTTCCACTTCAGAATTGGTAATGGCTGAAGTAGCCCACCTGAGCGTTAATACTCTGTCTTGACCTACTGACATACCAAATACTTAGAAGCAAAGTTAGCTACATTTGTTTTCATCCCCTTCTACCAAAGTCGGGGTCGTATGCTTTAATACATCTTAGTGCTTCCGAGATGCATGACAAACTTTGAGCTATAAGCCTCTGTCATGATGTTTCTTTTCAACTCATTGTTATCTAGAACACACACTCTATCCTGGAATCTGAGCAATCCATCGGTAGATACTCAAAATTCTGAGTTAACTTCCTGTTCTGCATCTTTCTTGAGGGCTGCTAGGGTGGAATCGGCAGACTGAGCTTCCTTTATTCTCTGGATTAACTCAGGTTGAACAATCAGGTGGTCCAAACATGTGACTCTCTTCAGGTCCTAAAGTCGTATCTGTTGTGCGGCCCCTATCTCTACATTTTGAAACCATCAAATGAGCTAATGTATCTGCACTTTTTTTGCTGAGTGCGACGGCTACCACGTTACCCTTACCCGGGTGATACAAGATATCGCAATCATAATCCTTGAGGAGTTCTATCTATATTTTTTGACTCATGTTGAGATCCTTTTGAGTGAATATGTGTTTTAAGTTCTTATGATCGGTATAGATCTGAAAGGTCTCTCCATACAAATAATAGCGCCAAGTCTTCAAAGCGTGGATAATTACGATAAGTTCTAAGTCATGAATGGGGTAGTTTTTCTCATGACTCTTCAACTGTATGGACCCAAAGGCTATGACCTTCCCATGCTGCATCAAAGCACAACCCAACCCTAGGTAAGAGGCATCATTGTAAACTGTATATCCACCCGATCCGCTCGGTAAGGTCAACACATGTACGGTAGTCAACCGTTTCTTTAGTTCTAAAAGATTTCTCTCACAGTTCTCATTCCACTCAAACTTGATGTTCTTATTTATTAGTCGAGTCAGAGGAGTAGCTAGACTGGAAAACCCTTCTACAAACCTGCGGTAATAATCTGTCATCCCCAGAAAGCTACGAATCTCCTTAACCGATGTTAATTTTTTCCAGCTGAGCACTACTTTAACTTTTTTGGGGTTTACTAACACACCATGTGCCCTATGAAGGTAGTCTGCTCAAGTTAGAACTCACACTTACTCAACTTTGTATACAGCTTCTTCTCTCTGAGAACCTGCAAAACCTGAGTCAGATTGTGAGCGTGTTTCCCTATGTTTTTTAAATAAACCAATATATTATCGATGAATACAATGACAAACGGATCCAAGAATTGTTTGAAAATCATGTTCATCAAGTCCATGAAGATGGCTGGGGCGTTGGTTAGTTCACATGGCATGACCAGAAACTCATAGTGTCCGTACCTAGTTCAAAAGGCTGTTTTGGGAATGTCCTTTACCCTAATCTTTACTTGATGGTAACCTGAACGCAGGTCTACCTTGGAGAAGATCTGGGCACCCTGTAACTAATCAAAGAGGTCATCGATCCTGGGAAGGGGGGGTACTTGTTCTTAATCGTGACCCTGTTCAGACCTATGTAGTTAATATATAATCTCAACATCCCATCTCTCTTTCTTGCAAATGTGACTTCGGCAGCCTAAGGAGACACACTATGTCGGATAAATTCATTGTCCTGCAATTCAGTGATTTGTTTTCTTAGTTCTTCCATCTCAATACGACTTATGCGGTAAAGAGCAACTGAAATAGGCTGGGTGCCTAATTGAAGGTCTATGGTGAATTCGACTTCTCTGTCCACTAACAGTCTAGGTAGTTCATCCGAAAACACATCTAGAAAGTCTTGGACTACGGAATCTCTTGAATACAATTTTTTTTCTTGGTTTTGCCTAATTAGAGACAACAGTTGGGTTAACGTACTTGATAATAAGAAAATTTGCCATGAGAGAACAAATGTTAAACGATTTTATTAATTTATAAAAGACTCCTCATTATGAGGATTGAATACAACTTTCTTACTAAAACAATCTACGGCAGCGTGATACGCCGCTAACCAGTTCATTTCTAAAATTACATCAAAGTCCTCTGTATCAATTTCTATTAAGTCCACACTTAATTTTTTATCTGTTATATCTATGACATAAGCTCTGTATACAACCTCCTCCAGTAGTGTTCTACTCCTAGGAGTAGACACAAACAACACAGAATTAAAATTTTCAGGTAATACATTTAATTTTAATGCAAAAATATGTGAAACAAATGAATGCGATGCACTAGTATCAATCAAAACATGAGCAAAATGGTTACAGATAGTGTACATACTTTGTACCACGTCCAGGTTGGCTTTTGCATCCTACTGAGTGAGATTTTAAGTCCTGCCCTGGATAGGAGGTCTAGCCTGGTTCTGGTTCCTCGGGCACTCCCTTACATAATGTTGGGTGCTACCACATATATAGCAGGTGTTGTTGAGATGATAATATGGTCAGTCCACATGATCCTTACCATAATGCTGATAGATCTTACCGTGTCCTGCTGCTGGAACCTGAGGGGGAGCCTGAGTCATCGGTCTGGGTTTCTTGTTCTGTTGAACAAGTGCAGTAGGTGCAAGTCTGCGGTGTGGAGCTGAGGGCCTAAGGTTCCCTACTGCTTAAGAGAAGGTGTGAAGGCTTCTCTCCACTAACTGTGTCTTGGCCAGAACAGTCGAATAAGTACTGAGTTCGAGCACAAACAACTACTGTCTGATCTCAGGACGAAGACCCTACCCGAACCTTCTAGCCTTCCTGCCTTCATCCATCATGCTCTCAGGGGAATATCGACCCGACTCTAGGAACTTGCGAGTATATTCTGATACATTTATGTTCTCCTAGACCAAGTATGCAAAATCTATATCCTTCAGATGTTAAAGATGCTTTGGAAGGTAATTTGCATGAAAGGCCATCAGGAACTGTTACTAAGTGACAATAACGGGCAAGGTGGCATGCTTGAGTTGCCACCAGCAGTCTACTTCTTCCACTAACATTGTGGGTAGTAAGGATGACTTTCTGTTCGGGAATCACCCCAAGGGTCTTGAAGGTCTTCTCTGTTTCAGCTAACCAGTACTCGGCCTCTTCAAAGGAGAATCCCCCTGCAAAAGTAAATAGATTTAGTCTTTTATACCTTTCTATGTAGCCTGGGTCAATCATTGGAGGAGTTGGGTCCTGTGAATGAGGGATTGGATTGTATTGAGGATTGACTGGATGGCCCTGTGGTGGTACTTGATGATACGGTGGGGGCACCGGATTGTACTATGGTGGTGCCGGGTGGTACTGTGGCTGAGTCACCGGATCATACTGTGGTGGTGCCGGGTGGTACTGGTGAAGAGCAGGGTCATACCGGGGTGGCTCGGGATCCTCTCACTACATACTAAATTTGGAGGAAAAATACATGTACTTTTATCAATCAACTGCAAATGTAGTCAAAGTCAATGCACAAACATTTCCAACAACTTATATAGTTTAAATTTGTATATAAAAGAATCTTTGATCATGAATGAACAACTCTGGCAGTGAAAGTACTTAACCTCTAATATCAAGAATTTACATGGAGTTTTATAGTTGAGTTTGAAGCTTTAAGAAGTATAGGCATCAAAATATTGTTAGCATCATAATTGTTTATTCAGACATTAACTTTCAAGATAGTCTTCCGTTTTAATAAATTCAGTGATTAAAAATAAGAAATTTAATGAAAATTAAGTGAAAGATATTCATTTTCTTGTTCTAAATAATTTTTAGTTCATTTAATTTTTGGTGTATGACGATCTAAAGAAATAAAATTATAGTTAATAAGAACTCGTTTTGAATTTTTATTTTATATGAATTTACATATATTAGTTAGCAAAATGAAATTTTTTGTATTAATATCGACATTACTTGGACTAAAACATAATTTACACACTAATAATAATACAATTAGTTTCATAATAAAATATAAACCTCTTTGAATCGACATCCTTATGAGTATTGATGAAGGTACCAAATATCAAGCTAAAAAACCATGATTATTAGAATTTATTTAATCCAAATAAAGAAAAAAATTATGGTATTTAGGCGAACTAAAAAACGAATATACATATATATATATATACTTTTAATGAAATAATGAGGAATGTAAGGTAAGTTTTTATTAAAAGAAAGAGAAAAAAATATAATTTCATATATCATGTATGACGGTTTTCTTAAGGGCAAATCTTTTGGTCTAGTCTATTATAGAAAATTTATTTTCTTAAATCAGATATAAATATTTTAGTCTACAAAATATTATACAATTTGTTTCTGTTAACGATTTTATTAATTTTTCTCATTGTTTCATAATATTTATTATTAATATTTAAAATATATTTATTTATCATTTAAAATATTTAAAAATAAAATATTAATCATTAACAGAATATGATTATTTTATTTTTTTATATTAAAAAATAGAAGAATTTTTTCTTTTTTTTTTTCAAAAAAAAAAAAAAACAGAAGAAGTCTTGTTTTCCTCTTATCTTTGAAAATTAGGGGGATTTTCTCTTAAAAAACTTCTGAAATATAAAGGAAAAAAAAAAAAAAAAAAAAGAAGCTATTTTTTAAATAAATAAATAAAAAGACAATTCGAATGAGATAAGCCAATTATCTTCTTTCATCGGAACCTCTCCATCCCTCAAAGCCAAAGAGAAAGAATTCAGCAATGAAAGCTACCCTCCTCTCCTCCTTCCCTTCCTCCAAGCCTCCACCCTCTCATCATCAAACCCTAACCCTAAAACCTCCAAACCCTCTCACCTTCTCTACCAAATCCACCACTCCAAATCCCCGCAGACACCCACACTTCCCCACTATCAAAGCAGCCATTTCCCGCACCAAGAAGGAAGAAACAGTCGAGACTGTCAAGGCCCAGCTCGAAGATTGCTTCCTTCTCGCAGCAATCAAGTACAAAGGACTCACAGTCAAGCAACTCCAAGAACTGAGAAGATCGCTGCCCGATTCTTCCAAGCTGTTAATCGCCAAGAACACGCTTGTCTACAAAGCTATTGAGGGAACCCAATGGGAGTCACTAAAGCCGTGTATGAAGGGTATGAATGCGTGGCTCTTCGTGCACAGCGAGGAGATCCCGGCGGCAATCAAACCCTACAGGACTTTCCAGAAGGAGAATAAGCTGGAGGACAATGACTTCACCGGTGCTGTTTTCGAAGGCAAGTTTTACGAGCCGGGTGATTTTAAGGAGCTGGAGAATATGCCAACGAGAGCGGAGATTTACGCCAAGCTGTTGGGGGCTTTACAGTCGCCGGCGATTGGGTTAGTGGGGACTTTACAGGCGCCGGCGAGGGAAGTGGTGATGGTGTTGAAGGCGTATGTGAAGAAGCTGGAGGAGGAGAGTGGTGGTGGGCAATAGCTGTAAGTGTAATTTCAAAACCGCCTTGATTTTCCTTTTTGTTTAATGATTTTGGTTCTTCTGGCAGCTGGGTTTTTTCCTTTTTCTTAGGCGGGGTTTTGAGGTTGAGGGAGATTTGGACGGTGTAGAATTGTTGTAAAGTTGAAAATTGATTCTTAATATGCATTAGAAGAACATAATTTGTTGGATTTGAACTATGCCTCATCTCCCTAAATTTCTTCACTCTGTAAAATTCTTGACTTAAACACAATAAATTGTCTTTAATTATACAGTTGATGATATGGAGAGCCTTTGTTCAACTATATGGAACAAATTCTTCTTAAATTGGATATTGGAAGTATTTTCCTCAGAAACAACAACAGTCGTGGAATTGCAGGGTAATGAGTTATGGGTATTAAGATATATAATTCTCCCTATATACCATGAAACCATATATAACTTGCTTGAAACTGAAAAGACAGACAGCATGGAACCATATATAACGCATTGATATTGGTGCCATTCACTATACCAGGCACTAAAAGCAAGTTTAACTTCTTGTCAACCCCTAAGGCATCAGTCTTAAGTAGGAATTCTAAAGATTTGAAAAAATGCCACCAGAGCAGAAACAAGAGAGCTAAAAGTACCTGAAGATTTTGGTGTGATGAAACCGGGACAGGATAAATTTAAGGGTGAGACATCATAGGCCATAACTATATTCTCCCATCATGCTAGGAAATGGAAAGAGAGATGATTAGTTAGCAGAAAGCCAGGGGTATGCAACTAAGATATTTCAACAAGCATCACATAAGCATATGCCATTGTAACATGGCATATGCGGGGCGCATCCATCCACAAATTACCATTCAACCGTATCATTCTACAAGGTTTCTAAGACCAGAATTGTCGATGGCAAAGATCAGGGTTAGGTTTTACATATTATTTTATGTTGTTATGTAACTACAGGTGCTTGGCAAGGATTGACTCGACAACACCTTGCGCTATAGGGTGGTAACACTCGCAAGCCTCTGAAAACACTTGTTTGGCAAGAATTTTCTCTTCTTCCCGTTCGGTTCCTTGTGCAAGAGCAGTGTAGAGCGGGCGGAGATACTTCATCCTCCCAACTTCCTTTAGTGTCTTCTCCACTTCACCATAGTAATCTCTGCACTTCGATGAAATTGCTAGTTGGAGAAACCCTACTTTAACCTCATAATCCTTGGATTCCGACAGCCTGTACCGTGCATCCAAAGCTAAGACCTGTATAATAAATCAAATTTTAGAATGCGACATCGGGTCATTAGACACCAGCTACTATTTTGACATTGGAAATCTTTTCTTAAATTATCAGCTCGATTAACTGATCTCTACTACTGATCTTGTGAAATCTTGTTTTATGAAAGGTCCACTCCACAATCAATGCCAATTTATCTTGAAAATGCCTGAAAGAAATATGCTTGAAACTCAAAGAAAATAAAGCTACCTGAGAAGCTTCAACCGATTTTGGCAGGTTCTCCAAGTAGAGCTCCCATTCTTGTCCTTGCCAATCAGAAACTTCTTCCTCCCTTGGCATCCTCCCGATCTTAAACTCATTTGCTAGTGACACAATTTTTGTATATAAATTCGAAACTGGCTCATGGGCATCCAGAGGAATACCAGTACCCTCAGTCCACAACTTCAAGTCGATATCTTTCTCTATCCCGGGAACATTAGATTTCAGAAAGTCCAGAAATGTGTCAGTATCAATTGATTTAAACTTGAAAGTGGCAATGTATTTCTTGATGAATTCATCAAAAGCAGGCCTCCCGATCTAAAATGTCCAAAGAGAAACACTGAAAATCAGAGCTCATGTTAGAAAATGATTATCTCGAAAGGGACCCAAGAAAAATTCCACTACCTCGCGCTCAATGCGCCAAAGGAATTGAAAACCCTTTTCGTATGGAACTTGGGAATATACAGCATCAGGGTCTATTCCTTCCTGGTTAGTTTTGAGTTTTGTAAACTCCATGTTGTCCTTAAACCTCTCCATTTCATCATTTAAGCCCCTCCAACCAATTCCAATATTCAATGCAGCTCTGTCTTCCCCTTGCACAGCTTCAACAATCCTCCTCTCGGCATATGTTGTAAAACCCTAGAATAGTACAACAATAATTAAACTACCTTTCAAACGCAATAAAAGAGAGCAGACAAACATGTCTCTACACGAACAATACGCGCATCCAAAATAATCTCTGCTTCCTAGATCATAAAATACAGGAAAAAGACGGTCAACACAAATCCTCCATCAGCCCTTGGTCCCAGAAAATACGTGGTTGATAGTTACATTCATTTGGCTTAAAGACACCTAGAAAAAAGGTGTCCAGAAAACAAACAAATAAACACTTGGTTCAGCAAGAACGTTGGGAAAATTCTTACAAAAATTAACATTGTAGGACTATATGGAGTTAAAACAATGAATTCCAGATGTAAAGCTATTTTGTATAGGGTGGCACCCCTTGATACCATTTTCCATAATAATACTTCTCTTTTTATTTTTTTTTTAAATAAAGAATTCCAGATTTCATAACGTCACCTGAAATTTCACATAATTTCAGTTTCTGCATAATCTGATCATACCTCATTCAACCAGAAATGCTCATTGTTCTTGTTGGTGATTAAATTACCAGTCCAGCTATGTGCTAGCTCGTGTGCCACAACCTGAGCTCCACTAGCATCCCCCTTGATCACAGTGGGAGTCAAGAACACCATCCTCGGATTCTCCATCCCTCCGTACGGAAAGCTCGGAGGCAAAACCAGCAGATCGAACCGTTCCCAATCGTACTCCCCGAACAACTTCTCCCCTTGTTTGATCATATCCTCTGTCCCCGCAAACTCACACGCCGCCGCGTCCAGCAACTCCCTGGCTGCAGCCTCCCCGAACACTTTCGTCCTGGGACCCACCTCCCGAAACCCAAGCTCCCCGACGGCGAACGCGAATAGGTATGGCGGCACGGGCTGGTCCATCGTGAAAACCTCCACCATCCGCCCATCCGCGCACCACAGCGAATCGAGATCGGAGAACGCATTTCCCTCGGGAAGAGAAAGCAGCTTTACCTCCCCAGGGATCGGGGGCCGCCTTTCCACGTGGCGAGCGGACATCACGGCGGAGAGTGAGCGCGGAACGTTCATGAGAACATCGTATCTGATCCTCGCCGCCGGAGTGTCCTGGCAAGGAAAGACCGAGCGAGCATGGATGGACTGACATTGTGTGTAGACGAACGGCTGCGTTTTGGAGAATGTCTGGATAGGGGAGAGCCACTGGAGAGCAGATGAAGACGGAGAGGTAGAATAGACGATGATGAAGGAAGATTGGTTAGAGAGTGAGACGGTGATATGAGAACCCCTGATTGGGTCCGGAGGCGAAGAAGATACGGAGAAAGGGATAGGATTCCGGGTTTGGGGGTCGAGAACGTTGTGAATCAAAAGAGAGCGGGAGTCGAGGGATAGATTACCAGTGAAAGGTGAGGAAAGAGTGAGGAGAGCAGAGCCATGGATGGTAGACGACGGGAAGTCCAAATAGAGGGAAAGCGCGATGTGATTGGTGAGGGGATGATCGGAATCGGTAAACGAATGGGGATCAACGGGTGCCATTGGAGGTAGACTAGGGTTTTGGAGTTGCAGAAATGGAGGAGTGAAGGTGATATAAATATATAGAAAGAGAGTGAGTGAGATATAAATAAGAAAATCTTGATGGGGATTTGAGGAATCTAAGATGAGGGATTTGGTTCTGTTTGGGTATTGTTTTAAATTTGGAGGGAGAATTATATATATATATATACATACATTATCAAAGATTATATAATTGAAGGATAAAATCAGCACATAATTTTTCATTATCTAAGTCAAAAGTTATTATATTGGATGAGAATTTTACAAGTCTTGACTATTTCTTGAATAATTCAAAAGTTATGTAAATTTTATTTGTAATTTTATATTTCTTTTTAAATTATAAAATTATGGCAATCTTGCGTGCTTAACGTAGTAAATTTTGAGTTTATACGAAATTATATATATATATATATACACACACACTCGGTTTTTTTAATATTTTAATATGTTTGTTTAATAATTTTATTTTATTTTTGAATATGTTCAAAGTATAAATAATTGCATGCTTGGTACGTAGTAAAATAAAATAAAATAAAATATTTTATATTATATTATATTTAATTATTAAATTACCTCGTATTACTAATTATTTGTTCTCTCTATCAATCGGAACTATTAGGACATGGAAAAAATACTCTTTTTAATAATTAATAAAAGAAAATTTAATAATTTACACGTAATGAATAAATAAATTATTCATAAAAGATACTAAATAATTAAAATAAATTTCGTATATTTAAAATAAAATATTTATTAACTACTTATATATATATATATCATAATAATTTACACCAAAACCTCCTAGTTTGATTTTTCTTTTTTTTAAAAAAAAAATAAAAAATAAAAAACACCTAAGATACTAAAGCATCATTGAATTATACAAAAATATTCAAAATCTCTTTAACTATATATCATTTTTTTCAAAATTATTTATGTACTTTTCAAAATGGTAATAGAATTTTCATTTCATGTTAAGTTTTTTTAGTGGTGTTTGATTGCACTAAAATAAAATATGTCATGGACATGTCACATTAAATTATTTTTCGGTTTACTAATTAATCATTCGCGTTAGTATCCCCATAGATGTCATGTCAAATTTTTTGAATTCATCATTTAAAAGCTTTTTACCGTACTATATAAACTTTACTTTGAGCCCATCACGAAAAAATTCCCTTCCCTCTCCTCTATTCTAATTGTCTTCTTCACATAATCTTTCTTGTTTGTGATATAAAGCAAAAAATAATAATTAGATGTCCATCCCTTATTGGCAAAGAAAGTATTGTTATTTTTCAACCACTGCAATATACATACCTTATAAAAAATATAACATCCGAATTCGAAAATTTAGGTATGAGATTATTTAATCATAATAATGAAATAAATTTAAACAATTTGAAGTTCAACTTTTTGTTGAATTTTTTAAGAAAATTGTGTTTTACATGTATTTGAAAATATTTTCAAAAATCATTGTTAAAATAGAAATAAATGAGAACTTAATTGGAAAAAAAATCTAAAAAATTAGAGTAAAAATAAAAATAACAAAACTTTGACCAATGACCCAGATCTCCTCTCACACGCATGGACGACCCTGATATGTTTTCTCTTCAGACGTAATCGAATGGCTAGATTTGATCATGTCGTGCGGTCTAGATTAATTTCTTAAATGAGAGCGATCCAACGACGGTGAGTGGGCCACGTGTCCCTGTACGGACGTGTCTAGATCGACGCAGAGAAGGTATATAAGCATCACATCCCCAAAATTCTAACCCTAACAGCACCTGACCTCGCTGGAGAAGAAGAAAAAGGACGGTCAGAAAGAAAATCGACCGTCATCACCGCCACACCGGAGCCACTGCCGATGCTGGAAAGGTAAATTTTTTTTCCCCTTTCGTTCGAAATTTGATTTCAAACCTCATCACATTCATATCGGAGCCAGAAAGCCAAAAGATAAGCCGAAAAATAAGAACGGAGCTCAACCGAGCGCCAGGACCACAACCTAAAAACCGCTCTAGTGAACCTTTTCCCATTTTTCGTTCCCTTTGATGTTTTGACCCTTGTGTTCCTAATCTTTTTTCTGGTGCAGGTCAACCAAAGAGAACCCCCAACCGTGGGAGAGAAACAATGGAGCCACCGTACCTGAAAAACTCCAAGTCGGTAAAGTTGTGATTTTTCCTTTTTCGGCAAACAGAGACTGCCTAACCCCGTTCTTTTGCAGGTTTTCATGCAAAACAGGCTAAAACCAATTGAAAACGGTCAGACTGAGAGGGGACATCACCGTGGGCGGTGGAGCCAGCGCTAGAGATTGGCGGTGCCACCGTGCCGAAACCTTAAATCGGTCGAAAAATTTAAAAATGCTTATTTTTTGTCTTTTGGGATATTTTAAAATAAGTGATGTGTGTTTTTTATTTTCGCAGAAAAAATCAGAAAACCCGAGAACCATCAAAACATGCAGTCAAAAATGCGGTGTTTCGAACATCGACCTAGGATAAGAATCTCTTACATTTTTCTTTCATTACATTAAATTAAAGTTTAATAATTAATAACAGTGTATTTTGAAACTATTAAAAATCTCTAATTAATTGAATACAGGTCACCAGGGGAGCTGGTAACCAACCAATGTGTAATTGCCCTAACTGTAACACCCAAAATTTTCCTTTATTATTTTGTTATTTATTTTTATTAGAATTTTTGTTTAATTTTATTCTATTTTAATTTTTAATTTATAAGGTTTTAATTTAATTTAATTTAATTTAAAAGAAATAAAAATAAAAATAATAATAAAATATGATAAAATTATTTTTTGAATTTAACTGAAATTGATTTAAAAAAAAAAGAGTGAAAATTTTGATTCTGTGGTGTTTTTGAAAAAAAAATCGAAAACCGGGGGTCAAAACGTAATTTAGAAAAATAGTGCCTCGTCAGCAGCCACAGCAGTACGGGTCAGCAGCCCCAGCCAACCAGGACACGCCGCGTGGCAGGGACGCTGACGCGGGAAGCCACGCGGGACGGAGACACATTGGCGATCCGCGTGCGCGCGATCGGACGGCCCAGATCTGTTCCCGCGTGCACCGACGGCCCAGATCAAAGGCGCGCGTGGACGCCTCAGATCTCACGTGTGCGGACGGTTCAGATTTGATCACGCACGGACGGCCCAGATCGCATCGCGATAGACGGCTCAGATTTATTTCTAATTTAATCGCGATCAGACGACTAAGATTAAATCATGATGGACGGCTCAGATTAAAAGAGGATGATTATAAATAATCGCATCCACACCCTAGCTGCTAGAACCCTCGCTGGAGAAGACGATCCAACCATCGGAGGAACCGGCCGTCGCCACCCGCCGCTGAACAGGATGACTTTTCGGCCGCCAAACGAGGTACAATTTTTCCTATTGGCTCATTTTTTGATGTCGAACCTCCCTGTGGCTAAATCGGAGCCAAACCACCAGCCGATTGACCGAAAAACACCGCTGAAGTCCAGCGGCACCGCTGCGGGTTTCCTCAGTTTTTGCCTCCAATGAGGCCCTTCCCTTTTCTCGTTCGATGTAATTTTTATACCACTATGACCACCGTCCTTTTCTCTACATGTTGACTGGAGCAAAACACCAAATCGCAACTCGCACCAGAGGAGCTGTCGTACACGAGATCTTCGCCGCCGGTAAGTTTCGATTTTCTAAAATTTTTTGGCCCACCGAGGGCCCTAGGGGTGTTTTATCACCGGAACCAATGCAAGTTTGGCCGAATTCGGCCGAAAACAACCAACCCGAGGCGGATCGTCGCCGTGGGCGGCAACACCGTGCTGGAATTCTGAAATTGGGCGAAAGGTGATTTGGGATTTTTTGGGGACATGTGCAGGTACCGGAAGTGTGTTTCAGTTTTCGGAGAATAATTCAGGGAATATAGGGACTGCCCGTAGGTGTAGTGAGGACCTGATTTCGGATTTCGAAAATAAGTAAGGATCTCTCACCCTATTTTCTATCACGACATTAAAGGCTAATAAATGATAAAACGGTATTTTATGAATTAATAGATATGTATAATTGATTAAGGTTGCTAATGGAGCCTGAATCTGATGTATTTGTCGGTCTGTTCCTGTTTGATGTATTTTGCAGTTTTGAATGCAGTATGGCGCCTGATGTGTTTATTCTATGATTTCATATGCATGAATCACGGTTTCATTTATTATGCTTTGAATTATTGTGAACCCGATGTTGTGTTACTTTGTTTGGTGTCAATTACCGGTTTACGTGTTTGTATTTGATTGGATAATTGAGATTAAGAAAAATGGTAAAAATATATGTGAATTGATAATGGATAATGTCGACAGCCTCACTAGATATCCTGGGAGATGGTGGACGGATCGGGTCCATAAGGAACCCTACCAGGAACGTGGTCTCTCATATCGGACGGGGTATAGAGACTTTATGTGTTTTGGCGCCTATACCGGACGGGGTATGGGGATAACCCGTTTCACCCTCATACTGGACGGGGTATTGAGGTTTATGATTTTGGTGCCTATACCGGACGGGGTATGGGGACAGCTCTGGAATTAAGTTATTAATATGGATGGTTCACGTGTAGCGGGAACCCCTATGGATTACCCATGGATACTAGTAGGCTGATAAAAAAAAGGGTAATTGTTGCCTGATGATTGAAATATAAAAGCATGATATGTGTTATGTTGCAGAGTATGCGTGATATTATGATATTTATGATGTAATTGTTTTCATAAATTGTTTTCATGAATCTTACCGAGGCAGGTGGACTGTAAAGGGTTTTATTATTGATAAATGAGTTTGTTATAAATTATGCTCCATTGGTCGTTTTTGTTTTCTACCAAGCTTTACTCCTGTGACAGTGAGATAGTGTGATGTCTTTAATGAGCTAGTGTAGCTCATTACTTACTTAACCACTTCAGATCAGGAGGACTTGGTTCCCAAACCCGTTCTGCAGGAAGACGGCGAGCAGAAGCCAAAGAATTTATTAGTTTTCCTTACAGCATTCATTCATAATATTTCATTTAAGTTAGTTTATTCTTTCATACTTTAATTCGTTTTGGTTATTGTGTAAGGGATGTTAATCATAATCTATTTTATTTCGCTTCCGCACTTGAAATAAATATATATACATTTTCTTTGAATTTCCGGGGCCGTTACACTAACTGTGTTGTCTATCTATTACTATACTGCCTAAATTGCTATTATTTATTGATTTTAATTATTTTCTCACTTATTGATTATTTAATTTATTTTTCTCACCTGTTGATTGATTTGAAGTAAATGTCATAATCCCTTTTTTTTTAATTATTTGTATTGTCTATTTACATGTTGTACTATTGATATGTAAATATAAAATAATTGTATATAATTGGTGACTAGTTTAATGATGTAAATATGTGCATAAAATGTTTATCGGGTATCATGAAAAAGGATGTACGGACCTGCTACATAGAGCAAACCCTACTATGGATATTGACTTAGTCGAACGGGGATGAGAAGTCCCATACCAGAATGAGTTGTGGGGTATAGTTCACCATCACACCAAACGGGGTATTGAGGCTGTGGTATATTTGGTACCCATTACCAGACGAGATATGGGGACGATCGGTTAATTGATAAATTAAATTTTGGCCCACGCGTAGGGGGGGAACTCTTATGGACCTTCAAAGGTACCGGTAAAGGTAACATTTATTATTACTGTTCGTTCAAATGTGTAATAAATTACTATCCTAATTATTGCCTTCGTATGCCTATTTTAAAAACTTAAAAAGGTGAGTATGAAACTAACGATTTTTTTTATATTAAATGAATTTATTTAAAAAAGATAATTGTTCTATTTATTGTTTTACGATTTTTACCAACCTTTAATTTTTCGTATCGATGTTAAGTGTTGACATTCTTACTAGTATAATATAACTCATCCATCTTATTTAACTATTTCAGATTATGAAGACTAAGATTTGGATCCTGAACTGTAAGAAGATTGCAACTAAAAATTATCTACTGCATCCCATCAGAGTTGTCTAACGGAGGTTAACCTTATAGGATTTTAGTTTTTTTTTTTTTTTCTGTTTATGTTATTTTAACTTTCTTAAAATGAACATTCCTGTAACCCTATTGGACATTTTGATTTACTGTGTAATAAATATAAATTCTAAACTAATAATTGTTTCCGCTATTATTTTACTAATTCAATATCTTCATTTATATTGAGTTTTAGACATTTACAAAAAAATGTTTGCATTGCATCTTAATCACTTTATTTCCTCCCATCATCATCTCTTCTAGATATATTGTAGTACTCCTTCATTCCACCACTATCCCCATTTTTATCTTAATCTTATTTATTATTCATCCATACCATAAATATTTTCTTTCTCAATGTCTTCATGGAGTAAATCAACCTGCACCACCTATAGGTTAATGGAAAGACAAAACCTATTACAATTGTAATCGGTCATGTGGTGTGCTAAAGACAAGATTCTTGGCACCAGAGTTCAAAGTCACCATTGAGATTTAGGAGCAACTGGTAGAGAATGTATTGTTGAGTGGTGAATGGTGATGTGAAGGATATGAGATTAAGAGAAATATAAAAGAAGATATTCAGAGAAGGTGATTGAGTTGTTAGATGAAAAATCAATAATGATGTTTTTGCAGTATAAGATTTAATATATATAAGTGAGTCTGAGCATAATTTAATATTTTTTTTGGTAATCAAATTGTAGATAAATCAACTCAGTCGTGTTCATATTTACTTGCACGTTTCTCAACATCATTTTCAGCGTCTCATAACATATAATTAACATGAAAGAGATAGAGAACCAAAAACAAGAAACTAATGAGGGAAAACAAAATAAGAGAGAAAGAAGATTTGAAGTTTGTAGGAATTGTGAATTAAAATTATTGTAGAATTAAGAAAGATAATATTATTCATGTTTGGAATTTTCATTTTAGAAAAAAATTAAACCTTTTTTTTTTATAAAAAAAATAAAACTTAAATATTCTATTTGATTAATCATTGTATATCATTTAGAATTTAATGGAAAGAGATAAACATTCATGTGAAAAAGACAATAGGCATAAAGGAGAGGGAATTAACATGCATTCGCAATAATAAGTACATAGTAAAATTTATGTGAATATGGTAAAAAAAAGTCTTTTGAATATTAAAAAGATTAAAAAAATCTAACATTTGGTAAAATGTGGACGTCACGTTGGTAAAGTTAAAATTGATGTGACTTATATGTCAAAATTACATATTTTGTCAATCACACCAAATGCAATAACAGAAATCACTTTATGAAAGCATAGGAGAAATTTTTTTAAAAAAATTAAAAAATTAAATAATTTATATAATTCACGAGTAGGTTGATACTTTAGCTTAAACTAGAATTAACATATACAGGGCCTAGAACCGTATGCAACAGATCATGAATTGGGCGGCTCAGATTTTATCTCACCAATCAAATGGAGCCCACATTTCCAGAAATTACTAACCGCACTGTAATTACTCCGCCAATTATCTGCAGTTGGATTTCCATTTTACACCCCCTCTCCTTCTCCCTCCCGTCTCATCAAACGCCCACAACAGGAATCGAAACTATCTCAAAAGATCATCAGAGAGAGAGAGAGAGAGAGAGAGAGAGAGAGAGAGAGCAGAGAAGAAGCAAGAATTCAAAAACGCGAAAGAAAAAAAAAGTTTTTTGTTTTGTTTTTTGAATTAGACATGGACGATTACACGAGAGAGATGATGGACCTGAAAACCCTAGTCACTCGAACCTTAGAGAAGAAGGGCGTTTTAGCTAAGATCCGGGTAAATGCCTTCTCCTTACCCACTTTCTGTTTTATTTCTTAATTATTTTTTGGAGTTTAATTAGTATCTATAGTACATTTCTTTCGCGAGAAAGTTTCACGATTCGCGAAGAAAATGAGAATGGGACGACTGAAACTGTTAAACGACTAGTCGCCTTTACTTTGCTCAACTTAGTCGGACGCCTGTTTTTCCTCTTGGATCCTGTGTAATGCTAGGAATATGAGATCCTGTCTTTAACTAACTGGAATATGAGTTATATACGCTTTTTTAACATTTTTGGGTACGATTATGTTCGTTCGTAGATCTTAGTGCGTTCGTCTGTATTTCAGAACAGTATCTCTTAAGCATAAAATTAGGTTTCCGTGTCTTAACTAGGGGGACGATGAAGTAAAGCAGCATGAGAGGAGCTGTGAGTAAAATGGTTGGTGTTATACGAAATGTTTAGTCCATGGAGATATGGAGTAGATTAACATTTTATATTTTGTTTACCAGATCGCAGGGGATTTAGAATTACGTTTTATTTTTCTTTGCTGATAGTTTGTTTGTTATCTGAGCATATTCTTAGTTTTAGGAATAACTGTTCAATGAAATGAAGAGATGACTTGATTATTTGGGGATTACGTTCTTTTGAAATATTTGTAAAAGGTCAAAAAATTGTTGATTTAATAGCAGATGATAAGAGATTTATTCTATTATGGGATGCAATAAATAAATAAATAAATATATAAAGTGTCACAGAAAGCTGGGTTTGGCTTTGCATGGCTGAATTATGTCAGAAGAACATGGCGCACTCGAAATGATATTGTATAATGAGCTAAGTAAATCTTCTTTAAATTCTAGTTTAACGGCCTCGAGAATCTTCTCAGCATATGCTTAATGATGTTAGGCTGAATTATGTCGGAAGAGCATGGCACACTCGAAATGCTTAGTGATGTTAGAGTTTTTCTTAAAATGATAACCATCTCAACTTAGCGAGTGATTTTGGTTCTATCCGCTGGAACTTTTTTTTTTCTTTCTATGATCTGGTTCAATTAAGTGCATATGAAGGAAGAGAATAAACTTGTCAAGATACTTTTAATATTTAAACTAAATGATTGAGTGCGCTCGTTCTTCTAGACATATATAACCAATTTCACCAAAAACCATAGTGAATCAGATATGATATGTCAATTCATTGGATGTTCGGAAGCTCATCTTTACTTTTTCTTGGTAGGCTGAGCTCAGAGCAAGTGTTTTTGAGGCAATTGAAGAGGAAGATCGGGTGATTGAAAAGGAAGAAGGTTTACCTCCTGCATTGTTGGGTAGCTGCAATGATCGTGCTAAAGAACTTCATGCATCTCCGTCAGGTTACTCTACAAATTTGAGCTTTTGCCTCTACCAAAGGAAAAATTCTTTCCATTATTTGTATTATTTCTCCAAAGTGTTTCTTATGATGTTTAGATTTCTGGGCCATGATTTTACCCTTAAATGCATGGTTTTTACTTGCTGCAGCTTGATGCTGATTTTTTATATTCTGGATTGTTTGTTTGTTTGATTTAGGCATTAAATTTAATTAGATGTCTATATATTTATTTTCTGTTGTATCGGAAGGCTTATCATCTTATCCCACATGCCCTGTTTTTCATTTGTAGAGAGAGGAATTGATTTTTGAGGGCTCTGTATGTAGTTTTGCTAAGGGTGGAAAGCTTTGGTTCTTGACCTTTGTTTATTTTGTTCAATGGTCATTCTCTTCTTAATGGAGAAGATCTTGGTGGTCTAATAAATCTTTTTCTGATCCTCTTTCTAAATTTCTGGGTTTTGTTCTTTACGTGGCTGACATCCTCTTGATCCTTGTCTATAATACTATCTTTTCTTCTAAATATGTTTTTTTTCCTCCTGTTGTATCACTGGTGTTTTGCTCCTGCATAAGGTGATCCATGTTATGAAAGCATTTAATAATCTGCATTGCTTTTTCCTTTTTAGAAATATTTTTTCTCCCGTAATTGCATATTTGATCTTCAAAATGCAGGGAGGCTGCTAACTGCGCTAATATGTGAATATTTAGACTGGGCACAACTAAATCACACCCTAAAAGTTTATCTGCCAGAGTGTAATTTGGTAATCAAGTAATTTTTTAATGTATTCCTTTCCTGATTTATAGAAGTGTTCGTTAAACCTCTATGTTGGCTAATATCTTACTTTAAATTCCAGCAAAAAGATTCTTGGAAGGCTGAACTAAAAGAATTCAGTAGCAAGAATGGATATGATCTTAATAGAAATGGAGACAGTGGACCCCTGCTTTTGGATGTTCTTGAAGGGTTCTTGAAGTTTGAGGTTTGCTCTTAGATCTCGTTCTTTTGTGTATAAACCTTTTCAGGCTAGTTTTGGATGCTAACATGATGTTTTGAAGTATGATGTCATTTTGGTTATTTGGCTTGGGGCCCATCTATTCTATTCCATCAATATTGCCAAAGGGTTAAAGTAACTGATTATTCCAAGTACAATGTTCATTATAAATGATGGTAAAATCTTTTATGGTAATCTTGTCCTGTTCTGATTTATGGCCTTCTGGGGAATCTTATCTGAAAACATTTTATGTTACCTACGGGTTTTTATTTTTTCTCAAAGTGTCATATCTGGAGTAGTGAGATGGATGGTGGAAATTAAGATTATTTCCTGATTTTGTTTATAGCCTTGTTACTATGTATCGCGCTGGTGTTGGCTGATGATGTATGAAGTCCTTGTTTGGTCTGTTTGATGTATAAGCTATCATCTTGAAAAGAAGGTAAACACTGATATCTCTGGTAATTGCTACTGGGTTTTCCAGAGTGGGTACATAAGCAGCTGTTCTCCGAAGATTTTGCAAGATATTTCTTCAGATGTGAGATAGAGTTACCAATTAGTCTGCATCTATGCTTGAAGGCTTAAGCATGTAAAATGAATGAATGCATCTGGTTTAGACAGCACGGGAAGTTTGACGAGCACTGTCGTCAGAAGGAACAGACTAGAAAATATAGCAGGAAGATGCTTTATTTGGAAGGAATCTTTAACAAAAATGAGCATATTTTGGTGATGCATTTGCAATCTCTTTTTGAGATAAACATGATAAGGGGGAGAAAACAAGGATTCTAGCACTTGGTGTTTATATTATGGTCAGGGGATCTGTTTGGCATATGTGAAAACAAATGCTTGAAATGTTCAGTGTCTCTTCTGGAGCAAAGATAATCAAGGAATGGAAATATAGTGAGAAATTGAAGGTCAGTATGTAACTGAAGGTCTCACATATAACTATGAATGAATTATAGTGGAGTTCAATATTTGCAGCTAAGTTTGATACATACAGGATCATATTTGTTTTTAACTGCTAATTTGGTGCCTACATCGGGATGAGACCGATGACAGCTGCAAGCAAAAGGAACAACTGATATAGCAGTAAGATGCTTCCAAATACGTGAACTTTTGTTGATCTTTTGCTATGGGATGAGCATGCTAAGGTGGAGAAGATGGGGATCCTGGCATTTTGATGTTTATATTGTGTTTTCAGTTTCAAGGGATCTGTGCAGGCATGAGCAAAAATGACTGCCTGATATGTTCAATGTCTCTTGTGGTAGAAAGATAAATGAGGATGATCTGAATGGAAATATAAAGAAACCGATTAAAGATCAAAATATAACTATTGATTAAATGTAATGGAGTTCAATATTTGCAGTTGAGTTTTGTAACTAATTTCTCATACCAATATGTTCCAGCTCATAGAAAATGGTTGATCTCCATTTTCTAGCTTCAGTACTTAATTAGCCATTGCTTTGTCATGAACTTTTGACAACCAAATGTAGAGTATGTTTTGGATGTCAGCTATAAGTTTGTCCTTGTGATTACTGATAAATTTCTGCTCCAAGAAGTTGGAGGTGGCTCTAGTGCAGGTGGATGTTGTGAGGAGGATTATCAAGGATTGATTGCCATGTAGGATAAAGTCTGTATGTTGTAGAGATGAATCATTTGATTTAGGTTGAAGATTCCTGTGGGCAGTACCACTTAAGTAGTTTGGCTGTAGATTGCTGAAGAATAGGTGGTTTCTTATTTGAGAAAGGTTGTGAATTTTGACCTGTAATATGGCTGAATGGCAATAAGTTTACCTGGTTCAGATGGTTGGAATGGTGAACTTCATCTAAATGAGTTGCTTTGCCGCAGTGTTTCAACGGATTGTGCATTTTATATTGAAGTTAAACTGAAACTTGATAATAGGTTTTGCTTCATTTTCTGGTGATTCCTAAAGCAGGGATGATTAAGTTCTTTGCATCATGAAATACTGTTATTGTCACTAATGGTTATTGTTTTTATAAGAGTTAAATAATTTCCATCCTTATCTAATGCAGAATTTATCCCAAACTCGGGGTACTGGAAGGAGAGTATCAGAAACTGAGTCCATATCTGGTTTAGAGTCACGAAATACACGTAGGCCTTCGTCGTCATCAATAGCTGGGGGATTTCCTCCACCGGGAAGGTGTGGACCGGCATCACTATTTCATCTCTCTTCTCTCTGATCCTCCATTTTCTTTCTTTCTTTCTGTTCATTTTCTTCTTTTTTATTTATTTATCAATTTTAGTTGAAATTTTTTACTAATTTCATCTCTCTTCTCTCTGATCCTCTTCTATTTTCTTTCTTTCTTTTCTATTTTCTTTCTTTCTTTATGTTCTTTTTCTCTTTTTCTGGTAACTTTAATTGAAACTTTTTACTTTCTGTTTTTCATGTTAGGCCGGTTCCTGCTTCCCAGGCATCTGGTGAGCAACTAGTCTATCTATGATATGCTTGTATATTTGTGATTTATTTATAATTTGCTACATGGTAGACTTGTATGATTTATTAGATATAATACTTTCTGCCATCTAGATCGGAGAGCAGGTTCTTCCATGTCTGGTTACCGAAAAGATGAATACAATTGGAGATATGACAATGATGATATTCCCGAGGAGGTGATTCGAGCTTCAGCAGCTCTTGAAAACCTTCAGTTGGATAGAAAAGCTCGGAATCTAACATCATCTTGGCGGTATGTTCCTTAACCCTCATAAAACAAAATTTTACTATGTTTTTCCCTTATTAATTAAGGTGAATTTTGGAATACAAATCAGTCTTCTATTCAAAGCTTTAATAAGTAGGCCACCAGCATAGGGGATCAAATGACTCTTTTTCTACAACAAGAAAGGAAGTGATTTTAAGCATTTCTATAGACATTTTGGATAATCTGACAATGAGTTCGTTTTTCTTTGATTAAGTTAACCCTGATGTTAGAATTTCGATTTCAACATATTTATTCCATTTGACTTCCTGGCGTTAACTGCAATATGTCCAAGTATTTTTTGCTTTCGGATGGTCAGATACGCTGTACTCTGTTTTTTTCATGTGACTTGTCTGGTGTTAGGAGCTTTTGTTGTCAGGTGATATTCTGCTTATTTTCTTGAGTTTACGCTGATTTTTGTCAGATCAGTTGTCTGACAGTAGGAACCATTTTCAATTACCTGTCATATTATTTCTCTTTATTAATTAACAGATATCCATGCATCAGTTTTTTGTGGTTAGGGTGACAGCTTGTCGAATCTGTTAAAAATGATGTATGAGATGAAGCCATGCAAGGAGTGGTTGTAGTTGTGTATAGTGGTCTAATGGCCTTCTGCTACATGTAAGGAGTGCTTGTGGTTCCTTTTCCCTACTTGTTAACTTTCTTGAAGTATCTCTCTACCTTTACTTCCTACATTTCTGCATATAGATTCATAGGATTCTTTCTGAGATTCTTGTTGTCATCATAAAGGCTTGGTGTGCTGTAACTACATCATAGCTGACAGCTGTAACAGTTGCAGCGTCTCTTGGTGATAGAGGTTTGGATAATAGAATTCTCTTGGAAATGTCCCTCATACTTCAAACTAAGATCAGTTTATGATGAGCCAAAGAGAGTGGGACTGTCACGAACCTTGTTCCTGACTCTTGAACATAGAAAAGATAACAGAGAAAAGAGAGAGAGATTAGTTGTTTTGAGGTAAAATATTACTGATGATTAGTGCATGAAATTCAAGCCTATTTATAGGCTACAATGATGCATATTCCGTCTAGACATGCTTTGGCAGTCGCAACGGTCTGTGAGGCCGGTAGACAATTGGATAAGTGTTCCTTTCGTTCCTATTTTCTGTTTTTGTTCAACTATCCTAACCGTAACCCTAGATACATGTTTGTTATAATGGAAAGGACAAGAGTACCCTTGTATAATGTCTTTTTTACCCTTAGATATTTTCTTTCCTATTTTACCCTTAAGTGGTATCCTGACAATACCCTCCTCTTCCCCAAGGTTGAGATCCAACTCCCAATACTATACATGTGTAAGAGTAGCCCTATCCAAATCCAGATACATTTTGATGTCATCACGAAGCTCTTCAGTTTCTTTTATTGTCAAGCCCTCGAAAACCATGTACGGTTCATTTATTTCAATATCCATATCATTAGAGCCCTTAAGGTGCTCAAAATATCAATAGGTTTTGTACGTCCATCATGTAGCCTAATGTGTAACCTGACTTTGCTTTGATCAAAATGAAACTCTTCTTTCTTCTTCCAGTCTTGGAATTCAACCCGAGCACATTCTCTGGCTAACAGTGCCATTTCTTCCTCTTGTTGTGCTTTTTCAATGGCCCTATTTTCTTTCTCTCTTAACCTTTTCAATCTCTACCTTCATGGCGGGAGAGAGCATGGTGAAACCGTTGTTGTGGAGCCTGAGAATGGCGTCCCTGAGCATGAGGCACATAGTGGTGGCACTAGCCTGTGAGCTGCTAAGGTGACTGCAATTGTGCTAGGCTGGCAAGATAATAAAGCTAATCTGTTGCACATCGTAGGACAAAGGTGAGAGAGGACAGACGTAGCCTTGGATTCCGTGGATGATAACAAGGCCATTGTTGAACATATCGGGATGCATTATTGCAATGCCTCCAATGAAAACTTTGGGGGCCGTTGTGCCATTTTTCTTGGAGGAGGTGATGGTGATGCAGTGGCCAGAGCTCAGTGGCTCAATCTTGGTACCAAAAGCAAGTCTGTGTAGATAGTCGATGGTGAAGAGGCTAGGAACCATGTGCTCTTGGAGGAGAGAAGGCCCCGAGAGTTTGGATGGGATCAACTATTCTTTATTTTATTTTCATCTTCTTCTTCAATGATTTCTCCCTCTTCTATTTCTCTTCATTTTCTTCTTCTGCTTCTTCTTCTTCTTCATTAGTGGGGTTTGAACCGATTCGGCTATGTAATTCTGTCCACTTCAAACTGTGTTCGGTCTAGCGCAATATTTTTCAACCGGTTCAGTCATTGAATTAGTTTTAGGGTTTTCCTCTTTTTCAACCGTTTCGTCTCTTCTGTTCCCATTTGCTTCTCTTGCAACAGAGGATTGTGGGATCTTTTGTTGCCCAATGGAGACGGCTACGCTCGTGCCACCGGCGTCACATCTTTTGTAAAGAATTATCGCCATGCAATATCTCCGTAATCAGATCCAGTCATCTGCATTTCTTGTAAGCTTCCATTCAAATTTTGGTCCAAAGCGGGTCGGCAACCTTCACGGTGGGTTGGACGACCATTGTTTTTGCCAAATCCACCTCCACCACCACCACCGGCTCCCCGTTGGATTTGGTACACTGCTCTAATATCACCTTGTGACGAACCTCGTTCCTGACTCCGAGCAGAGAAAAGATAACAGAGAAGAGAGGTTAGTTGCTTGGAGGTAATATATTCTTGATGATTAGTACATGGAATTCAAGCCTATTTATAAGCTACAATGGCGTGTATTCTGTCTAGGTGTGCTTTGGAGGTTGCAACAGTTTGTGAGGCCAGTATGATTGGGTAAGTGTCCCTTTCGTCCCTGTTTTCTGCTTCCGTTTCTGTTCAACTATGCTAACCCTAACCCTATATACATGTTTGTTATAATAGAAAGGACCAGACTACCCTTATACACTATTTCTTTTTTACCCTTACATATTTCTTCCTTATTTTACTCTTAAGTGGTCTTCTGATGGGGACAATCATCCGTTTTGGATAGAGGTGTTGAGATGTAGCTCACATTCAGAGGAGTTACGATTCACAAATAGGTCCTGGTAAAAGGGAGAGGGTATGGCACGCTATTAAGGGGTAGGGCAGTTTTTTTTCTTATAAAGGTCATTCTTGTAAAATTGCGTTTTCTCTTTCTCTATTAAAGGGAAAACCTCAGTTATAAGAGATGGTTCTTTGTATGGTAAAAAATTTCACATTGCTTCATGGAATAGTAAATTGTTGAAACATGTTAAAATTATTTTTCTTTTTTTTTTCTCTATCACTTGTACTTTTGATTGTGTGTCTTATTATATGACAACTCTTGTTTCCATGATTTGGGGATAGTATTGTCCAAAACTTCTGGTAAACCTTTGTCATTTGCAATTGGTTTCTTTGTTTTCTCTGCGGTTCTCTTTTGATTCGGTGCTTCAGTGTTTGTGTTTACTTTCTTTCTTTCTTGATCCAAATGATTAGTGGAATTCTGGCTATTGGTTATGGCCTTGTAAAGGCAGTGACTGCTTACATAGTTACCTGTTTAGAATGTTGTTTTGGTTTACAAAATGTGCTTCTAGAAACTTGAGTGGTAATCACCATTCTAGTTTTAGTGGAGATAATTACTAGCTGTACTTTGTCAAGTTTCAAATACGGCATTCTGGTGTACCATTGCCATTAAGTAACTTCGTGTTAGTGATATAATTCTAGCGGGAGATAAAAGAAATTTACATTTTACCTCCTTCAATAGTTTCTGGCATGGATCGGAAGGATTTGGCAGGGGTAGAATGGGGACAGATAGAGACTGGAGATGTAGAGAGGTTGGACTGAGTGACTGTTTGGATGAGGGTCGAGTAGGACTAACTGGTTGCAAAATGATCCATTTTTGTCCTACATAGTTTGATGTCAAAAGCACGGATCTTAACATAAAATACCATTTGAAATTTGGGTAAGTATGGGAGGTAGTTATCAATGCTATAACCCAAAAATGTTTGGTGGTAAATATAAGCTTTCTGGAAAAGAAAGAAAACAAAATCCAAAAATGTACCGGGTGTCTTCCTGTAAACAATTCAAACCCATCAAGTTGAAACATACTGTTACTTCTCAACCCTTAAAATCTCTACTGGTTGATTTTTTCTGCTTGTGAGTATTGTTCTAGTCCAGCATATTCAAACCCATAAAAGAGTTAGTATTTTTTTCTGCTTGTGAGTATTTTTTCGTCTTGTGAGTATTGTTCTCTACTGGTTGGTTTTTTCTGGTCGATATTTTCTGCTTGTGAGTATTGTGCTAAATTTAGATTCTATGTCCATAAAAATTCTTTTATTCCTCTCTTTCCAAATAGTCCAAAATGAGCCAATATGATTAACTTGATAAAGCTATTCGAACTTTAAATATCTTTCCACGCTCAAATCTCCTCTCTCATCATGTCTCCAATAATCCCAACTCAAACCCAATAAGCTATATGCCGAAGACCAGAATCCATGCACAAATGACAGCAGATGAGGATGTGATTTCTTATTTCTGCATCATTTTTACGTAAGTAACACCCATTCACCAGAATCTCTCCCCTCCTGAGGGATTTGTTCCGAACTGCTTCCTATGTGAAATAAAGCCACTCCAGGAGTCGCCTTCACCTTCCAAATCATTTCCAAAGGGAACTTATTAGTGCACTTCCTCTTTTAGTCAAATGCCCATAATATGACTTCACTGAGAAAAGTCTCTTTGAATTTAAACCCAAATCAAATAGGTACATCTTCATTGGAGACCACTACTGGAGAAAGCAGCTTGAGAATATTTATATACTCCTCAATCTCCAATCATTCAAATTTCTAACTAATTCAACAATCCAAGTGCTTCTACGGACACACCTTTATTTTTTCCTTGGTATTCAAGTAGATGAAACTTGAGAAGATTTCAGGGCTGTGTGTGAAAGGTTTCCTGACTGGGTTCTACGGACACACCTTTATACTGGACAATAGCAAAAATTGTGGGAAAGTGCAAGTGTAAAGCCCCTCCTACCACCCAATCATCCTTCTAAAAACTCACAGAATCCAAGTGCCTCTTTACTGACTCATCTGATGTCTTTTTTGTATTCACCTTTCCCTTAATTTTATACCCTTCCATATCCGAGTCATATGTACCCCTCAAATTTAAGGCGTACCAATCATATAAATCTAATCCATATTTTGCCGCGGTCACCTTTCTCCAAAAACTACCCACTCCTACATGAACCTGCAACCCACTTCTTTTAGAGAGCTGAGCTCAACCAAACCAGGGATCTCATACGCAGTCCATCCTACAGAATAGATTTTGCTTCACTTGATCCCACACCTCGAAGTGAAACCTTCTCTTCTCAACCAAATCACCCCATAGACTCAGTGTTGAATCCCTGGTAACCTCTTATCCACACTCACTGGAATTGGTGGCTTAAAGGTCAGCATCATGCGGTAAACTAAATTGATGGTTTTGTTAAAAATTAGCTGCTAAACTTGTACGGGTCTAATCATCACGGATGCCTTCTAGGAATTTCTGCATCATAATATAATTGGGGCTTTGGCTGCAGGCATGCTGGAGATGGGATCAGCGACGATGATAGGAGGGCTGATCACATGTAACTGAATGACATCTTTCTTATTGCGGCATTTGTAGTTTAGTGTGTAATTTTTACCCAATTGATCAAATGCTTGAATACCATCAAATGGGTAGTGGTGCTTATGCAAGTTCTTTTTTTCTTAATATAATTTGTGATGTGGTGCTAAATCTGTGTTTTACATCGGTTTCGAAATTACCAATTGTGTATCCTCATTTGATCTATAGATGATTTCTGAGTCACTGGATTGGGATTAAAGATCTCAAGTCATTCGAAACTTGAAGCGAAATAGATCTCGTGGTGGTAATAAGTTAACCAAGTGTAACGAGTGAAAAATGTGAATATGAGATTGTCATGTCTAGAGAAATTTGTTGGTCTAAATAATGCAATAAATTATTCCTTTACAAATCAGAAGGAATAGAAAAATATCTCCGAGAGAGCAGGCAAGCCAGGAATGAATGAGAGGGAATCGGTCGGCTCTCTTAACGAGAATCCCACGGCTGAAAAGACAGTTGAGCAAAAAATACATTATTTGGAGTTACGAATAGTTTTGTTACAAATAAAATTATATATTATACAATATTAAGAACCTGTTAATTATATACGAAAACAATTATTCACGTTTTAATTTAAATAAATATACTGGAAGTGCACAATATTTCAATTGAGAATCCTTAAGACGTAATGACAGAAAATATCCTAATAGAAAAATATTAGATATGAATGGAACTCACACTGACGCAAATTGCCAAGCCACTTGTAGGGCCCACTTTTTTTTTTTTTAAATAATTCCTATTTGTAATATTAAGTGGGTTCAAAATCTGGATTTTGAGTTGTACACTATATATATATATATATTGTTTTCAAAATTTTAAAATAAATTATGTTTATTAATAGTTCAAATTTTATGCTATTATTGTCGTATAAAATATATTAGCAATAAATGTTTAAAATATTTAAAAGAAATGGAAATTAAAATATGGGATAATTAAAAATAATATTTATATATATACATATGCTAATTAAATTAATTATATTACATTAATATGTTTATATCAATTAAACCATATTAATTTTTTTGGGGAATATTGAATTGAATCATATTGCTTAAATACATAATTTAAGTACGTAAATTAAAAAACAAAGAATAATATATAATTGTATATTAATAAATTAATTATATATTACTTAGAATGTATATATATATATATATAATGTTTAAATTAATGAAAGTAACATAGCATGCAGTACTGTATAGATAATTAATATTGTTTGGTGATGTGGTTTAATTTGTAACATTAGCTTTTTGTATATATATATATATATATATATCTACATATATGTACACGTATATAAGATACTGGTACTGATATTTATGCATTTTAGTGATTAAATATATGTCAATTTAATATTTAATATTGTGATAAATTCTTGTCGTCACATCTTTAATACAATTGGCATGATTTTATATTGAAGTTTATTCTGAGATAAATTATAAATTGAAAATGATAAATTAAAAAAATACCAGGTTCAAAAAATAAATGATTTATTCTTTAATCTACAAAAATTTAAAAACTTTTTATCACATTCTTTGTATATTTTGTAAGATTAGTGGTTATATATTTTTAAACTATATTTGTGCTATTTAAATTTACATCTAATTGAAATTAAAATATAATTTTTTAAAGAAAATTATTGAAATGGTAATGAATTATCCACTTAAATTATTCCTTGAAAAATAATAATTACAGACTAAAATAGAGCTAAAAATTGACACTTGTCACCTTCTTCTTACCCCAAATCACAGCCTGGTAATTTTATCAAACAAAACCAAAATAAAAGTACACCCAAGGAGCGCTCTGTTTTACTTCCATTCTTTTCCGACATGTGATTTTTTTTTTTTTTTTTTTTTTTTTATTAAAATTCAAAACAATACTTGCACACAGCACATTGCGCACACTTCTTTCGCCATACAAACCTAAAGGAAAAAGCTTCCGCTTTCTCTTTCCAATCTCCCATGGCAGTTCTCAACCAGCTTCTGAGAGCGAGAGCCACGGCATTAACGCCATTCCTATCAAGGACGACAACAGATACGACGACATTTTTGGGTTCTTTGGTAAGGACTATATGTTCTTCTTCGACTTTGAGTTCCGAAATTGACCTCAAGGCGGCTTCTTTGTTGATGACGAAGTCGCCGCTCCTGAAACGGGACCCGAGTACCAGAAACGTTCAGTGGGTTTTTCTCGGTTGCCCTGGTGTTGGTAAAGGAACTTATGCCTCTCGGCTCTCTAATTTTCTCGGCGTCCCTCACATCGCCACCGGCGATCTCGTCCGCGACGAGATCTCCTCCTCCGGTCCCCTTGCCTCTAAGGTTAGGGTTTTTCTTCTTTTTCACGAATCAGGTCGTTTCCTTTGAATTTTTCCGTGATTTGACTTCTGGGCTTTTGTTTACTTCAAATTCCCATTATTTCTTCATTGATTTTTCTTTATGGATTTGCACTGGTGAAAATATGTTGTATGTGCAGAGTCCGGACTAATGGGCGCTGTCTTTGTTTGTTTTGTTGTTTTTTGTGGCTTCATGTTCTTTTTTGCAGCTTAAGGAGATTGTTAACCATGGAAAATTGGTATCCGATGAGATTATAATAAGCTTGTTGTCTAAGCATCTTGAAGCTGGAGCAGCTAAGGGGGAGTCTGGTTTTATTCTTGATGGTTTCCCTCGAACAATAAGGCAGGCGGTGAGTACTCCCTGTGACTTGAAAGTACGAATTTAGCACTGTGTAATATTGTATGTTATGTATACTATGAATCTTCAGTCCTGCAATTTTGAAAGGGAAGTCTTAGTTAATGAGTAGTTCAATGGCTCTTGCAATGGCGGCAATGTTCGTTTTGAAAACTTGGATAAGCAGATAGATTGAAGTTAGAAGCTTATGAGAGTTTAGCAGCTTTTCCTGGATATTATTGGCAAAAGTGCATAATTAAACTGATAAGTTATGATTTGGGAGCTATAAACAGTCATAAATTTCCTACTGATTATGATATGGTTTTAGCCTATAATTTGGGGATCTTTTTCAGGAGCAAACTGTATTGATTTGGTACTGTTTATATGGTCAATTACAGAAATAAGAGAATGGATTTCTTCTTTTGCTAAATTCATTAGGAGCTGCTGAAATAGAATGGCACAGTTATGAAAACATAGTAGTCCAAACATCAATAAATCCCTTAATCCTTTGCATTGTGCAGGGAAGATTACCCTTAAACCAAACACAACGGTTCTGGAACCATGATTTTCTAACTATAGGTCTCCATAATATCCCTTAATCCTTTGAATAGGTGGTTACTTCTGGAATTTTAGGATGTGTTTAGCTGTGGAAAATAGAGATCACTTTTCAGAAGATTTTCTATAAGAATAAAAAATTGTTGAAGATACATGTTGAGTTGTTAGAAAATAGGAAAACTCAATTTCAAAATTAGGCGCGTTTCCTATTGTTTATTTAAAGAAAACAAAAAATAATTTTTTTTTTCAGAGAATAGGAATAGAAGAAGGAAAACCTTTTGCCCAACTAGAATCACCTAGATTGCCGTAGATTAGCATTTAATATCTCTCTTCATTTTTGGAGATTGGTTTAATGAGGTCATTAAATTGGCTAGTTGCAGGAGTTGCTTTCTTTGATGATGATGTCAATTATTTCTAACTGGGGTGTGTTGAAAATGGAACTATATTTTTCAGGTCCCATTTTCTCTTCTTATCTGATACCCTCACTGTCTGAGGAATAGTAAATTAATTTTAAAAAAATTGATTAATTGATTTTTGTGCATGCTTTCGTGTGTTTCATTATGTTGCAGGAAATATTGGAGGGTGTGACGGACATTGACTTAGTGATTAATCTGAAGCTTAGGGAAGATGCTTTGCTTGCAAAATGTCTGGGAAGGAGGATTTGTAGTGAATGCGGAGGAAATTACAACGTGGCCTGTATTGACTTAAAGGATGAACATGGAATGTCTGGAATGTATATGCCTCCACTTCTTCCTCCTCCACAATGTTCGTCAAAGCTTATTACTCGGGCTGATGATACTGAAGAAGTTGTTAAGGGTCGACTCCGTATTTACAATGAGATGGTAGATTTCCAGTATCTATCATTTATTTTCCAAAATCTTGTGATTCAAGAATCTGATTTTACATATAATCTATCACAACTCAAAAGATGCCTAGATGATTGGCCATCTCTATAGTATGCACTTTATATAACATGACACATGTGCATCTGTATGTGGAGAAGTGAATCTGAGCTTGGTATACTCATTTATGCTTGGATTACTGACATGTGCATTTCTTTTCCTGCAGACTCAACCTGTTGAAGAGTTCTATCGGAGTCGTGGGAAGTTGTTAGAATTTGATCTTCCTGGAGGAATACCAGAATCCTGGCCGAAGCTGCTTCAAGCCCTAAATCTAGATGATCATGACGATAAAAAGTCTGCAGCAGCCTAAGTTACAAGTTACTGTGACTTATCGATTAATTAGGTCATTCTTTGTGTGCGTGACTTGCACATGCATATTTATTTTAGAATAAAAAGAGTAGAAAGACTTACTACATGCATTAAGGAGAAACATACCCGTATTTGGATTCCGAATATGAGTTGAAAATGAAAAAGGATAGGACAAGGGCCGAGGAAACGTTTTGTTATACATAGTGATGTTTGATTGATAAATGGCTCATGTCGAGAACAGAGACCAAGGGTCATTCTATATGATTTTATTGTATAATTTGGTTAGATTTTGATGGGAACTGACCAATGCTGAGAAATCAGACTTGTTAAGATCAAGCTTTTCCTGGTCAATACACTAAAGGACCAGGAAATAATGAAGCTTTGTTTTCTGATAGCAAGAAGATGAGTTGGGAATTGTGATGATTCAGATTGAATTGATTATTCCAGGATTTGAAGATGAAATATGTATCAAATACATATATCACAAGTGAATGTGTATGTCTGTGCACTTATTTATGTATATAGATGTGAAGAAATAAGATGGATGAGTATTGGTAACACAATCTTTAAGGCCATAAGAGTCTCCAAATGGATACATGCACAGGACCATCTTGCTAGATTCTTTGGAACCTCATTAGATATTTTCGTTTTCCAATTAGAGGGAGACTCTATTTACGAGCATCTTCTCTTATACTCTAATTTCATACCTATGACATTGAATTGATTGTACTCTAAATCAAATCAAATAAATAAAATGTTTTTGATGTTCTAATTATTGAATAATTAAAATCTAAAATTGAACAAAATAATATAAATAAATTTGAATTATGTTATATAAATATAAACAGAGATTTTATAGTGTTGAAACCCACCTCTACCTTTTTATAACATTTAGACATGCTCCTCCTAGTGAAATCAATAAAAATAGAGTGAGATCAATCTACTGAGGCCCTGAAGAACAAACCCCTGCGGAACTCTGTTTTCCTGCTCTCTGCCGGCACCGCTTCACTCCACTTAGAAATCTTCTCTTTTTTCTTCCCTACTTTCCCATCTTCTGTTTTCTCACCGACAACCAATTCATTCAATTTCACTCGAAAGTTGGATTCATGACTAGGGAAGGCAAAAAGTTCGTTCAACTTTAGCCAATTTGTTCATATTCATCTTGGATTTTAACCGAAATTGATTCGGATCAGATTTTTATTTAAGTGATATCGGAATAGGGTGAGTTTAACCCAATAATATATATATACAAACACACAAATATACATATATAATAAAACCTCCTTATATATATATATATATAAAAGCTGCTTCTTTATATATATATATATATTTAATACAGCTTCCTTATATATTTATATATGTATATATAAGCTGCATAGTACAGATACATATCTATATATACAAAAGCCCTTCGATTAATGCTTCCGCTGGAGCTATATATATATATATATATATGAAGAAACCTGTATGCATACACGTAAGTTATGGGGTTTCGTAGTGATGATTATATGTAATATAATCATCATATTATATCCATACTTTCCATCTTCTATATACCCTTCACTGCATATGGTAAATGGGATGAACAAGTAGTGATGATACATAATGTTGAACACCATATCCATCTCCATTAGAATCTCCGAGCCTATATATGCACAGGGCTATCCTTGCAAGATCCATTGCAGCAACGCTATACATTTCAGAGTGTGAGAGAGAATATGTGATTATATGTGTATTTATCTTTTTCCACATTTCCTCAAGCAGATATCGGATATGTTGACGAGCATCTTCCTCTGATGCTCCAGTTTCTTGCATGTAACATTGGACTGCCTTTGAAACATCTCCTTTAAGCTCTTCCTAAATAAACACAACGAGCAACAAAGCATTATAATGCGTATAAAAACATGTTATCAGTAGTATATTTTGGAACAAAATTGAAATATTATGAAAAAGATGAAAATAGACTAGGCAAAATTCATAATAACGAATTCAATATCAAATGAATCTCAATTAAATTGAAAAATATGTTTGAAGTTTTATCAAATTAGATACATACGGAAGATGTCGCAAGATCGTCTACGAGACGCACAATTGTTGAGGACCAACGAATAAGATCATGATATTCATTCAAGCAATCTAATGGTTTATTGTTTATAGCGTTTGTGAGAATGTAAACATGCTTCAGTACAATTGCTCCTCCTACTGAAATCCATGCATTTTCCATGTAGTCTTCTAGGCTTGGGCTGTATTTACTATAATACCACTTGGCCTCCAATAAATATGCTTCGCATAATTCTGCCCACTGAAAAAGAAAAAGAACAGTTGATTAGGTCCTTGAGTTGCAGTAAATTTGATTCGTATTTCTTTTTTTTTTCTATAAACTAAGGCTTTTATATACAAAATTAATTTATAAATCTAAGAACAAATAAATTGTTTTATTAAATTACCAATCATTCTTGGGTAGATATCCAGTTGGTACTTCCAAACCCTTTTTATAAGAGTGTGGATCCGAGTCTTAATGTATATATTATATGTATTATTGTTAAAAAAAGTCGTATCATTTATTGTGTTATGCAAATGGATCTAATTAATAAAATATATGTATCTATGCTAAAAAAGTTATTTCATTAGTGAAAGTGAATTGGATACTTACTGCTTCTCTTAGATGAGGAATGACATTAATTCCATATTCTTTAAGAATATGAAAGGACATTTCGTTTATAGAGTTATAGAGGCCGAGAAAATATATTTGCATGTACTTCGGGAGCTGGTCAAGTGCATCAATGTCCCATCTGTAATTTTAATATTTGTAATAAAAAGTTAGTAAATATTTATCATCTTATGCTACAACTGCAATTAATTTAGAAGAGTGTGTGTATTACTAATCTCTTAAGAATATCTGTAAATAGCTCCAGTTCATCAAAAGTACCATATACATCATAAATATCATCAATAGTAGTCACAAGAGAATTTACTTTTGTTACAATTTGTCTGTAATATCCAAGTTAAGGCTTAAATATAAGGCCGATACTCCATAAAAAGTTCTCCATCAGCCTGCTCCTCGAGAAGGCCAGTTTGTCCTCGAAGCCGATATTCTTCCACCATCTTATTTTGTAAAATTAGAAAGTTGCATATTAGTTTAAGAAAATTATGGCAAATGATCAAGATTTTTCCGCACAATATTCTAAGTACATAATATTTTATATTAATCCAACAAAGTTGTCTAAGTAAGATGAAAGTGTAAACACAACTAATTCGGTCTAGTAATATGTTAATATTAATTCAATAAAGTGACATAGGTATCACGGAAGCATAAAAATAATCAATCCAGTTTATTAAAGCTTTCAAAGTTTAAAATTTCACTAAATTAAACTTATTAGCTACAAAATATACCAAACATTAACACTAAAGAGTGAAAAAAAGAGAGAGAATATTTTAAGTTTTTGAAGAATATTAAGCAATTTCATTGATTGATTCTTAATAGTAATCAAGTTTTTACACAATGATCCTATGCACAAACTTGTTAAATTAAAACTGTCTCAAGTACAAAACTTAATATATCTTGTATTGAAAGTTAATTAGTTAAAATAAGACAGCGACAACCATAAGTTGAGCTTTAGACAACTAAAAATTTATTATAATAAAAATTAACTTAATAAAATATGAATTAATCTATTATTTATCTAACACTATAACATTGGTGATATTTAACTCAAAAAATCTAATATTCAAATTGTGTTTATGCATTTTTTATGACCTATAAGACTATTAGATATGCCTAAGTTTGATGTTAGAATTGACTAAGTATTTCCAATCAAGAGATAAACTAACAAAATATTTGCATGCTTTTAAGTTACCTTGACTCTCGTTTCAGATCTTCTTTGTAAATGGCCTGCACTATGTTAAAATCCAACTTTGCAAGCTTAAGCAAGACAGGGTTTATATCTTGTTTTCTTTCATAGTACTCAATGAACCATCTGGCCTCCACTCTTGGAACTCTCCAGTGTAAGGGGAGCTCTAAAGCATGGCTGACAAGCATTGAAAGATCATTATTGTTTTGCTTGATGTATTCCTCAAGATGTTTTGTTGCAAACTTTCTAGCTTCTTCTAGAATTGTTTCACCTTCTACCAAAAGGTACGAAGCTTCGTACAAACTCAAAATTCCCTTTATATCTTCATTGAGGCATGCCTTGAAGCTCCCTTTCCCATCCATGAAAATATTAAAAATCTCTGCATTATACGATTGAATATTTATTTTATGAATTTCTACATGCTAACTTAAGCAACTTTAAGCATCAATTTATATATTATTTAACTGAAAAAAAAAAAGTGGTGACATGGTCATGTTTAATTACCTTGAGATAGGTGGTAACCATGTTGTCGTAGGAGTCTGAATTCAAGTGCTGTGGCATGTAAATTACATTTTTTCCATAAATTATTAATTTTTTTTATTTTTTTCATTTAAGCATTTCAAGATTTTGTCTATATCATTCTCAAAGTGATAAGATAATCCGAGTCTCTCGAGAGTATCAATTAAATCTAGGCTATAGAGTGGATCCCCCAGAAATTCAAGCATGGTGCTTACTTGTGCCTTCAGCTTCCTTTCCTGTATACTATAAGATTCTTCCTATACAGAAACAAAAAACAAGGTTTAATAAGTTTGTCTTGCTTGTAAACTTATAAATTAGAACTAACCTAATTATAATAATTAAAAATATTCTAATAAATTACATATTTTATCATAATATGTATCCATATTACTTTCATTAAATATGTATTGATCAATTTTAACTTCCTTTTTTTTTTTTTTTTTTTTTTTTGCAAACTCAAATAATTTATTAATGAAGAAGATGTCTTTCTGCACCATCCAAATAAACATAAAATGGTCCAAAATAATTTACATGACATTAATTATGTTAAAATATAAATAATTGATTGAAGTTTTTCTTATCAACTTAAATTTTAAAGGATAATTAATTTAGACTATTTTTTTAGATGATATTAGAGTTAGTGATTTAGTACCCAAATCTTGATTCTCTCATTCTTATTGAAAAATTATTTCACATAATTTGGTGGATCTGAACTTATCCATACTTTTAATTTAGTGTGCATGCTTGTGTTTGTTTGTAGAATTAAAATAAGAACAAAATACCTAATTTAGGCTCTATTAAATTTTATATTTTAGTTTTAAATATTTTATTGTTTAAAATTTATTCCATAATGTTCAATTTTATTTTAAATACTAACACTGTTTAAAATTTGATTAAAAGAACAAATTGTTCTTAGACCATGTTTTGGAAAGGATAATTCATCCCAACGTCTATCTCTCTCTCTCTCTGCTTCTTCATCTTCATCTGTGTTCATCTTCTTTTGTCTTCGATGAAGCCAACAACACCGGCTATGTCCCATGCTTCTTTTGACTCCCCATTTTTTTCAAACCTTCAGTCGTTTTTTTGAACTCGTATTCCAGTGGAGAAAGAGCTTCCATAACTACTTGAATCGAATTGAAGATCGATTCAATTGGGTTATCCGAAGACATGATGATTGCTTTCTAAAAAACTCCAAAGCCCCACTACTTCCTCACCTCCCCCACTCGTTTATCAGATTTCAACACCAAACCCGATGAGTGCTAAGAATACGGAGAGAAAACTAAGTGTACAAGTTTCATGTCTATATTTTTTGAATTTAACGCCCCAGAAACTAAATCAATCTACTTCTTTTTTCTGTTTGCTAAAAAAAAATTTGAAATGAAGATCATTTCCTTTTTCAAAATACAACAAAGAGGAGAAGCTAGCACAGACTTGAGATGATTTCCCTGTGAAGGATATTGACGAGAACCATCAAAGAGGGAAAACAAAGCCAGGCGGTAAGAACAAGAGGAAGATAAAGAAGATGAAGAGAGAGTCCGCAACCTTCTCCTTTTCCTTTCTCTCATTCTCTTACACATTGTCTGGATCGTAGTAAATAATAAAATTTTAATGTATACTATTTTACGAGTGTAAGAAAATCATGTTTGTTTCAACTTACAATAGTAATAAACGGTATTTGACTGGTAAATTTAGAATGAATTCTAAAACAACTGAATAAGTAGTATGTAACTGACATATTACTTTTTTTTTTCTCTTTATACCTCAATATAATATACTTATTTCTATTTTTATCATCACAATTTCTTATTTATTTTATTAAATATAAAAATTTAATTTATAATAATTATTTATTTAAATACAAATATAATTATATCGGTAAACAATTTAATTTTTTTTATTATATACTTTTTATATACTACTTATTATTATATATAATAAATATGAATAAATTAGTAATTTGACTAAAAATACAAGTATATCATCATATCATCTAAATAAAAATATGTCATTAACATACATTAATATATAGTCATCCAAATATAAAAAATTTTTGCCATTCAATTACTTCAATTACCATACATTAATTAACTATCACTAAAATTTATCAAAACAGAATGTTGGGGAATGAATAAATTAAAACAGGTCTAAGTTGTTATTGACAAAATTTTAGCTGTGTTAACCTCTAACATAAACCAGAACATAAATAATGATTTTATCAGAACATGTTAATAATTAGCCAGACGCTTTAAAAGGTTTGGAAGTTAAAAAAGATTTATAGCTAAAATTAATATTAAGTCAGTTGGGAACTAAATTGTGTATTTATCCAGAAAATAAAGACCATATATATTACTAGCTAGCAAAAGTTAATGGAATTTAGTCTGCAACTTTGTGTTGAATCGGAATATCTTATGCATATATACGAACATACACAGATGAAGATGCACACTAGTAATTAAGCAGGGTAAGAAGGAAACGTACGTACCAGATAATCATTTGTCAGAGATTGAATATAATCATAGCTCCAAAGAGGAGGTTCATAATTTGCTGACCTCCTTGGAATGGATTGTTTATGCACCGGGATTTCACTTCCACCAGCTGCAAGCTTGCACCGAACCCTAAAAGGATCAACACAGACACCATTTTTGATGAGATTACAATTTTCTGGTCTGCTATTCATGAAGAAGAAGCTTGAAGGGATTAATCCTTGAATTAAGCTCTGAATAGCCATACAACAGAAATTTATACACCCTGATATCGATCTTATTATGAATACTGCCAAATGCCTTTATACGTATATATATATATATATATATATATATATTTATGACACGATCTGATTTCTTAATTTTCTGTAATTATTATTATTTATTTCTCTGTCTAATGAGTGAAAAAAATATTCTACTATTGATGGCAGGCATGTGTTTTTCATGCGTACATAAAGTCAAAAAGGTAGGTCCAAATGAATATATATATATATATATATACTGCATTTTTTTGTACGTTCTCTTGTAATTTTTAGCGGACTAACTATTAACTTAGTGCAAGTATTAATCATATATGTTTAATTAATTAATGTACTAATTTTTTATTCTTTTGATTCTAATATTTTTTTAAAAAAATGTGTATTAATTTCAAAAAAAATATTTTTTTAGTTTATGTATTATTAATTAAGTTGGACATGTGATCATTTACAGTTGAATAAATTTTCATCATAAATGATACGTACTATTTATCAATCAATCGTGTAAATAATTAATTTTTAATTATTTCGATGAAATTTTTTTTTTTAAAAAAAAAATTCTTTCTCCTCTCAATAATAGTTGAAAGAAATTATTTTTTCTTAATTTTAATATTTCATCTTTTATATTAAATAAAAATAATATTTATACATTAGATATAATATAACATTTTATATAAAAATTTACTCAATTAAGAAGTCATGCGTCCAACGTGTTGTATCAAATCCACTAACAGTGTAAATATTAATCTAATAAATAGAGATTAGTATGGATGGACAAATTTTAATATAAAGACTAATTCAATAATCATATCATTTTTTTCGTTGGGATGTTGAACTTGTATGTAGACTAACAGAATCTTTGACAAGAATCTACCCAATGAAGAAAATTAACAATAAAATGATATAAATTTTATTAGGCGCTTTAATTGACAAATTTCATAAATAAAAATATGAATTTGAACATTCATTAAAAAGTTTATAAGAGCAAAATTTTATACGTACCTGAAATTTAACAAGTTAAATATGCTAACACCTAATAAATTTTAACTTGAGCGCATTAAATCTTTAATTAATAAATTTTTATACATTTTTTAAAAAATATTTAGAGATTTTTCGTACGATTTTCATGTGAAATGCATGTTATGTCTATTTGTAATTCTGAGTCAATAAAAAACAAAGCTACGACTTAATAATTCGTATCAGATGTCTTTTTCCACCAAGATTATATTATTGACTTTTCGATTGCTGAAAAAATTTTAAATATTTTTGTTGATGTATCTTGAATTTTGGCGATATCTATTTATATTTTGAGAATAATTTATTTGAATTTTTTTCGTATTTATTCTGAAAAATATTTGATGTATATCCTATAAAAATTTTATTTGTGAAAAACTCTATTAGTTTCTCTATAAATAGATTTGCTAATCTGTTGGTGATGTACTCTCAGATTACGTAGTAAAATTCTTTCTTGCTAGTCTTGTCCGTGGATGTAGGCACACTGCCGAACTACGTAAAATACTTGTGTTCTTTTCTTTATGCTTTTACTTTGGTATGATTGTGCATGTTTTATGGATTAATTTTTCTCAACAAGTGATATCGTAGCTCGGCTTGAGTTGGATTAGAGAGAGAGAGTGTGTATAGATTTACAGATAAGATCAGACAGAGGAAACAGAGGCGGCAGCCACCGTGGGTAGTGGATCAGCTTAAATCTGCGAAATGAGTGGTAATTTTTCAAAGAAGAAGAATCGATCTTGCGTGCGACTTAGAACTAGAAGGTTCGCAGGCGACAGCAGCTGATAGGGGTATCTAGAAGCTCACCGAATTTGCAAGGAGGAAGAAGGAGCTGCACACAGTTTTGGTTTTGGGCAGAAACAAGAGAAGAGGCTCGCGATCTGACCGAAGCTGCAGCTGTGCATGACGGACGGACAAAGAGAAGCTAGAAGAAGTCGTCTATGTGCGAAACCATGGCCGAAGAAGGAGAACGCTTGCCGGAGAAGGAGAACCAGCGCAGCGGCACTTGGTTCGCTCCAGGCCCGTTTTGCGGCGTTCCTAATAGTTTTTCAACATGTTTTCACCAGATCCGTACCGAATTCGTCGAGCTGCACTTTTTTGTGTTTTTTGGTGTTTCCTAGCAGCGGCAAAAGGCGGGCGATGGCCACGTGTGACATCTCCGGCAGTCGTGCATATGACAGCGCGTAGAGGAACACGTGGCGGCACGTGGAGGAGTGTGGAGGCACATGAAGGCACGTGTTGTGTTTCTATGGTTGTGTTCGATGGTTTTATGTGTAGTGGTGACTCCCTGCGAGTATTTTTTGCTTTCTGACAATGTTTTTTCTCTCTATTTAGTTTTTTAGTGCAAAGTTTAGGGATTCAAGATGATATCCACAAAGTATAAGATAGAAAAATTTGATGGTGGTACAAGTTTCAGCCTATAGAAGATTAGAATGAGATCATCCCTAGTACTACAAGGTTTATGTGGGGCAATTAAAGAAATATATTCTTAGGGTATGAGAGAGTCGAAAAAGGCAAGTATGCAGGATATACCCTTATGTGCGATTTTTATGAGCGTTAATGATAATGTTCTATGAGAGATTGCTGAAGAAATTTTAACTTTAGCTACGTAGAAGAAATTAAAAGATTTCTATTATGTAAAATCACTGACGAACTGCCTTTATCTAAAGAAAATGATGTATAATTTTAGAATGAGTGAAGATACGCCCATTAAACAATACCTCGATGAGTTTAACTCTTTAATTATGAACTTGAATAACATAGATATTAAGATTGAAAATGAAGATCAGACATTGATTATTATGTGTTCATTACCATCTTCTTATGAGACTTTTATTGATACTCTATTGTATAGAAAAACTAGTATTTCACTAGATGATGTTAATAATGCACTAAAATTGAAAGTTACAAAAGAACTTTACTGAATATAGAACAGAAAGGGGAAGGTTTGATAAGTAGGGGAATGACACAGAGAAAGGGCAAATCAAAATTTAGAGGTAAAAAGGAAAATTATTTTAAGTGTGGGGAGAAGGGTTACTTTCGAAGAAATTGTCTTATGCTAAAGAGAAGAAATGAGCAAGAGAGTTATGTTAATATAGTCATCAGAGATAATTCTGATGATAGTGATAACAACAGTGTTGGGGTAGTTCTATATATGAATTCGAATAATAGAAAGAACTTCTAGATTCTTGATTCTGGTGCTATATTCTACATGTGTCCACATAGGCACTGGTTTACTACTTACAGGCAGATGAGTGATACCGTTTATATGGAAGATGATAATTCTGATGATAGTGATAACAATAGTGTTGGGGTAGTTCTATCTGTGAATTCGAATCATAGAAAGAACTCCTAGATTCTTGATTCTGGTGCTACATTCTACATGTGTCCACATAGGCACTGGTTTACTACTTACAGGCAGATGGGTGATACCGTTTATATGGAAGATGATAGTTCGTTATCTGTAGTTGAGATTGATAATATTATATTAAGAATGTTTGATGTTATTATCAAGACTATTGAGTGTTGGCATATTCCTCATATGAAGAGGAATCTGATGTCTCTTTCTACATTAGTGATTCAGGATTACAAATATCATGTAGAGAATAGTATTCTTAAAGCGTATAAAGGCACCAAGTTACTCATGAAAAAAGTTTAGAATCTAGATTGTTTGTTCTTCAGGAAAATATAATTTCAGAAGAAGCTATTGTAGCATCAGAGAGCAGTAATCCAAATCAATTATGGCATCTACGTTTGGGTTATATGAGTGACAAGGAGTTATCTATTTTGAGTAGGCAAAATTTGTTGAATGGGTATAGAAAATGAGCTTTGGGTTTCTGTGAAAACGGTGTGTTTAGCAAGCAAACCAGAGTGAAGTTCAACAAAAAGGCAGTGCACAAGACCAGAGATAAGTTGGATTATATTCATTTGGACTTATGGGATCCATATAGAGTTTCCTCCAAGAGTGGTGTTAGGTACTTTATGACATTGATTGATAATTACTCTTGTAACAGCCCCGGAAATTTAAAATAAAATATGTGTATTAAAAAGGTCAAATGCGGAAGCGTAATAAAAATTTTAATTTAACATCCCTTACACTAAAACTAAAAACGGGCTCAAAGTATAAAAGAACAAACTAACTAAAAGGGAAACTCGAAAATAAAAGCTATAAATATGACTACGGAGTCTTCAGGCGTCCCCTTCGCCGTCTTCCTGCGGAACGGGCTCGGGAACAATGTCTTCCTGATCTGAAATGATTAAATAAGGAATGAGCTACACCAGCCCAGTAAAGACATCACACTATCTCACCGTCACGGAGGTAAAGGTGGGTAGAAAACACAAAAGGACCAATGGAGCATAGTTTACAACAAACTCGTTTATTAACATAAAAACCTTTACTATCCACTTATCTCGGTAAAATTCATAAAACAATATACGAAAGCAATAACATTATCATTATCACGAAATCATAGAAACTGTATAACATAATACTTATCACGCCTTTTGCATCTCAATCATTACACAACATATTTTTCTCTATTTACCAGCATACTAGTATCCATGGGGATCCATAGGGGTCCCGCTACCTGTGAACCCTTAACACTTGTAATCAGATTCCAGGGCTGTCCCCATACCCCGTCCGGTATGGGCGCCAAAACTATAAACCTCAATACCCCGTCCGGTATGAGGGTGAAACGGGCCGTCCCCATACTCCGTCCGGTATGGGCGCCAAAACACATAAGATCTCCATACCCCGTCCGGTATGAGAGACCACGATCCTGGTAGGGTTCCCTACGGACCCGGTCCATCCACCATCTCCCAGGATATCTAGTCAGGCTGACCACATTATACAATTATCAATTCACATAACCTTTCATTCCCCTTTTCCTCAGTCAGCATTATTAATTCGCAAACAAACAAGCAAACCAGTAATTTATGCCAAACAAGACAACATACAACATCGGATTCTCAGTCATTCAACCATAATCAATAAAACAGTAATATGTGCATACGAAACTATGAAATGAAAACATAAGACCTCATACTACATTTAAAACCGTAAAATAGGCCAAACAACAGCTAACAAACAAACACACCAGACTCGGGCTCCATTAGCGACTTAAAACAATTTCACACATCTGTTGATTCATGAGATACCATTTTATCATTTATTGAACTTTAATACCGTGATAGGAAGTAGGGTGAGGGGTCCTTACTCGTTTCGGAGTTCGAACACGGCTCCACAGTGCGCCTACAGGCTGTCCCTAATTTTTCCTAAATTTTTCCCGGGGAACTGAAACGCACTACTGGTACCTGCACGTGTCCCAAAAAATCCCAAATTAGACCCAGGCCCCTTTCGGCCAATATCGCAATTTCGGCACGGCGGCTCCGCCGTGCTCTGACCAAGCGGCGGCGATTCGCCTCGGGTTGGCCGTGTTCGGCCGTTTTCGGCCGAATTCGGCCACACTTGCATCGGTCCCTGCGATAGAAAAACCCTAGGACCCTTGGGGAGCCAAAAAATTACGAAAAACCGAAGCTTACCGGCGGTGGTGCTCTCGGGTGCGGCGGCTCTCCGGTGAGGTTCGTGTTTTGGTAATTCGGCTCCGATAAACCTGTAGAAAAAAGAATGGTGATCACGGTGATATAAAAATTGCATCAAACGGAGGCCGGGAAGGGCCTCATCGGAAGTAAAAATCGAGGGGCACGGCGGCGCCACTGGGTTTCGACCGTGTTTTTCGGCCGTTTGGCCAGGATTTTGGCTCCGATTTGGCCACAGGGGAACTCAGCGTGGAAAAACGAGTCGAGGGTATGAAATTTACCTCGATCGGCGGTCGAAAAACTCCCCGGTGCGGCGGCAGGTGGCAGCAGCCGGCTCCTCCGGCGTCTGGTTCGTCTTCTCCGGCGAGGGCAGGCGGCTAGGGTTTTTGTGGTCAGGTGTGGGGGTTTTATTTATACCCTTTTGCCTTTTGATCACAACCGTCCATTTTGATCAAATCTGGGCCGTCCGTGCGCACACTTGATCTGGGCTGTCCGTGCGCGCGGGGACGCATCTGGGCCGTCCGATCGCGCGCACGCGGATCGTCCACGTGGCCCGTTCCCTGGTCGACGTGGTCTTGCCACGCGGCAGGTCCTGGTTGGCCAGGACTGCTGACTGGGCCACTGACGTGGCTGCTGACGTGGCGCTGACGGGGTACAATTTTTCTAAATTGCGTTTTGACCCCCGGTTTCCGATTTTCTTTTCAAAAATACATCCAGAATCCTAATTTTCACCCCTTTTTCCCAAAATCAATTTTAATTAAATCCAAATAATATTTTTACCCAATTTTACAATTATTATTATTTTTATTATTATATTAAATTAAATTAAAATAAACAAAATAAAATAAAATAAAATAAATAAAAATAAAATTAATAATTGTAATAAAAATAATTTAAAATTATTTGGGCGTTACAACTCTAGGAAGGTATGGGAGTATTTTCTGAAATCCAAGGAAAATATATTTTTAACATTTGTTAGATGGAATACAATGATTTAGAAGCAGATAGAGAGGAATATCAAGTGTCTTAGAATTAACAATATGTTAGAATTTTACAATCATGGGTTTGATGACTTTTGCAAAAGGCATAGTGAGACATCGCACTTGTGTTGGGACACCACAACCGAATGGTATTGTAGAACTCATGAATAGGACGCTTTGTAATAGGGTGCAAAATATGTTGTCTTATTCAGGTGTGGGACAGGAATTTTAGGCTGAAGCTGTGAATACTACTAGTTTCTTAGTTAATAGATATCCATCTATAACTATTGAGAGTAAGACTCCTTTTGAGATATAGTCTTGGTCACATACTGATTACTCTCAGTTGAGAGTGTTTGGTTGTCCTATTTATACTCATGTTAGGGATGGTAAACTCGAGCTGAGAGCAAAGAATTGCATATTTTTGGGGTATGCATATAGAGTGAAAGGCTATAGGTTGTGGTGTAATGATCCCAAGTTCTAGGATTTATTATCAACAGAGATGTGACATTTAATGAGTCTGCTTCATTAGACAGTTAGAAGGGAAAGACAATAGCAAAATTAGATCACGATGTCAGAGAATAAGCAGAATTAGAAGTTCAGTCCAATAGTACAGAGAATGAAGTGCATGATTTTAATCAAGAAGATGATAGTACATCTGATCAACAATAACCATATACTATTATAACAGACAATGATAGAAGATAAATTAGACGACCATAGAGATATGAGAATCTGGTTGCATATAACTTGTCAGTTACAGGACCAGCTGATTTGCAGGAACCAGATAGTTCAAATGACGATAAGATGATTAGTGTTGTAGTGAAGAACTTGATGGCAGATGCCACTATGTTTAGGGATTAGATAGCAAGTTTAGGTGCGACCTAAACTTGGTTGGAGTATGTGATATTCAATAACACCCCAGTGGTGACCGAATAAAACATGTTGAGATGGATAGATTTTTCATCAAGGAGAAGTTGGAAGATAAAACTTTGGAATTGCCGAAGATTTGATCTGAAGATCAATTGGGCGATATTCTGACTAAGGCAGTCTCAACTAAAGTATTCCAAAATATCTGGATAGGTTGGGCATGTATGATTTGATTTGGGTCATCCAATCGCGTTTAAAGGGGGAATGGATTCGAACCGTCCGTACGCGCAGGAATAAATCTGGATCGTTCGATCGTAGGTACGCGGATCGCCAGCGTGGCCTCCCGCGTGGTACCGCGTCAACGTGCCTTGCCACGCAGTGCGCTCTGTTTCGTCGGGGCTGCTAACTGAGCGTCCTATATGGTACAATTTTTCTAAATTATATTTTGATTCTTAGTTTCTGATTTTTCTTTCAAAAACATCCCTAGAACCAAAATTTTTACCTTTTTTTTTTTTTTTCTAAACTTATTTTCAGTTTCATCTTCTACCTATTTTTCTTCATTTTTACATTAAATAAAAATTTTAAAAATTTAAAAATTATATTTATACATTAATTTTAAATATATTAAAACTAATTAAGGGTATTACATATGACATCTTATGTGTAAAAAAAATATCAAAATTTGAATTATTTTTAATGAAGATTAAAAAATTAAAAAAATATGTTTCCTCTCAATAGAAGTTGAAAGAATTTATTTTTATAATTTTATGGTTTTAATTTTAATATTTATTTTTTGTTATATTAAAAAATAAATTAAAATAAAAATATATTTTTTCATACTTTAGATATCATATGAATTTAAGATGAAAATTTATTCAACTAGAAAGTCATGTATCTAACTCGTCCCAATGTGACAAATTTCCAGAACAGCATTAGTGATATTTAATAAATAATAATTAATATAAATAGATCAAAAGAAAAAAAATTTAATATAAAAATAAATTTAAATATTTAAAAATAATATAAAAACTAATTTAATATTTACATCTAAAAAAGTTTTTAGCTGGGACGTAAAACTTATATGTAGATTAGTTTATTATTTATAACACCCAACATTTTATTTTTCTTATTTTTATTTTTTTAATATAATTATTATTTATTTAATTTATTTTAACTTATTTTATTTTAATTTAATAAAAAATAGGTAAAAATTCGTTAAGGATTAAATTAAAAATAATTTTTGGAAAAAGTGATGAAAATTTGGATTCTGAGAGTATTTTTGAAAGAAAAATAAAAAATTAGGGGTTAAAACGTAATTTAAAAAAATTACATCATGTCGGATGCTCGGTTAGCAGTCCCGACCAACCAGGACGCATCAGGTGGCATAGGCGCTGACATGGGAGGCCATGCCGGGGGGAAGCTACGTGGGCGATCTGCGTGCGTGCGATTGAACGGCTGAGATCCGTTCCCGCATGCACGGACGGTCCAGATTGTATCGCGCACGGATAATCCAAATTGAATCGCGATGAACGACCCAAATTCACTCCCTATTTAATCGCGATTGGACGGTCCAAATCAAAAAGCGATGGACGGCCCAGATCAAAAATGGATGAGTATAAATAACCCCATTCGCACCAAAACCCTAATCCTGTAGTGTTTTTCATGCATATATAAAGTCAAAAAAGTAGGTCCAAATGAATATATATGTACATATATATATATGGCATTTTTTTGTACTTTCTCTTGTAATTTTAAGCGGACTAACTATTAACTTAGTGCAAGTATTAATCATCTATGTTTAATTAGTTAATCTACTAATTTCTTATTCTTTTGATTCTAGTATTTTTTTTAAAATATGTATTGAATAAAAAAAGTGTGTGTTAATTTCAAAAAATATTTTATTGGTTTATGTATTATTAATTAAGTTGGACATGCGATTATTTATGATTAAATAAATTTTCAAGACAAATGATACGTACTATTTATCAATCGTGTAAATAATTAATTCTTAATTATTTTGATAAAAATTAAAAAAATCTTTCTCCTCTCAATAATAGTTGAAAGAATTTATTTTTTCTTAATTTTAATATTTCATCTTTTATATTAAAAATAACTAAAACTAAAAATACTCTTTTCACATTAGATATAATATAATTTATTAGGTGCTTTAAAATTGAATTCACATAAATAAAAATATGTGTTTGAATATTTGTTAAAAAAGTTTATAAAAGCAAAATTTTGTACGTATATGAAATTTAAGAAGTTTAAATACGCTGTGCTTTTCGACAGCTAATAAATTTTAATATGTATTAAAACATTTTCAGAATTAATAAATTTTTATATACTTAGAAAAAAAAATATTTAGAGATTTTTCGTACGAATGGGGAGCAGTTTTCACGTGAAAACACATGTTATATGTCTGTCGGTAGCTTTGAATCGATAAAAAACAAAGCTATGAATTAATAATTCGTATAAAATAAAATATTTTTTAACCAAAAATATATTATTATCTTTTCCGTTAGTGATAAATATTCAAAAATATATTTTATGTCAAGATTCGATATTAACATCCGATTGAAGGTAGATTTAAAAAAAAAAATATTAAATTTTAGATAATTTTTGGGATAATTTGAAAAAATTTCAAAGATTGAAGGTAGATTTAAAATGTAAAGAAATAGAGAGGATTGAAAAGGAATTAGAAGAAAGAGAAGAGAGGGAGTGAGGGAGAGAGGAGAAGAGAGTTAATGAGAGAGAGGGGAGTTTTTAGAGAGATGAAGAAATAGAGAGAGAAAGTGAGCATGTTTTAGAGAGAGAAAGAGTGAAATATAAGGAGAAAAGAGAGAAGAGAAAGATAAAAAATTTAGAGAAAGAATAATAATTTGTGATTTATTTTGTATAAATTTTTTTTTCTCTTAGTTGATTTATAACTAATATTTTATAAATATAAAAGAGTATATAAAATTTTTTATCAACTATTACAATAGTTAAAATATATGAAAGTCTTTATCAACAATTGTAACTAACTGTTTATGATTTTTTAAGATATCAATATTTTACTATTAAAATAAGTTAACGTCGTTATGTCGAAACAGATTTAGTGTAGTGATGCAACCTTAATTTATTTTAAAAAATTAGTTTATAGTAATTAATTTATTTTAAAGTATAAATTGGTCGATAGTTATAAGTAAAATTTTTTAGTGTATTAAGAAAATTGCAATTTAATAGACTTCAAAAGTCGATGTAAAATTTTGTCAATAGGATAGATGTCAAATAAATATTTTTTATCTACTTTAAGTATAGGATACATCTAAATTTATAAATTTATTAAAAAAATGAGTATAGCAATGAACAAATCTGATTCACATTTATTCTGCATCAATCTTTACGAATAACATGTCATTTTCAAATGAATGAATTTTCATAGATCATCAAAAATTCATATAAGAAAGATTCTTCAAAGTACACATTTTTAGTTTATTTATACAACTAGTTTCCAACAATCTGCTCTTAAAGTGCAGAAAGCCACAACAATAGCTTCTTCTCAAAACTATTCTCTTATATAAATACAACGTAGCAACCTACTTAACGGAGGAAGTAGAAAAAAGGAGAAAAAGTTTGAAATACAAAAGCCACAATGAATGAATGAAATGTTGGATTCACAAATTGAATTTTCAATATAAATTATAATTATATGTATTAGAAGTCACTAATCCCACTAAAATTAAAATGTATATTCAAAGCTTCAAAATATAAGAAATTTTAATGGATTTTTATGTAGTGATCATATGACTTGAATCATGTTAAGATTATATTCATTTATGGGATGGGTTAGAAGTACAGTATGCAAGAAATCGTGGGCAAATGATCATCATAATACCTTTTATTATAGCCATTCTGCCTACTCTGAGTAGTTTGAAGATGTCTTCTTATCAACACAATATTTTCTCTAGTCTCCTCTACTATTTATAGTCCAATTAGTTTCTTCTCTCCAACTTCTTCCTAGCAAGATGGTGATTTACAGTGTAGCACCCGGAAAGGAGGAGGGGAAGAAAAAAAAAAAAAAAAAAAAAAAAAAAAAAAAAAAAAAAAAAAAAAGGGGGGGCCACGTCAGCAGCCGCGTCAGCAGCCACGTCAGCAGTCCCGGCCAACCAGTGCCTGCCACGTGGCAAGATCGCGTCACTCCGAAAGGAGCCACGTTGGCGATCCGCGTGGGTGCGATCCGACGGCCCAGATCAATCACGCGATCGGACGGCCCAGATTCAATCGCACGGACGGCCCAGATTCAATCAAAAACGAACGGCCCAGATTAAAACAAAATGAACGGCTGTGATCAAAAGGCAAGGGGTTATAAATAGAACCCCCACACCAGACCACAAACCCTAGCCGCCAGCCGCTCGCCGGAGAAGACGAACCAGAGGCCGACCGCCGCCACCCGCCGCCACTCGCCGCCGCACCGGGGAAATTTCCGACCGCCGATCGAGGTAAATTTCATACCCCCGACTCGTTTTTCCGCACTGATTCCTCCTATGGCCAAATCGAAACCGAAATCCCGGCCAAACGGCCGGAATACGCGGCCGAAGCCCAGCGGCGCCGCCGCGCCCCCTCTCGGTTTTTGCCTCCGACGAGGCCCTTCCCGGCCTCCGTTCGATGCAATTTTTATATCACCGTGATCACCATTCTTTTCTCTACAGGTTGACCGGAGCCGAATCACCAAAACACGAACCTCGCCGGAGAGCCGCTGCACCCGAGAGCGCCGCCGCCGGTAAGCTCCGTTTTTTTCCGTGATTTTTGGCCCCCCGAGGGCCCTAGGGCTGTTTTCTGACAAGGACCAATGCGAGTGTGGCCGAATTCGGCCGAAAACGGCCGAAAACAGTCAACCCGAGGCGACTCGCCGCCGCCAGCGGCGGTGCCGTCGCCGGAGCACGGCGGAGCCGCCGTGCCGGAGTTGCGATTTGGTCCGAAAGGGGCCCTGGGCCTAATTTGGATTTTTTTTGGAACACGTGCAGGTATTGTTAGTGTGTTTCAGTTCCCCGGGAAAAATTCAGGGAAAATTAGGGAAGGCCTGCAGGCGCACTGTGAATCGTATTCGGATCTCGAAAACAAGTAAGGACCCCTCACCCTATTTCCTATCACGGTATTAAAGTTCAAAATGATAAAATGGTATTTCTTGAATTAACGCATGTGTGAAATTGCTTAAGGTTGCTAATGGAGCCCGAGTCTAGTGTGATTGATGATTTACTGTTATTTGGTCTGTTTTACACTGTTTTACAGCTTTAAATGCATTATGGGGTTTGATGTGTTCATTTTACAGATTTGTGTGCATACACTACGTTTTTATTAATTATGGGTTGAATGACTGAAAAAACTGATATTGTATGTTGTCTGTTGGTATGAATTACGATTTGCTTGTTTAAAAGTGAATTGATGATGTTGATTGAGGAAAAGGAAAATGAAAGATTGTATAGACTGATAATTGTATTATGGGGGTCAGCCTGACTAGATATCCTGGGAGATGGTGGACGGACCGGGTCCGTAGGGAACCCTACCGGGATTGTGGTCTCACATGCCGGACGGGGTATGGAGATCTTATGGTTTTGGCGCCCATACCGGACGGGGTATGGGGACGGCCCGTTTCACCCTCATACCGGACGGGGTATTGAGGTTTATGGTTTTGGCGCCCATACCGGACGGGGTATGGGGACGGCCCGTTTCACCCTCATACCGGACGGGGTATTGAGGTTCATGGTTTTGGCGCCCATACCGGACGGGGTATGGGGACGGCCCTGGAAACTGATTATGAATGTTAAAGGTTAACGGGTAGCGGAACCCCTATGGACCCCCACGGATACTAGTAGGCTGGTAAATGAGAAAAAGGGAGATGTTGTACAATGATTGAATTACAAGAGGCGTGATAAGTGTTATGTTTTACAGCTTAGATTATTCAATGATTATGATGATGTTATTGTTTTTCTCATATTGTTTTCATAAATTCCACCAAGGTAAGTGGATGGTAAAAGTTTTATTATTGATAAAAGGTTTTATTGTAAATTGTGCTCCATTGGTCTTTTTGTGTTTTTCTACCCACCTTTACCTCCGTGACGGTGAGATATCGTGATGTTCTTGCTGGGCTAGTGTAGCTCACTCCTTATTTAACCATTTCAGATCAGGAAGACATGGTTCCCGAGCCCGTTCCGCAGAAGGACGACGAAGGGGATACCTAGAGACTCTGTAGTCATACTCATAGTCTTATTTTCGAGTTCCTCTCTTAGTTAGTTTAATCTTTTATATTTTAAGTACGTTTTTGGTTTCTCGTGTAAGGGATGTTAACTAAAATTTTGATCTCGCTTCCGCATTCGATATATTTAAATACTCATTTCTTTTTAATATTTCCGGGGTCGTTACAGTTGGTATCAGAGCCGCGTTTCCTCGGACCCATCCCTTACACAATAGTGTCTTAGATAAATACTCACCGATATATCGTTACTTAATCATTCCTTATGAATGCAAGTACACGGGAATGAGGAGAGGAAGGCCCCCACTAAACCGAGCGGCTCAGGATAATTCGCTTCGGGAGAATCTTGACAGACTGTATGAGATGGTGGAGGCTCTCGTAGCTGCCCAGCGAAGGCAAGAGGAGAGAAGGGAGTTACCCGGACCTCCTCCGCTAGCGCAGGTTGAGCCCCCGTTACAGCAGGCTGATCCCGAGCCACCCCGGCAGGAGCCTGTTCCTCCACAGTACCACCCGGCACCACAGCCGCGGTACAACCCGGTACCACAGCCACGGTACCAACAGGTACCGCCACAGCACATTCCAGTGCCCCCACCCCATCAGCAGGCGCCACCACAGGGTCCCCCAGTTCACCCTCAGCCGGCCCCAGTCCCTCTACCCCGGGACCCTGCTCCTTCCTTCATCGACCCCGGCTTCATAGAGAGGTACAGGAGACTGAACCCTTCTACCTTCTCAGGGGGATCCTCGTTCGAAGAAGCCCAATACTGGCTGGCAGAGACTGAGAGAGCTTTCGAGACCTTGGGAGTAATTCCTGAGCAGAGGACTGCCATTGCCTCCTACATGCTGGTAGGGAAGCGGTACGCTGGTAGGAGCTCAAGCGGGCCACCCTGCCTGTACCAGTTACTTGGGAGCAGTTCCTAGCGGCCTTCCATGCGGAGTATCTCCCTAAACACATCCAACATTTAAAGGAATTGGGATTTGCTCAATTGGTCCAGGGTAATATGATAGTGTCGGAGTATGCCCACAAGTTCCTGGAGCTGGGCCGACATGCCCCGGAGACATTGTTGGATGAGGGCCGAAAGGCCAAGAAATTCCAGTGGGGCCTCCGCCCGGCGATCAGACAGCACTTATTGGTGATGGAGCTCGAGACATATTCGGCAGTCCTGGCAAAGGCGCAGATCATAGAAAGGAGCTTCGACACCCGCCCTCAGCTAGCGGGAAGTCCCCGACCCTCAGCCCCGCTCCGCAGGCCAGCGCCTACCATGCCTGTCCAACCCAGTAAGAGGCCCAGGCCTGCCGTTCAGGCTCCTCCTCAGGCTATGGGGGCAGCACGTGGGAAGATCTGCCAGCACTGCGGCAGGGATCACGGGGACCGACCCTGCTACCGCCTCAACGACACCTGTCGCATATGCGGTAGTGCCCAGCACTATGCAAGGGAATGCCCCAGGAACCAGAATCAGAGAAGGCCTCCAATCCAGGGCAGAGTTTACAATCTTACACAGAAGGATGCCGACGCAGACCCGGACGTGGTACATGGTAAACCCGAGAAAGAAGTTTGTATCCAAGAGATTCCAGTAGTCCGAGACTTTCCAGACGTATTTCCGGATGAACTGCCCGGTCTACCAAGGGACAGGGAGGTTGAGTTCACCATAGACTTATAGCTAGGAACCCAACCCATCTCGGTAGCCCCTTACCGAATGAGCCGCATCGAAATGGAAGAGCTAAGGAAACAAATCACTGAGCTACAAAACAGTGGCTTCATTAGACACAGCATTTCCCCATGGGGTGCCGGGGTTACTTTTACAAGGAAAGGAGATGGAACGTTGAGACTGTGTATTGATTATAGAAGGATAAACAAGGTAACAATTAAAAACAAGTACCCTCTCCCCCGGATTGATGACCTTTTCGATCAGTTGCAGGGTGCACAGGTCTTTTCTAAAATAGATCTACGATCAGGTTACCATCAGGTAAAAGTGAGAGCAGAAGACATCCCCAAGACGGCATTCCGAACCAGGTACGGACACTATGAGTTCCTGGTTATGCCGTTTGGGCTAACCAACGTCCCGGCCATCTTTATGGATCTAATGAACAGAATCTTCAGAGAGTTTTTGGATAAATTTGTCATCGTGTTCATCGATGATATCTTAGTCTACTCAAAAAGTAGAGAAGAACATGCTCATCATCTTGCCCAAGTCCTCCAGGTACTCAGGGAAAAGAAGTTGTATGCAAAGTTGAGCAAGTGTGGATTTTGGCTCGAGCAAACCGCCTTCCTAGGACATGTTATATCGAAGGAAGGGGTGTCGGTGAACCCCGAAAAGGTTGAAGCGGTACTTGGTTGGAAAAGGCTGACAACAGTTAAGGAAATTCGCAGTTTCCTAGGGATGGCGGGTTATTACCGCCGGTTTGTCGAAGGGTTCTCCAGTCTAGCGGCCCCTCTAACCCGACTCACAAAGAAGAATGCAAAGTTTGATTGGAATGAGAACTGCGAAAGGAGTTTTTCAGAATTGAAGAAGCGACTGACTACTGCACCCGTGCTGGCTCTACCGAGTGGATCAGGAGGGTATACAGTTTATAGTGATGCCTCCTATCTGGGCCTGGGTTGTGTCCTGATGCAGCATGGAAAGGTTATAACATATGGGTCTAGACAGCTAAAGAATCATGAGAAGAACTATCCTACCCATGACTTGGAGCTTGCCGCAATCATACACGCCTTGAAAATCTGGCGCCATTATTTGTATGGAGAGACCTTTCAGATCTACACTGATCATAAGAGTTTGAAGCACATCTTCACTCAGAAGGATCTCAACATGCGTCAGAGAAGGTGGATGGAACTCCTCAAGGACTATGATTGTGACATCCTATACCATCCAGGTAAGGGCAACGTAGTAGCCGATGCCCTCAGTAGGAAGAGTGCAGGCACCCTAGCCCATCTGATGGTTTCGGAATGCAGGTCCATTGGGGCTACGCAGCAGGTTCGACTGCAAGATCTGAAGAGGGCCACATGTTTGAGCCACCTAGCAGTCCAACCCGAGCTAATCCAAAGAATAAAGGAAGCCCAGTCAATCGACCCCGCGCTAGTAAACCGCAAGAAGGATGCAGAACAGGGAGTGAACTCAGAATTTCAGATCTCTGCCGACGGATTGATTCGTTTCAAGGACAGAATGTGTGTCCCAGACGACAATGAATTAAAAAGAGACATCATGACAGAGTCCCATAGTTCAAGGTTCGCCATGCATCCAGGAAGTACAAAAATGTACCAAACTATGCGACCCCGATTCTGGTGGAATGGGATGAAGAGAGATATAGCTGACTTTGTATCTAAGTGCTTGGTATGTCAGCAGGTCAAAGCAGAACATCAACGCCCAGGGGGGTTGCTTCAGCCTTTACCGATTCCAGAATGGAAGTGGGAACACATCACCATGGACTTCGTATCGGGACTACCAAAGGCACGATCGGGACACGATGCCATATGGGTAATTGTTGACCGACTCACTAAGTCTTCCCACTTCCTGGCCATCAGAATGACTGATTCGTTGGACAAGTTGGCAAGAATGTATGTCCGGGAAATAGTCAGACTGCATGGGGTCCCAGTAACAGTGGTATCCGACAGGGATCCCAGATTCACTTCTCGGTTTTGGAATAGTTTACAGCAAGCTATGGGAACAAAGCTGTCGCTCAGTACTGCCTTCCACCCCCAAACCGATGGACAATCAGAGAGGACAATCCGTACGCTGGAGGATATGCTCCGAGCTTGTGTCCTTGACTCCGGAGGCCATTGGGACGACCACCTACCCCTGATAGAGTTTGCCTACAACAACAGTTACCAAGCAAGCATCGGCATGGCCCCATACGAGGCGCTATACGGGCGTCCGTGCAGGTCACCGATTTGTTGGGAGGAAGTGGGCGATAGAAGATTGTTTGGCCCGGATTTGGTGGAAGAAACCACGTCCAAGATAGTTAAGATCAAGAAGAACATCCAGACAGCTCAGAGTAGGCAAAAGAGCTATGCTGATACCCGGAGGAGAGACCTGGCCTTTGAGAAAGGTGACCGTGTGTTTCTTAAAGTCACCCCCTTCAAGGGAATTAGTAGGTTCGGCAGAAGGGGAAAATTAAACCCCAGATACATTGGACCCTTTGAAATCTTAGACAAGATTGGTACCACTGCCTACAGACTTGCACTGCCCCCTGAGCTCTCCCGGGTTCACAATGTGTTTCATGTATCTATGCTGCGCAAGTACAATCCGGACCCTTCTCATGTCGTGGCTCATGAACCGCTTTCACTCCGAGAGGACTTGTCTTATGAAGAAGTACCGGTCAGTATCACAGACCGAGAAAGCAGAATACTCCGTAACCGGGAAATATCATTTGTAAAAGTCTTGTGGCAGAACCACACGCCTAGGGAGGCGACTTGGGAGCTGGAATCAGAATTTAGGGCCCAATATCCTCATCTGTTTGATCAAGAGTAATGAGGCAAATTTGGGGACCAAATTTCTTTATGGGGGGGAGAGTTGTAGCACCCGGAAAGGAGGAGGGGAAGAAAAAAAAAAAAAAAAAAAAAAAAAAAAAAAAAAAAAAAGGGGGGGCCACGTCAGCAGCCGCGTCAGCAGCCACGTCAGCAGTCCCGGCCAACCAGTGCCTGCCACGTGGCAAGATCGCGTCACTCCGAAAGGAGCCACGTTGGCGATCCGCGTGGGTGCGATCCGACGGCCCAGATCAATCACGCGATCGGACGGCCCAGATTCAATCGCACGGACGGCCCAGATTCAATCAAAAACGAACGGCCCAGATTAAAACAAAATGAACGGCTGTGATCAAAAGGCAAGGGGTTATAAATAGAACCCCCACACCAGACCACAAACCCTAGCCGCCAGCCGCTCGCCGGAGAAGACGAACCAGAGGCCGACCGCCGCCACCCGCCGCCACTCGCCGCCGCACCGGGGAAATTTCCGACCGCCGATCGAGGTAAATTTCATACCCCCGACTCGTTTTTCCGCACTGATTCCTCCTATGGCCAAATCGAAACCGAAATCCCGGCCAAACGGCCGGAATACGCGGCCGAAGCCCAGCGGCGCCGCCGCGCCCCCTCTCGGTTTTTGCCTCCGACGAGGCCCTTCCCGGCCTCCGTTCGATGCAATTTTTATATCACCGTGATCACCATTCTTTTCTCTACAGGTTGACCGGAGCCGAATCACCAAAACACGAACCTCGCCGGAGAGCCGCTGCACCCGAGAGCGCCGCCGCCGGTAAGCTCCGTTTTTTTCCGTGATTTTTGGCCCCCCGAGGGCCCTAGGGCTGTTTTCTGACAAGGACCAATGCGAGTGTGGCCGAATTCGGCCGAAAACGGCCGAAAACAGTCAACCCGAGGCGACTCGCCGCCGCCAGCGGCGGTGCCGTCGCCGGAGCACGGCGGAGCCGCCGTGCCGGAGTTGCGATTTGGTCCGAAAGGGGCCCTGGGCCTAATTTGGATTTTTTTTGGAACACGTGCAGGTATTGTTAGTGTGTTTCAGTTCCCCGGGAAAAATTCAGGGAAAATTAGGGAAGGCCTGCAGGCGCACTGTGAATCGTATTCGGATCTCGAAAACAAGTAAGGACCCCTCACCCTATTTCCTATCACGGTATTAAAGTTCAAAATGATAAAATGGTATTTCTTGAATTAACGCATGTGTGAAATTGCTTAAGGTTGCTAATGGAGCCCGAGTCTAGTGTGATTGATGATTTACTGTTATTTGGTCTGTTTTACACTGTTTTACAGCTTTAAATGCATTATGGGGTTTGATGTGTTCATTTTACAGATTTGTGTGCATACACTACGTTTTTATTAATTATGGGTTGAATGACTGAAAAAACTGATATTGTATGTTGTCTGTTGGTATGAATTACGATTTGCTTGTTTAAAAGTGAATTGATGATGTTGATTGAGGAAAAGGAAAATGAAAGATTGTATAGACTGATAATTGTATTATGGGGGTCAGCCTGACTAGATATCCTGGGAGATGGTGGACGGACCGGGTCCGTAGGGAACCCTACCGGGATTGTGGTCTCACATGCCGGACGGGGTATGGAGATCTTATGGTTTTGGCGCCCATACCGGACGGGGTATGGGGACGGCCCGTTTCACCCTCATACCGGACGGGGTATTGAGGTTTATGGTTTTGGCGCCCATACCGGACGGGGTATGGGGACGGCCCGTTTCACCCTCATACCGGACGGGGTATTGAGGTTCATGGTTTTGGCGCCCATACCGGACGGGGTATGGGGACGGCCCTGGAAACTGATTATGAATGTTAAAGGTTAACGGGTAGCGGAACCCCTATGGACCCCCACGGATACTAGTAGGCTGGTAAATGAGAAAAAGGGAGATGTTGTACAATGATTGAATTACAAGAGGCGTGATAAGTGTTATGTTTTACAGCTTAGATTATTCAATGATTATGATGATGTTATTGTTTTTCTCATATTGTTTTCATAAATTCCACCAAGGTAAGTGGATGGTAAAAGTTTTATTATTGATAAAAGGTTTTATTGTAAATTGTGCTCCATTGGTCTTTTTGTGTTTTTCTACCCACCTTTACCTCCGTGACGGTGAGATATCGTGATGTTCTTGCTGGGCTAGTGTAGCTCACTCCTTATTTAACCATTTCAGATCAGGAAGACATGGTTCCCGAGCCCGTTCCGCAGAAGGACGACGAAGGGGATACCTAGAGACTCTGTAGTCATACTCATAGTCTTATTTTCGAGTTCCTCTCTTAGTTAGTTTAATCTTTTATATTTTAAGTACGTTTTTGGTTTCTCGTGTAAGGGATGTTAACTAAAATTTTGATCTCGCTTCCGCATTCGATATATTTAAATACTCATTTCTTTTTAATATTTCCGGGGTCGTTACATACAGGATCTCCTGTATTAAGCTTCATAAGGAGCCATTTTAATGTTGGTATGATAATTGTTATTGTATACGAATTCAATCAAAGGCAAATGATCATCCCAGTTCCCTCTCAAGTGAATGACACAAGCTCTCAACATATCTTCTAGTATGTCTGAATTTCTCTTTTTGATTGCTTATTAGTTTGAAGATGGAATGTCGTATTGAAAGACAGTTTAGTGTGTAAGGTTAGGATTTTTGTTATTTTCAACAATTCAGGTAATCTCGTTTGAATTTTTTCATGTTTTGACTTTTGAGTTTTTGTTTACTTGAAATTTTCATTATTTGTTCACTAATTTTTCTTTTGTTGGGGATATAAGTGTTATACCCACGATCCAATTATTCGTGTAATATATTGAATAAATTGTTATTTGACAATTTATTTTAATATATGACAATAGTATTTTATCATCATATCATTTAATTTATGTGATAAAGTTCTTAATTAAATTTATAGGTTTTATATCAATACAAAAATCTTGATAATGAGAGTAAAACCTCTTATGATTTAATTTAAAATGTTCTTAGTCATTGGATTATCAAAATGAGACATTAATGATCCGGTAAGACTAATATATATGTGATAGTCTCTATAAGATAAAAATTAGTTGATCTCATTTATTAAATTACATATATAGATAATGCATATAGAGATATAGTCGTTGAACCGATCCAATTAAAAATTTTTAATAGTTAATATTATCTTAAATTGTCAATAGAGTATTCTTTTATTTTAATAAGATGTAAGAATTTCCTTATACCTGATATCATCATAGTAATTGGTAAGTCATTTATTATATTTCGATTCTGAATACCTATAGTCATAGAACTGTAGTTGAAAAGATATTGAGTGTAATTAAATGCTTGTAGAATTAATGATTGGTCAAGACAGAATCTGTCAACTTGGGTAATAAGTTTAAACTTTATGTTGTCATTTATTATAATGACTAAATTAAGACTTTAGTTAGAGCAGTTGTGTAACGGCCCCGGAAATTTAAAATGAAATGTATATTAAAAATATCAAATGCGGAAGCGAAGTCAAAATTCGATTAACATCCCTTACACTAAAACTAAAAATGTGCTCACAAAATATAAAAGATCAAACTACCTAAAGGAGAAACTTGAAAGTAAAAGCTACGAATATGACTATGGAGTCTTTAGGCGTCCCATTCGTCGTCCTCCTGCGGAACCGGCTCGGGAACGATGTCTTCCTGATCTGAAATGATTAAATAAGGAATGAGCTACACTATCCCAGTAAAGACATCACGATATCTCACCGTCATGGAGGTAAAGGTGGGTAGAAAACACAAAAAGACCAATGGAGCATAATTTACAACAAATTCTTTTATCAATAATAAATTCTTCACCATCCACTTACATCGATGGAATCCATAAAACAGTATACGAAAGCAATAACATTATCATCATCATGAAATCATATATGAACTGTACAACATAATACTTATCAAGCCTTTTGTAATTCAATCGTTACACAACATATTTTTCCTCTTTTACCAGCCCACTAGTATCCATGGGGATCCATAGGGGTCCCACTACCCGTTAACCCTTAACACTTGAAATCATATTCCAGGGCCGTCCCCATACCCCGTCTGGTATGGGCGCTAAAACTATAAACCTCATTATCCCGTCTGGTATGAGGGTGAAACGGGCCGTCCCCATACCTCGTCTGGTATGGGCGCCAAAACACATAAGATCTCCATACCCCGTCCGGTATGGGAGACCACATTCCCGGTAGGGTTCCCTACGGACCCGGTCCGTCCACCATCTCCCAGGATATCTAGTCAGACTGACCACATTATACAATTACCCATTTACATAATCTTTCATTCTCCTTTCCCTCAGTCAGCATTATCAATCCACATACAAACAAGCAAAACGGTAATTTATGCCAAACAGACAACATACAGCATCAATATCCCAGTCATTCAATCCATAATCAGTAAAACAGTAAAATATGCACACGAAACTATAAAATGAAAACATCAAACCTCATACTGCATTTCAAACTGTAAAACAAGCCAAATAACAGTTAACCGACAAACACACTAAACTCGGGCTCCATTAGCGACCTTAAGCAATTTCACACATTCGTTGATTCATGGAATACCGTTTTATCATTTTTAAACTTTAATACCGTGATAAGAAATAGGGTGAGGGGTCCTTACTCGTTTCGGGGTCCGAACACGGCTTCACAGTGCGCCTACAGGCTGTCCATAATTTTTCCTGAATTTTTTCCGGGGAACTGAAACGCACTACTGGTACCTGCACGTGTTCCAAAAAATCCCAAATTAGGCCCAGGGCCCCTTTTTGGCCAATATCGCAATTCCGGCACGGCGGCTCCGCCGTGCTCCGGCGACGACGCTGCAGACCCAGTCAGCAGCCACGTCAGCAGACCCAGTCAGCAGTCCCGGCCAACCGGGACCTGCCACGTGGCAAGACCACGTCGATCCGGGCCCTACAAGTTGAATGAAGGAAGAAAAAAGTTTCTTATGTCATTCATTAGTCAATTATAATTGACATGAAACATAGTTGGTTACCTATTGAGATTTGATGGTTGAACTATATCTTAGGGTTAACCCGAAACAATAATAACGGAAAAAAATATTACGTATTTCTTTATCAGGTTCTTAAGAGTAATTGTACATTTCATAGATGCCAACCTTAATTAATAAATTAGTTTAACCAATTTACTACCGGCTTAATGTTGAACCTATGAGATCGTATACTAACGAGTATTCTGATTTTTTCTAAATAAATTAATTATTTTAATTATTTGAGAATTAAATTAAAAAATTTAATTTAATTAAATAAATAAATTTTTTAATTAAATAAATAATTTTTTTAATTTAAATAGAATATTATTATATTTTTTATTAGCACAGAAAATATAATTAATATTATAGATAAATTAAAATTTTTTATTTTTAAAATTAAAAATTAATATTTATTTTTTTGATTATTATATTATTACTGTAATAATATAATATCTGTGATTATTATAATAATTGAGATTCTTATAAAATTTAATTTAAAATTAAATTAATTTATAAAATTATTTTATTAAATAATAATAATTAAAAAAGATAAATATATATATATGTAATTCTTTGGGTGTTAAAAAAAAAAAAAGTGGATGAGTCCAAATAAATTTTGACGTGTCCACAAAGAGAGTCCGAAAGGAACTCCTCCACCCATGCCACCTATATATATATATGTGTGCGGGGTTTTGAAAAGCAAGTGAAGGGAATTAGAAAATCAGCCGGACACTTAGTAAATTCTCTGTTAAGATTTTGTTAAAAAATTTTAATATATTTATATTGTTTAATTTGTCCCTACTTTTTGTTAATTAAAGAGTTAAATGATAAATATTGATTTCAATGTGGATACGTATAAAGTATTTATATTTTTGAGTAATTTTAATTTGAGAATCCGTTGACAAGTATGTTTTACATTTGATCTTTAACATGTAATATAATTTTTAAGCATAAATAAATCAGATTACATTGTTTGTTTTTATCTTCCGTTACGTGTTATATACATATTACAATCCTTCATTTTTATAGGTTTGTACCGGTGAAAATGTGTTGTATGTGCAGAGTCAGGATCATGGGCTCTGTCTTTATTTGTTTTGTTGTTTTTTGTGGCTTCATGTTCTTTTTTGCAGCTTAAGGAGATTGTTAACCATGAAAAATTGGTATACAATGAGATTATAATAAGCTTGTTGTCTAAGCATCTTGAAGCTGGAGCAGCTAAGGGGGAGTCTGGTTTTATTCTTGATGGTTGCCCTCGAACAATAAGGCAGGCGGTGAGCATTCCCTGTGATTTATTTTCTGTGATTCAAAGTATGAATTTAGCTCTATGTAATGTTGTATGTTATGTATACTACGAATCTTCAGTCCTGCAATTTTTAAAGGGAAAGTCTTAGTTAATGAATAGTTCAATAGCTCTCGCAATGGCGGCAATATTTGTTTTGAAAACTAGGACAAGCAGATAGATTGAAGTTAGAAGCTTATGAGAGTTTAGCCGCTTCTCCTGGATATTATTGGCAAAAGTGAGTAGTTAAACTGATAAGTTATGATTTGGGAGTTATAAAACAGTCATAAATTTCCTACTGATTATGATATGGTTTTAGCCTATAATTTGGGGATCTTTTTCAGGAGCAAACCGTATTGATTTGGTGTTATTTATATGGTCAATTACAGCAATAAGAAACTGGATTTCTTCTTTTGCTAAATTCATTAGGAGCTTCTGAAATAGAATTGCACAGTTATGAAAATATATTGGTCAAAACATCAATAAATCCCTTAATCCTTTGCATTGTACAGGGAAGATGACCCTCAAACCAAACACAAAGGTGTGGAACCATAATTTTCTAGCTATAGGTCTCCAGAATATTCCTTAATTCTTTGAATAGGTGGTTACTTTATAAATTTTAGGATGTGTTTAGTTGTGGAAAATAAAGAGAACGTTTCAGAAGATTTTCTCTAAGAATAAAAAATTGTTGAAAGATATATGTTGAGTTGTTAGAAAATAGGAAACTCAATTTCGAAATTAAGCATGTTTTATGTTGTTTATTTAAAGAAATAAAAAATAAAAAAATGTTTCGGAGAACAGGAATAGAAAAAGGAAAACCTTTTGCACAACTAGAATCACATGGATTTCCATAGATTAGCATTTAATATCTCTCTTCTTTTTTGGAGATTGGTTTAATGAGGTCATTAAATTGGCTGGTTGCAGGAGTTGATTTCTTTGATGATGATGTCAATTATTTCTCTAACTGGCGCATGTTGAAAAATCAAATTATATTTTTCTGGTCCTGTTTTCCCTTCTTATCTGATACCCTCACCGTCTGAGGAATGGCAAATTAATTAAAAGAATTGATTAATTGATTTTTCTGCATGTTTTCCTGTGTTTGGTTATGTTCCAGCAAGTATTGGAGGGTATGACGGACATCGACTTAGTGATTAATCTGAAGCTTAGGGAAGATGATTTGCTCTGGGAAAGAGGATTTGTAGTGAATGCGGAGGAAATTACAACGTGGCCTCTATTGACTTAAAGGATGAACATGGAAAGCCTAGAATGTCTATGCCTCCACTTCTTCCTCCTCCGCAACGTTCGTCAAAGCTTATTACTCGGGCTGATGATACTGAAGAAGTTGTTAAGGGTCGAATCCGTATTTACAATGAGGTGGTAGGTTTCCAGCATCTACCATGTCTTTTCTAGAGTCTTGTGATTCAAGAATTTGGTTTTACATAAAATCTATCACATAACTCAAAAGATGCTTAGATGACTAGCAATATCTATAGTATGCACTGTATATGCATGATACAAGTGCGTCTATATGTGGAGAAGTGAATCCAGCAGGGTAAGTTCATTTATTCTTGGATTACTAACATGTGCATTTCTTTTCTCACTTAGGTATTTCAAGGTCTTATCTATATCATTCGTAACGTGATAAGATCATCCAAGCCTCTCGAGGATATCAATTAATTCAAAACTACAGAACAAATCCTCCCAAAAGTTCAAGTATTGTGCTCACTTCTACCTTTAACTTCTTTAACTATATAGCATAAGATTCTTCCTAAAGAAAGTTTTAGTTATTTTCGTTCATGTGTCAATTTATAAAATAGAACTAGGTTATAATAATAATAAGAAATATTCTAGTTAACTATATACTGTTATCATGAGCATATTATTATCTTCATTGAATATATACAATCATCTTTTTTTTTTTTTTTTTTTGTTGCAAAGTCATATCATTTTTTTAATAAAGAAGATGTTTATTTACACAATCTAAGTGAACATAAGAGGATTCAAAATGATTTACATGATATTGCTTGTGTTAAAATATAAATAATTAGTTTAACTTTTTTATTTCAACTTAAATTTTAAGGGGTAATCAATTTAGTCTAATATTTAAGATGATATTATAGCCAATGATCTAGTGCTCGAATCTTTGATTCTTTCATATAAAATTTGGTAGATCTGTACTTAATCCGTGCTCATAACATTAGTGTAGTGTGCATGTATGCGTTTGTTTGTAGAATTAAAATAAGAACAAAATATTTAATTTAGAGGTTAGATTATATTAAATTTTACATTTTAACTTTTAAATATTTTTTTATTACAAATTATTCCTTAATTTCCAATTTTGTATAAAATACTAACACTAATTAAAATTTGATTAAAAAAACAGATCATACTCCGACCGTCTTTAGGAATAATAGTATATCCTACTGTTCATTTCTTTTATCGCTCTCTCTGTCTCTTCATCTTCATCTTTGTTCTTCTTCGTCTTCTTCTTCTTCTTCTTCTTCTTCTTCGAAGCCAATCCCTTTCAAAATCTTTAGTCATCTTTCTTGAATTGAATTGAATTGAAAATCGATTCAATTGGGTTATTTACAGACACGATTACTACTCCTTAAAAAACCTCCAAAACCCACCACTTCGTTATCTCCTCCACTCAGTTATTAGATTTTAACACCAAACCGGATATAAGTCCTAAGCACACGAAGAGAAAACCAAGTGTGCAATTTTCATATCCATATTTTCTGAATTTAACGACCCAGAAAATAAATTAATCCATTTCTTTTTCTGTTTGCTAAAAAATTTCAAATTAAGAACTTTTACTTTTCCAAATTACAAGAAAGAGAGGAAGCTAGCACACAGTTGAGCTAATTTCCCTGTGAAGGATATAAACGAGAACCAGCAAAGAGAGGAAGAGAGTCGGTTCAGAGTTAAAACTAAGGCAGACGACAAGAACGAATATTAGAGTTAATTGAGATTACTTGTATATATAGCGTTGCAAATGTAAGTGCAGGGTCTTGTTTGTAATTAAGTGAAAGTTAAACACGGGTTTTAGTGCATGTATAAATACCATCTGACTGCAGTTAATAATAGATGATTTTCTTCCCCAATTTCTTAGTCTAGATTTTTCTCTCATCTCTCTGTATCGACTTCCTAGCAAGTTTTCACTCTAGATTTTTCTTCTTTTTGAATCAGATTTCATCAGCTTATTACAAAATCTAATATGGTATCGGAGCTACAGTTGAAGGCTATTTGGATTTTGTTTCTCAAACGCAGATCTTTAACATTTTGTTGAGTTCAGACAGACCAGTAAAACTGCAGTAGCCACTCAGTTTGATCTTTATCCAGAATCTCGACGATTCTATCAGCAGTCATGGATGCTTCGACAGTTTCAGACCTTCAAAGATGGATGAGGCTCATGCAAATACGTTCTACCCTTCGTCTGAACAAAAATCCATCACTCATGCTTACTTCATCGACGCTGACAAAGAGGGATTATAATATAACTGGTACTCATGTTAAGGTTAATTCTCAATGCAGTGTGTCAGAGGAATTGCCTGTTTCTTTCACCAGAGATCAGTATAAAAAAAATTTGGCTCTAATTTAGCCTCCAGCATCTGTAGACAATTGAGATACCTCGCCTCAAATTAATACACTCCCTTCTAACTTTCAAGCCACAAAATTACCAGGTATTAGTGTCTCTTTACCTTTTTATATTGCAGAAGATGAGTGGATTATAGATTCAGGAGCTACAGACCATATAGTTAGTTCCATTGAAATGTTTACTTTGTGTAAACCGATAGATAATCTGTTCATAAAATTGCCAAATTCACAGACAGTCCCAGTTATTCATGTAGGAGATGTTCATATAACACCAGCACTTGTTCTTCACAATGCCTTATATGCTCCTAATTTTGCACTCAATCTAATACCCATTAGTTGCCTATTGAAACACTCTTGTTATTCCATAACCTTTCAGAATAGTTGTTGTGTAATCCATGATATCCATAGCCAGAAGAGGATTGGTATAGCTAGAGAAAAGCAGGGGTTGTATTATCTTGAAGCTGTAAAAAAGAAAGATATAAAGTTTGTAAACTCTAGTGTTAAACCTTCCCCGGTAAACTCTGGTGTTGAATCTATGCCAAGACTACAAGTTCTTCATCAAATGAATAAATCAATTGTACCTAGCTCTTCTCTTGTTTGTGACATTTGTCATCTTGTCAAACAAAGATGGCCTTCTTTTCCTATCAACCATTAACTGAGTAATCATTGTTTTGATATTATACATGTGGACATTTAGGGTCTTATGAGTTTTTCCTCTCTATACGGACACAAATATTTCCTAACTATTGTTGATGACAAGAGTCGGTACACTTGGTTGTACCCTATGCAAAATAAAGGAGAAGCAAGAAAAATCATAATTGATTTTTTTTGCATATCTTGAGACCAATTTAGTGCAAAAATTAGTTGTGTCCGATCTGATAACAGACTAAAATTCAAAATGACAGAATTCTATGCAAAGAAAGGTGTAGTTCATCAATGTTCCTATCCATACACTCCTCAACAAAATGGTATGGAGAGGAAACATCAGCATATCCTGAACGTGCAAGATCTTTAAAAATTCAAGCCAAACTTCCTCTGACGTTTTAGGTGGAGTGTGTAATTCATGCAGTATATTTAATCAACCTTTTGCCTTCTCCGATCATGAACAATAGGCAGAAGTTGGTGAACCTGAAATCTCGCTACATGCCTTCACCGGTTGGGTTACTGCCTGCACCATGAAAGTTGAGGCCACGATTCGACAACAATCCATTATTGCCCTCATCGACAACGGGTCTACACATAATTTTATTAATGAAATGGTGGCCAGTCGATTGAGGCTTCCTGTAACACCCACAAAACCTTTCTCTGTCAAAATAGTAGATGGGAGTCCCATGCGGTGTCAGGGACGATTCGACAGCATACTGATGCACATTCAAGGTATCTTTTTTCCCTCAGTCTGTTTTCCTTACCTCTTACGGGTCTCGATGTTATCTTGGGAGTGCAGTGGCTAGAATCACTGGGTCCGGTTGCCTGCAACTGGAAGGACCTTACCATGGCCTTCCACTGGAACAGTCAGCTGTGGCTGTTGCATGACCTAGGCGCACCACCCATCCAACTTGTGATGATCGGAAAAATGGACAAGGAAGCAGCAGGCAAACACTCTCTATATGTTATTTTCTTGCTGCCCAGAATAGAGAAAAATCCAGCTGCTGATCGGCCAGTAATCCAACAACTGTTGGAAGAGTTTTTAGAGCTTTTTCAGGAGCCAGATCAGCTGCCACCAACCTAGAAAGTAAGCCACCAGATCAGCTTGAAGGAGGGTACCAACCCGGTCAATGTTCATCTTTAACAGTATACCTATTTTTAGAAAGCTGAAATTGAAAAACAGGTAGCCAAAATGCTCCGTTCTGGTCTCATCCGATCGAGTATCAGTCTTTTCTCATCACCAGTTCTCTTAGTAAAAAAAAAGGATGGTACATGGCATTTTTGTACCAACTACTGGGCGCTCAATGCAACTATCATCAAAGACCAGTTTCCTATTCCTACAGTAGAAGACATATTAGATGAGTTGCATGGAGCAGCTTATTTCACAAAGTTAGATTTAACAGCAGGATACAATCAGATTTGTGTGTACGTTAGACATCCACAAGACAGTCTTTCGGACACACAATGGACACTACGAATACCTGGTAATGCCTTTTGGACTGTGTAATGCACCATCTACATTTCAAACAGTTATGAATTCTATTTTTTAGCCTTGTCTTCGTTAATTTGTATTGATATTTTTTTATGACATCCTATTTTATAGTCCTAACTGGCACTCACATTTATCACACATCCGACAAATGTTTGAGATTTTAAGACATCACAAGTTCTTCATCAAACTCAAGAAATGTGCGTTTGACCAGCAAAAACTAAAGTACTTGGGCCACATTATCACACCGCAAGGGGTTAAGGTAGATCGCACAAAGATTCAAGCCATGCTCGACTGGCCCACACCCAACAATGTGACAGAACTAAGAGGGTTTTTGGGTCTAACAGGCTACTGCAGAAAATTTGTGTAGAACTATGAGTTTATTGCAAGATTGTTGACCCAATTACTCAAGAAAGAGCAGTTTAACTAGAATTCAAAGGCCGAAGAGTCCTTCAACAGACTGAAGCAAGCAATGACTTCCACTCCTACATTGGTTCTTCCCAACTTTAATGAGCCCTTCACTATTGAGACAGATGCCTCATATGATAGAATAAGTGTCGTCCTCTCACAACAAGGGAAGCCAATAGCCTACCTCAGTCGAGATCTGGGGGTATCCAAATAGGCCTGATCAATTTATGCGAAGGAAATGTTAGCCGTCATCATCGCAGTCCAAACTTGGCAGCCATACCTATTGGGTCACAAATTTTTCATCCAAACAGACCAACGCAATCTCAAGTACTTTCTCGAGCAGTGTATCACAACACCAGAACAACAGAAATGGATTTCTAAGTTGTTTGAGTATGATTATGAGATTACATACAGGTCAGGGAAAGAAAATGCAGCCGTAGATGCCCTATCCCTTCACACTACAGGACCAACACTAAGTGCCTTATTTATTCAGCAAACACAATTATGGGATGATATAAAAATGGAAGTTCAGACATACCCTTACATGCAGAAAATCAATGACCTCGCCGATAAACAACCTGGACAACCTTACGACTAAAAGAATGGATCACTCTTCTACAAGCATCGTACAATTATTCCTCTTGGGTCCCACTTGGTACACCAACTCTTGCAGGTATACCATGACTCAGCCCTAGAAGGCCACTCTGGAGTACTACGAACCAACAAAAGACTAACACAATAATTCTACTGGTCTTCAATGAGAAAGACCGTACATGAGTATGTCTCGGCCTGCGAAACATGCCAACGAGTCAAGACAAAGACTCTCTCCCCAGCTGGCCTGCTCCAACCACTGCCAATCCCTTGTCGAGTATGAGACAACATCACCATAGATTTCATCGAAGGGTTCCCTTCCTCCAACGACAAAAACACCCTCCTAATTGTTGTCGACCGTTTAAGTAAATATACTCATTTTCTCACTTTAGCTCACCTTTATACAACAAAAATAGTGGCTGAGCTATTTGTTGATGGAGTAGTCAAGCTCTATGGTATGCCATGTTCCATCATATATGACTGCGACCCTATATTCATAAGTAACTTATGGAAGGAATTTTTCAAGATATTAGGGACACAATTGAAAATGAGTTCTGCATATCATCCACAAATCGATGGGCAATCTAATGTTGTTAATCGATGTGTCAAACAGTATCTATGGTGTCTAGCTCATCAACGACCCAACAAATGGCTTTTCATGCTTCTATGGGTCGAATTCTGGTACAACACTACCTACCATCTCTCTATTGGCATGACACTATTTTAAGCATTGTATGGACGACCACCACCGACCATGCCATACTACCAAACCAGCATGACCGTCGTCAGCAAAAGTTGATCAACAACTCACCAACTGGAATGAGCTACTCGCACAACTTAAACAGAACTTGTAAGCTGTAAAGAAAAGGATTGGGTCTTCCTCAAACTCTAACCATACCGCCAACAGACCGATTTTTCGCATCGCTCTCCAAAAACTTATTTGCCGTTTCTATGGCCTTTATCTGATAGAGCAAAAGATAAGCTCAGTTGCTTATAAGCTCCAACTACCATCCAACTCCCGAATTCATCCAGTCTTTCACATATGACTGCTTAAGAAGAAAATTGGAGATGCGACCTTCCCTACCAAGGATCTACCGGCCACTACCAATGAAAGCAACTGTTAAATTTAATTATTTTTTTCTGTTGAGTTTAAATTCAAAAAAAAAAAAAAGGAAATCCACCGTGAAGTTGTTTTACGGAAGGATACGTAAAATTCCATGCAATGTGTATGCATGATTTTCGGTCAATTTGATTTGATCGGTTGGTTGATGTAATATGTTTAAATTTGTATTTCTATATATATATGCTGAAATAAAAAGAAGAAATAACTTCTTCTCTCCAAAGAAAGTGCACGCCTCTTCAATACAGCAAAACAGAGGCAGTTGCATTAGCTTGCTCTGTTTTGCTGCCCTCTCTCTCCTCAACTTTCTCTCTCTAAGTTTTCTCATTCACAGAGCCACCTTTCAAGCTTATTCCCCTTCGATCAACAAGTGGTATCAGAGCTGTTATCTTAAGGGACCGGTAAACTAATATACCATCGAAAAAAATCCAATGACATCCACTGGAACAACACTCCCCCCCCCCCCTCCCCCACATTTCAATGGAGAAAAGTACCATGTATGGGCAATCAAAATGAGAGCCCATCTGAAAGCCTTAAGTCTGTGGGATGTTATTTTGGATGACAGTGATCCTCCTCCACCAGGGGACACTGCCACTATAAACCAAATAAGAAGGCACGAGGAAGATAAAGCCAAGAAACCAAAGGCAATTGCTTGCCTTTTCTCGGCCGTTTCGGATAGGGTATTTTCAAGGATTATGAACTTCGAATCACCAAAGGCTGCTTGGGAGAAACTTAAGGAAGAGTTCGATGGAGGAGTCAGAAGCAGGAAGGTAAAAATCTTGATACTGAAGAGTGAGTTTGCATTACTCAGAATGCAAAAAAATGAATCAGTGAAAGACTATGCATCCAAAATGACAATTCTTGTTGCACTAAGTAAGCTGCCAGTGGAGGATGATACTCTCTGGGTGGTGGACAGTGGATGCACCTCCCACATGTGCAAGGATGATGGCTTATTCATATCACTTGACAGAACAATCACTGGCCAGGTCCGACTTGGAAATGGTATGCTGGAAACCATCAAGGGCAAAAGCAACATAGCCATTGAAACCAAGGAAGGTAAGAAACTTATCACTGATGTAAATTTTGTTCCTACCCTCTCACAGAATCTTCTCAGTGTGAATCAGATGACTGATCGAGGCTACTCGGTCGGATTCAAGGATAACTGCTGCAGGATATATGATCCTGAGGATCGCTTGATTGCTTTAATCCAAAAGAAGGATCAAGTCTACTCCTTGAAACTCAGAGAAATAGCCGAGAGGGCCAGTGTTGCCTCTGTAACAGAAGGTGAGATCTGGCACAGGTGCCTTGGGCATTTTCATACGGCAGGGCTACAACAACTGCAGAAGGGAGGCCTAACAAAGGACTTCCCAAATATTGCAGTCACTGAGACAGTATGTGGTGTATGTCAGATGGGAAAATTGGCAAGAAATTCATTTCCTTCGCAAGCAGATTGGAGAGCAAAAGAGAAGCTAGCACTTATCCATTCTGACATTTGTGGTCCAATGACAGAAAACTCCATGAGTGGTTGCAGGTATTTTGACTTGTTTATAGATGATTTTTCTAGGATGATTTGGGTTCGTTTCCTGCAGAATAAAGCTCAAATTTTTTGTGAATTCAAGAAGTTCAAGGCTATTGTAGAGAAAGAAAGTGGCAGTGTACTGAGGTGCCTAAGGACAGATAATGGGCTTGAATTCAATTCCAGCCAATTCAATGATTTCTGTTCTGAAAATGGGATCAAAAGACAGCTCACGGCACCATATTTTCCTCAACAAAATAGTGTCTCGGAGAGGAAGAACAGAACCATTGTGGAAATGGCAAGAAGCATGCTTGCTGACAAGCACCTGCCTAAAGCTTTGTGGGCTGAGGCAGTGAACACTATTGTGTTCCTACTCAACATGCTACCTACAAAGGCTGTAAAGCAGATGACACCGGCGGAGGCCTGGAGTGGCATCAAACCATCAACTAAGTATCTAAAAGTGTTTGGATCCGTGTGCTACTGCCATGTCTCGGATGACAAGAGATCCAAGCTAGAAATGAAGGCTGAATTGGGAGTATTTTTAGGATACAGTACTGAAGCAAAAGCATATAGAATTCTAAACCTAAAAACTAACAAGCTTATGATTCGAAGAAATGTAATGGTGGATGAAAACAACTACTGAAATTGGGAGAAGTAGAAAGTCGAACGAGACTGTGTCACAGTTGAAGAAAAAAAGAAATCAATGACAGTATCAAACTCAACCAGTGATGAACAAGATGAAGAAGATGAAGAAGGTGAAGCAGAAGAGAGAATAAAAATGAAAAGTCTAACTGACATCTATGAGAGGTGCAACTTTGCCTCAAAAGAACCTTCTTCTGTTGAGGAAGCACTTCAGCAGCAAGAGTGGAGACTTGCCATGGAAGAGAAAATCAGGATGATTGACAAAAATAATACTTAGTCTTTAGTAAAATTAAGTACAAACAAAAAACCTATTGGAGTAAAGTGGGTGTTCAAAGTAAAACTCAATCCGGACGGGACAACAAACAAGCACAAGGCACGGCTTGTGGCAAAAGGGTACTCCCAGCTTCCAGGAATCGACTACACAGAGACCTTTGCTCCTGTGGCCAGATATGAAATAATTAGACTCATTCTGGCCATGGCAGCTCAGTTTAGTTGGAGTGTGATGCATTTGGATGTGAAATCGGCCTTCTTGAATGGCAAGCTGAATGAAAAAATTTATATTGAGCAGCCACCGGGGTTCATTCAACCTGGAAAGGAGAGACACGTCTATCTTCTTCACAAGGCCCTATACGGCCTCAAACAGGCTCCACGAGCCTAGTATGATAAGTTAAATACATACTTACTCCACTGTAGGTTTGAGAGGAGTATGACAGAAAATACACTGTATGTGAATAGAGATGAAGACAGTCTTATCACTGTAGTATATGTTGATGATATACTGGTAACAGACAGCAACAAAAGGAAAATGATAGAGTTCAAGCTGAAATTGGAAAAGAAATTTTAGATGTCTGATCTTGGAGAGGCTACCTACTTCTTGGGAATGGAGATTCATCAAAGCAACCTGGGTATTTTTCTTTCACAAGGAAAGTATGCCAAAGAAATTCTAAATAAATTCAACATGAATCACTGTAAATCAGTGTCTACACCACTAGTGTCCAACGTGAAATTGTCAAAGAACGAGAAAGGTAGCAAAGTTGAAGATGAGAATTATAGGAGTCTGATTGGGAGCCTTCTGTATCTCATAGCTACCAGACCAGACATTTTGTTTGCAGTAAGTTTGCTTTCAAGGTACATGGCTTCACCGAGGGAATCACACTTACAAGCTGCCAAACATGTGCTAAGGTACTTGAAAGAAACCTGAAATTTTGATGTTCAATTCAAAGCAAGAGCTGATAGTGGATTAGTCGGCTACAATGACAGTGATTGGGCAGGAAGCGTAGAAGATGCATGTAGCACAACTGGATACTTGTTCAAACTAGGCTCCGGTGTTTTTTCATAGGCATCTAAGAAACAGGATACTGTGGCTCAGTCCACAGCTGAGGCTGAGTATGTAGCCGCAGCTACAGCAACTAACCAAGCAATTTAGTTGAGGAAGTTGTTCAATGATGTAAAGCTGGACAAACAAACACCTACAGTGTTGTATGTAGACAACAAGTCTGCAATTGTCATTGCGAAAAATCCTGTAATGCACGGAAGAACTAAACACATTAACGTTAAGTATCATGCTATACGTGAGACTGAGAGGAATCAAGAAATAAAGCTGATACATTGCTCCACTGATGATCAGCTTGCAGACATTCTAACCAAGGCCCTGTCTAAAGCTAAATTTGAGGAATTGCGGGAAAAGGTGGGGATTGGTGAAAAAAGTCATTAAGGGGGAGTGTTAAATTTAATGATTTTTTTTGTTGAGTTTAAATTCAAAAAAAAAAAAGAAAATCCACCGTAAAATTGTTTCACGAAAGGATACGTAAAATTCCATGCGATGTGTATGCATGATTTTCGGTCAATTTGATTTGATCGGTTGGTTGATGTAATCTGTTTAAATTTGTATTTCTATATATATGCTGAAATAAAAAGAAGAAATAACTTCTTCTCTCCAAAGAATGTGCACGCCTCTTCAAAACAGCAAAATAGAGGCAGCTACATTAGCTTGCTCTGTTTTGCTGCCCTCTCTCTCCTCAACTTTCTCTCTCTAAGTTTTCTCATTCACAGAGCCACCTTTCAAGCTTATTCCCCTTTGATCAACAGCAACATCATTCTCCAACCTGAATTTATCCTAGACACTTGCTAGATCAAACGAGGTGGCAAGATTATTGAAGAAAACCTGGTTAAATGGAAACAGTTCCCAACCGAAGAAGCTACCTGGGAGCTCACCCAGAACTTAGCCGAATAATTTCCTAACCTTTAGGACAAGGTTGCTTTCAATGGGAGGAGGGTGATGATAAGATCCGAAGATCACAAAGAAAGGCCAGACAAAATCTAAGATACTTGGATAACTTATCGACCCAGCTGCTTCGCACAGTTTGTAACAAACAGAGGAAGAAATCTACCCAAAAATCACGGACGAGCTATTATCCACTTCAGAATTTCAGCACCAGCATTTTTTTTTTTTGAATTCCTTTTGATTTACTTGTATCTTCTGTTCTTATCTAAGATTATATAATCAGTTGTACTCATGTCTATTTACAGGTCTCGACATTCGTCAATAAAGGAGTCAAGAAATCCAAAAACTTTCTCTGGTATTTTTTTGCCTAAAGTAGAAAACCTTACTTGAGTGAGAAGCTTTGATTGAGACCTATAAGCTCCTTTTAAAATTCTGTTCAAAACTATTCCTCAACATCAGCATTTAAAAGTGTTTGGGTGCTTATGTTATGCATCAAATCTTTCTCCAACCCATACTAAATTCGATTGTAAAGCTGTTAAGTGTTTATTCCTTGGATATCCTTCTCATATTAAAGGGTATAGAGTCTATGATATCCAGTCTCACAAAGTTTTTGTATCCCGAGATGTCCAATTCTTTGAACATATATTTCCCTTTTCTTATTTATCCTCTACTCCTTCGACTACAGATTCAAACAATCTTGTACTTCCTTGTGTTGATGATTTAACACCAGATTGTAGTGTACAACCGACTTCACAGCATCAGGGTAATGTAGACCTCAGCTACTATGCTGGATCAACTAATTCTGGTAATTCTCATTCCTCATCATTTACATCTGATAATTCTTTTACTCATGCATCTCCTTCTTTGATTGGAAATAGTTCACCAGAAAATTATAACGACTCAACCACAGAATCAGATAACTTACCTATTTCACATTCACCACCACTCAGAAGAACTAATAGATCCATAAAGCAATCGTCTCATTTACATGGTTACTACTTATATGGTTTGAAGTCTCATTCTATATCCACTCCACATTGCCTTTCAAATGTCCTTACTTATGATAATCTTTACAACACACACAAGCCTTTTGTTCTTTCCCTATCCTAAGAAACTGAACTAATCACTTATACTCAAGCTATTAAAGTATCTTGCTGGAAAGAGACAATGGTCACTGAGATACAAGCACTAGAAGCAAACCAAACCTGGGATCTTGTTCCTTTACCTCCTGATAAGCGACCCATTGGTTGTAAATGGGTCTACAAGATCAAAAGACGTGCAGATGATTCTATCGAAAGATAAAAAGTCAGATTAGTTGCAAAGGGATACACCCAGCAATCTGGAATTGATTTTTTCTTTACACTTTCTTACCTGTTGTCAAGCTGTTCAAAACCACCATTCGGACTTGTTGGCACTAGCTTCTGCAAAAGGCTGACATCTTCATCAGTTGGATATCAATATTGCTTTTTTACATGGTGATTTAAAAGAGGAAGTATATATGACTCTTTCCCCCTGGAGTTCATGACTCTCAGCCCAATCAAGTTTATAGATTAAAAATGAGCTTGTACGGTCTTAAACAAGTTAGTCGACAATGGAATTTCAAGCTGACTGAAGCCTTGAAAATTTATGGTTTTATGCAAGCCCATTCAGATTCCTCACTGTTTTTTAAGCATACTGGTTTTTCTTTTATTATGATTCTTGTGTATGTAGATGATGTGTTTCTTGCCAGTGATAATTTGGATCAGATTCAATCAGTTAAAAATTTTCTACATGATATTTTTAAAATAAAAGATCTTGGTGAAGTGAAATATTTCTTGGGTTTGGAGATCTTGTGTTCCTCTGCAGACATTAATGCTTGCCAATGTAAGTATACTTTGGATTTATTTCGTGATACTGGATTTTTGGGCTGTAAACCAACTTCTACACCCATGGTTCCTTCTGTCAAGTTGACAAAACAGGATGGTCCTCCTCTTCAGGATGCTTTCTTATACAGGCAACTCATTGATAAGCTACTTTACCTTGCCAATACTCAACCTGATATTTGTTATTCTATTCAACAGCTTTCTCAATTTTTAAATACTCCCAGTCAAACACATTTGCAAGCTGCACCTTTGATTTTGAGGTATCTTAAAGGTACTCCGAGTTAAAGTCTTTTTTATCCGGCTGAGAACTCTCTGCACCTCAAAGCTTTCAGTGACTCTGACTGGGTAACTTGTAGTGATTCTCACAAATCCCTTACTGGATTCTCTGTATTTCTTGGTGATGTATGGATTCTCTGTATTAAAGCCATTATTCTACAGTTTCTTTATCACAATCTCAATTAATGAAGAGATTGACAGATGTACATTTAGTCATTAGTTTAAAAAAATTACAAAAAATTAGAAAATTAAAATCTATATAAGTTTTTGTAATATGATCAATATCCATACTTCCCATCTTCTATATACCCTTTACTACATAATGTAAATGGGATGAACAAGTTGTGATGATACATAATCTTTAACACTATATCCGTCTCCATAAGAGTCTCCGAGTCTATACATGCATAGGGCTATCCTTGCAGCATCCATTGCAACATCGATGTATATCTTAGAGTGTGGTAGAGAATATGTGATTATGTATGTATTTATCTTTTTCAACATTTTCTCAATTAGATTTCTGATATGTTGACGAGCATCTTCCTCTGATGCTCCAGTCTCGTGCATGTAACACTGAATTGACTTTGAAACATCTCCTCTTTTAAGCTCTACCTATATGTACACAACAAATAATAAAACATCATTGTTATATATTAAAGCTCTACAAAAACTATATCATACTTATAGTTCAATTATGAAAAGATGAAAATAAACTATACAAAATTTGAGATAATGAATTTAATATCAAAAGAATCTCAATTAAATTGAAAAATATATTTAAAATTTTGTCGAAATCAAATTTAAGATACATACCGATGATGTTCCAAGATCATCCACGAGACGTATAATTGTTGAGGACCAACGAATAACATCATGGTATTCATTTAAACAATCTAATGATTTATTATTTATAACGTTTGTAAGAATGTAAACATGCTTTAGAATAATTGCTCCTCCTACTGAAATCCATGCATTTTCCATGTAGTCTTCTAGGCTTGGCCTCCATTTACTATAGTACCACTTGGCCTCTAATAAATATGCTTCACATAATTCCGCCCACTGAAAAATAAAATAAAATTGATTTGGTTATTAACTTGCTATAAATTTGATTCACCTTTTTTAAAAAACAAATTAAGGTTTTTATATACAAAAATAATTTATACATAAAATAACAACAAATCATCTTATTAAATTACCAACTATTTTTGGTTGGATGATTAATATTTATATAATTCTTTATAAAAGTATGGATTTGAGTTATGATTTGTATTAAAAAAAATTGTTATTTAAAAAATTGTGTTATTATTTACTGTGTTAGTATTAGTGTATGGATGATTATCTAATTAATGAAATATATATATTTCTATTGAAAAAATTATTTCATTAATGAAATTGAATTAGATACTTACCGCTTCTCTTAGGTGAGGAATGACATTAGTCCCATATTCCTTGAGAATGCCAAATGAAATTTCGTTTATAGAGTTATAGAGGCCAAGAAAACATATTTGCATGTACTCTGGAAGTTGGTCAATTGTATGAATGTCCCACCTGTAATTTTAATATTTATAATATAAATCTAGTAAACATTGATCATCTTATAAGACAACTACAATTAATTTAGAAAAGTGTGCATTACTAACCTTTTAACGGTATCTGTAAAGAGCTCCAGTTCATTTAAAGTACCATATACATCATAAATATCGTCAATAGTAGTCACGAGAGAAATCACTTTTGTTACCATTTGTCTGTAATATCCAAGTTGAGTCTTAAATGTAATACCGATACTCCATAAAAAGCTCTCCACTAACCTACTCCTCGAGAAGACTAGCTTGTCCTCGAAGCCAATATTCTTCCACCATCTTATTTTGCAAAATAAGAAAATTGCTATTAGTTTGAGAAAATTATAGCAAATGATTAAGATTTTTCATCATAATGTTTTAAGCACATCATATTTTACACTAATCCAAAAAAGTTGCTTAAGTAACATGCAAGTTTGAACACAACCAATTCGTTCCAAGAATAAAATGATACTAATCCAATAAAGTGATGTAGGTATCATGGAAGCATGAAAACAATCAACTCAATTTATTAAAGCTTTCAAAGTTTAGAATTCACTAACTTAATCCCATTGCCTAAAAAATATAGAACATTAACACTAAAGAGTAAAAGAAATATATAAAATCTTTTAAGTTTCTACTAAGCAATTTGATTGACTAATTCTAGTTGTAATTAAGTTTTTACATAATACTCTTATGCATAAACTTGTTAAACCAAAAGTTTCTCAAGTACAAATGTAATACATCTTGTATTGGAAGTTAATTAGCAAAAATAAGACAATAACAACCATAAGTTGAAATTTAGGTAACTAACTGAAAATTTGTTATAATAAAAACTTAATAAAAGATGAATCAATTTATTATTTATCTCTACCTATAATATTGGTGATATTTGAGTCAAGAAATTAAATATTCAAATTGCGTTTATGAATTTCTCATTGCCTATAAGACTATTATATATTGTCTAAATTTAATTATTTTTAGAATTGATTAGGTCTTCTTAGTCATAAAATAGATGAACAAAATATTTGCTTCCTCTTACTTACCTTGACTCTTGTTTTAGATCCTTTTTGTAAATGGCCTGCACTATGTTGAAATCTAGCTTTGCAAACTTAAGCAAGATAGGACTCATGTCTTGTTTCCTTTCGTAGTACTCAATGAACCATCTGGCCTCCACTCTTGGAACTCTCCAGTGTAAGGGAAGCTCTAAGGCATGGCTCACAAACACTGAAAGATCATTTTTATTTTGCTTTATATATTCCTTAAGATGTTTTGTGGTAAAACTTCTAGCTTCTTCTAGAATTATTTCACCTTCTACCAAAAGATATGAAGCTTCATACAAGCTCAAAATTCCCTTTATATCTTCGTTGAGGTGTGCCTTAAAGCTCCTTTTCTCGTCCATAAAAATATTAAAAATCTCTACAAGATACAAATGAAGATTTGTTTTACGAATTTGTACATGTTGACTTAAGCAACTTTATGTATCAATTTCTCCATTATTTAACTCAAAAAAGAAGTGCCAATATGGTCATGTTTAAGTACCTTGAGGTATGTGGTAGCCATGTTGTCTTAGAAGTCTGAATTCAAGTGCTGTTGCATATAAATTATTTTTCTTCCACGAATCATTATTTGTTTTGTTTTTCTCACTTATGCACTTCAAGATTTTGTCTATATCATTTGTAAAGTGATAAGATAATCCCAACCTCTCAAGAATATCAATTAACTCAATGCTATCCAATGGATCCTCCAAAAGTTCAAGCATCGTGCTCACTTGTGCCTTTAGCTTCCTTAACTGTATACCATAAGATTCTTCCTGTACTAAAAGAAAGGCTTAATCAATTTGTAAATTTGAAGTAGGCTAATCAAACGATCATAAATATCATCTTTTTTTTTTTTGGCAAAGTCAGATCATTTTATTAATAAAGAAGATGCACACTAGTAATTAAGCAAGGTAAGAAGGAAACGTACGTACCAGATAATCATTTGTCAGAGATTGAATATAATCATAGCTCCAAAGAGGAGGTTCATAATTTGCTGACCTCCTTGGAATGGATTGTTGATGCATCGGAATTTCACTTCCACCAGCTGCAAGCTTGCACCGAACCCTAAAAGGATCAACACAGACACCATTTTTGATGAGATTACAATTTTCTGGTCTGCTATTCATGAAGAAGAAGCTTGAAGGGATTAATCCTTGAATTAAGCTGTGAATAGCCATACAATAGAAATTTATACACCCTGATATAGATCTTATTATGAATACTGCAAGTTTTAGTAAACGCTTTGTTGTGTATATATCGATCTTAACTCAACAAATGCCCTTATACGTACATATATATATATATATATTTATTTATGACACGATCTGATTTCTTAATTTTCTGTAATTATTATTATTTATTTCTCTGTCTAATGAGTGAAAAAAATATTCCACTGTTGATGGCAGGCATGTGTTTTTCATGCGTACATAAAGTCAAAAAGGTAGGTCCAAATGAATATATATATATATATATATATATATACTGCATTTTTTTGTACGTTCTCTTGTAATTTTTAGCGGACTAACTATTAACTTAGTGCAAGTATTAATCATATATGTTTAATTAATTAATGTACTAATTTTTTATTCTTTTGATTCTAATATTTTTTTAAAAAAATGTGTATTAATTTCAAAAAAAATATTTTTTTAGTTTATGTATTATTAATTAAGTTGGACATGTGATCATTTACAGTTGAATAAATTTTCGTCATAAATGATACGTACTATTTATCAATCAATCGTGTAAATAATTAATTTTTAATTATTTCGATGAAATTTTTTTTTTTAAAAAAAAATTCTTCCTCCTCTCAATAATAGTTGAAAGAAATTATTTTTTCTTAATTTTAATATTTCATCTTTTATATTAAATAAAAATAATATTTATACATTAGATATAATATAACATTTTATATAAAAATTTACTCAATTAAGAAGTCATGCGTCCAACGTGTTGTATCAAATCCACTAACAGTGTAAATATTAATCTAATAAATAGAGATTAGTATGGATGGACAAATTTTAATATAAAGACTAATTCAATAATCATACCATTTTTTTCGTTGGGATGTTGAACTTGTATGTAGACTAACAGAATCTTTGACAAGAATCTACCCAATGAAGAAAATTAACAATAAAATGATATAAACTTTATTAGGCGCTTTAATTGACAAATTTCATAAATAAAAATATGTATTTGAAGATTCATTAAAAAGTTTATAAGAGCAAAATTTTATACGTACGTGAAATTTAACAAGTTAAATATGCTAACACCTAATAAATTTTAACTTGAGCGCATTAAATCTTTAATTAATAAATTTTTATACATTTTTTAAAAAATATTTAGAGATTTTTCGTACGATTTTCATGTGAAATGCATGTTATGTCTATTTGTAATTCTGAGTCAATAAAAAACAAAGCTACGACTTAATAATTCGTATCAGATGTCTTTTTCCGCCAAGATTATATTATTGACTTTCCGATTGCTGAAAAAATTTTAAATATTTTTGTTGATGTGTCTTGAATTTTGGCGATATCTATTTATATTTTGAGAATAATTTATTTGAATTTTTTTCGTATTTATTCTGAAAAATATTTGATGTATATCCTATAAAAATTTTATTTGTGAAAAACTCTATTAGTTTCTCTATAAATAGATTTGCTAATCTGTTGGTGATGTACTCTCAGATTACGTAGTAAAATTCTTTCTTGCTAGTCTTGTCCGTGGATGTAGGCACACTGCCGAACCACATAAAATACTTGTGTTCTTTTCTTTATGCTTTTACTTTGGTATGATTGTGCATGTTTTATGGATTAATTTTTCTCAACAAGTGATATCGTAGCTCGGCTTGAGTTGGATTAGAGAGAGAGAGTGTGTATAGATTTACAGATAAGATCAGACAGAGGAAACAGAGGCGGCAGCCACCGTGGGTAGTGGATCAGCTCAAATCTGCGCAATGAGTGGTAATTTTTCAAAGAAGAAGAATCGATCTTGCGTGCGACTTAGAACTAGAAGGTTCGCAGGCGACAGCAGCTGATAGGGGTATCTAGAAGCTCACCGAATTTGCAAGGAGGAAGAAGGAGCTGCACACAGTTTTGGTTTTGGGCAGAAACAAGAGAAGAGGCTCGCGATCTGACCGAAGCTGCAGCTGTGCATGACAGACGGACAAAGAGAAGCTAGAAGAAGTCGTCTATGTGCGAAACCATGGCCGAAGAAGGAGAACACTTGCCGGAGAAGGAGAACCAGCGCAGCGGCACTTGGTTCGCTCCAGGCCCGTTTTGCGGCGTTCCTAATAGTTTTTCAACATGTTTTCACCAGATCAGTACCGAATTCGTCGAGCTGCACTTTTTTGTGTTTTTTGGTGTTTCCTAGCAGCGGCAAAAGGCGGGCAATGGCCACGTGTGACATCTCCGGCAGTCGTGCATATGACAGCGCGTAGAGGAGCACGTGGCGGCACGTGGAGGAGTGTGGAGGCACATGAAGGCACGTGTTGTGTTTCTATGGTTGCGTTCGATGGTTTTATGTGTAGTGGTGACTCCCTGCGAGTATTTTTTGCTTTCTGACAATGTTTTTTCTCTCTATTTAGTTTTTTAGTGCAAAGTTTAGGGATTCAAGATGATATCCACAAAGTATAAGATAGAAAAATTTGATGGTGGTACAAGTTTTAGCTTATAGAAGATTAGAATGAGATCATTCCTAGTACTACAAGGTTTATGTGGGGCAATTAAAGAAATATATTCTTAGGGTATGAGAGAGTCGAAAAAGGCAAGTATGCAGGATATACCCTTATGTGCGATTTTTATGAGCGTTAATGATAATGTTCTATGAGAGATTGCTGAAGAAATTTTAACTTTAGCTACGTAGAAGAAATTAAAAGATTTCTATTATGTAAAATCACTGACGAACTGCCTTTATCTAAAGAAAATGATGTATAATTTTAGAATGAGTGAAGATACGCCCATTAAACAATACCTCGATGAGTTTAACTCTTTAATTATGAACTTGAATAACATAGATATTAAGATTGAAAATGAAGATCAGACATTGATTATTATGTGTTCATTACCATCTTCTTATGAGACTTTTATTGATACTCTATTGTATAGAAAAACTAGTATTTCACTAGATGATGTTAATAATGCACTAAAATTGAAAGTTACAAAAGAACTTTACTGAATATAGAACAGAAAGGGGAAGGTTTGATAAGTAGGGGAATGACACAGAGAAAGGGCAAATCAAAATTTAGAGGTAAAAAGGAAAATTATTTTAAGTGTGGGGAGAAGGGTTACTTTAGAAGAAATTGTCTTATGCTAAAGAGAAGAAATGAGCAAGAGAGTTATGTTAATATAGTCATCAGAGATAATTCTGATGATAGTGATAACAACAGTGTTGGGGTAGTTCTATCTATGAATTCGAATCATAGAAAGAACTTCTAGATTCTTGATTCTGGTGCTATATTCTACATGTGTCCACATAGGCACTGATTTACTACTTACAGGCAGATGAGTGATACCGTTTATATGGAAGATGATAATTCTGATGATAGTGATAACAACAGTGTTGGGGTAGTTCTATCTGTGAATTCGAATCATAGAAAGAACTCCTAGATTCTTAATTCTGGTGCTATATTCTACATGTGTCCACATAGGCACTGGTTTACTACTTACAGGCAGATGGGTGATACCGTTTATATGGAAGATGATAGTTCGTTATCTGTAGTTGAGATTGATAATATTATATTAAGAATGTTTGATGTTATTATCAAGACTATTGAGTGTTGGCATATTCCTCATATGAAGAGGAATCTGATGTCTCTTTCTACATTAGTGATTCAGGATTACAAATATCATGTAGAGAATAGTACTCTTAAAGCGTATAAAGGCACCAAGTTACTCATGAAAAAAGTTTAGAATCTAGATTGTTTGTTCTTCAGGAAAATATAATTTCAGAAGAAGCTATTGTAGCATCAGAGAGCAGTAATCCAAATCAATTATGGCATCTACGTTTGGGTTATATGAGTGACAAGGAGTTATCTATTTTGAGTAGGCAAAATTTGTTGAATGGGTATAGAAAATGAGCTTTGGGTTTCTGTGAAAACGGTGTGTTTAGCAAGCAAACCAGAGTGAAGTTCAACAAAAAAGCAGTGCACAAGACCAGAGATAAGTTGGATTATATTCATTTGGACTTATGGGATCCATATAGAGTTTCCTCCAAGAGTGGTGTTAGGTACTTTATGACATTGATTGATAATTACTCTTGTAACAGCCCCGGAAATTTAAAATAAAATATGTGTATTAAAAAGGTCAACTGCGGAAGCGTAATAAAAATTTTAATTTAACATCCCTTACACTAAAACCAAAAACGGGCTCAAAGTATAAAAGAACAAACTAACTAGAAGGGAAACTCGAAAATAAAAGCTATAAATATGACTACGGAGTCTTCAGGCGTCCCCTTCGCCGTCTTCCTGCGGAACGGGCTCGGGAACAATGTCTTCCTGATATGAAATGATTAAATAAGGAATGAGCTACACCAGCCCAGTAAAGACATCACACTATCTCACCGTCACGAAGGTAAATGTGGGTAGAAAACACAAAAGGACCAATGAAGCATAGTTTACAACAAACTCGTTTATTAACATAAAAACCTTTATTATCCACTTATCTCGGTAAAATTCATAAAACAATATACGAAAGCAATAACATTATCATCATCACGAAATCATAGAAACTGTATAACATAATACTTATCACGCCTTTTGCATCTCAATCATTACACAACATATTTTTTTTTATTTACCAGCCTACTAGTATCCATGGGGATCCATAGGGGTCCCGCTACCTGTGAACCCTTAACACTTGTAATCAGATTCCAGGGCTGTCCCCATACCCCGTCCGGTATGGGCGCCAAAACTATAAACCTCAATACCCCGTCCGGTATGAGGGTGAAACGGGCCGTCCCTATACCCCGTCCGGTATGGGCGCCAAAACATATAAGATCTCCATACCCCGTCCGGTATGAGAGACCACAATCCCGGTAGGGTTCCCTACGGACCCGGTCCGTCCACCATCTCCCAGGATATCTAGTCAGGCTGACCACATTATACAATTATCAATTCACATAACCTTTCATTCCCCTTTTCCTCAGTCAGCATCATTAATTCGCAAACAAACAAGCAAACCAGTAATTTATGCCAAACAAGACAACATACAACATCGGATTCTCAGTCATTCAACCATAATCAATAAAACAGTAATATGTGCATACGAAACTATGAAATGAAAACATAAGACCTCATACTGCATTTAAAACCGAAAAATAGGCCAAACAACAGCTAACAAACAAACACACCAGACTCGGGCTCCATTAGCGACTTAAAACAATTTCACACATCTGTTGATTCATGAGATACCATTTTATCATTTATTGAACTTTAATACCGTGATAGGAAGTAGGGTGAGGGGTCCTTACTCGTTTCGGGGTTCGAACACGGCTCTACAGTGTGCCTACAGGCTGTCCCTAATTTTTCCTGAATTTTTCCTGAGGAACTGAAACGCACTACTGGTACCTGCACGTGTCCCAAAAAATCCCAAATTAGACCCAGGCCCCTTTCAGCCAATATCGCAATTTCGGCACGGCAGCTCCGCAGTGCTCCGACCAAGCGGCGGCGATTCGCCTCGGGTTGGCCGTGTTCGGCCGAATTCGGCCACACTTGCATCGGTCCCTGCGATAAAACAACCCTAGGACCCTTGGGGGGCCAAAAAATTACGAAAAACCGAAGCTTACCGGCGGCGGTGCTCTCGGGTGCGGCGGCTCTCCGGTGAGGTTCGTGTTTTGGTAATTCGGCTCCGATAAACCTGTAGAAAAAAGAATGGTGATCACGGTGATATAAAAATTGCATCAAACGGAGGTCGGGAAGGGTCTCATCGGAGGCAAAAACTGAGGAGGGGCACGGCGGTGCCGCTGGGTTTCAGCCGTGTTTTTCGGCCGTTTGGCCAGGATTTTGGCTCCAATTTGGCCACAGGGGAACTCAGCGTGGAAAAACGAGTTGGGGGTATGAAATTTACCTCGATCGGCGGTCGAAAAACTCCCCGGTGTCGCGGCGGGTGGCAGCGGCCGGCTCCTCCGGCGTCTGGTTCGTCTTCTCCGGCGAGGGCAGGCGGCTAGGGTTTTTGTGGTCAGGTGTGGGGGTTTTATTTATACCCTTTTGCCTTTTGATCACAGCCGTCCATTTTGATCAAATCTGGGCCGTCTGTGCGCACGCTTGATCTGGGCCGTCCGTGCGCGCGGGGACGCATCTGGGCCGTCCGATCGCGCGCACGCGGATCGCCTACGTGGCCCGTTCCCTGGTCGACGTGGTCTTGCCACGCGGCAGGTCTTGGTTGGCCAGGACTGCTGACTGGGCCACTGACGTGGCTGCTGACGTGGCGCTGACGTGGTACAATTTTTCTAAATTGCGTTTTGACCCCCGGTTTCCGATTTTCTTTTCAAAAATACCTCCAGAATCCTAATTTTCACCCCTTTTTCCCAAAATCAATTTCAATTAAATCCAAATAATATTTTTACCCAATTTTACAATTATTATTATTTTTATTATTATTTTAAATTAAATTAAAATAAACAAAATAAAATAAATAAAAATAAAAATAATAATTGTAATAAAAATAATTTAAAATTATTTGGGCGTTACAACTCTAGGAAGGTATGGGAGTATTTTCTGAAATCCAAGGAAAAGACATTTTTAACATTTGTTAGATGGAATACAATGATTTAGAAGCAGATAGAGAGGAATATCAAGTGTCTTAGAATTAACAATATGTTAGAATTTTACAATCATGGGTTTGATGACTTTTGCAAAAGGCATAGTGAGACATCGCACTTGTGTTGGGACACCACAACCGAATGGTATTGTAGAACTCATGAATAGGATGCTTTGTAATAGGGTGCAAAATATGTTGTCTTATTCAGGTGTGGGACAGGAATTTTAGGCTGAAGCTGTGAATACTACTAGTTTCTTAGTTAATAGATATTCATCTATAACTATTGAGAGTAAGACTCCTTTTGAGATATAGTCTTGGTCACATACTGATTACTCTCAGTTGAGAGTGTTTGGTTGTCCTATTTATACTCATGTTAGGGATGGTAAACTCGAGCTGAGAGCAAAGAATTGCATATTTTTGAGGTATGCATATAGAGTGAAAGGCTATAGGTTGTGGTGTAATGATCCCAAGTTCTAGGATTTATTATCAACAGAGATGTGACATTTAATGAGTCTGCTTCATTAGACAGTTAGAAGGGAAAGACAATAGCAAAATTAGATCACGATGTCAGAGAATAAGCATAATTAGAAGTTCAGTCCAATAGTACAGAGAATGAAGTGCATGATTTTAATCAAGAAGATGATAGTACATCTGATCAACAATAACCATATACTATTATAACAGACAATGATAGAAGATAAATTAGACGACCATAGAGATATGAGAATCTGGTTGCATATAACTTGTCAGTTACAGGACCAGCTGATTTGCAGGAACCAGATAGTTCAAATGACGATAAGATGATTAGTGTTGTAGTGAAGAACTTGATGGCAAATGCCACTATGTTTAGGGATTAGATAGCAAGTTTAGGTGCGACCTAAACTTGGTTGGAGTATGTGATATTCAATAACACCCCAGTGGTGACCGAATAAAACATGTTGAGATGGATAGATTTTTCATCAAGGAGAAGTTGGAAGATAAAACTTTGGAATTGCCGAAGATTTGATCTGAAGATCAATTGGGCGATATTCTGACTAAGGCAGTCTCAACTAAAGTATTCCAAAATATCTGGATAGGTTGGGCATGTATGATTTGATTTGGGTCATCCAATCGCGTTTAAAGGGGGAATGGATTCGAACTGTCCGTACGCGCAGGAATAAATCTGGATCGTTCGATCGTAGGTACGCGGATTGCCAGCGTGGCCTCCCGCGTGGTATCGCGTCAACGTGCCTTGCCACGCAGTGCGCTCTGTTTCGTCGGGGCTGCTAACTGAGCGTCCTACGTGGTACAATTTTTCTAAATTATATTTTGATTCTTAATTTCTGATTTTTCTTTCAAAAACATCCCTAGAACCAAAATTTTTACCTTTTTTTTTTCTAAACTTATTTTCAGTTTCATCTTCTACCTATTTTTCTTCATTTTTACATTAAATAAAAATTTAAAAAATTTAAAAATTATATTTATACATTAATTTTAAATATATTAAAACTAATTAAGGGTATTACATATGACATCTTATGTGTAAAAAAAATATCAAAATTTGAATTATTTTTAATGAAGATTAAAAAATTAAAAAAATATTTTTCCTCTCAATAGAAGTTGAAAGAATTTATTTTTAAAATTTTATGCTTTTAATTTTAATATTTATTTTTTGTTATATTAAAAAATAAATTAAAATAAAAATATATTTTTTCATACTTTAGATATCATATGAATTTAAGATGAAAATTTATTCAACTAGAAAGTCATGTATCTAACTCGTCCCAATGTGACAAATTTCCAGAACAGCATTAGTGATATTTAATAAATAATAATTAATATAAATAGATCAAAAGAAAAAAAATTTAATATAAAAATAAATTTAAATATTTAAAAATAATATAAAAACTAATTTAATATTTACATCTAAAAAAGTTTTTAGCTGGGACGTAAAACTTATATGTAGATTAGTTTATTATTTATAACACCCAACATTTTATTTTTCTTATTTTTATTTTTTAAATTTATTTTAACTTATTTTATTTTAATTTAATAAAAAAATAGGTAAAAATTCGTTAAGGATTAAATTAAAAATAATTTTTGGAAAAAGTGATGAAAATTTGGGTTCTGAGAATATTTTTGAAAGAAAAATAAAAAATTAGGGGTTAAAACGTAATTTAAAAAAAATTACATCATGTCGAATCCTCGGTTAGCAGCCCCGACCAACCAGGACGCATCAGGTGGCATAGGCGCTGACACGGGAGGCCATGCCGGGGGGGGGGGGGGGGGGGGGGGGGAGCTACGTGGGCGATCCGCGTGCGTGCGATTGAACGGCTGAGATCCGTTCCCGCATGCACGGACGGTCCAGATTGTATCGCGCACGGACAATTCAAATTGAATCGCGATGAACGACCCAAATTCACTCCCTATTTAATCGCGATCGGACGGTCCAAATCAAAAAGCGATGGACGGCCCAGATAAAAAATAGATGAGTATAAATAACCCCATTCGCACCAAAACCCTAATCCTGTAGTGTTTTTCATGCATATATAAAATCAAACAGGTATGTCCAAATGAATATATATGTACATATATATATATGGCATTTTTTTGTACTTTCTCTTGTAATTTTAAGCGGACTAACTATTAACTTAGTGCAAGTATTAATCATCTATGTTTAATTAGTTAATCTACTAATTTCTTATTCTTTTGATTCTAGTATTTTTTTTAAAATATGTATTGAATAAAAAAAGTGTGTGTTAATTTCAAAAAATATTTTATTGGTTTATGTATTATTAATTAAGTTGGACATGCAATTATTTATGATTAAATAAATTTTCAAGACAAATGATACGTACTATTTATCAATCGTGTAAATAATTAATTCTTAATTATTTTGATAAAAATTAAAAAAATCTTTCTCCTCTCAATAATAGTTGAAAGAATTTATTTTTTCTTAATTTTAATATTTCATCTTTTATATTAAAAATAACTAAAACTAAAAATACTCTTTTCACATTAGATATAATATAATTTATTAGGTGCTTTAAAATTGAATTCACATAAATAAAAATATGTGTTTGAATTTTCGTTAAAAAAGTTTATAAAAGCAAAATTTTGTACGTATATGAAATTTAAGAAGTTTAAATACGCTGTGCTTTTCTAACACCTAATAAATTTTAATACATATTAAAATATTTTCAGAATTAATAAATTTTTATATACTTAGAAAAAAAAATATTTAGAGATTTTTCGTACGAATGGGGAGCAGTTTTCACGTGAAAACACATGTTATATGTCTGTCGGTAGCTCTGAATCGATAAAAAACAAAGCTATGAATTAATAATTCGTATAAAATAAAATATTTTTTAACCAAAAATATATTATTATTTTTTCCGTTAGTGATAAATATTCAAAAATATATTTTATGTCAAGATTCGATATTAATATGCGATTGAAGGTAGATTTTTTTTAAAAAAATTAAATTTTAGATAATTTTTGGGATAATTTGAAAAAATTTCAAAGATTGAAGGTAGATTTAAAATGTAAAGAAATAGAGAGGATTGAAAAGGAATTAGAAGAAAGAGAAGAGAGGGAGTGAGGGAGAGAGGAGAAGAGAGTTAATGAGAGAGAGGGGAGTTTTTAGAGAGATGAAGAAATAGAGAGAGAAAGTGAGCATGTTTTAGAGAGAGAAAGAGTGAAATATAAGGAGAAAAGAGAGAAGAGAAAGATAAAAAATTTAGAGAAAGAATAATAATTTGTGATTTATTTTGTATAAATTTTTTTTCTCTTAGTTGATTTATAACTAATATTTTATAAATATAAAAGAGTATATAAAATTTTTTATCAACTATTACAATAGTTAAAATATATGAAAGTCTTTATCAACAATTGTAACTAACTGTTTATGATTTTTTAAGATATCAATATTTTACTATTAAAATAAGTTAACGTCGTTATGTCGAAACAGATATAGTGTAGTGATGCAACCTTAATTTATTTTATAAAATTAGTTTATAGTAATTAATTTATTTTAAAGTATAAATTGGTCGATAGTTATAAGTAAAATTTTTTAGTGTATTAAGAAAATTGCAATTTAATAGACTTCAAAAGTCGATGTAAAATTTTGTCACTAGGATAGATGTCAAATAAATAATTTTTATCTACTTTAAGTATAGGATACATCTAAATTTATAAATTTATTAAAAAAATGAGTATAGCAATGAACAAATCTGATTCATATTTATTCTGCATCAATCTTTACGAATAACATGTCATTTTCAAATGAATGAATTTTCATAGATCATCAAAAATTCATATAAGAAAGATTCTTCAAAGTACACATTTTTAGTTTATTTATACAATTAGTTTCCAACAATATGCTCTTAAAGTGCAGAAAGCCACAACAATAACTTCTTCTCAAAACTATTCTCTTATATAAATACAACGTAGCAACCTATTTAACGGAGGAAGTAGAAAAAAGGAGAAAAAGTTTGAAATACAAAAGCCACAATGAATGAATGAAATGTTGGATTCACAAATTGAATTTTCAATATAAATTGTAATTATATGTATTAGAAGTCACTAATCCCACTAAAATTAAAATGTATATTCAAAGCTTCAAAATATAAGAAATTTTAATGGATTTTTATGTAGTGATCATATGACTTGAATCATGTTAAGATTATATTCATTTATGGGATGGGTTAGAAGTACAGTATGCAAGAAATCGTGGGCAAATGATCATCATAATACCCTTTATTATAGCCATTCTGCCTACTCTGAGTAGTTTGAAGATGTCTTCTTATCAACACAATATTTTCTCTAGTCTCCTCTACTATTTATAGTCCAATTAGTTTCTTCTCTCCAACTTCTTCCCAGCAAGATGGTGATTTACAGGATCTCCTGTATAAAGCTTCATAAGGAGCCATTTTACTGTTGGTATGATAATTGTTATTGTATACGAATTCAATCAAAGGCAAATGATCATCCCAGTTCCCTCTGAAGTGAATGACACAATCTTTCAACATATCTTCTAGTATGTCTGAATTACTCTTTTTGACTGCCTATTAGTTTGAAGATGGAATGTCGTATTGAAAGACAGTTTAGTGTCTAAGGTTAGGATTTTTGTTATTTTCAACAATTCAGGTCATCTCGTTTGAGTTTTTTCATGTTTTGACTTTTGAGTTTTTGTTTACTTAAAATTTTCATTATTTGTTCACTAATTTTTCTTTTGTTGGGGATATAAGTGTTATACCCACGATCCAATTATTCGTCTAATATATTGAATAAATTGTTATTTGACAATTTATTCAATATATTATACGAATAATTGGACAATTTATTTTAATATATGATAATAGTATTTTATTATCACATCATTTAATTTATGTGATAAAGTTCTTAATTAAATTTATAGGTTTTACATCAAGACGAGAATTGAGAGAAGCATAAAGTCGAACGAGACTGTGTCACAGTTGAAGAAGGAATGAAATCAATGACAGTATCAAACCCAACCAGTGATGAACAAGATGAAGAAGATGAAGAAGATGAAAAAGATGTAGAAGGTGAAGCAGAAGAGAGAATAAAAATGAAAAGTCTAACTGACATCTATGAGAGGTGTATCTTTGCCTCAAAAGAACCTTTCTCTGTTGAGGTGTATCTTTGCACTTCAGCAGCAAGAGTGGAGACTTGCCATGGAATAGGAAATCAGGATGATTGACAAAAACAATACTTGATCTTTGGTAAAATTAAGTACAAACAAAAAACCTATTGGAGTAAAGTGGGTGTTCAAAGTGAAACTCAATTCGGACGGGACAACAAACAAGCACAAGGCACGGCTTGTGGCAAAAGGGTACTCCCAGCTTCCAGGAATCGACTACACAGAGACCTTTGCTCCTGTGGCCAGATATGAAACAATTAGACTCATCCTGGCCATGGCAGCTCAGTTTAGTTAGAGTGTGATGCATTTGGATGTGAAATCGGCCTTCTTGAATGACAAGCTGAATGAAAAAATTTATATTGAGCAGCCACCGGGGTTCATTCAACCTCGAAAGGAGAGACACGTCTATCTTCTTCACAAGGCCCTATACGACCTCAAACATGCTCCACGAGCCTGGTATGATTAGTTAAATACATACTTACTCCACTGTGGGTTTGAGAGGAGCATGACAGAAAATACACTGTATGTGAATAGAGATGAAGACAGTCTTATCACTGCAGTATATGTTGATGATATATTGGTGACAGGCAGCAATAAAAGGAAAATGATAGAGTTCAAGCTGAAATTGGAAAAGGAATTTTAGATGTCTGATCTTGGAGAGGCTACCTACTTCCTGGGAATGGAGATTCATCAAAGCAACCTGGGTATTTTTATTTCACAAGGAAAGTATGCCAAAGAAATTCTAAATAAATTCAACATGAATCACTGTAAATCAGTGTCTACACCACTGGTGTCCAACCTGAAATTGTCAAAGGACGAGAAAGGTAGCAAAGTTGAAGAGGGGAATTACAGAAGTCTGATTGGGAGCCTTCTGTATCTCACAGCTACCAGACCAGACATTTTGTTTGCAGTAAGTTTGCTTTCAAGGTACATGGCTTCACCGAGGGAATCACACTTACAAGCTGCCAAACATGTGCTAAGGTACTTGAACGGAACCTGAATTTTGGTGTTCAATTCAAAGCAAGAGCTGATAGTGGATTAGTCGGCTACAGTGACAGTGATTGGGCAGGAAGCGTAGAAGATGCACGTAGCACAACTGGGTACTTGTTCAAACTAGGCTCCGGTGTTTTTTCATGGGCATCTAAGAAACAGGATACTGTGGCTCAGTCCACAGCTGAGGCTGAGTACGTAGCCGTAGCTACAGCAACTAACCAAGCAATTTAGTTGAGGAAGGTGTTCAATGATGTAAAGCTGGACAAACAAACACCTACAGTGTTGTATGTAGACAACAAGTCTGCAATTGCCATTGCGAAAAATCCTGTAATGCACGGGAGAACTAAACACATTAACGTTAAGTATCATGCTATACGTGAGACTGAGAGGAATCAAGAAATAAAGCTGATACATTGCTCCACTGATGATCAGCTTGCAGACATTCTAATCAAGGCCCTGTCTAAAGCTAAATTTGAGGAATTGCGGGAAAAGGTGGGGATTGGTGAAAAAAGTCATTAAGGGGGAGTGTTAAATTTAATGATTTTTTTTGTTAAGTTTAAATTCAAAAAAAAAAAAAAAGAAATCCACCGTGAAGTTGTTTCACGGAAGGATACGTAAAATTCTATGCGATGTGTATGCATGATTTTCGGTCAATTTGATTTGATCGGTTGGTTGATGTAATCTGTTTAAATTTGTATTTATATATATATGTTGAAATAAAAAGGAGAAATAACTTCTTCTCTCCAAAGAAAGTGCACGCCTCTTCAAAACAGTAAAATAGAGGCAGTTACATTAGCTTGCTCTGTTTTGCTGCCCTCTCTCTCCTCAACTTTCTCTCTCTAAGTTTTCTCATTCACAGAGCCACCTTTCAAGCTTATTCCCCTTCGATCAACAACAACATCATTCTCCAACCAGAATTTATCCTAGACACTTGCTAGATCAAACGAGGTGGCAAGGTTATTGAAGAAAACCTGGTTAAATGGAAATAGTTCCCAACCGAAGAAGCTACCTGGGTGCTCGCCCAGAACTTAGCCGAATAATTTCCTAACCTTTAGGACAAGGTTGCTTTCAATGGGAGGAGGGTGATGATAAGATCCGAAGATCACAAAGAAAGGCCAGACAGAATCTAAGATACTTGGATAACTTATCGACCCAGCTGCTTCGCACAGTTTGTAACAAACAGAGGAAGAAATCTACCCAAAAATCACGGACGAGCTATTATCCACTCCAGAATTTCAGCACCAGCATTTTTTTTTTGAATTCCTTTTGATTTACTTGTATCTTCTGTTCTTATCTAAGATTATATAATCAGTTGTACTCATGTCTATTTACAGGTCTCGACATTCGTCAATAAAGGAGTCAAGAAATCCAAAAACTTTCTCTGGTATTTTTTTGCCTAAAGTAGAAAACCTTACTTGAGTGCGAAGCTTTGATTGAGACCTATAAGCTCCTTTTAAAATTCTGTTCAAAACTATTCCTCAACATCAGCATTTAAAAGTGTTTGGGTGCTTATGTTATGCATCAAATCTTTCTCCAACCCATACTAAATTCGATTGTAAAGCTGTTAAGTGTTTATTCCTTGGATATCCTTCTCATATTAAAGGGTATAGAGTCTATGATATCCAGTCTCACAAAGTTTTTGTATCCCGAGATGTCCAATTCTTTGAACATATATTTCCCTTTTCTTATTTATCCTCTACTCCTTCGACTACAGATTCAAACAATCTTGTACTTCCTTGTGTTGATGATTTAACACCAGATTGTAGTGTACAACCGACTTCACAGCATCAGGGTAATGTAGACCTCAGCTACTATGCTGGATCAACTAATTCTGGTAATTCTCATTCCTCATCATTTACATCTGATAATTCTTTTACTCATGCATCTCCTTCTTTGATTGGAAATAGTTCACCAGAAAATTATAACGACTCAACCACAGAATCAGATAACTTACCTATTTCACATTCACCACCACTCAGAAGAACTAATAGATCCATAAAGCAATCGTCTCATTTACATGGTTACTACTTATATGGTTTGAAGTCTCATTCTATATCCACTCCACATTGCCTTTCAAATGTCCTTACTTATGATAATCTTTACAACACACACAAGCCTTTTGTTCTTTCCCTATCCTAAGAAACTGAACTAACCACTTATACTCAAGCTATTAAAGTATCTTGCTGGAAAGAGACAATGGTCACTGAGATACAAGCACTAGAAGCAAACCAAACCTGGGATCTTGTTCCTTTACCTCCTGATAAGCGACCCATTGGTTGTAAATGGGTCTACAAGATCAAAAGACATGCAGATGATTCTATCGAAAGATAAAAAGTCAGATTAGTTGCAAAGGGATACACCCAGCAATCTGGAATTGATTTTTTCTTTACACTTTCTTACCTGTTGTCAAGCTGTTTAAAACCACCATTCGGACTTGTTGGCACTAGCTTCTGCAAAAGGCTGACATCTTCATCAGTTGGATATCAATATTGCTTTTTTACATGGTGATTTAAAAGAGGAAGTATATATGACTCTTCCCCCCTGGAGTTCATGACTCTCAGCCCAATCAAGTTTATAGATTAAAAATGAGCTTGTACGGTCTTAAACAAGTTAGTCGACAATGGAATTTCAAGCTGACTGAAGCCTTGAAAATTTATGGTTTTATGCAAGCCCATTCAGATTCCTCACTGTTTTTTAAGCATACTGGTTTTTCTTTTATTATGATTCTTGTGTATGTAGATGATGTGTTTCTTGCCAGTGATAATTTGGATCAGATTCAATCAGTTAAAAATTTTCTACATGATATTTTTAAAATAAAAGATCTTGGTGAAGTGAAATATTTCTTGGGTTTGGAGATCTTGTGTTCCTCTGCAGACATTAATGCTTGCCAATGTAAGTATACTTTGGATTTATTTCGTGATACTGGATTTTTGGGCTGTAAACCAACTTCTACACCCATGGTTCCTTCTGTCAAGTTGACAAAACAGGATGGTCCTCCTCTTCAGGATGCTTTCTTATACAGGCAACTCATTGATAAGCTACTTTACCTTGCCAATACTCAACCTGATATTTGTTATTCTATTCAACAGCTTTCTCAATTTTTAAATACTCCCAGTCAAACACATTTGCAAGCTGCACCTTTGATTTTGAGGTATCTTAAAGGTACTCCGAGTTAAGGTCTTTTTTATCCGGCTGAGAACTCTCTGCACCTCAAAGCTTTCAGTGACTCTGACTGGGTAACTTGTAGTGATTCTCACAAATCCCTTACTGGATTCTCTGTATTTCTTGGTGATGTATGGATTCTCTGTATTAAAGCCATTATTCTACGGTTTCTTTATCATAATCTCAATTAATGAAGAGATTGACAGATGTACATTTAGTCATTAGTTTAAAAAAATTACAAAAAATTAGAAAAATAAAATCTATATAAGTTTTTGTAATATGATCAATATCCATACTTCCCATCTTCTATATACCCTTTACTACATAATGTAAATGGGATGAACAAGTTGTGATGATACATAATCTTTAACACTATATCCGTCTCCATAAGAGTCTCCGAGTCTATACATGCATAGGGCTATCCTTGCAGCATCCATTGCAACATCGATGTATATCTTAGAGTGTGGTAGAGAATATGTGATTATGTATGTATTTATCTTTTTCAACATTTTCTCAATTAGATTTCTGATATGTTGACGAGCATCTTCCTCTGATGCTCCAGTCTCGTGCATGTAACACTGAATTGACTTTGAAACATCTCCTCTTTTAAGCTCTACCTATATGTACACAACAAACAATAAAACATCATTGTTATATATTAAAGCTCTACAAAAACTATATTATACTTATAGTTCAATTATGAAAAGATGAAAATAGACTTTACAAAATTTGAGATAATGAATTCAATATCAAAAGAATCTCAATTAAATTGAAAAATATATTTAAAATTTTGTCGAAATCAAATTTAAGATATATACCGATGATGTTCCAAGATCATCCGCGAGACGTATAATTGTTGAGGACCAACGAATAACATCATGGTATTCATTTAAACAATCTAATGGTTTATTATTTATAACATTTGTAAGAATGTAAACATGCTTTAGCATAATTGCTCCTCCTACTGAAATCCATGCATTTTCCATGTAGTCTTCTAGGCTTGGCCTGCATTTACTATAGTACCACTTGGCCTCTAATAAATATGCTTCACATAATTCTGCCCACTGAAAAATAAAATAAAATTGATTTGGTTATTGACTTGCTATAAATTTGATTCACTTTTTAAAAAAACAAATTAAGGTTTTTATATACAAACATAATTTATACATAAAATAACAACAAGTCATCTAATTAAATTACCAACTATTTTTGGTTGGATGATTAATATTTCTATAATTCTTTATAAAAGTATGGATTTGAGTTATGATTTGTATTAAAAATAATTTTTATTTAGAAAATTGTGTTATTATTTCCTGTGTTAGTATTAGTGCATGGATGATTATCTAATTAATGAAATATATATATTTCTATTGAAAAAATTATTTCATTAATGAAATCGAATTAGATACTTACTGCTTCTCTTAGGTGAGGAATGACATTAGTCCCATGCTCCTTGAGAATGCCAAATGAAATTTCGTTTATAGAGTTATAGAGGCCAAGAAAACATATTTGCATGTACTCTGGAAGTTGGTCAATTGCATTAATGTCCCACCTGTAATTTTAATATTTATAATATAAATCTAGTAAACGTTGATCATCTTATAATACAACTACAATTAATTTAGAAAAGTGTGTATTACTAACCTTTTAACGGTATCTGTAAAGAGCTTCAGTTCATTTAAAGTACCATATACATCATAAATATCGTCAATAGTAGTCACTAGAGAAATCACTTTTGTTACCATTTGTCTATAATATCCAAGTTGAGTCTTAAATGTAACAGCAATACTCCATAAAAAACTCTCCACTAACCTACTCCTCGAGAAGACTAGCTTGTCCTCGAAGCCAATATTCTTCCACCATCTTATTTTGCAAAATAAGAAAATTGCTATTAGTTTGAGAAAATTATAGCAAATGATTAAGATTTTTCATCATAATGTTTTAAGCACATCATATTTTACACTAATCCAAAAAAGTTGCTTAAGTAACATGCAAGTTTGAACACAACCAAATCGTTCCAAGAATATGATGATACTAATCCAATAAAGTGATGTAGGTATCATGGAAGCATGAAAACAATCAACTCAATTTATTAAAGCTTTCAAAGTTTAGAATTCACTAACTTAATCCCATTGCCCAAAAAATATAGAACATTAACACTAAAGAGTAAAAGAAATATATAGAATCTTTTAAGTTTCTGAAGAATACTAAGCAATTTGATTGACTAATTCTAGTTGTAATTGAGTTTTTACATAATACTCTTATGTATAAACTTGCTAAACCAAAAGTGTCTCAAGTACAAATGTAATACATCTTGTATTGGAAGTTAATTAGCAAAAATAAGACAATAACAACCATAAGTTGAAATTTAGGTAACTAACTGAAAATTTGTTATAATAAAAACTTAATAAAAGATGAATCAATTTATTGTTTATTTCTACCTATAATATTGGTGATATTTGAGTCAAGAAGTTAAATATTCAAATTGCGTTTATGAATTTCTCATTGCCTATAAGACTATTATATATTGTCTAAATTTAATTATTTTTAGAATTGATTAGGTCTTCTTAGTCATAAAATAGATGAACAAAATATTTGCTTCCTCTTACTTACCTTGACTCTTGTTTTAGATCCTTTTTGTAAATGGCCTGCACTATGTTGAAATCTAGCTTTGCAAACTTAAGCAAGATAGGACTCATGTCTTGTTTCCTTTCGTAGTACTCAATGAACCATCTGGCCTCCACTCTTGGAACTCTCCAGTGTAAGGGAAGCTCTAAGGCATGGCTCACAAACACTGAAAGATCATTTTTATTTTGCTTTATATATTCCTTAAGATGTTTTGTGGTAAAACTTCTAGCTTCTTCTAGAATTATTTCACCTTCTACCAAAAGATATGAAGCTTCATACAAGCTCAAAATTCCCTTTATATCTTCGTTGAGGTGTGCCTTAAAGCTCCTTTTCTCGTCCATAAAAATATTAAAAATCTCTACAAGATACAAATGAAGATTTGTTTTACGAATTTGTACATGTTGACTTAAGCAACTTTATGTATCAATTTCTCCATTATTTAACTCAAAAAAGAAGTGCCAATATGGTCATGTTTAAGTACCTTGAGGTATGTGGTAGCCATGTTGTCTTAGAAGTCTGAATTCAAGTGCTGTTGCATATAAATTATTTTTCTTCCACGAATCATTATTTGTTTTGTTTTTCTCACTTATGCACTTCAAGATTTTGTCTATATCATTTGTAAAGTGATAAGATAATCCCAACCTCTCAAGAATATCAATTAACTCAATGCTATCCAATGGATCCTCCAAAAGTTCAAGCATCGTGCTCACTTGTGCCTTTAGCTTCCTTAACTGTATACCATAAGATTCTTCCTGTACTAAAAGAAAGGCTTAATCAATTTGTAAATTTGAAGTAGGCTAATCAAACGATCATAAATATCATCTTTTTTTTTTTTGGCAAAGTCAGATCATTTTATTAATAAAGAAGATGCACACTAGTAATTAAGCAAGGTAAGAAGGAAACGTACGTACCAGATAATCATTTGTCAGAGATTGAATATAATCATAGCTCCAAAGAGGAGGTTCATAATTTGCTGACCTCCTTGGAATGGATTGTTGATGCATCGGAATTTCACTTCCACCAGCTGCAAGCTTGCACCGAACCCTAAAAGGATCAACACAGACACCATTTTTGATGAGATTACAATTTTCTGGTCTGCTATTCATGAAGAAGAAGCTTGAAGGGATTAATCCTTGAATTAAGCTGTGAATAGCCATACAATAGAAATTTATACACCCTGATATAGATCTTATTATGAATACTGCAAGTTTTAGTAAACGCTTTGTTGTGTATATATCGATCTTAACTCAACAAATGCCCTTATACGTACATATATATATATATATATTTATTTATGACACGATCTGATTTCTTAATTTTCTGTAATTATTATTATTTATTTCTCTGTCTAATGAGTGAAAAAAATATTCCACTGTTGATGGCAGGCATGTGTTTTTCATGCGTACATAAAGTCAAAAAGGTAGGTCCAAATGAATATATATGTACATGTATATATGGCATTTTTTTGTACTTTCTCTTGCAAGTACTATTCTTAGATGGGGAGCAGTTTTCACGTGAAAACACGTGTTGCATGTCGGTAGCTCTGAATCGATAAAAAACAAAGCTATGAATTAATGATTCGAATAAAATAAAATATTTTTTAACCAAAAATATATTATTATTTTTTCCGTTAGTGATAAATATTCAAAAATATATTTTATGTCAAGATTCGATATTAATATGCGATTGAAGGTAGATTTTTTTTAAAAAAATTAAATTTTAGATAATTTTTGGGATAATTTGAAAAAATTTCAAAGATTGAAGGTAGATTTAAAATGTAAAGAAATAGAGAGGATTGAAAAGGAATTAGAAGAAAGAGAAGAGAGGGAGTGAGGGAGAGAGGAGAAGAGAGTTAATGAGAGAGAGGGGAGTTTTTAGAGAGATGAAGAAATAGAGAGAGAAAGTGAGCATGTTTTAGAGAGAGAAAGAGTGAAATATAAGGAGAAAAGAGAGAAGAGAAAGATAAAAAATTTAGAGAAAGAATAATAATTTGTGATTTATTTTGTATAAATTTTTTTTCTCTTAGTTGATTTATAACTAATATTTTATAAATATAAAAGAGTATATAAAATTTTTTATCAACTATTACAATAGTTAAAATATATGAAAGTCTTTATCAACAATTGTAACTAACTGTTTATGATTTTTTAAGATATCAATATTTTACTATTAAAATAAGTTAACGTCGTTATGTCGAAACAGATATAGTGTAGTGATGCAACCTTAATTTATTTTATAAAATTAGTTTATAGTAATTAATTTATTTTAAAGTATAAATTGGTCGATAGTTATAAGTAAAATTTTTTAGTGTATTAAGAAAATTGCAATTTAATAGACTTCAAAAGTCGATGTAAAATTTTGTCAATAGGATAGATGTCAAATAAATAATTTTTATCTACTTTAAGTATAGGATACATCTAAATTTATAAATTTATTAAAAAAATGAGTATAGCAATGAACAAATCTGATTCATATTTATTCTGCATCGATCTTTACGAATAACATGTCATTTTCAAATGAATGAATTTTCATAGATCATCAAAAATTCATATAAGAAAGATTCTTCAAAGTACACATTTTTAGTTTATTTATACAACTAGTTTCCAACAATCTGCTCTTAAAGTGCAGAAAGCCACAACAATAGCTTCTTCTCAAAACTATTCTCTTATATAAATACAACGTAGCAACCTACTTAACGGAGGAAGTAGAAAAAAGGACAAAAAGTTTGAAATACAAAAGCCACAATGAATGAATGAAATGTTGGATTCACAAATTGAATTTTCAATATAAATTGTAATTATATGTATTAGAAGTCACTAATCCCACTAAAATTAAAATGTATATTCAAAGCTTCAAAATATAAGAAATTTTAATGGATTTTTATGTAGTGATCATATGACTTGAATCATGTTAAGATTATATTCATTTATGGGATGGGTTAGAAGTACAGTATGCAAGAAATCGTGGGCAAATGATCATCATAATACCCTTTATTATAGCCATTCTGCCTACTCTGAGTAGTTTGAAGATGTCTTCTTATCAACACAATATTTTCTCTAGTCTCCTCTACTATTTATAGTCCAATTAGTTTCTTTTCTCCAACTTCTTCCCAGCAAGATGGTGATTTACAGGATCTCCTGTATAAAGCTTTATAAGGAGCCATTTTACTGTTGGTATGATAATTGTTATTGGATACGAATTCAATCAAAGGCAAATGATCATCCCAGTTCCCTCTCAAGTGAATGACACAATCTTTCAACATATCTTCTAGTATGTCTGAATTACTCTTTTTGACTGCCTATTAGTTTGAAGATGGAATGTCTTATTGAAAGACAGTTTAGTGTCTAAGGTTAGGATTTTTGTTATTTTCAACAATTCAGGTCATCTCGTTTGAGTTTTTTCATGTTTTGACTTTTGAGTTTTTGTTTACTTAAAATTTTCATTATTTGTTCACTAATTTTTCTTTTGTTGGGGATATAAGTGTTATACCAACGATCCAATTATTCGCGTAATATATTGAATAAATTGTTATTTGACAATTTATTCAATATATTATACGAATAATTGGACAATTTATTTTAATATATGACAATAGTATTTTATTATCATATCATTTAATTTATGTGATAAAGTTCTTAATTAAATTTATAGGTTTTACATCAAGACGAGAATTAGGAGAAGCAGAAAGTCGAACGAGACTGTGTCACAGTTGAAGAAGGAAAGAAATCAATGACAGTATCAAACCCAACCAGTGATGAACAAGATGAAGAAGATGAAGAAGATGAAAAAGATGTAGAAGGTGAAGCAGAAGAGAGAATAAAAATGAAAAGTCTAACTGACATCTATGAGAGGTGTATCTTTGCCTCAAAAGAACCTTTCTCTGTTGAGGTGTATCTTTGCACTTCAGCAGCAAGAGTGGAGACTTGCCATGGAATAGGAAATCAGGATGATTGACAAAAATAATACTTGATCTTTGGTAAAATTAAGTACAAACAAAAAACCTATTGGAGTAAAGTGGGTGTTCAAAGGGAAACTCAATCCGGACGGGACAACAAACAAGCACAAGGCACGGCTTGTGGCAAAAGGGTACTCCCAGCTTCCAGGAATCGACTACACAGAGACCTTTGCTCCTGTGGCCAGATATGAAACAATTAGACTCATCCTGGCCATGACAGCTCAGTTTAGTTAGAGTGTGATGCATTTGGATGTGAAATCGGCCTTCTTAAATGGCAAGCTGAATGAAAAAATTTATATTGAGCAGCCACCGGGGTTCATTCAACCTCGAAAGGAGAGACACGTCTATCTTCTTCACAAGGCCCTATACGATCTCAAACAGGCTCCACGAGCCTGGTATGATAAGTTAAATACATACTTACTCCACTGTGGGTTTGAGAGGAGCATGACATAAAATACACTGTATGTGAATAGAGATGAAGACAGTCTTATCACTGCAGTATATGTTGATGATATATTGGTGACAGGCAGCAACAAAAGGAAAATGATAGAGTTCAAGCTGAAATTGGAAAAGGAATTTTAGATGTCTGATCTTGGAGAGGCTACCTACTTCCTGGGAATGGAGATTCATCAAAGCAACCTGGGTATTTTTATTTCACAAGGAAAGTATGCCAAAGAAATTCTAAATAAATTCAACATGAATCACTGTAAATCAGTGTCTACACCACTGGTGTCCAACCTGAAATTGTCAAAGGACGAGAAAGGTAGCAAAGTTGAAGAGGGGAATTACAGAAGTCTGATTGGGAGCCTTCTGTATCTCACAGCTACCAGACCAGACATTTTGTTTGCAGTAAGTTTGCTTTCAAGGTACATGGCTTCACCGATGGAATCACACTTACTAGCTGCCAAACATGTGCTAAGGTACTTGAACGGAACCTGGAATTTTGGTGTTCAATTCAAAGCAAGAGCTGATAGTGGATTAGTCGGCTACAGTGACAGTGATTGGGCAGGAAGCGTAGAAGATGCACGTAGCACAACTGGGTACTTGTTCAAACTAGGCTCCGGTGTTTTTTCATGGGCATCTAAGAAACAGGATACTGTGGCTCAGTCCACAGCTGAGGCTGAGTATGTAGCCGCAGCTACAGCAACTAACCAAGCAATTTAGTTGAGGAAGGTGTTCAATGATGTAAAGCTGGACAAACAAACACCTACAGTGTTGTATGTAGACAACAAGTCTGCAATTGTTTGGCAAGGGGGTCTGGCGACTAGGGTTAGGGTTTAGTGTGAAAATAGGTATTTATATTCGTCTCTTTTTAATATGCATTGTCCATCGCATTTGATTTGAACCGTCCGATCACGTTTAAATAAGAAGTGAATCCGGACCATTCATCGCGATTTGATCTAGACCGTCTGATCGCGTTTAAATAGGATGTAGATTTGGACCATTCATCGTGATTTGATTTGGGTCATCCAATCGCGTTTAAAGGGGGAATGGATTCGAACCGTCCGTACGCGCAGGAATAAATCTGGATCGTTCGATCGTAGGTACGCGGATCGCCAGCGTGGCCTCCCGCGTGGTACCGCGTCAACGTGCCTTGCCACGCAGTGCGCTCTGTTTCGTTGGGGCTGCTAACTGAGCGTCCTACGTGGTACAATTTTTCTAAATTATATTTTGATTCTTAGTTTCTGATTTTTCTTTCAAAAACATCCCTAGAACCAAAATTTTTACCTTTTTTTTTTCTAAACTTATTTTCAGTTTCATCTTCTACCTATTTTTCTTCATTTTTACATTAAATAAAAATTTTAAAAATTTAAAAATTATATTTATACATTAATTTTAAATATATTAAAATTAATTAAGGGTATTACATATGACATCTTATGTGTAAAAAAAATATCAAAATTTGAATTATTTCTAATGAAGATTAAAAAATTAAAAAAATATTTTTCCTCTCAATAGAAGTTGAAAGAATTTATTTTTAAAATTTTATGCTTTTAATTTTAATATTTATTTTTTGTTATATTAAAAAATAAATTAAAATAAAAATATATTTTTTCATACTTTAGATATCATATGAATTTAAGATGAAAATTTATTCAACTAGAAAGTCATGTATCTAACTCGTCCCAATGTGACAAATTTCCAGAACAGCATTAGTGATATTTAATAAATAATAATTAATATAAATAGATCAAAAGAAAAAAAATTTAATATAAAAATAAATTTAAATATTTAAAAATAATATTAAACTAATTTAATATTTACATCTAAAAAATTTTTTTAGCTGGGACGTAAAACTTATATGTAGATTAGTTTATTATTTATAACACCCAACATTTTTATTTTTCTTATTTTTATTTTTTTAATATAATTATTATTTATTTAATTTATTTTAAATTATTTTATTTCAATTTAATAAAAAAAAAGGATAAAAATTCTTTAAGGATTAACTAAAAAATAATTTTAGGAAAAAGGGATGAAAACTTGGGTTTTAGGAGTATTTTTGAAAGAAGAATAAAAAACTAAGAGTCAAAACGTAAATTAAAAAAATTACGTTATGTCGGATGCTCGGTTAGCAGCCCTGACCAACCAGGACGCATCAGGTGGCATAGGCGCTGACACGAGAGGCCATGCGGGGGGGGGTGGGAGCCACGTGGGCGATCCGCGTGCGCGCGATTGAACGGTTAAAATCCGTTCCCGCATGCACGAACGGCCCAAATTGAATCGCGCACGGACAATCCAAATTGAATCGCGATGAACGACCCAGATTCACTCCCTATTTAATCGCGATCGGATGGTCCAGATCAAAAAGCGATGGACGGTCCAGATCAAAAAGCGATGGACGGTCCAGATAAAAAACGGATGAGTATAAATAACCCCATTCGCACCAAAACCCTAATCTTAGCCGCCAGAACCCCTCGCCGGAGAAGACAACCCAACCGTTGGGGAACCGACTGCCACCACCCATCGCCGCACCGGAGCAATTTTCGACCACCAAAAGAGATAAAAATTTTACTCTTTGCTCATAATTTACTTTTAAACACATTCATGACCAATCGGAGTAAAAGGACCAGCTGATTGGCCGAAAAACGCTAACAAAGCCCAGCAGCGCCGCCGTAGGGTATTTCAAAAAACGTCTCTAATGAGACCCTTCCCGATTCCCATTCGATGTGATTTTTCTACCGTTGTAATCATCGTTTTCTTCTCTATAAGTTGACCGGAGCAAAACACCCAACCTCAACACGAGCCGAAGGAGCCGCCGTACTAGAGAGCCCCGTCACCGATGAGTTTTAGTTTTCTACATTTTTTCGAACAACCGAGGGCCCTAAGTGTGTTTTCTCGCAGGAACTTATGCAAATTTGGCTGAATTCGGCCAAAAACAGCTAACCCAAGGCGGATTGCCGTCACCAAAGCACGACGAAGCCGCTGTGCTGGATTTTTAAAATTGGCCAAGTAGGCCCTAGGACTGATTTTTGGATTTATTTGGGACATTTGTAGGTACCGTAAGCACGTTTTAGTTCCCGAAGAAAAATTCAGGGAATCTAGGGACCGCCCGTAGGCGCAGTAAACTATTTAGTTTTTCGGTGTCAAATCAAGTAAGGACCCCTCACCTTATTTCTTATCATAGAATTGAAGTTTGAATAAATAATAATACTGTATTTTATACAAATTAAATAGATGTGTATAATTAATTACAGATTGCTAATAGAGCCCGCCCGAACCGGATATTATTTTTTATTGATTGATCTTGCAGTCTAAAAGCATGATGGTTTCTGATTTATCTATTTTATAGTTTAAATGCATGTATTATTACCTTACTTGACCACTGTTTGATTTTAGGATCTAAGATATGATTGCGTTGCTGGATGCATATTTATTTGTTTAGGTAATTATATTTGATTTGGTAACGGAGACTAAGAAAAAACAGGAAATGGGTATGATCTAATAAACAGATAAAATGACAGTCTCACTAGATATCTTAAGAGATGGTAGACGGACCAGGTTCATAGGGAACCCTACCATGAATGTTGTCTCATACCGGACGGGGCATGGAGACTTAGTAATTTGGCTCTCATACCGGACGGGGTATGGGGATGGCCCACTTCACCCTCATACCGGACGGGGTATTGAGGTTTAATGTCTTGGTGCTCATACCGGATGAGGTATGGGGTCGGCTATATAATTATGACTGTTAAGAAAAAGAGTTCACGTATAGTGGGGACACCCCTATGGATTCCCATGGATATTAGTAGGCTGGTGAAACAAGAAATTGTTACAATTTAGTTTATTGTTAATAAATGTGAATTTATTATATGTTTTATGTTGCTGATCGTGCATAAAGTTATGATCTGTATGATATTATTATTTTTATAATTTGTTTTCATAAATTCCTCAATGGTAAGTAAAATGGTAAATTATTTTATTTTTAGTAAATGTATTGGTTTAAATTTAATGCTCCATTAGTTGTTTTTAATTTTCTACCAACATTTACTTCTGTGCCGGTGGTATAACGTGATGTTCTTGCTAGGCTAGTATAACTCACCCTTTATTTAACCATTTCAGATCAAGAGAATCTAGTTCCCGAGGCCGATCCGCAAGAAAATTGCGAGTAGATGCTAGATACTTTATAATTTCTTTTATTTTTCTCATTTCTCGTGTTTCTTTCAGAGAATTCATTCTGTGATGTTTGTTTAGTACTTTTAAGTTATTGTGTAAGTGATGTAAACCTTAATCTTTTATTTCGTTTCCGCATTTAAATTATTATATATATTTTTTTTAGATTTCCGAGGCCGTTACATTATTAGACTGAAAATACGATAAAATTTAAGAGGTGCTTTAAAAGTGAATACAGGTAAATTGACAAAATTCATAAATAAAAATAATATATTTGAATATTTGTCAAAGAAATTTGTGAAAACAAAATTTTATATGTATTTGAAATTTTAAGTTTTAAATACGCTGTGCTTTTCTAACATGTAATAAGTTTTAACTTTGAACGTATTAAATCTTTAAAGCTACCTGTGCACCCATCAAAGAGATAAGATCAAAGTATTTTGAGAATTTTCTATTTGAATAATAAATTTTTATATACTTTTTTAAAATATATATATATATATATATATATATATATATAGAGAATTTTCATACGAAATGGTGTTCGGATTATAGCAGTTTTCATGTGAAAACGCATGTTATATGTCTGTTGGTAGCTCTGAATCAATAAAAAAACAAAGCTATGAATTAATAATCCGTATAAAATAAAATATTTTTTTGACCAAAATTATATTATTGACCTCCCTATTACTGAAAAAATCTCAAATAAATTTCTATAATATTTTTTAATTCAAAGAGAAAAAACCCAGATGCAATCATAAATTATCTTGAAAGATTAGTTTATAGTAATTAGTCTATTTTAAACTATAGATATTAGTTGATAGTTACGTTTATATTTTAATATGTAAAATATTTTTATGTATCAGAAAATTAGTTTCGTAGACTTGAAAGGTCAATTAACTACTGTTTTACATTATACATACAATCGCTTTCTAAATAATTGAATATAATTAATCATACCAATCAATTCATTAATAAAATTTTAATTATACTTAATTATACAATCTAAGAATTTCCATTATGGAAGAGGAGAAGACAAGTCGTCTTGTCACTCAACTTGCTAATTTAACAAACTCCATTACGTATGTATATATATATATATATATATATATATATTAAAAGCATATATAAACACGTGGGAGAAATAAGGAAATGAGGAAACTTTCCGGGTATCCGGACGGTGTGATATAATATATATATATATATATATATATATATTATATATGTATGTATATCAACTCGTGCAGTTTTGAGAATATAGAAAAAGGAGAGATGAAGATTAAATTAATTAATTAATATTGGATCAGGATTAAGAATGGGGAGGAAACAGACGACTACTGAGGCACCAAGATTATATTCCATTATTTGGTTTGCATTAATTTTAGAATCACAAGATTAGTGTTGTGACTTTCAAAACTTTACAGACTGTTATTCACAGCTAGAATTTTTAATGCATCAGTAAAAATTTAGGTGTTGGATAAATTATTAATCAAATTTTAGTGATTTTACTGAAGAATGTAGAAGGATATTGGATTCTTTTCAAAGTAAATTACAGTCTTCTCTATGATTCTTGTGACCAGTTCAGGAATCAAGAATGCAGAAAGATATTGAATCGCCATGGCGTCTGTAAGTTGTTTTCATTCTATTCTTTGATCTTGTGATTTCTTTTTGGATGGAGTGAAGAAGATAATCCAAGCCTTCTTTATGATGTGCTAATTAGATTGCATGTATGTTTTTTTTTTTTTTTTTTGGCAGAAAGATGCCTTCAAAAAACTTTTAACCTAATGATTTTTAATATGATATGATATATATATATATAGCCCCAGTGTATTTACTTATGGAAATGAGCACGTAGAAATTCATTTTTTCTTCTTCCTAGTTATTGTTTCGGAAGCTCCTTCCTGAAATTTGAACATTATAATGGCTACCAAAATACAAGCGAAATTGAAATTTTTTTTCAATTAAGTTTTAGTTACTTATTTAAAAATTTTACAATATTTTTATAATTAAAAAAATTAAATAGCATCGATAATAGATGAAAAATAATAATTTTTAATCATTTTGAATATAAGATAGTTCGAAATTTATATAGTGAACAGAATAAACATAAAAAAAAACAAATCCACTTCATATTAAAATTTCAAATCTATGTAGCACTATAAATAACATGTCAATTTTTAAATGATTCTATTTTCACATGCAATGAAAACTTTGTACGAGAAAGATTTCTTAGAATACATATTTATAGTTTGTTTATATAATCAATTTTTAATACGAAAAAATCACATCATTAACTTTTTATTAAATATTGTTCTCTTTTATGAGTACAAATAAACATAATAACCTGACTTAAAGGAGAAACAAAAAAAAAAAAAAAAGATAAAAACTTTGAAATACAAAAGACAGCCACCATAAATTAGTAAAATGGTGGATTCACAAATTGAATTTTTAATTTAAATTTTAATTATATGTGCTAGAAGCCATTACTATATTAGAAGCTTCAAAATGCAGGAAATTTTTATTACTTTTATCATAAATTTAAATTCAATTTTAATAAGATTTTATGTGACGATCGTATGATTATTTTATTTATATTTAATTTATAAATAATTAAAAATGACCCATAAAGGTATCATATTATATTATTATTTTATCAAATATCACAGTCGTTTATTACATTATAATTTATATTTATTATGTTTTTCTTTTAATTTCATGAAAATCAACATGACTTAATTCTCATTCAATTATCTAAACATTCTTATTCTATTTTAACCAAACATGACCCCTAGATATCTTTTGAGAACAAAATACCCATTGCAAAAATGACCCAGTTAGAAACGAATTTCGACGTGCATGACGTGGCATCTGTTGGCCTTAAAAACACATCCGTATGGGATGATCGACGTCGTCAGCAAATACGACACCGTTGCTTTTCAGCTTTTTTTTAAAAACCATAACGCATCTTTTACTCCATGGTTAGTGCGCCACGTGTCATCCTTTTGCACCATATGGATATCATAGCATCACTAATATCACACAGTTTTAGATTTTACTGCCACGTCAGCAAACGTAACAGAGATGGCATCTGACGTGGCACCGTTTAGGCCCTTCACTTGCGCCACGTCATCTTCTCCAAGTATAGTACCTTTTCTTGTATGTATCCTATTCTTGTGTCCCCCTCTTTCCTCCCTATCATTCTCTACCAGTTCAAGCTGTTTTCCATGTCAATTTGCATTTTCCTGAAAAGTAAAAAAACCCTAAATAGAGCTTCTCTATTTCAAGTTTCAGTGAGAGGAATTTTTCACTCTCGCTAAGTACATGGAGCTGGAACAAAGTTTGTGAGGTAAGTTTGTTCTCGTTTGATATTCTTCTATTTTATCTTTTTTTTTTTCTGGAAAATGATTATGCCTGATTTCAATTTCAGGTTGTTTGGCGGAATTTTTCTTCCAATTTCGGGACACATTAAAATCAACAAGGACTGTTTTTCTTTTAGTTCAATACCTGGATTGATGATTCCGTTTCTTCGATTGAAATTTGAGATCGGATTTCTGGTTTGCTTTTAATGTGCAATTTGGGGAGTCTAGTAATTGACTACATTTTGGAAGATTGAGTTTCTATCCCTAGACTCTACTTGAAACAAAAAGAGTTTAGTTTCCATTAGGACTTGTTTGGCCGTTCGAGAAAATTCGAGGAGAGGAAATCAATATCAGCTTTCTGAATCTGCTTGTCGCCTGAATGCTCTTATTAGGGATGTTGATCCCACGTTGACCAAGTATAAGTATATAATTAATTGTTGAACAACTTTACCAGTTAAGATATGGTGTGACTTAGAATATAAGATGGGATCAGAGGTATTCTATCTGTACTTGTCTGTTTACTTACACGTTCTGCCTGAGGGTTAACCTGACATCAAGCAACAATGAAGAGAATCTATACTTGTTTATCTATCTTGGGAGCAACTCTACCTGTTAGCATATGATTTTAGGTTTTAACAATTCTAAAATTGTCTGATGGCATAATTTGGGAGTTGAAAGGTTTGTTTTCCACCTGCAAGGCATGGTTGCAGCTTGTAATAATGGTATTTTCTTCCACTTCTCAAGGTCTTATTAGTTTGCTGTGCTTGTCGAAGTCAAAAATTTTGAAGGAAACAGGATGGGCAAGCTGTCTTGTGGGATAAAAAGTTTTTGGACATATTCTATCCAGTGCCTTCCTTTTTCTTGGTCCTTTTGAATCGGGTTGATGGGAATCACTGAGACCAGTAACAATGGTCCTGTGACCAATGGAATACTAAAATCAAATCATCAAGTACAAGATGATCCAAATGGAACAAAGGATGAAGTAATAAGAGACAGACCGTTCTCAAAGGAAAATGAATCGCGGATTAATGAGGATGTAAAAGATGTAGATGATGGAAAGACTGGAGCAGTTCAGCTCCAGGAGCATGTACAGATTCTCCATAGGACACAGAAGAGATCCCAAGGGCCTCCAGACCACTGGGAGAGTTTTCTTCCTTTTAGGTCTGTGAAAGTTCTACTGGTGGAAAATGATGATTCTACCCGCCACATTGTTTATGCATTGCTGCGCAATTCTGGGTATGAAGGTGAGTTAGTTTTCCTACTAACGGAAACTCCGCATTTGGCATTGGAACTGTGCATGATTATCTCTGAACTTTGAGATAAATTAGTTCTGTTACAAAAGAAAGGACTTTTATATGATATACTTTGTAAAAGCTAAAATGAAGGTCTTGATGACGCTAACATTTTCAGATCTAGACCACCCTAAGGATTTCAAACATTGTTACCTAGACTAATTTGCAACAAATGAATTGTGTGATAATTTAGTTCTCTTACAAAAGAAAGGACTTCTATATGATATACTTTGTAAAAGATAAAATGAAGGTCTTGATGACACTAGCATTTTCAGATTTAGAACTCCCTAAGGAATTTGAACATTTTTATACTACACTAATTTGCAGCAACCTCATGTGCATCTAAAGGCTAACTTTGTGATGGAATAAGATGTTAAATATTACTTGGTATTGTTATGTGGTGGATTTTTCCCATTTCTCTATTGTGGTAATCTTTTACACAATTCTGACTTTTTTTGTCAATCCTGGCAGTTATTGCTGTCGAAGATGGCCTGCAAGCCTGGAAAATTTTGGAAGATATGACAAATCGTATTGATCTTGTTCTAACAGAGGTAGTCATACCATTTTTATCAGGCATTGGCCTTTTGTGCAAGATAATGGGTCAAAAGACTTGCAAGAATATTCCAGTGATCAGTGAGTATATTTCTTATGAAGTCCTTCCTCCATTTCATGTAATACTGTTAACTGATACCTTTTAACAAATTCTTTTATCCTTTTTGCTGCTAAACCTGGTGAATTTTTTGTGCAGTGATGTCATCTCACGATTCTATGAGTGTAGTCTTTAATTGTTTGTCCAAGGGTGCAGTTGACTATTTAGTGAAACCTATACGAAAGAATGAGCTTAAAAACCTTTGGCAGCATGTTTGGAGGAAATGCCACAGTGTGAGTTGCTAATATTATCTAACTTTACTGGTGTGAACCTTCAATAAACCAACTTTGAACTCTACAAAATCTTCATGTCAATCTTTATATATTCTTTTGTTTGCTAACTCTTAAGCTATCAGAACTATATCTTTACTTCAACAGCAACATTTCAAAAATATTTTTGAAGTTCTTTTCTCCTTTTTTTCACCATTTTAAAACTTCGCCAAATAGAACTATAGAAGTGCAAAACTTTGCCCCTTCTGTTGCATTCATTGTTCATCATTTCATCAGTCTAGTGGTAATGGGAGTCAAAGTGGCATTCAGACCGAAAATTCCTCAAAATCCAAGAGTGTTGAGGACTCGGACTACAATACTGGTAGCAACACTGAAGATGATATAAGAAGCATCGGTTTTAATGCTTGGGATGGAAGTGACAATGGAAGCAGCACTCAGGTATGACCTATTTTTCTTTCCTAAGTGCAGTGCGCACTATTTTCGGTGAAGGGAGTCTTTTCATTTGAAGTTACGGTGATGATTAAAGAATAGGATTACCATTGTTTTCTTCACTATAAAGAGTTACTATCGTTGTCTGCAAGCAAATTCATTCATTTTTGTAACCCATGCTCAGAAAGCTTCAAAATCCCTGATAGTTCCAAGTTAAGTCGCAGAACCAAGGCAAGAATAAGTTTTTTAATAGAAAAAAGCAATTAATAGGAGAGAAATCTCAAGAAACACCAACACTCAGGAGGAAACAATTAAAATCTTGGTAAAACATCTCAAAGAATAGAAGATGAAAGCAGCAACCAACAAATGATGGTATCAGGAACATTTTGAGATTCAAATTAACTGACAAGGTTGTGGACCTTACATCGGGGTAATTAAAAATGGGTATCAGGATCTGGAATACGTAGCCAGTTGGACAAGGAATAATCAGTGTTTCAGGGGATGTCACATGTCTGTTATCATTCTCTATACTGTAGTTCTAAACTTCATCTGTCTTCTTCTCAAGGTTTTAACTAAAGGCTTTAAGATTTCATGGATCTACTTTAAGCAAAATTATTGTGGAGAAATAAGAATAAGCAATAAAAATTAGAGAAAACCAAGCCTTCACAAATAGTCATCTCTAGTAATACATCTATGGTCTAATTGCTATAGGGCAAGCAAAATGACTGGTAAATTCTTCTGTTAAATACTAAAGCTTATAGAACTCATGGTACTCCCGATCCTATAATCTTCCAAAGCAAGAAACTTCTTTGAGTTCTGACTGTATAATGGTCATATATAAGGTTCCAAATGTAAAAAGAAGTCTGCATTAAGCCTTATAGATCCTAATACTCACATCCATCAATTTCAGAACCATCTGTCCTTTTTGACTCCTAACCCAAAGAAACCTACATGAATATAAAAGCCTATCTAAGTGGAAAAAATATGGGGAATATAAGTTATGAGACCAATCAAACTTAACACTTAAGTAATATGAATCACATAGCCATTGAAAACCATAGATAGGTATTAAAACCCAAGCTTTGTCATTTAACACCCCTTCTATCCCATGGAAGACATGTTACATTCTAGTGATTGGCGGCACTTGTGGTGACGCGGGAAAACCATAAATTAGTTATTTATTCTCAAGAATTCTTCTTATTCCTAGATCCTATCTTTAGATACTTCTTGAAAGGAAGAAGAATTTCACATTCTTGGTGAATAGGAAAAATTCCTATTGATTGCAGTTTTCTCCGAACTCCAGCAAAGGCATGAAAAAAAAGGCTCAAAAGGTAAAACTTGAAGGAGAAAAGGAAGTAGGTTTAGGCTTTGAGGATTTTCTAAATAAAGAATTTGTTAAAGAAGAATTAAGCTGCAGTACCTCTTTCATTCAAAATTGGATTTCCCAACCAAGTATTTCTGCCTGTGGCTTCAGAGGTACTGAAGTTTGGCATATTTTCCTGTGTCTAAGCATCTATTGTTCTCCTTGACTTGGATGATCAAGTAGTTCAGAAAACTAAATTTAGTTGTTCATCAATATCTTTCAACAGAAGGCTATGGATTTTTTTCAGCTCTTGTCCAAAACATGCAATAAGTTAGTTATGTTTGCAACTATTGGATATAGTAGCAAGCGATAATTAGTGAAACCGGCAAATTCCAACAGAAGACATCAAGCAGTATGAGGGAAAATTGAAGCATTAACAAAAAAAAAATCCAATAATATAGTAGAATATAACAAGTCCACACCAGCTGCTATAGATCATATGTATCTAGTCTGACAGTTACATGACACCATAGTGCTTAAGACCCCAAAAAAACTAATTTGAGAATAGTTTGTACAAAATCTGAAGAAACTTGCAAAAAAGCATATAATATAAGGTTATCTAATTTATTAATATTTTATAAGATTCCTGATTTACTATTCTTTTGTCAGTCAAGATTTTTACCATTCTTGATCCCTTCCTCACAAATTTCTTTTCTAATAAGTGTATCCCCAGAATGCACTTATTGAAAATCCAAACATCATTCTGATTCTATAATTAAATATTATGTAACTTCACATGGCAAATGATGTTTTCCTATTGAAGGTTCTTTCAAGGATTATCTTATCATTTATGCTTGCTTTGTCTGTTCTATGTGCCATGAAAATGTGCCTCAACACATGCAGGTGTGTCTCCTTGTGCATCTATCAGCTTTCATGTATGTAAATGGGCTTGTGGAGCCCACATTCCTATGAAATGAAAACAGTTTATTTTGGTGTCTGTTAACTGATTTTAAGTGACGACATAGTTCTGACCTGAAACCTGAGAATCACACTACAGAATAGATGTAGAGATTATAAATGCACATTATCCATTTTTCTTTGCAGAGCTCATGGACAAAAAGGACAATCGAAGTTGACAGTCCCAAACCAATGTCACCAGGGAACCAATTAGCTGATCCACATGATAGCACATGTGCCCAGATCATTCGGTCAAGATCTGAAGCAATTCATAACCATTGGTCTGTGACTGCTGCAAAAGAGTACAAAGGGGACAAATTCAGTATGAACAATTCTGTTTTTTTCTGGACTTCTCTCATGAATCCAATACTTTCTTTCCATTTTGCTCCATTAAAGACTATATTCCATTTCACTGTTTAGGCAATATGCTGATGGGCAAAGATTTGGAGATAGGAGTCACTAGAATTCCAAAGTTGCAACTTAAAAAGCCAAGTGCAGAGGCACTAAGCCACATAGATGGTCTACCTGGATTGAACTCGATTAAAGATCCTGAGAATTTATTGAAAGAAGAACAGGGAAACAACAGTGATAGTGATTTAAAAAGCCTATCTGCTGATCTTATTGGTTCCATCAATTACAAGTGTCCTAATCTAGAATGTGTTACCTTTGGCACCACAAATCTTCTTCCCAAGGTCTCTGATGATAAAAATAAGGTTATTTATGACACGGAGGAAATGCCATGCCTTGAGCTCAGTTTGAAAAGATTTAGTGATGCTGGAGATACTAGGAAAAGTACCCATGACAGAAATCTTCTGAGACATTCTAAACTCTCAGCCTTCTCAAGGTATGGATAGATTTCGGTTCCCTACTCAACTCCAAAGTTTTAGTTCGACTAAGATTTCACTTCTTTGCAGGTATAATTCTGCTTCAACTGCTAATCAGGCACCAACAGGCGATATAGGTAGCTGTTCTCCACCAGATAATAGCCTAGAGGTTGCAAAAACAGAATCAGAGCAGAATATTCAATCTAACTCAAATCAGCATTCCAATAGTGATAGCAACAACAATGATATGGGTTCTACAACTAATAATATTTTCAACCAATCGATTGTATTTAGTGACAAACTAGCTCCTATATCCAAAGACAATTGTCTCCCTCCTTCCGCTCTGCACCCTATGCAAAATGGTCATTTCTCTCCTGTTGAGCCTGTGTTAGAAGGTAAATCTGATGCTGCAGTGCCTAAGGCAATGTTGGCTCAAGGGAAGAGCGTGGACCAGCTGATCCAAGTGCACCACTACCATCACCATCATCACCAGTATTACATCCATAATGTGCCACAGCAGCAGTATCTAGCCAACCATGATGATACGCCTTTAAATAACATGGTGGAAGCAGCTTCCCAATGTGAGGCATGCAATTCATCAGGTGCATATAATGATGGTAGTGATTGTGCTCATGCTTTCAGTGGAAGCGCCTCAGGCAGTAACCATGGGAGCGATGGGCAAAATGGAAGCAGCACTGCATTCAATGTCACAGGAACAAACATGGACATTCACAATAGGATATCTGGTGAAGGTGGAGCTGGTGGTGAAATCACCATTGGGATAGATCAGAATCATTTTTCACAGAGAGAAGCTGCCTTGAACAAGTTCCGCCAGAAAAGGAAAGAAAGATGCTTTGAGAAGAAGGTAGCTAAGTTGCATTTTAATATCAAAATCTTTGGTTCCTCAAACAAAATCTAGATATTTACAACAAAAGAATTTCAAGATATCACCCTGTACTGTCAATCATTATGTCATAGTAATCATCCAACGTGCAAACTATTTTGACATTCAATGAGACAGTTTTAAGGCAGATTTTCTCATGGGTATTTGGGCAGCTAGTCATTACATTGACCACCTTAGAATGAAAGAATATCTATTAGCTATGTTTTATTCTGCCAATACCAAATTTGGTTAGCATGCAACTTTGGCACCACTAATGCAAATCCAAAGTATGAGCACGACAACCTAATTAATTGTGAATCCCATGGTTGACTCCCTGTTTCTACTGTATTGTGAGAGTCTTTTACTTCTGTATTAAATTTTGTTAGAACTGAAGGATGCAGGATATTCCTAATTTAGTTCTTTTCAGGTCCGATATCACAGTAGGAAGAAACTAGCAGATCAAAGACCTCGTGTTCGTGGACAATTTGTGCGACAGGTGGTGCACGAAAACAGAAACGAGGACAAGCATTGTCAACCTGACGCTAGTGAGAGATAGCAGATGAGGTTTGTATGAGGTGTCATTAACTGTGTGTCCATTGGAGTGAGCATTTAACATTCCAAGGTAGAATATTTAGGCAAGTGACGGTGTTTAGTTAAGATCTTATTTTATCAAAAAGCCAAAACCCGCTGTAGGTGAGGCTCCAAAAGGCACCTTGAGGTTTTAACCTCTGTTTATAATTCTAAGATTTATGCTGCCACCAGTGTCGCCCAGAAGGCCACCCTTTAATGGCAGCTTTCTCTAATAAACTAAATCTTGACAAGTAGCATCTTCAAAGACTTATTTAAGTCAGCAATTCGGACACCCTTTCTTGAGGAATACCTCTCACATAATTTCTCCAGGATTTTTCTTCCTGTACATGCTAATATTGAATGGACTTCTTAGCTATGCATATTACTCACACAAACGCATTTAGCGGGTTTACAAATAAGCACTTGATCTGGCTTCACCAGATGTTTGTTTCGAAGAAGGGAGCTTTTTTTTTTTTTTTTTTTTCTTTTGGTATAATTTAAAGGAATACAAATATTGCCTTTCAGACACATACTACAACCAGATTTATCACACCACTAGTATCACCTAAAAGATACATAAAGATGACGAAGTTGGGCCAGAAATTATCCATGCAATTCTACAATTAATCAATATCCTGAAATTTAGCCCAGACGAAAAAAGAATTAATTGGAAGAGATCGAAGGCAGCTCTATCCCCTCAATGTTTGCCTCCTCTCCTAAGAAATATAATATGATAACGTGAAATAGTGGCATGCGAACACCATTTTCACGCCTAGTATGTAAAGCAAATATCATACTGCTCAAATACATACGTATCTAATAAATTATATGTACAAGAGAGACAGATAGGAAGCTAACCGTTTTGAAGAAACCCAGAAACATGACAATTACGCAGCTGCTATCCTGAAGAATAAGAGTAAAAATAGGTTAAGAAATCTATTGAATCAAAAGGGTAGAGTAGTTGATCAGAAGTGGAAGCAGAGATGCAAGACTTTTTCATTTTTTGGGTTTCACAAATCAGGGAATTTATTCACGTGAGCAGAAACGAAAAGATGGCTTTCCCCTTTTTACCGGTATTGATGGACGAGTTAAAAGTTCACGTGTTATATATAAAACTAATGGTTTTCTAAAAATTAATTAAAAAAAAAAAAAAGAAAGGAAGAGATTGTGTGATCGAAGTAAAGACAACGTGGCCGAAGCTGTGACATTTAATTATGTGACCTTTCTTTCCTTTTAAGGGGGGAGGGGGGTGGGGGGCAAATACGGTATTTTAGGCGAGTCCACCCGAGCTCAACAAGTAGAATCTCCCAAAAAAAAAAAAAAAAAAAAAAAAAAAATAGTTTAAAAGATATTTTATGTATTTTAAAAAAAACAACTTGAAACAAATACCATAACATCTTTATCTGGCAGATGCGTTTTATAGACTTCATTAAAAAATTTCATATTCACTTTTTACACCTTTCTAGAATGGTCCTTCACCTTCAAAATTTTATTTTTGTCGAAATTTAGACACTTTGTGTCGTTATTACATTGAGAGACGACGCCTATGCCACCGCCTCCGCCCTCTTAGTGCATTATTTCGGAGAAAAAAAAAAAAAAAAAAAAAAAAAAAAAGTAAAATCAATTTTATATCTTATGAGTACCAATTCACCCTATTTGTTGTGAAAGTTTTTCTTTTTATTTTTATTCACTCTGTGTCTTTTTAATTTTCTTTATTTTATAAATTTATTTAATTCATTTATAAAATATAATAAAAATAAATAAAGATAATATTATTATATTTAAATTGATATTTCTGTCAAACAGTTTTTAAATTTTACACAGAATACGTATAGCACATATATGTTGCTAATTTTAGTTGAAGTAGTTGTCAGTTCATTATATATTTTGCTAATTTTTAAATTCTTAACTTATCATGTTTCATACTCAACGGAAAGAGATTGGGAAATAAATGCGCCATGGTAGCATAAATCTCTTTCTTGTTTCTGTCACTCGCATGTTTGAACAAGCTAAAATAGTACTCGATACCCATGATCCATATACAGTCCATACCCATGAATAAGCTAGGAAGGTAGCTCTATTTCTTAAATAAATTCAACCACTTTGCAATCATAACAAAACTACAAGATAGTCCAAAATTTGTGAAGCTAAAAAATTAGGAATTTTTCTATAAGTTCATTACATTTCTTTCACAATAATTTAAGAGTAAGAAAAATTATCAAAGAACCATGTTGAACACTGGGTTCTTAATGTTACTGGAGTTAAGGCTAAGGAAGTCGGTAATATTATTGATAAAGATTATGGAGCATAGTGATAATCACTTCACGAAAATGCTTACGACAGTTCTTGCCGGACAAATGTATTAATTAATAAACATGAAAGAAGCTTATTTTAAGTATGATTGACGCAGTGCCCAGCATAAAAAAAATCTAGAAACACCAACAAAAGCAAAAAATACAAACAAAACAGGACCAACCCCGAGGGATTGCTTTGCATGGATCTTGTTATTTATTTATGTCAACGGTAACTAATAACATTTTTTATAATTTTTTTAACATATTTTCAAGACACGATTAATTAACAAATAAGTTTTATTGTCCTAAATAATATTCTTTAACAAATATATAACACTAATTACAAAAGGTCAGGCTAGAGACGATTTTTCCCTTAAGACTTTGGAACTCCTCCTCCACCCCCTTATCCCTCTAGGTAAATCCAATAACTTTGCAATGAATCTATATGATTATCCAAGCCACCGAACAATTCGACTGGTAAAAACCTACACATCCTTTACAACTGTGACGTTTCCTTATCATGGAGTAGCACTAGTTGATGTCAACCCCATAGGTGAGCCAAAAAGGATGGTGAGCGCATGTTGTTTTCTGGTGAGTGGGTTTGGTGATTTTGTGTTTAAAAAAGTCAGTACAATTGGTCAGCTGGTAGCCACTATAATCAAATATAGTGTTGTATATTTTCTGTTTAAAATTTAACAAAATGTTAATAGAAGAATCATATTAATTGAAAACTTGCTTGTTCAATTTTGAAATTTTTAGTTGAAGTCATGTCTAATGTATACAAGCTAAGCTCAATATTCGATTTTAGTTAAGACCTAATGAATCAACCTCCCGACAATCGATACTAAGGTATCGAACAAGCATAATAATTAAATTTTCGGAAATAGGAACATCTTACGCTCAATGTAAGAAGAAAAAAATTCAAGGAACCTGATTCTGAAGATCTGGAACAGAATCGATCTTCTTATTTCCATTCAGGCTAATAAGCATTTCATCTGATGCATTGACGAATCCATATTCTAGACGAGATAAATTTTTATTTACCTTATATCAACATTGATTATCAAAAATATTGATATTACGCATGCATGAAATTTAAAATTACGAGTAAATTTTTACTAAAACAGTACAAAAATATTTGAAGAGTAAGTGTTCAATAGGTAACGTGAAGTACCTGAGATTTAATAGTCAGCAACATATCTCTGAGTCGCTGCATCCAGCGCGGCGAATCTCGAAGTATCATCTCTCGCTCCATTTTTTACAAAATTAACAGGTTATAATGCAATTATTCAAAAAGAAAATAACGTTGCAAGAGAAAAATAGACATGAAGAAATTGAACACGGAGCAAAGTGATGTTCTGGTTCTTGATCCTGCTTCATTGAGAGTAGCTCGCCGGAGCTGGAAAACCTGGAGAGCGTACTTACTTTTGTTTTCCAAATGAAGAAATTTTCTATTCACGTGTTCTTAAATATGCGGTAGAGAAGGAAAACTTTCACTTTTTAAGGATGCGAAGACCAAGTAAATTTCACGTGTTAAATGTGAATTTAATGCTCTCCTTTTTTGTGTCTCCCTTAAAATGCCACCGTTTGACTAGGAGAAAAAGATATACACCCAATTTATTTTGTCTGCACTCAAATTTTTTCCTCCTTTGGGAGCATACCTCAAAAGAGATCTCTTTTCCTTCTCCTATTTTTGTTGCTTGATTTGAGGAGAAAAAAAATAATAATTTAGCACGTGCCAAAGTCATTCGGTGAAATTATACGAATAATAACTAATTCGGTATACATCAACAATAATAATTTAATTCAAAATATGTTTTATTAATTTTATTAATCCGTTAAAATTTTCAAGACAAATAGCATGTATACGTTTCGTCCAATTTCTTTCATTTTAGTTCTAATTCTTCGCTGAAGCGCACAGAGCAAAGCGAACAAAATAGGGCAAGCGAAGTGATCGAAAGAATTTGAGAAAGTTGTGACGCAGAGCTGATGTCTCGTTGGTCTCCTGCTGTAAGAATGAAAAAGAGTCCTTCTGCAGGACCTACTCCAGAGCAATTAGAGACAAAGAAGTCAAAGCAAGAAAGCGTCAACAAGAAGGCCGTGAGAGGGCATTCATGCCAAAGGGCAAAAGATTGTGGTCTTCCAATCGCAGAAGATCAAACAACAAGAACTTTTTTCAATTCCAATAGCATCTCCTGATGACACTCTATCACCTTAATCCCTTTTTTTTTTTTTTTTTTTGAGGGAGGCTGGCTAGGTGAACCAATCTATTCTTCTTTCTAAGCAGGCGGGAAAAGGGTGTCTCAGAATTTCTTCTTAGGATTTTATTCTTCTTTCTTTTTATTTTACTTGGAGAGATTTCACTTTCCCATCAAGTAATATTCTTCCTTCAGTGAATTTCGGGTGTCCCCCTCTTGTAGGTTTTCCCTTGCCCTACTTCTAAAGATAGATAGAAAAGGTTGGAGATCAATCCTTCCACAGATGCCACTTCAGGATTTAAAAAAAAAAAAAAAGCTTCAAGCTCAGTAAGAAATCAGTCCATCACTTTGATCACATCAACATATGATTGCACTCAGCCTCTCATCAGATCCACCATATTTACACACATACAGTCCTAGCTCAGCCCCTCAAATGCATCACTTTTACATACTCATAATCCTAGCTCAGCATTAGATCAAATCTCATTAATATAAGATATATCACATCAATCACATTAGTACGTAGGCACATCTGGCACCTCATAATATATATACATGCAGGTCATAGAGAAGTCTCTTAAAAGCTTACCGTTTCCATTCTTCACACGTTAAAGAAAAATGAGAATAAAAAAAAAAAAGGAGAGTTAAACATTTTAACCCAAAAAAAAAAATCTATCTTATTTCTAATTACCTGATATACTATTTTATTAATAAAGATTATAACTGACAATATCTAATTACTTATTTTCACATACACCTGACCCAAAGAAAACAGAAAATATCTTTATTTCTTTCTTTCTATTTTTTCCCATTGCATTAATGATTTTTATGTACTCAGTAAAGAAACAGCTGCGATATGAAAACAAAAACAGAGAACTCCAGTGTCATCTAGTATAAGAAAAAAAAATCCTTTATTTAATATTTTTCCCTTATCTATTCTAAATTAACAAAGAATATAATATAAATCATTTCATTTATTATTAAAAAAGATAAATCTCTATACAACCAAGTTCACTTAGTCATGACGGTTACTTCCCCGCTCGCCAAGCTGGAGGGCGAGGGTACGAGTCCTTGCTTGATGCTCCTTCAAGTAGGGACATATTATTCGAATCAGTATTCAATCAACCAAGAGTTGTACATCCGTAAATATTGTAATTTAATACCACGTTTTAGTATCATTAAGCATTTATAAATTTTTTTTTTCTTATTAAGATGAAAAAAAATTAAATATATATTCAGGAATGTAAAAACTAACTTCTCACAACAAATCAAATTATCTTACCAAAAAACAATTCTAAAGATATACCTATCGAGTTGATTGGCTTTGGGTAGCAGTTTGTAAACAAAGGAAGAAACTTCTCAATCTCATTCCTTGTTATTTTGCAGGGAAAGAAAGAAACAAACATATTTTTTGAAGAAAGAAATGCACTTGCTCTCCTTCTGATATAATTAGAGACTTTGGGTTCTAGTCTCTCAGTATTTATCAAGCTCCTTGAGGCTGTCAAGAACTGAGCTTTCACTGTGGATGGAAGAGGAAGGATGGTGGCTTCTTGAAAACACGATGGGTTAGTGGGTGATAACAAAAGCTTTATGAATCAAATGGACAGAGGTGCATGTTAGAATTTATATAACATTTAGGAAAAATATCCAAGTTAGTTCTCAAATTTAGTTCTAAATATTTTTTCTGTCACAATTTAATCCCCAAACTTCTTGTCTTGTTTCCAACTTAAATTATTTAAAATGGAATGGAAAATATGAAATTAGTTTATGGCTTGTTTGAAATTTAAAAAATTTATGGATCATAAAAATAATTTTAAAAAAACCCTAATAATCCTTAAATCATCCTCTTTCATCGTAAATCATCTTCTTCAACCAGCTCATAATTGCTGCAGTGCAGAGGAGCAGAGTGCATTCACCCAATCAGGTAAATATCTGTGGAAATTAGGCTTATCATTGGTGATTCCAGTATGTCAAAAGGAAATGGAGATAGGGATTACAGATCTGATAAGATGGAGGGAACAAAGATGTGACCTAGTTTTTCAGGCAAAAGGAAGAGAAGAACATTCAACTAAGGCATCTCAATCAGGCAGTAACAAGTTAATTTTTTTTTTTTATTTAAAGACTAAACAGTGTTTGTTTTTCGAACAAAAACTAAAAGTTCGGAGACTAAATTGTAATAAAAAATTAAAACTAAATTGTAAGATAAGCTAAAGTTGAAAGACTGAATTTGATATTTACTCTAATATTTAAAACGTTATCTATTAAATATGTAAATATATAATTATGTGTATGTCATGTCAATGTCACATGTACAGAATATGCCAAATAAATGGTCATCTCAGCCCAAAAAATGGCTATTTAGAATGACCACATTAGATGCCATATACTACTAAATAAGAAGGTGTTTGAAGTGTTAACGTTCGGCCAACTGAGAGGCATATTCAAATATAATTCAAAAGTTCAAAGTATATATGAACGGAAAGGTGAAAGGACTTGTTTAAATATTTTAAAATAACATAAGAGTTTTTTACTTATTTTGACCTTAGCACAAATGACAAAACTGTTACAGGGCGAATGCCAGAGAAAGCAAGTAGATTAATTTGTAAATACCATTGAATTTTAGAAGTTACTTGCCTCCCCAACTACCATTAAGCAATAATTCATGCTAATTCCTTTTAGAAATTTTGTTTGTCAAAATTGAATGCTCATTGCAAGCAGAAATGATTAAAGAATACCTGTCCATGAATATTACTTGCCAAACCTGTCACCAAGAGGTCTGCCTTTATAAGAATGTTTGCAAGGTAACCATCTGAAACATGAATGTAAGCCTCCTCATGCTTGAATATTTATCCTTTTGATTAAGTACAAATAAAGAACAATCCTGAAACAAGAGCTATGTAAGAACGCAAAAACGGTTGCATAACTTTAACAGGCGTGAAATGCAAGGAAAGTACTTATAAAGTTCAGTCACTATCTTACAAATTCAGATGTTAAACTGTGGCAAGAGTGCAGTAAGTCTGAGACATGGTCTGAATTCACAGAGAATTTTTGTATAGTCCTGGACTATAGGTGATCTGGAGCACTCTTTTTTTCTTGTTCTTTTAGTTTAGTTTTGTCTAAGAAGAATCTCATATGATTTGATAAAAGTGCTGAGGTTGTCCAATTAAATTCATAGGGTGTTGTGCTCTGAGGTCACACAAAAAGTTCTCCATTAGAAGCCACCTCCGTAAGTAATACATCATCTATCACTATGGTAACTTGGTTCTTCTTAATATCAAGTAAGCTATAAATAATTTAATCCTTCCCTACAACACTACCTATCCACCTTCAGTGGTTTCTCTTTCATCTCCATCAAGCCATGAATCAAGTTAAAAATAATTCCCTGTCATAAGTGCAGCCTAACTGAAAACAATAACTCCAGATAATTTTTATGTTTGACAGGATAAATATTTTATGCAAAGAGAACATAAATCCCAAAAGCAAAATTTTTCTTCTGAATATTTTATTTATATTTGTCGATGAAGCATCTCAACTAGCAAGTAATACTATTGAAAACCCCAAACCTAGTCTGTAAATTGATGAACTTTAACTAACATATAAATAAATTCATGCAAAAATCGTTTTCTCTGATATTCTCAAATGGACAGCACAGCATATGCATGTCAAAGAAAGAGAACAAATTAGAATCCATTTCTGCTAATAAGTCACAACCGTGTCATATTTTCACAAATGAACCAATGGAAAAACACTTTGTGTTAAGAACCTAACAATTAAAAGTTCATCATAAAAACATAAAAAGCACCAATAATTTCTCCTAGCAAAAGACCCAATTATCACAGCTACTTATTTGCAGAAAATCACAACCATATCAAAGCTTACACTGAAAACGCTAAGAAAGAATGTGTGGGATAAAAAATACCCAATCGTTACAGCTACTTATTTGCAGATGCATTCCATCTGCTGCATATGGTTCTAGATCCTAAACGAGACAAAGTTCCATTTGTCTTTGTGCCTTTAGTTGTATCCATCAGCATTTCATCATCAACAACCTTGAACTAAGACACATTCGAAAGTAAAATTTAAAAAGCAAATTTTCGGTAAAGTGGAACCAAATTCAAGCCCCGGAAAAATAAGTGCTCAAAAAGTAACGGAAAGAACCTGAATCAATTCCGCAACATATGTCTGAGCCGTTCCACCCTGCTCCGCGAATCACCGAGCACGTACGGTACCTTCTGCTCTTCCATCTCACTAATAAGTATAAACTGACAAGCAAAGCCCGTTGCAATATAAAAACAGACTAACCAATTGAAGACGGAGCAAAACTGAAACGTAAAGCACTCCGTTTTCTTACTCTGATCATCAGAAGCGGCTCCCCGAAACTCGGAAATCTCAAGCGTAGCCCGTTTCTGGTTGTTCTGGTTTTCAATTATGAAGTTTTGATCACGTATCCGAACAATCCATTAGAGGGCAAAATTGAGAACATAATTTTTTCTTTCACGAAAAAAAAAGAAACTAATTTTTTTTTTTTAACGAAATTATTAATTTTTTTTTCCTGAAAGATATCGAGAGTAAAATTAATAATAAAAGAAAATTAGAGTATCTTTGTGATTAATACTCTTTTTATAATAAGCATGATTTTTAACCATAACAAGTTTATTGAAATTTAATTCAACTTAAAATTTAAATTAATATTTAATTTTAATTTTTTAAATTAATAAATGTATCCAATGATAAAATATTTACGAGATATTATACGAACATTAATAAAATAAAAAATTTTATAAATATAATTAATGTATTAACAAAATAATTTATTATATAATATTTAGATTGGAAAAATTAGTTCAAAATAATTTTTTTTTTTAATTTATAAAAAATATATATAAATAATTAAAATTTATTTTAATTTACTTTTGTTAAAGTTTAAAAAAATAAATAAATTATGGACGAAATTGAAAATAATTCTGAAAATAGTCAAAAGTGCGAATATGGAGAGTATTTTTAAAAGAAAATTTAAAAATATGGAGTAAAATCATAAAAAGACAAAGTTTGACAACGTGGAACGGCGAACCAGAACATGCAAGAGGCCACGCGTGCAATCCGCGTGCTTGGGCGATCCGACGGCCTAGATTGCATCACGCGCGCATGAATGGTTCAGATGCACTCCATATTTAGATGCGATCGGACGGACGAGATTGATACCGATGGACGGTCCAGATTCATCCATGCAATCAACCTAAATAGAAAATCATCGAACGGTCTTCCTCGCTCCATATCGACTCGAACAAGCGAGCTGGATCGGATGGAGAAGAGTATTTAAACTCCTCTTTGTAGGGAACCAAAACTCTAGCCGACACCCAGCCGGAGAAGAAGAAGAAGAAGGCCGGAGGGAAGACCAGTTGTTGGAGAGACGCCGCTGCCACCGCTGCACCAGAGCCACTGTCGACTGCCGAGAAAGGTAAATTTTTGTTCTTCCCACTCGGAATTCAATCCTGACTCTTTCTACGGTCATATTAGAGCAAAAGGGTTGACGGGTAAACCAGAAAACTGCTGACAAAGCTTGGTCGAGCTGCCACAGCCAAAACTGAAAACCTTCTCCGATAATCCTTTTCCTGTTTTTCGTTTTGTGATTTTTTGACTACCGTGTTCACCGTCCTTTTCTGGTGCAGGTCAACTAAAGGAGAACTTCAGCTGCAAAGGAGGACCGGCAGATCCGCCGCACCCAGAGACCTTCCACCGGTAAAGTTTCAATTTTTTGCCTTTTCTGGCCAATCGAGGTCTCCTAACTCATTTTTTCGCAGGTTTATATGTAAAACCGACCAAAATTGATCTAAACCAGCCGAAACTGACTAGGTCGAAGCGAACCACCATTGTGGCAGCAGATTCGGCACCGTCATGGGTAGTGGAGCCAGCGCCGGAGTACGGCGACACCGTCGTGCTGGAACTTTAAAATTGGCCGAAAAAAAATTTCAACCCTATTTTGGCATTTTAGGATATTTCTAGGATATGTGACGGATGTTTTAATTTTTGCAGAAAGATTCAGGAAACCTACAAGATCGCCAAGAGACGCAGTAGAAAGTACGGTATTTTGGACACCGATTCGATGTAAGAATCTTTCACCCTTTTCTTTGTTACGTTAAATTGAAGCTTAATAATCGATAATACTGTATTTTGTGAAAATTAGAAAATCCTAAAATAATTACAAGTCACTAGTTGAGGCAGAACCGGTCAATGTATATTTGTCCTAGTTTACTGTTTATTTTCTCCTGTATTGCTTAAAATGTTTACTATTGTATTGTGTGCATTAAATTGTTAGTTAAAATTATTTTTTCGATTATTTAGTTTACCTAACTACATAGCCCTCATTTATTGAATTATTTTGCAATAAATGTCTCAATCATATTTCTTGATGTACGTATGCCTATTTGTATGACTTACGGTTAATCTGTAAATATAAAATATTGGTATGTAACTGGTAATTGGTTAATGATGTGAATCTATGTATGAAAAGTTTACTGGGTACCCTGAAAAAAGGTGGACAGACCCGATACATAGAAAACCCTACTGTGGATATTATCTCAGTCGGACGGGACTGAGAAGTCTCATACTAAAAGAGTTTGGAAGATATGGTTCATCATCAAACCGAACGGGGTATCGAGATGATGGTGTTTGATGCCCATTACCGGACGGGGTATGAGGACAGTCAGTTAATTGACAAATTTGGATAGTAGGTTCATGCGTATAGGGATATCCCTATAGATCCCCAGATATCAGTAAGCAGGTAAAAATAAAAGTTGTTATTTTTGCTCACTTGTAAATGAAATCATAATGCTATTTGAGTTATTTTCTTTATATATCGATTTTGAAAACTCGTAATAATAAATATGGAATAAACAGTTTTATGTTAAATAAATTTACCAAAATTAAGAGTTCCATTAGTTGTTTTATAATTTTTACCAATCTTCGATTTTTCGTAACAGTGATTAGTGTGATATTTTTACTGGGTAGTGTAGTTCATCCCCTATTTAACCAGTTCAGATCAAAAAGACCAAAATTCATATCCTGAACAACAGAAGGGTTACGAGTAAAAGTTACCTCCCGGACCCCATTAAAGTTGTCAATAGAGGTTAACCCCATAGGATTTTAGTTTCATCTTTGTTTCTGCTATTTTAACTCCTTTTAAAGATATTTTTATAGTTCTATTGGGCATCCTAATTTACTGTGTAAATGATGTAAACTATAACTATTATTTGCTTCTACTATTTTAATATATATTCTTTTTCTTAAGGTTTCGGACATTTACATATTATGAGTTAAACTCTTATATAAGTAAATTTGAAGAAGAAAGATAAAAAACTTTAGGTTTGTTTTTGTCGAAAAAGATCGAAGTTGAGAAAAGAATCCTTAAACGAGGTTAAGAAAAGAATAGGAACCTTCTTCAAACTTTATGAAATACATATAATGGACAAAGCAATTTCTATTTTATAAGTTAGTATATATTACTAAAAATGTAAATTATTATGTGTAATTATACTTGGCATAACTTATTCTCTCATAATTATGAGTCATCTCATATGTATCATATTAGGATAACTTCTTTATATGTATATTTTGGTATCAAATTTCATATAAAAACAAAATATTTTTTGTATCAAGATTCATGAAATCATCATCAGTTACAAAGGAATGAATGTGATAAATGTAACCTCCATCACTTAAATTACAATAATAAATGAATATATAGACATAGATAGAAATATTTATAACACTTTCTTAAAATTAAAATTTAATATTCAAACATATGGGAGAAAAAGAGTTTAAAACTTTCAGAGTCAAAGTTGTTACTTTTAACTTTTAATTGTTCAACTTATTATTTATTAATAAAAATAAGTATTACTCACAATTATTATATTTTTTTATTTTCTTAATTTTATATGTCTTATATAAACAAACAAAGAACTTTCATTTTCTTTACTTCTATTTTCTCCAAATTCCATTTAATATTCTTTTTCTAAATATAAAGGAAAATAACATCAATATTTTAAGACAAAAAATTCACTGATATCACTTTTAAAAATATATACAATTAAATATATTTTTACCTTATTTAGTTTAAATTAAAAAAATATTTATTTTTTATTTAAAAAGATTGATATTCTCGTAACTATATTGACTTAATCATGATGATTATTTCTTCATTCCCTGTAAAGAAGAAAAATATTCAAAATTTAATGTTGGAGTCATTTATTATCTAATAAAATTGTACATCTCTAAAAAATATAACAAAAATTTTTAAACCACTTTTTAATACTATTAAAAAATTTACTTAAAATGTTTTGTTAAAATAAAAAAAAAATGCATTAGACATATTTAGAAAATGTTAGAAATATAAAAGTTAATTTGTATATGTTATAAAGAAATACTTTAAATATATAAAAAACATAACATTTAATAATACGATGTAATGACCCCGAAAATCCAAAAGAAAAAATATATAATAATTTAAGTGCATAAGCAAAATAAAAGGTTAAAATTTACATTCCCTACACAATACTTAAAAGTATTAAACAGCATTACATAATTAATGCTTTGAAAAAAACACGAGAAATAAAGAAACAAATGGAAAATAGAAAATATGTAGCATTTACTCACAATCTTCTTGCGGATCGAGCTCTGGAATTAGGTTCTCTTGATCTGAAATGGTTAAATAAATGATGAGCTACACTAGCCTAATAAGGATATTACACCATATAACCGGCACATAAGCAAAGGTTGGTATAAAATCAAAACAACTAATGGAGCACTAAATTTAACAAATTCATTTATCAATCATAAAATCATTTACCGTTCACTTACCATAGTAAAATTTATGAAAATAACCTATAGAGATAATAATATCATACATATCATAATTTTATGAACAATCAGTAATGTAGAACATATCGTAAATTCATATCCATTAACAATAGACCAAATCATAATTGTTTCTCTTTTCACCAGCCTACTAGTATCCATGGGAGTTCATAGGGATGTCTCTGCTACACGTGAACTTTTTTTCTTAACAATCTCAATTATAGGGTCGTCCCCATACCCCATCCAGTATAAGCGCCAAGACATTAAACCTCAATATCCCGTCCGGTATGAGCGTCAAATTACCAAGTCTCCCCCGTCTGGTATGAGACAACGTTCACGGTAGGGTTCCCTATATATCTGATCCGTCTACCATCTCCCAGGATATCTAGTAAGGCTGTCGTTTCATTTGTTTATTTAATCATACCACTTTCTTGTTTTTCTTTAGTCTTCATTACCAAATCAAACATAATCACATAAACAAATAAACGTGCATAGATAATGTAATCATGTCTCAAATCTAAAATCAAACAGTAGTCAAGTAAGTGAGCAATACATGCGTCTAATGTAACGGCCCCGGAATTTTAAAATGAAATATGTGTATTAAAATAGTCAAATGCGGAAGCGTAATAAAAATTTTGATTAACATCCCTTACACTAAAACCAAAAACGTGCTCAAAGTATAAAAGAACAAACTAACTAAAAGAGAAACTCGAAAATAAAAGCTATAAATATAACTACGAAGTCTTCAGGCGTCCCCTTCGCCATCTTCCTGCGGAACAGGCTCGGGAACAATGTCTTCCTGATCTGAAATGGTTAAATAAGGAATGAGCTACACCAGCCCAGTAAAGACATTACACTATCTCACCGTCACGGAGGTAAAGGTGAGTAGAAAACACAAAAAGGCCAATGGAGCATAATTTACAACAAATTCTTTTATCAATAATAAAATCCTTTACTGTCCACTTACCTCGGTGAAGTTCATAAAACAACATACGAAACCAATAACATTATCATCATCATGAAATCATATGAACTGTATAACATAATACTTATCACGTCTTTTGCATTTCAATCATTACACAACATATTTTTCCTCATTTACCAGCCTACTAGTATCCATAGGGACCCATAGGGGTCCCGCTACCCGTGAACCCTTAATACTTGTAATCAGATTGCAGGGCCGTCCCCATACCTCGTCCGGTATGGGCGCCAAAACTATAAACCTCAATACCCCGTCCGGTATGAGGGTGAAACGGGCCATCCCCATACCCTGTCCGGTATGGGCGCCAAAACACATAAGGTCTCCATACCCCGTCCGGTATGAGAGACCACAATCCCGGTAGGGTTCCCTACGGACCCGGTCCGTCCACCATCTCCCAGGATATCTAGTCAGGCTGACCACATCATACAATTATCAATTTACATAACCTTTTATTCCCCTTTTCCTCAGTCAGCATCATCAAATCACACACAAACAAGCAAACCAGTAATTTATGCCAAACAAGACAACATACAACATCGGGTTCTCAGTCATTCAACTCATAATCAATAAAACAGTGATATATACACACGAAACTATGAAATGAAAACATCAGACCTCATACTGCATTTAAAACTGTAAAATAGGCCAAACAACAGCTGACCGACAAACACACCAGACTCGGGCTCCATTAGCGACCTTAAACAATTTCACACATCTATTGATTCATGAAATACCGTTTTATCATTTATTGAACTTTAATACCGTGATAGAAAATAGGGTGAGGGGTCCTTACTTGTTTCGGGGTCTGAATACGGCTTTACAGTGCGCCTACAGACTGTCCATAATTTTCCCTGAATTTTTTTTCGAGGAACTGAAACGCACTACTAGTACCTTCACGTGTCCCAAAAAATCCCAAATTAGACCCGGGGCCCCTTTCGGCCAATATCGCAATTCCGACACGGCGGCTCCGCCGTGCTCCAGCGGCGGCGATTCGCCTCGGGTTGGCCGTTTTCGGCCGAATTCGGCCACACTTGCATTGGTCCCTACGATAAAACAACCCTAGGGCCCTCGGGGGGCCAAAAAATTACGAAAAACTGAAGCTTACCGGCGGCGGTGCTCTCGGGTGCGGCGGCTCTCCGGCGAGGTTCGTGTTTTGGTGATTTGGCTCTGATCAACCTGTAGAGAAAAGAATGGTGATCACGGTGATATAAAAATTGTATCAAACGGAGGCCGGGAAGGGCCTCATCGAAGGCAAAAACTGAGGAGGGGCGCGGCGGCGCCGCTGGGTTTCAGCCGTGTTTTCTGGCCGTTTGACCGAGAGTTTAGCTCCGATTTGGCCACCGGGGAACTCAGCATTGAAAAACGAGCCGGGGTATGAAATTTACCTCGATTGGCGGTCGGAAAACTCCCCGGTGCGGCGGCGGGTAGCAGCGGCCGGCTCCTCCGGCGTCTGGTTCGTCTTCTCCGGCAAGGGCAGGCAGCTAGGGTTTTTGTGGTCAGCTGTGGGGGTTTTATTTATACCATTTTGCCTTTTAATCACAGCCGTCCATCTTGATTAAATCTGGACCGTTCGTACTTGATTGAATCTGGGTCGTCCGTGTGTGTGCATTTGGGCCGTCCGTGCGCGTGCATTTGGGCCGTTCGTGCGCACGCTTGATCTGGGCCGTCCGTGCGCGCGGGGACGCATCTGGGTCATTCGATCGCGCGCACGCGGATCGCCCACGTGGCCCGTTCACGGGTCGACGTGGTCTTGCCACGCAGCAGGTCCTGGTTGGCCAGGGCTGCTGACTGGGCCGCTGACGTGGCGCTGACATGGTACAATTTTTCTAAATTACGTTTTGACCTCCAGTTTCCGATTTTCTTTTAAAAAATACCCCCAAAATCCTAATTTTCACCCCTTTTTCCCAAAATCAATTTCAATTAAATCCAAATAATATTTTTACCCAATTTTATCATTATTATTATTTTATTTTTATTTAATTAAATTAAATTAAATTAAATAAATCAATTAAAATTCAAAAATTATAAAATAAACTAAATAAAATAAATTAAAAAAAATCAAAATAATAATAATAAAAATTATAAAATTAGTGGGTGTTACATCTAAACCGTAAAATAGATAAATCAGATACTATCATACTTTTAGACTGTAAAATAAATCAACAGAAATTAACAGAGAACAATTTTCGATTCGGGCTCCATTAGTAATCCGTAATTAATTATGCACAAATATCATATTATTATTAATTTAGACTTTGATTCTATGATAGGGAATAGAGTGAGGGATCCTTACTCGATTTAACACCGAAGAGCTAAACGGTTTACTGCGCCTACGGGTGGTCTCTGGGTTCCTTGAATTTTTTCTCCGAAAACTGAAACGCGCTTATAGTACCTATAAATGTTCCAAATAAATCCAAAATCAGTCTCAGGATCCACTCAGCTAATTTCAAAAATCTGGCATAGTGACTCCGTCGTGCTCCGACGACGGGCGCCACCGCTTGCGGCAGCAGTCCGCCTCAAGTCGACCGTTTTCGGCCAAATTTGGCCGATTTTGCATCGATTCCTGTGAACAAACACGTTAAAGGGCCTCAGTTGGCCGAAAAAATACGAAAAATCGAAACTCACCAATGGCAGAGCTCTCCGGTGCGACAGCTCCTCCAGCTCACGTTGCGGTTGGGTGTTTCGCTTCGGTTAACCTGTAGAGAATAAAATGGTGATCACAATAGTGAAAAAATTACGTGAAATGGGAATAAAAAAAAGCCTCATCAGAGGCGATTTGTGAAATTATCCGCGGCGGTGCAGTTGGGCTTCGCCGGTCTTTTCACTCTGATTTGGCCATGGGTGAGCTTAAAATTGAATATCGTGCAAAAAAAAATTTACCTTTTTTGGGGGTCAAAAAGGGTTCCGATGCAGCGACGGGTGGCGACTATTAGCTCCCCGGCGGCTAGGTCATCTTTTCCGGCGATGGGTTCTGGCGGCTAGGGTTAGGGTTTGGTGCATATTTGGGTTATTTATACTCATCTGCTTTTGATCTGGGTCGTCCATCGTATTTGATCTAGACCGTCTGATCGCGATTAAATAGGAAGTGAATCTGGACTGTTCATCGCGATCCAATCTAGGCCGTCCATCGCGATTCACTCTCGGTCATCTGATCGCTTTTGAATCTGGTTGTTCGATTTTGTTCAGGAGGGAGTGCATCCAGGTCGTTCGTGCACGCAGGAACGAACCTCAACCGTTCGATCGCACGCACGCAGATCGCCCATGTGGCCCCCCCGCGTTGCCTCCTGCCTCAGCACGTCTGCCACTTGGCGCGTCCTAGTTGGTCAGGGCTGCTGACTCAGCGTCTGACGTGGTGAAACTTTCTAAAATTACTTTTTGGCCCCTATTTTTTAATTTTTCTTTCAAAAATACCCACATAACCTAAATTTTTACCCATTTTCTCTAAAATTATTTTTAATTAAATCCTCTTTATATTTTATTCTATTTTTTACTCTAAATTAAATAAAATAAAATACAATAATACAAAATAAAATAATAAAATAATAAAAAAATTATATTTATTAATCTTTTAATCCCCAAACAAAAGAAATTGTGGGTGTTACATATGATATCTTTAATATCATGTCAGTCATATTTTTTATTGTATGACTAAAAATGAAATATTTCTAATTTTCAACTACATTTTTATTTTCTATACAGTTGAAACGAAATAAAAAGAATAAAATTATTGTTTTTATTTTTAATTATAAAATTAAATGGAATATTTTAGAGAAATTTGAAATAGATACATGTCATTAACATTTTCTTTCTCTTTTATTTTTGGTCATTAACCTTCAAACTATGTACTCGTGCACATTTTAGTCTAATCTGTAACGACCCCGGAATGTCCAAAGCAAATAAATTATAAATTAAGCGCGAAAACAAAATGAATGGTTAAAGTTTACATTCCTTACACAATAATTTAAAGTACCGAATAGTACTACAAAAATTATCATTTTAAAAGAAATACAAAAAAATAAGGAAATAAGCAGAAAATAAATAAAACTAGCATCTTAATCGCAATCCTATTATGGATCGTGCTCTGGATCCTATTCCTCTTGATCTGAAATAGTTAAATAAAAAATGAGCTACACTACCCCAATAAGAATATCACGCTACTCACCGACACAAAAATGAAGGTTGGTGGAAAATCAAAACAATTAATAGAGTACTTAATTAAACAAATGCATTTATTAATAAGAAACTATTTATCGTCTACTTACCCAGCGAGATTTATAAAAACAACATATAGAGATAGTAACATAGCACTTATCATAAGTTCATATACAATCGGCAACATGCACACATTGTAAATCCATACTTAATAAATCAAACAACAACTGTTTCTTTCCATCAGCCTGCTGGTATCCATGGGGGTTCATAGGGATGTCCCCGCTACGCGTGAACTCTTTCTTTTAACATTCTTTATTAACAGGTCGCCCCCATACCATGTCCAGTATGAGCATCAAATTACTAAATCTCAATACCTCGTCTGGTATGAGGGTGAAACAGGCTGTCCCCATACCCCGTCCGGTATGTGCACTAAATTACCATGTCTCGATACCCCGTCCGGTATGAGACAACGTTCATGGTAGGGTTTCTAATTGTACTCAGTCCATCCACAATCTCTCAGGATATCCAGTAAGGCTGTCGTTTCATTCATTCACTTAATCACACAATTTTTTATTTTTCTTTAGTCTCCATTTTTCAATTCAGTGATAATCACATAAATCAAACAATACATGCATTCAAAACTATAAAATCAATCAATGAAATATTATCATGCAATTAACTCTAAAATAATTCAACAGAATCAATAATAGATAATTTTCAGTTCTGCCTCTATTAGTAATCCGTAATTAATTATAAATATTTTTTAAATTATATAAAATACCGTATTATTATTTATTTGTACTTCAATTTTATAACAGAGAATAGGGTGATGGATTCTTACACAATTTGATATCTGAAAAGCTAAGTTGTTGACTGCGCCTACTAGTGGCCTCCAGGTTCCCTGAATTTTTCTTCAGGGATTAAAACGCACTATAAATACCTACAAATATCCCAAAAAACCCAAAATCAGTCTCAGGACCCATTTTTGGCTAATTCTGGAATTCTGGCACGGCCAATTTTGCATCAATCCCTGCAAGAAAACACGTCAAGGGGCCTTAGTTGACCGAAAAAACACAAAAAATCGAAACTCACCGGCGGTAGGGCTCTCCGGTGCGGCGGCTCCTCCGGCTCACATTGCGGTTGGGTGTTTTGCTTCGGTCAACCTGTAGAGAAGAAAACGGTTATCACAATGGTGAAAAAATTACACAGAACGGGAATCGGGAAGGGCCTCATCGAATGAGATTTTTGAAATTCCCTACGGCGGCGCCGCTGGGATTTACCTGCAGTTTTCGGCCAATTAGCCAGTCTTTTTGCTCCGATTTTGCCATGGGGGTATTTAAAATTAAATTTCGAGTAAATGGAGAAATTTTTACCTCTTTTGGTGGTTGGAAGTAGCTCCGGCGCGTCGGCGGATGGTGGCGGCTCTCCTTCCCGGCGGCTGTGTCTTCTTCTCCGGCGAGGTTATATGGCGGCGAAGGTTAGGATTTGGTGTGAAAAGCATTATTTATATCCATTCCCATTTAATCTGGGTCGTCCATCGCGTTTGATATGAACCGTCCGATTGCGATTAAATAGGGAGTGAATCTGGACCGTCAATCGCGATTTAATCTGAACTGTCCGATCGCCTTTTAAATAAAAAATAAATCTGAACCGTTGATCGCGTGTAAATCTAGCCGTCTGATCGCGTTTGGGGAGGGAATGCATCCAGGTCATCCGTGCGCGTATGAATGGATCTGGGTCGTTTGATTGCGGGCACGCGTATTACTCACGTGGGCTCCCGCGTGGCACCGCGTCAGCGTCCGTTGTCACGCAACGCGTTCTGATTCGTCGGAGCTACTAACCGGACATCCTACATAGCACAAATTTTCTAACTTGTATTTTGACCCTCATTATCCAATTTTTCTTTTAAAAATACTAATAGAATCCAAATTTTCACTTTTTTTTTTAAAATCATTTTCAATTTCATCCTCCATCAAATTTTCTTTATTTTTACAGTAAATTAAAATTAAAAAAATTATAATTATAAATTAATTTAATTTACATTAAATTAAATTTGAGCATTTTGTTACTTTACCATATCAAAATTAACCAAAGACGTGAAAATTAGCTAGAGTTTGAATATGGTGTCATACATTCATTAACAATATGGCGTCATTATTCATTGATAATATATTCAAAATTTGGAGATACTGTTAAATTCATTTCAAGATTGACATTTGATTCAACTAAAAAGAGCAAGAAATTTTCTCTCCTTCCAATTCAATATAAAATTCCAGGAAGTTAAATTTTGTTTTTCAAAAAAATTTACATGGCCTTCTAGTTGCATTACCTATAAATTTAATCATTTATAACTAAATTATACAAAGATTTTTTTCAATACACAGGCTAAAAAATAAATGTGAATGGAAGGGCAGAACGCATGTTCTAAAAATTCTGGAGTACTTCTCTTATCTTGGGAACAAATTTAAACAGGAAAAAAGTCAGAGTTTCCTTACAACACAAGTTTCTGAGTAGCAATCAATATTCGGCATCTACCCAACAGTGTTATGCAACTGGAGATTTTTGCCAATGCATCATCATCCCAAGCATGGAGATCGAACGATAAAATTTTGGCCAGAAAATCTAGTAGTTCGTTTGCTTAACTCCGGTTCCCGGGATAAAAATATTCAACACAATTTTCTTTGACTCTGAAGTGAAAATTATGGAACTTGTTTGTTGAGTTCCCTTGTTGGTTATGCATCCCCTTGTTCAAAACTGTCAACTGCAAGAGAAGTTAAACATATGAGAAATTTTTCTCGGAAAAAAGTTCACAGCAGATCAAAGAGGAAATAAAATCAGAGAAATGGTAAGTGCTTTACAAGCTGGTTGATATGTTTATTTTGCAAGACATTTGGTCAAGAAGGAATACAAGTCATAATCAAGGCTTATTCGCTTATGAGGATTTCACATAGACCTTTCCATCTTTAGAAGAAATTTAATCATAAATCAAAAAACCATCCACCCTTTGGTCTGAATTAGTTGGATATGAAACATAATGGTTTTGCATCTAGAGCCCCTCGTAAGCACATGAAATTTTTTTCTTGGGAAACAGCTGGGCAAAGAATCCTGACCATAGACAACTTAAGGAAGAGAGGAAAGATTTGGTCAATGAGCATGTATTGAAGGAGCAAGAATCCCATTATTGTCTTCTCTTGCAACAGTCAGAGGCTAGAAGGTTATTGGATTCTGCCTTATTCCTTCATAACTTCTTTTGGGTGATGGCTGGATCAAGCAGGAGATTTGGGCTTGATAAGATATTAGAGTTTGTAAAGCGAGAGAGAAACTACTCAACCTCACTCTTAAGTCCATTTTGTGGGTCATATAGAAAGGAAAACAACCGTATCATTTGGGTCACTTACTCTACTCCTAATATAAGACTATTGGTTGTCCTTGAGTATTTTATGGACTGGTCATCCCCTCCTATATATAAATTCTGGAAAATCTTATTGACATTTTGATTTGTTATATGCTAATATGTCATTCTTTGGTTGCACTTGGTGCTCTTAGAATGATATAATTCTAATCTTAAAACAGAAATTTATTCTCATGTTTTCCTGACTAACACAATGCAGAATTTAACACATGGAATCAAAAGGCCCAAGGGTTCCATATTCTAGGCGTCCTAGCTCCGTGATTGAATCAATAGTCCTATATCTGATGCGTGTCCAGAACTCATCCAGCCTCTTCTTCAAATTCCAATTTCTATGCTTCAAGAGAAATCTCTAAACAAGATCCATTTCGCATCATATATAAAGTATTCAGGGATCACAGTGAACAAGCAATGTCGCTCGATCATTATCAAACTGATTGCAATCTTTTTTTCGTCTGTGAGGATCCCACCAAGCGGAAATTCTTAAAAGGATAAATGCTAGAGAAAGAAAGCAGATTAACCTGTTAACTTCTGGCAATTACCTGCCTCACCAACTACTATTTAGCAACAAGCCAGACTAATTCTTTTCAAAGACTTGGTTGTTAAGAGAATGCTCACTACAAGCAAAGCATATTAGAAAATACCTGTCCGTGCACATCAGTTGCTAAACCAGTGGCCAAGGGTTCTGCCTTAATTAGAATGTCTGCAAGGTACTCCATCTGTAACATGGATGTAGGCCTCTCCGTGGTTGAATAAATATCCTTGTGATTAAGTACTACCAAAGAACAGTCCTAAAACAAGAGCTATGTAAGAATGCAAAACGAGTTGCATTATTTGACACAGCCATGAAATACAGGAAAACACTAGACAAAAGTAGAAAGTTCAGCAACTATCTTACAAATTCAGATGTTAAAGTGTGGCAATAGTGCAGGAAGTCTAGGACATGGTTTGAACACCCATTAGCAGCCACCTCCATGAGAGATACATCGTCTATCATCAAAGTAACTTGGTTCTTCTTGATGTCAGGTAAGCTACAAATAATTTTTTGTATTTTTCCATACAAAGCTACAAGCCCACCTTCATTTGTTTCTCCATCTGCCCATGAATCCAGTTAAAAATAATTTCTTGTCATGAATACAGCCTTAGAAAGAAACACTATATCAAACTAATTTTCTCGTCTGGGCAATAGCATTAACATTTTATGGAAAGAAAACAAAAATGCCAAAACAAAAACTTATCTTCTGTAAATAGTTAATGAAGCATATCAACTAGCAAATATTACTATTCAAGACGCCAAACATGATTTCTAAATCAACAAACTTTAATTAACATATATCAACTTAAATAAGTTCACACAAAAATCATTTTACCTGATTTCCTCACCTGGACACTGCAGCATAAGCATGTCAAGGAAAAAGAATCTATTAGAATTCCTTTGTGCAACTAAGTTGCAACCCTGTGCAATGAAGCCAAGACCAAATATAATCAGTTATATGATTGAAAAGTTTCATAAATGAACCAATGAATAAACACATTTCAATAATAAAAACCTACTCATTAAAAATTTTTATGAACTCATGCTATAAAACATAGAAAATACCTATGGGTCTTAAAATCTCTCAATTCAATATCTTACTCCTTAATCATCTCAAAAATAAATTCTCTGCTAGTAAAAACCCAGTTATTGCAGCAACTTGCAGACAACCACAACTATATCAAAAAGGTCACAGTAAAAACTCGACAAAAAACATGTGTACGATGACAATAAAGAAGGTCACAGTGTATTAATCAAATCACTTTTCATGTGTTCCACTCCTCCTTAAACGGCTGAAACGAGCATATCTCCACGCAATTTTCATTCCTCGAAATATAAGTACACAAGACAGCTCATTGGGGAATTGGCATATCATGCCCCTAGTGATTATCAATAACTGTTTGACACAGGCTCTAAAACTTCCGACCTCGGCAAAATCTTTGGCTTTTCTCTTTCTGACGTACCATAATCAAACTTTTTTTGATACCTTCCTAACACTCCTCCTTTCCCCCGCCCCCAAGTTCCCTTCTTTATAGGGAACAGAGTGCAAAATAGGCATATTCCAGTTGGTTAAGCCATTACAGAAGTAAAATAACATCCCAGAAGTCCTTTTTCTAGTCATGCTCTGATAAAGCCAAAGGCCTGTCAGTTATGAATAACTGACTTAATTCTTTTCTTGAGAGCGTTGCTACATAGGCACAACATCCATGTCTAGTAAAGTTACTGCCCCAGGCTGAAATAAATCAAACCCACAGAAAGCCGAAGTGCCTTCTGTCTGCACTTGGAGTAAAGTGCGAAACTGAAAATTTTCTTAAATTGAACATAATCACCGTATCCCAACTATCTATAGTATGTTTCTCTACGTTCATCAACTGGCACGCCCAGGGAAATTTTAATAGTCTTCAAAAATTTGATAAAATCACTCATATTAGCACATTCATTAGTCTTCATTCTCCATTATCAACAAAGACGACCATTTTCATCTTCCAAGCCTAGAGTGCATCAATTCCAACCCGACTACTTACCTTAAACCAGAATCACTCAAAACAAGTTCACACAGCATACAAAAATCACAAGGTAGGAAAAAAGGAGAAGAAAAAAAGCAGCAGCTTTTTCAAGAAAATCAATATATACTAGCATATACAACGACCCAAAAAAACCCACTAGCACGTACACACACACACACACACACAGAGGCTAATATGTATCTATAGAGAGCGAGAGAGAGTACGAGCTTGCGGAGGATGCGATCGTAGTGAGAGAAAGGACGAGAGAAGGCAAGGAAAATGAGGGTATTCATGGAAATTGGAGAGAGAGCACGTTTTATGAGTTGGTGAAGGACGAAGGAGCCGCTGGTCTCGACGCAGTCCTCGATCACCAGCAACCGCCCGCCCAGCGTCCATGGCTCCACTGACTGATGGAACCCTAGGGCTTGATCGAGCAGGTTCCACGTTCGATCCATGATTTTGCTGATTGTTCCAATATTCTGCAAACGTATCAAGAAACTGTGGCGTTCTAGGTTTTAATTATTATTATTTAATAGGGTTTTAGTTTGGGTTGAATTAATCAGGATTTACTCAGGGAGTTAATATTTTTTGTTATTAAGAGTATAATATAATATTAAATATCAATTATAATATTCTAGAAAATAAATTTTAAACTATAATAATATTTTTCATATTAAATTTTACTGAATATAATTAATAAAATAGATATCACAATAATCAAATCTTGAAATATTTGCTTCAAACTAAAAATGGGTCAAAAAGTTTTTGAAAGAAGGCCGTATAAACTAACATATAGAGGTAGACCATACTTTGGTATGGGCGACAAGTACCCTAGATTCTCTCGTCAAAAGATACATATGCGGGATTACGGCTTTTATGATTTCACAAAACTATTTTTTTTTTTTTTTTTTGTTTTGTAAAGCAAAAACTATTAATACAAAATTACAGTGTATGTATATATTGTTTTTATGTATATATATATTATATCAAATATAATCTCCTCAGAATCATACGCGTGTTGACCCACCCCAAAAGAAAATAGAAATAGCAGTTTCATTTCCTAGATGTTTCCGCCGCTAAAATTAGTTTTTCTAAATATTAAAAATAACGATAAATAATAATTGAAATAATAATAAAATATAATTAATTAATAACTATAAATAATTAAAAATTATAAGATTTGAAAGCTTCTACATGTATACGGCAATATTTTTATGTTTAAAATAAATCTAAAATTTTTTCGTAGAATTTATATATAAACCAATACTTATTTTAAACATGTAATAATTAAGTATTTCTTAAAATAAAATATAAAAAAAAATTCAGCTTATATAAAATTTTATGTGCAATTAAGGTAATAAATTTCCAATTTTCTCAATTTTGGTATAATCTAAAATAAAAATTTTTAAGTTACGTATTTTATTACATGTAGATTCAAAAACTTATTATCTTAATATAAAATATAATTGAATTAAATGTGAATTTATAAATGAATTATTTAAATTTTTAAAAATCAAAAACATTTTTTTAAAAAAAATTTTGAACAAAAATAATCACAAAATGAGGATTTGTTAGAGTGGATGCAAATATAATTCACCAAAGTGTATTGGTACTTTGCTATATGAAGATGTCTAAATTTTTAAAATTAGGATATGTATGTAGGTAATTATTATTCAAAATTTTAATGTTTTGTAATAATTTTTGTTAGATTTTATAGAAGATGGAATTCGAATTCAAATAAGAGCATAATAAAATAATTCATATTTTTATTATTTATTATGCAAGTAAGATGCAAGAAAAAAAAAAAAAAAAAAAAAAAAAAAAAGAGAGCCCGGTAAGAAGTCCAAATTGAAGAATTAATTAATGAAACTTAATTGCACCTTATGGGTCATAATCAAATGCCACTTTATATTATGGGTTGGTCCTTCAAATTAAGTCCAAATTCGATGAATATGTCTTGAAAAATTATGAAAATCTAGTTTCCAGTACTACATCTGTAATTAATTTAAAGTTTTTTTATAGACATTTATAACCAAATAAAGTTATGTAGCTTGAATTATATAAGTTTAATGAAAATATATTCTTATCAATCAAAATATCTTAAAATTAATGGAGCAGCTACAAAAACGAACGCATACGACTTTATTTTACAGATTTTGTGATAGCTTGAAAATATTTTTAAATTAATTTCTTATATTTGATATATTTAAATTAATTTTACATATGTTTGAAAATATATAATAAGGTTAAAAATATACTTTAGAATTAAACGGAAAAATGATAGATAAAGATGAAAGAATTAGAATACGCATGAAGATGTATGAGAAAATGTAAAAGAATTTTAAATGAAGTAGTATAATGAAAAATAGCAACTATTAGATAAAATGTGATAACGAAAAATGACAACTTTTAAATAAAGTGATATTTGAAAAGTAATAACATTTTAGATGAATTAGCATGTGATATTTTTTTATAGAAAAAATGGCATATAAAAAATAGTAACATTTTAAGTGAAGTATCATGATGAAATGTGACAACTTTTAGATAAAATAATAAGGTAGAATGGTAGTCATATTTCTTTCGTGGCTCTCACTTCTATAAACAGGGGATCTGAGAAAGGATGGAGAGACATTACGAATAAGAAAAAAATAGTAGGAAGTATAGAGGTGAAGGAAGAAGAGAGAGTACAAAGTGTGTAATATTTGAAAGTATTTTGAAGTTTTAGATGAAAATATTGGGGAAACTTTGTTAAATTTATGAGAGTAGAGAAAGATAAAAAGAAGAAGAATAAGTCTTACGATCAAAAGTAAGTTATAAACCGTTAGAAATGTAAGTTTTTTCTTAATTTTTGAAATTCGGTTTCTCTTTGATATTTGGAATTAGTTTTTGAGTATCATGTTATATATTTTTTAGTCAAGAAAGTGACCAAAAATGTAACGGCCCCGGAAAATATTAAAATGAAATGAGTATTTAAATATATCAAATGCGGAAGCGAGATCAAAATTTCAATTAACATCCCTTACACGAAAAACCAAACAAACGTACTTAAAATATAAAAGGTTAAACTAACTAAGAAAGAAAACTCGAAGATAAACTATGCGTATGTCTACAGAGTCTCTAGGCATCCCCTTCGTCGTCCTCCTGCGGAACGGGCTCGGGAACCATGTCTTCCTGATCTGAAATGGTTAATTAAGGAGTGAGCTACACTAGCCCAGTAAGAACATCACGATATCTCACCGTCACGGAAATAAAGGTGGGTAGAAAACCACAAAAAGACCAATGGAGCACAATTTACAATAAACTCGTTTATTAACATGAAAACCTTTACCATCCACTTACCTTGGTGGAATTTATGAAAACAATATGAGAAAAACAATAACATCATCATAATCATTTAATAATCTAAGCTGTAAAACATAACACTTATCACGCCTCTTGTAATTCAATCATTGTACAACATATCCCTTTTTCTCATTTACCAGCCTACTAGTATCCGTGGGGGTCCATAGGGGTTCCGCTACCCGTTAACCTTTAACATTCATAATCAGTTTCCAGGGCCGTCCCCATACCCCGTCCGGTATGGGCGCCAAAACCATGAACCTCAATACCCCGTCCGGTATGAGGGTGAAACGGGCCGTCCTCATACCCCGTCCGGTATGGGCGCCAAAACCATAAACCTCAATACCCCGTCCGGTATGAGGGTGAAACGGGCCGTCCCCATACCCCGTCCGGTATGGGCGCCAAAACCATAAGATCTCCATACCCCGTCCGGCATGTGAGACCACAATCCCGGTAGGGTTCCCTACGGACCCGGTCCGTCCACCATCTCCCAGGATATCTAGTCAGGCTGACCCCCATAATACAATTATCAGTCTATACAATCTTTCATTTTCCTTTTCCTCAATCAACATCATCAATTCACATTTAAACAAGCAAATCGTAATTCATACCAACAGACAACATACAATATCAGTTTTTCAGTCATTCAACCCATAATTAATAAAAACGTAGTATATGCACACAAATCTGTAAAATGAACACATCAAACCCCATAATGCATTTAAAGCTGTAAAACAGTGTAAAACAGGCCAAATAACAGTAAATCCTCAATCACACTAGACTCGGGCTCCATTAGCAACCTTAAGCAATTTCACACATGCGTTAATTCAAGAAATACCGTTTTATCATTTTGAACTTTAATACCGTGATAGGAAATAGGGTGAGGGGTCCTTACTTGTTTTCGAGATCCGAATACGATTCACAGTGCGCCTGCAGGCTGTCCCTAATTTTCCCTGAATTTTTCTCGGGGAACTGAAACACACTAACAGTACCTGCACGTGTTCCAAAAAAATTCCAAATTAGGCCCAGGGCCTCTTTCGGCCCAAATCGCAACTCCGGCACGGCGGCTCCGCCGTGCTCCGGCGACGGCGCCGCCGCTGGCGGCGGCGAGTCACCTCGGGTTGACTGTTTTCGGCCGTTTTCGGCCGAATTCGGCCACACTCGCATTGGTCCTTGTCAGAAAACAACCCTAGGGCCCTCGGGGGGCCAAAAAATCACGAAAAAACGGAGCTTACCGGTGGCGGCGCTCTCGGGTGCAGCGGCTCTCCGGCGAGGTTCGTGTTTTGGTGATTCGGCTCCGGTCAACCTGTAGAGAAAAGAATGGTGATCACGGTGATATAAAAATTGCATCGAACGGAGGCCGGGAAGGGCCTCGTCGGAGGCAAAAACCGAGAGGGGGCGCGGCGGCGCCGCTGGGCTTCGGCCGCGTATTCCGGCCGTTTGGCCGGGATTTCGGTTTCGATTTGGCCATAGGAGGAATCAGTGGGGAAAAACGAGTCGGGGGTATGAAATTTACCTCGATCGGCGGTCGGAAATTTCCCCGGTGCGGCGGCGAGCGGCGGCGGGTGGCGGCGGTCGGCCTCTGGTTCGTCTTCTCCGGCGAGCGGCTGGCGGCTAGGGTTTGTGGTCTGGTGTGGGGGTTCTATTTATAACCCCTTGCCTTTTGATCACAGCCGTTTATTTTGTTTTAATCTGGGCCGTTCGTTTTTGATTGAATCTGGGCCGTCCGTGCGATTGAATCTGGGCCGTCCGATCGCGTGATTGATCTGGGCCGTCGGATCGCACCCACGCGGATCGCCAACGTGGCTCCTTTCGGAGTGACGCGATCTTGCCACGTGTCAGGCCCTGGTTGGCCGGGACTGCTGACGTGGCTGCTGACGCGGCTGCTGACGTGGCCCCCCCCCCTTTTTTTTTTTTTTTTTTTTTTTTTTTTTTTTTTTTTTTTTTTTTTTCCTCCTCCTTTCCGGGTGCTACAAAAAATCATTCTGAAATTCTGCCAAATTTTTTAGAGGAAAAATTCATAAATAAAGTAAGAACTCTGCCGGAATTAAGATTATAACTGATAAGGACCTAAGATAAATGAATATTATGAATTCATAACCTACTAAGTTTTGAAGTATTTTACGTATTTCCAGTATAAAAATGTATACGTGTTTAATTTATTTTTCTCATTTGTTAAGCAAGTATTTGTTAAAAGCTTACTTTGATATAAGTGTTATTTTGTTTTATAATTTTAAAATGTGAATTTGATATGTTTGCATCATTCATTATGGAAATGAGTTATTCTAAAAGCATCTGTATTATGTTATGCTTTAATATAGTCGTACATAACCGTTCCGTGTTCGGGTATATTGGCGAAATAATAAGTGTGTACTCATACATAACCGTTCTGTGTTCGGGTGTATTGGCGAAGTAATAAGTGTGTACCCATACATAACCGTTTCATGTTCGGGTGCATTAGCGAAATAATAAGTATGTACCCATATATAACTGTTTCATGTTCAGGTGTATGGAGAAACTATCTTATCTGCGTACCCTAACCATTCCGTATTCGGGAAGTAGTAGTGTTTCAAGATACTCATGTATATCGTTCCGTATTCGGGTACATGAAGAACTAGTGATAAGTATATGTGTCTATACATAATGTATGGTAACTGATTGATCCTCCATAATAGTGATGAAGTATATAACATGAATCTGTTTTCTGGTTTGCATTTTCATCTTTTGATTCGTATCTGTTTTGAAAATATTATTTGATATATGTTCTATTGTATGTAACTAAATTATATATTGCATCTACTATGTTGTAATTTTATAATATTATTTATTATGGTATTTTATCTCTTCCTTATTACCTTCCAGATACTGAACATACCACTATAGAGTGAGCGGTAATATGAAAGAAATTTCTGAAGTTTAGACTCTGATATTAAAGTTATTGTTTCGTATTTTTGTTTAATAATATAAGTAAGAAAATTTAGAGTTTCATACGTATATTTATATTTTATATTAAAGGATTTAACGCTTTTGCGACTCTTTTATTATTAATAAAGTTAATTTATTTTACTTAACTCGAGTTTATATGATTTAAAAGAATATACCCTGGTCATTACTTTATAAAATATGGTGTAGTATGTGATACATTTTCTATGTTTTCGGAGTTGTTCCTAAGGTATTTTTATATCTATTTGATTATGATGAAAAAATATTATTAGATTTTGACCGTTAAAAGAAATTAAACAACATTAGTGCTTTCCTTTCAAGCAAGTTCTTTATGCATGTGGATGAAATGAGTGTATAGCTTTCTTTGTATTTTAGGGTAAATTACTTCGAGTGGTGAATGTATTTATTATATATTTGTAAGATTTTAGAATTATTTAGAACAATACTTTAATAATTACTTTTAATTTATTCATTCAATTTTCAAAAAACATATTTGTCGTTTAGAATATCTTTTTTTTTTCTTCATTGACCCAAATAATTTTTTATATAAAATTTAAGTTCAAAATTTGAACTTTTACTCTCTCAAACTTCATATTAATACAAGATGAAAAACATACAAGTTGTAATAAGATTCATGGGATATATTTATTTTAGCTAACTTCCATTATTTTGTATCTAATTTCTCATCCATTATGTTAAAAAATAATCTCACATCATTAAATCGAATTATATATTCACGTGAAAAGACATCTAAACCAGATTATATTTAAATTAAATTATATTTAAAATTATATGTTCACGTGAAAAGACAGCTAAACTAGATTATTAGCATGAAAAATTGAGATTATTATTCATCCCTTTAGCGAATACATTTTGATGCTTGGCTTGCAATAAAAGAATTTCTATTTTCTCCAAGACCAAAAGAAAAGGAAGCATGAATTATTTTATTTATTTATTTTTTTTAAGATTTATATTGGTAGTATTTATACTTTTTGGAAATTTTAATTTAGTTCTTTTAGTAGTATTTTTTTTTTCCATATTATTTTATTATTTTTCAAAAGTAAAATTTAGTCCCCAATTGGGGAAGATGGTTTTACCAACACCTTAAAATACATACTAAAAATTTAAATGTATAAAAGATAATCATAATTTTATCAAGTAATTTTTTAAAAGTACATATTTTATTTATTATAAATATGTATATATATATATATAGAATGTAGGTAAAAATTATAAATAAATTAACAATAATTTATTTTTTATTTTTGTTTATTTCCTACTAAGACTCAAATAGAGATGGGTAAGTCAGAATCTTCTGCTAAATAATATCATAATTTGATAAAGATGAGAATAAAATAAATAAATATGGAAAAAATAAGGTCTGGGTTTACAAATTGACAAAAGTTCAAGGGCATAACTACAAAGAGAAAAAAACAGAAGAATGAGAAGATATATACCAGAATAGAATAGCCTCCTGTCTGACATTTAACCTTTCTCTCTCCTCTCTCTCTCTCCCTCTCTTTCTTTCCTGACTGTCACAAGTTTTGGCTGCCCACTTCTTTTCTCTTATTTTTTTCCGTGTATTTAGCGAGTAGTCTTTGGAGTGAAGGGAGAGAAACCAGGTCAATGAGTTGGTTTCCTTGTGGTGGGAAATCAGGTGAGAATGCAAGGAAGAAGCAAAAGAAGAAGACTGATGATCAGATCCAATCAATTTCTGGTAATTCTATATGTAATCACATTACCCAGTAGTTCAGTAACACATTACTGTACTTCTAGGTTTCAGCATTTCTTTCTTTCACTACTTGTCTTTTTTTTTTTTTTTTTTTTTTTTTTCCTTCTTTTTTTATATATATGCTCTGACAGTATATTGCAATTAGCGGAGAAGAATAAGCCATTTTCATAATGAAGTTTTTTCTTTTTTGAATTATTCTATTATGGGTCTGCAATGCTGTTTTAATCTGAACTTGATATAATGGGTGTGATTTAATAATAAGTATGGGTGTGATTTAATAATAAGTTTCATACTGTGTAAATGAACAAGAGATGTCGTGTCTTGTGGTCATCTGGCGTTGTTTTGATTAGGATTTGATGGCTTGGATATCATCTTTAGACTGGCTTCGAGGTATAACTAAAAAAAAAAAATTATTCCTTCTTCAGAGTTAGTTTACCTGATAGAGTTGAACAACATTTTTTTTCCTAGTCACCAATCTATGAGGGTTCGATTTTTAATAATAAAGAATCCTGAACTAAAGAACCATTTTTGTTTGAGTTGTTTTTGGGGCATCCATAGACGTTAGCCTAGTGGTAAGTCTATGGATGCCTTTTCTTTTTTATCTATTGATTCTTTTTTCCGTTACTAGCTGACCAATATTAATCCTGAAAGCTAAGTCTGCTTTTTGTGACATATGAGTACTGCAGGTTTAATTTAACAAGTCATCCTTTGGGAGGATTGATTCATTTGTTTTTCTTGCTTTATTTAGAAAAACTGAAGGTGAACGCTAGCCTGGATGTAAAAAAGGAGGCCCCTAAGGATGGTGATTCTGATCACATTGCAGCACATACATTTACTTTTCGTGAATTGGCCGCAGCAACGAAGAATTTCAGGGCCGATTGTCTTTTGGGAGAAGGAGGTTTTGGCCGAGTATACAAAGGGCGGTTGGAGAGCACCAATCAGGTTTGCTATAATGAATTTTATTTCTTATATCTATCTCGGTTACGTAGAAATGGTGGCTTGCTTTTTTTTTTGTCAGTGTTAACACGTTTTTGGTATTAAGATAGCAATATGACCTATGACTTGATAAGTTATCCTGGCTGTAGATCAGAACCTCTTTTCTAGTCTTCTTCTCTTTTAATTGTAATGAATCGTTAATGGCAAAGCACATAATGGCTGTTGGAGGGTTTTGCTTTAGATGTTGACAAACTTGCCACAGTCCATGTAAAACATGGAGAAGTAAAGAAAACCTAGGGTTTTGCTTTGAACTAAACCGAGGGTTTAGTTCAAACTTGTTGCTCAATTGACTTCTTTGCACAAAGGAAGTTTATAAAATAACAAGTCACCCACAGGCTCAGCTCATTGCTCAAAAGTTTTAGTTGTCAGTGTTTTTTAGGTATACAGACTGCAATACATACTATACTTTCTCGTACAGAATTACTGACATGAGATGCAGGGTGTTAGTAAATTTCCTAAATACATGGGAATCAGGTCCTCACATTTTTAGACAAACGGAACTGAACACATAATCAGACCAATCCAAACAAGATCCTCAAATCACTAACATGGCAATGAGTCTGAGCTTAACTTTGATACCATTTGTAAAATTGACAAGTCCACCACAAGCTTGGCCCATTACCCAAAAGTTTTGGCAATTGGTGCTTTTGCCATAAATATCTACATCACTTTCTCATATAGCACTATCAATATGGGGTGCGTGGTGTTATGATGTTCCTTTGTTGATATTGTTCACGTTGCATTTCAATGTCCTTGACAATACATAGTGTAGGTTTTTAGTGTATTGAACTATGTTATTTGCTTTTGGTTTGTAGATTGTAGCAATTAAACAATTGGACCGTAATGGACTACAAGGAAACAGAGAATTCCTTGTCGAAGTTTTGATGCTGAGTCTGCTTCACCATCCTAATCTTGTTAACTTAATTGGATATTGTGCTGATGGAGATCAGAGACTTTTGGTTTACGAGTATATGCGATTAGGATCTTTGGAAGATCATCTACATGGTATGTAGAGCACCAAGTGCTAATATTTTCGTGTTCATAACTGATTGCTGATACTTGTTTCCTGAAGATCTAGTTTCTCTTACATGTGGCTTGTGAATATGAACATAAAAAATAGAGCATTAACAATTAATGAATTCCGCAATGAGATCTATAGGATTGAAGTAATCAAAGAGTTCAATATTTGGAATAACATCATGTACTTCATAACAATCTTTTATAAGCTTCTTCCTTAAGTTTGGTACACCAAGAAATCTATCACATCATCCATACATCATCTTTCCTGCATACCAGGCTCTCTATTGGAGATAAGTTGTATGATACTAAATCTTGTATTTGTGTTGGTCTGTCGTGCTTGAGAACCTGTGCTTGTGCTTCAGGAGCTGGATTCTCTTTCTCGTCTTTCTTATTGTCCCAGATTTATCTTCCTTTTTATGGCTTTGTCTAATATAGTTTAGTAATTGTTCTTCTAACTTGCTTTTATACTCCAGACCTACCCCCAGATAAAAAACAGCTTGACTGGAACACAAGAATGAAGATAGCTGCAGGTGCTGCAAAAGGGCTGGAGTATTTGCATGACAAAGCTAATCCACCCGTTATTTATCGTGATTTAAAATGCTCAAACATTTTACTTGCTGAAGGCTATCACCCGAAGCTATCTGATTTTGGCTTGGCAAAGCTGGGTCCTGTTGGTGACAAAACCCATGTATCCACCAGGGTAATGGGAACATATGGATATTGTGCACCTGAATACGCAATGACTGGTCAGCTCACCCTAAAATCAGATGTTTATAGCTTTGGAGTTGTTCTTCTTGAGATAATCACTGGCAGAAAAGCTATTGAAAATTCCAGAGGTGCTGGGGAACACAATCTGGTCGCATGGGTAAGACATTATCTTCTTCAGTTTGATGTTTCCTTCGCTTTTGTGAAAATAATTGCAAGAGATTTCTGTCACAATACGCGACGGGCGAACTTGATTGATTTTTTGTCAGTTATGAGTTATCAGAACCAACGAGCAGAATGCCAAATCTCTTTCTTGTTATAAATGGGGGGTTTTTTTCTGACGCCTAATGTATTATTTGTGACACTATGAACACATAGATAAGGGAAAGTGACATGATTTCTTCGTGGCAATCAGTTTATCCTTCTAACTAATTTCTCATAGCTTTCTTATCCGAAGATGGTTACAATTTTTTTTTTGTTTGGAATAAAAAGATGGTTACAATATTTTATTGAAATGTTCATTGAGCATTTGAATAAAATTTTTGGTGCATCAAGGAGTTGGGATTTATTGTAGTGTTGTCATTAAGCAAATGATATATTAGGTGACATGTTTTCAATGAATTGAATCTTTTGCAAGTACCTCAGACTGTTGGTTCAAAACCCTTTATATAAGCCTCACCCTATTCAAGATGAGGCTGATTTTGTTGGTCTGGTTGATATTTTGTACTTCGGTGGAACCATCTTGGTACCCTATCAAAATCCTTTATATTTTATTTAAGCCTCACCTTACTCAAAATAAGGCTGATTTTGTTGGCCTTGTTGATATTTTGTGTTTGTGTTCTTAAATCTTTTTATACTTCTGTGGCACCCCCTTGGTGCCCTGTCAAGGAATTTATTCCTCTCTTCTTCTTCTCTTTCTTTTCTTTTTCCCCCAGAAAATGTGATATTTTTATGTACTAAACTTTGGTGGCTTAGGAGTTAATTTCTTACCTTAGCTTAACTGATTGGAAAACCATAGTCCAAACTGGAGGTTGGATTACTAGATCAGTTATCAGCAAATTTAATTGCTTAAGGTATCCCAACTCTAAGGTTGGTTCAATAGGTGCATTGAATAAGTGAAACCAAGGTCCATTTGGTTCATTTCTCATTTGACTCCTAGTTATTACTTGATCCTAGTTTTATATTAGTCTTGATATGCATAACTAGAATATGAATTTTTTGTTTTTGATTTATTGTCACCCCCCTCTTTAGATTCTTTGGAGGTGACAGTACAATTTCAATTTCGAGAAATAAGAACTCAATTCCACTTCTAGCGAATTCAAGTTGGGAATGAGAATAACTTAAACACAAAAAGCATCTGTCAGTGTGAATATGAATACTCAAATTAGAAATTAGTTAAAAATCGAAAGGGGAATGAACTAAACAGGTTGTAATAAATAGGGCTGGGCTCTTTGAATTTTTCTATTATAACTAACCTTTTCAGGGGAAAGAAGTCCAGCCTTTTTGTAGGATATGACATACTGTCTCTTTCCTTAACAGGGATGACTCTGATTTAAGCATCTTAATGGTCTTTCGAGATACTGAATGTAATGCTTTGGCACCCAGCAGCTGCTCTGCTCTCCACACTCTAGGAATCCAGAAAAAAAAAATGCTACAGAGAATTTTTCTTTGTTAATTGTTAGCATATAATTCTTTTTAGCAACAACTGTGGAGAAGGCAAATCCTTTTTTAACTTGGGTCTGCCAGTCGTACTGTCTTTGTCGCTTCACATTTGCAACATTCCTAAGAAACTTGTAATGCAATGAGAAAAATACTCAAGCTTAATGCTACAACAATTGTTTAAGAGATCAAAACAAGTTTGGAAGTATCTCAATTTTGCTTGAACAAAACTAGTTAATTGTAAAAATGCTGCTGAAAAGTTATTTTCATGTTACAGGCTCGTCCCTTGTTCAAGGATCGAAGGAAATTCGCACAGATGGCAGACCCACTGCTTCAAGGCCAATATCCAGTTCGGGGCTTATACCAAGCGCTTGCTGTAGCTGCAATGTGTGTT